>NC_060248.1:128910971-130160971 GCF_921293095.1 Ischnura elegans | reverse complement strand
TAATACAGAAACAAAACTTTTCTGCTAAGTTTTCACAATAACATTGGGCACTGATTCATGATGGCTTCATTTATAAAGCGTTCATATCATATGTCCAGAGAAATGAAGTCACTAGTATGACTTCTCCAGTGAGGTCTAGATGCACAGTGAAGACAGTTTTGAATAGTATGCAATTCAATACAGATGGAAGTTTCAAAAGAAGGGAATCCACCATCAATCCCGAATCGAGTCACCAAAAGCACAGATTCTTACAGCCGGAGCAGACCTCCAATTAAACTTGAAACATTCCTTGTCAGTAATTAAAAAAAAATTCTGCTTTACAAAGAGAAATACTAATAAGCCTAGAGTAACCTTGAATCAAAATGAAATAATTGTAGAGCTTTTCCGTCTGATACTAATTTTTAGAATAAAGATCATGGAAAACATTGAAGGAGTGTCCAACAGTGTGTGAAATTCACGCACTGATAAATATGGCTGTGCATCATCCACAAAATGGATGATGCACAGCCATATATGTAATCAGGAGTCTGCAGCAATCCAACATTAATCAGAGCAAAGATCCATCACTCACCACCATAGAGAATGAAATACACAATATCAACAAATAGGTTTTAAAAAATCTTGAAAGGGTATCTGATAATGAAATTTTATTAATACCATAATTGAATATTTTAGTAATGAAAATAAAATTGGTAAATGCAATCAATTATTGTGACTGATGTATACTTATACGATCATATATACATATATTTTTTTATTTGCATTTGAAACAATTCATATTTTCATAACTGCCAAATCCTAAACCTACGTGACACGATTTGGAATAAATTCTTATTCAATAAATCACAAATCAAAACTACTAGGACTAGGCTTTGCAAGAATTAGAACTCACCTTAGGCCTTCTAGGCTTTCCTTTCCCCTTTTCATGCGCATCTCTGTTCAATCCCTGTGGCACAGTGACAGCATTTCCATTTTCATCCAGGGACTTACTCTATACCATAAAGACAGCAAAGGTAATTGTTAATAGAGCATATTCATAACCTCAATCGTCGAGATTATTTATAGTTTACCACATAAAATCCAAACTGAGCAAGTAAGTTTCCTTTGTGGACAACTACTTATTAATTAATATCCATTTATTTGCTTTCTGTAGACGTATGAGGAAGTAGATAATCTGCGAGCAAGTGCCCCAAGCACCCATTACCTCAATCAGAATTGTGTTGATAAGCTTACTTTGTTTCTGAACAGATTATCCCTGATCTAGAACATTTAAATCTGATTACTGTCATTTTCAAATTGCTCCATTGGAAATTCGAACATCCAATTTGCCCATAAAAAATAAAGAATGCGTTATACCAGGCAGTATGACAATGAACACAGTACAGCCTGGCATGAAGTTAGAAGTCTTGCATTGTCTTGTGGTAGGACAATTTGACTATAATGCACGTCACGATTCTAGTTTCTGTTTAATACCGGTTGAAGGCTTTTTTTATCTTTCTAACTACATTTTTTGATAAAAAAAAAAAAGAGCTTACAATTGTGGAATCCAGCATCAGACATTTCTTGACCCATCATCGCACTATCTATCATGCAAGTTTGAGTGGGCAGTGGTGATAGTGTAATGAGTTACGCTGTGTTACAAGTTACAGCAACTATGCTTTTCTGCCTCCGTTTGTGTGTAATACGTGTGAAAGTTTTTTTTTTACTTTGAACTAGTACAGTAAACTCACCTTATTACAAAGTTTATAAGGACCGAAAAACCGGATGTTTATAAGAGCGTTTCTTGTAGGAATCATCGCATAAAACATACCTTGCCAAAATTCCTTCTCATAATTCTCCCATACTTACAGTCGCACTGCAGAATAGCTTCAGAGGCAAGTGTACGGTATACGTGATTGAGTGGTGAAAAAACACAGTACAAGCATTCCTTGGGGTCTTTGGGCTAATTGAATTTGCACTATTTGAGACTACTTTAACATTGGGAAGATAGGGATGCGTTTCCATCAGCATAGGTGTTGAGAATCGAATTTCCTGAAAACCTTATTTATATAAACATTTATAGTTTAAAATATCTTTAAATACAGTAGGCATGAATCCAAAGACATTTTATCAGGTTAAAAAAAATTCGTATGCACTTTTGAAGTTCCCTCCTCTCGTGCGGGTAGGCTAACATACAGGAAAAATGCATGCTATTTCATGAGTTCGCAATGCGTTGCCAGCAGTTGATAAATTTTTTAACCAGTCTAAAAACAATTGTTTTGTCACCTAGGCCCTTTTGTTGCTCATCCAAATGACAGACAAATGCTACTGAAAATACCATTCCTTTGCCAGCATAGTTAGTGAATGAAAAATCATAACGGCCATTAATTTGATGTCCTCCAATGCAATAACACCAACCAGCAAAGTTAAACGGTCTTTTAATGCCTTAAATCCTGACCGAGGTGTTTCTTTCTTGAAAATGAATGAACAAGATTACATTCTCAACCAAAACAATCCCATCTCGTCAACACTTGAGAGGGAAAGGAGCCACTCTCAATCACAGCTTGGAGTTCATCAGAAAATGTTGCAGACTATGCTATCAGCACTCACAGATTCACGAGATATTGCAGCACTAGAACACCTGCTTGCCATTTAAAATTCTGGAACCAACCGCAGCTCCTACTAAATGTGTAAGACAATTGCCACCCTCATCTTCTTTGATGGATTCAAATCAAGAAGAACATCACTTGAATGTTTATTATAAATCCAGGTAATTTGAAGTCCTTCCATTTTCTTCCTGCGATGAACTTTGCGTACGTGTTCACAGCTTGGCTGAATTTGGTGTAGCTGATGTCACTGATGTTTTAACCCTTTCGCACCGAATGCCGCGCCTGTGCTGTAGGATTTTCTTCCCTGAACAATGAATGCCACATTTGTGCGGCATTAATTTTCGTACCCTAAACAAAGAATCTGCCTGTGCGGCACAGGTCAAAAAAAGGGACCGTGGAGGGCACAATAGACCCATGGACGCGATCACCCCTCGTGATCCGCTTTAGCGCTAGCCCAGTCCCTTCTTCGGCCGCTCAGGTCGACCCTTTCCTATCCTCTCCAGGCGGTCAATTACTGTTATTTGCAGTGTGTTTTCCAAAAAATATTTGTTGCTTACTTTCGAAATCCAATGCTAGAAATGAATTAATCTTTTTTTGCTGACCACATGGAAATTTCAAATGGATTTCTAATGTTAATATCAATGGAGTTATAGAACAACAAGTAAATATATTAAATATGTCTACATCAACGTTAGAACTTCGTTTAAAATTTCTGCACGCTCAAAAAAAAAAACACACGGTTCATTTTGAATGCGAAGAAATTTATGCGAACAACAAATATTTGCATATATTTAACATTAATATTTCAGCCAGTTGACCGCGGACTCACGCTAGGAAGGGGCTTTTAATTAGTGATGGGTCGATTCCAAAATTTTATCGATTCCGATCCCGATTCCGATTCTGACATTTCGATTCCGATTCTACCGATACCGATTCCATCGATTCTGATGCCATAGGCTCCAAGAAAAATATCACTTATTTCCAGGCAACAAGAAAACTACTTTTTAAAATATTACTCTGTGAAAGAGTCAGTTGACAAAAGAATCTTTCATATCATTACTATGTAATTAAAATATAATATCTAAATTTCAAAGCAGAACATACCTGAAA
This sequence comes from Ischnura elegans, assembly GCF_921293095.1. Classification (NCBI taxonomy): domain Eukaryota; kingdom Metazoa; phylum Arthropoda; class Insecta; order Odonata; family Coenagrionidae; genus Ischnura; species Ischnura elegans. The sequence goes on along the minus strand of NC_060248.1, from coordinate 130,157,273 downwards.
AGTGGTGTTACATGATAGGTATTACTTTAGAATATTGGCACTCATAATATGTCGACAAAATATATATATATCCAAACTACAAGGGAGAGCCCTGAGTACAGGAATTTTCATAGCTGTGATAAAGATTACATGCTACATATATGAATCATGTAATATTTGGCCCTTTCAAATTCTCAAGCAGAAAATCCAATTATTCTACATGCTCAGCCAGCAGGTTTTGACATCTCCATGTTACAGTATTACTGCCTGCAGAAAATTGCCTTTTGCTACACATGTGTGTTATTGGGTAAGTACTTTCCCACCAAAATTGCAAGATTTCGGAGACTTTGGAATTTTTATTAAAAATTATATCAACGATTTGTTGGATCTTAAATCTTCATGGAATTCAAGTGGACGAAGCGAACAACTATAGAACTAAACTTTAGTTTTGTAGAGCCAAAAAATATGCTATACTTCTCACGTCATTCAATCAACCTTAATATCTCTTGCTTTTTTAAGTTCAAGAAAGAAACTAAACGCTACAAATGAATATTACATCGGACGGACGCAGTAATAAAAAAGGCTAAAAGAGCCTTGTGGTGTGAAAACTCCCCCTACCGCGCGACTCTCCTCGGCGAGGGTGGAAAGGGAAAAAGGGTATCGCTTGCTGCCTTTCACGGAAACAGTTCATTTTTCTCTCTCCTAAGCATGCTGACTTAATCTCTTCACTTTACTTCAATACCCGAGGCATATTTCTTACGCGCGGGATGGTTCCGAAAAATATCCAATCCTTAGTATTTTCACTCGAGTAATGCGCTAAATGGTCTAGTCGATCTATACATAATCCTTTTTAACATCCTCAGTTTAGGGTTTTAAGTCAATGAAGACGATTAGCCATGCTTTAAATGACGATTTTCAGGACTAATGTTTTAAAAAACTTGAAAAATCGGCCTCATTTACCGAGCCTCAGAGGTCCGCGGCGTGTAGGTCAGCCTTGACGCGCGATTGAAAAATCGCTCTTATTTCCTTCGTCGCAAACTTTTTTTTCAAGATTTCTACTTAGTATTCTTTAGAAATCTCTACTTTACATTGTGGTTCAAATTTTCCGAGTTATATTTTTCGTAAACGAAAGATAATGTCTACTTAATGTCAAATTTCACGTGAAAAACGGGTCGGCCATTTTGCGCTGTAAAACCAGACAGATGAGAGCCAAAATCTCCGAAGTCATTGAAAGTATAGGCAAAGCACCAGATCAAATGAATATTGCGTTTTTTATTCCACAAAACTCATACCAACGCAAAACCACTAGGATAAATTCAGAGATTTTTTGAGGAAAAGCGATATCTCGTGTGGCATTGAAAAATTGGTCATGTTTGGGCCTCTGTATCTCACTAAAGGTTCGCAATTATGTAAAATGGCATATAAATCAATATTTGGTAATGATTTATGAGTATTTACGCTGAGTTTCCAGTCTCTATCCCCAAAAAGGTCATTTTGGACTTTATTCCAGCTTTTTCCGATTTCGGACCAGTTTGCGCGGGGTAGGAAGACGATCGGCCGCCGCGGCTGGCGTAAAGGTATTCGGCGCCCACGTCGACAACAACAATAGTGAATTCGGCAGGCTGAAACTACCAGGCCAAGGCATTAGAATGACTTATCGGCTTTAAAAACTGCATTATTACATGAGTTTCATGATAGCGCTTCCTGTCGGCAGATTGCTGGACCTACTAGCCTCGAAAGCTCTGTAACCTTAACTACTCGACTCGACATCCCTAATGCTACTCGAAACGCTCGAGTCGAGTACCAACTACTCGATCAACTTGAATTTTCGAGTACTCGCACATCCCAAGAAGATATGTGTTTTGTTATTACGATTACGTGGCGCGAAAATTCAAATGACTATTGGAAATGCGGTCGTATATTTTGTTGTTTGAAGTACTGCTGGAATCGGAATCGATTTTTCGTCTTGGCAAGTACTCGTTTTCGATTCCGGTTCTTGGCCGAGAATCGAGGAATCGAAGAATCGAACCGACCCATCACTACTTTTAATCCTTCGAGGGTCTGGGACAGAGGCCGAGGAAAGGGATCGGCGCCCCGCTGAGTTGGGTCTAGAAATGGTTAGGGAGGGAACCACTGCCTACTGTCGATGCGAAAAAGCTTCGTACAGGGGAGTAAAGAAAATTTTCAAGAGACTCCTAATGAGGAAGAATTTCCCTCAACGAAGGTCCGGCGCGAAAGGGTTAGCCTCGTCTTTATTGAGAATAACAGTGCAGACTGTCGACGTCATGAACTTAAACTTACGCACAATATCACTTTGACACACTCCACTTTAAAAGCAATAACTTGATAGCTTCATTATTCTCTTATCAGTATTCCAATTTTTTTGCCATTGTTCACTTGGTTTTTACTCTGTATGGCTCTATCAAAATCACCTTCAACTGTAGAACAACTGCCGCACTGTATTCCTGAGAGGCAGAGGGCCTACGACTGCTGGGAAGGAACGAAGCCATTGTGCTACAAATTCTATCTCGGACCCTTTTACGTGTTGATTCTATTCAAACGCAACTCAGCCCCCACTCCACTGTGGTCACCGATGACCTTGAAGGCCTTAGAGTGGACCCTATATGCGGAAGTTAATTAATATAACAAAAAATGACATCAAAACCACTGGTTTCAACAAGCGCATTTCCACTTGCTCCACACTCAATTAATGATTTAAATTAACTAATATCATTCAGTTAAGAAGACGAGATGAATTACTTCATAAGGTCCGGCTGCATGACGAGTTATGTCTTCAGCCATTAGACCGCAATGGATTTCAACGAATATATAAACAAAGAATAAGACTTGAGGCAAGCAATACTATTAATATGTGTAAAATGAAAGTAATTTTGTGTGTAGTTAGCCCAAGTTCACGTTTTATCACGTTTCAATTCAAAGTAGACCATGCCAACAAAATATTTTGTCATTACTACATCCCCCAAAAGCAGCTATTGATGAAAGTTTAGTAAGGACCAAATCTTACAGCAGGTTTAGGAGAGTTAACGAAGTAAACGTCATCATCGTACAGGAATAACATTGTGGTTAATGTGTGCTTCTATTTCTCACTACTGTCTATGAATACGTGGGGGCAAACAGTCATCAAGACAGACAAGAAATAAAATGGTTTCGCTTGTACTGTTGTAACCAAGCTCTTAATTTCAAGAGAGCTTTATCTACACTAATAAACTGACTTCCTTTTCAAATCTTTACCATTAGCAAACCATCTTTCCTCCTGCAGCACACACATTACAGGGACTTCCCAGAGAAATGCGAGGTATCTTCCAGCCCAAATGTTGCCATGCTCAAGGTGAAGGTGGTCAAATTTTTTTGAAAAAGTCGCATACTGCCATGCGAGTACATGGAAAAAAGTCTTTAGTTCTTGTTGTTGTTAGCACGCTTGCAAGTCCTACCATGTAACTATACACAGAAAAACCTAGAAATTCATAGCCAAACTAGAAATTTTCCTTGATTAAAACAGACACACAGGGATATGAAAGCAGTATCTTAATGAAAGAAAAACTTATAAAATTTTGGATAAATATTTTCAAGAATGTCACTCAACATACATTCTACACAAAGAAACCTATCCCCCAGGCACTGTGACCATGTCCTGAATGCAGTTCATTGTGTATTACACTGAAGTATTCTAATGTAGCAAACATTGCCATGGTTTCTTGAACTAACCTTAATGTCACTCAAGTCCTTTCCACAGGGGAAATTCAATCTGCTGACAGCATCTGAAACAAAAACAGAAGAAATCCATCAAAATTAATTGGTATAGGACTGTCAAAAAGTTAAATAAATGAAAATTAGTTGTTTGAATATTTCAGAATGCTTGGTTTAAATGGAAGCTGTTGACAGATATTGATATTTACTAATCAAAACATGTCATACTTATGCATTTAATTTAAGTCTTACGCATTTACTTTCACCAACTATGACTGATCGACTCACAGAATATTGATTGCAGCTAAGTTCAACCGTACTACGTAAGATATGGTGGAACACATGATTAATCGAATTAAAATTTTCGTACAGTCCACTTAATATAATGAAAATTAGATGAAACACATTTTGATGCATAGCTTTATAACCAGCACGAAAATTTTACCTCAATTAAAAAATAAAAAATTCAGCAGGCAACTCACCAGAATTACCAGATATGCGCCAATAAGTGGGGGGATAGCCATGGCCCAACGAATGAGTGGAGAGAGGATACGTTCCCTGGTGAATCGGGATCATAGCCTTCGGCCCAGACTCACTGCCCTGTTTCCTTGCACTCGCATCTGGAAATAAATAAAAAAAACAACCATCATGATAAATACATATGTATTCCACGTGACTTGAAGGCCCATACAAGATATAGTGGGAAATACTTTATAAAGTTCATGTCATAGACCCAGTGGATTAACAGGAACAAAAATTTGTTGAATGAAGATTGAGTCAACCAACCTCAAGGTATGCAATACTTTAAGACAACATCTTAAAAAATAATGCATATATCCTCTATCAATGACAGCTCCTGTAAGTGCTACTTAGCATCACCAAAATCAAAAATCTACCCCCATGCTACTCATGTTTATATTCACACCCAGCAAGAAATTTGTCACAATTTTCATGAATTACCTAGATGTCAACAATCTATAAATAGTAAATTTTTCATTGCAATTGATAACTTGGGCATGAAAAAGTACATCATAATTAAGTAATAAAAAATTCTATAAATATTTACATGAAATAAAATATTACTACATCTAGTGATGAAATCTGTAAAAAAGGGAGGCTTTGAAATATTAATTACACTAAACATACTGCAATAAATCATACATCATATGAAAGAGGAAGTCAACAGTTCCGCTCAATAGTACCACTGCACATGTTCATGGTATGCCATTCGTTAGAAAACACTAGTAGCAAAGATAGAGATAGGACACAGAAAGTTTTCTGTATTGTACTGCACGCAAAGACAGAATCTGTAGTTACAGAGCCACATGATTTTTATGTGAAGTTTGGTTGTGATCCTCCAGGTGATAATAACAAATCAAAAAATTATACCATCTGTCTTTGTAAAGAGAACTGAGTACTGGATGACAAAGAGTTACTGAAGCACAGAAGTTGTTCACACAAAGAAAAAAAAAACTCAGTTTGGAAATAAACCAAGTAACTTTCTTAGTTACAATACAATGTAAAATATGTACTCTGTTAACACTGATACTTAGGAAAACACACAAGAAAATCCTGATTTAAGATTTACCTGGGAGGGCAAAGCTTTCGAACACAAAGCAGAAAAACACAAACGAGGACCTGCTAGCTTTTTTTAAAGGTTTTGGAGCAATAATTGAAACAGCCTCCCATTTATAAAAAAAATATAATTTATGACACTACAAGGTGACACATGCAACAGTAAAATTTTTAACCACTTTAATGTGCTCATCCCAAAGGTCAGAAAAGAGCTAAAAAATGGGATGAGATTTGCAATAGACAATTTGTGAATCATATAGAGCTAATGCTAATACGAGCACTCATTATTTGTGGAGGATTTCCTCATGCTTTTCTAAATGGACCAACCAGCACAAAAATATCACATGCTATAGCCTCAAACTTCCTAAAGGCCTTCCTACCTTGGTAAAGTGGACCCTCAAGTACTCTACTTATAATCATCTTGCTACCTTTGTCGTCTCTTTTAAATTGGGCATTTTAAATAGCAGGTATTGTGTACTAGAATTCTTTCAAATCAACATTTTGTACAGTTAATATTTATTATACAATGAAACCTGAAGTTCCAAAATATATACCACTGTAAATCCTGGCGTTAAGCCGAATACGAATTTCAGGACACAATTTCAATCTCTGATACATTTTAAATAAAAATTTCAGGAATTAAATCAGGCCATGTAATGAAATTTCCAGGAATAAACAAGTAGAACACAAGTTGCAACTCTTGTGTCCAGACATTTTTGATATTCATGATTTTTGTTTGATCTACTGGCTTATCAGTAAGCCTGCTGTCCCACAAAGACTGGACATGGAGCAGGTGTGCATGTAGCACTAAGTCAAGCAGCAGTCAGGAAAGTGAAGGCACTGAGTTCAATACTCTCTGCACTGTGTTTTACTGCGTGACAATAAAGCACCACTTACTTAGGTACTGAACACCTCAATAATTTATACCATTCCACAGAAGGTTTGCAAAAAATTAACTGCTATATATTACTTCTCATGGAGTTACATTACGTGCTTCAAAATAGTTACTTTTGAATAAGCTCTCATACTTCCTCGAACAAGCTATTGTTAATTGAGTACTGGGTGAAACAATGCAAATGAACTAGGAAAGGTACCGAATAAAAAATATTTCAGCCTATTATTAAAAAGCACTAACCTTTAGTGGCAACCGATAGGACACTTCGCTCCTCCAAGACCCCAGATTGCACCGTCTGATTTCCTGCACAGCCAGAATGAGATGAGGACACAGAGGCAGAGGCTAGTGGCTCCGAAATCGAGGAAACCTGAGAAGTTGGATTCACCACTGAATTCACAGAGGCATACGAGGAAAGCAATTGAAGGGGCTTTGTGTCTGTGCCATTGACCAATCCTTTCGACAAATCAAGGATCATGGAACTAGGTGAAGCACTCACTAGTGGAGGCTTCTTCTCCTCCTGTTAAAGAAGGAAAATGCTACATGTCAGACAGCTGGAGTGACCAGGAGATGAACAAACAAAAATTTGAAACTTTTTATTCTTCCCAAATGGGGGTAGACAACTAAGATTTTAATACAGTACTTAAAATACCATTTTTTTGTATTTATCCACAAAACTAATATCCTGATACCTATCCCTCTGCAGGAATTCACCTCCCAAAAGTTACTCAGCACCAGTTGCTCAATGGATATCATTAGATTGATTACACAACAGAATATACTTGACATGCTAGGAAGGGCTAATATCATGGAAAGTACACAACAACTTAAAGTACTCCCTCTAGACGACACAAATTATGGTTAAAATATTCCTTCACAGAACAGGAACAGAGAGTAATTTCTTCACCTGAGGGGAAAATAATTTCTAGCATTCTGAATCATGCACTGAGATGCCCAGAGATATTCAAACATAAGAATTAAGAATGAAAATAAATATAAAATACTTCAAAATGCGATGGTGGTTGGCGTAACATGGTGAAACTCCTTCATGATGCACAAAGGTTAAGAAAATACTTAGCTGTTTCACAAAATAAAATATATTGCGACCGGTTTCGATACAGCGTATCATCATCTGGCGATCACACAGATGATGATACGCTGTATCGAAACCGGTCGCAATATATTTTATTTTGTGAAACAGCTGAGTGTTTTCTTAACCTTTGTGCATAAAATACTTCATTCATTCACATGTCACCTTAAGCGCAAACATATAAATAAATTCAGAGGTAACGAAAGAAAGGACGAGGACAACAGTGCTGTGGTACATGAAAAAAATCCAGGAATTAGAGGGTAAAAATGCGGCCTGACTGGGCCTCGAACCCAAAACCTCCTAGTTGCTGGCCAGGGGCTCTACAAGTTGCACTACCAGGACGCTTAGATTTACCATGATTTCGGCGGGGGTTTATGCACAGAAAACTCACTTTGCTTTGGCCCACAAGAGTAACCAATAGATGGCACTGGGGCTGCTCACCACTCACCAAGGGAAGGAATGGACGAGGACACAAGGATGAAAAGTAGTGATAGTGATAGTATGAAAGAGATAGGATAATGCTTTTCAGGGCACGCTGATCCCAAGTGAAATAAGCCAATAAGGCCGATACACTACTTCATTCATTTTTACCCACTGATTTCTGGCTTTCTTCCATCTACCACAGCACCGTTGTCCTCATCCTTTTTCCATTATATGTTCCTATCCCTTTCTTTCCTTACCTCTGTATTTATTAATAAATATAAAACCATATCCAATCCATGAAACCTATTAGCAATGGATCAATACCAGGTCATTTATCAAGAACCGAAGTAGAGCCTTTTGAGAGGTTGAAAATCTAAAAACAAATAGCTTCATAGTCATGTCCAATTGATATAGCCAAGTAACTTCCCTTATGGAAAACTTTTGTCCATTTCATTTTATCTGTGACTGATTAGCAACAAATCGGCCATTCAGAGAGTGTGGGCTGGGGACCCAAGGCAACTTTAATGCACAGTTGAATATGTAGCACTGGGGGGACAGGCAGAAGACTGCTTGTATACCCGTCCAGCTTGCCACTAAGGAAGGAAAATTCATGTCCTATGGGTCTTGCATGGAGAATTTACTAATATGCTTAATAAAAGCCATTTCAGGTAAACAATAATGGTGGACAGATTACAGTGGAACTTGGTTAGTACGTTCCTCCTTAGTACGTTTTCCTCCTTAGTACGGCGATTTCCCTCGGTCCCGGTACCATCCGAACAAAATACAGGTAAAAGAATTTGGTTAGTACGTTTGAAAAAATTGCGCTTTCCTGGTTAGTACGCTCAATTGCTTGCCGTGACGCAACCCGCAATTCGTTCTCTAGTGTCTTCTTAAGGGTCGCAAACGTCTGAATTCATGATTTAATTTATTATTGTTAGCCATTAACATTCTTCCATTCATTCCACATCTCTTTCTTCTACCGTAATTTATCCAAATGCATTTCTGAATTCTTGTGACGTGATGAAAAATAAAATGCGGCCGTTTTTCGGGAATGTCTGACTATGAAAAACTACAGCCAATAAGAAGCCCCAATTTTCCCCACCCCGAGCTCCTCACCTTCTGTTGCCTTTGGAGCGCTTGGGAGTGCCCACTGCTGCGCACAAAGTTCGTGAGTGGGCAATTGTTGCTATTGCACGAGTTATCATGATGAAGAAATGAGTCTTAACGGTATTAGACAATTCCCACATTATCTAAAGCAGTACTGCTCCATAAACTCGACGTCGTGCGTATTTACTTGACTACTGTTGCGGGAGCAGACGATCCTCTGGATCTCCACGCGAAGCTTAGCTTAAAAATACTTGATCTCGGAACGAAAGCAGACGACATTAGACAAATTTTGAAAGTAAATTTTAACTGTTTAATATAAAATTTTCTTGTAATTACGTCGTAATCTAATAATCTTGCGTGTCATCAGTCGATATATTGATCGATTTTACAATCGAAATGGTATCATTCCAGAAGCGAATGTCTACGGCTGTTGCCGTAATTTGAAAGTCAATATAATTTTGCCCAATTTTTATGATGTTTAAAAAACCAGTTGACTTACTCCGGGTTGTTGTTATATTCTCCGAGTACGCTGTGAGAAAGAAAAATGACTTGTCTTCGCTTGTCTGAGCTTCACTCGTCCTCGTTCTGTAAATATATATAGGATAAATCACGGGAGATAGACGCCGTAATCATGAAATCGTCTCCGGGATGTCCATGAAAAATTGCGATTTTTATTCACATCGTATTGTTTTTCATGGTAGCGCTCATTTTCTTGATTTTAAATGTGAAAAGAGTTCAGGAAGGCGATCCTATGAGAACTACCGATAGTAATTGTAATTATGACGACTTTTTCACTGATTGCAATAACCCCGACTGCTGCTATTATTTACTTTCCTCGTTAGTACGTTTTCCTGGTTAGTACGTTCATTTTTCGTGGTCCCTTCAGAAACGTACTAACCAAGTTCCACTGTACTTGAAATTAACACAGAACATGTCCTTAGGTGATACTCTGCAGCTACTAAATACAGAGACAGTTCCCACTTATTGAACTTTGCGGAATTACCAAGACATAACTTCTTCCGGTTGGTACTTGAGGATTTAACTTGACAATACACTTGGTAAGCACTACTTAACCATTATGCAATTGAAGTAGAATGAATAATATTTTTCACCTTATATTTACGACATGCCCATGACAAGCACTAGGTAAAAAAATAATAGCTTTACTTTTTTAAGGAGGCACAACATTCAAACCAACTATGTACTGAGAAAATTTGAAGAAAATAAATGGCCCATTTTAGATATTAATAGATACATAATTAGTAAATACCTATATTTAATATTAAAATATGTCCTATTTGTTCATTCTTGCTTCAAATTACTTGAAAATTTTGCCATGACGGGCTTATATCTATTTCATTTAAAATAAAAGAAAGTCGCTCGTTTGCGTGCATTGGCTGGTATTATTTTCCCTAGAAAAACAAAGCTTTTTAAGATTCTTATCATTAACTGACGCTCTAAGAAAGCTAGCATAGAACTTAAATATAATGGCATCATTACAAGCTGTAAGTCCTTAAGCCAGTGCCCAGGAAAAGAAAATGTTACCCTATTTAAAAGAGCCCTTGAAATTCTATTTGCCTCTCCATAGATTTGTCTTGTGTCAAGAATTTACCCAATGATGCCACGAAATTTGCCCAATGATAAACCACGTTTACATAATATACTGCCAGGGGCACTTCCACAAAATATGAATCTACATCAAAGATGACCATACAGTCAATTATGTCATGACCATTTCCTTTCAAAATACAGTTGAGGACCTCAAATACGGAATCCAGAAACCAGGAAAACCAGAAATCCGGAATGTTTGAAAATTCCTCTGTGCAGTGTTGCCACCTCATGGCACCACTCTCCGAGCCTTGTTCTGGGATGAGTAGGAAGTTAGCATATGCCATGAACATACGCTAACAACCAAGGCAGGGACACATAGGGATCCAATATATTAAGAAAAAAAGCCTGAACGGATTTATAAATCAATAAAATACAGAAGCATCAGCACAGATTTACTGTCCAACTAAGGAAGTTATCAAAAGAAATCGCAATGCCTTCTAGGGAATGCTAACAATGTAAGCTATTGAACATGAAGAAAAATATGTATTGCTCATTCTCATATAGTTTATGCTGCTAAGCACATATAATTTATGCTAGAGAAGTTACAGAGATTTGATGACTTATAAGTTTTTTGCCTCCTTCAATGTAGTGTACTTGAATAAAAGTAACAGAAGCGGGCGTTATATAGTGGAATGACATTCTAAGTTTTAAAAATAACACAAAGATGGCAATATTCCACAGGTTTATTTTCCGTACCACACGTTTCGACCGTTAGGTCATTATCAAGTACAATAATGAATGGTTGGTTTTGGGGTTGTATTTATATAGAATGGATGGGTGACAGGTGGAAGGGGAAGTTGGGGAAGGGTATGTGTCATTGGGTGGAGCGCTTCGGGAATGGTATGGCCAGGAGTGGGGAATGTCCAAAAAATACCGTATATCTCCGAATATAGTCCCCCTCTGAATATATTCCCCCCCCCCCTAATTTCGAGACCTCAGTTTTGGGAAAAATTTTAAAATGCAAAGGAAGGCAATTTTTCTGTGGTTAGCAAGTTATGATTCTAGAGTCGATAAAAACTATTTTTTTCTGTGAAGATTAAGAACAAATCTGTTCACATATTTTCCATCACAACAAAATAGCTATACCAAAACATGTTGTGATCCATTGCATGTATCAGTAATTTATAGTTCCTTAACCAGATGTAATGAAGAAATGAGAAAATTTTTTAAGTATCCAACGCTATTGTATTTTTTTAAACATTCACAAATTATTAATATTTTTGATCTCCAAATGACTACAGACAATGTCAATATATAAGCTTTAACTTAAAGCCCATTAACATTATTGCATTTGGCCCTGAAACTTCCTTAGATCCAGTGTAACACACCCATCAAGTCATCACAAATCCAAGTGATTAGAAATTATAAATATTATAAAAATATTGCCATCAAATGCCTGCTAAGCAAAATAATTAAACTACAGGACTTACAAATATCAAAGTAATAAAATTAAGAAATAAACTATTTCCAACAAACATTAAATTGAAAAAATCTAACAATTTTCAATGCCTCGTCGCGAATCATTGCGTAAGTTACACAAAGAGCTTCTGCTCTGCATTTGCGCACAAATTCGACGATATTTTCATCTAATTCTTTGAATCTGCCGCATCGAGACCCCCGAAATGACTTCCGCAATGTATTAGCGCTTTGCAAGCGAGGTAACTTCTCTTTCCAAAGTCGCACCGACTTTCTTTCCACGCCAAATTTTTCAGCCGCCATATGAATTCTATGATTTACGGCGTATTCTGCAACGGCTATTTTTAAATTGGCATCGAACCTCTGTCTTTGATGGCCTCTGCCGCAAGATTGATCCTCATCTTTCTACTTGATCCATCACCTCACTGTTGAACGTAAAATTATTTTTATTAAAGAAAATATCGCGGAAATAATTGCGAAACATTATGTGACGTAATTTATCGATCCTAATTACCCTGGCGAATTGAAGATATTCCTCAATAAATTGATCACACTTTCGATGCTGATCCCTAGATTTCAATCAAATGCAGTAATGCCGGCGCTTCTGGTTTAAAGCCGTCGATTATTGCGCCTTTTCAGAAACAAATGCATCAACGATTGCGCATTCTTGTTCTGTGAAGGCGGTAAAGACAGTGGTTGTAAACACGAACAGCACGGGCACATGGACGTATAGTAGTTACAGACGCAATGAAATGCTAAATCGTCACGAAAGGTTCACTTAATGTTTATTTTTCGCAATGATTTTAATCGTTTAACTATTAAATGAGCGACGGGTACAAATACTATTGATTCAATTCTAGTGTTCGATTAATGTAATGATAGTGCGTGTTTAGTTTTGATTTTAATTATTTATTGTTTTGCGTCATTAAGTGATCAGTGTCGATTGAATTATTCTAACAATACTTTTCCAAGAAAAATTAACGGCTACCCGATGGATTCCGTGAAAACGCATATTCAATATGCTATTTGAATCGGAAGAATCTTATCTTTTCAACATTTGTGTTAAAATTGTCTTAATTTCCAGTAAAACGTGGCAGTATTTACTCATATCTCCGATTATAATCCTCATAAATATACTCAAATAAAAGGATTACGAGAACATAAGCCATTATGCCGTTATTTATAACTTGATGGTCACCTTTAGTATGCTAAACTGGAATACACTCGATTATAGTCCCCCCCCTTTACTTTTCCGCGGCCATTTTTGGAAAAAAAGGGGGAGATTTTTGGAAAAATATTCGGAGATATACGGTAGTTGCTCATTCATCAGTGAAATGCCTCCTTCTTGCACAATTTCCAATTTTTCCAAAGTGTCCAATCTTCGGCCTTTCATCTCCACGTGGACGATCTCCGGGTCAAACTCGCAAGAATGTTTTTCCTCCAGGAGATGTTTCGCCACGAGAGAGGTGGTATCTCCTTTCTTCCAGCATTTCCTGTGCTTAGGAGCTTCGATACACGCATGAAAGAGCACAGGAAATGCTGGGAGAAAGGAGATACCACCTCTCTCGTGACTGTACATTCTGACATCAATCAATGAATGAATGCAGAATAAAAAGAATGGTGAGTCTGCGTGCTCACGGCTTACTTTGCTAGATAAGCACCTACATAGATGTGTCATGAGTGACCACATGCACACCCTTCGCTATGGAAAAATTTGTTAAATAAGTTACACATGTTACATTGAAATACTGCTAGAAGGTTTACACTAATTAATGTTAAAAACCCTTCCATGTGTAATTTCTGAGTTATGGTTTGCATTACAATTCAAAATAAAAAGTGCACCACCTTTTTCGTCTGCTGAATACCAGAAATCCAGAAAAGCCAGAAACCCTTTGGTTCCGAGCTCTTTCGGTTTGAGGTCCTCAACTGTATGTACAAACTCCACAGAGTATGTGACAAGGCACTTGAAGGATCCTGTGAAAGGAGACCTTTTGCAAAGTTGTACGTTGATGATGTGGGACACAGGGCACCCCCTCAGCAACGTTTAAAGACCACTGCTGAGATGAACAAGATAGCTAATGTCTTTTGCCACTTAAATATCCCACCAAACCAGCTGCCAGATACATGAAGGTGACCCACTTTGTTTTGCTCACTCTCAACCCTAAGGGCAGTTCTCAATCATGAGTCTTGATATGCCCTCAATCTAATGCAGCAGTATCTGGTATTCCACTCAAATGAGCATTGAATCACCAGGGAAGCTTCAAATCATTGGAAAAGTATGCAAAATGGTGACTGTTATGTATTCACATAACAATTAGCTAGATGGTTACATGAATAATTCAGCAGAGTAGACTTAAATTCTGCATCAACCTCGTCATCTATCTCACTTGGAAAGTAATTTCATTAATTACAAAGAAACCAACTGATTAGGTTACGCCAATGAGCTTTGAGCTGAGCTTTTGCACTATGAAAATTACCTAAATAAAGAATGCTAAGACACGCAGGAAAGACAACAGCAACTAATACATATAAATAAGTAACACATAGTTTAAAATAAAATCACTAAGGAATGAGGGAAAAAACGAACACTGAAAATGGCCACGTATCACCATCTTGAAATCAAATCAATTACAGTCGACTCTTGTTATTACGACGTTCTCATTTTTGTGAAGCAAATTATTGGTCCCGAAGAAAAGGCTAATCCTATCTAAAGTAAAAGAAACGTTATTATGAAATTTTCTTTATTACGAAATCAAGGACCTCAGTTCTGGTCCTGGGGAATATGAAGTGAACTTTGTTATGAAGATCCACGGATAAGCAATGGAATCTATACACTAACTAATGGAGTTTTTAAAGGTTCACTTTTGTACACTTCGCTACATCATAATCATTGTGCTACCTGAGAGTTCTCCTCACGTAATGTGCCCAAAAGAGTCAATTGTAGTTCATACTTCAGAAGAAGATACTCTAGTATCCACGCCAAATCAGATAATACCCCCCACCCATTCCTGTGGAATCATGGAAACCCATTCATTATCGCTCCTAAATTACAATCATTATGTCCTCTTCTAATGAACATTCGATTTTCAAACTTTCAGAGAAATAAACATGTGAAAATTAAGAGAGATTTATGAAAATCAAGAGAAACATTCGAAAATCAAGAGAGGCCAAAATTTCAAATGTGGCAACTTGTTGTTGCCCAATGTGACGCAGTGTGGCATAGAGGAACTCGCACTTTGGCCAGTCGGAACAATGTCAATTAAATCCGCCGTGAAGTCAGTAACCGTACAGTGCTCTTCCTTCCCACAGACTGCACATTTTATTTGGATCCATCCGCGTTGCACTCGCAGCTAGATAAGTTCGTCACAATCATGAGATAACACAAAATTCTAATGCAGTGTTGCATTCTGCAAGATAACCACACTTTTTGATGCCTTGCATGGGTTTATCAACAACAAACAAGCTCTCATAATGCATCTTGTTCGTATGACCAAGACTTACTGTATATGTACATGATTTCATCCCGTATATCATAAGGCCTCAACAGTTCAGTGCATCAAGTCTGCTAGCACCGCAGTACAGGCCAAGTGGTACAAGAAATTGACTATCAAATTCCAAGTTATCATGGTTAACATATATTTCAACAGTAGATGTCTAGCCAGTCCTTCCCGTCACTTACCTCCCCCCTCCCCTTCCCCTCCAATCACCCGACCACAGAGTATATATCCCAGCAAAATCTTATGTGTATCACCAGTCTTGAAAATGGTACAGTGTACCGAAACTAGTCTGCAATAAAGTGTGTGTTTTGTAGAAAGGCAAAGTAATTTTCTTCCAACCATATAATGGAATTCTACAAAGTAAAGGCCTTAACAATTCAGTGCACCGTATATCTTACTTTGAAGCTATTCCGCAGTGTGAGTATGCATAAGTGCAGGAGATTGAAGAGACTAGGAATTTTGGCAAGGCATGTTTTTTTGTGATAATTCCTGAAAGAAATGCTATTACCATGTTCATTATTACAAATCTCCAGTTTTTCGGTCCTGTGGACTTCGTAACAACGAGAGTTTACTGTGAGTAAAATCTGAGCAACTTACCACATGGAGGGGGAAAGGCACAACAGTATCGACGCTGTCACCTCGCACCATCTCCCTGAGAGTTTTCAGACTGCCTACTGCAGGAGACGCACTAGTCACGGATGCAGGCAAAGAGATAGGTGGCTGCTCCGAAACAAAATCTAGCACCTCAGGAACACAGGGGTTGGAATCAGAACAGGGATCAGCACGACACAGCTCATCCTTGAACTTCCCCCTGCCACTCCTGTTCTCGGGGATTAATTGCAGCTCCACTCCATCAGAAGTCCTGTCCTCCACAGAGACCGAGAGCAATGAGACACAGCGCTGAGCCCTCAATTCTACGCAAGGTGCATCATTCCCAACATCGCGACAGTTTCCACTACCAACCACTACCACACCTTGCTGCTGAGGCACAAGCCCTCCTTCGGACAACAAGCCATTGGCCACAACACCACCACCATCAGGCACTGCCACGTGCGCAGTCACCTCCGCACAGTCCGGCGACCCCTTCGGCTGCACACCTCCATCAATCACACGGTCCACCCCCGCCTCCGACCTACCGACCGTGGCACTGTCCACCGGAGGCGGGGCGGCAACCGGTCCCCCCACTCCACCACGGTCCATCTGAGCCGGCATCACGTCCTCATTGTTGTCCCATGGCACCACCCTCTGTTCACTGCGCCGACGACGGACTACCGCCTCAAATGGACAGTCGGGATTGTTGTGCAGGGAGCAGCTTCCACTGCCTCCTCCTCCTCCCCCCCCACTGCTACTGCCGCCACTGCCGGCATTCACATTGCAGGGGAGGGACCCTCCCTCCCTCTGCCGCGCACTCACGCTACTGCCTCCCGAGGACCCACCACCACCCCCGCCACTGCTCCCCCTACCACCGCCGCCTCCTCCCGTTGGGCCGTAATGGCCCAGGTCCTTGCGACGACCGCCACCACCTCCAAAGCTCTTCTTCCCCCGACTGCCCGAGTAAGCACTTTCAGAGTCTGAATATGCCAACACTATGTTCTGGAGAGAGCCACCCCTGGTCTGGCGTTCAGACACGGCAGCATCACGACGGTGCCGCTTGCCACTGCGGCACTGACCGACTATTCCAAATGGAGGGGGATTCGTCTCCTCACCACCATCACTCTCGGCCTCAACCTCTTCCAGCAACTCCTAAAAATGACATAAAAATTCATTGAAACAATTGCTAAGTTATAAATACTAATAGGTTTTTTGTTATAAGTTTCCAATAGGACTTGATTAATACATTCTGCTGGTACTATCCATTTGTTTGATTGACAACAGGTAACAATGCACTCTATAAAAACAAGGTAAATCCCAAGCATTTACAGAATGAAACTAAGGTGGAAACTAATGCAACTAAGTAGGTAAATATTTAAGAGGCCAATAACTAGGTGACTAATCAATGTTAGCTACTAGTATGCAGAATAAAGATAACTCAAGAACTGTCATAAACGTTTTAATGCACATAATGAACTCACACAAGACAAGTTTTCATAAGTTAACACACTAAGATAACATTTAAAGGAGTAAGAAAAAAAGTTTTAAAAGATGATCTTCAAGAAATAAATATTTTTCCAACTATGCTGTTGGCAATACATCTACAACACTGTGACTTCTGGCTATACAGCTAAAATATCCCTTAGCATTCTAAACAAGCTCTTGAGAGGATTCATCACCTCCACTGCACTGGTCACATTTTGCCTTGATTTCCAGACATATTACTTATTCAGAACTAATGCTACCACCTTGGAATTGTACACACCTAGTTGTACACGGTGCGGCAACATAACTTCCTTTTTTTAAAATGGGCGCCATTCAGTCAGTAAATGTCGTAGCGGAGCGCCAGTGGTCTCGTTTGAGAGGCGTGACTATAAAGTTTTGTTTCTGCAAAATTCAATCGCCATCATGCATCGTTAAGTCCGCTCACTTAAAGAGCATAGAGGAGGCTGTTTTGAAGGAACACTTTGCTGAGGGCTTCATCTTAACTAGGGGCAATTTGGAGCAGCCCGGCCCTCTCTCCCAATTTGGCCCCTTGTGATTTATTCAACCGAATTTTGGTTATATCTCCTGTTTAAGTGCACAGTCCAAGGACCCTGCAAGCTTTGAATACCAACGGTCAGGATGAATTTGCCAGCATACCCCCAGATATGCTGGTAACAGCCATGACAAATGCCAGAAAATGGTGTACTCATTGTCTGGAGAATGGGGGACGTCACCTACTTGGCTTGGTCCTCAAAATTGTGTGAAACAGAACTTTAGATGTGTGCCTGCATTATAAAAAACAAGTAAATTCTGTTGCCCCACCCTGTATTTGAAAATCACACTACGAAGAGCAGCTGTTAATAATAGCAAATGATCCGATATTTAAACATATCTATTACAAATCATATGGTCTTCATTAGAGATTAAAATGTATTTGTTTAGAACTATCACAATGTTTTATTATAGCAATTTTTACTTTTCTACGGCAGCTATTGCCCAAGTAAGAAGTGATGGCATCTGAGCAGAATTCTACACAAATTTTGCCACACAGCACTGCTCATCAACAACCATAGGCATATGTCATTCTAAAGGCTAGAATACAATTAAAAATATGAACCTATAGATGAGCTACACAACATTAACCATTATCATAGTTATTTATTCATATTAAATATTATTCTACATCCCTTTTAACTGCGAGGCAACAGAATGTATGAAATATGAAAATATAAAAGACCCCCTGAAAGATATTCCTATTTGCCATGATGGTGTGCCACGGACAGATAGGGTGACAAGATGGCCTTATGAAGACAAGAGTCAAAGAGTACGTTGATGGGAAGAAAAGTAAAGGAAAGATCACTATGGGTTACACAGGACAGGTTATTACATGTTTGAGAGAAAAATTAGGAAAAGGTACAAAATTTAGCTGATACAAGAGCAGAGTGGAGATCTGTAACAGACCTATCTTTGAATTTTTGACAAATGATGTAGGGGTGCAGCACATGGCATTAAGGTTAAAATAAAAGTCATCTGATGCTATCATGAGGTGTTAAGGATTGCCAGATGCATAAAAAAATTGTTTTCCAATTATCACTGCAAAGGTTGAACAACCTTGGCACATAAATTTCCCTATTTATTATATGAATAACATCAACAGTTAGTTATGTAATATCAGCTCTGAAGAGAAATTAATACCAGGCCAGCACAGCAATTTGTAACATGAAAATATCCAGATGGGCAAAAGTGATTAAAATACTTTCAAAATTAATTATTTACTGAAAGAAACAAAAATTTCAACTAGACTCAACAGAATAAATTGTCCTACAAGAAGACCATACCATTCAGAAATGATAATGACAATCAGAAACAGATTCTTTGCAATAATCATATTAGATGTGACTGAATGTAAATAGAAGCAATGCTGAACTATACAGAGCATTTGCCTCTTGATACACAATACTTCTCACTCATGGAACAAGTGTGTCTTGAAACACAATTTTTAAGATTTTGAAACAAAACTCATGGTACACAGTACAACTGTCACTATGGTTAATGGTGGTGCCTATTAACCTTAACATTGAAGAGACAAGTGGAGATGACGAAACATATTGAGGAATTCCTGTCAACTTAAATATTGTAATTTCCACAAATAAAGGACAAGGGCAGGGGGGAAAGTTTCTCATGCGGTTAATCAGAGAACTCAAAAAGTAATTCAGTTACAGTAATAAAATGGGCTCCTAAGGCATGAGGTAATTAAATCAAATTTGACTGACTCATTGTCCCTAACAATGGCAGCCTACAGGGGTTGGAATTATACTACAACATGTAAAGGCAGCTTCATTAGTCTTCGAGTGAAAATATTCTGTAGGTTTAATCACTTTTATGATGAAAATAGGCCTGACAACACTGTTTCAATATGAAATGCCAACCTCATACGTCCCCATCATGCTGGGAGCAAAGAAACCCTGCATTTAGAACAGAGATGGCTGCTAAATCCAGGCCGTTGATTCCCTTTAATATTCAGATGATTCATTCAAATCTAGATAAAACAACTGATTGCGTAAAGGGTCACTTAAACGCATTAGGGAGTCCTCATATTTTAAACTAAAGAAAGCTAGGAATTTTCTTCAGGTGCTGTACCAATTTCCAATGGCAGAAATCCACTAATCTGGTGCAGAACCCAAGAAGGAATTCCTGGATATTATTCAATAAGATAAACTTGAATCTCATCACAAAGGAAAGTAATATTCCCTCAAGTCAGTACAGTGCATAATAGCATCACAAGTTACAGCACCGGTCAAAAATTTGATTCACCCTCAATTAGCCCCACTGACAAAGCCTGCCTGAGAGGACCTAGCAACTCTGCGCCAAAGGCACTCACTTGCACCTCACACCAATACAAAACTTTCCAGAACAATGAGAGACTAAAGAAGGACCGTGTCCATGGCAAAGCCTTCTTCATTTTCATTCCATGTTTCCGCAAGACTCACACAAGATCAATTATGAAGGAGAATTTTTTTTTATAAAGTGGACTTTCATTTTACATCTCTATAAGAGTTGATTCATCATCGATTCTAAGATGATTCCCCCATATTCTTTTTAAAAGTTGGTGATTACAGCACAGCAACCATTTCCTCATTAGCATCATATCAAGTGATACAGGAGCTGAAGTCATCGTGAGGAATCGTGTACCAAAAATCTTAAGACAAAAATGACAAAGAATAAAATTACCTGAATTGGCTGAATGTGAATGCCATATTGGCCTATGCACACCTACTGGAGGGTTTCCGCATTAAATTCCCACCTCCTTTGAGCCTTAAAAACAGGACCTACGGACCCTCCTTTGCCCAGGAATGTTTTCCATACACCCCAGAAGGACCCTGAAATCTCCAGTACCCCCCATTTCTATTTACTGCCTACACATGATATTATTTGCAACTTTCCTCAACCTTGTCTCATAACGTGGACCTGAATATAAATGATGCAAGCTGAAAGCATAACTTCTACTGTGATAACACCTAAATGTATCCATTGAAACATCATTTTCTGTAATAAAAATAGGGAATAACTAATGTTAATAATCATGGCTGTAAACCTTTATGTGATGTCTTTCATTAAATTTCTTTCAATGCATTATTTCTCCCCCAGCCTCAAATAAGTAACTAGATACAAGATTTCTCCATTTTTTAATCAGTCTGATGATTTACCTTTATCATTAATTTCATAGATGTGCTTATAATACTATTTCCATTTTAAATTTTAATTGATATTGATTGTATACAGAAATTTTGAATAGATGAGTGGAGCAAAGAAGCATGATTAAACAATACATGTCCTACCAAAAATTACCAACCTAAATTAACTTCAGAAGGAATACCACCAAGAAAATAGATCACAAGTAATGATACCCCTTTTATAGATACGAAAATTTATGGTAACTGATGTCGACAGTGTCGATATTTTATGGAGTATTCCTGAATAAGAGAGAGTACAAATTTCCAAACTCTTGAATGTCACAGCTCTCTTTTTACTCAACTATTTCCTGCTCCAAAGGTGCTCTTATAAATATTCAACAAAGCACCCACCTAGAATTATGTCCACATATAGGTAAATCTACAATTACAAATAAGTGGAAGATTTTTGTGCTAAACTAAGAGACAGGTTGGCAGTGCAGAACTGTCAAATCAAGTCCATTAGCTGAGCTTCCGGAAGTGGAGCAATGATTTCTGGTTCATTTTTTTGAACTGGAAACATACTATTACATGCTTGAAAATGTTCATCAAATTAACACAATAGCTTCAGTGATAAGTGTAAGATTGTGAGTGCTGATCAAATACTTCCAGCATTATTCACAAATATTTGAGTTAAGTTGAAATGTACGGATATATAATTGTAAATTTAAATAGCTTCCATGAAGTGAAGGCTGAAATTGTTACTTGAACATATACTTCAAAAACTCAAGTAAAAATACATTTTCATCTAAAACTATCAATTGCTTCTACAGCTAAAAGCTGCATTTGACACTCCAACAAAATAATAAGCAAAGAAAACTTTTCAAATGTAAGGAAGTCCACCTAGGCACCTTGGCTTGTAACTATTACTAATTTCAGGATGACAATGAAACAGCAAAGTTTGCCTTGGTGTTGAATACACAAAACATAATATACTACATGCAATATTTAAATCAGTAAGTTGAGAGTAATATAGCAAAACAATTGGCACTCAAACTGCATTCCATACCCACTGTCACTGAAATCAAGGGCTACTTCCATCATATATAAATATTGGATGAAAGTGAAATGACTTTTACCAGACCGTTCTCAGTGCTTCAACTCACCCTGAAAAGATTACTCTTTCCTTCCCGATCTTTGGGACGTTTGTAGTTTATTGCCTCATCCAGGAGGGCCCTCAACTGACCGTCATCCAATTCCGAGACACCCGAGTTTTTTTCATCCTAAAAACAAAAAAAAAAACAGTCAAAAAGGAGACAAAAACACTTTACATATGTAACAGTGAACCACATGAAATTACATGGATTAGACCTTAATCCAATTGAACAATCTCCAACTAGGAGTAACATATGCGATACAATCGTAAATAACATGAACTACATAACTCACTGTGATTATAGAAAAGCACTGACGAGTAAGCTCATGAAATAGCTTCATTTACTGGGAATGCTCACAGCCGAAAGGAACAAACCAACATCACCGAAACAATGACATAAGATATCAATACTGAATATTGGGTACAGCATTTGTGGCGTAAGAGTTGTAATCCTCTAAGATGAAGACTCGCTATAAAATCAGGAAAAATAAATTATAATTGCAGAAACGCCAATCGTTGATGATATCCGCTATGTTGTAATTCGTAAAACTGAACTAACTAAAAAGCTAATCCTCATAATACACCACGCTTTGACATTAGTCTCTTTTCTCCTTAACACCTATTCTAATAATGACATATCTAATTCCTCACTATCAGCAGAACGTTCTAGAGGAAATACTGCAACCTCGTGCAAAACAACTCCGGCAGCGGACATGTTAGCATCTGACGTCACGAACGAAGCAAGCAAGTCACTGCAGTTACCGATACCACACTGATTAAACACGAAACTGAATTTGACAAGTGACACAAACTCATTTGCACATAGCATAATGTATTGAAACTTGATTTAACTTGGATCATTCATTCGAAGCATTCTATATCGATAAATACAAGAAAAATACGAGTCACATGGCATGCGACAACCGTGTCAAGATGGCGAGGAATCATGAGAAAATGTGTCTTCTTTCAGCGAAAAGTCCGAAGACCTAGTCAACATGAAATTCATGACGGCATGAAAATATTAATTTAAGTTGCATTTTAGATACAGATAATCTCGACGCCTCGTGAGTGCGGAGGAAAGGTAAAAAAAAGTCTGTCCTCATTGACACACGTTACGATGAATATGCAATAAATTGAGCCCTCAGTTCTTGTACTATGCTAATTTGCGTCTAGCTCAATCGAGAAGTACAATTAATACATTGAGAAAGACATTAAACATCTTAAAGGCTTCATTATTAACCAACAAACATAACTACGCCTCATTTATAATGACACATTATTTTATCAACTAGCTCAAGGCTTGAAGAGAATCTCCACATAAGTATTCACAGACAAGTCCATCTAAAACATTAAAGATCACAGAAAACTTTATAAAGTACATTAAACGAACTTCTCTTACCGATATCATAAAATAAGTAACACGAGAAACGTTATTCAAGACGTCCAATGACTACATCCACAATCCATAGTTCAGGTATCACCACATACACTGGAAACTAAAGATTAAAAGGCACACAAATTAAAAACTGGATATATCACTTGTTGTTTTATCTGCTATCACAGTCTACAACAACCGATCGAACAACCGAAGCACAACTAATGCGAGGCTGCTACGACACGACTACCTACACAGAGCCGGTACAAGTTCCACAACCAGCCGATTCACGACGCCACCGCCCATGTCTTCCTTTCTCACGTGCTTTGTCGTTGTTGCCAAATTTCGTCGCCAGCAGTCCGCAGCCCACACTCCGCACTCCTTGGCCTCGATCGGTGGTCGCTGATCGCGCGTTCATTTAACACTACTAAATAAAGTTCATTCTGACCGCTTCCAGCATCGCCTCGAGAAAAAAAGGGCTCACAACGTAATCATCAGTACAGAATTTAGAAGAAATATAAACGAAATGACACGTAACGACTGTTGAATCACTACTGAGCATGGTTCCAAAACGAAAAAAATAATAATACTGCAAGATGCACTCAAGATATAATCCGATAAATATCAAAGAAAAATACCGCGAGGAGAGTCGAGAACTTAATGATTAGGCGCACGTCAACGTTGAAATTCGTAAATTGTTTCACTTCTCGCTTCTTTTATTCGAATAGCAATACAATAGAATTTTCTTTGAATTGATATTAATTATCGAAAAGGCTTCTAGTACCATGACGAAAACAGGGGCACAGCTACGTATTCAGGCTGGTGGGGGTTTAGGTGCAACTAATACCAGGGTGCGTGGAGATATGGCATACCAACCTGGATAAGCGGTAGGTGCGAGATTAATAAATTGCTGAATTTTTAGATAAATGGTTCAATATGGTGAGTTTTATGGCTTTCTGAGGGATATTTTATCAATCCTTCCACAATTCTATTGGTAATATCAATCCAATTAAGTAAAATGGATCAAACTTAAAAATTTCTCTGAGCTCTGGGGGGGGAGGGGGGGGGGTTATCCCCCAAAAACCCCCTCGCTGCGCCACTGGTCGAAAATGTATACCAAGTTTAGGAGCGATAGTTTACGCGCCCGGAAAAAAATAATGTGATAAGGTAGGTTATACAGGGAACGGAGAGTATAAAAGGAAATCCTCTAACATATTATTATGGATAAAAATGAACAATAATTGCTCTTGAAAGAGGTTCAACAACAAACCTCATAATATTACATGAAATTACGATCAAAACCTTGAGCAAAATACAATCCAACTTCGAATAGACCGCTATTTAAGACAATCTCCTTGCGAGATTATGGATAGATTACGGTGGATCACAATGTGATATGCATGAATTACCTTCATCATCTTCTGTTTTGGAATAAATGCAATGGTGTAGAACCTATCGCGTAGTGGTGTGAATTTAAATGCATCGTTTTCAATTAATAAAATACGTTACGGGATGAGTCGGAAAAAAGGGGGAGCGCAAAACCAACGTCAAACTAAGGAAACGAAAACCAGAGGGGTGAGGGAGGTATACACCCGGTGCTTATGTCACCTTAGAACCCGAGCGACCAGCGAAGGACTAGGCAAAATAGAAATAGTCATTAGAATAGCTTCCGCGAAGACAACCCATAGAAGGAAACAATTCATCAAAACCAATAAATGGAGTACGTTTCTCTTTGGCACAGGGGCAGAGCGATGAGCGCAGCAACCAAGTGAAAGGTGGCCAATTAAAATGCGGTGCTACCAAATAATGATGAAGGCCAAATAGATGAGCAATGCAGAAGTGCTAGGTGAGAAAAAGTTCCCCGAAAATCCTGAAAAAATACAGCGCAACCTAATTGGCCATATTAGGTGAAATGATGGGTCTGTTGGAGGTAATAATCGAGGGGAGTATGGCAAGTAAGGGCCTCGAATTAGAAATATGTTTTGTCAAGCAAGGGCGGATACAGGACTTTTTCTGGGAGGGGGGGAATACAAAGGCTTGAAGGGAAAACGGTCTTCTCGTATTTGAGTTTAAAAACAACACGTAACAATTACTTTAAGAAATATTCCCTTCATTTTAATATTGGAGTTATTAATATGAAAATAAATGACTGAGGATCCGTAATGCAGAAAACGCAACGATCGCAAAATGATCGCAATGATAACCGTATTAAAAATCTCGTCCATTTTTTGAGCGTCTGGGGGGAGGGGAACGTGCCCCCGTGGCCCTCCCCAAAATCCGCCTATATTGTCAAGAATGCAAAGGAAAATAAATACTTCAGCAAGAAAAGATTCGCTGAAACAAGAATTGACGGACGGTCAAACGAATCCTAGAAATGCCGACGACCCCCGGAAGAATGGCGTGGAATATGCTCTACATCTGCAGCACGATCCTCTGAATTCAAGGACACTTACGTAATTATCGAAACGCCTCCCTGCTACTTAATCCTTTATTCGAAGTAAATTCGTCAAACCCCCAGTCTCTGCTATTATCATGTCCTGCTTTCTTCCTTAAATAATAATAATATAACTTTATGCCACTCATATTCACATACATTGCATCAGAATACACTTTAATAATGATGGAATATATAGGTACCCCTTTTGGAATAGTTTTGGGGCTGCCATCTTACACTGTTTGTACAGGTCTGGTGCAAACATACATGAAAAATAAATTTACTTCGTTGTATTCAGTGATTTGTTTTCTTACCGACTGCATTCAATTGTGATATTCCAAAAATGTACACATGGATAACTAACTATCTTATATAGACGCATAAGAATTACATACATACAATATATCTTTTATTGAAAACGTTTTTATGCCAATTTTCTTAACATAAACTCTACTTCCTCATACCGCATAAGCCATTTTTTGACAGTGGATGTAAATCCTCATCTTTTTTCCTTTTTGGCCACATTGATTGGCAACATACTAAATAATTTTGGCCCCAAGTATTGGTATGATTGTCGATAAGTTTCAGTCGTCGGCCTAGGTTATAAAATTACGCTGTTTCTTTTTCTCCTTATCCATAGTCTACTTTTGACATCGCCAGGGCTTAAAATTTTGAAATATAATCAACTTTATGTTTAAACGTATCAAAAACAGTGTATTAAAACAGTATGTGCTAAAGATACCACCGAAAAGAGTGCACAATTTTCTATTGTAAAATAATATATATTTTTAACAGTATACTTCTGCACGGTATCCACTGGCACATCAAAACCAACTTACGGCATGCCATATATTGATTCTCATCTTGAAATAGCCCACGTAACCGAAGAATACGCCTTCACTCGAACCGAATGTCACATATTTTCACAACTCCAACATTCCCCTGACATCACATACCCATTTCCTGCAGCAGGCATTATTAGCAGCACATAGCGCTGAACCATGAGGCAAACGTACTTCTAACTTAAAACTAGAACTTCAAACCATATCATATCCGCTCCAAGGTTATTTCGATACATACATAGACTGCCAAGGGAAAGTTAATCGCGGTAAATATCTATGCACTCCCAACTTCTCTCAACACCAACACAACCCATTACACAAGTTAACTCCATTCACGGCGAGAGCGAGGATTTAAGATGAATATATTTCACGCAACTATGCATTTCGCTATCACATTAACGCATTAAGATCCAAACGGCAGTTATGACGAAGACATTA
The DNA here is from genome assembly GCF_921293095.1 of Ischnura elegans. Classification (NCBI taxonomy): domain Eukaryota; kingdom Metazoa; phylum Arthropoda; class Insecta; order Odonata; family Coenagrionidae; genus Ischnura; species Ischnura elegans. Next base: position 130,129,983 of record NC_060248.1, on the reverse strand, counting down.
TTAACAGAGAAACTTTGGAAACAGCTCAAAGAAAATCTGTGGTTACAAGACTCACTATTAGTCACGCCTTACAACCAGAACATTTACAAAGTGATGCATGATTTAAAAAAATAATACGCTACGGGAACGCATCTATCTTTAATAAACTACGCTTAATCATGACCTTCATTAATATTGTGCACCCATGAATCCCGTGAAAGAGGGGGTACATAGGAAGTTATACTAGATGGAGATTGTATCTAAATAAAGACAGGGAATATCGCATTATATATTATTCTGGTAAGAAGCAGAGAAATATAGTGCTCGCAGAAAATGACCGATAAAAAGCCTACTATCGGCGCAAACAAGGTAGAACGCTGAACTTTTATGAAATTCTGTCGCAGCTCCAAAGGGTCGTGTAATACGTCGTTTTACTCATAGTTTATTCGACTACAACAATCAATCATTAAACATTTTAGTTAAACAGCCGGAAGGGTGGAGAAAAAAACAGGAGTAACACAAAGGAGAAGGGGCAAAACGGTCCCATTCTTCATCTCGTCACGGGGCAATTCATTTGTTTGGTGCACTTCATTGTTATTTTACAGAGAGAACGACATCTTCGCATTACAAATAGATTTAAAAAATTAAATTTGATCTATTATTTGATTTTTTAAATGGCCTAAAGGTAGGCAGGTAGGTAGGGGAATTAACCTGGCCGGGAACATTTCAATTTCCGAGGTGTAGAATATTACATGAATTTCGAAGTTACGTATACTACATGAAAATTTTCTTTCAAACTTTTCATTCAAGGAAATTTTGATATTGTTTCTCTTGCTTAAAATAAACCACAAAATGGAAAATCGAAACTCCGGAACAATGCACACTAAAAAATATTGTTAAAATAAGACATCGCACTTCAAATCTTTAAATTTGAAAATGCTGAATTATCCAACGAAACGCGTGGTGCGCCAAAAAGATTCAAGAGAAAAACTTAAGCAAAGCAATATTTAAAAGACACATTTAGTAAATTAAAATAATGATCAGTCGGGAATTTGGGTGTGATCCTAACGACCTAGTTGGTGACGCAACTAAAAACCAAATTGTTACATTTTCAAAACACAAAAAAAAAGACCTTTTCCCCGAAGTGTAATCTAAATTCAAAGGAAATGCAATTTTCGCTAAAAATAAGCACACCGCTGCAATTCAACTATTGCTTCCATAGCCCGGGAAGTTGGAAGGATGGAGGTAGGTGATGAGTTTCCGAAATTTCAATCATGGTTACGAGCGCAGAGGCCAAAAATCGTTCTTTCCCACCCTTATTAGGATAAGATGACTGGCTGTTATGATTCCCGGGTTTCCACCGCGTTGATTCGTGCCTGATGACGACATTTTCGTCGGCAACTTCTGTCCTGAAGATGCTGGCGTGATTTCCGGAGAAAATTTCGTCAACAGGCATCAAAAAACGCGGTGGAAATACGAAAACCATGACAGCACCTACTTCTCACCTCGGCAGCCGTCGCAAGAGGAAGCGGCTCCTGGAAGCCCTGGCGCAGAGCCTTCAGCCTTAACCAAGCTTAAAAGTCTACGTGCCCATGAAAGTATTTGGCGGCGATGAAGATAAACACCTTGACCCCGCCGACCCCCTTGGCTTTACAGTCAATGCCTGTCCCAGGTCAGCGTATCGCAGCGAGAGAGGGGTGCAGCGGCTAGCTTCCTGGATGTCCCCCGCCGCTGGACCACGTGCGCATCCGGGCGATAGCCACACTCCCGACGGATCAGGGATTCCGTTTTTAGGAAGGGCGGAAAATTACCCTCGCGCCGAACTGGTCCCATCTTTGGGGACGTACGCGGAAATATGTTCCTAGGGCAACGTTTGCTGAGTGTGCGACTCCGGCGTGTTCGTGTTTTTCCTTCCGTTTATTTTCAACTTCGGCGTATTTTGTACGTTTCTTTACTCATCTGCCTTCCTTCTACCCAATCCCATCCTTAAAGCTACCCCTTAACCAAACCACTGAAAAATACTGAAATATTCATTTCATAGTCATTAATTTATTCATTTGTTTCAACTGGAAGTTGCGGGAAATTTGCTACAGAATGTTCCGTCACGACTGAATATGCCATCAAACGCACGGAATGCTAAATACTCGCCAACGGAATACTGTTCGAGGGTTTCCAACTGTGCCTGAGGAGATCTAAAGTTAGAGATCAAACTCTTCGTAGTTATCATGGAAGTTCACAGCTTCCACGCCACGGAAGAGCACGTCTTCAAAATGTAAGACCCTGTAGTCCTTAGGTTGCAAAGAAATGAAGAATTCTATGGTCCATTGTGCCCTTTAAGTACCGAAGTCCTGGTCAATCCTTTTCATTTCTGCGTAGGTTTCTAGAAGAGGGAAAATAATTGTGAAGGTCGGTGCCGTTCGAGGAATAATGCCAAACGGATCGTACATGGGAAGGATGAGGGAAGAAGAAAGAGGAAGGAAGAATGATGAAGATCAAATGGCTATGCCGTGTGAGTAACGTGGAAGTTCTAACGGCCTGTTAACGCGATTCATTAACCTTTACTAGGCAATGTCTGATTGCGTGAACGATCTTGGTGGACCCGAAAGGAACATGTACGAATGCATGAATCAAATTAGAACAGGTTTTATTTTCTGGTCATGCGTTCGTACGATTTGGGTGGTTACGTGGTCCATTTTGGCGTTAATTCTCGCGTTCATGCATTTAGACATTTAACTCGTTCGAATTAATGAACCGCGCAGACAGGGCTTAGAAATAGTTGGAGAGAAGAGGAAAGCTTTGGTTAGAAGACGATACAATTCAATCGGTCACATCGAAAGATACGACAGAAAAATGTAAATGTATCGTTGAAGGACAGGTGGAAGGAAAGAACAGCACAGGTAGGCCGCGGATGAAATACTTAAGGGCAGGTGAGGAAGGATGAGCAGCAAAAGAATTACGTAAGTATTAAAATATTAGCCGATAGAAGAATTGAATGAAGGGTTGCGTCAAACCAATCTTAGGATTGATGGCTGTTGATGACGAGTCGAAACTAGAGATTGCAACCCAATTGTCTTCGAGAAATTCATGTATTTGGTTGAATAATGAGGAAATATTTCACAACCATAATTGAATAAATAAACAAAGGTAACATTACAAAAAATGTTTTAGAAACTAAAAAACATCAAGGCTTATAGATTATGAAAAAATTTAGGAACGGAAAGTCACCGCCGTCTTCAACCAGGCGCCAAGGCTGAACGTCACGTGCCTTTAATAATCATCATCTTTCAACGAGATATTCTCTTCCAATACCACGAAGGCCTGTCTAGCACATCGCCAGATATTTGAAAAGGATTATATGATATCTGTCTATTCCATGCATAAGTTAGTAGGTATTTAATTCATTTCACGAACCCCCACATTTTTAGCCAGAGCATTCACAATAGCTATTCAGGGCGGCCACCCGAGTATCAAGCTGAAATTCCCCGACTTTTACTGACTACTGCAGTGATTTTCCAGACTGTACGATTACATGTATTCTACGCAATATTCATCGTCATGATTTGGCGCAGATTTAATCAAATCTAAATAAAAAATTAGTAAAATAAAGATAAAGAAATGAATTTTTACAGCTACTGATAACCACCTCAATGAAATTTGGGGAATGGGATGTAAAAATACGTAATATTAAGCTATGCTAAAGAGGGTGAGGAATAATCACAATTTATTTTTAACAACGAATCTGATTTTTCCAAATACACTTTTCATTTTCGCTGCAATTCCATGGCTCTCACGACACAATGAAATAGCATATATTTCCTAGGCGTTCAAGGTTTTCAGGAGAGTGACCAAAAATGGTACTGTAAACCCATATGAAATACACAGAGGACATTATGTTAGAGTACGTAAAAGAGGGAAAGAAAAAATGAAAATAACAACACGACGACTCCAAATTCAATACCAGGAGGAAAGGTAAAGGGGTAACGGAGGTTCAAGGTACAACCCCAGCAAAAAGACCACGGAAGAGGGGGATGGTATGAGCGTAGCAACCCTTACTACAATAATAATCAGCGCCTTGACCAGGAAGGGTGCGACGTGTAGGACCCGCACGAACCCTTAAGCGGAAAAGAAGAAGGGAGGGAGGGCCGTGGACTCTGCGCGCAGCCACCTATCGATCGATGCCTATCGGAGAGAGGGAAGAGAGGAGAGGGAGGGAGAACGCCTCCCCTCTCTCAGCCCCTTCTCCAACCGCCCCACCGGCGGGGACCCCTCCCCCCCTTTCCCCTCCTCCCCAATTATATTCACTCTGCGATTAATAGGGCTCTTGACTATTTTTATGAAAGCTTAGAAGGGAAGGGATCCATTCATAAATTCAAAATAGGATTATACGCGACTCTACTCGGTGCAGAGCAAAATAAAATTTACTTTGCTACAGACTACAAATCGCAGATATTGTAAATGTTAGGATATTGTTTCCTTTCAAATCATATTTTTGTTTCCTATATACCGACTGCCAAATCTTATGCTTTCGTTTTCATGTGTGCATTGCTCTTTTCTGCTGAACCAAGTTCTACTTTGTAGGCAACTGTCTTTTTGTTTAGAGGGTGATGCCCAGAGAATAATACATATATATTCTATTCCATTTCCGTATATTCTAAATACAACCCCATATCCATAGAACTAACCGAATAATTATACTGGTAGGATCAAAAAATCTTCCTAATTAAAGATACTGAATTTTGGGAGGGGCAAAAAAAGAACGACTTCCATGTTGATACATGAAGGCGAGAGATATCTCAACCCCTTATTCATATCAGACGTGTAAATAATCAAAGGGTAAAATCTATGTCGAGTCGTTCCATTACATGCTTGGTAAATGAAATGGCAATTTGCACTTCGGTATTGGTTTATTAACGGCAAGTTCCCACAGTGTTTGATATTGTGGCGGTTCCTAAACTGATAACGAGGTGAAAAAATGCCATTTCATTACCCAATGATTGAACGACCTCTACGTTGATCTAAGGTTTCCGCGGTGTTTCTCCAAATAAGTCTCGGCTTTCGGGCTTTCCTCCGCGTTGTGCTGTCCTTAGGTGACGAGAGTTTCTCCAGCCATTCTACTGGCGTCTTGAGGTCAGGAATGCCCGAAAACCGTGACTCATATGACGATCTACGTCTTAAGATATTACGAGTAGTTAAAAAAAAAAAAAACACCAAAAAGCCCGTGAAACCGTCCAAATTCCACTTGAAATTTTCTATTAATGTAATAAAAATTTTCAACAATAAATGATATTTACTACCAATTAACACATGGATGCGTAATACTCCAACATCAATACTACGTCGAGAAGGTGACCGGAACAATTTTTAAATTAATGTTTCCCTGTATTGTGAATAAAATGTTCTAAGCGTCTTCTGCTTTAATACTTGTTCAATGCATACAATTTTAAAAGTATAGATGTATAAAGGGGTGGGAGAAAATAGAAGCCTCCCAAAAAAAACAGGAAAGGAGACAGAACGCTTTGAAGGACCTCATCATACGGCATGACGGACTGATGAAGAGCATCGGCGAAGGACTGCACCGAATTTTCACTAATAGAAATTAGAGGTACAGTTTATTTCAACAATATTCGTAGTCATAATTCTAAGAAAGCGTACGACCTATGCCTATAGGATATGCATATAACATTTCTATGAAGTCTATATCACAATAACGTAAACACAAATGGTTCAAATGGGCTATGAACGGGCTGCGTATGTATGGGTGCAAAAATCGTTAAAATGGACGAATCGTTTTCGGTATTAGCGATAATTCGGTGCTTTTAGTGATGGGGAATGTGAAAGACAAGAAAAACACAAGTTAGAAAGCATTAGCAGCGAGGTTAACAGAGTGAAGAGGAGCGTCAAGCCGAGGATTTCGGGGTATTTTACCGGAGATAATGAAACATTTAACCAGCATATTTCGACACGTGAGCAACACTTTTAGACTCCGATAAACACTTAACTTATTCCCCATGAGACGCGAGACGTGGCTGCCATTTTTTTAACATGGATTCAAGACCACGAGATACTAAACCGATACCTCTCAAAATTTTACTTACTCCCATATGCTATTAGCATCACCGGAAAGGTCTGATCCATCCAGTATCTTTCTCATGTCCCCCACGTATAGGATGACTTCCATTAGTGACAGAAACAATGCTGAAAGTTTCTCAGCGGGAAAAATGGTTATAGGTTTTGCATCTTGCATAAATTTAAATCGCCAACAAGTCACATTGGGTGACCACCGTGAAGCATGAAGAAAACGAAATTTTCGTGATATTTGGACTTAATTCCAACCAACTAACTACCATTCAATCTGCATGATTAAATTGTCAAATTAACTATGATTCAAGAGCCCACACACGTTTTCAACTCTCAGATACATCACCTATCCATACGATTTTCTCCTCATTGTAACATTATTTATTGTTTCTGAAATTGTGCTTTTATCTTTATGGATTTATTATCGTTACAAACCCTTGAAGCCTTGGGGCTGAATAAATAAATAGGAGGCTTTTGAATTCAAGCCCACTACCGAATCCATATTTCGGGTGATCAAGCGTCAAAAGACAGGGCAGATTTTCAACTCTTAGATAATTAAGATACAAAGAAACTTCAATTGTCTAAAGTGAGCAACATGGCTTCCAGACGAAGAGATATGGGGAATCCCATTAAATTTCAAGCATTGTTGTTCTTGGGTGAGCAAACCGTTTCATATTTGCGGGCCTCACCCCCCTTAAGTGCAAGGCAACTTGAGACATGACTTCTCTCTCCGGAAGGTAGAAAATTAATGGAATAATAAATTTGAAAAGACAGAGCATTTTTATGATCTATTGGCTAGTTCTTCTACATTTTATGGTATTTCGACTTTCTCTAGAATTTTTAATTTAGATCAAACACTGTAAATTTGAAGGATTAGATGAATGGTTTCCAGGGGTTGGTGTTCTCGGGATAATGTCAGCGATGCGGTGGAAAATGATGGTCGTTCAATTCGAACTCGGTAATTTGAGATAAAAATAACGCGGCTAATACATGTATTGGTACAACATAAAATTGCTCAACATTCAATACATCGAAGGAGAGCGACATGAGGAGACACCACGCATGATGGGGCGGTTGAGTTGCGGCGGCGACGACATACCTGCAAACGCGAGTGCAGACACCCCAGTGTTCGCCCTGGGCGACGATAGACGACGGTGGATAAGCGCCTGCATGTGACCTAAAGTATACTGTCCAATTCAAAGAAACCCTCGTCGAAAATTCTCCTCGAAGTTTAAGCGAGGTGTTAAATAAAATATAGGGATTTAAGCGTGACATATTGGAGTACAAATGCACGGGAAGAAAGGGAGACAACAGCCCCGAATGAGTAACATAGGAAAAGTTCTATAGAATCTAGAAGAGAAAAAATACGATGATATGAAAAGGTTAGCAGAAAGGAGACCAGAGTGAAGATCTGAGTCAAATAAAAAGCTTCGGATTGATGATGATTGTAACTGGAGATGCTGCATTGTGACATCCTGGCTCGAATAAAGATCACAAACCAACAATCGACAATTAATAAACAACAGAAAAATTCATTTCTTAAGTCATGACAAGGTATTAAAATAAAAATACGATGTTAAAAAAGAAAATGGATATATAATAGTCGACATCTAACAAAAACTCTAAACTTAAACGAGCACCTAGGATGGTAGATAGAAGACGCTCCTCACCCAAACAAAACAATATATAATTCATCCAAGGTTACTTTGCACAGAAATTTTACTATGAATCGCAAAAGCTCGAACCTCACAGATGCGAATTATTACTAAGAGAACATCACAAAGGCACGTATTTATCGCACCAGTTCAATGAAATAATTAACTGTTAAAAATTTAATCTCCACTAATTTTGCGAAGGAGATCCTGCATGAAAGCAGTTTGGTTTACAGGGGTTGTTCGAGGGGTTTGATTATATCCCCGAGGGTTCCGAATAGTAATAGAGCAATGAACACAAAAAAAACAAACACCACAATCAGCCCCTGGATTTCCGTCAAAATCATGATCATTCGAAAACAACCCAAACACGCTTCCCTGGGACTCCGAGCTTTTCATTACCGCCAACGAAAGCCAAGGACGGAGCATTTAGGAGGGGAAAGAGCGGATATATTGAGGGGGGAGGGCCCCTGAAGAGCGGAATTCCGAGCGAAAACAATGGGACTGTGGAAAAAAAAGAAGATGCTGGCGAAAAGAAAGAGGAGCGACACGGCGCGGCGTGACCTTTGACCCCGACGGCGCGGCGCTCGGGTTCACGGGGAGCAAGCTGAGCATTTTCGAGGGCCTCTCGCTGCTGCTGCCCCTGCGCCCCACACCACCTCCTCCTGCGCCCCGGTAAAGAGGGGCGACATACACGCACGGCGGCCCAACGCCTTCACGTTTTAGGCACTGCTTTCGAAACGTCTATACCTACATACTACCCCGCGTGAGAGTATTATTACTAATAGTATTTCATCATAATTTTAATACATTTACATGCTACTCCGCAATCCGCCCATATAGGCGTGTGGGGGAATGTAAGGACACCAGTCGTTGACTCTAACGAAGTTCCGTCTAGCATTAATGCTAGTCCTTTAATGTTAGGGGGAAAAACGAGTTCCACTTCCTATCCGTCCGTAAATGCCATTAAAATAATAGTTTCTGCCTAACCTGGAAATATGGTGGGGTTCTAATTCGATATTCTCCCTGTCGCTCTTATAGACATCTGCTATATCGATTGCTCAAGATATCAAAGCCTAGCGCGCAGCATCCGAGTCTAAAGCGGCTCCCAGCCTAATTGGTTTAACATCTCTGCAACGCTTTCTGCACGCCAGTCGCAGTTTTTGACGAAACGCGCAGCTTTCCTACGCATTTTATAAAGTAAACGAAAAATGCAATTCCCTCGTTTCACGAACACCGCAAACGGCGCTATATTGGCATAAACAAACCGTAGTTCTGGAACAGGCTAACAACAGACGTTCACGAACATCCAAGCCCTGAATATAGGCAACCTTCCGAGGCACGTCGCGACTTTTGGTTAAGCAGTCGAAGAAGACCTGACCCCGCCGAAGGAAATTTTCTTGGAGGGATCAAATTAGTCCACACTCATTGTCTACCCGCGGCGGTATTAGAGATGTGGTTATTTTCCCAAATCGATATAATGACTTCTGTTTTAACGTTTGTCATCGATTTTAGAAATTTCTACAAAAACGATAGTAAACTTTCATTCAATAGTCAAAAGCAAAAAAAATCAACTGTAATTCGTTTTTTCCTACACCGTGTCCTGTCTAAAATGACGCCTTGGTTGGGCAGTTCCTAATGGGAACCACAAGTCGTCTAAACAATGAAAAACGGGAATACCACTGATATCTTGGTGACAAAGCCGTTACCCTTCATACTTGATGCCAACCTGAGAATGTGGTCAGTCTGACAGAAGAAAAATGAATTAAAATTTAGACACTTCATTTTTTTATCGAAACGTCGAGGCTAATATTCCAACATACATAAGACATCAAATCGATTAGGTAATAAATCGCAAATCAGTCAAATAAACACGGGAGGGCAACATCCGGGCATTACGACCAGCAGCTCCGAGGGAAAAGTGACTATAGGACGCAGGAGCGGGCTGCCGGGAGCGGGAGCAGCATCCTTGCTAAGCGGCGCGGCGCCTCTGCTCCGACTGACAACCTCTCTCTCCTCTCTTCCCGACGGGGACAGCATTTCGAGGCAGAGGGGTGTGAGGGGGTGCGCGCGTGAGGGGATGGAGGGACACACGCAACACACACACATACAGAGAGCGTGGGGGTGGAGGGTAGCTCTGATGAGTCGCTCACGAATAATCCGGTCAAAAAGAACGAGTCATGGGCACCAAGCGAACGAGTCGAATTTGAAAGATTGAACAAAATGAACGAATTACGCGGAGAATTGCAAAGAGGCGGCTACTTCGCGCGGAGAACATAAGACTGGCAGCCAGGAAACAGTAAGAAAAAATAGAGGCAATCTATGGATCAGAAACTTGGACCATTAGAAAAAGTGGTCAGAAAATAAAAGAGGCCATCGAGAACTGGTGGTAGAAGAGAATGTTGAGCATGACGGTACGGGGAAAATTCGGAGATAAGAAAACGGGATTCTCCCCGCATCACCTTTCCTTCGTAGCGACAATGACCTGAGGTGGCGGTTGCATCCTCTAAATACCATGCTACACCAAAAACAGCTAATTCCAAAAAGGTATCAAAATTACCTATAAAAAAATTAATCACGGTTTATATCAACTCTCCATTTTCTACCTCCTTGATATGCAGTCCGATTTTTAAAAAATTCTATGACTTTTATATCAACGCCAAAGCAAATGTATTAAGGGATATCATGGAAAAAATACAGAAAGGCGTACTATGAAACAAAGCCAAGTGGGTGGAATTGAAGTGAAATAGCGCCAAGTCGGCACGTATAACTAACTTTAGACGCCCAGTCAGGATGGCAACTAACTCCCGTCCACCTCTTACCTCCGACGCAGCAAAGCTCTGCGCATTCAGCCACAATATTCATCAATTCGCTGATCCTCTACACAGTATTCCTATCACTAATGCCTAATTCCCCCAAATTTCAATCTCAATTACTATTTCAATGATATTTACCTGATTTACATTATTTCCCTCACTGGTGACAACCCTGTAAATACAAATAACGAAAAGAACACGGCATCAAACGATAATTACAAAAGAACCCAGCACTATTTCACAAACTTTTATTTTAATTTTAACAGACGAAGTTAAAATAAAAGTTTGTGGAATAGTACTGGGTTTTGTTTCACCATGAACATTTCATCGTTCCACCAAGTAACGCCCCTAATCAGTTGGTTTATTTATTACAAAAGAAAATTACCGGGAACCGGAATCGCATGAACTGGAACATCCAAAACGATCCTAAATTCCCACTTGTAATGTAAAGAGGAGAAGGCGCCCTTCCCCTCCGTTGAGGGGAGGTCCCCCCCCCCTCTCCCGTGGGGGAGGGGGGGGGGGGCAGTGCGCTCACCGTCGCCGCCGCCGCCGTCGTCCTATTGATCGAGCGAGGAGGGGGCGGGGGGGTTGGGGGAGTGGGGGAAGGGGAGGTTCTGCCCCCGCCCCCTCCCTCCAGGGGGAGAGAGAGAGAGGATACGGAACAGTAGTAAACACATGCACGCATGCATGCATGGTGGCTGGAATTCACACACAGTTTTCGGGAGAAATGCGAGCCAAAATACCTCCGGACCAACTGCTGCACCGACTCGGCGAGCACAAATCCGAGGCGAAAAAAAGCTCGAAGAAACCTCTGCTAGACTCTACATGCGAGGGGCTGGCCGAGGTCATGAAACCAAAGTAGGATAACCCGAGAGCTACGGGTAGAGGGAGAGGCCTGGGGCACCTTTAGGAAAATCAAATCAATGTTTGTTTTGATAATGGCAATAAGTGATCGAAACTAGTAGACTTTAAATTATTTGTGGGATGTTGCTTTTGCTTTGTTCCACCACGATCTTAAAGATAAACCCCTTCACTACAGCCTAAATTATATGATTTTTTCCCAACGATATTATTATTACCTTTCATTTTACTTCAAATATAGGGTAGGTATTCGCACCGAACTGATATTGACCAATTCTTAATCATTAAACAGCAAAAAATATTTAAACGATAATAAATGAAACGGCATCCAGTATGTTGACATTTATTCCCAGGTGTAGAAAAAATGACATAAAATAGTTAATGAAAACCTGTTAACCTCTGCTTACCTTTCCTTGACATACATAGGTATTGTAGTCTTGATGCAATAAATAAACGTCGACAAGCTAACAAAGGGGTGGTTGATTGAATATAAATTTTATTTTTCCATAAACACCCACGAAAAACTCTGCCTTTACACATACCACCGACTCCACATTGCCCACAGCGCGGTTAACGAGACCCGAGTTCAAATCCTGTTCAGACCCAAGACCAACCTGTGCGATTTCTTCCCCCCCCCCAATGGCGAGAGGGAGATTCCCATGCACTCTTTCTCCCCTCCCCCCCCTCCAGCGGGGATTTTCATACTCAGTTTCACTCCCCTGCAAGGAGAACTCTTTTCATCGTCAGTTATCAAAGCGACCGGCAGCGTGCGGGGACATTAATAACTTTATTATATTAATAATTAACGCGGATAACTTCGAAAAATTATGACAATTGACGGAGAAATTCGGTGGACATAGAAACGAAATTGATTCAGCCACCTCACAACAATAATTCGAAGTCACAGAATGGTGTAGGAGAAGCAGATAATGAAGTTGCCTACGCGAGCCTAAAGCCTACCGCTTTGATTGAATAAATAACTCAACCATAATATTATTATTTTTCATTTTACTGAAAATATACCGAAGGTGTATGGACCACAATGAAATAAACCAATTTCGTAATAATTAAATGGCGAAAAAATAATTGAAACATAAAAACTACACAAAAAGAAGAATAAGGCAATGCAATATGAATTACAAATCGTCCGTTTTGAAACCTTACGGTTATGATTGACTGCACTTCTTCATTCTACTCTCCCTTTCCAATTCCTTTATCTTTCTAATTCTCAGATAGCACTTCACGTCCTATTAGATCGTTTTTTGACAGTTTCGTCTCTTGGTTTTCTTCCATTATTATTTTCGTAACACACAAAACAGCTGGAACAAGCATGGAGAAAAAATGACTAAATAGTAATAAGGACTTTTAAAAAAAAAAGTGGCCATAGTGCTATAGTTATATTCGTGGTCAAAGTACAAATTAAATATTGATTTAGAGTACATGCATAAATAATATGTACTCTCAGACAGGCAAGCAAATGATGCCATTTAAACCACCCGCCACTCGCCTACTGGGTCGGCTTGCGGGGTAGGACGCAGATAGATACATAAATAATAGAACGAGTGGGGCCTGGCGGCCTAGTGGATAGGTCATTTGGTTACTGACCAAGGTCACGGTTTTCATTCCCGGATAAACCCATAAGACTCCCTCCTACCGTTCCAACAAAAATCCACGTTAATAAACGACAATACTTTCAGCGAAATGGTGTAATGTTGATCTTCACCTCGCAAGCAGCGTTCTTAGTTTCTTCCCCACTCCCGTCAGACATTTTGAGTCATAAACGTGTGCCGACATGTGCAAAACACCACAAGAGCTACCACTAAGTGGTTTGACCTTCATCCAATCAGCGATTCGTATCGACGCCGGCATTATGCGACACCAAGGACATGAAGGCTGCCACGATGGTCTGTGCATTCTGGTCATCAGCTATTCCCCCGTCCTTCTAGCACCCATTACACGTGAACACGGGAGATCATCGAGGCATTAGACAAGGGGGACCAAAACTCTGCGGCGAGTCAAGCGAGCCGAACTCGGGGCAAATATCAGGTAACCTTTAAAAGTGCCAAAAAGAGCTCTCCCACTCCTCCAGTAAGTCAAAATTCATTTCATTTTAACATATATATTTATTAAAATAAAACATTGCAATATTTCCACTCAGTTTTATTATTACACAACGCGTTTCGTCGTTACAAACGACATTGTGAAATATTGTTTGTCAACAACGTCGTTACCGACAACATTATCAACATTGTTGTTTGTAACGACGAAACGCGTTGTGCAATAATAAAACTCAGTGGAAATATTGCAATGACTTATTTTAATAATATTAAGAACTTCCACCATATCGTGCCCAACATCATACAAGATATAACATATATTTTGTTTAAATTATTATTGAACTTAATTTTGTTAAAAAATCGTTAAATATTTCACTGAAAAGGTGAAACCGCTTGTACCTAAGTTTTCCTCGAGTTTTTAAAAATATTTACCTTCACATCGAATCGAGACAATTTTTCCTAAACTACTGCAAAATAAGGAAAAATGCTTCGGCAATTTTAGTAATGCACAAATAAAATCGGTTGGCATTCGAAGGGTTAACAAAGGCGAGGAAGGAGCTTCAGCGCATGCGACCAACATGGAAATCCCGGATCGTGGGATCCCGGTGATTAGTGTAGGTAGATTCCGAAAAGAGCGTATTATTAACGTTTTATTTATTTCGGTTGTATATTTGCACACCAAAACAATTAATACTTGGAAGAAGAATTACAAAGCTCTTAATAAAAACCCACTCGTATGTATTTGACTCGCTAACGTTTTTCTCATTTCCGACAGTAATATTGAAGCAGGAGTTTTCAATGTTGGCCCCATCTACGGGTTACTGCACAGCAAAGTCCAGCAGATTCTCGCACATTAACGGAGAAGTAGAATCGTCGCAGCCCACCATTGATTGGCACAGCACTAATGGAAGAATGCTTTGAATGATAAATGTCGAGACGTGAGGAATTAGTTTCATTTCAATTTTCCAATTGAATATTTAGAGAAATGGACAATACGTCAGCAATAAACATACCTATTAACTTCATTAATGAGTTTCAGGATTTTCAATTTATTTCCGACGTTCCCGCAACTGCCACGCTTCAATTTTATATAGTTATTTCACTTCGGAAAACTTGTCAATTCTTCTCGAATGCTCGCCAATCGCCATAAGTTCAATATACCTAAAAAATATGAAGTAAAAGCGTACGCGATAACTCGGCTTGATGAACGATTATTGCTGAGAGCGCAATATAGACGACTCTGCTACGCAGCCAGCGCTCTCATTTATATTTACTCTAACATAAGCTGGGTGTCACCTTTGAAGGGCTTTCTAACGACCTGACTGTGCTCCATATTACCACCATGCTCATGGCCAGTTATGATGGCTGCACAACGAAGGGACAGAGGACACCTCACAGTTACACAACCACCCTGCGCAAACTGCTCCTGGCAGGCGACTCGCAGGAGCGGTGAGTCGCGTGTGCACGCTCACTTTCGAAACGGACGAGCGCTGAGCGCATGACATGGGGATATGACGATCATCGAACCAGTAAAACACGAGCCTAAATATATCATGGTGACCCAACAACTAGGGACCGCAAAGGCCGTCTGCGAACGAAACGAAATCATTCAGAACTTCTCTCGAATCAGCAAAGAACTTACTTCCGAGATAACTGACCGAGATGCACCTGCCTAGATAATACACGAGTACACCACGAATGCATGACGCCCATTAATAATCGATTTTTTTCATAAAATTTTGTCTTTAGTTTATTACCAAATGGATTAGGCGTAAATAAATGGCTTTACTACTACCTTTCGACACATGTAACTATTATTTTTGCTACTTTCGCAAGATTTTCGATGCATAGGGTATGGTGCACGTAATGACGTACACATGCGGAATATTTGGCTTCGCACGTCGCGAGTTTTTTAGAGGCAAAATCTGGTGGAATTCTAACTCATTAGTATATGAAAGGCTACGGGAAATTTTCAACAAATGCTTTAATTTCATTCTGAAGCGAAATTAAAGTATTTCTGAGAAATTACCGGGAAATGTTTCTTTCCAAATGTGTTAGAATTCCACCAGATTAAGCCTGATAAAACTCTCGATATCTGAACCCAAATATTCCGCAAGTATGCGCCATTAAGTGCAGTGTTGACAATGCATCGATAAGCTGCTGGAGGTGGAACCACTTTCGCAATTATAATAGTTATGTTTGGCGGAAATTCGCCCCTTTTTCTTACGAATAATATATTTGATAAGTACTTGTGGAAAATTGCAAGTAACTTCTAAGTAATTAAATTGGGTTCACGTTCGATACGTTTTCCCGCGGCAAGAAGACGGGATATCGCTGGGATGTATCAGACCATAGATTACCCATCCAATGACGGGAAACCAATCAGAGGCGAGCGATGCGCAATCTATGCTGCGACAGCAGACGGACGACGCTTATCTCTCCACACAGAATCAGGTGCACTGAAACGTGGCTTGATGAGTCCCCCACCTATCCCCATGAATTTCATTCTACGTTGCATTACCACCCAAGGGATATATATCGCCCACGCAAGCAAGGGCTTGAGGGCTGTATCAGCACCAAAACTAAAAGAAAAAAAAAGGCGGTGGGAAACAGTGTCCTTGAAAGCAAAAACGTGAATGCACAAACGACGGATAGAAAGCGGCTTTTAACTCGCAACAGAGCCAGCGAAGTGGAGATAGGAGACTCCAGTGACACCGCAGACAGAGGCAGCGATATTGAAAGCGATTGGATTCGTGTAGGTTGGGACACGTCGGAATGGACAATGGCAAACATGCATGGCTTTCGAAGCCAGGATTTCGTCCACCATGAAATGAAAGAGGAATTGTAAATGCTGCGCAGTACACGAGAAAGATATCATTCTACACTCAACAGCAATGCTCCACATTTAGAAAAAAAGGGGACGGCCGTCGCCATTAAGGCTGTTTGAATGGTTATAACTTAAACGGCGAGCTCAACATAATACCGAAAAAAAACAAGCTCGAAGAGAAAATTTAAGGAAATAGGCAACTTCCACTGCCAATATGTAATAAGGCAGAGTCCCCCAGATGATTTTCTTAAGAGAAGTCTTCTCAAAACCCTAAGAAGAAGAAGGGATAAATTGATCGGACACATGATAATAGGAAGAAGGTAAGATGACGTCCCAGAATGAGCAGCAGATGACATTATTAAGGATGTAAAAGAAAAGAGATATGTAACTACGAAAAGCCCAGCAATGAGGACGGCGGAATAGAGAGCTGCGTTAAACCAATCTCACGACTATTGACTTATAATGATGATGATGATGATGAAATTTTCGTACAAACTGATGAATTCTTCAGATCCATTGCCTTTCCTCACTTATACGCTATACTTCAAATATACTTTGCATAGTTTCATTTCTAGACCAGTTATTCCGACAGAAGCCTTTATAGAAATAGTGGTTTTAAACAGTACTATGACCCTAAAATAAGCTTTCACACAAAAATATTTTATTTTATTCTCAAACCACCTAATACAGCTCATATTGTCCATTTTACATCGGGGTATTCAACAAATTTTAATAAGTAAGGGTACAAGAACAACCTTGCCCTGGACAGGGAATCCTACCCAGGCGGGACTCGACCCCGCGACCTCTTCGTGGGCAGGCGAGGACGTTACCCCGCCGCCACCGAGGCCGGCAAATGGGTGAATACATATGAAAGAGACTTGAGCATTTCCCGATTCAATCAAAGGAGACGAGAGTGATCTATGATAACTGTATGGTTGGCTTGAATAAGTTTGCTACGATTCAAGCAGCGGACACACGAACGCGAATGAGGGATAGAGTTCGGGGGAAGACTAATTCGTATTGAGGAGACTTTCATTCCCATTCAACGTGTTGCTCTCCTCGCCTCGGTGGAATCGCCGATTACGCGCGCGCATCCGACAGCGGCCGATCCATCTCCGGCACTGGAGTCGCTGACTCCAGGTCCGGCCTCCGGGCAACATACCCTCAACCCCCTTCACGCCCCCAAGAATTCCCTTTTTGACACTCCCCCCCCCCTCTCTCTCTCTCTCTCTCTCGCGACCCCTTTCTCCATTCCGGGAGAATGGAGCGCGCGCGGGAGGTTGAAGGGAGGGGAGGGGTGCATCTCCCCCCTCCACTCATCGATCGCCTTCCCCTCCATCCCCTCCCTTCTCCTTCCCCTCCAGTGCTCCCGCGCAGGAATCCCTGGCCACACGGCCGAGCATGCAAAACGCACCGGAACTCATTAGCGAACCCCCGAATATCGGCGAAAGGAAACGAGTAAAAATGGGAAGATAGGGGACTATTTACTGCAATTCTCATCGACTGGATGACATTTTCAAGGGTGGATGATCCATGACAACTGATGATAATCGTCATCTTGGGGTACATGAATCAGATATGCATGAAACTGAGAAATTTTCTCCGAACCAGGGCAGCCTTGAGACAAAAGGGGGTGCAGGACAATCCTTCTCTCTTTCCTCAACTCCACCAACAAGAGCGGCGAGTCTCGTTCCTATGCAAGCAGTTGCGGTATTTTTTTCTCTTATTTTTGGTCTTAATATGAAGATGTCCCTCTTAGCAGTTTTGATTCCTTAAACAACATTATTTCTTCTATTTTTCCCATGAAAATAAAATATGCAAAAAGCTAAGACAATCCTTATCATTTTCAACATTGATTCAACACTAAAATTGCAGAGAAAAGATGGGATCTTTATTCCGATGAACTTAATTTCAGCTTTCTGCCGATAATAAGCGGTAAGCAATAGGGTGGTGACAAGCGGACAGAAGCGAGAGACATTGACCGATGTTACGTCATAACCAAATCATTACGCGTTATAAATTAGGTAATTTATCCGTTGGGGCATGTTTACGAGAAACTGAAAACACTAAATTCGCCAATTATATCCCACATCCACGCTGAATTTCCGTTCTTTTTGTTAGTGCGGCCATTACTCTTCATTCTATCGATAAAAGCTGTCCCATTCCTCCCCATTCCCTGCCAACAGTAACAGTCCTTCCCTCTGACACGGTTTTCGGCGTCTCCTCTCCCCTCGGTCCACCCCCCGGCCTCTCCTCCACCAATTTCCTATCCTCTACCACTATGCCCTCTTCATCTCCGTCCATCTCACTTCCTCCATCTACACCAAAACCCACATCTCGAGCACGCCAAGGGGTCTGGTTGGTGAGGTGGCTAGCGATGGCTTCCAACCCCGTGCGCGCCCGGGTTCACATGCCAATGGCGGCAGGGATTTATTCAGAACTTTCCATGTGTGGCTGCGGCGGAGATTTTGATCACAGGCAGTGATTCTTCCAGGTTTCTTTCCGCAGTAATGTAAATATTGTCCAGAAAAATGGACGAACGCGCTTGAGTACTTGTGGGGGGCATTTCAAGTACAGCACTTCGTCCGTCGGGTAGGACGTGGTCCCCTTGGCGGCACGGCGAAAATGACCTCGGCTGTTGGTCGCCACCTCCAAATACCATTCCAATCGAACACAACATAGAGCCAGATCAAAGGAATAACCATGACCAATTAACAATCGACAAGGAATCGGTTGTGATTCCAATGGGTAACCCGACAGATAAGAAACTACGCTACACTGCAAACAATTACAATTCCCATGATCTCTTTCTTCAAAAGAGCACACTTTTTGTAAAATATCTGTTTATCATTTGGAATTACCGTCGCTGATAACGACATCATTGAGTTGAAGCGAAAGAGCGAATCGAGAAATAATTTCTCGAGTCAAATTCCCCACTATTCAAACCGTAACGTGATTTTATACGTCCTCAAACTTCAAAACCCTTAAGCGGACATTTTGAAAGAGAACAAGAAAAATTTACAATGCACAAAAATGGTTAGTTCACACCATCGACCCAAAAAAATTAACAACTATGGCTCTAGATGTTACTTCCGACATTGAGAGAGCCTTCGAACGCCCTGTCAACTTCACCATCAATGATTCCAGATGATAATTTGTCAATACAAAAACGTGACGAGTAGAGGGGCAATAGGTTGCATTTCGCTAATAAATGATTTAATTTTACTGGATTACACGAAGATTGAGGTTAACGAGCACTTTTGGAGGGAAAGAGTAAAGCTAAGTAGCCACAGCTCATGACGCATGCTTGGCCAGCTGGGTGATTAATTGTACATGCGGAATGAGAAAAAAAATTCAAACACCTGAAGATTTACTAATGCCAGATTCTCAAGACATTAAATGAGACGAGGTGTAACACGTTTTGGACATAAAGCAAAAAGCAGTGTCATGTTACTGCAATTCGAGACCGAATTTATGATGATCTATCGTGGAATAAACATATTCGAGAAATAACCGGTCAAGCTAATCGTAAAATGGGTTTTGTTAAAAGAATATTAGGAAAGTGCGACGACAAAGTGAGAGAAATTAGCTACTTTTCCCTCGTTAGACCACATTTGGAATACGCTGCCAGTGTTTGGGACCCTCATGAAAAAGGCTTAATAACAGAGTTAGAACGCGTGCAAAGAAGAGCTGCCAGGTATGTGAAAGGTCGTTACGATAGTCTTGTTAGTGTAACTGACCTCTTAGATAAACTCGGATGGGAATCTCTGTCGGACCGTAGATTGAAAAATAGACTAAACCATTTAGATAAATTCAAGAGCAGTGTCTTTTCTGACGAAGTTAACCATATCTTGCGGACGCCAACGTACTACGGAAGATCAGATCATATAAATAAAATAAGAGAGATAGATTGCAGAACAGACAGATTCCGAATGTCATTTTTTCCACGATCAATAAGAGATTATAACGGCAGCAATAGAACGCTTAAATAGATTGCATGACTTATAGTGTAGCCTACTAACCTATGTAAAACTTACTGCATGTTTCTGAATTTATATTCTATATTCTATTTCTAACAGCATATAGTAGTATAGTTTGTTATTATACGGGACGTTTCTTGGACGGTGTGGTGTGCATGTGGGAGTCCAAATGCATGCTGCATGCTGGTGATTGATCACCCCCTGCCAAACACCCTAGAGGTGGCTCGCAGGGTAATTTGTAGATGTAGATGTGTAGATGTAGAATTTGAGTATGGAATTGGGGGTCATGAGGACGGATTTCGAAGAAGGACGAATGCCAAATGAGGATGGAGATCTGCAATTGAGGGCTTCGCAGAAGAACGCTGATTGATTACCATCATGTCCAAAGGCGACTCACGCGAGTCAGGAAATCATTTCTCGATGAAACACAATGAGTGCGGATCGTGGCTTCTGACATGGATGGGCGGTGAGTCGTGTCTAAACCGCTACATGTGTGCACTGTGCAGTCCTTGAGTTGGCTTCCGATCACCACCAGTCTTCACTTCCTCGTGTCATCGCAAAAAAATTATATAAATTCATCAAACCGGCCTAGTATGCAGAAACCGGATACGATTGAGAGGAGAACCACATCAAGT
Organism: Ischnura elegans; assembly: GCF_921293095.1. NCBI lineage: Eukaryota > Metazoa > Arthropoda > Insecta > Odonata > Coenagrionidae > Ischnura > Ischnura elegans. The sequence goes on along the minus strand of NC_060248.1, from coordinate 130,109,098 downwards.
AAAAAATTCACTCACTAGAGTACACATGGGTTGATATGAAAGTTGAGGCTGAGGATAATCAATATGAAACAAGATATCACAAGTATAACGGTTGGACGAGACAAATTCCTCATGGTAGCTATTTTCTTTCCCAAGGCAGCACAAAAAAATAATTTAATTAAATTAAGTAAAAATGAAAGTAGTTAGCTGAGGCTTAACTTTGTCGAAGGTTAGGTCAAATATAGTTAAAATGATTAGGTTTTAGTCGACAAAGATTTTGATGTAATCACCCGAGACGATGATAGTATTAAAATTATGGGGATTAAAACTAAGATATTTTAATTATAAATCTAAAAATAAAATTTTCGGAGAATTAAAATATACCGAATGAATGACATAGGCGTATGAGATTCACATAAACGTAGACCGTCGAAAGAGGGAAACGTGACATTTTACGCACAATTTGGCCGATAGATGTGTGGTAACAGCAGGCTTCTCGAGAAGGCTTGGTTCGGAGCACGAAATGGAATTTCATAATAAGGTTCTTTCGATAGAGAGCCGCGGACGAAGTGTGCTGCTAGGCGTGCACCTTCCGAATGCACCCGGATAACTCACGAAGGGAGACGTGACGTCGAGCAGCGCGCATTCGCCAAGATAACCGTGAATGGGCGACCACGGAGAGAGAAGTCACATATCTCCGGAATTCCAAGCAAAACTCCTCGAGAGAATTATCGCCTTCCTAGCACGCCGTCTTCCTTTCAACTAAAACGCGCCAGCGTAAAGGTAATCCGGAGTCATTTGTTGCACGAGTTATGAGCAGGGTTGGCAGTAGAAACAAAACGAAAGGCAAAACCAGTAAAACTTCGATAGTTTCGTTCTCGCGAGCGAAATGTAGAAACGAAACGAAATGGATTTAAAACCAAGTGGAGCGAAACTCAGGGCCGAAACGAAAACCACTTCGGGTCGAAACTAAAGCAAAACTCTGGGACGAAACGAAACGCAGATAATGTTTCCCACCCGAGGGACCACGTGCTTCACCTTCTGACAGTTTAGTTTCGACCCGCACGCCGTGTGCGAAGCATGGTTGAATGAAGTAGAGGTTCGACCAACCGCCACTATAAGCAAGGGGGCGACATACCCATAAGGATAATGCGTATAGGTTTTGATACACCAGTGCCATCTATGCCAGTGGTCCAATGCTGCCGCGAAGTTTGAATGCACATCTCGGCGCGTGTTTCAATTTTTTTTACGCGTCACGATAGAGCGTGCTATTCAGGCCTAATAATGATACTGCAATTGCGAGAAACTTAAAAGCAGTGAATGTAGGAAAATCTTCCTGAAGAACTTCCCCAGGTTACTAAAGCAGTAACCATAATACAAGATTAATGTACAAAGTCAACTGGCGATCTGGTGGTTGGTAAGAATAATGATCTCGGAAACTTACTTCAGTGGACATTAGTATTTATTGATACAATAACTGGCAAAAGAAATACAACAATAAAAATTTCAATATGACATACTAGAGATGAAATCTGAGAAAGTTAACCATTCTACAAGCACATGAGATGCACAAGCAACAAATATCAATGACAACATGAGATGAGCAGCCTTTGCGTAATAGGAGAAAGATTCCATTACTTAAGTAAACACTCCACAGTTATAGACAAAGAGGGTGACCCAATTTTCCTTGAGGTAGATGTATCTTGCAATAGCTCTGGTACAGGGAAAACAATGCTAATCCTGAAACCATAGACCATAACAATACTTCACTAGAAATAAGCATGCAAGTTTGGATATCATTTCATGGAAGATAATTATTTAATTATGAAAGGAGGACATTATTTCGTAGGAAGTTGTTCATGATGAGTACCCATTAAGATATGCAACATATCTTGGCAGAGGAGTCTTAAAATGAAAGGTTCTTATAAGTTAATATCAATCACTTATACGAAAGAAAGTATTCCAAAAGTAGAAAACGAGAAAAGTGAAGAATATTTTATACCAATGTAGTAGAAATTAAGTTCTTACTTCAAAATGAAAGAGATTAAAGTTTTAAGAAATGTAAACATCGTAGAACACTTAATGAATAATGCTCAATTAATGACAATTAAACAGTTGAAAGGACAGAGTTGAAATAGCAAATTACATACATAACCAACAAAATGATTAGCATTAAACAAACGAAAGCATAGCACTAGCGATAAATGAGTAGTTTGAACACTAGAAAAACTGCAAGTACAATGAAAAACATATTGAAATATAAGGAATACAAGACACCATAAAATTTTGAAAACATGAGAAAAGGTTAGCTAATCACAGGTTGAAATCAAAATGGAATAATGAAGGAAACAGAATTACTCACATTTTCATCACCAAATACATTTCATACCCATGCAATTTTGCAATAACCAAGATCATTGAGACTCGTATCCTTCATCGAGCACATTCCAAAATCGTAAGGGACACTATAAGCAATAAAAAAAGTCTGCAGTTAACACTAATGACTATCAATAAGCCTCAATATCACGTTTGTTTACATCGAGATTCAATATGGCAGCACCCAGTTCATTACTGCACAGAAAAACAGGCTACACCAGCGCCTCTATGTTGGGTAGGCCGTTGGACCACTGGGGCTCCGGAAAAATCGAATCGAAAGAGGTTTTCTATACGATATATCGCAGTTCTGTCGCCCCCTTGCTATAAGCATGGGGCACTCATATTTTTACCACTAACAAGAGAACGCTAAACGCAAACTGGCCATTCGATTTTTAAGCTCAACGCTCAAACCTCTCTACACGTACGTCAAACGTAGTGGGACGAAACTATTCTCCCTATACTGTTTATTGGCTCAAGGAGAGAAGAAGAAGTTCACGAGCGTGTGAACAACAAAGAACCACAGGAGGCCTATCCCGAGCTGTTGCTCGAGATAGGCCTCCTGTGGTTCTGTAAGTTTACACAGTTCCTGTAAGTTTACACAGGTGACCCGCTCGGTATGATTTCGTGACGTCATAAACTTATCCGCGAAAGGATTGAACGGAAAAACACGCAGCTCTTTAATTCTAAAACCCCAATAATCAACAGAAAAATAATTCTGTGAATGAGCATATTGGAGAGTGGAGAGCTGCACCCATGATGCGATGGGGGAGCTGAATTTTTCCTTCGCAATTGGCACATGCACCCCCAATGGACTTGCCGTGTAATACTAATGGCCAAAGTAGCCGATACGCCAGATGTGCCACACCGCGAGAAAGCGGCCACCTGCACGCCCCACTTGCACGGGAGCCAACTCATTAAGGAGCCAATCAAGCGCTTATCCATTATTCATGACACAAAATTCAAGAATTTCCAAGAGTGCAAGTAAACCTTCCACGTAGACCTACGTATCGTAATAGCAGCGAAAGGAAAAAATTAACTTACGCCCATTATTACAAAGAGCCTTACATGTACGACCACGAATAATGATATTTCGAAATTTTGAATGACGTCTATCAATGATCTATTTGGCATTTACCCGAAAAAATTCTCCTCGACGATACGGAACATATACATAACATTTATATAATATATAATAATAAATCAGCTGCATACAAAAAATATTAAATCGAAAGGCGCAAACGAATAGCCAATACACTAGTCATTAAAATTAAATAATTAGTTTGGGATTAACTATAACATTTATAATAATTTGTTTATAATATTTTGATAAAAAATATATATTCTCAGGGAATAAATTCAAGTTTAGGAGAATAAATTCCATCCTTTGAAAAAAGTAAAATAACATTTACACAAAAACATTAAATCATGCATAAAATGCATACATTAAAATTAATTGTAGAAAAAATATTAAAAATTCAGAGCTTCCGCCACTGCCGTGACGATTACCTGATAGATATATTTAAGCCGAAACGTGTTGCCAATCGATAAATACTACAGAAGTAGGAAAAGCTCGCATCCAACTTCATGAAATAACGCACACTGAAGTATATTATCCAAAAGTATCAAACGACAAGAGAACGAAAACGAAGATGTGTAGGAGATAACACTAAAATAAGGCATGACATTGAATGCCATTGTTATGACACTAATTGGGCCGAAAAGCGCTAAGTATAGGAGATTATTTCCAGTCAAGCCGAAGACTTGAAGAGCCGTTCGCGTTCTGGCAGAGGGAGCAAAAACATCCATACGATCAGAGAGTAGGGAGATGCGAAAAATAAGGCCTGGAGTTTACTTTGCACCTCCGCCAATTCCCCACGGTCTCTCCACCCCGAGGGATAATGAGGGAGAGGCTGATTAGCGGGTGGCCAGAGCCAACCCCTCCCTCCCTCCCGCTTCCGCCGATCGGAGCAGACACGCCGGGCAGGTGGGACGTGCACTGAATCGTCAGGGGGCGGGCGGGTGGGAAGATGAGAGGGGGGGGGAGGGGAATGCACTCCTCTCCCCATCGATAACGAAAGCGGAACACTTCACATTACAACCGGCGGCCGGCCAATGGACACACAAACCGACAACAAATGCTCGAGTTCGCAAACTTCCACCGCGACTAACGTTTTCAATAATTTCCCGATTGATCGCCAAGAGACCACTACCATAGCTCTAAAAAAAAGGAGTTATGGTCGCTAGCATAAATATTGTAAAAGGTAATATAAACTCTATGGTTATGGCTACGCAACGCGCACGGGAGCGGTTGAGGCTTCCAACCGGGCCTCCAAACATAGTCGACTCCCATGAACGTACTTTAAAATGGGAAAAACAAAATTCGATTTAAAGAAAATCGTATTTTGAGGTGAAAAAATGTCGTCTGATACCTAAGTATTTAACATTCAAGACGCAATCTCATCCGAAATATATGAGCGGAGAAAAAACTTTCAAAGTCTTGATTTCCAATGTATTTTAAAAGAGGTAGAATGAAGCAAAATACGAGAGAATCTACTCAAGGTGGCCAGATGCGCAACTTCTATGCTTCCTTAAGAGATCGGGCGTCAAAATTCCATTTTCTAGAATACAGTGGCCACTACCGATGACGACGACTTATGGAGGGACGGAAATAATCGATTACGAATGCTATTGCAATTTAATGATTGGCCACATGACAAGAATTAGCAACCAATGGGTTCTTTAAAACCGATCGGAAGGAGAAATTTTGTTAGGCTTAGAAAATTAAGATATTTATTTTATTTTTATTTTTTTATTTTATTCTCAAACCACCGGATACAGCTCGTATTGGCCATTTTACACCGGGGTGTTCAACAAATGTAACAATTAAACGTACACAAACGACCATGCCCTGGATCGGGGAAATCTACCCAGGCGGGACTCGAACCCGCGACCTCTTGCTTGGCAGGCGAGAACGTTACCCCGCCGCCACCGAGGCCGGCAAATGGGTGCAATACATTAATTTTTGTCATAAATACTTAGTTCTCTGCATATGTATTTAGTCATTTGCCATAAATAAATAAGAGGATTTTTGTAGCACACGTAACTGTAATCATCTCACCGCTTCCGCCAGAAAAAAATGGAGAAAACCATCGACGCCCCTTAAAAAATAATGTGGAGATAAAGAACTAGATTCAATGTAAACAGCAATTAAGAGGATAAAACAATACGAATACGGCAAGAGCATTTCAATCGACGTCAGAACGAGACTTAAGCCGGATGTGGCCCATATCTTATCTAAGTTTCTGCAGCAGTTCTGCACCCAAAAATCATTTATCGAACACCGTGCAAGCCCTACGCGGAAAACTGATAACAGTATTGCGGTCAGAATGGCCTATAACGCATTGCAATCATACTTACGCCCTCAAGACCCATTTCAACATCTGAAATTCACAGTATACTGCCGTAACTCTAATCTCGGAATAATCGGCAATGAAAAGACATAAAAACTGCCACCATACATCCTCATTTTACTCCCAACTAAACCGCATAAGTTGCCTACAGTGGATTTTTTTGTAATTGGAACGAGAATAACGAGAGAATACAGGTAAGAATTAAGGACAAATAATATCTTTCGAGCTCTTTTGAACATAGGTCCTCGATCCCCAGCTCAAGTAGAATGCTAGGAACTGTTACGAGACAAGAACAACAAAGAACTAGAGTAGGTACTATGACTTCAGTTGGAACGCATTTGTGCGGTAGATCGATACTTTGCATTTTATGTATTGATGCTAATTATGGTAGCGGGCATGAGCGCATGCTATTTGAAGAGCCCATATCGTGCACAATATGAAGACAACGATGTGGCATTTCCTTGGCGCGGGGAAGTACGCGTGGGGAAGGAGCTGGGAATGCAAAGAACCTATCGGATCGCAGAAAAATCGCGTCTACCGGCGAATCGTCCGCGCCTCCGAGCCGCTCGCGGCGATCGCGTCATTGACTGGTGGCGTCAGCGCATTCCACGCTTGCCTCGCCCGGAGCGGCCAGTATCTAGCGCACTTGCTGGAAACAGACAATAGTTAAGACGAAGTTGCGCCACGCACCCATTGATACGCACAAGTAAAACGATGGAAAGTCCATTTCAATGAATTCAGGTCCAAACAATCATTCTGCGAGATTTTTTTACGTCGGAGAGTATGACCAGAGTGTTTTCAGCAACATTTAAGGTGTAACATGATGTACACTACATGGCAATGCTCTGAGATCCGCCGGATAGCCAAGGGAATTTAAGCAACGAAAAAAAATACGAAGGAAAATCTTAATCGTTACTACCGAATTTTTTTATTGCAATTCATTTTCTTGAGTAAAGAAGTACAGATGAAGATAACATATAAATATATAACTTATCCCGCTTTCATCACCTGAATATGCATTCCCAAAACCGTTTCCGACTATAGAACTAAACTGCACAGATGAAGCAATATTCTACACATATAGAAGGCATAAGATGTAAAATATAAAAATTATCGGAAGATATCGCACAGAGCATTCTCAAAATAAAAACTGCTTATCTGAAACTAGAGCCATGGTTACTCGAGGCTCCATACGTTCTCAGGTTAGAGGTGCCTAAGTGGATCCAAGTGAAATATTATCACGTGATAATTCCTTCCTTCGTAATGACTTAAAAAAAACGGTGTGAGAGAAAATTGCATCACAAAACACTTACTTTTTTTGGTTAGTTTAACAAAATTTAAGTGAAAAAATAGAGAAAGCCTCCCAGCAGGGAATACGTCAGCAGTTGCAACGGGTGATTTACGCTTTCACAGGTGACAGTGACTGAACATATATATTTGCGCGGTCATAAGCGGGAAAGCGACCCAAGTCTCTGAATTCGTGTTGGCCGCGAAGGGGGCGGGCGGCGTTTTGGGTTTCCGCCGAGTTGGCACACGCGCGGACACTCTCCAAATGCTCAGCCCACCGACTCGCACTCACGCCGCTGAAGGAGGAAGTGCAAGGCACGGCTGGGGGGGATTACCCCCTGGCGGGGGGGAAGGGATGGAACGCTTCCGCTCAGGCAGCCAACAGCCACCTCAACGATAGGGTTTGCAGACTAAAGATATCGACGCAGGCGGGTACGATGTAGGATTAACAAAATATATGTTAAACATTGTGACTACCACCAGGGCTTTTTAGGTGTTTTACCAGGTATGTAATGTCAAATTTTGCCGAAGTTTCTCCGCTCTAATCTAGCGTCATCCTTGAAAACGACGCCCTATTACATGGTCTGAATTTATACCATTATTAAAAGAGCTGGGAACAATTCACGAAACATGTACCCTGCTATACCGTTTTCTATGACTGAAGCATCATTTTCAAGAAAGGACGTACTACCACGACCCTGGTTTTAGAGAATTTCAATTCTTGAAAATTGCGTCACGGTTACCGAAAGCGGTAAAACAGAATAAGGTTTCGCGTACTTGCATGAGAGGTTATTGAAAAGGTAATAAATTAAAATTTTCCACAAAGTATCGCTCGAATTTTTGGACTTGATTCGCCGAAATGTCAGCTACAACGAACAACCTTAACCAGGGCACCATCCGAAAAAAACTGTTTACTTTGCTTAAACATTCGCTTTAAACACTGTGGACAACACCATTCCAAAGAGAATTATCTAGTGATTGAATAATACTGGTTTTTATCAATTAATAGCTAGACTAATAGATAAAAGCATTCCGTTATCTACACATTTCAATTCTGTCCCAAAATAGGTAGAGAGCAACTTCCTAGCAATCAATTTTACGGCAGCATTTGTTTGAATTTTTACTATTCCCAATTTAAATCCAAGTTTAAGAGCACAAAATAGCGGAAGGAGACGGTAAGTACAATTGTAGAATGACAAGCCAAGATGGGAGCAGAATTGGTGGAGGGAGATGACAGAGGCGCATGTGGAGAGGAGCCCAAACCTTACTCAGAAATCAATACAGAAAGTATAAAGCAATGGCGTTTTCCTAATGCACAAGGGGAAACTGAATTATCGATGCGAGTTCAACAACGTAAGTACCAACCAGCCTAACACAAGAGTAATCGACTCTATTTTTTTTAACTTACTCGACTCAACTTTTTGCCTTATTTTCAAGTGCGGCTTGCAATTTTCTCGTATCTCCATATCATCGGCATCACGAAGCCTATAACATCACACCTTTACTCCAGTTCGCAGTACTCAGATTGGGAAACACACATAAAGATCTTATGCTCTCATTTCATTAAAAGTGGCCGCTAACTTTCAAACCCACGCTCTTTCCTCCCAAAGTGAACTTCGCCCGTCATAGCTTTTGACTGTACATCACACTGCGAGACGGCGACATGGAGAAGTAGGCGGCACTATACTCCGCACTAGAGGGCACTAACCTCGCGTGGGAGGATCACGCGGCAGTATTCCTTGACACTGAAATACTTTAATCGAATACCGCTCTCGCTCGGAACGATTTTAGAATTCAGTGATGAAATGTTCTCAAAGCCGACGGCCACGAATCAATCACAGACAGCAATGGTGTGGTTTCCTATTATTTTTTTTATTGCCTAAATCGAAAGATTATTACTCCTGGAGTACGAAATCACGCTTTTAGGTTTTTAAATGACGATATATATTTTTCGCGATTAAATGAAAACTGAAAATATTCAAGAGCGCGAAAACGCGACGGCTAAGTATGAATGCTGGGAAAACACCGTGTGACGTCGTTCTGGTTCCCGCTGCCGCAAGTGAGGTGACCTTGGGGGGAGGATTTGAGCGCTGATACGACGCAGGATGCTAGCAGGTAGAAGAGTGCCCTGCTAGCTGGTAGCGCTTGGCTTAAATAAGGATTATTAATACCTGATCAAACGAAAAAACTCTCCGACCTTAGGCAGTTTTAACAGGTGATTATTAAGACACGTTTCCCTGAGCTCTGTGCCTCATGCATGCATTGGTAACCTCAGACGATGTAAAACTACTATCTACTCGTATAGAAACTAGAAAAAAATCTCTTGTAGTTCAAGATAGTTGCCAATAATACTCGCAACTACGGAAAACACTCGATACGGTGCGCACGAAGGTCGGTGACTGATATGCGAACATGTGGAGGTGAGGAGCAATGAGAGACCACGTAAGCAGCGACGGGTGGCCTAAGCAAGCGAGAAAAAGACGACGGGTGGTGCGCATAGCGATACGCGGATTTGCCGTGGGTCGGAGCCACGTGATCACTGCCATGAAGCACTGGACCTACAATAGCAATCGAGAGAGCAGCGATAATATTTGAACCCACACACACGAAGAATTTCATTCCATGAGAATTAAAATAGCCATTGGTGAAGGCAAGAATTTCATAGAACTGTAGGCCTGACTTAACCCACCCAACCTTCGTGCTGAATCACAGATAGCGAGAGTAAGTAAGCTACAAGTATGAAACAAAGAGATTCTGTATTTGCGCCAGAAAAATGGGGGTTTCGGTTGCATAAAATGGTGATAAAATCATTGGGTTAAGACCGAACGTCCTGAAATCAATATCAATAGCAGCACAGGGGAAACATCAACCAGGGACTACGGGTGTGAGTAAGAATCGTTTGGGATGGATTTCAAAACAGAATAACCCCATTACTTTACTATTGGCTAAGTCCTGGTTACGTATACGAATTGATCTCGATGGATGCAAGCAATCGACAACGCCCTCACTCGCATGCTCTCGCCAATTACAACGACCGAGGTCTTTGCCTACCCAAAGGCATTCCATCGAAAACATGTTTCACTAAGCGGGCGGCATCGCCTATATCAGCGGTTCCCAAAACTTTTATTTTCCTACCGTATCCCTCTATATGTATATAACTAATATTGTACACCAAAAAATGTAACGTGCACATTTTATTACATAATTTCACTACCAGTAGGTGACACTTTGAGTTATGAATAATGCCATAAATAGAAACTTTGTTTTAAATACCCCAAATATTATGTATATATGTACATGTATTTCCAAGTTAAGAGATACATAGTTCCTGGCGTCCTCCATTACCGATTATTTTCGGCGTACCCCCGACTGGTTCGTCGCGTTGGGAACCGCTGTCCTATATGGACGGACTAAGAGCAGTGGTTTGGGTACTTTTTTTAAGCGCCGGACCTGTAGTGAAACGGGATTTCCAAAGGTTCTCCCTCGGAGTATTAAAATACATGAGACACGATGCCAGTTACATTGAATTTCTATCAGTCGCCGTCACTCCCCCTATTCGATAATATGCGAAATACCTCATGGCATGGACAATATAATTCCCAAAGCAAATTTACTGTTCCCTTAACTATGAATTAATTCTTATATTATTAGCGCCAGTCGCATAATTCCAAACCACAGACTCCTCAGCGGAATATAATACGAGTATATCAGTTTTTAATAGTTTCTTTTTCAAATTTCAAGGTGTACAAATAACGACAAGATCTTTCACTAAGCACGTAGACATTCACTTTTATTATCTAAAAAATAGACGCAATTCCCTATTTCAGTTCATTCCTAAACAGTAGCTTTCCGAGGATAGGCAAGCAATCCAATAAACTGAAATTAGTAAACAAATGACGAATTTTGCGTCCATGGTCTAATACAACACGTATTCGGGTTAAAAAAAGATTCGAATCGTAACAGAAAACTTATTTTAAACTGTGATGATAGCCGCAGCAAATCCTGAGCGAGAATTCTGGACGCATATCGGAGCTTCACTCTGCACACACAGGACGTCCGGTTGTCGAAAGCCGCAACACGACGCCGCAAACCGCGACAGCAAAAACCGTAAAAAGTACGCAAGGAAACGTGGGCAACGCCCATGGCAGCTAGCCATCATATTCACACCGATTTTCCTCGTCCACGTCCACTTTGCTCGGTTGTTCCCGAAGCTGGGAAATTAAAACTGCAAAGAGTGTCCTTTGTCACCAAGACGCTAAATTAAAGAGAGAGCAGCGGACCCTGTTAAGAATTGCACACACCATGGTGAGGATAAGGAAGTTCCACTGCCACTCAAAACTGGTACTTCAGTCGAATCTTTCGTAAATAGTGATTTTAAAAATTTCAGCTTTCATATGCCACATCTTGCGATTAAATAGGTAGGTTTCATAATTAGCAAATTTATAATTGATGCGACTGAAGGGCCGTTTTTATGGAAATGCAAGTTTTTTTACTTCACTTTTAATGTGGATCCTGGTAATTTGAAAGAACTTCCCTTTGATGAATTTGCAAATGACGCATTATCTAGAACTAAATAGGTTCCCCGTCCTATTATATCATGATTTCAATGCAATAACGCACCAAATATCAGTTCTTCTTCGACAAGTTATTTGCAAAACCATTAATTATAATAGTGCGTTCTTATTATAATAATACGGTCATTCGTTATAATATGATATTTTTCCGCGAAAACACAAACATCCTTTTGAGGGAAGGTAGAATTGTGCGTATTTTTTGACGCAATTTTCAAATTAAAAGAGCATGGAAAGACGAACTTAAAGAACAACAGTACATACACTATAATTACAGCAGCACATCCTCTAATTTTCATAGGAACTATCTTTACTTGGTTGATACTCTTTAACATGAGATTCATTGCTAGGCCTAATCTGGATGCTATGAAAATCCCTGCGAAAATGGTTGCGACCGCGCGAACAGGATGACAGGCCATAAGAGAAACCAAGAATCCCTATATGCACGAAGCACACGGCAGATCACATTAAAACATTCTTATAACGACGCACGTATTGCGCGGCTCTTCAATAAGAACCACTGCAAAATAAAAAGGAGAAAAATCCACAAAGGGATCACGCCGACGAGATACACGATACAGCACACCGACAAATATGATCAAAAAAGAGGATGAAGGTACGCAGAAGATCAATACACGTCGCCTGTACTGCGACACATATAATTAAGTGGAATAGAAGAAAATAGAGCTGATAATAAGAAAATTGAGGATTGAATAAGCAGTAAACATGATTATGACGACCCAGTCACGATAAAAATGGCTGAGGACATTAGTCAAATATTTACAATAAAATAGCTTGAAAGGAAGAAGAGTAGACAAACTAATCATTGTAAAAATATGTATATACGCAAGTAATTTTCAACGCTGATAATTCTATTACACTTGAAACGGAAAAGAAGAGTCCAATGCCCGTAACGCTCGGGACCACATCACAGATACGAAACAAATGACTGTTGGTTTGCTGGAAGAACTCACTCCTTGGGCTCAACTCAAGAAGAAAATACTCGGACTCGAGCGATGGTACGAGTAACCTGGACGGGGTAAGTCTGGACGGCACTGGGTGGTACGATGGTACTGGATCAGATGGTACGGGGTGATGGTAGGTCATGACGTTCCACGAATTCTTGGTCACATGCGAAGAGGCCAAAAATTGCTCTAAAACTCCATCAAAGATGAGCTCGCCGATAGCCCAGAACACAATAATGTCACAGCAGTGAAGTACCTAGAGGGGATTCCGAGTAATCAACCTATTAGAGGCAAGACGGTGATCCATAGAAGGGTAGGGCAGCTTATACAGTCCTTTTTGCGATAAGGAAGGAGAAAACAAACCATCGTAAATACATTAAAATGTTTTACGCATAAAAAGTAAGCTCATAAACATGTAAATGGCGCGACCAAAAGTAATAGTCTGGTTATAAAGTACATTAACACGAACAAGTTAATGTTTTAACGCATGAACCCGGCAATGTCATAATGCATGTAGAAACCACCCAAATTGAACGAATGCATGAACAGAAAATACAACCCCTTTTAATTTGGCTCGTGCATTCGTGCGCATTCCGTTCCGGTCCAGCAAATCGGTTATGGAATAAGAAATTAACTCGTACGGGGTGATGTATATTGTTATTAGACTTTAAAGACATGGCGTACTCGTAATAAGGGTCCTGAAGATGGATTTCAAGTCTAGCTTTGAGAAAGTGGCGTCGTTAGCGGATCACCGTTGGAAGGCCATAGAAAAATGTATGCGAAACTTATCAATCGCTCAGATAGAGACAGAGATGTATTTTATGCATTCGTAGATCAAGAGACGAAACTTGAAAAGACAACATTTTCCAATGGGCTCCCACAACTCCCAAAAACCGCATTACCATGGGAAAATAATTCATTTCCGTTTCACATTTGGTCACACATATGAAGGAATATTTTTTTTCTATTTTCCAAAATTGCCCTCTGTTTAAGCATTACAATCATGAAGTGGAAGACGAATTTAAGACAGCCATTCAAAACGCCGAAACAATTTCATTTTATGGAGAGTCCAAACAAAAAAATGAACGAGAAATGGGAGCCACACAGTACTACAATTTTCCTCCTTCCCATGAGGAACATTCTTTCGTATCTCATACGCGCATTTTTGACTGTCAATCGGGAAAATGAGATACAATGACCACAAAAATCATGAGATGACGTATTCATGCAATCTCAATGTCTGTCTGCTCGCATAGCGCAACGTCCGAAGGGAGCAACTGGGTCATTCACCGGCCGTTCACCCAACGAACGCTCATTCTAGCCTCTCACCCTCCCTCCCTCCCTATTTAATGCATTACTCAGCACGGAGGATAGACAATGCGCGCACCGACACCTTCTTTTTTTCCACCACTCTCTCAAAAGTTCGGGAACTCATTTCCCAATGCAGGCACTCACTCCGGGAGGAGTTCCACCTCGGAGCGGAGCGACACGGATTCGATTCCCGATAGTGGGAGTGGGGGAGTGGGATAACACGCACTTGGATCTCCACCACCACAACAATCGCCTCGCCCCCCTCCCAAACACCCCGGAAGGGGTGAGGGACAAATGGGAGGGAGGTGGGTGGTGGTGGAATTCGGGAGAGGGCAGGATGTGGGATGCTGTGCGCGCGGAGGAGTTTCCAAATTTAAAGCCATTGGGTACACAAGTCGCTGCTGGGCGTCTAGGGGTGTTGAAGGGCGGCTAGAGGGGGGGGGGAGGGAAGGATGAGGAGGGAGGAAGGGGCCCCCTGCCTATGTTCCCGGCGGCGGCCCGCGCACGCGCTCAGCGTCAACCTCCACGTCACCCTCTGCCGCTCGGCGAAACATGCACACCACCTCCGGGTGAATTCCTAAGATTCGGGAGATGATATCAGGGGTGGAATTTGGACATAATGAGGTTGAAGAAATTAGAGCCATTCTTTACCAAAGAAATTTCGAAAGGCTCCTGAATGGCATAGGTGTGGGGATGGATAAGTCAGAAAATCCCCACGTTTATCTAATTAATTAGAAAGTACTTATTATGCAATGTCCTTTAAAATTAGTCTCAGACTTACACACATTAAAAAAATCATCCAGGCCTCCTTGGCAAAAATGCAAAATATGATGGCATTTACGGTCGCTACGTTAGGTTTACATTTTCTACGAGTCACCTTCACGACCATATCATAAGATGCGTATGAAAACCTAAGTTGTCGAGTTCACTACTTTCCCAACCATATCAGACTTAAAACGGTGAAACTGGAGATAGAGAAAATTTAAATGCCATTGGTAGGGGCCCACCAAAGCTAAAAATCTCACATTTTTTCAACGTTTCCACCTACTCAAATAAACAGTGGCCTTTGTAATCCTTATAAATAACAGCGATTTTTACGCAAGTGATTATCTGATAACCTTACACATCTTTTAGATGATTTGTTACTCATTATGGTTGAAAACCACATGCGCACTAATGGTTATAGACACCTAAGACGGATGCCCCCTATACTTTTATCGGCTCAGTGCCCAGAGAGAGAGAGCCTTTAGAAAACAACGAAAAACTTCCTTTAAGATTTGCAAAACTATAAAGACAAAATAAAATTAATTGAAGAGAATCGAACCAGGTTATTTCCAACGGATAGCCGATGCCATCGAGGAATAAAAATGGGAAAACGCTAATATGGCTCAAACCATCACCTACCACTTCCTACCAGAGACTCACTCGGTTCATTTCACCCGCCCAGCAGCCCTCACATTCCAGCTTAAACACCACAACACCCTCAACCACAAATATGCTTCGCTATCCTACTCTCATTCATTCATTAATTATCTCAACAAGGCAAACTTTACCGAGCACGCTCCTCGCACAAATATCCAAACGGGGTGAAACATTCCACGTGCTTCCACGATCCACTCCCTCCTCACCGAACAGCCAACTCCGCGTTTAAATGCAAACATTTCTCAGACGGTACCGTCACACGGTGGCGTCACTAGGGTTAGCGTCACCCAATTCACCAGGGCTATTCACGGTGTCATCCCCACGAACCCTTGTTGACCGACTCGGAGTCAACCGGGGCCAAAAAAATCAAAACCAGACAGAAGCCGTAATGAAGTTTCTAACGCCATTCTAAGGCCAAATATCAACAAAAACATTACATCGATAACACGTTATCATTATTGTAACAAAGAGCAAAAGCCACAGAGAGCCTCATGACGTTCTTTATTCAAACTTCGGTCTTCCCCAACTACGTGACACAGGTTGCGATTAGTTGACGTTGGAATGCATATAAAAATAACATGAAATCCACAAGGCAAAATCCAGATGGGGGTGCGCTTGACGCGTATCGGAATTACTCCGATTCGTTTTCATTCTGAACGGTGTATTCCGATAGATTGACAACGGGATCGGAATTTGTATTGAATAAAACTTTTCACTCCGATAGGAGCCCTCGAAGCGAGTCACTGGAGTGACAAAACTCGAACAGAAAAAATTTCAAACGCGTTGCCGACCGATCAGAATAATTCCGAATACATCCATTGGATACCACGCCAGTGCAATTCGGGATAGGAATACACTCTCATGAGATACTTTTGCAACTGCAGAATAAATTACTGTCGCCCAGCTGTAACAATTCATAGTAGTAACTTGAGAGAGAGATAATAACTTGATATATACGTAATCAAAGAGAGGAGAGGCATTTGGATGTGACACCCTGAGATCCCCACGAGGGTGCGATCCAGTCAGTGACGCCTCCGTACCCTAGGGGGGGAGGGCTGCGAAGGAATGTAGTAATCCTGTACACAAGGTGCAACGAATCGAGTGAGGCCCTGGTGGGGTGGTGGTTGATGGTGAGGGGTGTTTCACCACAGTTGGCCAACCCCTTTTACTGGCGCTCCGAATGCCGCCGCCCCACGTTCGAGCCCCCACTACAACACACCATTGACTCAAGAGTCATTTTTAATTGCATAATATTCGGGTATTGTATCCATAATATTAATGAACACATCTTTTTGTGTAAACTTGTTCTTGGAGAACCGGTCAGGGGGGATTGGGTTAGGTCAAAACCTAGACTATTGACTCCATTCTCCGTGGAACCGGGTTCAAATCCCGGCGGTGAAGGTGGCTGAGAATTCCCACTAGGTCTCTCCTCGAGTGTTGTGTGGAGGACAATTTTAGCACAACATTCTGCCCATCGGACGGGATGTTAATCCGAGGTCCTCATGGTTTGTAATGGGTAACCAGCCTTTTCGAAAGTTTATTTAATACCACGGGTTTTAGGGGATATAATAATTGAAGTAGGACGAAAATGCGCTCGTATAATTGTCCGAAACAATTAATCTGAAAATGGGTGTGGTTGCTACTTCTTTTTTTCTGATACTCGCTCAAAGCTCTCGTTTAATTAAGCTCATAGATTGCTTCAGACAGTAATAATCGCACATTTTCGTCAATTATATAATGTCCTTAAAACCCAGAGTTTGAATTAAAATGTCGAACAGGATTGATACCAGGAAAAACCCTTTTCATGGAGGCTGCTAAGTGCATCTAACAAAATTATTGTTTTGCCATAGCTCAGTAACTACGGAGATGCGACCACATCATCATGGACAAGAACTGCTCAAAATTGTCTCCCCTATCACCTTCTGAAGTATCTTGCAGAATCCTCCTGAAACATCCTGTATAAAACCCAAGACTTTTTGTTGGTTTATACATATGTGTGTGTGTGTGTGTGTGTGAATGTAATTTCAATGTTAATTTCTGTTTTTTACCATGTGTATTGTTGATTTTTTTAAAATATTAGTTTCGGTGTGTGTGAATCTTTACAACGGAGAATACATGTTCTTTTAAGATTTAAGTAACACAAATTAATTTCCATCCGGCATGAAAATCAACCCAGTACAACACTTTTTCCCCTTTTTTTTCAGCGCAAGAGAGCACTGTGGCGGCCGAAAGGGTTAACGCCCCCGCCCCTCCAGCGACGCCCGCCCCCCGACCATCACCCTTGATCTTCGCGACGGAAGGGCGACGGCCTCCGCGCCCTCGCATTAATTTTTCCCTCTCCGCGCTGGGCGCCGATATTGGGAGCCACCGCACCCGGGGGTGAGGGGGGCTTCCTATTACGTGGGGAAAGGGGTGAGGGGGTCGAGAGGGAGCGGCGGATATGAAGGCGCGTAATGCAGGCAGCACGCCGCTCTCGCCCCGTCAACTGTTTACCATCGCCGTGAGCACACGTCAACACGAGGACGCGATTGCGGGCGACATTAGCGCTTTGCGCAACCGACCCCCTTTAGAGCAATCCGGTTAAGGTAGGTTCAGCCGGCGGCGTTTACATACACATTAGCATTCAAACGTCCCACCAATCCTATCCCACTTCATTCTTTCTCTCTCTCTCTCTCTTCACCCAACCACGCGGCCCACATATCATGTCAACCAATCCACTGTGCCCTTCCTTCACCCTCTCGATTCCCTCGCCCCTTTCACCGAGAGATAACACAGGCCAACAAAAAAATATTGTTTGAAAACTTTTTTAATTTTAATAGCTCATCTTTATAGATTTTGATGTGCCGAATCCAAACCTGGCCTTAGTTTTTTTTTGTATCACCCATAGTTTCCAAGCAATACGTATTTAATATTTAGTCTAATGCCCCTATACGATATATAGGGAAATCAATTAAACACTCAGTTACATCATAAAATTGCTTGTATTTACTGTTCAATACATCGTGATAAAATTGTTTGTATTTACTACAGCGTAATAATACAGGGTTCACTTGTCAACTGGAATTGGTCTACATTTTCTCTCCCTTTTTCCTTGAAGCTTCTTGTGTAGCTTTTCCTGCGATGAATCGCTTGCTGAACTTCTCGGTGAAGTACCAACAGTAATCCCCCATTATCTTCGTTCATTAGACCTACTTTTTCAATTTTATTATAACTATAAAAAGCTGTTGAATTCTAAAAATATTGCTTGATTTCATAAATTTAACTGTAAAATGTGAATAAATGGTGGGTGATACAACTTTAAAACCATCATATTTGGATTCAGCAACTTTAAAAACATAAGAATAAGGTATTTTGAGCAAAAAAGTTTTTTCATTGTTGGCCTGTGTAATCAATTGATACGTACTGAATGAAACACTTTCTCCAGATACTTCAAATTGAGCAAAGGATCGGGAAAGGTGAATTTAATAACGCGTAATGACTAAGAATCCTTTACTTCGGCGGAGAATGAGTTTCTTCATTGCAAGTTCAGGCGTACCTATGGAAATTAATGCATCCTCTCATGGCATTGCTGTTATACTACAAAGAGATTAAAATTGAAGCTGGAAATTGACGCTCTAAGACCAAAACCCTTCAAGAAGTAATTAATCTCATGATAACCATAAGGTTGCCTCCCTTCCCCGGTCACAGAAATATATAAGAAGGAATACACACATCACAGAATATATAAGTTCTTATGATGGTAGCTTTCAATAAAAATATCACTCAATCTATCACGGATAACAGCATACCCAAAATACCATATTGAGGAGACCTCTTTCATGAATTTAGAATCAATATTAAATATGCTATATAATAATGCTACCCGAATGAAATAATTAACGTATTGCATCAGTTACATTGGACATAACTGGGAAGTGCGTCAAATTCAAATCACTAAATTTGTTCCCAGCTCAATTTATTCCATCCACTGTAACGTTGCTCTCTAATGTACTACGTATTCGGGCAACAGAATTAAACAAAAAAGTATAACGATTTTTAGATATAAACATAAAAACAATGCCCTGAAGTCTGTTCCATTTTAATGGGAACAAGATAACGATAAATTCTGATATTTAAATATTTGTTCTACTAAGGTAGCAAAGTAACGCCAAAGCTTTTAAACAGGCGGAATTCACTTACTTCCAGGGAATTTGATGAAAAAATAATTGCAAACCAATTGTAATCCTCTTCAAAAGAAAAGATTTATAGAGCGTGTAATCCACTCACCTATTCACCTTCCGAATTGGACTACTTTACTCGTAGCTATGTACCGTTCAACAATCTTACCTGCGGATAAAAAAAATTAAATAAGTGACACGAAATTCTACGAAAATGTGTTCTAATTCATTCTAAAATCAAAATACCCAGAAATAAAAAAGAACATTTCGCAAGGCCCTTCCAGACGGTAAGAATTATTGGTTGAGACCCATGTTTCATCACAGAATAAGCTCTGCATTATGAAACGTATCCTGGGTGTGAGCCAATATATCGTTCAAGAGGACCGAATACGAGGCAACTTTTCAAATATGGAGTGGTCCCACAATAAAAATCATAGGCCATATATTTATCAACAATGTCAACAAATAAGTACCACAGGTATAGGGGATGTAATACCACAGTACCAACAGCAGTTCCATAGTTACATGTGTAAGAGTACCAGTGTCTTTAAAAATGTTTAGTTACATAAGATGGCGTAAACCGCCTAACAGTAGCACGCAACGTTGAACAACGCCAGTTTGGACCCGATTTTAGCACGCTGGGATCGGGCGCACGTCGGTCTCGTATACCTCACTGCTGTCCACCGCAAATGGTGGAACACGAGTGACACTGATTCAGCTAACGAGGCAACACAAGTATTGGAGAATATTTTAAGGTCAACGAGGTCAAGAGAATGGTTTCCCTGCAAGGAGCAATACCGCTGAAAAGCGAACGAAAGAACGAGAAAATGTACAAGGAGAGCAAGCACTCACAGGGCGCGAGAGGCTAGTCCCTCTCTTGCTGAAATCGGAAAATCGTTGGGAGTAGCATTTTGAGGATGACGAGGGGGTGACGTCAAGCGCGTGTCACGTCCAACTTTCTTTTCTTTCCTGACGTCAGTATTTGACTGGGACGTGACGTCACTAGTTCCAGTATCGACACAGTCGATAAAATCTTAGTAAATGAACTCCTATTATTCTTGGAGCAGAGAAAGACGTAGCTCACCCACGTATTGGAGAAATTTGTAAGACTTGTCCGTAAATAGATGACGAATTTCTCCTGCCTGTTAAATTAAAATCGGTATATTGATTCAAAATCTCATTTTGTAAGACATTTTGCATAGAGGTTCCAGGCGTAATAGGCAAATATAAGGTAAATATGAGAAAGTAGAAAATGAACGAACCACAAGAAATACTTTCAGCAAAATACTGTTTTGAACATGTGCGAGAACTCATTAAGTTAACTCCGAACTATTTGCATATTCATGAGCAAGAGTAAACCGTCTCGCAAGTCCGCGGATAGCTACGAATAAATCAATAGAACACGGCGAGTTTCTCTATAAATGTGTTACTGTTTGAACGTAAGAATAAATATTATTAATACATTTATTAATCTTAATTTTCATTGGGATACCACCTTGTCGCGTAGGAAAGGCTTGCGCGTAGCCCATGCGGATGCCAAACGAAAGATAGTTCACTTGATGGTGTCGCGTAAAAAGCACTGTTGGAATGGAAGCAGGAAATCCAACCATTTTCTTCCCTGAAAAAATGGGAGTAAAATCAAAAGAGCCACGGAAACTGATCGAATGGGACCCGCTAAGGGCGGATGTCGTTCACGGAAGCGAGGTCGGCATGGTCCTTGAGGTTGTCATTATGCGAAACCCTTGCAAACTCTTATCATTATTAGCAAAATTCAAGAAAGAAGAAAAAAAGGCCAGGATGATGGAGAAGAAGAAGACAGCTATAAATGTAGAGACGTGGAATGTGAGGACAATGATTAAGGAGGCTAGAAAACATCAAAGGTGAAATGGATAAATAGAATAGAATATATATTTATTTATGCTCTGGGTATACCATTGGAGCAAAACACAATTTATAATAATTGGCTCATCGAAAAGCTCAAATTACAAGACAAAACAAGTAATAACAATAAAGCAGTATGATACTCGCGCAGCTTGCCTGTAGCGAATGCGAATTCAGATCACAGCCTAGTGCTCATGAAATGCAACGTAGAAGCTCTGAAGGGGACTATTAGGTAAGAATACCAGGAACTAGTGGGGAACAGTATCCGGGAGATAGAAAATATACATACGGGAGATATAAATACACAATATACTGTAGACGAAGGGTGGGATAAGATTAAAACCGGAATATGGAATGCGGCCGAGAAGTCAATTGGCTACGTTGATAGTAAACGGATAAAAAAGCCATGGGTGTGGAATGAAGTAATATGTTATTTAAGGCGATTTTATTTGATTACATTACGTTTTTCATGATCTTTCCTTCCTATGTAGCAGGGTGAGTCCAGCTTCAGACCTATTTCTTTCCAACCCTGTTCATTTGTAAAGGATTTGTACACCCCGCATAGCCTATTTATGGTTCCTCTCACTTTTAGAGGTTTCCATCCTAAGCTCCCTAGCATAGCTGATACACTTCCCCCTTTCATGTTTCCCTAGAGTGCACCTGGCTGCCTTTCGCTGAAACCTTTCAAGCTTAGAAGATTCATTTTTACAGTAGGGATCCCACACCGAAGTTGCATATTCAAGTACAGGTCGAACCATGGTCATGTAGGAAATTTCTTTAGTTTCTTTTTTGCTCTCTTTTATATTCCGCATGACCCAATGCAGGGTTTTAAATGATCTCCCTACCACCTGATCAATATGCACTCCCCAATCAAGATTAGATGTGAAATTAACCCCCAAGTATTTTAAGTCACTAACTTTGGAAATATTTTCCCCGAGCAAGCTGTATGACCGATTCTCCGTGTTTCTCCTTCTCGTGAATGTAATTTGCTTGCATTTTCCCGTATTCACATACATTTTGTTGGAGACTATCCATGTAGATATTTTGTTCAGGCCATTTTGAAGGATACACGGGTCTTCCCTGCCTTTGATCCTTCGGTAGATTATGCAATCATCCACGAAAAGTCGTATTTTGGAGTAAACTCCCACATGGATGTCATTAATATAAATTAGAAACAATAGCGGACCTAATACGCTTCCTTGCGGGACCCCTGATGCTACCGCTATCTCCATAGAATATCCTTCACCTACTCTTGCCCTCTGAGATCTACCTTTCAAAAATTCCTTAATCCATACTTTAATCCTATCATCTATCTGTAGCCTACTTATTTTCTCTATCAATTGAACGTGTGGCACTGTATCAAAAGCTTTTTTGAAGTCAATGATCACCGCATCAATTTCACTGCCTTAATCCAGGACTTCAGCAATGTCTTGCGATAACCCTAATAACTGGGTCTCACAAGAAAAGCCCTTCCTGAACCCGTGCTGATACTTGAATAACCAATCATTTGTGGCCCAAAATTCGCGCAAGTACCTAGCGATAACTTTTTCAATTAATTTGCACACTACTGACGCTAGGCTTACTGGTCTATAATTATCTACTTTAGTTTTATCACCCCCCTTAAAAATGGGTATGAGGGTTGCCATTTTCCATTCGGAAGGTAAGTCCCCATTATTTAGTGTGACTAAAACAAGTCTTCTGATGTGAGGAACTACATATTGCTTCATCCCCTAATTTCAATGCATCCATGGACACATTATCAGGACCCATTGATTTATTTCTCTGCTGTTTCCGTATTAGTTTTAATATTTCACTATCTGTCACGCTAATATAGTCGAATTTATTTTGTCCACGGCTTGATAATAATAATGAGGGTTCGCAATGTTCGGTGTTAGAGTTTATATAATGCCACATTAAGCTTCCATATACGCTAAACGCCCTATAAACAGTATTTTCTACCTGAATGACCCTGACTGTTCGCCAGGAACAGATATTTAGCACTGTTCTTTTTACTGAACAGGATCAAAGTGAATGGGTTGATCAAAATGAAATGTTTAACCCACTTCTAATGTGGATGTAGATGGAGATTTAATGGCATAGTGGCATCGATTCAATACATTAAAATAACGTTTTCGTGGTTCGACAGAAAATACTTATCCTTTTCCCAGTTTCACTTTCCTCGCTCGTCGTTATTGATCAATCACTCAGATATAGCCTTGAATATAGATAGACACTGGAAACGGAGCTCAAGAATGTCGCGTTTAGAAGAGACGTTCGTCTCGGCGAGCAGCAGCGGTCGATCGCCAAGAAAGAGCGCGACCTTCTCACTTTGGCCTTAAACTCCTGACCTCAGGGGCGCTTTCCTATCGCCACCGAGAGAGATTCCCTCCCTTTGCCAAGCTAACATTCAACGCCTCTCTCGAGAAAAATGTTTATGCTTTCTCACATGTTTCCAAGGGTTTCGAAAACATAGTGCGCTTTTCAGCTTTGAGACAAACAAACTGCTTTGAGAAGCATCAATTGAGATCAAGACGCAAAACCAGTTTTCTCTCTATCTTTAAGGGTCAATAATCACAATTCTACGAGAAATCTTATTAGCGTATAAAATATACACTCAAATTGCCTATATATATATATACACACACACAATACATGGCACAAAGATACTATGAAAATATTTTACGCAGCATTTATCTTAATTATCATTTACGCAGATTGTATTTACCCGAACTCGTTAAAATGATTGACGCAAAATATTTTACCACCAATGACGTGACGAGAATCTGTTCCACAGGAAGGTTTCCTGAATGACATCACAGCAGAAGCTAGAGACCCCTGATTCCCTAAATTTCTAGCCCAAGCACCCTTGATCAATGAAACTGTACCCACCGTTCCTCTACTACATAAAAACTTTCAAAATAATAATTGCGAAACACGTAATGGCATGGGGAACTTCACAAAAATTGAATAAAATCAATTAAGGTTATTTTAATGACATTTTCAAAAAAAAAATTATTTTGATCATATTAGTAAAATTCTATTTTAAGTACTAGAACGACACAAAACCATTCCATCTATTGCTGATTATTGTAGCTAACCAAGAATTAAAATACGCTTATCAACGACCGGTTGCATCCCTTACGGATATGGATTCTAAAGAGCACTTGCGCACTTTAAGAGTACTTATTGCGATATAATGATCCCATATCAACATTAATGGGGCATCTGAATAATTACGTCAACATGATACGATAAAATGGAGTAAATAGGCCATGAAGCGCTCCATGCAAGGATTGATGATCTTATCTCTTTAATGGCTTGTATATCGGAAATCAACCAAACAAGATAGGATAACATAAAAAAAATTGCATACTGACACAAATTTATCTAATTGGATGCCAAACAAATCATTTCAGAAACCATTTTACGATAAATTATATTCACATACGTTTCGAAGAACTAACATATTTACCACATTCAAAACTTCTGACCAGAACAAAATTTTGGGTGTTCTCACGATGAACTCAACAGTGACCGTTGGATTACATAGTTCAGGTGAAGAATGCTGATTCATCTGGCTCACAAATACAATATTGATGACAACTAAAATGATGTAGCACATCATACTTACTACCACTGAGGTATTCAAAGAGAGTGACAAATACGGCATTGAGTCATAGAAGTGTTTTCGTTGACCATCGAACAAAAATTAAAAGATTATTATCCTCAATACGTCTCAACGCATTCTTCGGAAATTAAGTAATTAGATTTTTTCTTCAGTTTCTTCTTGTCTTGACCTCTATTATATGATGATCTTAAGTTCTTGGAGTTTTGGCCAAATAATGCAAAAGAAATTAAGTGAGAAATTTTCAGCAGTAATCCAATCGTCTGCTCCACATTTCAAGGATTCCAACGACTGGATAATCGATTTCTAAGGATGGTATGCAGGCATGTGTGTTTTCGGTTGATGTTACACAAGGAAGATTAGTAATATAAGGAATAAAGAGCTAATTTTATTGATGACGCATTGAAGTAATAACGGTAGCAACTGCTTTTCGATACTACTGTCTATCATTGATTTTCTCAAATGATTCACAATTTTGCTTGGTGTTTTTGATACGATGAACTACGTGTGAATTGCAAAAGCGTTGATGGATATGATCTATGTAAAGGGAAATACGTTTAGGTGTATACCATGGAATCAGGTTTCTTCCAATAATATACCGAAGGTGGATGCTTCAATGGTTGGCCATGCTGATTACGTTGGACTATACCTACATACCATGGCACGAAGTTTTAATATTGCGCTGAAGCTTTTTTGTTGTGCTGCCTCAATTATAATAAAGAGTAATCGACGGGAAACCTCATCAGAAATTAGGTCAAAGTGAATTAAGTAAGTGTGTTTGTAACTGTAGGTAGTACCTAATTGGCCAAAAGTTTGTAAGCACGATTCAAAGGTTTACGGAAGTAAAATTGCCGGTGCGTAGATAACTATCGATATCTGTATCATTATTTCAAATACCGATCTTAATTTAATTCATCTATTTAAATACTGTCTCTTCTATTATTATTTAACCTATTTACTCGCGAAAAATATTTTTTCTATTGAGTTTTGGCCCATAGTGACTGAATGAATATCCATGGGTATATAGTTTCGATCACAAAGGTTGAGTGGAGGGGGATAAGATGGAATAGTTTCGACCCATTACGTTTGACATACGTGTAGAGAGGTTAAAACAATGAGGTTAAAAACCGAATGGCCAGTTTGCGTTCACCGTTCTCCGATTAATGGTAAAAATACAAGTGCTCCATGCATCTAATGGCAGTGGGCCGAAACTTTACTTCACTCAACCATATTTCGTACAGGGCGTGTGTATCGAAACTTAACTGCTCAAAGGTGAAGCACGTGGTCCCTCCGATGCGAAACATTACCTGCGTTTCGTTTCGTCCCAGAGTTTTACTTTAGTTTCGATCCAAAGTGGTTTTAACTCCGATTTCGTTTCGATCCTGAGTTTAGCTTCCAGGGCTGTAATCCATTTCGTTTAGTTTCCAAATTTCGCTACCGGGGACGAAACTTTTGAAATTTTATTCGTTTTGACTTTCGTTAAGTTTCAATTGCCCTCCCTGGGCAGAACGACCGCACAGACTTGGTACCCTCATTATTCTTTCACTGGGAAGGGGTCTTGAAACAAAATTATGAACTGGGAGGGAACGTGTAGAGTTTACAGAAGGAGCTCGAACATACTTGCCTCCTTGTTTTCACGTTGCTACTAAGTTTGATGACAGTGGATAAACGTTGACCGATGAGCAAAAGCTACATAAAGTGGGGGTACTTAGAGCAGTAAAAAATTAACTCACGTGACAATTAGTCACGCTCAGGGCCGGCCTGAGAACCTGTTGGGGCAGTGGACGAGTGGGCACTAGTATGAGGTAATGGGTATCCGGGGCGGGGAGGGTGGATTTTCACAAAATATATAGAAAAATCGGTGCAAACTCACGAGTTTTGAAACTATTCTTATCTAAGTCGGAACAATTTAAAACATATTTATTTCCCTAAAATGTATACACAGTAACTTTGAGTCGTTCTCAAACACACCATTAGTCCAGGAGATGAAGCATTTTGGCTTGCAATTTTTTCAAACTGAATCGATTTTCTTGAAATTTTCACAATAAGAAGGGAATACATATACCAAGAATCAAAATCTACATCATGCCGACGGTCGCTTTTACCCAGGGGGTGGTTTCCACCCCATCTCGGGGGTGGAAAATTTTAATTATATTTTGACCACAGGAATCGATAGAAAAATAAATTCTAAGAATTAAACGTTCTATCCATTTTTTGCGTAAAATTAATATTTTTCGAGTTATTTGCGAGTGAAAGTAACAGTTTTTTGACGAAAAAATCAACAATTTTAATCGATTATAGGCAAATAACTTGAAAAGTATTAATTTAATTAGGAAATTGTTAGTTACAAAACTGTAGCTTGTAAAAAATTAAATAAAAATCTTATTTTATATTTATTTTATGACCAGTTCGGACCGAGCTACAACTTGTTGATGGTTATCTATTGTTTATCATACGCTAAATTTGAAAGATTCAATACCAAATAGCGGGAAAAATGTATTTTTCGAGGAAAGCTTATGCAATCTGTTTAAAAGTTGTTTTTAAAAACTTTCTTTAAATGAGAAAAAAAATTTTTATCACGAAATTTGAGCGAGTTATGATTAAAAATAAGATCAGTCCCTATTTTTTTCTACGAAAAAATCAATAAAAACAAATCCTTATTTCCACACTAGTCAAAATTGATCAATGCCCTTCAGAATTTCTCTTTATTTAAGTATTGTTAATTGATCCTAGAAGTTTGTTTAATTTTTAATTATAAATTTTGAAAAAATTGGAGGAAAAAGTGAAAAGCCATTTTTTACAATTTCGTTAAAAATGCTTTTTTTCAAAATAACTCCAAAAAAACTGTAGATATGAAAAAAATGCTAGAGTAATACATTTTAGCTTCTTTATTTTCAAATATTTTGACGTGTTTTAATTTTCTATACAATGAATATTTGGTGAGATATTGACAATTAAAACCTCTATTTCCAAGGGAGCTCCACCTTATTCAAACCCTTAAATCCCTCCCCTTTCAAAATTAAAGATTCGAAAAAAATTTAATTTACATGACCATAAAGTCAGTAAAAACCCTACAAAATACAATTTAAATGAACTTTCTATCTTAAAAAATAAAGGAGCTATGTTTGAAATACCAATCAAATTTATTTTCAGAAATCCACAATTCCGAGCATAACATTCCTCATAATCAGTATATACTTTGTGTACTTTACGTTCGAAGCTAACGATACACTCAAATTTGCTACAAAATAAACACACATACCCATAAGATGTATATATACATACACATATGTGAGTATGTGTGCTCTCGCTCACAGTGACCTGTGAGCATGCATGTGGTGGGAAGACTGGAAGCCATACAGTCTCCGTTTGATAGTGTTTCATGTAATGTCTACATAAATGTACATTTATTTGTTTATGTTACCATGACGAAATTTGTACTGTTTATCCTATTGTTGTATCTTTTCTGTGCTATGTTTAAAATCATGAGAGAAAAAAGTGAATACATAATATAAGGAGTAAGATAGTGAATTAGAAGATACAATGTGATAAGTAATTTATATTTTTAGGGTAAATATTTTTTTTACATTAACTCCGAATAAGGGTTGATTATTATGGGTTGAAACGCCAAAAAATTATTTTCCAAACAAAAAAATTAGTTATACAAATAATTTAAACTAAATTTTACCCGAATTTAGCTTAAAAATATATTTTTTTAAGTTTTGGTATTTAGGGGTAGTTTTCACCCCTAAAAAACAAAAGGCGCCCTTCGGAATAATATAGATTTTGAAGAAGGGGGTATGATTAGTCTAATCCCAAATATTTATGCAAATCGATTTGGTTTG
Organism: Ischnura elegans; assembly: GCF_921293095.1. Classification (NCBI taxonomy): domain Eukaryota; kingdom Metazoa; phylum Arthropoda; class Insecta; order Odonata; family Coenagrionidae; genus Ischnura; species Ischnura elegans. Next base: position 130,080,269 of record NC_060248.1, on the reverse strand, counting down.
AAAAACATTTTTGAAGGAGGTATGATTAGTATAATCACAAATTTTTATGCAAATCGATTCGGTTTGAAAATTCTTTTTTACATTAACCCCTATAAGGGTTGAATATTATGGGTTGAAACACCTTAAAATTATTTTCTAAGCATAAAAAATAATTATACAAATAATTTAAACTAAATTTTACACGTATTTAGCTTTAAAATATAAGTTTTATCTTTTAGGGGTAGTTTTCACCCCTAAAAAATAAAAAGCGCCCTTCGGCATAATATAGATTTTGAAGTAGGGGGTATAATTAGTCTAATCCCAAATTTTTGTGCAAATCGATTCAGTTTGAAAAAATTGCAAGGTTTTTCACTTTTATGAGCTTCATTTCCTGGGGGGTTGTGTTTGAATCGCTCGTAACAATTCCACCCACTCACCATCACGAGCGGTTCATTACGAGTGCTCACCAATACGAAGGGCATTTGGTGTGTTTGAAACTTTTCGTCTCGAAGTCGTATTGGAGCCTTCGTAATGAGATGGATTACGAGTGGTGGTTGTGGCAACGTTGTAATTTCCTTCATTTGTTTACGAATTCCTCAGTAGCGCGGTATGAATTAAGGTAAACAAAGGCGTAAATATGAAGTTATCGCTGAGCAGAAATATATGCTTCTGCAATTCATTGAAGGTACACTATATAAAATGAAACGTATTGCGAAATTAATGATTTATTCATTATTAATAAACCATTAAGCGTATTAGTTCTTTATATTTACGTTACATTAGCCTCTTATTCTTCCATATCTGATCCATATTTTTCGGTAAATGATCGTTTTCTTATATAGTAATTATTTTTTACAGAGTGATTAGCTAAAATGAAACGTAAAAATAACTACTTACTCAAAAATAGAAAAATATGTAGCATCGTATATGTTGCTGAGAAACTATGTTTCCATAAATTGCCATTTAAGAATCTCATAACATTTGTTGTGATTAATGAATTTTCCCTCAGCGTTGGCATGATTTGAAATCTGCCTCCAAAGTAGCGCGTTACAATCGTGAAGGCACCCAGACTGGGAGTGAAGCCCTTAAATTAAGTGAGCTTAATCATATTAAAAAACGTATGATAGCACTGATAGGGAAGAATGCGGTACACGGGCATGAAGATCTTCGCCGACGCCGCCTTCTTCGGGCATGAAGAAGTCGGCTTGCAGGAAATACTAATCATTTCCGATATTGAGGTAATACTAACATTAGCGTAACAGACCCCAAGTGCAGCTAAGTTGAGTATGTCACAAAATAGAATCATTGGTTATTTCAGCAACAGAATTCATTTCCTCCTCAAATCAAACTACCACACCAAGCACCATTGTTTCAATTCTCAAGACGAGGCGGGCGACTCTAAAGCAAGTCTTGCATAATATCTCTAGAGGAAAAGCTTATACAGCCTGTATGTGCTACTACATAGTATGTGCAGCAAAATGGCCCAACTTAAGTGGCCATTTCCTCTTGGGATTTTAGATTTTAGCCTGAAATTAGCTCTGAGCTCTAATTTAGTGTTTGTGTGAACTTTCCAGCCTATTGCTTTTCATTGAAAGTTATTCTGTACCATAAGAATTACTACTTCTGTGCTGAATCAACTTTCCATAACCTGACACTCATACATGTTAATTCTATCCCTCTGCACATTTTAATCAACTTTAATTATGCCTAGGACAAAAATTAATGCTGGAAGATAGGAGCAATGAGAGAAATGCCCATTTTTTCAAAGTTCAAGGTGAAAAAAATTCCAGTAACGAAAAGAAAATTAGAAGATGAATAGGAATGGAGGGAGGTTTAAGATGTAAAAAAGATAGAATAGAATTTGAACTACATAGGGGATTTAGACCTGCAAGAATATCCTCAAAGCAATACATATATACTTCATGCCCAATTCCTTGTAATTAAATAGGGGAAGAAACACAATATAATTGTAACAAAAAATTTACTCTCCTATTAAAAAAAATTCTAATTAGCCTATCACGAAATCCTATTGGTTCAATCTAAGACTCATCTTGGTTTCTAAAAGATGCTGTTATAAAGTTAATGCTATTCTAATCCATTAGGTTTGTCACTATTATAGGTGAACACTTAAATTTATCTTATACAAGGTCAAGGTTATATAAAAAATAACATCAGTAACATGCATCTTGGCATTGAATAGTCTTTATTTTCAAAGAAAAGTACAACACATAGTATCGTTGATGTACTGCAATAGAAATAACGTTATATAAGGAGTTGGTATACATCACATTCATGGATCACATTAACGTGAAGTTGAGAAAGTACAGAATATCATAGAAACATAAAATTTTGTAAGCCATAATGGATTTATTATTGAATATTGAGTATTAACAACCATTATGGATGGAAATCCTATGATCCTCATCAATCACTTTCATAAAAGATAAATAATGCAAGCAATCATCCAATTTATGAGTAATTCCATTCCCATTGGCAGAAATTAATCTCCGTTGCATACCATTGTGGACATAGGTACCTACACCTACTGAAACCAAATAGAAAATGAAACAGAAATGGTATAAGCTGAAGAAAAGTAAGAAAAAGTAGCAGTTGAAGGAGTAAAAACATTGCTTTTACCACATGGTGATTAATTTTGTCTACCATGGTCACATTATAGCTTACCATTTTAACGGTCTCACCTTGAACATGTTACACTGTAACGAAACCATGGTCAGACACAATAAATCACCATGTGGAATTAGGAAAATTTTTATTTAAAGCATTACCACCGAGTTTCACCCACTAATATTAACTACAGTAAGAATAAACCTAGACCACACATGAAAGACTGTCATTCAGACTCCTGCTTATTGTACAGTGGGTGTGCCTTGGGAGGCTCAGTATGAAGAGGGCAAAAACAAAATGTTTCAGCACATTTGAAGAGAATAAGTGGCTTGGACATCAAAACTGTTGGCATTGAACACCAATGCTTGCTGGAAACCCCTAAAAATTGATTTAACTGTTTGGATTAGTTTCAGATTTTGAAAGATTGGAAGATGGATTAAGTGAAACAAGGTACGATACATACCAAGCTTGTTGTGATAAAAAAGTCACCAAGGAGTCAAGCAGTTTATCCTGCAATCTGAAGGCCTGGTTACATGGTACATAAACACATAGTTAATGCGTGAAATCATGAATGATATTGGTGGACCTGAACAGAACATATACAAATGCATGAACTACATTAGAACATGTTCTATTTTCTGTTCCTGCATTTACACAAGTTTGGTGGTTATACAGTGCATTTTCATGTTCATTCACGCATTCAATCATTTAAGCATTAACTTGTGCATGTTAATGTATCATGTAACCAGGCCTTTACAGATGGTAGACTTCTTAGTAGATCTAAGAATTATTATTTATGCATAGATTGGTATTCTCAGAAAAATGCACACCAGAATATTTCCATTGAAATAATTCGTCTACCAAACAACCACTGAACAGCATCCTTTGGATTGGTATTTTAAATATTACGATTTAGAAGGGGTTGTCCAGAAGCCTCACCCAAATTTGAACCTGGGAGAATCTGGTTGAGTTAGTCTGAAAAATTAAAAATACAACAGTAACAGAATGGCAACATATCAAAACCTTCAGATTAAAAAATTGAACAAAAACCATTAAAATCAAAGCAAAGTAAGATGAGTCAAAATAATCTTATTCTAACATGCCTCCCATTCCTAAGGCTATTCATTGCTATTTGAGGATCTATTGCTTTGGGGATGTATTGCTATAGAACATGGCAGATATGCATGGTTTCAATTAGTATAATCATGGATATATAATAATTATATTCTATTTTGGAAAACCAGTTATGTAAGTCAATGTAAGAAGCTCATTAGGCTACTCATTGACACTAAAATATCATTCAGCAGGTAATGGGTTACAATGTAAATTTCTAAAAAGTAATTGACCCTAGTTGCTTCAAAATAAAATATTATTTTATCACATGAACTCACCACTTGCATATTAATCAAATGATATATGTTATAATTTAAATAATCCCTTTCCTTTAACACTACATGATTTTTTTGGAGATGCCACCATGGCAATGTGAGTTCCATCTATTATTCTGATTTTCATAGGGAATACATACATCACATATAACCAGTAAAAACCAACCACTTAATGCATGACGCGTACATACTTGCCTAAGAAATATAGCATTCAGTCTACTGCGTTCACTATTCACGGATGTTCATAAATTTTTAAACCAAGTTAGTATATACCTACGCCAGCGCTAAGATATTGAATTTTGGCTATGGTCCACGGTCACCCATCGTTAAAGAGATAGTCATTTATAGTTTTTGTCACCTCTTCCACACTCCGGCACAAAAAGCTTCTCTCCATGTTCATATATGCATCATAAGCTATGTATGGCACTTATTGTCCAACAGCATTGAATGTAAGAGTAGCCAATACCTGTAATGAAATGAGTGTTTATCTTGAGGCAAAGTTGAACATTTGTCGACACACACGGTTACATGCGCGAGTGAGGAACAACCTTAATGTATTTTCATGGTTATATATTCGGCTATTTTAAGTTAGAGATAAGCTAATATGTAATGAGGCCCATATTACACAATTAAATACGAGATACCAATACTCGGAATAAGTAACACAATAAAACTATAGTAATCAACGTCCCGTCAAAAGAAACTAATGACCGAGGATATTTTTCGCAAAACTACCGTTCTAATACGAAAGATCAAAGCCAAATTTGAAGAACAATAAATAAACCTATCCTAAAATAGCGAAATACGGTAACGGAAGGACATTAGCACTGTTAAAACACTTTTAAACGAATTATTCAGGATGAACGGTAAAACAATTCAATTGCACTTATCGAGTTTGAGTAAATAATCATTCCAGCAAGGCACAATTTGCTTCTCAACAACCAGAAGTTGACTCTCCACCACATATCCCTCTCTGCAGAAATGAAAATGTAGAGAAAACAACAAGTGAACGTATTTACATTGTACGCGCTTTGCGTACGGCAGTATTTGTTTTGGGGGCAAATTCAAATACACCAATTTAAAATTAATGTCATGATGCCAGCACATCGCTTTTCGGAGTTCCTCATTCTCCTTCTTTACATGAAACATGATCTTTTTTAATGATTTATTAAACTTTTGCACTCCAACTTAGCAGAATAATGTCCTCAATTTATTAAGATGTTGCAAGTTAGAACAGCGGTAATAAAGTTAGACTTCTTCGCGTTTCACATCTTATTTAACTTTGGATCACAACCAGAAATCGGTGTAAAATTTCTATGATTAAAAACAATAAATATTCATACATGAAACATGTGTACTTACTTTGTTTACATTACTTACAGCTGATGTCCGTGAAGCTTCGGAGATGTATGGCATCAATCAGAGATTGCTTCGGTCTTCACTGAGGCGAAAAAGGCTTCTGATTTCCTTTTCACTCAGTTTAAAGGCGTCTCCTCTTCTCCTGAAATTACGCTGTGCTCTCTCCGCAATTAAATCCTCGTCTTCAAAATTCTCATGCGCGTGCATTAACATCATAAAGTCCGCCATGTTGTTTACTTGGTATCCATCGTAGTCAATCCTTCGTAATCATCTCGACCGATAGCTACCGTGTCAGATAATTACGAAGGGTTTTTACGAGTGAAATTTTTACGAGTGATTCAAACACACCAAAATTCCGAATCGATCGTAATTGTACCACGTGACTCCTTGGTTACGTGCTCGGAATAATTACGAGCGATTCAAACACAACCCCCCTGGACTACATTTCCAGAATCCCCCTATTTGATTTTCCTGGACTCCGGTCAATAACCACCGTTGCCAAGGCTCTCGATGATTCAACCGCTGCAGTATATACGCATAGTTTCATGTAATTCTATAGGTTTATACAATGCTTGTGTGAAATTAATATTAAAAGGGGGCGTCCATTAATTACGTAAAGTGATATCGGCGATTTTTGGACACACTCCCTGCCTCCTTAGTGAGGTAAGATTTAGCTCGACCCCCTCCCAGTAATATCTCACGCGATTTTTCAAATTTTGTATTTTCAGTGTAAATACGTTGATCTATGCTTAATTAATGGGCTAGGGCCTCCTCTAAAAGTGACCCGCCTAGACTCTTTCACTCTCTACCTATGGAGAGTAAGGAGAGGAGGCTGTCTTCTTTCCCTGCACTGCCGAGACGACCAATTCATTCACTGCCGCTGCTGGGTCACTTCTCTTTACCCTTCCTTCAACCCCCCCCCCCTCCTCCTCCCTTCATCCTCACCGCGCTTCTTCGCTCGATTGAAGACGACGCGTGCCTCCGTGATGGGTGGGTGGGTGGGACAGGGGTGGGGCGCGCCCTCCACTCCCCCCCCCACCCCACCACCACCGCCCAGGCGCAGCAGACATCGCCGGCCAACAGGTGTGCGTGAGCGCGTGATTGCCCCCCCCCCCCCCACGCCCTCGGGACTCTTACTATACCGGAGTCTCACGATCAGAAGAACGAAGCGGAGCCATAGAGAAATTTATGTTACAATAAATTAAAATTCTATCAACAAAAAAACCACGTTTTCGTTCGAACTAAAAAGGAAAAAGTTAACCACTCAGCCTTGGTCAGATGTGCCACGTTTAAGTTTTACGGATAAAAGACTGCATGCTAAAAACAAAAATTATGTGCATTTGCTTTACATTTGACACTGGATTGATATTTGTGCATTCATTATCACATATTTGATATTTTAGTTGCATTGGTATGAATATTCAGGTAAATATAATTTGTTTTAAGATGTTAAAATTGATTAGCATCACCATTTCGGTTTTGATCGAGTCGACTTTTATCTTTCAACTTTAAGCACAGGCTACGTAGGCTACAATGCCACACTCATATATTTTTATAAAAATATAGGACACGGTCTCCGGCGTTACTTTGTGGAACTGCTTCATCATAAAATAAAAACACTTTGTTATATTCCACACTTTATTTTAAATAGTACGACCCGGGTTTCTGCATATCATGCTATCATCAGGTTCATGCTATCACCTGATGATAGCACGATATGCAGAAACCCGAGTCGTATTATTTAAAATAAATTGTGGAATAGAAAAAAGTATTTTTATTTTATGATTTTTATAAAAATGTACGGTGTATAAGGGGAACCTCTTCATGCTAAATGCTGGTAATAGGTCACCCCTAGCCAAGTATCTTGAAGGTGGTTGATGGTTAGAGGCGTTACTTAATAGAATTTATTCATATTGAATGAAAATTAAACTATGTGTTTTCCACATAAAATATTTATTAGATCACTACCAATGTTTCAACACACTGCGTCATCCTCAGGCCTGAAAAACGTGGTTTAACTTTCATTCAATCTTATAGGTGGATGGAAGGGTATTATGCAGTAGTAGAGTGTGTGCACCAGCCATTAAGATTAAGCCATGCCTAAGAAAAGATGAAGTTTGACGCCGATTTTTATACGGAAATCGCGGGATACCATCTAACACTCTAAAGTTTCATGTGTGGGGTCACAATGCAATGGCTATTAGAGGGCATCCGTTAGAATTGTATAAAAACACGACAAATTATTGAAATAACACTTTTCTTCCACTTTCCACACTTGCCACGAAAAATGCGAAAACACGGATGAATCTAATGAGTTTAGTCTGGCATCTGGTTGAGTTTAGTGGGCATGAAAACATCATACGAAAAAGCGCCACTCCTTTTGAATTACATAAATGTCCCATATTACAGTCCACTCAGCAGCGTTGCCACGTCCGATAGGCGTGTGCCCTACGTAATCCTTAACCCATTACAACCCAATGTTGCTTCAAAGCAACATCAAAAATGCATAAATTTTCAGCTCTATTTAGGCAATATCTAAACTACGAATTATTTTGTGGTGTAAATTATGAGGAAATATTTATCTGCCTCGATAATTATGATGGGTGCAAAATTTTCATCTTTTCAGAAAGAAAAATCTTGAAATTTGATTTCTCCCTTAAGCAGCTCTGGGTTATAAAGGATTAAGAACCTCATTACAAATTGTAGAAATTAGATCAAAAGACGATCGTTTATTCCACGAAAAGATTGATATGACGGCGAAGCGAAAAACGTTGCAACTTTCGAAATTAATAAATTTCCCAGTATTGTATTGCACGCGTCAAAAGCTAGGGCGATCCTTGTACTGGCGACCCAAATCGCAGCCGGATAAAGGCTCGAGCGATCGAGAAGGGTCTAATGAGGGTCTTCTTCAGGCTGCCTTATAGCCACGATGTCTCGCCCTACTCCGTCGACATTAACCTATATTTTTAATCTATTATGATATTATCACTAAACTATATTGTTTACATTCACTCAGCGCTAAATAACCGGTATCGGTTTTGAATTATAACAAATCGTCAAAATTGATCGAATAATACTAATATTAACATTTGAAAATGGGAGGTCATAATGCCTCTGACTAACTAGAGTTAGCGTGGGAATATATTGTTATCTGATTCAGACCTGTACCGAAAATTGTATGTCCATAGATAACAGGGAAGTGGGTAAAATTTGAGACACAAGCATTTCCCCGAAAGGAAAAACAAACAGACAGAAACGTGACATAATAAAAACGTTGTAAAAACATGCCAACATCGCTACTTTCATCATTATGTTTAACGTTTTCGGCTTAACTCAGAGGGACCACAATATATGAACATGAAATTGTCTCCACACGTCCCACGCTGAGAATTACCGACTACGGTTTCGACGCAAATGCCATAATCAGCTTTAGCAATAAAATTTTAACAGGTCTTAACGGTGACTATCCGATCCTACGTATAATAGGTTTATACCAATTGCTGGAAAGTGGACGTCTTTAAGTGGAAATGCGTTTGGTACGTCAATTGTATTTCTCAATAGTGGACCGTTTCCAGCAGTTAATTAAACTATTCTGGTGGAAGTGGACGAAACGGATAGTCAGATTCAGTTAAGAGTCTAAAAGAGAACAGCGGATAGCGAAACTTAAAAAAACGCCGCAAAAGGCGACCCGGTTTTCTTCCAGACTGGATCGAAAACCCAACTTTCCGATACTGGTTTGAGGGCACCTCGTGCTCAGCCATGCATCACTCTCCAGGTGGAAGGAGAGGCGAAGGGTCTCACACAAGTTGCAATTTTGAAAAATTCGGTGAAAAAAAGTTATAAATTGATAATTCCAATATGCTACTGATACAAAAATCAAATTACATTCGGGAAACGTATTCCATTTACGTCAACAGCCAACGTATATGGATTTAGAAGATGGACTCCCCCAATCAAGAATCCACTCAGCAGCGTTGCCACGTCTGATAGGCGTGTTCCCTACGTAATCCTTAAGAACCTCATTATTAATCTTACAGAGTAGATACAAAGACGAACGTTTATTTCGCGAAACGATTGATGTTAAAATATTTCTTGGAGTGTAGGTCAACGTATGTTATGCAAAAAAGTTATAGCCAACGTTTCTGTTTATCTTAAACCATCATCAGGGCTTCAATATGTTCTAAGTTTTCTCTTGTATTTCTTCTTAAATAAAAAAAAATAACAATTATCTAATCAACCAAGGAGGAAGGTTATTCATCACTTTCATATCACCGTCATCTCATACTGCAATATAGAAGTACAAGGAGAAGAATCCGAAGAATAGCTATATAACAACATCAAACCTTAACCCATTTTTTGGACTTCGAAAATGGAAAATTTAAGAAGCCCTGATGATGGTTTAAAATGAACAGAAACGTAGGCTATAACTTTTTTGCATAACATACGTTTACCTACACTCCAAGAACTATTTCAACATAAATTAAATGAGGTCAAGATAAGGAAAAAAATAATGAAACGATTGATTTGACGGCGAAGCAAAAAACGTTGCAAATTTCGAAATTAATACATTTCTACCGTATGTACGCCAAAGAATACTTATCTCAACATGAGATAGTACTAACAACAGCATTCCCTCCTCTTTCACTCACAGTTCTCACTAAATTACATTTAAATATTCCTTGATCACGTACCGCAGGGTTCACAATGCGCTGTCACTAAAAGGCCAGCGAAAAGATTTCATCAAACTAAGAAAGCAATGCGAACTGACAACACGGTGCCCTAGAAACTCAACCCCACTGTTTTTGGTAGTTTACAAAGTTCCATCAAATATAACACCTATTATATAGCTAATGAAACAACAGGTATTAATAGAAAACCAAGTAAATATACATACGCAGCACCACGAAGACCGCACCAAGGATGATACGACGATAGTGTACGAAGATGAAGAAAATTCAAATGCATTCATTCACAAGTAGAAAGATGTGCATTCAATACCAAACATTAATAGCACGCATCGAATCGAAATGCTAGAACTACACATCAAGAGGAGACAACGTGCCATTGTCACAGGACAGCAATCTAACTCACCTTATTCCACAATTAGCTAATTCGTTCATGTTTATATATTTATCTTCCCTTATACCATTGATCTATTCCCTTATATCTGTGATCAATTCATCCATCATCTATTGATCTATATACATCATTCGAAACCTTTCTTTGCCGTTTTCCCATCCACGAGGTTTAAATGAAGTACCCTCATCAGGACATATCACATGATTAGACTGATTAGGTTGCACAATTTTCCTCTAAGAAATTTCACTCTTGCGGGCATGAACAAGATCACGCTAACCGAGACAAGAATACTTTTTTACCTTATATTTATAAACGTATATTTTGCAAAACCAGGTTTCGACAAAGTATTCGTATAGTTATCAACATTTTCACACGATATCATAGGCGATTTCAAGTTTCTCGTATATTTCTTGTACCGTTCTTGAAGCGCCATAGCACTTAACCTATTCCCCTGGCTTTGAATTAGAGGAGGCAAGATGAAATACATCACGGTGAAGAGGGAGCGAGGGAACTAGGCGCAGAAACAGAGGGTTCAGCTGACACAGTTATAACTGCCTCGAGGTTTTCAGAAGGCTGGAGAGAGAGAGAGAGAGAGAAAGGGAGACTTTCTAATCCTTTTAGGAGAGCAGAAGGGGGATTAGGGTAACAGGATCTCTCTCCCCTTCCCCAACGGGCCATATAGCTTGCGGGTGGTGGTGTCAGCCACCGGGAGAGTGAAAACAGGACACCATCGACTGATTCGCGGGGGTGGGGGGAAGAATGCATTTGCGTTACACCTCACTGATTGCAAGGCGTCTGCTGCTCACAATTTTGTGAATCCAGACAGTTTTGCGCACGCGACAATGAAATATCAACCACGCACTTGGTAGCCCAGATGCGAATTAAGACCGAGACCACGTATTAATCATACTGAATTAGAAATTTTTATCCAAATTTATTAGAATTAGAACTTTTGTGATCCAAACGGCCCCAGTTTCAGTATATATAATGCCGTCATCAGATTGACCGACCCTAACGAATAAACGAGTGCAGAAAACTTGTTAGGATGGGAGAATAAAACAGAGGTAACAGCGTGAGTACCGACGAGTCTAACTCCATACGTATGTCCATAATTTACACGAAATTCTTAAATGACTAAATGAGACTTTAGGGTCCCATAAGTGAAACAGAAACATTCTTCTCACAAAAGTACACCTTAAAGGAGGTTTAAGTGAGCGCTGTGGATGTGTATTTTTTCACTTATCTGCGAACGATTAGGCTTCAGACATTAACGTCTATTCTTTTCGCTGAATCCTATTTGCAGTAACAAGATCACCGAGAAAGAGGCAAAACTTACAGCACTGAGCCACCGTTCAATGCGTTCAGCTGAAAACGAGACGTATTTCATTGACTCAACGAATAGTTTATTTTTCAGTAGAACGAGAAAAAACGCAATAATCTAAAAAGATACAGCATTGAAGACTTAACCACTTTAAGGACTAAAATTATTATGCCACTGATTAATCAGGTTAAACTAATAAAATTATTAATAATATTAAACTAACTTTAAAAAAATGCTTCCGGGAAAAATATTGGATGAAAATTTGGCACTTTTCACTAAAAATTACGAATAAGAATGCTTACAAAAATCAGCAACACTTCCTCGAAAAAGAACCCCGGAGAGTATTCATAGACACCAACTTTGGGCCACTTACCTAAAAGTAAAGAAAAGAGTAGTTAGGCCAAGTCCATAAACAGAGGTATTACGAAAAAGAGACCCACAAATAATATGCGAAGGCACTCGGAAATTAAAATCAGTCAAATCCCAGAGAGACGAAATATGCTTAGGCAACGGCCGTATCGTTCGAACAAAGTGTCTCTCTGCCCAGCGGGTCAATACTTGTCTACAACAGCCGTGGATCTGTCGTCTTCAAGACCATGAGGAAAACAACAGAGTTAGTTTTCAAAACGTTGGTAGACAATGAGCCTCACTCCGAAAGGTAATCGATGTATATTACAACATAAAAGACCAAGTGGCGATGACAACTGATCCCAGCCAAAAGTCTCCGTAGTACTTAAAGTGATTTTTATTTTATTTTAATAAAGAGATACACATACAGCAATACTGCCACTTTAAAGTGCACTTATAACAACAAATATTAAATAATTAAAGAATAATTATTTGTTAGAAATTTAAATAGAAAAACAAACATTTAAAAATCATAAAAAAATAAAAAAGAAAAACAAACATTTATCCGGCTATCTAGTCATTTATACGATAAATATGTTAATGTCCGATGAGTAAAATTTTTAAGTGTCAGACCAAACGGATCAATATCACTGGGTGGAGTATTCAATAAATGGGAAAGCCTATGGAAAAGTGAGCGCTTAATTACAGATAGCCTGGGTGTAGGCATGTGGAGTAAAGAAGTAGATCGGGTGTGGCGGGAAGGTACTCTAATGTTGAGGAAGGAAACAATGTCAGGACTGTCGAAGTGGGAGTTAAGGGTAATGTAAATGAATTTGATGTCTGATTGAAGTCGGAGAAGGGATAGACTAGGGACGGATAAAGAGGATAAAACTGCACTAGTAGGTGACTCGCGGAGATTTGGGTTTCTAAATTTTACAATTTTTGCAAAAAAGTTGTAACACTGTTAAGGGTGGCAAGATTAGTGGGGGCAGACATTGACCAAATTGGGGAGCAATAGTTGATCACCGGAAGAACTATGGTTGAGAAGTAGGATTGGAATGCCTTGGTACTGGAGATATCCGTGAACCGGTAGAGTAGTCCTAAGTGTGACATGGCTTTAGATCGCATGAATGTGTTCAGAGAACAGAAGTTTTTGGTCCAAAATAATTCCAAGATCTTTCATGGATGACACACGATTAAGAGGCAAGGAGTTAATTGCATAATCAAAAAGTATAGGAGTTTTCTTCGCAGTTATTGCCATTGTGGAGCACTTTTTAAAGTTCAATTGCAGCCTCCAGAGAATGCACCACTCTGTGGTCTTTTTTACGGCATCCTGTAGCATATTACAGTCTGCGAGATTATTTATATTTTTAAATAGTTTGCAGTCATCAGCATAGAGTAATGTATTGACTTGGGAAGAACAAACAATGGGGGCAAGGTCATCAATAAATAGGTTGAAGAGGTAAGGTCCAAGAACACTACCTTGAGTCACTCCGAAGGTAACGTTAGACCAGGAAGATGAGATACCAGCGAGTATTACTCTTTGGGATCTGTCACGGAGGAAACTGGACAAGAGACTGAGGAAGTTGCCATGGATATTAAAGCGGGAGGCGAGTTTATGCAGGAGAAGTTTATGGTTAAGGGTGTCGAAGGCTTTGGAAAAATCAAGAAACAAAGCAAAACTCGATAGGCAGGTTGGACACATGGAAGGTTGAATAACGTAAAGTCCTCCACCATACAGGTGATATTCTATAATATTCTTCTTCATATAATATATTCTCCTTCCATGTGGCTTATAGGGTTTTGAATTTTCTGGAAAGTCTAAAATAGGATAGAACTTTGAAGGAGAGGAGGTAATAGATTAGAAGGGTGGAACGTATAAAAAAACGTAATTATTTTCAGCTATAGCTCTCTTAACTCCTTCGCTTAGGTTTGCACCGGTAATTCTATTTTATTAATAAAATATTTCTTTTTCAGCCAACGTTTTGATTTTCAATTCCAATGCATTATGGGAATCTGAATCTTTTTTGGAAAGTTTTTCTATCAACGAAATCTAAAGCGGAGTAGTTGAACAGTCACCACTATTACGCAAATTCGACTGTGTACTTACTACATGTATGTGACATTTCCCCTATTACTTACTAACAGCCTTTTAACCGCGTTTTACAGATTGAAACCAATTTTCACAGGTATTTTGTAACATACGCATGAAAATTAATTCAAAGGGCTAATGGATGAAATAAATGTTTAAATAATGAACAGAAAATTCTTTTCCTTAACTCTTCTACAGTCGTTCTCCATTCTTGACAACTACTGGAAGCAACTTTTCACCACTATTTTTGCATTAAACGTCTCCACTTCACCTTTGCTTGGAACCATCGATGGTAGGATTCGAAACATGGGCCATACCTATTCAGCGTTGGTAAAAGTACTGAGAAAAAGTAACTGGGCTCAATTACAGTTACAATTACTTCTTGTAAGATTGTCCCCTCTAGAGGTCACCTGGCAACTGTCGAGTATTGGAGTACAAATGTGGAATAACTGAGTCATATAAATAGCTAAAATTGCAATTTCACTTGAAATATATACAATTATAACTGCTGTAAAAACACAAGGACAGTCATATTTTGTGCCCGCATAAGTTGGCTACAAAATAAGTGTGGCTGGACGTAAACAAGAAAATTATGGTACTCATGGACTCGAATTAGCTTTCGGCCTACGCAAATCAGAGAAATCAGTTAAGTAGCGATATAATCGATTAGGAGAAAGTAACGATTACAACGAAAGTAATGACTACTCATTCACCACAAGGATTAAATTATAAATAAAAAGAAAATAAAACTCATAAAAATTAATCGTTACCAGTGCAAATCACGGCAAAAGTAATCGTTACAAGTAATTTGATTACTTTCACTCCATTACTTATCAACACTGGTCATATTCGAGAGGAATGAGTAGGGATGATGACCACCTACTAGCCACCTACCCCCTTCCACGGCGCATCCCTTTCCCTGCAGCCCCAGCATCCTTTGCATAACCACGAGTGGAGAGAGAGATAGAGAGAGTGTAGTGTAATGGCGCGGCGGAGAGGAGGGAGGTCCGCATAGGGGGCGGGCGCTCAAAGGGGCGGAGTGGAGTGGCGGCGCCGCCGCCGATGAGTCACTTTCCGCGGAAGACCCAGTTTCCAGCAGTCATGTGCCAGGGGAGGAGTGTGGGAGGAGGGATTGGGGGTGGAAGATACGAACAATACCGCAGATGCGAAATGGAAAGAAGGGCTGGTAGAGACATACGTATAAGAGAGAGAATTCTTAAGGCCGTTTTACACGGGGCAGGGAATTGCGCAGGTTAGAGCTGCATAAATTTCTAAAATGGCGTGGAATAGCGCGAACGCATGAACGAAATTAGAACAGGGGCTATTTTGCTGTCTCGTATCCACGCATTCTCGCATGTGTTCTAGCAATTCACCGCTTTACATGACGCAATTTTGACTGCGCCTTCACACGTACGTCAGATTGCGCAATTCCGTGTACCGTGTAAAACGGCTTTTACGTACACCGAAACTCACAACGACCGAAGGGACCACATAAAAAGAGTCCGTTCCGTGAAATCTTGATTCATGTTGCAATTTTGGGCGTATACAAATCGGACAACAAAAATTCCCGCAGGCAAAGTGAGGAGTGCAAAGCAATCCATTCGTCATCGATATTTGAAATTAAGTATTTTCATTCGCAAGGAATAGTATTGAAAAGTTATGAATTTGATAGATCACATCAGCATGTAAAAAATGTCGGTCTACAGCATTAATTATAGCTTGTTTCCTCATTAAATGAATGCGGATCAACGACGAGAGAGGCGACTCTTCTGCACCAAACTGGCACGATGGAAATTCATGTTAAACACTTGAGGAGCGCGGAAAAAATAAAAAAAGAACCTATCATAATAATCTGCGAAGTTAATAGTATTGGCGGACTGTGTTGAAGCATAAACGTGAAAATGTGTGAAGGTCGTAAATTTTCAATTTTCCAATCAAAATTTTAGAGAAATGAACAATTATTAAGTATAAAACATTTTTTATAAATACTCCAGAAATGAGTTTCAGGGTATTCACTTCACTTCCGACGTTCCGACAGGGGAGGGAAGAGCTCACTCTGGAATAATCCGCAGGAAAATGAATTTCACACATTACCTTCTACAGAAGTCAGACCAAAAAAAAAGTCAACCAGCAAGCATAAAAAGTCGGATATTAAATTCCTTGCGGAATCCTTTCAAATTTACATTTCCAAAATATAAATCGAGTTCCAAAAACTGCCGATGATATTGAAGCCAACAGCAGGATGCACACTGCTAAGTCAAATACTTTCCGAAAATTACCAAAAAAATTCAGAACAAAAAAATCTAAATGAAGAGAAGTAATTAACCACACCCAGTGTTCGCAGATTACATACGAAGTCGTCGCAGAATGAGAGAGACAACATCGAGCAGACTGGTGTGTGAGTTCCAAATGCCCTCCAATAAATGCCACAGGAAAAGAAAAAGAGACAAAATATAATGGCCTCGCCACAATAAATATTTCCCTTTCGGCCCTCCTTTAATTTTCCTTCGTCTGCTCTTTCCACATCGCTGCTCTTGTTAAACCGCTTCCAACATGATATTTTGCCGCCTTTCAAGATGATTTTTTTCCATCCGTTCCTCTAAGCTTCATCCCATGCAACGTTCAACTGCAAACAAGAATAACCTTAGGCTGAATAAATTCTGCCATCATCTTACGGCCATCGCATCGACTCAAACTGAATGTGTATGCGAATTTCTCTCGGTTAATATCCCGATACTTCGGCTCCCTTCAATTTTCTCACCCGGTGGCGCAGCCTGATACAAGTTTAGGCACACGTTGCACTGTTTGGAATAGTGTGGAGTGACATAAATCTAAACTCTACATCTCTATCGGCGCATGGACCACAGAGGTATACAAGTAACAAAAAATAAACGAGGCAATTGGGGGCACTCATAATTTTTGTCAGTTACAAAATCGCTTGCGGAAACCTTACATATTCACATTTCCAAAAGACTACCTGTATTCCAAGAACTGCCTATGAAATTAAAGGCTAAATCTGGATGCAAAAAATCAGTTCGTTGATGGGGAATTTTGTACTGCTATGACATTTCTCTTAAAAATTTAGCAGGTATACGTTAGGATCCAAAGAAACGATGAGAGAAAGGATTTTTTCTGCGAGAAGGTGAATTTTTATTTTGAAAAAGTTAAACTATCCACTTAATTGACAAGACCTCTACAAATTTATCATATGGCTTATGCATGGGATATCTATACTCATTCTTCATAAAATGAAATGTCATAGTTTTGAGACAATTCCCCTTTTATAAAGAGCGGATATGCTCGCGAACAAGGGAAGCGGCGCAGAAATCATTCCATTAAATTCACTGCATTTGAATTCCGTAGATTTCTTACGTAAGCTGGTGGATAGCACACTAATATCCACGCCAAAAGCCTATCATTCAATCCCAATTCACTTTGACTTCCATGAGCAAGAGAGGATAGGAAAACATAAACAATACTTGCGCGGGATAAAATCCCTCTCCACCGTACTCTTTTTACAAATAACACATACGGAATAAAAGGAAAAATGAGGAACATATGGAATCGGTAGTTAATTAACCTCGCATATATTAATAATTTACATCAATAAAATGACAATCAGTTACTTGATCGATTAACTCCTGTAAAAGAACCTCTCGAACGACGCAATATTCCATTATTTCCTAATGCACCCTGCCTGAATTATAGATAATGCATGCATGCATAAAATCTTCTTCCAACTGATTTCACAAGAGGGTTGAAGAGAGTGCACGTATGGTAATTTAACGACTGCGTCAAATTACCATACGTGCACTATGTACTATATATTCAACGTGCCCAACAGCAACTAAGGAACACTTTTTTCAACGAAGAAAATTTTTCCCTTCGTGCCCATAGCTTCAGTTAGTATCTCTCGACTCGGGTTCCTAAAAATAAATATTTGAAAATAAATCACGGACACTTGTATCACACTTCCATCGGATGTTCTCAGAATGGATAGCTCCATTTAAAAATCCATAAAAAATTGATTCCATTGCCCATTCTCAGAACACCAAATGTAGAGGACTCGAGTTCACGCATATCCAAAAGCAGCGATCCAGGAAAGATTACTATTGAAAGCATGAAGAGGTTTATATAATAATTTAAAAACTTATGAAGGCATTCGCCTATTATCTCCTCACGGACACAAATAAAACCTCGGGATAGAAATGCCTACGAGCTCCACCAAGATGGCGGTGAGGCGTGACAAGTGATATTAATACACGCCACTCGCCTCGTCACGGAGTGGCGAAACCACTGTTCGCTGCGGTCAGTTTCCCGCTTCGAAGTAAGATCTTGGTTAATATTAGCTCTTAGGTTTTCCTCCACCTCCGTGACTATGACTGCCAATCACACGGCAGACTCCCCACTAGTTTCAGATGACGATGATGAGCTTCAATAAATAAGTCGAAAACATGGTAGAAATTCATTACCGTAACTTTCTAGCAACCTAGAAAAATTCATCCAGCACCATTGGGCACGCTACCGGTACAATTCTAAGGCACCAATAGTGATAGCAAACTATCATGAGCACGACGGAAAACTGAATGCTAGTTTAAATTCTGACTTTGGGAAAATCCCATTAAGTATTATTCAATATTATGGCAGAGGAAATCATTGATTATACATGAATGAACAACCAATCATGCGTAGATGGTACTAATCGTAGGAATTAATAATTGATTCCAAGAAAGCCGTAAAGAAAATGTTTAAAAACAATGGGCGACTCAAAATCATCTGATGTACGACGAATCAGCAAGAACACACAAAAAAGTATTGTAAATCTAACGAGGGAAATACAAAGAATTTCCGTGGAATTCCGAAAGACTTTATGACCACGTCATCATGGACTAAGCAAATGGGATTAAATGTGTAGTGATTTTAATATAAATTGGGTAAGAGATTTATTAAGCTCACCAACAGGGTTAAAAGGAGTCTTAGACCATTGGAAATACTTTATTATAATTTTTTAATGCACCCCACAAAGAATACTAAATGCGGGTAAATCTGAAGGCAAGCACGATAAATCGCCAAAATTAAGCAAACAAAGCGAAGTACACCGCTACAATTCTACGGAACTGTTAGGCGTAGTTGAGATCTGCAAATGTGGGACCTCGGTTCGTTAGCCAAGGCTAGGAGCTGCCTCAGAACCCTCAATTACCCTCTTGACCACCGTGATTCCCAGGTCGGCGGTTGGACTTCCAGCAAATCAACGGTTCGATCCCAACGACGACAAACAGAGCCAGGGAGACATGGAATCACTTCGCGCACTATGACATGGGAAGACATCGAGCGTTGGCGTGGGAATATAGCTCAGTCACAAGATCACAGTGTCCAAGACAAAAACACACAGTGGCTGCCAGGGGTATTGGCATTCATAAGGACCTATTTTTTAACTCTTTTCTTTACAATTTTCCAGGCAGTTCTCTTCGATACATGCACTTATAAGTGCAAGACACCCCAAGTTTAAAATAAAAAACTCCATTCCCCGTTTTCACATTGATTGCACCATCTTTCATTCACGCAATCCCCAGCGTCACGAAGCCAATAATACACTGAAGTATGTCCTTCAAATCGACATTCAAGGGAGACTTTCGACACTTTTAACTGAAGCCATTAAATCAATACTTATGTGGATCCCTGACGTGTTCCTGAGCATCTCAATAAAATGAAGGAAACGTTAACAACGAAATAAGGAGTTTCAAGTTAACTTACCAACACTTGCGGCAAGAAAGTGACCTAGCCAAGAAATAGCTAAGAAAGTGATGTAGATGAGCAGAGGTGCAAAAAAGTAGAAATAGATAATACATATATACATACTAATATAAGAGCAAATCCCTTTGGTAGTGAGGGGAAAAGAGATATCCTCGGCCGTATTAAGGCTGCTCCATAGGAAAGACAGCAAGGAGACTACGCTACGGCTCAACGCGTAATCCGATGGACGTATTACTGCATTTCTAAAATATCTTCAAGAAACATCCTAGAATATGTCGAATATCCACGCACTAAGTAATTCATCAACGATATTTAAAAAAAAACCAAGTGGTAAAACATCATATTCGACAATAATTTGAATAAGTCCATCATAATCAACCTCACTTATAACCACACTGTAATAAGCATAGCTTAGCATGGTTCGAATCTACTTTTATACATACTTCCCACCAATATATAAATCCTCATCACCGGAAGGGAGGCGTGGGATCTTGGGCCGCAAGGCATCTCATTATTAAAATGTCCGGATTATTTGGGAATTGTTTAAAATACTTTGTAATTGTACGCTTATTTTTTTGCTACTTATAATGTTATATATTAATTTGATATGAACACAATAATCGGATCATGGGGGACTTACGCAGTCTCTTGGAAAATAATTTTAAGCTACTGATAAATTCTGCGAGGAGAAAGTACGTGACCCCACACCATTGCCTTGAGGTACTCCGTTTTTCGCGACTCTCGGCAGCACAGCCCCTTCGCTCCTCGGATTACTTCCCCACCCCACCCCACCTACTACCCAGTCCTCCGGCAGAGTTTCTCAGCGTGTGAGAGCGCGGCGCCACCTCCGACCCCTGGGGGGGCGCCAGTGTCGCTGGCGCCGCTCATCAGGTGGAGAAGAGGTGGGCGGGGATTACGGAGAGTGAAAAAGGAGGGTGCTCCAAACACACCCCCCACACTCACCCCCTCCCAAGCGACGCCTGCAGCGCCGTGGAACCAACTAGACGCTCTCCTCGACGACGGAATCGCACGCGGGCGGGTGCCTCCGAATATTCAAATGGAAAAGGGCACACGGTTGGCGAAAGATTCTAGACAAGAAATTTCCGGGCGTGCTCCGGACAAATTTCTTACCAGACATTTCTCTTCAGTAATAACGGCGATCAGAGAGCAGGTAAAATGTTAAGCGAAAATTACAGTCGAGAAAAAAAACACCAACTTTCCTGTAACTCTGATGATTTATTGACTAGGAAATAGAAGAATATAAAAAGAGGAAGATAAAATAAATGGAAATCACGCAATCTTAGCTTAGCGGACAGTGAAATAATGTGAAACAAAATCCATTAAAACTTAGCGAAGGCAGCTCGAAGACTTTCCCATATGCCCCAAATTGGCTTCCTATTTTCTGCACTTTCTAACCCTTCCTTGACTAATAACATTTCGAAAATACTTGCAATTGAAAAAATCACTAAGAATGGGAATGGAACCACAAGAAGAAGATTCACGGGAACCTAAAGCGAAACTCATTAAAATTTAAATAACTTCAAGGATTAATCGCGTCTTGAATTGGATTACGAAGTACATATTCTAAACAAAGCCATTATTTTCTTACGAGGGCAACAGAAGCAAATGCCATATTATTCTTAGTTAAAATGTAAATATAAAAAAATGAATATCCCACCACAATAGTGGGCTCCAATCGTGAACGCTCACGGTCCGTGAAAATAACATCATGTCCAACAACTAATCTGACGAAATTTATGATCAAACGTTAAAAAAAATAAGGGTCCGTCAGATAATTTACGTTAAGAGTCAACCATTATTAGATAATGCACTCTTCAACTTAACTTACAGGTACCCGAAAATTCTGATCCAGCACAATGAGACAAGATGAGAGTAAGTGACGTGCTGATAATAAGTGATCCAAAGAGGGGATCCACAAATGTCGGTGCTCAGGTAAAAAAAAATACAAAGGCATATATTACTTACAATATCTCACTCTTGCCCCAAAAACCACGGTCGTTTCCTATTCAGGGAGGTTCAAATACGCGACCGAGAGATTCAATCACGAGTGAATCCCAATGCAGAGGATCCTCCCACGCATCCAGCCACCGTTCAAAGCGATCCCATCCGTAAATGAATACCGAACGCCACTCGCGTCCGCAAAAACACCCAGCCTTGATCTAGCGTAGGCTCTCTCGCATTGATGGATTGAGCAATTAGTCGACTCTCTACACACCGTTCGAGCCTTGAGGAGGAGGGGTCGATTCACTATTGATCATCGGGGTGCAGGGGGGAGAGGGGAGGAGGACAAGGGAGGGAATACCAGCACGCCGCCAACTGCCCAATCTACCCCGACTCAAATGGATAAACAGCGAAACCACAATAGATATAAGTTCTTTTACTCGAGATTTCCATAAATCGGAAAAAAAAATCCATCACCATTACGCAAATTATTCCTGGATAAACATTATCCCAAATTATCACCACAACAATACGCGACTGAATAGTTAGAAATTTATCAGATTAAAACAAACCATGATTGGAGAGTTAACTTGTTGTGTGAGATCGGCATTGAGAAGCGCTTTCACCAACCTAATCGCCAAATTATCTCCATTGGCTTAAAGTTTCGAGACAGTGACTTGATCAAACGCTGTACAGTGAAAAAAATCCTAAGGCTAACAAAATGTCTCTATAGTTATTGCAAAAAAAGAGCAGTTATGGCTAATTATATCACGCTGGCCAGGACACTATCGTTGCACATTTAAAAATACTAGAAAAAAGGTGGGCTGAAGGAGAGTTACTAGCTACTTCTTTTCGAGGTAGGTATCTCGATAAGCTAAGGGGGGGAAAATTTCCAGTTTCAATGCAAAAGGGAGAATTTGGAGATTCCTCACGGAGATATATAACGGATCCTTTCGAAGCACTAGTGAGGGGTCGGCACCTTTTGCATTTTTCATTCGACCTTCGTGCTTCTCCCACTTGAATTACGACGCTCTGAGCGCTCACAATTTGACAACTAGCGATAGGAAAAAAGTTTACGGTCCACAAGCAGGTAAGTGAGAGGGAGTATGAGAGGGGAGAGGCACAATGTTTTTCATATTAGACTTATATTTTGGCACAGACAATACTCCAAAAGATATAATGTTGATTCTATACCAGTCCACGCTTATTTCATACATTTAGGTGATATTGCGGAACGTGCGACGCACAACATTTGAGGAATTATGCCCAAGAATAGTGGTGTCCAAGATTCGGGTTATATAGTCCATCGTTCGGTATTCATTAAGTGATGTTGGGACATTTTGCTTCAAAGACAAGCAAACCACAACAAAAAAAACACAAATCCTAAATCTCGCGAAAAACGTCTTTCACCGTCGACTGTTTGAAAAGGAAATCAGGGGCAAGTGAAAGGGTTGAGAGAGCAGAGCAGCAGGGAGGGGGGCAGGGGCAGCCTTGGGAGAGGTGCATGGTTGGAAGGGGGAGCGCTGTTCCCATAGCGTCTGCATTGCATCATCTTTCTTGGGAAACACAGGAAAAGAAAATGAGTCGCGGAGTGCGGTGGGCGATTGAGAGGGATACAATACTTCGGAGTGGACGAAGAGAATGGCCATTAATAAGGCATAAAGAAGAAAGAGGACGATCATCATGAGTCGGGAAAGGTGCGAGGTGCAGTTGGATGGGCTGCGAGCTTACACAAGACGGGTATGGCGGTGGGTGGGTTGGGCATAGAGGAGATTATTGCGGGGCGAAAAGCAAAAGACAGGGGTCCTTAAGAGCCAAACAGGCCGAATAGAATTGGAATATCGACCTCTTTGTTCTTCAGCAATTGCTGTTGTCACTTCCAACATTCTGCTACATATGCTGACACTATTACCAGGTCGATATTCATACATCACGCTCCCAGTTTGATAAAAGAGTCAATCCAAGACACAAAAAGGCCAATAAATTTAAAAAGGGAAGAATAATACCATCTAACCAATGCTTGGAAGTGTGTGTTCTAGAAACCAGCCGATCACAGCGCAGCAGCGAGGAACGAGGGCTATATAAACGCGGCGAAAATGCAGATATCGGCACTTACAGTTAGACCTGAAGACGCCAGTTAGAGGTGTAATCCCGCCGAATCTGTCGTCAACCTATGACTAACAACGCGACGAAAACCCGTAAGGAGGAGAGATCAACGAATCACGCTCTAGTTACACAAAAATAATCGAAGGCATAATTACGTTTCATTATTATCAAGGAAGATAGCCAAATGAGCATCAATTCGATATATGTAAAATACATTCACTCTGAAAACCACTCTTAGAAGATTCAATAGCGTAATAACCCACATCAGAAGACTTGATTGAGGATATGTCAAGTAACTAGTGAACGAAAGGAAAGGCTAAGGAAACCCTCGTCTAGATGAAGAGAGTAAGGGCGTCAGTGAAAATAAATGAGTACATAGAAATAGAAAAAGGTTAACTTATACAGTCCTAAGGAGAGCCAACCTAAACTGATATCATTATTGAAAACTGGCGATGAGCGTGTCATTAGAAAGGAAAGATCGTTTGAGGAATAGATATATAGAGAAAGGAGGTACAGATTGGTATTAGGAGATGATAAAACTATAGGGAATACACCGAACAAATACCAGAGGTTTGCATACCCCTTTAAGTATAGATGCGTGAAAATCGCAAATGCGATATAGATGCGATGTGCGCTAATAAATGCGACATAGATGCGATGACTGGACTTAACGATATTTTTACGAAAATTTGCCTTTTCGACGGCAAAATTCGTACATTTTGAGCCGAGCGCAGTTTAAATGCTCCGCCGACACTCAACCGCTTAAAGCATGTGAGCGACTGGCCAGCTGCTAGTAGGCTGGGACTCTACGTGGCCGCGAACTACAAGTGGGCGCGGGCAAGCTACACCGCCGCCACTATGTGTTATTCCTTAATTTATTATTGTTCTACAACATAATTATTTAAAATATTCTGTATTTTGTCATATAACTGTGTTTCACTACATTTTATCGTCATCTACCTCATTATGAAAATAAAAAATAGACGCTACAAAATGCGATAAACTGTTACTGAAAGTGCGATAAAATAAAAATTAAAGTGCGATTTTCACGTATACACTCTCTACCTATCATCTCTACCTATAAGTAATGATTGAACGGTTGGTCGTACTTATTTCGTCTTCCTGAAGAGCTAGCGGCTCCTCCTCCGTCTCGTAAAAGTCTCGTGGCAACATCCCCGGCTAAATCTGCAAGCAGCGATATTCTGGGTACCAAGGTTTTCCGGGCAAACGAAAGGAGGTGACGGGAATTGGCAACTCCACGCTCTTTGCGATTTCACGGCCAAGGTGCACAGCCCAAGGACCCCCAAAGCGATAACGACCACCATCTCTCCCACTGCAAAACGCCCTCCACAACGAACTGGCTGCTCCAAATTTAACCGAACTATTTACATCCAAATTTCACTTTTAGATAGAGCTTAGCAGCACTTAATTATGACACTTTGCATCCCTCTTTCACTTCTACACCCGCCCGGGCGCTGATTAAACTTCATACTCTTTTGGAATGCTTATTTCCAGTTAATAACGACTATTTCCCTCTAAAATACGGGTTTCTCATATCTGTTCCAAAATAATCTTCGCATCATCGCCGTTTGAAAATGTTAAACATATGCGTGGATGTTTTCTCTTTCTTAAGCGGAAGTCCGAGTTGCATCATTGCTTGTATGAATCTAACAAAGAGAAAACCTTTGGTAACCAAGAAATACGCTCACTCAAGAGGAGTAACGAGGACTTCGATCAAGGATACGCACGAAGAACAAAATGGCAGTGTACCAGGAAAGCTAGAGCCATTAGAATTCTGATACCTGTTCATCTTGAAGCGACCCCGAGCAAAAAGTCGAAAACAAAAGCTTTCTTCATAAATAACTTCTTCAGTCAGGTTTGGTCAGCTCAGATTAAGCGTCCAACTTTTACTCATTTATTGCAATATTATTCGGATTATTCACTGTCACATCCAAAATCTACATTTTGAAAGTCACGAAACACCGGAAA
The DNA here is from genome assembly GCF_921293095.1 of Ischnura elegans. Taxonomy (NCBI): domain Eukaryota; kingdom Metazoa; phylum Arthropoda; class Insecta; order Odonata; family Coenagrionidae; genus Ischnura; species Ischnura elegans. The sequence goes on along the minus strand of NC_060248.1, from coordinate 130,054,267 downwards.
TTGCTACTCGCACATCTTAAAAGCTGAATAATAACAAATGACTCCAAAATGATCGCCTAAACGTTTCCACAGACAGTTACTTACACCTTATAATGGACAAGTATCTAATCAGTTCAAGTCATTAAATACTGTGTCAGGGTGTCAAATTATCATCTTTATGCTGTTTTACCGATATCTGAGTAAGACTTATGGCCGGATTCCTATTTTATTTCTGATATTTTTGTCATCAGGAGGTAATCAAAGGTACAGGTTACTGAGCAATTTAGTTGTTTACACGTTACATAAAATAATACTCTTAACTCACGGCCCGTATCCGATTAAGGCACATTGCCGAAGCTAGTTATTTCTAATTAAATGTAAAATATTACATAGCTGGAAAAACATGGAGAAACATGGATAATACGGTGTCCTTGAGATCAGCAACCACTATTTCTCACCCGAAAATTTGGACCTCAAGTTTCCAAAATTAGCGTGCAAACAATCTGCCAACATACAGGCATAGATAGATTTGGACTGAGTGAACACTAATTAAATACAATAGCTAGGTGCATTTTTCACGGATGGACACGATGACAACTATTCCTTAAATGACTGAGGACCCTTATTCCCTCACCCTGACGGGAATCGGGGTATTTGAGCGTAAAACAAAAATTCGTGGTTGACATGAAGTGAACATGATACTTCCAGAATCCATAACAAATACTTTAAAACATTCTTTTCATATGTTAATCTATCTTCACGTAAACAGCTACCCGAAGACGGTTTGACAGCCGAAACCAACAGCCGTATTTGTTATCAATTGTGAAAGCTATAGATCCTATCCACCGCGTTTCGGCTTCTCGACTCGATTTTAAAAGCTCGGGTGGAAAGAAAAATAGAAATGTCATCACCGCTGACGCTGCACCCCCCACAACGTGCATGTAACCAGTCAACGGCTTCCTCCACGCAGCCAACCAATGATGGACTTGGTTCAGAGGCGTTATCGCGACCTGCTAGCTAGACTCCAGTTTCGGCGATAGTTAGTCAAAAAAAATTTCCCCTCTTTATCGCAGACTCGGCTTCCTGGGGAGAGACGAGTCAAGCGTCCGTTGGTTATGCAACAGGCGACGCGACAAGCGAGCCACGCATGTTAGTGAAGAGATAGGCGGCGCTCGGAGAGCGAATAGAATTACAAGAGAGCGACTGGAAGCGATATTAATACCTCTCCTTACATCTGCTCCTCCGAAATCTTTTTCCTGATTTTCAGTAAAATCGCACCACGCAGAACGCGCTAAAGTATTTTCTGAACGTCGAAATGTGGCTTTGAAATTGGTGTAAAACACATACTCGAACAGTTAAGCGGCCCATACGATGATAAATAAATAATCAGTGAATCTTATTTTAGGCGGGTGGATTTTAACCTCTCCCACAGCCGATCATAACGTTAAACAACACGCTTCGCTCTAGAGAAACTCTTTGGACAACGTAAAACCAATGTTTTCAGGCAACAGCAAACGCCCACGGCACAACGCTAACAATAAAAGGCTGCGTGTTGGCTAATGTAAACAATTCACGTCACTTTCGAAAGGCACGGATTCATCAGCTTAAATCGACAACCACTGATTTTCAGGGTCGACTACCAATCGATGTCGCGACACGACGTCTTGTCAACAATTTGAATTTCCACACATCGTTATCAGAAGCCATTAATTACACTGAATATTGTGGAGCATCACGAAAGAATAAATAGACTCGAGAGGTGTATGGATTAAAATACTGAAAAGATTTAGGAATCGAATTCCAAGACGCAAATGATGCATAAAACCAGTATTGCGCACTCGTTCCAAAACCGTAATGAACGACCACTTGCCTCGGCGACTACGAAAAAAATGACCTCGTAATCGTTCTTCCTACATTACTCTGTGCTGAGGTAGCTTGCAGAAAAACATCACATAGAGATAAAACAAGTCATACTTACTGATATTTTAAGATTAGCACATGAGACTAAGATGCACCCTGATGCTGAGTTCAGCTGATATAGCAACAAGGGAAAAGAAACAGGAAGCGATTAAACGAAAGAGTTTAGAAGCTAGAAAAATGTACGATGGATCACACGAAGACGGACAAAACACAGAAAGCCATTCAAGGAGGATAAGTGGACAAAAATACGGAATAAAATTTTTTAAAAGTCCCATGATGCGGAAGAAATTGCAATGACTCCGTAATGGCAAGAATGCAATGTTGGCTTAGATAAGAAGAAAAATAAATAGAAAACACGGAGATCGCGTGATGAAGTCGTCGTTTCACAAGGATAAGAATAGTGAGAGAAATTTAATAGTCCATGAAAATTTATCCCAGCCATGATAATGGAGAGCTAGAGACTACAAATACAACGAGATGCATGTCTCCATGATCTCAGCGATTGCCGCAACGAACTGTTAAGCAACTAGGCCACTGCTCATGACACGTTCGGAATTTCAACGATGTGTGGATACAAATTCTGGGATGTGAAGTTCAAATTTCCAATTTATAAAATGATATAATTGCCGTATACTTTATTTTACCGATAAAATAATTGGGGCTTCCGTATAACGTGTTTTGGAAATCACTTTTGAAATCGCGCCCTCGTAAGGGACATTGGCATACTTGGTTCGAAGGATCCTCCGGTCCGGGAGTCAAGCCCGAGACTAATAGGCCCATGAACCGAAAGAGAGGGTGGTGGAGGAGGAGGAGGACAGAGGGGTGAGTGAAAAGGAAAGGAGGCGCCGCCGCTGCAATGAGAGCGACGCGAGCTACCAACAGCCAAATTTGATGAACACAGAAAAATGGAAGATTATTTAACAAAGAGGAAAATATGAGAATTTTCACTAGATGGCATCGGCATCAATGCCCACACCAGCATGCGCAGGAAAAATGTAGTTGAGAATTAAAATTTATAAGTCACGCTTTGGTAAAACCTAATGTACGGTGCGCCATCCACGAAAGAAGAAAGGATTATGAACCTCACCGCACTGAGTTGAGCTTACTGATCTATTAAGGTTGTGCAAAGCAGTAGGTTCAAACTCCTCCAGTCTTCTCTTGCAGCTCTTCCTAAGCGTCCATATTTCCGCACCGTAAAGCGCTACACTCCACATCGGACTCTTCACTAGCCTTTTCTTCAAACTCTTACAAAAAGGCCTCCTCATCAGCTCCCTCCTGTTCATGAGTGCCTCCTTTATAGATAGGATGATTAAATATAAGATTGTTGCCAAACTGCAGAAGAAATTACAAAGAGGGACTGAGGGTTTGTCTTGATAATGACGGTATGGACGTCGAAACTAGTCGACAGCTAATAATAAAAAAAGTTTGTGGAACAGTACTTAGTTTTGTTTCGCCATGAAGGGACTGAGGGGCTATTTGCTGAAGCTGGTAAAAAAATGTTAAGAGGCAAGATCCCCATAAATAGAAATAATCAACTATTATAAATATTAAGGGAGATATGAAGATTTCGTTATATAATCCTAGAGCGATGTATGTAAGCTCCCTCCTCCTCTGCAAGTATCGATCTTTCCATCACTTGACCTGAGTGCAAGCGTACCCGGCCGTGGTCCAGCTGTGGCGAAGAGGTGTGGGCATTGTGGTGGCGCGTGGTCTCGGCGAAGGCCTTCCTTCCCTCGCGATTGGTGGGACTCGGAAGGCCTTGCCGCTCTCGGATGGGAATGAGGCTCCAGGAAGGAGCACCATGTTCCACGAATCGGGTATTTTTCCTTCAATTTTGGGGGTTGAGAAGGGGGTGGGGGTAGGAGTCGCCTTCCGCCACCCCTCTCCTGCCGCCACCCCTCCCCTCCCGTACACCCTCCTTCCCCTTCGGCTGCGGAGCCTGGAATGCTGCAATTTCCGCTGCCCCCACCCCACCCAACTCCCGAAGCGGTCGGCCAGCCCGTCGCCCGACTCCCGAATGATTAAAAAAAATTATAAATTTTCTCCATATCAAACTTATTGAATATCAATTAATATTTTTACCACCATTACGTATTTTATCAACACAGTTAATTCGTTGGAAAGTTGATATTTTATAGATTTTATTGCGGCCCGGCGGCGGTTTTACGGGACTCCCATCGCCCTACGCTGAATGCCGAGCCTATGCCACTTCCGCACAAATTTATGCTGAAATCAAGATCACGGAGTAAGGACTCAGTCAATATAATTTACTTCATTTCTTTTAGAGGTAAAAACATGCGGTTTTTTGTATTGACGTTAATGAGTTGATGATTATTTCCACCCGAATATAACTCATGCTCCAAGCAAGTGGAGGCTGTTCATCGATTCTTCCAAGCTCAGTTGCCACTGCGAAATGGCGACCTTCTTCCTTCAATTTCGAACCAAGAAAATACGAAGAATATACCGTGGGGAAGGATACCATATTTTCTGCGGGGAAGTGTAAATAACCCCATGGAAAAGTGTAGAAGTGGATCTATGATATCGTCACTCACGCAATTTTCCGGTCATTAGAACATCGCGATGCGCTACCTCTTAAAAGTGGGAAAATATTTGAAAGTGGAATGACCACCATCCACGTGGGTAGTTCCCGTCTCACTCCGGAGGACGCTTTAATGAGCAATTATTTCCGGAGAGTGGACCGTTATCAAGCCATTAAGCAAAACTCGAGGGGTTGAGAATCAACTTGGGACGCAGAAATTCTTCCCAGAATTTGTAGAGTCGCAGTACCCTAAGCTGCGGCGGATAGCCGAATTTCCAGTGCAGCCCTGGGGCAAGTATCGAAGTCCCTGCGCGGGGGCCGGAACAAGACCTTCCACCAAGGTAGCGGACTACAACGGTCCCATCGTGGAACCACCGGCCTCCTTCTCCGAGAGGCCAATGAAGTCCTCGTTTGAAGAGCAACCCGAAGAGAATCATCGGCTGAAGAGCACAGGAATGCTGAGCAGACGATTGGTCAGAGATGCACTGACTGTTGATAACTATCGAGTTTGAAAAATAAAGAGACAAATATATTTCTTCCGTTTTTCGATCCATCGCCTACTTCTCGAGCCATTTGCGAAGAAAGAAATACGGCTTTGACCCTCTCTCTTGCAAATAAGTTCTCGCTGATGACGTCACAAACTAATGTCGAGGGGGTCACCGCTTCTCATCTGCTCGGCTTGCGCATGGGTCTCACGTGGCTCATATCTCTTTTGAACGATCCCTTCCATAAATTTAAGGTTGACCCGTAACGAGTAGATGAACCAGAATTCCAATGACATCACCAACTCATGCAAAGTGGGCGGAAACCTTCGCCAAAGGAATATAGAAAATTATCCGCGCGTCAATGAGACTAATGCGGGCAAAACAAGCGGTGGCGTCATGAAACAACGACAATACCCGACTATGAACGCGCATGTTTGGGTGTGCTGGGGCAACGGGGCCAGCCTTTCCCCGTGTACCTCGCCTCATTCCTCCGTCAGCAACAGCGTCCAACTCCTCGCTCCTAAGGCTTCTTTCTCCCAGAGGGCGAAAACGGGGCCGAAAGGCGACCAATCCCTTTTACCTCTCCTTCCCTCCCGCCAGAAAGCTGATTAACCAAAAAAACGAGGGAATGCGCATCATACTTTAATATTTCTCCCAAGGTAGCCTCACGGCTGTAATCCCGTTCGTCTCACGTCTAATGCACTCATATGTGAGTTGATATATCAGTCATTTCAACATTATCCGTTCAATACATTCCATAAGCAGGAACAATTGGGCACCGTAGTTCAAATCTTCGAACTAATCTTCAAAATATGAAACAAGGCGAGATAAATTCAAACGAAATCAAAGGTATCATGAGGTATCTAACGTACAGCGGTCGACTGGACGATGATTGCAAAAACCGGGGAACAGATTCGAGAACGGAGTTCCTTCATTGATTTATTCGGCAAACGATACGACCATCACCGAATTAAAAGCGATTTAACACGTGGTATTCCGTCATTTACTTCGTTATCCCAGACGATATTAACAGAAAAGTAACTAATATTAGCAATATTCTGCTCAATAAATATATACTTGTGCATAGCAATCATTTATTCCTGTCAGCATGTCTCACCTTTGTCATTGTCAACTGTTAACATCACTTCCCTTGAATTCCCTTCCCCAAGAATTCCCTTGGACCGGGAATCGAACCACGGACCTAAGGCTTTCCGGGCCACTGCGCAGATCGCTACGCTATACAGCTTCCTTAATCATCAGAGCAATTGTTTATGCCCTTCACGGTGATCGATTTTATGCCAAAGGAAAACCAAGACGTACATCCAAAAGTCTGTGGTCGATCGATTCCCGGTCCGGGGGACTTTTGCCATGCCAATTGATATGTCACCGTAGCTGACGCGGCGTGCTTGGAATGAACCAGAGAATTCATTTGATCAAGGCAACGAAATAATGAGAGCATAACGGTTTCCTTCGTCCCACTCAATATTCGCGAGATCGTCGAGAGATTCATCCGAACGGTTTCTGGTTACACCCAAGTGAGTAAAGGCATGATACGGTTCAGGCCACTTGATTCTTTCCACGTGAATAAATCGCCTGCTCCTCAGCGTCTGAAAACTCTCCTCATCGCTGAGCTTGGCTATCTTCGATGCCCAATGAGTGCGCGTACAGTTTAAATAGGCGAATCAAGTGAATCTTAGTGATCGGCGACTAAAATACACGGTTCTGAATTCATAGCCACCGAAAAAATAGCGCTGCGCAAAATCGGACTAACGTTAAAATAGGGAAACAAAAACTGGAAGAAGTGGATGAATTCTGTAATAAGAATTGGTAACCGGAATAACTAGCGATGTGATAAGCGAAAAAAGAAATTATCAGCAGAATAGCCCAGGCGAAGACAGCGTTCCACCAAAAAGAAAGGTATATCCCGCGGGAAATAAAAAAACAGTAAGGATTTTTAACAATGTATTAGAACTTGCATTTTGAGTATGCTTCCCTAGGGAAGTGAAGCAAGGACAAAGATAGCAGCTGAGAAATCATAGGTAGAGGCTTTCGAAATGTGGTGCTACAGAATGTGGAGTGCCGCAGATGATGATTAAATGGATCGATCGAATTAGCAATGTGGGAGACGTAAGGGGAGTAGGAGTGAAGAGAAGCCTCATGAAGACCTTAATAAGAAGACGGAACAACCTTATACGCCACATCTTGATACATGATGACTTGAGGAAGATAATAGTCGAGGGACATGTTGATGGCAAGAACGGAAAAGGAAGGCCCCGAATGAAATACATGGAACGGGCAGAGAATGATGCGAAAGAGAAAAAATACGCAGGATTGAAAACATTAGCTCGTACGAGAATTAACTGCAGAGCTGCGTCAAACCAATCTTAGGATAATCTCTCCATTCTCTGCGGGTTTTCACCGCGTCCGGTGTATTTTAGTGACAACAGTTTGGCTGACATTGCAGTCAGCGTCTTCAGGTCGAAGGTGAGGAAACTCGGAAAATTTTTCCGCCTTTTATAGGCATAAAATTTTCCGCCTTACATAGGCGGCGGCGGCTCCTCATCCGCTGCTGCTCTCTCATTGGTCGGTTGTCCATCTCATATTGATGGTGGTCGAGAAAATTTTCCGAGTTTCCTCACCTTCGACCTGAAGACGCTGACTGCAATGTCAGCGAAACTGTTGTCACTAAAACACAACGGACGCGGTGAAAACCCGAAGAGAATGCAGAGATCGTCTGATCAGCGCCGCGAAAATCTTCGAACCTACAATCTTAGGATAATTGGCCATTTATGATGATGATAAACAAAATTGTATCGAATGCAAGCAGCTCCACTTTGTTTCTGTTAAGTTTGCTCAGATTAAAAATCTTTGTTCCCCACAGTTATTTTGCGCTTCCCCGCCATTTGGGCTTCGAATTGGTCCACTTTCTGATTAAGACAATAACACTACACCACTTGTTCCAACATCACCACCTCTAAACAAAAGAATTCCTGAGTCAAACATCATCTATATCGGGACGACTTAGCCGCATAATTGAACGTGAGTAATAGGTCGCGGAAGTTAGTAGACAGTAGGGTTATCCCAAGGCACATATTACCAATTAGTTTAACACACGAGTACAGTCCTCCGTACCTCGGATGGGATTTAAGCCGGTGTCCTCCATCTCACGTGCTAATGACATGATGACATGACTACGACGTCTTTCTTTAAGCCACATCTATTTAGAAGCCATCCTCACATTCTGAGTACCAGGAGTGCAGGAAATAATTAATCCATCGTTTTTCTTACCAAATAACCAGTAAATATTTACGGAGTCACATTCACTTGTACAAAACAGAGCGCAAAATCCTATAAAGAGAAATAGTTTTCCTTCACCTGGATACAAATCTGGATCCACCGAATATGCACCAAGAAATGCCTCAGAGTACAGCAACATGTAATCTTCTTGTCATGAAGGTTTTTGAAGCTTCAGAGGAGAGTGTGCCATGTCCAAGCTACACACTGCCAGAACCAGCCCACAAGACGAGGGTCTCAGTTAAACCTAGCCACGAAAGAAGATGGTACTCCGGATGCAACCTCTCAAGGGGGAGAGAGAAAGAAATTGGAAGAGCACGGAGGGGTTAATTTACATTCTGGAAGCATTCCGCAGCGAGAACATTATCAAAAAACATTGACCTACCGAGAAGCTTCATCACCTTGGCGACCTTCGACGGCAGATCTCCCCCCCATCCCCTCTCTGACATCAGTGGTGGGAGAAAGTAGGCGGGGGTGGGAGGGGGGCCAGGGGGGAGGCAACGCGACATAACACCGCGTTCACTTTCACGCCTCCCGCCCCCCCCCCCCCTATCCACCCTCCTCGCTCGCGTGTTCCGGCGGCAGCGGCGAAAAACGGTACAAATAAAAGAAGGCCGGGTTGCGTGATATTATGCACGAAGGGGCGGGCGGTCCGCACGAGCGACGAGGTGGACGAACTCGCCGTGGCGCAGACAAATAGGTCAGCGGAGGCGGGGCCACGCTACGCTGGTCCCGCTAGAGACAGAGAGGGGCGCACGACGACGCGTCTGGAGACAAGTTGTCAGGGCACAGCCGTCACGCCTCTCTCCGGCGGCGACCCCTGCCCTCGCGGCGGGGGCACGCTCCTCCGGGGGACGCGGGTTCGTTGCACGCGCCCTACCAGCAATGAACGAGAATGATCATTTTCAAGCATCTAGGGGGACTGTACGTAAAAACCGAATCACACGATCATTTTTCCCGTACTAGTCCAGTGATCATTTCAACTATGCTTTTCGATGACAGGAAAAATTCGTTTTTTACATCACGCGGTCATTAGAAGGGTCCTTGATCTATACTACGTTCGTTATCATAAATCTCAACGGCGTCGCCAGCTCATTTGTACTTCACGAGCCATACGTTGAAGTATCGTGCATGCCCTCATGTTACGCATATCTACAATACCCTTTTGGTTTTTCCCACGCAGATGAGGTTTCACGTGACGTTCAAATACTTTGAGAGACCAACAAAATATTTTCGATCATTTCACCAAGCATCCCCGTTTTTACAGGGAGACACTGCAATTTAATCAAAACTATTAAAAGCAATTACTAATAATAGACTTGTAAAACCAGTGTTTTAAACATCTATTATAGGATTTTTCTGACAAAATCACAAAGAGTATTAAACCGGTGCAAAAAGGGTGCAAAATGATCTCAGGAAAATGCACCCACCAGGAGAGGGAGAGTTTTGAAAAACTAATGTGCCATCTTCGATCCATATTTCATCTGACACAAGAGGTGGTTTGGTCAGATAAGTGAAATGGGGCACGAAACGGCTTCATCCAGGGTCATTCAATTGGCACTGCTATCGCTTTGCTAGACAAGTGAGGGTGGGCGTCTCGATGACATACCGGACGGGACGGGGCGGGCGACCCTTACCGCCTCGTCCACGGGGGCGCAGGTGGACCGCGGGCCTCAGTGTCAACAGATTGAAAGATTAAGCCCCGCCGTCAATTGGTGGTTTGGCGAGGGCACCGACAGGTGAGATCATCCGAACCAGGAAGGACAGGTGCGAAGAGTGGCGAGGGAAGGGATACAATGGAAAAAAGGGTAGAGACACAAGGCCGCAGTCGCCCACTTATAACCCAATCCCATTGGGGAAAATAACCCAAAAGAATAATGACAGTTCAATTGATTCTCTATTTGTCTCCGAAAAAAATCGATGGGTCAAAGCTATAAGTTAATTTACTAAAAACAAACTGATTAAAGAAAAAGTGACTTCAATAATTAAATTCATTTTGTCAGTCACACGAAGGTAGGTGTTTCTCAGGTCATTCGCTGTTAAGTAATACATACTTCGCATTCATGTTTTAATAATGGAGTCCAGTTTTCCGCAGCATTATTGGGAGAAGGATAGGTATTTTCTGAGAGTAAAACACCGTTGCAGTTTCCCTTCATCAATTGGTAAAGCTGCGAATCCAAATTCACCATGGTCGACATTTGCCTAAGGTAATAGAAATAGCTAGCTAAAAACTGCAGCTAAAAAAATCACAAACAACCGTAGGAATAAAAAATAAACAGTAGTTTCCATGATGATTTGTAAACATTCCTCATTTTATGTGTTCTGATGAAAAGCACGGTACTCAAAGCAAACTTAGCTGAAAAATTATTTTTCGTACAAATATAAGTCATTAGTTCAGGCTAAACTAAGAGTAAGATTGCCACATTTAGAATTAAAATAAGTTGGTTTCGTCCACAAAAATTTTACACAATCACCAATCTGGGTTTAAACACCTGGTGCCTTTTACTGGGTAACTATATCTTAAGGTTTTAAGTATGGTTTTTAACCGTAAAAATTCTTCCCACTGTCCCTATCTGGGATTTTTCTTCCTCATAGGAAAATCCACTAGGATTGGTTGAAAATTAATTGCGTATGCTTGGTTTCGCTATTTAGTGGGCCTTTTTCGCTCTGTAGCGTTGAGGTGTTTTTCCCCGTCCCGCTCCTTCCGCTCCTATCCCTTCCCAGAGGCGTCGGCGGGCTCCCATCGCGGCGGCGCCTCTATCCTTTTTCCTTCCTCTCCAACCCCTCCCCAGGTGACCGGGCGTATAAGCCACGGGCTTGGTTCCTGGCCCCGGAGTGTTGTAACCTCTAAGGGCTCCCCTGAGCCCTCATTCTCTCTCTTAACCGTAAAAACCCGTAAATATGATGCCGTAAAAATACCATCCACTACAGATATTGTTGCCCAGTAGACTGCAGCAGGCGCAAAAACCCGAATCCGTAACGATATTATTTTTTTGTGGACATAAACCAGGATATTTTAAGGATGAAAGTTCTCACAAAAGTAGTACCCCTTCAAACGAAAAAAGTATACATCCTATCCTAAAGGTCAGTCACAATCACATTCCCATATTTCACTAGATTTTGCTCACAACCTCCCCAATAGTCGCATCCCTGCACTAAGTCACGCACAAAGTAGAAGACCACCCTCAACCCTTTAAAAAATACATCCTTGTCATTATGCAACCCACATTACGAGAACAACACGCCCTACACCCTCATCCCAAGGGCAAAGGACAGAAAGACGATAGGTTTGCAACGTATACCAGTTAAAATTTCTCTCCTTGACTCTTCATACATCAACGTTGGTTAAGTAGAATATCGCTGGAAGTAACTAATGTTTTTTTTTCTGTTCTCGGAGGCTGCAAGGCAGAGAATGTTAAAAGACAGCCTACTTCTCGCCGAGTGACGCTAGCAGCCCCCTGAGCTGTTTTAAAATCTAGGAACTCATATCGGTGTCATAATGCCCCCTTGATGCATCACTTGAATTTAAAACTCAAGTCTTCTCGCGCGATCATACGCCCATGCGTTGGGTCCACAGCTGCCGCCGTTTACACCGGCCGGCGCGTGAGTCACGCGAAATATAGGTCAATTTGGGCATTTCTCAATCCACACGCCAAACGACCACATGGAGCCCAAACTGAGCATTCCAATTTCATCCACCTAGAGGGTCAGCAACCTTGTCACACCTGCGCGTAATTAGGGGAGAGAGAGGCTCAAATTGACTTTGCCAAAAGAGACGCAGGTACTAGAGCATTGAAGAGATCATTTAACGATTGAATAATAATCAACGTCTAAAAATTATCAGGAGCGCCTTTCCTTGAAAATGTTTTTAATAATCCATCGCACTATAATGTTTATGTTATGTGCTGCACGAGACGCATGGCATAGTCTCGAGGACCGCAATATCACCACAGTATTCCGACCGTTGAGGGTCTCCTTCCGTTAAATACTCGCATAGTATCCAAGGAGTCATGAGTTTCTTCTGGGTTAGCTTTTCAAAAACATTTTAATGATAATATTAACGAAATGAAATCTCGACTACGTCGCTGGGGCTATGGACGATAACATGCCCCTGTTGGGTCCTTTCCCCCTTTCCCTGTCGGCTCCTTCGGCGAGTGTCGCCGCACTCGGGGTTTCCCAGGTTCGGCCATTTCGGTCGGCCCCTTTCTCTCCTTTCTCGTGGTCTCCGCCAAGGGGATTTCATTCGCACCCTTTCCAAGTGAGGGCTCCCTGGCAGTGCATTTACTCGAGGGTCAGCAACCCATTCGCATCCTTCGGCGAGGGTATCATCACGTTTTTCCAATCGGTGTTTGAAGAAAGCCGGGAGCGTGTGGACGCTGAGTGTTGCCGTGCGCTTTCATTTAGCATAACTTGAGGCACACGTTCCCGCGCGCATATCTATTGGTCCACCACGGGCCGCATTGCGCGCACAGTCCCTTTTCATGAAATGCTGTTTTATGAGGTGACCAGACGCCAAATTCAACTTACTTTTGGATGCAATGTATATGATTCAACGCGAGCGATGAAACAATAATAATGGCAATCATTTTTATCAAGTTTCAAATTAATGCTTCAAACTTCTGCGCAAAAACGAATGCACAACATCGCACTAGATCAAAACTTGAAACATAATGTTCGAATTTGAAACGTGGAACAGGCAAGGACTGTACCTCTTTTTTCTGCGAGACAAGATTGATCCGCTCGTGCGATATTATGCCATTTGGAGGAAGCGACCGGCAGCACAGTTCATTTACGCCACAGTGAAGGGAATAAAGGATGGAGAGAAACCCGGCGTAGGCACTACCTTGCCCTTGACGAAAGCGTCCACAGCTTAACGTCCCATCCGACGGACCGAGTGTTGCACTTGAGGCACCCTCCACATGAGGTACCCTAGCAGGGATCGGGCAGCTTCAGAAAAATCTCCACCTCCTCTGGGATTAGAACCCAGGCCCACGGGATGTAACTATTCGGTTGCTTCCGACACAACTTTTCAAATGCAAAAGATGGAAGCCATAAATGTGTTTCAAAATGATCGAATGATATATTCACTCCGGAAAACATCGCTCCGTGAGTGGGGTCTCGAGAGCACTCGATATCGCCCACATCAATATCCTAAAAGAGGGAGGAGGGATCGTCAGAAAATTAGGAAAGACGTGTTGACCGCGTTTCACAAGATCCATGCACGCCCCCTCTATTGGGTCCCCCCCCCCCAACCACCAAGCATCCATGAAGAAGAGAAGAGGACATCAAGGGAGTTATTCTTGGAAACTTTTACAGTCAATGAACTTTGACGGCGACTTCCACACATGGTCCGATGAGGCCTGGTTGAAAAAAGATACTGCCTTGCGCCAGGAATATTCTTAAAATATGTAATGAAAGTTCCTTCCTGAAATTTTTAAACATGCACATCTACCGATAATCATAAATCCCGAAAGGCTTAAGATCAAGACCGTGAAATTGCCGAGGAAAGACTTCCGACGGTGGTTAATGCCTTCTTCGATTTCAAATAACTTGTGAAGAGTCACGGAAAAGTTCAATGGACATGAAAAAAATTCATTAATTTTCAAGATTGTGTCTATTTCTTGGTCTATTGTTGGCGGTAAATGTCTAATTATGCCGCCGATGATTTCATTTCCTTAGTTATGTTAATTAACGTCCATGATTCTCTTCAAATAAATCTTACAAATTATTCTTCGAATCATTACTTCGACTTGTTTTATAAACAACCACTGATTATTAGTCAGCCATAGCGGAATTCAATTAAATAATACCCTTTGAGCCACGCAACCACATTTGCTTCTCGAGCGTTTGGGCCTGCAATTCCTTAAAAATACATTTTTTTACCATGCTCAATAATTATCCTAAATTGTCTAAGGATATTTCCGTTGGATTCATGCCGCAGAAGAAGAGAGATGGTCGAGGACAGCGTTCACGACGCAACGGTGGGCCGAGGCCTTTTGCTAAATTTTCATGACACACAAGACAGGGTGAAAATTCCATTTCCACAGCGAGTAACGGCCGTAGATTACGCCTTCAGCGTATGAGGATTGTACGAAAACAACATGGAGACCTCCAACAAAAGAAGATACTCTCCTCACCAGAGGAAACTACGACGAAGACAGATTCAAATACGTTCGCTGATGGCAACCCGTATTCGGGATTCCCAAAGGATGAAAATGAAAATTTCTGACTACGTCTCGATCTAAAAGTAAGCATCGTCGATCTAAATGTAAGCATCGTTCACGTCAGAAGACTGCAGTCATTTTTCCCGGAGTTGGCGAGGCTTATTCAACCCCGGATGAGGAAGGGCGATGCCATAGATGAAGCTTTGAGCGCAAGAACAAAAGATACCATCAAGAGGAAAAGATGCCACCATTGCTGTAGAAAACGACGAAATGTCGAGGAGATACGTTAGTTCCAATCAGAGTAAAATCTGAAAAACCCGACTGAAAATTCGATCGATAAGACTTTCCAAACCAAGCGCAGAATTTCATTCTGCCCATGTAATTGAAGAGATATTTTAACGATTACGGTTCGATTTATAAGCGCCAGAAAAGACGAAAAGCCTGCAACTACCTGCTATCACAAGAAATCTTAACATTCGCATAGCACGAGAATAAGACGTCTAACTTAGTAAAGAGCTCTCGTTCTTCCCAATTTCATAGGTCATTTCAAACCCACGACTACAGGCCAAAAATACACTACAGTAATCACTTCAAATCGATACGCGACTGTGCAGCAACCCAGCGAGCAGATCTCTCGATTTCGCATTGTGAGAGGAAATACCCGCGGTAAGAGTTCCACAACATCACCGTCCAAATTCAAGCAAGCAATTCTACTCGACGAATGAAAGAACTTAACGCACAAAAATGCAACGACCTCCTAGATCATTATTTATTCCTGCAACATCAAAAACAGCACCATTAGCCTTTTACATTGCGGTTTTTGACTTAACAGTTAAACGTACATCAACATATTTGCCCTGGATAGGGTAAACCCAGAGGAAACCTAGGAGAAAACTTTGCCCCGCCTCCACCGTAACCGACATTTAAGATGAAAACAGTATACACATATTATTGTCCATGATTGATAAAGTAAGTAAGTAGGTTAAAGAGGTTTTTCAGACTTCCGATCCTTGAAACTCCCTTCTACTAGAGGGAAGTTGATTTTTAACAGCACATGAAAATAATTAAGTGACCAGTGGGGGCGTCGAGAATATCCTCTACACTACGAGAGTAACTTGAAAAAAAAGTTTGCCAGAAAGGATTTACTTTAAGGAATACTTTTCTGCAAAAAAAAACAAAAAAATAAAAAATAAAAATTCCCGAATTAATAAAATGGCCAAATGGAAAGAGATGAACGACAACCACAGAGAGGAAGAGAGATGACTAAGGGAGGGGCTTAAGAGGAACGGTCCAAATAAGGAAACGGAGAAAGTGGACTTTAAATCAGCAAAGAGTAATGAAAACCTTGAACTGCGTGAAAAAAAAGAAACGGTGCCTACGGAAATTCTTTCTTTCACAGAAGCAAAGATTTCCCGATCGCAACACCTGAAATGATGATACACGGCGAGACAGTCTTGCGCGGAGTAATCCCACGCAGACTTCCATAAATGGGTTTGCTTCGACATTACTCCACTGGCATACACACACGCATTGCGTTCGTTGAACACTCGAAATGCTCGCCTTTCCGATTTTCTCACGCCACCGACGCGGGGGCGATGGATTGAGGCGCACGACCGCCATTCGGCATGGAACGAACGCATTCAAGCCAGTCAACGGCTTCCCCCGCCACCAAGCAGGTCATTCGGAACCGCCGCGCCGCCGTGACCGCTTCTGTACCAACCGGGAACTCCACATGCATGCGCGAACTTTTTACCTGGGGAATTCATAGCCTTTGAAGATCATCAAGGATGTCGAGAAAACTAGCGATCCTATTCAAATGGCAACGCAACACTTCAAAACATCGCAGATCAAAATCTCTCGATAGACAATGCAATCTGAAGCAAGGTTACGTAACAAATGAAAAGTCGCGATTGAAAATTACAAGGACACTCCACCGTGAACGAGTGGAGAATGCATTTCAAGCGTTTGCTCTTCTCGGCGATAATTAAACCTTCGGAAATCCATATCTACTCATTAAAAAAATCAAGAATTAATGAAAGATACTTCAAACCGACCAAACCGCTGCGATAAAAACTAAAGGAAAAAAAAAACAATCTGCGGCCAGGTGCTTTTACGTCTCGCGCCACTTAGTCACAGCGGAGGGATTGCGATTTCCCCTTCTGCTCTGACAGCAGCTGTAAGCAAATTCGCTGTGAATAGGGCTGAGGATAGGTTTCAATTAGCAATAAAAAGTACTTTTACTTCAGTGGTAGATGTACAAGGCTAGGCAGAAGCTAATTCCCAGTAACTCTAAGTATTTACACATTTTTTTTTGGAAAAAAATATATATTACACCGCCAATATCTCTAGTGGAAAGTCCAGAAGCAATTCAGGGCCATTTGCAACTGAGACCTGACCCCACGGGCCAAACAACAGATGGGCTTTAAGAACCTAAAATGATGAAAGGCATTGATCATGGCACTACTTTCTACACCAAATGATGATCATGGTGATACACAATAATGTAAAATAATCAGTAACAACTAAAAAATCAAATTATGCGAAGCTTCACTTGCTGACCATTTTCATTCATCTATCGATTTTTTTTTAATCATTACACAACCAACAAACCAAAATACGTCAAATAAAAAATTTCTTTACACTACTATAAAAAATAAAATTATGCTTGCCAAGAAGATTTTTTTAATCATACATAACTAAAATTAGCACAAAAGAAAACATTTATGAGCCTGCTATGGTCTCTTAAAAAAAACGAAAAATATTGGAATACATAGGAGAGAATTAGCAGCAGCTTGGGCGTCCAACAATTCAACTTCTACAGAAAACTACAGAAAGTATCGCTCTAATCTATGAGACGATAGTCTCTTAGTTAAAATACTCTTGTTAACCATTTTTAATCCTTCCCTCCAGAGATGCAATCCTATGGTTGGTTTGACAGGTGAGGGCAGAGCTCAACCATTTGATACTCACACTTTATAGTAAGCGTTCCACTGTGACCTGTGAGCCTTTTTTAAGAAATTGTATTGAATATGGAATTTCTTTCACTTACTCCATTCAAAAAAGTAAAGCTCACGAAGAGTTTTTATACAAAAAATAACTAAAATTAGCATCAAATACAAGAATGGCTATACTCTTAGAAAGAAAGTCGTTCATTGCGAAATAAAATAAAAATACAGTTGCTGGGAATTGCAATGCGAAAAAGGATCCCAATGTAAAATTAAGAAAACATACAATCGGTCAAGAGTACATAAAGAAGAACAAGGACCAATAATATAAATTACCAGCCAAAACCGTCGTCGGAAAAAAGGTGTAAAAAAGAAATAATCCCTTCTTCTCATTATTTTCAGATGAATATGAAAATCTACAGCTAAATTATTCCCACGACACATTAAAATTAGACGATTTAGTTTTTCTAATTTAATCTAATTTAAATGTATGATATATAACATATCGGTTGAACAATTAGAAACTAATTCTTGCACATTAATATTAAAATAAATTTTGATTAGAAGTACAACTGGATTCATATTTTTCAACATGACTACTTAACACTTTCACAAATTACGTCCCAATGATATTTCGTTTTCCTAGATTTGTATGTTTATACATCCCATTTATGCCCGAGTCGTAAGATTTTTCACGATTTCATGCTTTATGGAGGTAATAAAGGAGTATGATGACGTACGGTTTTCTCCTATAATATTTTGAGTAGATGCTGAAAGGCCAGGCATCCTGACCTTTTTTGCCTCGATGATTACAATAATAAATAATCCCACGGCAACGGAGTTTCGCGGAGGTACGGGTGAGACTAGTGGCGAGGAGGTCCACACACACACTCCCATGTTTCTCGAATGCCTCTCCAATTAAGGCAACGCGAGGTAGGACGCGAGAAGTCGGTGAGGGGGAAGGGGTGGGTTAGGACTGCCTCTTGGATAGGACGGGCGAGGAGGAGGGGGGGTCTGAGGGGGGGGATATGGGGAGGGGAAATGGGTTATCGGGGACGCCACCACCGAGCGCGCGACGGGAGAGCGATCGGAGAAAAACTGCAGAAAGGGGGGGACCGAGTGGAGTTGTTATTATTCCGACAAATAATGGTCGCAGAAACTCGTTTACCATATGGGGGAGTTGAGGGAGGGAAAGGGCACCCCCGGGAGGTGAGCCGCGGAGGTGGATTCAGCGCGCGCGCGAGAGCGATAAGTAATGATAGTTTTCAATATTAATGGGCGAGCGGATCGATGCATATATCTCATAGCGCTCGATAAGCATGGTAAATGACTCCGATCCAAATTGCTGTTACCAGCAAAATAAAAAAAAACGATAAACACAGTTAGTCGGCAATAACAAAGCAATATATTTAATGAGATTAATTAACGAAGTAACCCTCCTCTTGCAGCAGCTTTTAGCAGCAAGCGCAAGCTTTAAAACTAAACTCAACTCTAGATGAAGGTAAAGGCAGCAAAGGAAAATAAAGCATACATTTGGTCGGTAGTGGTAACACGAAACAGGACGCAGTATTTCACGCGGTTGATTAAGAACTGACCACTCTTTCTATGCGAGTGATCATTATTTTATTAGTTTACTCAATTAAGAAGTAAAATTTTAAATCTTGTTTATTTTTAATTTCACGTAAGAGAAAATAAAAGTTGATTATGCCAATTTTTTATATGGTAGATTTTATTTTGTTAGTTTAGAATTTAGAATGTTGAAAAACCTGGTTTCCAACGAGGAACCGAGCCCGAGGTTTAAAATTGTTACAAGCAGTGCCACAAGAAAGCTATCATCGCAATCAAGTCATTCGCATACCAGGGCATAAGTCAGCGATCCCATTATCACCAGGTGTACCGGCACGATTAATTTTCCATTCTCTCTCTCCACACCTCGGAATAACTCAAAAAATCATCGGCTGCTTACGCAAAGAGGCAAATAATTTCAAAATTGATCGAAAGAGTGATTTAATGCGGCCACGTTCACTTCAAACGTCTATCCCATGATATTTCAATAAAATTTTTAATGCTTGGACCTTGTATCGTAGCTAATTGTTTTCGAGCAATGAACACAACCAGCTCGCGGGTGTTGCATGCATCACAAAGGGTTACTCGAGGCAGAATCACATCCAGTAACTTTTTTATTTGGGACCCAATCTCCCCAACTTTTTTTCAAATAAGCGAGACCAAAATATTATTTTGATCCAGACATTATCAATGATGAAGGAGGACAAATACTCATGACATTGCATCAGATTCGATGAAAATGTGGTAAAACGTTCGTCCAATTTTTCTAGTATCTGCTAATATCTACATCTACATCTACATAATACCCCGCAAGCCACCTAAAAGGCGTGTGGCAGGGGGTGTTAGGACACCAGCCGTTTACAGCTATTAAAAAAAAAAAGAGAAGAAGTGCTCTAACGAGGTTAGGACAAGCGTTTATTAAAGTCCTTTATTGTTCGGGGGAAGAACGAATTCTTATATCTATCCGTTCGGCTAAAAATCTCTCTTAATTTATCGCTTCTGTCGGACCTGGAAATATAGTGTGGCTCTAAGATTATGTTCTCTGTGTCGCTCTTAAATATATCCATTCTCAATTGCTCAAGCAATCTAAGCCTAGCGCGCAGCCTCCGAGTCTCCAACGGCTCCCAGCCTAATTCGCTTAACATCTGGGTAACACTGTCTGTACGCCCGTAGCGGTTTTTGACGAAACGCGCAGCCTTCCTTTGTATCTTATTCAGCTCGCGGATTAAGTCTTTCTGCACTGGATCCCATACACTCGCTGCGTATTCAAGGTGCGGTCGGACGAGAGCGAAATAGCACCTTTCTTTTACTTTCTCATCCGAAAATCTTCCCACAATACGCTTGACGTATCCTAATTTCTTCAGGGCTATGCCGCAAATATTCTTTATCTGAGTTCCCCACGTGAGGTTCGAGGTTATCGTAACTCCCAGGTACTTCACTTCGTCTGTTGCCTTTATGTTAATGCCATCCACTGCATAAACATTGTTAGTGTTGGACGAATTCCGCAAAAAATGTACCGCCATGCATTTGCTCAGATTAAGTTCGAGTCCCCACTCTTGACTCCACAATTGAACGTTGTTTAAGTCCGATGATAGATTTCCATAGTCAGAGTGATCACTAATTTCGCGGTAGATGACAGCGTCGTCAGCAAATAAACGTATTTTACTGCTAATGCGGGAGCACAGATCGTTAATGTATATAATGAACAACAGGGGGCCGATTACGCTTCCTTGTGGAACACCTGATGTAACTTTTACAACATCAGAGCTAATTCCGTCAAGAACTACTTTTTGTTTACGATCTCTGAGGAAGTCGCGTATCCAGTTTACAACTGTTTCGTTTAATCCGCATGACTGTAATTTGTATAAAAGTTTGTTGTGAGGTACAGTGTCGAAAGCTTTCTTAAAATCTAGAAATAGTGCGTCAACTTGTCTTTTCGATTCACCAGATTTTATAACGTCGTGAAGAAAGAGCGCGAGCTGTGTTTCGCAGGATCTATTTTTTCGGAATCCGTGCTGACAGTCATGGAGGAAGTTACGTCTGTCCAAGAAAGTCATGATATTACTAACAACGATATGTTCAAGTATCTTGCCTATAATTGATGTTAGGGAAATTGGACGGTAGTTGCCTGGGTCATTTCTGTTTCCCTTTTTGAAAATGGGTGTAACGCTAGCAATTTTCCAGTCGGGCGGTAACTTCCCTTCGGAGAGTGACTTCTTGAATATGATCTCTAAGTAAGGCGCGATCTGTGGAGCTAACTCTTTGAGGACACGCGCGGGTATTCCATCCGGACCCGGAGATTTACTATTCTTAATCGATTGTAGTTGTTTAGTTATCCCATCACGTTTTATAGATATTTCTTCCATCAAATCCTCAGTATATGGGATGTCTAAATTGAATTGAGTATCGTCAGTAGTGTATACACTTTCGAAGTGGGCATTTAAAGTGTTAGCTTTGTCAATATTTTCGGTGACAAGTTTACCATCTTTATCAAATAACGAATCTACGGTTGAATGTTTTCCCTGAAGCTCTTTCGCGTACGACCAAAAGGATTTCGGATTTTCTTCGAGTAATTCACCAAGTACTTTTTTCTTAAATTTTCGCATTGCAGTTCGCATTGATTTCTTGGTTATTGAGCGTTGAGCAGCGTAACTTTCTCTAGCTTCAAGTTCCTTCGATTTACTACGAGACGTGATGGACTTTCTGTACAAGTTGTATAGTTTTCTCTGTTTCCTAAGTTCTCTTCTGACATCGTTGTTGTACCAGCGAGGTTCCTTATTATCACATTTCAGTTTTTGCGGAATATGTTCGTTGATTCCTTGGCGCAGAATTTCTAAGAAACGTATCCATATTTCATCTGTGCTTTGGTCCTTTGACAGTGGGCAGTGGGCAATATGCGGCAGTGACTGTTCAATTAAAGATAACCATCAGTTTTGAGGAGAGAATAAGTGACGGTATGGTCACTCGCTTCGCAGCATCTACAACAGCAAGATATTTATTGTTAGTGTCAATCATCAGTCCCAAAGATTTCAACTGTTTTCAAAATAATTACTCGAGCGATGACTTCTGTACTTGCGCAGACCATACCCAACATGTCGACGCCATTACAAGTTCAACATTAGTTGCCAAATCAACACAATGCCACGACCACTTTCCATCCATAACACATCAACAAGTTTTCAGTTAATCACAGAAAACTGGGACCATTCACAAGAGATATAAGATCAGCAGACAGAGTTCTCGACAAGACTGTTCAAGTCCGCTTATAATAAAAGAAGTATCATTGAATAGAAATTCAAATGGTAATAAACGCACGCAAATTACGAGAAGTGACGGATGTAACGCGGCAAATTCAATGTTTACATTCATTGCGACTGCAATAGGACCTCAATACGTATTCATGATCACGAAAATGAAAAAAAAAGCGAATAAGCGTTGTCAATATATGGCTAGGAAAACTGCTTCGTCTTCACAAATCGCACAACGCATTTGCGGACATTTCCGATTAATCTGAGCTGCATTTCCGTTTTCCCAATGAAGGTTTCGAAAAAATAGGAATGGAGAGTCAAAATATTCACGCTGAAGATAGGGACAATTTCATTCACCGGATAGGTCACAATTTATGTTCATAGGCTTGAGGAATCGATTGCTACAGGCCTTGCATTCAGGAATACTAACATCAAGAAGTAACTGCAGGGATTGAGAAGCAACGGTAGTTGCGTAATTCTATGGATATTAGTTGGAAGAAAATTTCTTGAGGCATAGGTCTACAAATGGAACAAGACTCCAAGGCGGGCTCGCAAGGATACACTCCTAGGGCAGCGTCTGTAGCTTTTCACCTCTGCACCGCAGAAGGGAGAGGACAAGGAAGGAGAAAGGAAGGAGGCGCCGCCGCGATAGGAGCCCGATGACGCTTCCTGGGACGAGATAGGGAAGGAAGGGATGGGACCTACCACTAGCGAAACCAGGTAAACCATTGCTATGCCAGCGATTTTAGAGGATTATCCAATGAGGAAGAATAATCCAACGATCAAATAGCTAGATAGGCATAGGTCTACAGATAAAATACTTCATTTCGCCAACTTGTCGAACTTGAGACGTTCTTCCTCATGGCTTAATTGAAATGTATTGGAATAAACGAAGCCCCGAGGTAGAACTTGTCATGCTAATAACGTTGGCTGAATGAAGAAATTTACTATAGACCTATACCTCAAGAAATCGTCGGCTTATTAATTATATAGAAGCCAAGAAGACTTAACCATCTAAGGATATTATTTGATGGATATCTGCTATGCCCAAAAAGCTGATTACATAAAAAGGAATCTCAGAGAAGACTTAAAGAATAGTGCGCAATGGAAAAAAGTAGACTACTCGTCCATATACCCGTTGCTAAAAGTATTATATCAATTTATTTCACAAGCAGCTATAAAGACTCGACGGGACAATATTTTCCAGGATTACTGCGGGGGAAATTCAATGTACTAGAGTCATTGAAATGAAGGTCTAGGCCATAGTATTAGGTCACACTTTCGGAAAAATATCATTTTAACACAGATACGAGACCCAAGCATAATATAGAAAATGACTGCCAATACGATAAGTATGCTTCATTAAAATATTTAAACTTATATCTTGAGAAAATGGTTTCTAAACTAAGGACATGAATTGCCGAGGTAAAAGAAATAAATATCAGCGGACTTGAAACGCGATTTAAAATGATCTTCCTAAAATTGATTTGAAGCAGTCGAGCGAATTTTTCATGAAAAAAGTTAAAGGAAAATTGACGTCATTAGCTGCTCAGAGACAAAATTCGGACTCGGATACGTGGTGGACGTCGCCGTAATGCTGCAGGACCGTGAAGCCGAAATACAGATGTGATTGATATACGTCTAACCTGCCGCGGTGAAATTCTTAATAATTGCTATGGGAAAAAATCCCCCGGACTGGGAATCGAACCACGGAACTTTGGCTTTCCAGGACACTGCGCAATCCACTACGCATTCCGGGTGCATTGAGTGATACATTCTTCGATAATAATTGATTGGTATGATAACAGATAAATTTCTCTCTCCTAGAAAAGGGAACTTGGATAGCGTAGTAGTCCGGAAAGGTCCTTGCTTTGATTCCCTGTTCAGTGGAATTTCTTCCCATGGCAATAGGGTGGTTTCCTATTATTTTTTTTATTGGTTTAATCAAAAAATTATTACTCTTGGATTACGTATTTCACGCTTGTAGATTTTTAAATGACGATACATATTTTTCGCGATTAAACGAAAAGGGAAAATTTTCAAGCTCGCGAAAACGCGACGCCTAAGTAGGAATGCTGGGAAAAGTCCGTAAGACGTCATTATGGTTCCAGCTGCCGCAAGTGAGATGACCTTGGGGCGAGGATTTGAGCGCTGATACGACGCAGGATGCTAGCAGGTAGCAGATTGCCCTGCTAGCTGGTAGCGCTTGGCTTAAATAAGGATTATTAATACCCGATCAAACGAAGAAAACTCTCCGACCTTAGGCAGTTTTAACAGGTGATTATTAAGACATGTTTCCCTGAGCTCTGTGCCCCATGCTTGCATTGGTAATCTCATACGATGTATAACTCCTATCCTCTCGTGTAGAAACTAGGTCCCTGTGACATCACGTGGAGTGGAATCGCATGGGCGCCAATCTGGCCTTTTTCAAAAGAGGTTAAAATTGACCATTGTCATTCGTCTTAACTGGTATTTCTAAAACCAAATAATTTGTATATTATGAATACACTAATGGTGGGCAAGGAATCGCAATCAATGCATTTCGTTTTCCTTGATGAAGGAAACTACCCTATTATTAGGAACGCAATACAGGTGAACAATCGCCGCTTAGATTGCAGAGGAGGCCGCGACCACCTACGCGCCATCCATGCAGCCAGCCACTTGGGACTCCGACCACGGCACGAGAGAGAGAGAGAGAGAGAGAGAGAGGGGAGCACTCCCAATTCGTGATCGCACCGCCCCACAACTTCACAAGAATCTTTGCACTTTCACTCGGCGGAGCGCGCGCTCCAGTTTCCCTCCTTCCCCGTAATCGGCGAGCGACAGGGCCCACTGCGACAAAGGCGAGACACAGTACACGCCGAGACGGGCTGTCCTCAACCACACAACGGCAGACATGATAGTGGGGCGGTTGGGGGACACAAGTAATAACAGGGTTTATACTTTATACCAACTTCCCACTTTCCACTTCACTGATTTTTCAGTACGATTTTTTTATTACAATTTCACTGAATTTTGATCATTGAGAAAGCACACTCATGCAGGGACTCAGTCAGTAGAAAAATGTAACAAGGTGCAATGTGAGATAAAATTTATTGATTCCACAAGTGCAACACGTCACAGTCGGAAATTAAATAAATAAAAACAAAATGTAAAACCTAAAGCCATGTGTCCATTGGTGACCAAATATTGATGCTCGAGTCTCGGAGATTTATCTCAAAAATATGTCCACTGAAGAAAAATTACTGAAAATTCGGCCGATATTAGAATTTCTGTGACTTGCGACCAGTCTCAGAAGAACGCAATTGTTACGAATTCCCAGACTTTGCCTCCAAAGAGAGTTTGGGGTGTATACGTGTCCATTGTTGCAACAATGGAAGTCTCCGAGACTTACCTCAAGTAGTCTCTGAAAGTCGTCCAACTCCCATATCCACATGTGACTCCGCTCTCCAGACTCAAATTCGACGCTTTTAGTTTCCAGTGGACACATAGCTTAACCAATTCTTCGCTTAAACATCAGAAGAGGACGCGAAAAAGCATGAGTCTTCGGTAAAAACTAAGGTCAGGAGACTTTTGGAAAAAGTGATAAGCTTCAAAGCGGTAACAGCTCAATTTAATTTTATGACTCAATAGATGTTTAATTCTTGAAAATTACACAATATGTACTTTAATACAATCTTCATTACACTATGGGAGCGGAATAGCCTCGAGAGTAGAGTCGTAAGCTTCTCATCGAAGGGTCCCGCGTTCAAATAACGGGTTAAGTCTTCCGACCATCCCAACAATAATCATCGAAGTGCGAGGCGACCAATGGAAAGGAATTCACACCTTTCCCACTGTCCTGCATTTGTGTCATTAGACATGTAGCTTAATTTAGGGCGAGCTAATACCTCACTTATTCGAATCACACTTCGGATTGAAATACTAAGCGAGTGATAATAACTCTCTAAACTTAATACGCTTAAAAAATTGTGGAATTAACATTATTATAATTAATTCACCACAAAATTCAGGAGTTGTGCCGGATTAAATGTAAAAGAAAATATTTTCCACGGTCAGGACTTTAATTAAGGCCCTAGCGTGATAGGCTATAAACATAGGCGGCTTCT
Source organism: Ischnura elegans (assembly GCF_921293095.1). Taxonomy (NCBI): domain Eukaryota; kingdom Metazoa; phylum Arthropoda; class Insecta; order Odonata; family Coenagrionidae; genus Ischnura; species Ischnura elegans. The sequence goes on along the minus strand of NC_060248.1, from coordinate 130,028,018 downwards.
GTCAGAGTTAAAAGCAAGAATGGACTGTATACTCAAAATTACGCTCTAAATGAGACGACAGACGAAGACCATACACACTGAACCCTTACATGAATTGCAACGTGTTTTCTTCCCTGAACGCACGAGACCAATCTTGGAGTCCTGCTGAGAAGCAAAAACTCGCTCTACGAAAGCTCACCCTGTGTGAGGTGCATTCAGTGCTGGCGGCGGCGTTATTAGGGCACTGGCGGCAGCGGCGACACGAGGAGTCCCAAGGACGATACCCCCCCCCCGCCATCCCTCCGCAGCTCCACTGCAGTTCAACGGACCGAGAGGGAATACTCGCGGGGTGCGCCCACCTCCACGGAAAAAAAAGAAACGCCAGGCGCACCTAGATCCGTCACTAACTTCGATCACTCAAGGCTGGGAGCGTTGCTAAGGCGAAATGGTGGTCCCGACACCGCACCATGAGGAACCCCACATCATAATCGGCTTCATACCCTGCAAGACCCCTCCATAGGTGTGTGGCAGGGGTGTTACGACACCAGCCGTAAACAAATAGAAAGGAAATGCTCAAACGAAGTTCCACCTAGCATTCTTTAAGCCCTTATTGTTAAGCCCTCGGCAAAATATCTCTCTTAATTTATCGTTCATGTCGGACCTGGAATTATTGTGGGGCTCTAATACGATGTTCTCCGTGTCACTATGAAAGATGTCTATTATCAATTGCTCAAGCAATCTAAGGATACCGTGCAACCTCCAATGCGCCACTGGCATGATATCATATTAAAACGTGAAAATGCTTATCAATGTTATTATGAATAAAACAAAGACGAACAATTAGCAGCGATATATTGGGGGACCAATGCTATTTAGACCACGCAGCGTAAACAGGTAGCGAGTCCAAAATACGGAGGCTTCCACCGCCCTGACTTCGGAGGCAATGGCCACAAAGGCGTGTGGGTGCATCTTTTCCGCGCACCATCTAAGTTCACCACTTAGAGATTATGGACACTACATCAAGTCTCCCCACCTTTCTCGTAACTCTTTACACTTACTTCACAACTTCCCCATTACTTAGACAATGCGAATTATCTGAGAACTAACGCGAACGCTAACGTTGAAATTAGTTAAGGTTGAATCGCTAGATCATTTCCTCCGTTCCTTCCCGAGGATTGCTCAAATCGTCAGTTAAAAATAAGCGGTTGATGTCAATCATGAGGACTTCCTACATTTATCCTCCCGTGAAGGCTAAATTAACCAAATAGGATTGTTCAATCGCAAAAAACTTCAACGGAATGGGATCAGTAAACAACGAGGAAATAAAGCAATGAGAGACAGCGAAAATTAAAATACCGAGCGATTAAGAAAATAGTAGGATCCAACTCTCTCTGAATCACACGGTTTCAAATCGAAGCTTGATTCAAATTTAACTGAGCTTACAATCGGCGACCTGGGGAGCTTCATCATTACCCAGAAATTGGGACGCTTACGAAGCCGCATTGAGATACTGATGGTGGAAGCACATCGAGATCACAGTGGATAAGATAAGCGAATGCATAGTTATATCATTTACTATCACCAGATATGGGTCGTTTCGCCAAGCACACAACACTACGTCATCAATAAGGGACGATCCCGAGTTGTCACGCATCGTGTGTTTGAGCGGAGGGAGACGAGGAGGGGAGGAAAGAATGGAGGAGTAGAACATTGGGGCACACTCCGTCAGACGGCTGACGAGGACCCCGCAGTGGAATCATTCCGAAGTTCAGAGGATGGGGAGGGTCGCAGGTGGCAGGCTGAACGCAAAACAGAAGGTTGGCAGATACGTAGCGCTGCATTAGTCTCTCGTTATTCAAACAGGGACGGCAAAAATACTAAAATATACCAAATCTGACGGTTAACCCCGTCACACCCACTTCTACTCCTACTGCCAAATCCCTAGCAACAACACATGATGTATAGTGGCCTGAGATCACTAATTAAAAAAGACACCATTAAAGGTGATTAAAATTACACCATACAAATCCATTCAAATGTATCACCTTCAATAGGTTTTGCTTAATAAAGCGTTATTGTCGCGACAAACAATTTTTTGCAGTACTATTCATAGCCAATGTGCCAAAGCAATCCTTAAGGTACGGCGACTGAGTTAAAAATGTCCTTAGACATTTCTTCTAGAAGAAAGCACGATTGTGAAAGTGAAGGAAAGCGGTGGCCACGGAATTTCGGAACAAAGCGTTCCTAATATTGTGATAAGTGAGAACGAAATAACTCACAGATTTACCTGCGTCCAGAAATGAATATGTCGTCAGGGCACAGGATTATATATGTGACGTGGAAGAGAGGGGAGTACATAATGTATTAGATCCTGGAGGGAAAAGATCGAGGATATTAACTTTAATGTATACAAGCAGAATACGATAAATGATGACTGGTAGGAAACGGAAACAATCAGAAAAACGGGCATCGATGGTTAAGTCAATAAGGAAACAGAAACACGTCCGACGAACATAAATACCATTCTATACCAATTACAGTAATATAGTTCAAACTCAATTCCTCATTATACCGGTTTCGAGTAGAGATGATAAACCAACGTCAATATCAAGGTGCCTACTAACAAAATCTGGGTTTTAACCCACGTAACCAGGGGAGGCGAGGGATATAGGTTTTTTTATGAGCAAGAAAAAAAACGTGGTAAGTCAACACCATCGCGTGTGGTCCTGAGAATACTATTTCCGTTTACAGGCTGATTAGTTGAGTCTCAAATAGTTCATTTCAAAGACTTGTTTCTCCTATACCAGAGTGCCTATTCGGGATTTGGATGACTATAAAAAATGGACTACAAGGATTCAAAATTTAAAAAAAACCATTCAAGATACTAAAAAAACTCACATTAATGAAATACAGACCATCGTTTCCAAGACGAAGATGGGACGCTTCCGAAGGCGCAAAAATTGGAAGACAGATATTGATGGTGGAAGCATACTGAGATCTCGGTAGATTAGATAACGAATTCAAGAGATAGTATTTACATTTAAAACATCGTTAGTAACTCGGTTACCTAGGTAATAAAACCATTACAGCTTTTGTTTTCCAAGCTTAATGTTGGTCAGAGCCTCCTCTCTTTTGCTGCGTACTAATATCTTAGTTTTATTTTTGCTGATTTTCAGCTGAAATCTGACATTTTCCTCTCCATATTTGTCACAGTCTTTTTCAAATCATTCTCAGTCCCGGCAATGACGTCAAAAAATCGCAGCATCCTAATTACCTCTCTGTGGATAATGTCACCCAAAGCCTTCAACTTGATTACATTGATGGCTTTCTCAATGTAAACATTAAAATTTCGGAGGACATTCCTTGTCTAACTCCTTTTCCTATTCTTGCTTCTGCAGAGTTGGGTCCACATTTTATCACAGCTTCTTGTTTTTATACGAACTGTGCATAAGTCTAAGATCACCGTGAAGAACTCCGATTTCTTTCAGAATTCTAATCATTGAATTCCATTCCCTGTTATCAAATTCCTTCTCCAAGTCGACATGCGCAATCAAAGTATGTTTTTTCTTCTCCATTCTATTCTCTATGAGCAGCATTAGAGCTAAAACTGTTTCTCTTGTGCCCTTTCTCCCCCTTAATCCGAATTGGTCCTCATCAAGGATATCTTCTGCATTTCGACCTATTCTCCAGTATATGTTTCACGTCAGTCAGTATCTTCGACGCATGTGTCGTCAGCTTTATGGCGGATCGAGTCGGAAGATGCCTCCTACATCTGTTCAGGGAATACGTTGGACATGGAGATGACACGGATGCGGGCCACGGAAGACTGAATTGCAAGATAAGGGAGTACCGTGGGAGATCACTCAAGCAAATGAAGCGGTGGGCACGGTGAGGGTGGGGGCACGTTCCCTCCGAATTGAATCTTTCCGCTGCACCGTCGACATGAATGGACACTCGGGAAGGGACACGTTTTGCGGTCGGTCAGACTCCGCGGGAATGTCGAGGCTCAAGTCACGAGCGATAGCCGAGGAAATGTGGGAGGGGCAGATGTGTCACTTTCGAAACAACTCTCTGACGCCAAGGAACGGAATGATCCCGATATTTCCACTCGTGTCTTGAGATCGGACTATGTATGTTCGTGCACTCATTCATAATGCGCTGAATATCAAAGTGAGAATTGGCTAGAGAGACTGTTGACTTCGGCGAATGCGCGAGAGATTGAAAACCCCCGTTCCCAGATGACCCTACAACCATCCTACCACAATTCCGCGATGGACGAGCACACCGTTTATGGCGATAGCAGTTATTAAGATGCATAAGTGAATTGTTTGTAGCGAAATTTTATTTAAATCTTTTTAGAGTCTATTACAAGGTTAAAGATTTGGCATGGTTATAGCTTTAAAGTAATAATAAAATTTCCACTAAATATTTTTTTCCAATTTTCCAAATAGCGTCGACATTACTCAGAAGTTAAAAGATTCCCTTGTCTGCCAAAGCTTTCTGTTTTTGCGAACCCAAAAGCAGGACTTCCCTTTGTAACTTTCAAGATGAGCGCTCAAGTCATACGGTCGAGCCTTCACTCACACTCCCACCGAGGAGTTAGACTAGGGGGGCTATAAAAGTTATCGCTGACTGACGGAGAAGGAGAGCGTACAGGAGAAATATAATTCACTAAGAATTATTCCACAAATTTTATTTAAATCCCCATCCCAGTAATGCGCCATCCCAGTGGGCATAAACCTATACAACGGTCTCCTTGAGAATGACTCCTTACATAGGCTGGGTTCCAAATGAAATTCGTGGAATTACGCAGAGCGATATCATATTAATCGAATATAACACTCCTTCTCTTAAAAAAAAACATCTATAAGCTGAAGAGATTTAAGACGCATTCGGATATAACAATTAACATTTACGGAACCTTTGTGAGACATATAATGCCATGTCTCTTGCGTGCCTCTCACCATCTTTATTCGTCAGATTCATGTGTATCGTTTATCGTGGGTAATGGCTCGCGTATATTCTGATATTCAAACATAAAATATTTCAAACTTTAATGAATAGTATGGAACTATGATCTGGACGAATACATAATTTAATCTTCATATTGACAAAATATTCACGAATATCGCCCAACGGGTATGGTTATAACCATGAATCGACGCTTGCCGCGGCGGGTGTCGGAGGGGAGTCGGGAGGCCGGAAAACGGCAATTCACCGCGGCTCCTCCTCCTCCTCATAGCCAACACGTGACGACGCGACGCCAGCACACCGACAATGCCCGCTTTTGCTACATGCGGCAGGCACCGTCGCAATACTGCGCGCCACCACCACCACCCAGAGGGCCTACGACCGCAGAGACGAAGGCAAGCGAGAACCATCTGCCACCCCTATTATCATCATCCCACGGGGCAACGAAGGAGAACAGGTGAAGGGTGCAATCTTCAAACATCCCACTAACCAAGGCATTATGGAAGCTCACAATGGGAATATTATTTTTTTACCTTTTTCATCGATACCTATCTTGTTGTCACTCACGCATATCCAAAGGCAACTAGATTTATTATTGAAATAAGCACTTGAAAACGTCCACGATTATAAACTTTCATTCCGACCTAGGTTTGGATGTTCCTACAGCACATTCAAGGCATAAAATGGTTCAAAATGGTGTCTAGCGCATTCAATTTATACAATTTTTAACTGTAGTGGGTGAAAGAATGGAAGAGAGGAGGGTGAGAAAATCGAACAGCCTGAAAAAAGTGAACGGAATGGAAAGAAGAGTAGAAGAGGGGAAGATGATTAGACAGCATTTTAAAGCACTTTGCGCCTCGAAGATGATGCAGTGACATGAAAATCTAGCAATAAACGTTTATAATAGTGGAAAATTTCAAGTGTTTACTTCAATATGGAAAAATTCCAATCCTTTAAGCTTGGTTCTTCTGATAGATATGTTATCTCACTCACATTCATACATTTTATTTTTGTAATAGCAATTCTGATATGTTTAGATAGAAAAATAGAAGTTTAGGCTGAACTTAAGATGCAGTAATTGAGAAGTTTAATAAAAATTACGTAAAACGAAAAAGGTTAGCAGTAATATGAAATGAGATTTAATCGATTTATTTTATATTATTTGTCTTAGAAAAATCATATACCTTAAAATGATATAAGATCATGGCTTTATAATAATTACGTTGAAAGATAAAAGGAATTTTATGATTTCAGACATGTTTTTAGGCAAATATGTTAATGGATTAAAATATGCTTAAATAGTAATTGTTTTTCTTTAATGGTTCTCGAAGTAATTAGCAAGGAGTGAATATACACCCGTACATGAATTTCGATTAAAATGCGTCAAACTTTCTAAGTATCAATTAATCGAGCCGAATCACACCACTATTACAGAAGCAACGTAGTAACGGACTCTCAAGACTCAGAAACGACTAACAATAAATAAAAAATGAACCACTTGTGTACCCGCATCCTCTAGACAAGGTAATCATGTTTTACAACCAGCGCACGCTATGTTGTAGAACATGATTACCTTGCGCCCCCTAGAAGTGAGGACCCATTGCGAAGACACGAAAAATCCGCATTAGCGCATTACATTTTAAGAGTATCTCATGATTCCAGTAGACTGCATGGGCGTAAAAAGCATAAATAAATCGATATTACTCGATGGCCCAAAATATGGTTCATTAAACAAAAAAAATGAAAAGGCTCTGGGATCGACCAGCTCATAAATCTAGTTTAACATAAAACAATTATCTCTTAAAATGGTTTCAACCTTGAAGACTGATAGCTTTAGACATAAATAAGGCCATAGTGGCATGTAACACCCCGAATCCAAATCTTGATACCTACTTTGGACGAAAAACAAAGCCGGATATGATTAATGTTATTATAGTTGCAGTGGCGACGTCAAAATATGAAAAAAATCTCTCCTGAAATAACCAAGAAGGTAGATGGTTAAGCCCTGGTCTTTAAGGCTCGGTGCAACTAAACGTTCACTAAATATTATTTCTGCGAATTTAATCAATCAAAAGCGTTAAAAAGCTCCCGGTTTATCATTTGTGCATGCGGCCACCCATCCCTTCTCCTGGGGGAAAACCGACGGCAGAGTTTCGCAAACTTGGGCAGCCTCAAACAGGCGGCGAAATTAAAGAGATTAGAGGGAGAAGATTCCGGGAAGATTTTCTTTTTCTGTCATCTCATTCAGAATGCAAGTTTTTTTTGCTATCTAGACATTCAGACTCTCAACCATTTCTTGTAAATATTTATAAGGCAATTATCAAAGCTTCGAAAATTATAAAGTGGAGATATTTCCTTACCACCAATGGAATGACTTGGGTCTCCAAGAGGGTTTATCAATGGATTCCAACGCAGCTTTCAGATTCCGCGACAAAATCGCTCGCATTGTACGATTGGATCCCAAGTAGGGCATTCGCATTCCAAAGTTCAGGGGAACGTTCACAGAACTTATATAATTTGAGGTGCAGGTTGAACAATATGATTTTGATAATTTGCATTATTTATCTTCAAAATGGAGATTTCAATGCCACTTATGCATATAACAAAGCCTCAGCGAGCGATGTGACTTGAGTTTTGATATTGGTTTTTCAGGGACTCTCTCGCCTTAGCTGTCATTGGGCAAGGCATATCAAATATCGATTTCGACTCGAAGGAGCAACATGAATCGATTAATCATTGTTCCAACTGCGTCCTCATATCGATAATACCAATACCACACATTTCCCATTCTGAGGGAAAATCAGCGGTGACTGACGAAAATTAATAATTCCTCACCCTCCAAGACAGTGGAAGTGAACTATTATGCTTTCCTATCCCATTAAATTTACCATAACGGGTTGTCGAAGTTTTTCACATCACATAATGATGTAACAAACATCGCGACCAGCCAGTCAGATAGAGTGAGGTACAATGTTGCGTGCGCTTTCATTTCACCTTCCGCTGTACTACTACTGCGATGCATTCAAGGCCAGAATGAGAGAGCTACAGGCGCAAGTGTTGATCTACGGGTCGCTCACAGAAGCACTCACCAGGGCGGTCGGGCGGTCCGGCCTGTGCGGCCGGCGCGGCGGCAGCGGCGGGCCAACCCGCGCTCTCTGGCCTCGCCCTCCCTCGCCGCCTGCCACGGCGCGGACCCAACGCGGAGCACGGGCGACGCCTCCGCTAATCCGGCGGCGAGAGAACGCTGCACTGACACCACCGACACGACAACACACGGGGGGCAACACACCACTGCGATGATCCACACACGCGCGCAAGCACAGCACTGGGGATGGACAATATAGAGACGACGGGCACGGGGAGAACGCTGGCGGAGAAGGGCCCGAGTCTCTCTGTGGGTCAGCCCCTCTCTACAGGCCGCCCTTTGGTGTGTGCATCGGCGGCGGTTGTTCCACGAGGCGCGGATCAGATCGAAGGAGGAGGAGGAGGGTTAACACGGTGTCATCCGGCGACGGCGCCAGCGGCATGTGCCCGAGCAGAAGAGAGGGAAAGGGGAGTAGGGGGCGTGGCGGCGGACGCACAACGTGAAGGAGAGGAGGGATGGAGAAGAATAGAATGTATATATTCGCACACAGGGAGGGAGGAGAGAGAGAGAGAGGGGGGGGGGGGCAAGAGAAGTATAGAGCGGAAAGTGGGCCGTCAGTTCGCGGCTCCGCCACGCGGTGGCGAGTCCTGCTGTGAGTCGCGATCCTGCGGCTCGTTCGCGATCGAGTTTCGCCGCGGCGGGGGGCGGGGGCAGCACCTCCCGCGCGCGCTAAAAGCGTGGAAGGGGGTGGGTCTCTCCCCTTTGATCACCCACCACCCCCGCCCGTTTCATTCCGACGGGGGGGGGGGGGGGGGGGGGCGAGGCAGTGTTGCCACATGGCAGAGGAGACGGGACGGCAACGTCGCACGAGAGTGAGTGTGGGCTGGCGTCTTGGGAGATGGAAAGGGGGCGTGGCATGGGGTGGCCGGCCACACATCGGCGAGTAGTATTCGCCGTGCGAATGCAAGCAGGGTGCGTACCATGGGACAAACGAACCCGCGACTGTCTCCAGGGACCGCTGTTAGAGTATGGCCTCAGGGAGTATATCCACTCCCTTGTCTTAGGAAGCTCTGCGTCACAACGGCGAATTTTTTTTTTAACCCTTTCGCTGTTAGAAAATCCGCAAAACACGAAGACAAAATTTTTCTCAAGCCGCAACAGTGAAGTTGGGACTACAAAAAAATTAAATTTTGCGATGTGAACCCATGCTATATTATATTACAAAATGGCACCGTCAGATTGCAAAGAGAAATAGCGGCGAATGGGTTATGATGGTTCACCACCCCTATGGCTATACACAAAGATGGATTAAGGTACATTCTCAATGATAGAAAAAGGTATCGGGAGAGAGCCATACCTAGAAAAGTTTACCGCCATCTACCATTATTCATTTACCATCTCTATATAGTTACTCCGCCGACCATTGAGTTTTCATAGCGGTTAAATCACCGGTTCTTATTTTCATAACAATGCAGGAGTTAAAATAAACATATAACATGACCTTGTGGCAACTTTAAGAATATGATATTTCTCTTCAAAGAGCAGAATAAATAATGAACGAACTTCATAGGGCACATTATGGAATTGGAAAAATAATTAACTCGAACTCGCATTGACTGGAACTGCTCAGCATTCTTTTACTCCATTTAGAATGAAGTAAGCGAATACACGATCGAAGTATCGGAAATGTTGGCACAAATATATCATTCTCGATAGTTTCTTTCGCAGAAAAGAAATCAATGAATGAAACTGAAATACAGACTAAGAACGACCTGAATCCAGCCCCAGTTCCTGGCCCTTCGGCTCCAAAAGCATTAATTTCCAAGGCATTCTCTCTCCGGGAACAGGCAGGTGGGCGGTTAATTGAGCAGCCACGCCACCTCCACCGACTACACAAATGCCCGCCTGCGGGAACACCAACATGCCACGAAGTTTTCCTTCAGCACATTCTCATTCAAGTGCCACGCTTAAGAACCGTGTTTGGATATAAGTTGTTAGTTTTTCTATTTAATTAGGTAAAAATGAATAAATGAAAATTGATTCAGTCATCATCATCAACAATCATCTTCGCTAGTAGTAGTAGTACGTAGTTATAGATAGTTTTTTCAACGCTCTAATTCCTTGATACTTCAGCCATATCTCATTACTACAAATATCTCCATTAAAAACGAATAAAAATTTCAAATCTCTTTGGTCATGATTCGAAGATAAAGAAATTCTAAAATGTATTAGTGTGTTTCTAATTATTTTTTTTCTTCCAATGAAATAACACTAGCGATTTCTGTTCCTCATCTACAATATCTAAGGTATGATATTGAATTCATTTTTACGACAATTGTGGGAAAATCGGGTAAGAAGACGAAACGGGCAATATAACCGAACGGGTAAGATCAGGAAATGGGTAAGATGATGAAACGGGTAAGAAGACGAATTTAATTTTCCTCTTACGCATTCATTCATAGAAGCATTAGTCCTAGGTCTTCCTGGGACCCATCCGATTAGTGGAGAAGTTCACCCTTAAGTACGGCGGGCCAGATAGTTTCGCGAGCAGAAGCGAGCAAGACGTGTTTTCTTCTCGCGAGATTCTAATTTTTGTATTTCTAAGAGCAAGGAATCACTCGATTAAGGTAAGTAGTTTTTACTCCTCCCTAAGTAGTCTCAGAATATAACTCGTCATGTAAAAAAAATACTAACAGTATGTTTTGAAGATAAGCTTGGGTAATAATAAATAACTTATGAACGAAAATGGAGACGTGAGGTAACATGTCGAGAAGTTGAGATGAGGAGATGCTGCTTGCTCTGACTGGAGAAAAAGTGAAGCGAAATACTCGCACTTGAAAACTGATTTGTGTGTGCAAAGTGTTTCGACTAGTTACTGATGTTCTTTTAAATTTTTGACGAGCAAAATTTTTCAATATTTTGCTTCATCAATATTAAACCGGTTTAGAATTATTTTTAGTTTAAACTTTGGCTTTTTTTATGTCATATCACAGGTCAGCTAGCTAAATGTTTTTCTTCATTTTTATAGTAAAATCTTTCCACCTCTACGTACTGCTTTCATCTGTTCGTTATCCTCCCCACCCCCATTTTCGTCATCTTGCCTCTCAGGTAGAGTAAAATTACGAAAATTAATCTTTTATTTTGGCGATTTATTTTTCACAATTCAATAGGGAATACGTGTTATCAAATTTAAAAAAATTAAATATTAAGGTTGAAAGATTTGTCCTATCGAATTTCGGGTATAAATAATTCTCTTAATTAACTACGGCAAAAATCTGAAGCTTAAGTTCGTCCCCTTACCCCACCTTGCCCGCATTGAATTTATTCAAGAAGAGTCGTCCATGGATTATGTTAATTGTGTGTATAACTTTATACATACATTATATTTAAATATATTTTTGCGGAAGCATATTTGCAACATATATTGTAATCTTTTCGTATTTTGTATAGGTTTCCGAAGATTGTTCATACTTCTTCATTCATAATACATGGCCAAATGTACGAGCCATACCTGTAAATGAATTATTTCTGTTTAACTAAAATTCATAAAATTTAAATCAAAAAATTGCCCTTTATTCATTGGATGGCAACCCCGCCGTAAGATAATTTCTTCACAGGTCCTTAAATGCACTGTTTTCTTACGTACTTTTAGATAGATAAATTAATATCTTCATCTTATATACATCAAATGCACTCCACTAGGGGAGGGTAGCGCAAATTGAAGAGAATGATTCAAAGTTTTATTTACGTTGTGCAGAGAATTTATTAGCTGTTAATACCACTTTCATAACACATTTTCCGATATTTAAACTATAATGTTGAGATTGTTTCCTACAGGAAAAAAGAAAATAAATTGTGAGTGAAAATTCTCATACATTTTTTCAACTCCAGGCATGAAAAAGAGTTGCGTAGGTCGAAGAAAAATAACACGGTCCTGAATAGAAATAATGAACGTTAAAGCGAGTCTTTACAGGTCAGCTACCTTTGTAACAAACCTTTGATGCCAAATGAGTAATAAAAAGTTATGAGAATAATGCAGTAACAGAGCGCTCTCGAAACGCATGTTTTGAGGCTGCAACTGCTAACCGAGTGATTATGAAATACCGTCATAGAATCGAAAATCAAGCACTAACAATAACATGAACTCATTAAGCGACAACTCAATAACAGGAATCAATACTCTTGCCTTCAATTTACACTATTTTCACGCATTGTGATAAAACGAAAGCGTTTCGTTTAAGGGAAAAATACATAAAGTTACGTGAATATCAACAATATATAAATTATTGGCTTGGCAATAACAGCACCATTAAAGGAATACAAATTTGAAATTGAGACAGGTAGCCGAAATACATGAGGACTTTTAATACCAACTTTAGTCAAATTAACATAAATTGTATAGGTCTAGGTACATAAGTACAGGCCTAAATTGGGCCTAACGCAATTCATCGAATATCAATATTGGAAAAATATTTTAATATTCGCTATATTGAGCACGTTTAATTACTAAAGCAATAATAATTTATGGACGTATAATTCCAAAATAACAATTCTATACATCGGTACCGCAAAGACGTTCGCGAGGGGGCAATACAAAAAAAAGGCATGAAAAAGTAGGAAACCGGAACGGCTGAAGCCTCCAATGATGTACGACAATGACGATAAGTGATCGAAAGTGTTTGGATATATTGGGTTATGACTCGGAGATAACGACAGAAAAAACTGATAGGGATGAGAGAGGTGTTACGCAGTTGTGAAACCTGGAGTCGCAAGAAACGACAAGAATAGCCCAAAAGCTTTTAAAATATGTTTGGAGAAAGATAGAGAATAGACGGTAACATGATCGCAGATGTGTTTGGAGGACGTAGAAATGCTAATGGAACAAATTGAAGGGCTTCGGAAAAGGTGGCTGGAGCAAGAAACAATATGAGACTACGAAGCGTCGATATCAGAGGACTCCAGCGAAGTAGTTTTCGTTTAATCATGGCTCAAAATAAATGGCGGAAAATTTGGAGAAAAAATAAGCTATTAACACATATTCATTTTTTCTCAAACGATTCCTTTCACGTGGATTCAATATCGAACTATTTATTATGGCAATGTGATATTAACTCAGGCCAGGAAGAACTAGAAAACAAATGGGACGCATTCGCTAGAAGATGAACTCTATAGATGAGGAAGATGACTTGTTTGGTTAGAACTTATTGCGCGGATCCGGAGGAACCTGGTTCGAGTACGGCCTAGACGAATGACTTCCATGGAAATTTCCCAGTTCGTGTGCACTAACGGGTAAATTTGTGAAGGCACACCACTGGCTATATATATTCAGAGGGTGCTTCCAGAGGGTGGCGTAAAATGTACATCGTAATCTCTCTTATATCAGCGTTCATAACGAAAAGAAAGCAGGGGAAATATTAATAATTCTTCTGCAATCAGCAAAGATTCGTCTTAATGAGGCTATACATTGTAAAACTGTAAGCACGGTGTCTAATATTTTTACGACGTGTAACTGAAGATTTTCTCCAGTTTTTTACAGGTTTCAAATGACTTTAAATCCACATTTTCTTCATAAGAAAGAGTCGTCATTGACGTTGAATTGGAGTGTTAAGGCGTATCAATGTTGTATGTTTGAGAGCGGGGAAAGGAATAGATAGGAATTGGAGAGGAGGGCAGGGGAGGTTGTAAGGGACTGATCGTGACGTAATAGGGTAGTTTCACCATCAAAGAAAACGAAAGGCATTGATTGCGATTCGTTACCCACCATTAGTGTATTCATAATGTACAAATTATTTGGTTTTAGAAATACCGGTTTAGACGAATGGCAATGGTCAGTTTTATCCTCATTTGAAAAAGGCCAGATTGGCGCCCATGCGATGCCACTCCACGTGACGTCATAGAGACATAGTTTCTATTCCAGTAGATAGGAGTTTTACATCGTCTGAGGTTACCAATGCATGCATGAGGCACAGAGCTCAGGGAAACATGTCTTAATAATCACCTATAAAAACTGGCTAAGGTCGGAAAGTTTTCTTCGTTTGATAAGGTATTAATAATCCTTATTTAAGCCAAACGCTACCAGCTAGCATGGTACTCTGCTACCTGCTAGCATCCTGCGTCGTATCAGCGCTCAAAGCCTCGCCCCAAGGTAACCTCACTTGCGACAGCGGGAACCAGAACGACGTCACACGGACTTTTCCCAGCATTCATACTTAGCCGTCGCGTTTTCGCGCGCTTTAAAATTTTCACTTTTCATTTAATCGCTAAAAATAGATATCGTCATTTAAAAATCTAAAAGCGTGAAATACGTACTCTAGGTGTAATAATCTTTCGATTTAGGAAATAAAAAAAATAATAGGAAACCACCCTATTCACGATCTGCTTTGACACCACTCGCGCTGTTCCTATTAGTCGATAGAATCGCTGGAATGAATTAAGTCAAATCGCTTTATTGCTTATTCAGATTGATGCCTCCAACGGTTATTTCAATCAGCACTCGAATTACAGAAACTACAACACACAACAGATATTTCAATAACATCTGGATTTTCGACATTAATATCCCAACTAAATGCACACTGTCTAAACAACACGACTCGCTGATGAGCCTTTCCTCTCTCTTCACTCTTCTTCTTTTTGTTGTTTAAAAATCAAAAAAAATTAAAAGCCTCACAGAAAAAGTGTTAACAATAAAAAAAAACTACTAAAAACTCAGAAGATTTTATGAAATTGAAAAATATCAACAATATGCTATTTGAGTGGTATTTGAAAAGTATAACGGTGATTTATGTTTTTAATTAAGAATTGGTCAAACGTAGTTTCAAGTTTCACACAAACAACTGGATATTTAAGATACTTGAACACACCCGCCTACAACGGAGCAGAACGCTTCAGAACCTGTTTGAACTTTGAACTCACCATTGCTAGGACGAATTTTGAGTTTTAATCGAGAAACGAGTTAGCTACAGATTTAAATCTGAAATTCCGGATTCATCCCCGATTTCAAGTTACGCCCGTTTGATAGGAGCCATATTAACCAAAGAAGGTGAGGATGAAAGTAATGTAGGGCGACAACGGTGAACGAGGCAAGGTTACAGAAGGCTCATTGCTCATTGTTGAACGTGCATTAAAGAGCAAACGGTGAGGAAGGCATTGGAAGAGAGGGAGCAGGGGGGCTGATGGATGGGGGGGGGGGGCGAGTGATCAAGTCGATTACATTCACTGAGGACCGCGCACAGGGTTAATCGATCATCAAGTGGCAATGCAGCCGATGCGAGAAATGAAGCACAAAGATCGACCACAATATAACAAACGTAATCAGGTTTTCTAGGGCAAGGAAAGCGAGGAGGCTAAAGCATAAAAGCTGACAAGCAGAAGAACTGGAGCAAGTGGAACAATTTAATTACAAGGGAGGCGGTACGGAGGAGGCGAACGGGCGCTGAAATAACGATACTAGGGAGAGACTTGCGTTTCGAACGGAGGCGTCCACGAGGGGAGGAACTAATGAGGGAAATGATGAGTAGGAAGGCAAAGAAAATATTAGCTAAAAGACAGACGTGGAGAGAACGGTCGAATGGAGCGGATGACCCTTTAAGATGGAGGACGAGGGCATAGTAATACTATTTGAAATGTATTTTCGGAGGAAAATGTGGAGTGGGAGAGGGGCAAAAGAGGGGCGAACGAGGGAGGGCTTGATGTGATTGACGAGGAGAGGAAACCATTGAGGGGAGGGGTCTAAGAGGTGCTTGGAGTCAGTACTAATGGGCGGAGGAAAGTTGAAACCAGTGGCAAAAAAACCACGAGGAAAAGGAAGAGGAATAGAACTTAAGGCTAAAATGAAAAGATGACATTTCGTTTGATACGAAATGATACCGTACAGCATCGCAGAGGACTTACGATAGCATTAAGTACAAAACCTATTTACAAACGAATGCTTGCACTATTAAATTATGCAACCAAAAATTAACTATTCATTGCACTATTCATTCCAAATAAGATAAAAAAACTCAGCCAAGAAATCGCACGTTAATTAAATAATACGATGCTAAGAGACAAGTCAACACAAAATATATTCTCAGAAAGTGAATGAAATTGCAACAAATGAATTACAACCAAATACATTAAATTATAAAAAAATACATGAAAACTATGTCAACAGGCAAAATAGTGGCTTACAAGGCATCTTACGAAGTGAATATTTATATATACCTTTCGAATGTGGTACCAAAAAGTGACGCGAAAAGTCTTCTTCCAATTATTCAACGGTTTACCCGAAGAGAAAGCATCGCTATCCCTCTAAAGGACAGATCTCTTAATTAAATATTAAGTTATCACCATGAAACTCAACTGTTATACAGCGTAGACACTACACAATATTTACCTGTATCTCAATAACTACCCAATTCCGGTAAAAATCACCGGTACGCCAACAATGACTAGCACACGAAAATTTAATCCTTCTATTTTCTTTGAGTTAACACTTCATATGTGAGGTAAAGGTCTACTTTCTATGCCCTGAATAATTCAAGATGATAAGTATTAATTATGAAAAAAGAAATTATAAAGAAATAAGAGCAGATAGGTCGCCGTTTCGGGTGGCTCAATACTTTTCGCGGCTCCTTGGCGGTATGCAATACTCTCAATGGTAATGTGACTGCTTCCTGTGACAACTGGCTTTTTAGATATTCTTCAATTAAGTTTAAAAATTGTTTGTTGAGCCGGTGGAATATAAAAATTTAAAAATAAAAGAAGTGGAGAGCCACCCTAATGATTACCATCTTTCCTATTTATCCAGGAATTACGGGGGTCGGTCGCCCCACTTCAATTAGCCACTGCTCGGGCAGCGAGTGTTCCTTAGTCGTCCTTGAGAGAGACGAACGCCGCTAGGGAGGGCGTTGGAAGAGGCGCGAAAAGAATCTCGGGTAGCACGTCCCAATGTCAGCCCCGCGCGCCTCGGAGGCAGATGGGCTCCCTTCCCACGCACGGCAGGAATACTTAATGCACCCCCTCACAATTGGAGGCAGCGATTCACACACCCGGTACACACGGACCACCTCATCCACACTCCATCCATCCATCCACAGCTGATCCACCGCTGCGAAGATCGGCGAGAACCCTCTAGGTGTCCACGCTTCCACTCCGATTCTGAGCCCGAAGGTCGGTTCGCCTGGTAGAGGGCGCAGTTCACCCTAATCCTAAAGATACTGCAACAAGGATTGCGATCAGAGTCAGTGCAAAGTTGTATCTCATGCTCCCAAACCCCGCAGTGCTGCCATCAGTTGCGTTCGACGCGTCCTTCGCGTTGTTTTCTCTTGACAGATTGTCACGTGACGTCATGCAACTTCTGTAGTTATGAATCCTGCCGGGTAGGCACACCTCTATTACAAACACGAAGAGAAAACACAAAAATCTTGCTGTGTGACCATGAATTCCAAGTTTCCCACCTCTCTGGGTACTATCCTTACCAAGCAAACAATGATACAGAGGCATAACTTGGTCTCGGCTGGGGGGGCGGAGGTCATAGCACACACACCGAGTAAATTTCACGAAATTTATGAAACTTGTTACAATTTGTTATGGAGGCAAGTAAGTAAGGGAGGCCAAATTGTATCCAAAAATTTAAGTAATGCATTTCAAACAAGTTAGGATCGCTGTGATAGGAATATTTTTTCTTATTTTTACGGTTGTTGGAGGGGAGGGTTTGTATCCACTTCCCCCTCCCTCATCGTGCAAGGAACGCGAGGCTTAACGTTAAATGACATACGCGGGCAAAAATTGAGCATGTAGAATTCTGCTGGTTTTTCCGGGTATTCTTCCGCGTTTATCCATTTGTAGGACGATATTTCGCCAACGTTCCAGTTGGCTTCCTCAGGTCCACTGAAGTGATGATGCAGAAATTTGTTCATCTTATATACACCCCGTTTGCCGCCTTTATACCCGGAAGAATACCCGGAAAAAACAGCAGAATTCATCATAATCTCCGCGGAAGCCTACTTGGAATTGAGCATGTAGAACCATTTCATTATTTGATATCTCATTAGAGGAAAACGGACACGACAGAAAATATACCAGGAAGATAAAAATTGCATTAGCCCACGAAGAGTTTATGTACAGGGAAGTGCTAATGAGAGCATCAATGAGTGAGAGAGTAAAAGAAAAGGCTAGAGAAGAGTAAGACGGCCCTCCATTCCTTCGATGGCCATTATACGTTAATGAAAACGAAAAAAACAAGCAAGGGTATAAGGATCCAACCAGATTAAAGAACCGACTGAGAGAACAGAGACTACAGCAAAACTCATTCTCCGAGATTTATGTTTAAAGACAAGCGTCAGTAACCCTATTCTAAATAGACAGAGCCAGGTTAGCTGAGATTGATTCACACCGATGAATTTTTAAAGCACAAAATTAAAACATACATTTGTGCTCCAACATGCGAAACGGTAGTACCACGCTGACAAGAACTACGGCCAACAAAGAATACCTAAGAAGACTCTGACAACCCTCAAAAAATTCCACAAAACAAGCGACTTTGTCCACAGTCGGGCACAAGTATGCAAAGATATTATGGTATTGGATGAATAAAACGACGACCAAAACCTTTATTTGACCGAGATTCGACCTCGAGCCTTTGAAGTTTCAGTCCAGAATGCGACCAAATAAGATCAGAGTTAAATTTGGACAAGGTGAATGATTTATTCGCATCATTTTTTTTTCAAAATGAGCAGTTAGAGACCTTGGCAGCTTGCTTGCAAAAACGCCGTTTTCGATGCAAGGAAATGCTAAAAATTATGCCAGAAGGTAGGAAGGAAAGGGAAGGGACGGGAGGGGAAGGAAGAAGATCTGGGTTAACGGACAAAATATGGGAACTACTGAGTTAAGGAGAAGATATGAGTAAATAGGGATAGCACGAGTGTTGAATGAAGTGTACTAAACCAACCACTGAATGGAATAGTACATCAAATCAATGATAAAAATACTTCAATCGATTGAATAATAAGAAGACAGATGGCCGTTAGATGCTGCTAGCGTGAGGAACCCTTACGAGGTAGGACTAATAGCTGAAATCAATCGAGTACAGCGCAGGGCGGCCAGATTTGTGATGAGTTGTTACGACAAAAAGTGCAGCGTTTCAAGTACGTTACACGAGTTAGGATGGGAATCTTTACACGAGCGAAAATCGAAGTATAGGCTTAACTTACTTAGGAAATTCGAAGAAGATATTTTCTAAGACGACGTGAATCATATCCTTCGTTTACCATCGTACTATGGTAGACGTGATCATGAGAATAAAATAAAAGAAATAGACTGCAAAGCAGAGAGATCTAAAATATCATTCTTCCCTCGTACTATTAAGGATAGCAACGTTGTCTCAATTGATAGGATTAATGGCGTCGCTCGCTAGGATCACTCATTGCATGTTTTTTTTTCATAGTTCTAACCTTGCATGTATTTGCTCTAGGAATTACTAACCATTAGCAATTGTTTATGAATAAGCATGTATATTATGCTAGTGTGCGTAATATTTCTATGACCGTGCGGTGGCATGTTGGTGATTTGTCACCCCCTGCCAAACACCCTAGAGGTGGCTCGCAGGGTATCATGTCGATGTAGAGCGAGCAGTAGATATGAGTGGCACTATGGTAGTGGACGCACCGCCACATTGAGTTATCGTATCGAGTGGCGAGACAAGTGACACTCGCGAGCGTCTCCCGGCAAGTCTTTCGGACCCCACCGAGAGAGCTCCACGCGACCGCCTCGCTCCGCGAAGTGCGGAAAAGGCGGCTCCTCCCACCTAGGGGGGGGGGGGAGGTTCGCACCCTACCACCCACCCACTTCCCGGCTGCTGGCGACGACCGCAGACGGGGGTCGCGCGACTTCCCCGGAAACAAAGGGAGGAGGGTGTCCTCGGGGAAAGCTTTCTTCTTGAGGTCACGAGGGGAGAGGAGGGCATTCAGTCTGGAAAGAAGAGGGTTCACGGGCCACAGTCAAAGTGCTACCGAATACGCCAAGGGACATCCGCATCATTTCGTTCCAATTCTCCGTATTTTCATATTTGTAGTCATAGTATAAAATCGCAGATATAAAATGTCGATGAAAGGTTTAACTTCCATTTTATTTTTACATTTTGTTTATTTATGACAGTCATTTGTTTCAACCGTGGTTATAAAACGTTGATGAAATGGCTGTATTAATTTAATATTCTACCTACCGCCTTCTCCCACTAATTACTCAATTGCGTAACAAACGCAACAGCTGGATTTATTATGAACCCGACCAAGAAAATGATATACTCCATCAATAACAGCTCAAAACGCGCCTCAACAATGAAATCGATCAGAAAGGACTTTCAATAACAGTAAGGACTTACGCCAGATTCATCAGTCTTCCGTGCCATTAGACAAAAAATTGATAGTTTGCGGCTACAATCAAGATAAAGTCGAGGTTTCCTTGACTGAAGGTTACGTCCAGTTAAGTTCTCGTGAACAATCACGTACTCGTCAAACATCCTCAACGCCAATCCTACAAAAAATTGCATCTGGTTAGAATGTCACGAACAAGACTTGACGCATTAAAATCATAAGTTTCGAGCAAATGAGACATGAGGCATGGATAATCGCACAGCGCAAGATGGGAGGCTTGAAAAAAGCTATCCTGCCACTACCAATTTCGGCTTCCCTTCATTGTGACACATATTTCACGAAAAAGAGACAGAAAAAAACAAAGCGAGTACGACAAAAAAAACAGCGAATGGATTAGATAGGAAAGCATTCGAATAGTTTTACTACATGTTTAAGCGCTGTACACCACGTTGCCTTATCTTCTGAGCACACAACCTCGCTTTTCCAATCGCGGCAGCCAAGTGGAAGCACTGGACTGAACAACGGAGTGCGTCACTTACAGACGACCGAAAAACTACCCTCTTAGGATGGAAAGCCACGAACGTGTCGATTGGGAGGCATTATAATGAGGGAAGGAGGATACGATCCGACAGAAATAATCTCGCCAAACATAGTCCCTGCAATAGCTAAACGTCTTCTCCCCTGAAAATACCACGGCAATCTTAAGCACACCTGACACCGGATGCCCGCCGCGGCGATTCCGGGACTCACAATGACGCCCAGGGCGAAAAGCCCCCTTCGTCCTCAACGCGCCCGACTCCTGCCACGCCAGCAGCGGCCATCCATTGATACACCACCCCCTTCAACGGCTGCGCCCACAAAATGCTCCGAAAGGCAATAAACACTCTCTCAAAGAATTAGTGAGTTAGGATAGATGTTCTTTGCCAGCTGTAGGGTACACTCTCAAAAAAATCAAGAAGACTTTATGCTGAACATTTTTCGCCGACAACAAAAAACTTTCATTTGAAAAAAAGAGCTTGCAGATTTGACATAAATAATTTTAAGATCGACCAGTTTTGTTCTGTGCGATACCTGAAGATGTCGCACGGCGACGACACTAGTCGATATTAAAATTACTTATACGAAATCTACAAGGGTGTTTGATTTAACATGAAGCAATTTCACGAATCCACGCCTAAAACTAATCATTTCAATTTAAACTTTTTCCACCATCACACACATGAAAAAGGGATTATATATATATGGTCTTTCGCACAAGCCCAACCCCCTGGAGTCTTCATCACAATCACCACATCACAGTGGAAGTGAGAGAGATAGAATTACCCGTTCAAACACTAAAAGTGTCACTGAAACCAACTGCCTTTCCGAAGAAGAAATAGCAAACCAACAGTAGGACAATACCTAGAACCACTCCCTTAAGCTATACTCAGAATTGTGCTATTAATATCACTTTGAAACGGAGTGTATGAGAAGAATGCATTGAGGAATTTGGACCTGCCAAGTACGAACGTCATTTAAAGATGATGTCGGCATGAATTCTCCTCAAATACCACTGAGAAATTTTCTGGTTTCCAGCAAGCCTCGATTTTATATCTCGGGCTGCCACTTTTACTAGAACAATTTTCAGAAACTATACTCAACTGCAGAGATTACCATTTATTACCGTTAATTCATTGATCCTGCCTTCCTCTCATTAAAATCGCCGGCTTCTCTTATTTCCACCAATTTCACCAACAGATGTTTATGATGAATTACACACACCGGAATGAATACGCCTTGACAAGAGCGTTAAATCACAGTAGCAGATTACTCCAGAGATTGGGAGCTCTAGCTTTTGCGTTTGAATAAAATTGAATTTCGAAGAAATTACTGAATAAAGGACAAAATTAGGGAAATTATTCACCCATTAATACCTGAAACTAATTCCACCTAAAATATTTATATTGAGCTCTGGCGCATGCAGAAACTTCCACGTATTCCGATGAAGTCACGGCGAGAGCAATATGCACTTGGCTGAGTGAAGCTTTCTCGCCTTTGTGACTCATTTTCCCCGCATCCTGGCAAGGAGAGCCGCCACGCTTCCCCGCCAAAGAGCACTAGCACGGAAAGTGACTCACCACGATCCCGTTTTTTTTCTGCCCAACACGTGAGATCGACCACTCGCGTTCCCCACGCTCCCGTCATTCGCAAATCGCGCACAGCCAGCAAGACGCCACTCTCGGGGGTCGGTCGGAGAGAGCGGCGCCCTCTCCTCACATCCCCACTCGATTCGATCTCTCAGTGGAAGGCCAAGGCATTTTTAAGGAGGTCGAAACGCTAATCGGCGCTCTCTCCCAAAGCCCACATTAATGATACTAATAAAAAAAATTAACTCCTTTCTGTATATTCGTCGTCACTAGCTGGATTTTTCTAATCTTTGGACGCTGATTTCGGTAGTTTTTCTGCATCACGCAACATTTCCTATAATTTCCTACAAACAGTTCTCTGAAGTTGTCAAGGTAGAATGGACCAAAAGGATAAGTTCCGTTGCCATTTTTACCAAGTGCACGTAATAAACGTCACATAATTGCTCCATTACCGCACACATGACATGGATTCATACTCTGTAGAAGCGATTCGAAAACAAAATTGGAATTTTTAGAAGTGGTTTCCAAAAAAATGTAGCGAGACGTATTTTTAACGACAAATTGAAACATAAGGAGAGCTCAATAATGATAACATATTTTGCGTATTTTCACCACAGTGATATATAGTCTGTTTCGTAATGCAACCTCGAAAGCCGAGGGTGCGGACTCATGGCGGACGGAATGAGAGCGGTTCATATGCGAAACGTAAGGTGGACTGCAGGTGAAATGATTCGAAGGAATCTGGAGATAAATCGGCGGCATGATAGATGAGGGAAAGGGGATCCTACTCGGGAGGCAACTCGGGAAATCCCTCCCCACCACGCCTCTGGCAAGTGGATCGTTTACACGGGGCAGAAATCGTAAATTACTCCCACGATTTAGTAATTGGACGGGAAAATGGGTGCTCCGCAGAATTTCAACAACACCAATGATCCATAAATAAAACGGAAAGCGTGGAGTAAGCTAGCGCCCACACGAAAAGTTTTAAAATGTCACGAGAGTCCCGGTTCAACGTTCAGTGCAGGAAGAGCAACTATATGAGAAAAATAATCCCACACGGAAGCCCAAACAATATCGGACAGTTAACTTAAAGCTAAAACTGCTGCAAGGGTATTTTAAGACCAATTTTACCGTTCATACACGATATTCTACCTTTAAGACAGATCTAGGAGCAAATTTGTTTTATGTGAAGTATTTCTCATAATCAAACCGATTTCCAACTTCGTAATAAGTGTCTCTTTTAAGGTGAGTTGTGAGTTGAACTCCAGCCAGTGTGTAAACGGGAAACGAAGAAAGAGAAAACTGGGAGGTGACCTGTTTGGTTAGACGAAGAATGTGAAGACAGACCGCGAAACATATATCACGCCACGCCCCCTTCTGCGCAAGAAAATAATCTCAAATCCGACAACTTCAATACTAGGTACAATAATTGAAAAGATTTAAAAGAAAATCGTGGGAATATTTTTTTTATTCGAACTCAACCTGCTTAGGCAGTTAAATAAAACTGGGTGATAAGTATATCATATCTCGGGCACAAAATAGCCGTCGACTAGTGTAATTTTTACAAGTAGGTACACAAGACGAAACCTTTATCGGTCATAAGTTTGAAAATCAGTAATATTCTAGCAATGATCTGCATTCTTACATCATAAGATAAAATGGAAATTTTCTGTTTCCTGAACGCATTTCCACAAACATGTATCGCCAAAAGGCACATTTTTAACAAGATACTTTAAGCTCAAAAGAAGCGCATGTTCCGAAAATTATCTAAATAACTAAGTTCAAGACTGCATTGGAATGGTTGATTTATTTAATTATATTCTTTAACTACACGATTAAAAGACCTGGGGGTAAATTCATCTAAGATGTCTGGAGTTTCTCAGAAAAAAGACCAGGTGAGAACTGACAATAACTATAACCAATTAGGCGAAAAGAACTTCGAAGCGAAAATATAGAATATGTAAATGGCGCTAGGAAAAAAAGTAAAGAAAATAGCGCCGGAAAGATAAATTATGTAATAAAAGGAGGGAATGGCGAGGGGGGCATATGATTTGAAAATAATATATATGCCTCCCATTATTTCATTGACCTTTCAATGAAATAATTGAAGAGGCTGATGAAAAACTGACTTAATAATAATAAACCGAAAAAACAATAAATGAACGTTATATTAGACCTCCTCAGCTTTGTGGTAGCATTCTCCCTACAAAAACATTAATGCGGGTTCAAAGTACCGACACTATTGAAAACTCATTTCCGGCATTGACATGACTGCAATTACTCCCCTAAGATGTACTAATTACCAGGAAGAAGATCTAAACAAACTGGAAGACAGATGCACTTGAATATACGAACTGGGTAATTGACTTTTGGGGCAAATATATCGGCTTTTGAATACAGAATAGTCAAATTTAAGGAAAATATTTAATGAATGTTTGTTTCTGACGACATCCCACAGGAGAGAACCTTGCGCGAGTCTTTATTTATTAAATCACTGGGAAGCATTAAATAACGCAATATTAAAGGATGTGTTAAAGGAGATGCTGAAATAGAAATATTTCTTTAAGGTGAAAAACGGGCTATTTGTTTGTTTGCGTCTCGAAATCAAAGAGGCCGTCTACCTTTAATAAAGGATCTCAGACTCTCGCCGCAGATGGCATCGTTGTCGGAAGCAGCCAAGGCGAGGGAGGATTCATCATGACATGGCCATACACGGATCACGAAAGCTTGAGATTTAAAAATTCGTACGACGCAACTGCTACTTTAAACTATAGGATACTACCTTAAATTTTCATGAAAATAATCACAGCCAATGTAGGATATCATATTATAATAATTAACACGGGATAGTTGCGACCTCTTCAAGCATTACCCGGGAAATAATTCACTTACAACCTTTACACTTCAAATAAGGATTTCACTCCGATCATTTCAATTAAAAGTACTCACCCGTACACCCATACATTCAATTAGCAACTTTAAGTACCGGGAATGAAAAAGCACAGCCCCCAGGAAGAGTTATGTCAGCAGTCGGCCGTAATCCTTACCTGAGAAGAAACAGAAAAGAATACATAAATACCGCGATAAAAATCACACACGTTCACACTCAATATGTGGGGGGCGCGCATGGATCGAGCAAGATTGCACAAATGAGGTAGCGTAAGTTTGCTGAGCTGTCATTAAAGAGCTTCACAACAACTCTAACTTTACACAATTAAACAGTATGAAAATAACTGTATTTTACACAGTACATATCGGATACTCAACCGTACTAAAAGGTAGAGTATTTAAAAAGGCTCGTGAGTTATTTGAAGACAAGCCATTCCAAGTTGGCGGGTATACCTTATGAACTTGAGTTTCAATCACCACGCCCTGAAACAACTAATCATATCAATGAAAATATTCCGAGAATGCATATATAAAAAGAGAATTTACATGCATGCTGAACGTGTTATAAGGGATCCCGGGGCGGAACGGGGTAAGCGATTTTTAAGTGCGAAGAAAAGCGGCAACCAGTCCAGATCGGTGTTGCTTAACTTATAAGTCACACCAATCTGGACTAGATATAGTCATTGGCGCTTGCTCAGCACCTTTTTTCGCACTTAAAAAAATCGCATACCCCGTTCCGCCCCGGGTTCCCTTACAGTCAGAGAATCAGATGTAAAACAAATCTAGGAATGTACATCAAGTTCTCAACTTAAGGGGGCAAATACCACTGGAAGGTTTGATTTATTGACGAGGATGAAGGGGTTTAAAAGGTTCTTCGCCGATTTTTTTTGACACGGGTAAAATATTTTCTCGTTTTGTTGGTAATATTTTATTCCACATTATTGCTAACATTCTCCATTTATCATATCGTATTTAATAATGATCACATGATCACAACATTTGAGGTGGCAATAAAGGAGTGGAACATTTTGTGACCATCGCCCTATCCGACCCCGAATTACTGCCATGATAATACGTATATCTACCATATGATACGCGTAATTCGTTTTTGCATCTGAAGTATGAATTATGTGGCATTTTTTACTGTACCCCCGGACATTCCCCCCAAATCCTCCGAACTTATCCGCAGAAGGTACTTCGCGAAAATGCCTTTGACTCGAAAGGCTCGGGGAATCAAAGTCTCGGAACTCTGTCTCCGAACTCTGCTCTCCGAACCTGCCATCCGAACCAGCAATACCAGGAGGTACCAAGACTTATAAGCAAGTACGGCGGAGGAATACCCGGATCTGGAAATCCAATGGGAAGTGGGTGATGATGCATGAACTGCAGTTTGGAGTAAAGTACTCCACTTTTCACCTATCAAAACTCTCTCTTCCTCCAAGACCTCATCCTACCATGTCTTTCCCCTCCTTGACTTCCTATGGCTTTCCTGAACTGTTGATCACACCACTTGGATGTATCTCCATCCAGGGGAAAGAGAAGAAACCCGGCGCCCTTCGAATATCTTACCCGCGCGGAAACCCGAGAAAAGTTTAAATATAACTGTTCCAGAGTTCCCTGTCAACGCGAGCGCTTCCGGGAAAATTGGACTGTTGCGGCTGACCGGGATTTTTTTGGTTTTTCCTCAGCTTCGAAGTAACCCCCTCGTATATCTTCTCGTATAGCGGCCTTCGACGCAGAAACATCGCTCGTCCTCTGACAGCGATTCTCAACTTAGTTTTGGTGCTGACAGACTCACTTTTGTAATTAGTTTAGATTAGCAATATTACAGTCAACTTTTATTCCTCCCGTCTCCAGGTCCCTAAACTGGCTGCGGTAAATTCATTACGAAGCCATCTCTCACACGATCACAGTTTTAGCCGCTGGTTCCAATTCTACGATTCCATTCCCCACTTTTCAGTTCAACAAACGAACCTCCCCTTTCATTCATATCCTTACACCCGACCGTCTTCCGTACACTCCCCCCGCTCGCCATAAACCCTCCCCTTTACTGAAGAAATCACAATACCTTAGGTTCCAAAAAAATTCCATCCACAATCTCCTATGAATCTCCCCCAACGCTACTCACGTCCTCTACCATCTCTCGAATTCGTCCTCGTACCCGAGCATTTCATCTTTTCCGATATGTTAACAACGAAATCTCTGTTTTTCTCAAACAACAACGTTAGTGCCCACTTAGCCCACCGTAGTGAACTGCTTCATGGTGGCCATAGATTGATATTTCGTAATTCCCTAATACTTCCCCGGCATTCGCCAAAATTCCCGAACAAAATTTTTCTCTGAAACAATAATGCGCGGACATTTTAAGATTACTTTAGTGATTAAAGGGTAACTAACCTCTAATACAATACTAACCAGAATAATAATAACAATATATTTTTAATTACTTTTTTGTGTAAAATGAGGAGGAAAAATGGTTATACGTTGATGGGTAATTATTCTATTTGTATTTTTCTTCATTTAAGTTCCCATACACTGACAGAGTTCGTACGGTTTCCGAATTTCAAAGTTTATGGACTGTTCCTGATTAATCATTTTAATTATTAGAAAATTCATCGACTGTTTATAGAATTATCTTTAATTGTCACATATTTAAATATTCTCTTTACACTAACCACCCCATTTCATCAAATAAGATAATCTCTATTGTAATTATCATTTTGAAGCCGGAAAGAGGTATTCTGGTCCTCTACATAAAACAATTCAGACATTTTGAGAAATTATACTAATGTAAGCGTATGCCATACGCGAATCCACGTTATTTCCGCGCATTTATTTTTATTAATTACTAATCGCGACATTGTGATTCATTTGAATATAATCCTACGTCGCAATGCTTGAAAAATTGTGTAAGCTAGATAATATGCGATGTCTCAACGATCTGGAAAGGGAGTTCGCAAATTTCAGAAAATGAAACGGGCGATCATTCTGCAAAGACTTCATGGCATGGAAAGCATTACTGTACCGAAAAAGAAAATACTTTAGAACATAATTCAGGATTGAAAAGAAATATCCAAACAAGTGGAAAATATTCGCACTCTCTCCTCCTACTGGGATAGCAAGGGCTTTTCGGAATTGCAGATCAGGATTTTTAGCATAAGTACTGGTCTTAACAGTAAATATAAAAAAATCATAACTACACATATTTAGTAATTAGGCCCTGCTTTTTAGTGTATCATTCGACTGGAATAAATATTCAGAAAGGCAGTTGGCTCAAATGTCAGCTAGGAACATGATCCGTTACTTTACCTTAACAGTATATATCAAAATATATAAATATTTTAATGCATTGAATACATTTGTTAGTACAAAAAACTGAAACAACAAAATCCATAAAAAACACTTTCAGCTAAAAAGAACTAATATAATTAACTTCCTTTTCTGGCCGGAGGATATTGCTTCTCGGATTGCGGTTTGGCGACTCCAGTCGGATCGTATTGAAAGCAATGAACTCAATTATCTAAAGGGAACCGGAAAAGAAAAAACGACGGGGCAAAATTTACGAGAATTCCACCGTTTCTGCGCACCCATGCAAAGAGGTTGACCGCAAACGAATTGAGTAAGGACATCAACAAATAGAAGTGGAGGGAGAGAGAGAGCGCGGGGGGAAAAGAGGCGATTGTCGACCACACCGCACCACTGCGTGCGAGTGTTTGAGAGCAGCCGCACCAACACCAAAGGGATTTGTTTCGTTCCCACCCCCACTTCCATCACACCCTCCTCATTTTCCCGCCCACAATGCAACTGGCGCGCGCAAACTCACACTCGGACAATCACACACACACACACACTCACAGCTCAATCGCATTCTCGCCAGTGTCGTCCGTATTCCTCCCACGCCCCTCAATTTCCAACCTCCCCCCCCCCCCTTCCTCCTCTTCGAAATCCCTCGACTCGGGGAGCCCTCGAAGCTCCCTCCAGGGGCACTCCAGAGCGCCCTACCGGGAGACTCCTCAAACATCGATCAATATGGAGTATGTGCGCCCCATCAGGAGGCAGCGGGGGGGGGGAGGAGGAGGGGATGAGGAGGCGCCACCCCCTCCACCCCTCCTCACAATTCCCAACCCCCCCAACTTCAGGCAGTCAGCGGGGTGCTCGAACACAACCAGGGCGCGAGAGCGCGGTGCTCCCGAAATGAATGGCGACGATATGAGCACACCAAAGGACCAAAATGATGGATGCTGCTAAGCCTCGTTCGCAACAACTTAACTCGACTCGATGTGGTTTAACTATAGACATAAAGAATCAAAAACTTTGTCATTAGGTTCACAACGACTTAAAAATGGCATAAATAGACTACCGATTGGTTGAAACAAGCTCAAATTTATTTTGAAATTGATCTTTTTGAAAAGAAAGATAATGTTGACAACCAAAAGCCATCAACACTCACCGAAGTTCTCCTAATTCCGTTTTTTTTTATAAATTGATTCACGGAAATAGCTGAGACTAAACGTATATTTCAGTAATTGGTCTATTTCATCTCAAGTCAAGTTACGCGAAGTTAAGTCGTTCTAAACGCCGCTTTACGCTGCAGGACTAAGAGAACACTGGTTCCATGCAGGCACTCCTCGACTCCTCCAGAACTCGGACCACAATGCTCAATTTGGGAAGACATCGGTTTAAAGGGTTGGGAATCGCACGGGTACGACAATAACGTCGATTATGCGTTAGAAGCCGACGCGATCCTGAATGACTCTCGGCAATTTTTACATTCAATGCGGCGTGCGATGGCACGACCTCGAGGGAGAGGAAGAATGAATGTCGGCCATTAACGAGAGTCCTCCTTCAACCAAGAACATTTTTCGACTGCAATTTGAAAATTTGCAAGCTTCAGTTGATGATGAACTTGCGATTCGGGAAAATTTTTCGAAGAGATCCACGTTGGAAAGACGGCTAAACGTTCAAAAGGCCTGATATCCTTCCCTTGTATATTTTATTGCACCGACAGCATATCCTGAAGAAATAATTTCAAGGCACGATTTGGTGTCAACGAGGCACTTCTAAGCTCGATGGATAGAAATGATGCTGATGAATTCCGGTGATGTAACGTCGTGTACATGATGTTCGGCGTGATTGATTATGCATTAATGTTTGAATTGTATTTTTACTTGAATGCGTATTTGTGTTTATATTGGTGGTTTGGAGTTGAGGGCACTATGGTGATGGGAGAGTAAACAGCGGATTGTTAGTGAGAGAGCCATTTTGGATAGAGGAGAGGAAATAAAGCTCTAAAGATTTTAAATTATCATTATTATTGTCTGAGAAGAAAAAAAGGTTGCGACATCACGGTGAAAAGGAAGAAATGGTGTGAGGGCTATAGGACGGGAATTGGACGCAGATAAACTAGGGATTAGGGATGATTAAATGAGCATACAACACGCAATAATACAGCCCGAGTGAGAGGGCGAGAATGGAGAACTCAATCACGTTCATGAATTCGACCAAGTGCTGCTGTAGACAAACAGTAAAAAAGAATGTTGGCGTCATAACATAAACCAAAAAACTTTCATAACTACCATTAGTGTGCACTTACATTACGTGTATCCCCACCTCATCACCCGATCGGGCGACCGATAACACAAAAACAAGTTTGGTGTGGCAATGAAAGGCAAAATCCTTTCTCCCTTTTACGGCGATGCGATGAAATATTCATGAACGACGCAGACGAGGCAGCCACGGGGGATACATATCTCCAACTTGCAGAACTTTTAAGGAGGTTCGCTCCAATACGAGGGGATTCTGCATTGCTAAATAGTAATTAGCGAAAACGATCGCGCGAAAATTGATACCTGACAACACAACAGTTGGGAGACTGAAGTTATCCGTATGGGTGGTGAATACTTTCATTAAGACTAATTACAGCTTTAATACAAACATGATTGAACCGAGTGAAAGGCTGCATGGTAACTTTACTCTGAGATATAGATCGACTCTGGGATATCATTTTAACGCATTACACCAAGTGAGTAATACGAGGGACGATTCACATTTGCATAAGAAACTCAATCGCTTTCACCAAGTTACGTCTCAAACAATCAATAGAAAGAAACTTACTCAAAAGCAGGGACGATTCCCTTCGCCCAATAGGGCTTATACTCCTGGTATCTTAGCAACGCATAGAAATTCAGACGGCGTTCATACGCAAAGAGATATTTACCACACCTCTAAAAAAAAATGAATTAAAAATGTGTTTGCAATATCTCGGATAAAAGAAATTATTTTGTTTCAAAGAATTCGATTCTTAATTTACAGTCCATTTGTATAGCAATAAAATGTAACAAGAAACCGAAATTTTTATCATCAATCAAATCATTACTTTCATATTCATAAGAATGCTTCCCTTGACCATGCTCCAAATGAAAATGTTCTGCGCCGGGAAAAATAGGCGAGTTTATCGAGCACTACCACCATTCCTATTTCACCAGACAGTACGCGACACGTCAATATCATAGGTCATCACCCCTAGCATCAACGCTCTGCGTCTGGAGCCTCATCACGTGAGACTACAACACCGATTGATCGGCCATGGCGTCAAGTCATAGTGGAAAACAAGACAGTCAAGCATTCTTAAAAATATTTAATATTAAATATAAAAAAAAAGGATCATGTTGACTCTAACGCCATCCAGGGAAGATGCACGACAAAAATGGCGGACAAGCCTCAACGGACAGCAAGCGCAGAATAGCCAAAGGGAAGAAAGAATTTGAAAACAACACTCGATTGTCTAGCTAAATTATATAAGTAGGTTACGAGTAGATACGTAAGAAAAACCCAGAGTGCACAGAGCGCGGAGTACAATCTCAAGAGACAATAGCTGTTGGGAAGCTAAAAATGGAGGAACCAGAGACGTAGGAAGTCTAGCGCTGGAGCGTCAAACAGAAAGATATTATGAAAAAAATATAGAAGAGCAAAAAAAGGGAATGAGAAAGCAAATCCCAATGAAAAATGATTTTGTAAGGAATATAATAGAACAGAGAGGACCACGTGGAGAGGATAGATACAGGCTAGGTCGAACGAAATAAGAAACGAGACAGCCACAATAGCGAGGAGGAAATAATTAACAGGCTAGATGAAGCAGCACACAATGGGTGGCTGCAGTCCCCTCGCGCAAGTTTGGCGCGAAGGGAGTGAAACCATTCTGGGTTTTCTTCAGCAGTTCAGCTCATTCTCCAACGTCTATGTTGACAGGACTCTCGTGCCCAAGAATATTTCTTAACTTATAAATACCCTCTAATAAATCATATCTTTAACGAGCTCAAGGGGTGCTTGAAACCGATGTTGAATTGAAGCTTTCACGGACGAAAGCGATAATTAGTGTAAATTACGAGTGTTATACAAGGTAAATGAAACATTCCACACAGCTTTAAATATTCTCCGATCGCTTTCTACGACTAAGCCTTATTACCAAGGGGTGAGCCAACAGATAGTCGGTCTGTCGGGATATACGAGCGTATATATAATCGTATGTACAAAAAGCTAAGCGGAAAATACAAAGGATGTTTCATTTACCATGCTTAAGGAAAATATGGTGTAAACTAAAACTTAAGGAGGGGATGTGAGGAGAAAATGGCCAAAGGAGAAGCCCAGGGAAAAATATAAAATTAACGACGCGCCATGCGAACGTGAACCACGAGAACTAGCTGCATGTGCTGCATGCAAAATTCACAAAACCTCTTACGACGATACACAAAAGAACGATTAAATGACCGATGACTGAATGCAACACAAACCAATCGGAAATATTTGCCTCAGGGCAGAACAGATGTTGATAACAGAATTTTCTGAACAGTGAGTACCCACGTCATTCTTCAGGTGCATCATGAAGATTCGAAGTATTGGCTTAACTTACTTGGGAAATTCGAAGAAGATATTTCCTCAGACGACGTGAATCATATCTTTCGTTTACCATCGTACTATAGTAGACGCGATCATGAGAATAAAATAAAAGAAATAGACTGCAAAACAGAGAGATTTAAAATATCATTCTTCCCTCGTACTATTAAGAATAGCAACGTTGTCTCAATTGATAGGATTAATGGCGTCGCTCGCTAGGATCACTCATTGCATGTTTTTTTTCATAGTTCTAACCTTGCATGTATTTGCTCTAGGAATTACTAACCATTAGCAATTTTTTATGAATAAGCATGTATATTTTGCTAGTGTGCGTAATATTTCTATGACCGTGCGGTGTGCATGTTGCGGTCATCTGGCATGCTGCATGTTGGTGATTTGTCACCTCCTGCCAAACACCCTAGAGGTGGCTCGCAGGGTATTATTTAGATGTAGAATACTTTTACGCAAGAAATACCTGCCATGAACTTGGCTAGCCTTAAACTTTTATAACAATTTGATAACAATACACTAAATTAACTGTCCGAGTCATAGATAGCTTATTGATACAGAGGTTTCGAAAGAACAATGACAGAGCAGGCTCCCGAGAGGAGAGTAAACATAATACAAAGCATTTCAAACAAGGGATACATTTACACCGAGTTGCTAAAGGTCGTCGGACTGCGTGAGTGAGATGCAGAACAAATCCTAGTTGAGGAGGAGGTTTCGCCGCGGTCAAAAGAGACAACAGATGAGCAGTCGGAAACAATCATCGAGCAGATGGACACGTTTGAACTCGCAGCCAGGGGTATGTACCAACGAAGCTAGCCCCCAAAGCATCAATCGGGACGCATATTCCAATGGTATCGCTTACTTCAACCCTAAATTTAGCTATTTAACTAAGGGGTATGACCGTGCAAAGTTATGTCCGGCAAGACAGTTTTAGAAAAATCAAACGCTCACTCAAAAGTGAAACTAAAAAAAAAAATATAAAATTGATGGACCACCACTAAATTTTCTACGGATCCACAAAAAGTCACGCAGTTACAAATGAGGAGACGGTGCATCGCTCAGAGGTTTAACGATGGATGTCGAGGCCTAATCATACACAATGATGCGTTGACATATAAACGTGTTAAATTTCCCGTGGAAAAAACGCATGAAACTGAGTATTTCCTCCATGTCAATGCATAATTGTTCATCAGAGCGCGTGACTGCGTTTCATGCTATTATTAATTCAGACTATGCAAATTTGGAATAATGCAATTATTTAAATTTTGCACTCCTGAGGGAGGGTAAAAGAGTTCTTAGGCCCTTGGATTCAATGAATGCACGAGAGCCTAACCAGCGAGCGGATTCAATTCAGAGGGAACGAATCTTTCACAAGGCAATAAAAGCTCGCAAAATCGAAGTAATAATAAGCAGCTACGTCTACCATGATACTAGGGCGAACATGAGAATTTTACCCATATAATGTTATTAAGGCCAAATAACTCTCCATGGACTTTCTTACTGTAAGCTCAAGGACGAAAGAAACTAGCGAGAGGTAGGCAGCGTCCAATAGACGAGAAATTGGGAAACAAGAGCAAAAGAAAGACGCAAATTCTGAGGCAACAACAGATAACTTAAATATTTTGCATCTCTAAAGCCATTGAGATCAAAGAATGGAAAAACACATGCTTGTTTATTTCTCAAGCTAACCATTTGAAATGGCAACAAGAATTGGGTAAAAGTGGCCATTATTTCCCTCGTCGCAGGAGTGAAGGGCAAGCGTCCAGCATCCACAGTCGAATCAATCACCGCAAAGAGAGCGCCGATCATGAACGCAAGGATAGAAGCCAGAACGTTCAATAAACCCTCCCACAGAGCACGCAACGAAAATACGCGCAGCGACGGGTACGATGCGAAATTGGTGGCAATTACAACACGCATAGGAGCTAGTGGCCCGCGGGCGCAATATCGGTGGCGTAGGAAAGCGGGGGAGGAAGAACAGTACGTCATTGCAGCGCGCGGGGATAAAACGACCCTGAAGCCGACCATCGCTCTCTAGCAGCGAGGAAAAAACAATTTCAACGACCAAGTGGAATTTCGCCAGCAAGATAGCCCGCGAGTGACGTGGATTTCCCTACACCCGGGCGCGGGCAGCCTTTTCGCTTTGGAGAGCCAAAAATTGGATAAATCTTTGCTATGCGCCTATGAAACTCTCCTCTGCACTCCGCCGGAAATAATTAGTTTTCATCTCTCTCAATCGCTCACAATTCCTGCAAGAGCGTACTCAGCACAAACTTGCATAACTGGAATGTTGTAGTTAGTTGAATTACAAAATTAAATCTGGTAAGGGGCGAAAGGCCGTATTCGTAAAATGAGTTATACAAAGCAAGCATTACTCGCAGCATACTTGCAAATTAAATTAAATTATTATAGGTGGTTACTCTAAGGTTAACAAAGGTTTAAGAGAAACAGAATACACCAGCTTTAATAATTACCCCCGCCTGTCCCATAACCCCACGCATGATATCCTCATAAGGCCAGATACCCTTAATTCTATGGATGATCCCCGATGCTTCCTCCCACTTACCCGCTAACTAATCGTCCTTCAGTCATCTTGATTTTCCGAAACCCCACTTCATCAAGTACGCGCTCCTCCTCGATAGACCCTCTCATTTCCCTTCATTTCCTCCAGCAGATTCCATTCCTCGCTCACCATGTCTAGCATTTCCTAGTTCCTTTTCCTTCCAGTGAATTTCACATTCTCCAACCTCTTTCTAACGTATATCTGGAACGCCTCCAGATTTTTCTCATCCTTCTCCCTCAGCATCCATGTTTCCGTTCCGACAACCGCGTTTCGCTTCAAGCAATAATCTTGGCTACCCTTTACTTTACACTCCCTAACCCACCAATTCTCATTTTGGCATAACTCTTGCTACAAAGCAAGTAATCTTCTCTCCATTAAAGAGGGCAATGGAATCGATAAATGAAGTTCTGTGCAGCCAAGTTATCTTTAAAGTACTGAACTATAGCCCTTAGAGTGACCTAATAATAAGTATAAAATTGCCTTGAAAATTTTTTCCATCCGATTTTTTTTTTAATATGAGACCCCGACACTGGGAAAACGCACCACTTCATAGTTTACTTTCGAAGTCTTGAGTGGTTTGGTCCACGAGGAAGGGGTGGATTAAGTGAAGAGCCAGGAGGAGTGAACATCCC
The DNA here is from genome assembly GCF_921293095.1 of Ischnura elegans. NCBI lineage: Eukaryota > Metazoa > Arthropoda > Insecta > Odonata > Coenagrionidae > Ischnura > Ischnura elegans. Next base: position 129,991,515 of record NC_060248.1, on the reverse strand, counting down.
CTCGTCAATCCCTCATTCCCGAGAAGGTTGTGGAAATTTAAATCAACATGGCTCTCGAACGCAAGCTTACATGGTACAAAGCTCAAGCGTTTCGTGTCTTTAAATTCTAGATGGATAAGACCGGATACAATCCCAGTAAACCTTTCTCGCAGGGTCCTTCCATGGTGGTTTTCGGTCGGAAACCTCTCTCGACACTAGGCCACCAAATAGCTTGCCTGAATGTTTGTCTCGGACAATATAACTTTCGGCATGAGAGGCCGGACTTCTTTGGTCGGGGCACAGTCGGACTTGAGGATTAAAGGGTTGGGCCCTCATATTTAAAACAAAGAGCATCGATTTTTTTATTTCTGCGCATGTGACAACGATTGAAACGGCTAAATTATAAACCACGTGATCATCGACGGGTCTGATTGGCTGGCTAGTTGTTTTAATTTTTGTCTGCATTCTGTTCCTCAAGGATCGTTTATTCGGTGATATCTAACCTACTTAAATTGAAACCTAAGTATACCATACACAAGCTTCTCCGAGATGCTCAAATTCCTCATTACAATCTATTTACGACTCCCAAAAACAAGGGGCATAGACGCAGTTAGCAACACTGTAATGGATAGAAACTACAGCGTTTCGACAATTTTTCCTAAGGTATCATAATATTTTAGAGGGAGTCAATTTTTAGTCGTACCTCGTCTCGTTCAACCCAAACATTCGTATGAATACGTCAGTCAGTGGTTGGAAGTGGGTTTTATAATATACGAGTGATAAAAAGTAAATCGTAGAGATAAAATATTATTCGTAAATTTTAAAGAAAACACTCCCTCCCTTTGACAGGAATTGGGTAAAGCTAATAGTACATTATTCAGTAAATAAATGACAAATTTCTTCTCTGAAATTAAGGAAAGACGTACTGGCTACATACAGAGGAATTGCTCATAGTAATCGCTACAGAATGTTTACCCACCTACAGAAATGTGCCAATTGAGAACTACCAAATAGTAGTCCATTTATAGAAAGAAAATCAAATTAAAATTAAGAAGTATTTGCTTTATTTAAAGATAATCGCAGGTACAAACTCATAATAATAAAATTGATTAACCATTAAATAATTCATACATAAGTTGAATATATTATGAATTGTATGCGCCCCAACAAAGGCTTTGAGGAAGGAAAGGCAAACAAGAATGCCATCAAAGTATTGTAGAGCTCTAAAAAAAAGGCTTGAAAATGCTATTTGGGAAGTGAGGTGAAAATATTGAATTAAATGTACCCTTATTCAATGGCATAAAAAATTCGCAGTCGGTAGGATTCGAACCTACGCTCCCAAAGGGAATCTGATTTCTAGTCAGACGCCTTAACCACTCGGCCACGACTGCCCCACAACAACGCACGATAGTTATTACATAATACTCATCCCGAATTGCCTCTGGTACCCAGAGAATTTCAGTGATTTCCAGTGATAGAAAATTTAGCGCTCGACAATTTTACCCAGGGTTTTAGGAGTATTTTAGGAGGGGGTTGATTCTGTGACTTTTTGTTGTATCTCCACATGTTTAAAAAACTATTTTGACTGAACAAAAACAGTTGGGATGTAACTATAAACAATAACCACAATCGGGTTACTCCTGATCGGCCGGTATGATCTACGCAATTCGTATACATATAACTTATTTCGAGGGTTTCTATACAATTTTTAGTTTCTTTAAATGTGATTCCAAGCATTGGCAAGTATAAACCCGGTGTCTCGATCAAATGTATTCTTATTGATCCTCATCTAAATTGCCTTATTCTTATTAATTCACCCTGATGACAATGGACGAGTCGTCCGTTGAAAATTTAGTGATGTACATCGAATTAAACTGATGAAACTACCGAGAAGACTTCGTGCAATCAAGTATGTAGTATCTATGTTGGCCTCAGCCTAAGGCTAATGTGCAGCTTTTTTTATTTATATTTACCCTGAGGTTGGGCCCAGGCTTTGCAGGCACTCTCTAGTATGATATTTGGAGGAGGCGACCGACAGCTTAGGTCATTTCCGCCAAGACGGAAGGGTAGGTAAGGAAGGGTGGAGAGAAACCCGGCGTCGGCAATAGCCTGCTCTTAACGAAAGGCGCCAAGGGCTTAACGTCCCATCCGAAGGACATATTCTTGCCCTTGAAATGTCCTCCACTTAGCATTCAATCATGGGTCGGGCAGTCTCTGAAAATTCTCTGCCACCGCCGGGATTTGAACCCGATCCCACGGAGTGGAAAGCCAACACACAGGCCACCACACCAATCCCATCCCCTTAACTAGCGGCTTTCGGTATTGGAGCCCATCAGGAATGAAACCACGATCCTTTTACTCCCAAGTATTTTTTCAGCTTACTGTGATTCTGAACTTGAGAATAAAATTACTAATAGAAGGATGAGATAAAATCGAAGATAGTAACCGTAATGGTGGTATTTTAGGAATTCCACCACGATATCCAGAGGAATTGCCTCTTGAGCGCGAGGCCCGTAAACGCTGCAAGAAAATGGATCGCGGCGGGCGGTTCGTGGGGCCGCAGGTATGCCCACGAATGCGGGCGATTGATCAAAATATGCGACGAGAGGAAGGGGGAGGGGCGGCGACGCGAACCTACGCTCCTCGCTGCGACCGAAATACGCCCGACGCGAGTGCGTGAGTAGGGGAGGGGAGGGGGAGGGGTGTCACCACCGTAACCCTCCCCCTCCGCCCCCCACCCTTTCCTCCACCGCCCCCGATTCCGATCCAAAATAATTCGAGGGGGTCGGAGGGGGCGGGGTATCGTGGGATTTGAAGACGGCGGCTCAAGATGAACGGAATGACAGGCTGGACCAATGTATACACTTCCGCATCTCGGTCAGTCAGAGCAGAACATGGCTGGGCAACGAAGGGTGAGTGGCAGGGAGTGCTTGGCTAGTAGAGAATGAGCTCATTTGCCAAAATTCACGGCATTTTTTCACTGATGCCGCGGAGCTAAGATTATTCAAACTGTCGAAATATCGTTTTCGATTCGAATCATAAGCTACGTCCTTTAAGCCTTGCGTCAATCCTCCCGTAATCCTTTGGAAGGTTGGTTGGGGGGACAAGGGTGGAACTCGATGGTAGCCTCTTCCTCGTGGTGAGTTCTGGGTAGTTTCTTCACGAAACTAGCAGAGACCTACTTAGTGAAATGTTTGGTGTTCAGGTTTTGTTCTTTCTCAGCCTTGGCTGAATTTCTTGTTGAAAATAGCTCCACAGGTACGTTATTCGTCATTATGACGGATGATAATTTAAAATAATTTACCTTATTATTAATTTTTGTGGGATCATTTACTACCATATGATGACTTATTTGATAAGAAATGAAATTCAATCGAAATAAATATTATTTTACCTGCGCTTTAGCCCCTAAAATGGAATTTTTGAAACGTAGGCAAAAATGAGTAGTGTTGTGCGGGTAGACTATACTCTAACTTAGTTGTTAATTCATAGACATTGTTTGAACCATAGATTTTGCCAAATAAACTTTAAATTACATTTTTATAAACCTTAAACTTGTATCCACTCTTTGATATTATACATTAACCCATATTTTCATAAAATTCGTCTTCTTAGCCGTTTGATTCTGAAATCAGCCTGATTTTTCGCAAAATTTTAAATTTTAGAGCTCGGGCGGCAGTGGTTAATATTAACCATTTGAAAAATATTGCGTACGAGATCTTTAAATCATTTTGCAACTTTCCTGCACAGGGCAAATTTGATTAGGAAAAAAAAACTTTTTTCGGCTCACCTTACTATACATGTTGATTATTGCGGGCATTTTAAAGATAAAATGGAACATCTGTAAGTCAACCTTTGCGCTGAGGACGAGGCCCGACCTTTCTTTGAAACACCATAGGCTTCCAGGAACACCACGACCGCTGTGTCACACTACAAATTCTCCATAATCTCTTCCAAAATTATTATTTTAATTTAATCGACCATTTTTGGCACTTATTTATTTGTTTGTTCTCCAGCAATCTCACAACTATCCCTCTCCATACTTGTACCTTGTAACGCCACGAGTATAATCTCATCCTCCTCCAGTACGGACACCATGTTTCTGCGCCGCTGGCAACGCTACAATCAACCCCAAAACCTCCGCTGCCTTCTTCTACACATACAAACTTTGCCGTTTGAATCAAGGGGACTGTGGTTTGAATACTAGCCTCTCCCCACTTGGTTGGTAAACGCCTCCTTTGCCAACACTTAATCTCTTTCTGATATCTTTACTGCTGCGCTCCTCTTTCCTTCGGCGCAAAAGAAAAAAAAACGCGAATCGTTCTACCGGCTAAAATTTGTGCTCTCTCTCTCTCTCAATTTCACGAGTACCCTCGGTTTCTTTGCCTCAAAAGAACCCCATGACCTTAGCTCTCATGCGGTTAATCTTTAGAGCATGTTTATGGGCTTGCAAAAGCAATATACGAGGGAGATTAAAATGAGTTTTGGACTACATAAGCGAGACGCAGAAAGGCACGCCACTCGCCCTATAACCACGTTGTAGGATCACGTGACCTCCCCCTTCCCCCCAGAATGGCGCACCCATCGCATCGCCCACGCAGTGGACTTGACATTCGCCCGAACACGCGCTCACCTTGCCCCACGCCACTTCAAGAAAGAAACGAGACGAAAACAACTGCACGCAAGAATACTACGACGACTCGCGATTTGCCAACCCATTCACACGATCGACACCGAAAAGTTTCGCTCACCCCATCTGTCGCGCTGACGTCATTTATATACCATATCATAGGAATCTAAGCAGCTGTTTCAGGTTTAATTAGGTGGAATGCTAACATAATCATAAGTAAAATAAAGTTTACAGGCAATGTTCCATAAAATACTTAAAGTTTACTTCAATACAGAATTCAATATTTCAGTTGACTCTTTTTCTTAACATGATGAGATATTTTTAGAAATGAAAAGTCACCTGAATACAATAATGGGTCGGAAAGAAAAATCAAATTAATTGAGGAAAACTGCCAGCAACCATGATTTGCTAATGTAAGAAGACTCGTTTAATCCAGGCATATTTTTTCCAACTACACCACGGACAGGTCCCGTGAGTCTCTTAATACATTTTTAAGTTTACTTCGCCCGTGTATTTATCTCAAAGTCATTTTCTCCGTAGTAACAACATTGGAACCGAATCGTCTCGCACGTTTCGAAAAGTATAAATTCATTCCTTTCCTCAACATGAGCGGAGAAATAACCACAATCATCAGCAGCCCGATTTTTTTAGCATACAAGCTCGCAACAATGAATGGAGCAACCACCAAGTACTGTTACACGAACTCTTTTGAGGCCTATGGCGTTACTATCGAGACAAAGCTAATCATCCTAAGGATCGAGATACTTAACCAAAACGAACGCAAAGAGCAAACTATGATGCTCAGCTGATTGGCTGGATATTGACGACACAGACGTTGAAACTAGTCGAGAGCGTTAACAGAATTTTTGATTGTTTTTACTCTACCGTGAATATTTCTTTTTTCCACAAGTAACGCCGGAATCACTCTAATGGATTACAGCGTAAGTTTGAAAGAAGTTACAGTTCAGGAAAAAAGACCGATCGAGTGGGAAATGATGTTTTTCAGGGACTGATTGGAAAGACAAGCATCAAGAATTTAACGCAAGTCCATTTTCTAATATGCTCACCGAATTATCCTAAGGATAGAGGGAGTTACCCACGATGGACTCAGAGAGCGAAGTATGATGCCTGGGACTCAAAATAAGTTTTTATGGAAGATTAATATTACTATGCAGCGAAAAACGATCGCCTTCCACAGATATTATTACGCGTCAATCCTTCCCCGTCATATCTACGCCTCAAACTCGCTGATTCTCCGAAGGTCCATTCACCCTTGAGGAAAGAATACACTTCCCAATCCTTATACGCTCAACTCAATTCAATGCTCCTACGGCAACTGACGACTGATTGTGAGTCACCGGCTATCCAGAGAGCTCTAGGCTTTCCTCGTATCCCCTTCAGCGAGTCTTCCGACAATTATTCAGACACATTCTCGAAATTCCACGCCATTATCTCTCCCTGTGTCGCATCATCCGCGCAAATCCAGCCAACAACAAACCCAGACTGTCTTTCTCATCGATACACACCCAGACCGAAAGTACGGTACGAAACAAGTAACTTTGTACGCAGTCACAAAAACAGGTGAAAATATACGCCGTGGATGAAATTCGCCATGCAGAATTCATTTGCCTCAGCTGGGATCCCCACTGGAAATTGGCCGAACTAACCTGATTAAGTTAAGCCATAATTTCATGGGGAATTTCATCCTCGGGCCAATACGAAGACGTTCATCCAACACTGTGAAATCGAGAACTCGGTACAAAGGCCGTGTTTCAGGTGATGCCCCAACTCCACATCGAGAAACGACGAATTACGTTAAATAACGAATTACATCAATTTAAAACGAATAACGCAGTAAGCATCCCCGAAAATGTAAAACGAGACGGAAACCGAAACGTCGGCTGCCTTAATCTTAAATGAAAAAAGCATGAAAAGAATAACACTCATTAAACGACCTCAATTTTCGAAGACGCCGCCGTCTTCCTCGACATTATAACAAATAATCGGAATATGCTTCCACTGGCTAAAAGTACTTCCAAAGATCCATTATCAGCGATTTATACTAATATAGATCTCATTTGTTCATTTACTACACAGCCTCTCGCGGACTTGCCAAGCGTTATCGTACTTAATAAGCAGTGCATTATTCCACGGCAATTAAAATCCACCTCTACTAATTCATTTCTCCTTTTAGCGTACGATTCACATTGCTGTCGTAAATAACAACCTACAGGAATCTAATAACGTAATCATAATTAATTACGATTTTTGTAATTTTAAAATGACAATCAGACAGCCAAATAGAAATAGTGTACAACAAAATATCGGTGAAAAATATAACACAAAACTTAGGAAACAAATGCATATTCGTTTCGTGGTATTCCCTGACGTAAAGAGGCAGTTTAAAGAAAGAAGCGTACACAGATACAGAAAAAAAAGCATCCCCTGCACAACTGAGGTCCGAGCAAAAAGTAAATTTTTACTTTAATTAAATCCATACAAAAAATACACTGCTATCACACAAGAGCTATGTTCATGATCAAGAGACCTTCTTCCAGCACGACTTACAAGCGTCTTCGTGCACATCTCGTGATTTACCAACTCATCAAATATCCACGTAGGTGTACAAGCTTCATTACCTTGTCAACACAACTACGAATCACTACTGTCTCACAGGAGTTCGCCCTTTTCAAGTCGACGATGATGCAAGCACACAATAACGAGCCGCCTACTCCTTCCTCGCCTTCAAGCTAATGCCCAAGGCACTTAGCTGGCGTGCATGCCTCACATGGACATACTCAAGCACAAAGTCGCTAAATAATGCGCAGAATAACGAAGCCTATGCCCTCAGAAGTTTAATATGTCAATGCCTCCGGCATTATCACTTCGCACAGCACATTGCTTACCAAGTTGTACGAAGCCTCAATAAACTAAATTGGCAAGAGGACAATTCATTTTCTCCTTTCATCTTTCAATCGGTACATATCAAGTCCAAGGGCTGAAGTAATATTAAAATTCCAGCAAAGAAGGATCACGAAAGTTATTAAATGTACCCGGGAGGCTAATAAAATCTTCGATATACTCGAGTTTCATTAGTTTTTCAAACTGTGTCTTCCAGCAACACAAACATCGCGAAAGCACTCTTGCCGTAAAATTTTTACCGTTTTCACCAGTAACAGTATCTAATTTTAACACGCGAAGAATTGCGACAGGCTCACAAAAGACAGACGCCGACGTCCGGGCCATTCGAGACCCATAATGTTTCTTAGATTTTGGCACACAAAGCAATCGACCCACTGCACGTGCCCAAAGACTCCAAATGCTATCTTTTTTAACCGATAGGGAGAGAGATGTCACTCACTTCTACCCACAAAACGGTAACACTTACTCGTGACATCCAACCTTAAGGTTTTTAGAACGCCGCAGTAAAAGTAACAGGAATTTGATGAAACTTTGGTCACATATTCTCTGAAAGACGCACTTCCAATGATCCAAAGAGAAAGGGATTCCCAAGCACCGTTTTTGAGATGTCTGGCGGTAATATTAGGATAATTTAACATGGGCTCTTATCGAGAAATACGGTTTTTTCGAGCTAGCGAAGCTGTTTCTAACAAGACTTTGTCGAGTTCATTAGAAGCAAAATTTTGCGACGAATCCAAATCTTTCCGAGAAAGTACAAGTTCATGATGAAATACGAAAGATATTTGCGAAAAATTCCTGAAATTGGCAAGATGGCCGCCAGGATCTCTGGTACCAACATCGCAAAACGAAAACCACTGCACCGATTTCGCCTAATTGACGCAATTATATTTAGATTTCCGGCTTTTACATAAGTCTCACATATCTTTTGTTTATAAATAAATATTTTTATGTAGTATTTACCAGTTATATTGTGAATATTTAGTCAAGGTGTGCCGTCAACAGTTCAGTGTGCAAAGGTTCGAAGCAGTGCTGAAACTAGTCAAGTTGACTACTGTAAATACCATTTTAAAAAATCATTTTTGACGTTTGCATGGTTTCTGAAGTGCAAAATAGCACTCACATTTCATTTTTTATTTTGTTTTCTTTTGTTTAAATTTATTTTTTTTGCGACTCTTTTGCATAAATAATAGGTAGCTCGAGTACAATACTTGACTTCAGCCGATGTCGTTCTAACTACTTTAATCAGGCGAAAAGCACCAACTACGTGAATAGCAGCAACAACATACATAGCTCCTGCATCGCTACGTAACAATAAGCAAAACCCCAATGTAAACCATAGAGAAACAACAGTGCGATGATTCCCTTCATAAGGGATGTTTTAAATGGTTGCCACGAGAGACAATGGGATGAAGACTCGAGTAGAAATGTAGGCTGTGGAACTGTTAGCAATGAAGGTTGCGGAAAGTTTAGGATAAAATTTACTAGATTCTGCCATGATGCTGTGAGCGACGATTGGGAGATGCGGGACGTGGAAGGGAGTGGGTCCAATCTCGCGCTGCTTCGCTCCATAACGTAACGCCAATGAAGATAAAATTTAATGGATGCAAGGATAACGGCTTACGCAGGGGCTTAGGGAAGACAAAATACTATACGCGTACACCGTCAGACATTACACATGCACACCATTATATAGAAATACAAAGATCCACTTCGTCAACAGGTATTGAAGGATAAAAAAATACAACAGTTGGATTCCAGAATCTCTTATGACTACGGGCGATTAGCAGATGGAAATGTAGGAGAAGAACCTGAACAGAGAGATTTATTCTTTCCCCCCGCACTATTGAGAATGGCGCCGCTCACTAGGAAACGAAATCGTAATACAAGAGACGAGAATCAGTTAGAAGGGAAAGGTAAGTTTTGGCGAAAACAAATCACCCCCGTTCAATTATTACTCACAAGCTTCAAATATAAAAAATAGACGCAAAAGATGCTGCCCACTTTCCATGATTTGGCGTAGTCATTAGAGTTCGGTTCATTATATTGTTGAATGGAGAACTGCTCAACGAGCGAAGAAATCCCTTCACACGAGAGTGGAAACAACAATAGACTACAGAAGTCCTCATTTTCATCCGAATCACCTAGGTATTTCCGGCCGATTAGGAGTCCCTGATTGTTGTGAAAGTCCATAGTTACGTGTCAACGATTTTTCTGTTTAGTCAAACATATCCAATCACCCTGATGACGGTGGACTAGTCGTCAGTTGAAACGTTGGTGATATACACCGATTTAAACATGTGGAGATACCTAGAGACTATACGCAAAAAATCGCGTATGTTTTAACAAAGAACCAATTTTTAACGTAAGGACACGAGTGGCTGCGAATCTGTGATCTGCTGGGATAAACGAGCGACTTTATCATCACATCTGGGAAATGTTAACAGATTTTTCGCAGAGAAAGCTAGAGAAATAGGCGATGGACCGAACGAGGGAAGAGTGAAGGTCTTCTAATTACCCATATCTATCAAAATCTTCAAAAAATGTTTAAAAGTCCGTTATCGCCCGTAAATGATCGACAATGCACTGTTTCCATGGGGATAAGCGACCATCTGCTACTACTAAAAAAAACCACTAGTGGGCACTTTTCCTTCTTCCAGCGTCCTCTCATTCGCCTCACTTTCTCCGCACGCCTCCCGCAAAAATTGGATAACCCAACGCCCTGCCAACCCCTCTCCCCCCCCCCCCTCCCCCCCAAAAACGTCCACTTCTCCTGTGTCTTCTTCACTGGATCTGCCGCTTCGACCAGTGCTCAGTGACCCACCGACGACGGACGCTGCCTCCGATTCAATCGATTATATTGCCTCCGACGAGCCAAATGCCGCGACGGCAGAGGCCGATCGCATCGAGGTCGAAAACGAGGGGGATCGCAAAGGCAGTGGCTGGTCATTTCACACTGAAAGTATCGTCATCCATACAGTATGGAACGAAGTTTACTTGAAATAGCTAATTGACTGACGTCATATAGATGATTATGAACCCATTAGCTTCGTAGCTGATATATTATTTCAGCTTTAATCGCTTCCACGAAGAACAATTTCAGTTTTCTTGCAATGTTTTTCGAATTTTATGACGCACTGGTTGAAAAATGTTATGCAAAGTATGCATAAAAAGTATGTGCTAAGGGCATTTCAATTTGTACCATGCCGACAAGAGTCATTGAATATATACTGTTAATCGATGAGAGTACTTGATATCAATTCCAACAGAAAAAATTACGGCTATAAAAAGAAGAGTCCGTTGCAATTGAAATTTCCGCTGCCTTTGAATATGATTATAATCAAAAGGGCAAACAGACAAAGTGAAATAATTACGATAAATAACCATAAAAAAGGATATAAATCCCATTCCAAAAACCGGTGTCGGCAGCAGATGTTAATAGCAAAGTAACATCAGTGATTAAAGGAGGCGGGAGTAGGTATGCCAAGTCGTTACCTCAGCAATTCAATAAAACGTATCAACAAAATCAAGTCGAAATCTTCTAGTATTACCGACTGTGAGCTAAGGTTATTCAACCATTGCATTTAGAAGTCTAACATACGTTAGTAAATGATCAATGTACCCGCGCATTAAGGAACTAAATTTAAAAGTTACAGATACTTTCATGCCAGAGATTTGGACATAGTCAGCGATTGCATTTCGAAGCGACGACCTCCGACGTCCGGGTAATATCCCTGTTACCGCTTCCAGTCCACGCATCAGAGAAGATAGCCAATACGCGAATACACCCAGAATAAATTTACTCCCTCTTGCTAACGGCAGCGCGTTCCGATAACTGTCCCAATTAAAAATTTTAATCATGAAAATAAGCACAAGAAAAGGCTGTACCTGGGTCCGCGAGTTCATTAAACCAGTGCTTCCGTTATTTGCCCGTTTAAGCTGCAGACCGTGAAAAGTAGTCGGAATGCGAACGTGAACATTTGAAAAGGCAGGCGGCAATCGTTAGAACAATCAACAAAAGACACAGAGGAAACAGGATTTTAGACTGAGGTTAAAACAAATTCTCGAGCAATAACGAAAAAGTCCACGGGGAGAGTGAACTGGAACCTCCCCTCAACAATCACAGCTGTAACTGATCGAAGCAAGTTTAAGAGAGATCGATGATCGTGTAATATCCAGTTCAGTGTAGGTAAATCTCGATTGCAAGGCTTAACAAGAAAAAAATACCTATGAACATTCGCGGGAATCGCGTAGAATCCACAAACCCTCCCCGAAATCAGGAGGAAAAGATTTTCAATGCGTCTCATTGATATTCTCACCTAAAATTGCATCCCGCTCCACGGTTGTATTACATCCAATAGTAGTTCAAAAATCAACTCATTTAATCCAACCCATGGATAATACATTTAAGTAGTTACTGGCATTACTACGCCCATGTTCACAGATATACACCTTACAACTATACTGTCTTGAGTGTTAGAGGTGGAATCACTATCCGTCTAACCCAACCACCCACACCTGAAGCCTGATAAGACAGTCACCTCAGCACCTGGCATCAATCAGCCCTGAAGACAATGGAAGACAAAGTGTACAATTGAAACTTAAGCAGAAATGGAGAGGCTGACCCGGTAGGAAGTCCGAGAAAGATTCACTGCAGCACTCCAACGGTAAACATCAAATTCAACTTAAACAAATCCTTCTCGGGTTTCCGACCCGGTTAGGATCTGCATGCTGTAGGCCGACGTTTCTTCGGGAGACTTTGCCAACATCTCGAAGGCTGATGATGTTGGAAACGTCTCCCAACAAAACGTCGCTTCGGCCGACAACACGTAGACTCTAACCCGGCAGGAAACCCGAGAAGATTTCATTCTCAGTCATTCACCGGGAAAAATTCAAGATTCTTCATCGAATCCTCCTTGAATGGCATTAGTGCTTTTACATCCGATTGGAAGCAAAGAGTCGTTGAGTCCATAGGAAGCTAAAATTCGCAAAACTTGGGAACGGTGCTTCCCCTTGAAACTTCCGTTCTCCGAACGATCAACAAGTTTGTCGTGATTTTAAAGATGAACCCGCACGCGAGGAACGCCCGCTCCATCGTCGCCGCACGCACGCACGCTAATAAGCCACAACGCTACGAACCGCATTAATGCACGTTACGAATCCCGGAGAGTCCCTCATCTCATTCGACCAAATCCTCCGGCGCACAACGTGAATATCTGATAAGATGTAGCACAGTGGCTTCGAGGTTTACGCCGAGAGGGTTTAGCGATTGAAGCACTGGGATGATTAGCATACGAGTAGTCTATCACCAAGCAGAAAAGGGCTCGAATTGGAAATACTGACTTAAAACATGAGGGGTTCTTGCAACTTCTTATGTCAGCTGCAAGTTCTTCGCCCCATCCCCACCACATCCCCTGGATGAGCGATGCGGAATATCTTCAAACTTCCCCTTTCATCTTTTACTCCGCTACGGACTTCCCAGCTCTTCTACGCGATGAAGGATCACATGATCAGCACATTTGAACCGGTCAAAAGCTTCGATTTCTATAGGCTTTCGTTTTTTCCTTCCGCTAATGATACGGTGATTACCACGTTTCCCTTCATAACGAAGGTAGCAAGGCTCTAAGGCACTATTTCATACTTTTCGCGAGTGGCGTAGCCAGGAATTTCGTCCAGAAAGTCCTGGGGGAAAATTTTTTTAAAACAGGGTACCAGGTCATGGGTTAACTAATTTTAACACTTTTCATAATCTAAAAGACTCCATTTGTTACAGAAATATTTTGTAAATCCATGATTTTTCAATATTGTTTTCTTTCATGAAGGAAAATAATTTTGTTTTTATATTTCGGGGGGTACCGGACCCCCCTGCCTACGCCACTGCTTTTCGCGTGCACTAGCACCCATTATTTCATGACAAAATCTCTACTGAACCCCGAAAAAAAGAACAATGACACAGCCAGTTTTAATTTTAAATTAATAACAGCCACCATGGAGATGGAATTCCTGATGTAGTGAGTTGGATGAAAAATATGAAATTAAATATCAATAATTAATTTCAAAACTTCTGAAAAAGATTAAGAGAGAAAAAACTTCAACACAGCAAAAACGTTGGAAACTAAAGCGATATTTATGGAATAAGTTTTCGCCGCTTTTGGTTATCAAAGCTATACATACTGATCGAACGTAAGTACATCAATTCCAAAAATAAAGGACATGAGATAATCTGTGCGCCAGACTCCTCTCTTGCCTGACTCATCGTCAAAAGGCGCTAATCAATATCAAATCCAAGGCGCTAGAGTCAATATTTGCCCAACATCCAGGGTAGTCAAACTTCCTAGATGGAAAAGACGCTCTAACCTCTGATTTTTATCATCAATACTAAACTCAGACGTAAACAGTGGTCGCATAAAATTCCACATCAAACAGTAAGTACCTACATAAATTTCAACATCAAGAGGTCGCAAAAATCAAAATTTTCACAGAGGAGCTTCCTGAAGGAAAAAATTTTTCGATATGCCTAATCGTTCTTTTCCTAAAGCCTTTTATTAATAACTTGGCCTGATAATTGTTCGAATTAATACTCTACCTTTTCATGCTTCACACATTTTAGACCTGTAAATTGCAGTGCATGGACATTTTTAAATTAAAACCATGATCCCTTCAAAAACTGCCTATTTAGAAGTAGGATATATTAACAGTTCACGAAGAGAGTTCACGCACTGTGACGTAAATCGCATTACAAATAGCAATAGATGTAACCACGAATTCTGAAGAAGAACAATCGGCCTCGACAACGGTGATCAACATCTCCATCTACATAATCTCCATTCATATTTGGGTGCTGCGTTGGTAATTCCGGAGAATGATGTGCTAAAGGTGTGGCTCTTCCAAGAAGATCTTTCGATGTATGAAGCAGAAGGCTGGGCAGCGCTTATAGCCGCACTTCACGATCTTTCAATTTAGCCAAAATTATGTAACACCATTGTGCATTTAGATAACTGTACTGCACCTGCATGCCTTCGACAAAGGAAGAGTATAGTTATTTTACTTAGGTACCAGAAATACGACCTAGGTCGTTCACTCAAGACCCGAAATCACAATTTACTATGACTATACGGTAGATGAATGGGAAAGATAGATACTATATCACGAAAAAAATTCTCCCTCATTCAGCCATTTGCCCACCACTCGAAAAAAAATCATAAGTTGCCGCCCACTTTTCATGAGTTAGTGACGTCATTGAAGCTCTAACTCATTATGTCATTCAGAGAGGAAAGAATCGCTCATTAGTGTCAATAACAGCAAATCAGGCGAGACGAATGCGTGATACCGAGAAATGGCGGAGAAGCGGTGAGCCGCTCGGCAAGTCTGTGACGTCATGAACTTTTCGGCGAAGAAGATGAAAAGACATTCGACGTTTCGCCGCAAATAGCTCGAGAAGTAAGTGACGGATCGAAAAACTGAAATATACGGGTCCACTTATTTTTCAAACGATCCCAATCTGCAGCAATAAGAAATGGTGACTTAGCCCATTGTATCTTTATAATTAAAAAAAATTAATAAAGGACAAGAGAGACAAATTGACCGGGCAGTACGTTCCCTCAGCTGACAATTCCACTGTTCTTTTCGGATCGTCATGACTTCCGATGCCAGCTCGGCCGCTTAATCGTCAGCGATTGGGTGGGTATATTTTTGTAGGATGAAACCTGGGAACGACAGGAGATCGGAAGATGGGGTAGTGGAGGGCGCTGCCTCATCTCTGGAAAAGCTAATACACACGCAGAAATATAACGCTACTGATACGTTTCCCGATTTAATTCCCAAGCATGCTCCCCAGCTGTAGCGCAGAAGCATATTCCCGAAAGTAAACTGAATCGAAGAGAGCGCGAAGGTCATTCAGATATCAAGCGGCAATGACCCCGTATCTAAATCTTTACGCACGATCCCATTCATGCTTGCATTGAAAGAAAAATAAAGAATCACACTGCTGAACTAAGATAAACGCTGAACGCTAACTTGAAAGAAAATAAACAAGATTACAGCACTTTAAAACCTTAAGAAGAAGACGGGGCAAGTTAATCAGCCACTTTGTGAGTTTTGATGGAGCTAATCTGCCGCAAGCAAGGAGGCCCATGTGTACATTGCGCAAGCCCCCCTGAAAAATGTCCGGTGGTGCAGCCTACAGAGTACAAATGAATTCCCCCTCCAATTAACCCCAGCCCAATATTGTATTCTGGCTGTGGCTTTTCGATGTCGCGAAGCAGACGAACGCGGAAGGACAAATTAAAGGGCAGAACGAAATTGGCCAAGGATAAAACATATGGAGCAGGTGATAAAGGTTGTACGACAGAATAACGATGTTAAGCGTTTAAAGATTAGGCGATAGGGGAATTAAGTGAAGAGCTTTGTCAAACCAATCTTCGGATCATTCACTGTTCATGATGATGCCTTTACGGTTGGGTTACGCACTCCATCGAAGTGGCCCTAAAATCAAAAGAGTAAAAAAATCGAACCCTTAACTCTCTCCCTCCAACGATTATGGAGGGGACAGCCAACGACTCCATTCTCCTTATCTGATGGAGCGCCTGAAAACACTTACTTAGATAGCCCCCCCTTCCATGCGTCTCGTCCCATTACAACAAAACGATCTATTGCCACGGAAATTGCACACGAATAAAATAAGACGTAGATTTAGGAGAGGGTCAGCCGTTCACCGAATCAAATGTGGAAAAGAACACGGGGATGGGTAAACTGAGCTAATTTTAAGAACCAACACATTATTACAGGATAACTAATATATTTATTAAAACTATTAAACGCCACTTTTTACATTGAATCTACCAGGGAACTACTATCGCTGCAAAAAAGGTAGAACGCTGAACTTTCAGCACTTGTATGAAATTCTGCCGAAGCTCCAAGGGTCGTGTCATGTATCGTTTTACTCAGTGTATATTCGACTACAACAATCAATCATTGAACATTGTATAAACGTTAATGTCTAGCTTCTACGGTC
This sequence comes from Ischnura elegans, assembly GCF_921293095.1. Lineage (NCBI taxonomy): Eukaryota > Metazoa > Arthropoda > Insecta > Odonata > Coenagrionidae > Ischnura > Ischnura elegans. Next base: position 129,974,974 of record NC_060248.1, on the reverse strand, counting down.
AAAAGAGTTAAGAAGGACACGCGAAAAACTATGAGAACGGCGAAACGGTCGTCTTTTTCATATAATATTTCATTGGCGCACTTCATTGTATTTTTTTGTCAAGACAACGACATCTTCGCATAACAAATGGCTTTTTAAAATCAAATTTTAGCCATTTTTGGATTTTTTTTTTAATGGCTGAAAGGCAAATTTCAATTTCCGAGGTGTAGAAAAGTACATGAATATCGAAGTTACGTGTGCTATATGCAAAAAATATTTCTAAACTTTTCACGCAAAGAAATGTTTATGTTGTTCCTCTTCCTTAAAATAAACCACAAAATCGAAAATCGACCCGCGGCAATGCACAATGCCAAAATAGTAGAGTGATTTAGTAAATATGTACCTTTCGGATTTAAAAAAAAGGTAACATTAAATTTTAGAACGCTACTTGCAATGCGAATACGTCGTCTTTCTATGAATTATTCGATAAAATACACCAATCAAATATCTTCCCGGGACGATATGAAGAAGAAGACCGTTTCGCTGTTCTCATAGTTTCCGGCGCGTTCTTCTTCAATCTTTCGACCGTGGAGGCTTAAAATTTACGTTTCAACAATTTTTAATGATTGATTGCTGCAGTCGAATAAACAATGAGAAAAACCATATATCACATGACCCTAAGGAGCTTCGGCAGAATTTCATATAAGTGCTTAAAGTTCAGCGCTTTCCTTGTTTTGCGCCGATAGTAGATCCATGCTTTCCTACTAACTATGCGAATATTGATCACGTCTAGTATTTTGCTCATCACCTTACCCCTGCACTCGTGTAGAATTATGGAATAGATTCGCTCTGTTTACGAATAAGTTCATTATGTGATCGAGGGGGAAAACAATAGTATCTACTGCCAGTAAAAACTATGTTGATGTCCCAAGAAATAAGAGACGTAAAAAATATATTTTTAATGTCATGGAAGCTAATTAAAAACAAAAATGAACCCTCTCCCTTCTCAACAGATAGGTAAGCAAGGAATGCCTTCAGAGGTCAGAACGTACACGGACAAAATCCATCAAGACTATTCCATCCCATTCTCGGTGATTTCTCACATTTAAAAGCGTTTTCAAACGAAATAGATGAGACATGTCCGTAGATTCACGAGGTGTTATCACTCAGCGTAAAAACTACGTTTTGATGTCCTACTCATTCATGGAAATCACGGCTAACCATATACGAGTCGAGATTCGTATGTTATGGGCTAAAAAGAACATATGATGTAGACGTTATCTTACCTCACATTTATCTCAACAATCGTTTAAAACTCGCGAGTGAGCTTATTCTCATTAATTTCCAAGACAGAACTTCAGAAATACATAGGTGGTCGCCGACTCGATGGTGCTGCATAAGAATGGTGAAAAAAAATCAAGAATAATTTCCTTTCTAACTATCCTCTAGGTTCAGAGAACATGCATTTTCGATACAGGAACACGGCCAACCTTTACTGACCAATGGAGTAATTAAAGAGTACCAGTGAAGATGCGTCCTCTTTTGAGATAACACATCACCATCTTCATTTTAACAATGTGACGGTCATTCTAACATGGCACTGACCACATCAAGATGGAAAAAATTGCAAACAATCCTTCATGAGAACAAGTCGTCACGAAAAGTGGCCACTCGACATATTTTAGCAAAAAAATGGTGACAGATTACAAGGAAAATTTTGACGACGTCGCTGCGGCTGCTCTGGAATCACGCTCGGGCGCTCCGTCGACCAACGTCTGCCGATCGGGTCAATTCCATCGCATTGGGGGAAAGAGGAGGCGAAGGCTTCCACATCGATCTCACCCCAGGGCGAGACGAAAAGACCGCGCCACACGGACGAGAAGTTCACCTTCAGGAACACACATCTCCATTCACATCTCCGAATCACACGGTCATCCCTCAAACACATGTGAAGGGATCATTTGAGCCAGGCCTCTTCTAAGATGGTGAAAATCACAGCTTACGCAACGGGGTCGTACACTAAGACCTTAAATTGCAATTTCTTTCAATAATTCGGTAAACGGTAGGGGAAGATGAACCTATACGAGATGACAAGAAGTGAGAAATTTTCACGCAGGAATAAATTATTACCTGGTTACACGTTACATCAAGGCCGTAGCCAGGGGGGGAATCAAAGGGGATTGATCCCCCCCCCCCCCCCCCGAAATGAAAAAAATTAAACAGATATATGCTCGCTTGGTGCTTACACGACGATATTATATAGCGGCGCAGGGGCATCTACTAGTCCTAGTCTAGCTTGAGTCAATAATTATCTAAGCGAATTTGTAGGTGCAGTGTGTGAAATTATAGTGGTGTGAAATTATAGTGCTGTGAATTAGTAGAGAGGTGAGTGACTCATGAGCCTCCTGAAGGACCGCAGAATTGATATCGACACCGAGGAGTTAATTCATTTGTTCGCTGCAAAGAAAGCTAGAAGGCTAAATTCAATTTTTTAATAATATTTTTATATTTTCCTTTAAGGGTTTTTAATAAATATTTATATTTTACCGTATACGCTATTATATTTATCTCATAAAAATAATTTTATGTTTGTCTACTATTCCATAAACCCCCCCGAAAATATTTTCTGGCTACGGCCTTGCGTTAAATTAATCCTTAATAGTTGATATCTAACGGCATTCACGATTTTGGCGGACCGGAAAGGAACATGCGCGAATGCATGCACCAAATCAGAACAAGTTCTATTTTCTTTTAATGAATTTGTAAAATTTGGGAGTTTACTCTGCCTTTTGGGAGTTCATTATCGCGTCCATGATTGCAGATATCTCCTTTGTGTTAAAGTGTGCCGAGTAACGAGGCCTTTAGAACCGATTTATGCCTTCATATAGAGATTGTGGCGCTACATCCACGGCTATTCTTCACTCTGTCATTCCATGCCAGAAAACATACAATTAATAACTCGTCTTCAAAAACAGCCACCAAAAATCCCTGGCTTAGGCTCCGTGGATAAACGCTCAAATTCACGGTAGTAAAAAATAAAAAATAACGCAAATAAATACACTTTAAGACGATCGTACAAAACATTAGAGTGGTCCATATAAAAAATTCCAACATCACATTTCAACATCGGAACAGCATTTTCTTATTGTGATGATAGTCTATATAGGATATAAAAATTGTTTAGGCAAAAAAAAACATATGTATACGTTGAGTGGACAGCTAAAGGCTAAACAAGTACGCGGCGGATTGGCCACGTAATCAGACACAGAAGTGACGCGAGAAACAATGATAAGTGAAATCGATATATAAGTCCCCAGAGGAAGACCAAATGCAAATTACCAAGGAGAGATTAAGAATAATACGGGGAAGAAGAGCCTCCAGGAGGTGAAAGGACTGGAATGGGATGAGGAGAAATGGAGGGCTGTAGTATAAGGATCTTAGAATAGGGTAGTTTCCTTCATCAAAGAAAACGAAAGGCAATGATTGCGATTCGATACCCACCATTAGTTTATTCATAATATACAAATTATTTGGTTTTAGAAATGCAAATTTAGACGAATGGCAATGGTCAACTTTAACCGCATTTGAAAAAGGCCAGACTGGCGCCCATGCGATACCACTCCACGTGACGTCACAGGGGACCAGATGCTATACGAGTAGTCAGGAGTTTTACATCGTCTGAGATTACCACTGCATGCATGAGGCACAGAGCTCAGGAAAACATCTCTTAATAATCACCGATTAAAATTACCTAAATTCGGAAAGTTTCCTTCGTTAGATAAGGTAATATCCTTATTTAAGCCAAGCGCTACCTGCTAGCAGGGTACCCTGCTACCCGCTAGCAGTCTGCATCGCAGCGGCGCACATACCCTCGCCCCAAGGTCACCTCACATGTTGGTAGCGGGAACCAGAATGACGTCACACGGGCTTTTCCCAGCATTTATACTTTGCCGTCGCGTTTTCGCGCGCTTGACATTTTTCACTTTTCATTTCATCACGAAAAATAGTTATCGTAATTTAAAAATCTAAAAGCCTGAAATGCGTACTACAGGAGAAATAATCTTTAGATTTAGACATTAAAAAAATAAAATGAAACCACCCTATTGCAAAACTGAAGGAATGATCCCTCTCGTGCTCTAGGCAATATCTCAAATTGTACATCGCAAGAATGTAATTTCACTAGATCGTGATATTGGCGGTACGTCGAGCGCGCAATGAAAACGCGATATTCTAGGAATATCAATGATAATCTGACGTCGCAGGCGTCCAAAAAAATTAAACTCTTAAAACCCAACAATGCATTCAAAACAATGCATAATTTCTAGTCCTTGGACGATATATCGCTTAGCTCTACCCATCATCACTACAATCGCTGCCTCTCTTTCCCAAAAAAATGGTGGTAGCCTTAAAAAAACCCAGCAACAATTATAAATTAGATTTTTTTAATTGGTCGACTACTTCAATATGAAAGGATGTAACGTCAACATATCCCAGGTTAAGTAACCAATTCGCTCGCTGGATGGAGAGAGAAAGATAACGTCGAGGCGCCCATCATAGGAATGCAGCGGCCAGTGACATCAGCATCTTACCAAGACCCTAACCGTGAAAGGATTCAGAAACTTTCGTCGCCCATCACTCGAAAAGAGAGAGTCAAATCGGGTTGATTCGCAAAATGCTTCATCAGGGTTCCAACTCTTAACTAAATTTTAACATTAACGGTTTTTTCCAGGTTTTCACGGTCTAAATTGCGTCAAATTCACGGTCTGTTGATAAGCCATTTTAGAAAGAAATATTGATCACATAAAAATCATCGGCCGCACGTTAGCTAAAAATATAGCAAACGCGATGAACGCCGGGAATGCAAAACGCAGCAATGAAAGCGCTCTTATGACGTCGCCTATCGTCAGCAAAATTTAGGGCCGGCTAAAGGTTTTGAGTGGGAAAATGGAGGGTGACAGGGAAGTGAAGAGGTGTCTGATTTCTCGCCAGGTTTAAATATCGCTTTGGTTAAAGGTCGTCCAATCACAGCCTTAAGGTCTGTGTGTCGTCATGACACACGGACCAATATTTGCGCTTCGAATATACGTGCGCTGATAAATGCGTGGGCAGTATCTGGGAGTGACTGACCCGTTTTTCTTTCGATCCGCCAATCGTAGATCTAAAATCAAGTTTGAGAGGTTTTTAAGGTTTTACGACGAATTTCACGGCTATTTCCAGGTTTTTTTCACGGTAGACGAAATTCACGGTTTTAAGGTTTTCACTGTTGAGTGGGCACTCTGTTAAGGCAAACCCACCTTGACCGGTAAAATACTTAAATAAGGGAAATGACAATCGGCATGTATAAAAAATGTGGGCGGAAGAGCCCCAGGAACTCTTTCAATTAACCCGAAAGGTTGGTTTAGATCGGAGAGTGAAGTCAGACGACAGGAAAACCTAACGACATATTATTACATTTGGTATGAAAAATATCTCCGGAACCGGTATTCGATTGCCTTAGGCAATCATCAACTGGGAGGATGGGTGAGGGTTGAGCTCATCCCGGACTAAGACACAGGCGCTTGAATAACACAAACACACACTGAGTAGGGGCACAGTTCCTTTCTCTGGACGAGTAGTTTTCCTTCAGGTCCTCCAAATCCTTCAACTAGAATTACAACCCAGGACCTTTAGTCGAAAGGCTAATGCGGTCTACGCGCTAATTCCTATAAAAGCAGGAACAAAAACAACATGGATCTTCGTCCCCTGGGACGCGTTTACAGCATAACCCGCAGAGCTGTTGGCATCTTCCTCCGTTAGAGGAGGTGGTGACCACTTCCCCTCCCCCCCCCCAACTCCTCCGCTTCCTTCCGCCTACCTCCCCTCCTCTCTCACCCCTTCCACTCTCCACGAAATGGGTCAACAACGAAATCGACAGCGCGAGCTCGATAAACTCTAGTCACGAGGGTGCATGGGGAGGGGAGAAGGAAGAAATATTTCTGATCCATCGAGCCTTTTGTCCCCCCTTTCCGATAAGAAGGCGGAGAAAGTTGTGAAACGGGAGGGGGGGGGATTCTTTCAAATTCTTCTCTAGTACGTCTAACAGGGGAAAGGGCAGAGACCTATGGAGTTATGGATTCTCCACGAACTTGGCAGTCATGTCCGGACGAAATCGCAAGTGACAAGAGTTGGTTCGTCTTGTGGAGAAAAAACCCAATCGACGTGCATGTGCTAAGGCTGGTTTGGAGCAATAAATCATCCACTCAAGCGAGAGATTCTGGAGCCCATACGGCGACGTTCATTTTAAAAAATAGCGTGGGGTGCGGTCGTTTTTGAAATAACGGGAAATTTAGAGAGAAAATATGTAACGCGCAGTGTCGCATTCAATTTTTTCATGCGCTTTACAACCTTGACTCGTTAGTTTTATTAACCGTGCGTCGTGGCAGAGGACACCTCGGAATGAAAGATAACGTTGATATAAAATGGAATTGAGAAATAAACGTTGGAAAAGAAAGCAAAACAGCTCAACTCAATTCCAAAACCTTATTTGCGGAAGTTAGCTGTTTTAGTGTCGCAGAGGAAAGAAAGACGGCGTACAGTCCACGATATTTTTTCTGCCACGAAGCTGTGGAGGTAACTCTTTGTTAGCCCTAATTTAGAAATACTACTATTTTTTTCTATTAAAAAACAGGCCCTCACTGCACTATCGGAAATAGTATTGGTGTAACTTGGTGTGACTATTGTGGAAGGTTCCATCATTCATATTGAACTATAACGAGCGATAATCCAGGCCAAACTGTGTAATTTATGTATGAAATGACAATAATGAGATTCCGAAACCTACGGATAAAGTACGTAAATATAATTGGGACCATAAGCGTCGTCATTCTTGAATTTCATGACGCTTAATTTTACATTAACTCCTAAGCTTCATCTTAAATTTATTAGACTGCCGCTTTGACAAAACAATAGGCTTGACGTTTACAAAACTGAGCCGCTTCTGGAACGGTTTTTGTTGAATTTTTTTAGGCGATTCACTAGTAGGAAGAGTTATCGGGTTTCCCACCGGGTACAAGGGCTTATTTTTTCCTATTTTTTTTTTACACCACCTTAAAGAGGATGCCCTCGAAACGTGGGAAGAAATCAACCCTCGCGCCCAGAAGTTAACTCGGCATATATTCCTTCTGTCAGTTCGCCCGCAGCCTGAGATCCTTATAAATCACTATTGATTGTTTATAAATAAATACTGCAATCTCTTTAACACCAGTGACGTAGCCAGTGAATTTGGATGTTGAAATCCAAAGATAAGTCAACGTGTTTTTCGATTGAGATATTTTTTTAATAGAAGTTCAAGCAAAATAAATCTAGGGTTTTATGCAATTTTTAAATGTACATGGCCAACCCTCTGGGGCACCTTCGAATAAGGGTAGTGATCACATCTGCTCAGATCTACGCCTCATCAAATGTCTGACTCAGATCAGGCGGAGTTATTAACGACTAAAGAATGTGCTTTCGATGGAAATCGCGATGGACTAATCCATGTAATTGACGTCACAGGTCTTGCCAATGATTAATATGATTATTTAACTATCCCTTGGGGTCAAGGGTGTTCTTAGCGACCTACATAAAGGTTCGGAAAAAACAATTCACATCCCATTGTGAAGCAATTCCACGAGGCGAAAGGATATTCAGAATATTCAACAGAACATTGAAAATACATTGAACAGAGTATTAGTTCACAGACATTAATTTCCACAGTTACAATTGTGGAAAAGTGGAAAAGAGCAACTACCTTTAATTTTAACATGTCGAAATTCCACAATATCACTCCTGAATCGGTCGAACAAATTCATTCATGATTAAAATAGGACCACTATTTTTCCAACTATGTGTTTAACGCCAATGGTGACGAAAAAGATACACACAGAGTTTTTTTTCCTAATAATCAAATTATACGAATTTCTGCAATGATGTCCATACCGCTGAACATGCCCTGTTGAAAATTTTTCGGTGGATATATGAAATTGTTGATAAATATAGGGTAAGAAAAAAAGGGTAATAGGAAGTTATTTGCGACTCGTCACATTATCGAGCGTTCCATATGAGAAAAAAAACATCGGACTAGAACTGAGTTCGAACACAAGATTGTGGGAAGATTTCGGATGCAAAATTAAAAGAGAGGTGCTATTTCGCAATCGTCCGGTCACACCTGGAAAATGCAGCGAGCGTATGGGATCCGGTGCAGAGAGACTTAACACGTGAACTTAATAAAATACGAAGAATAGCTGCGCGATTCGTCAAAAACTGCTCCGGGAGTACAAGAAGCGTTACACAGATGTCAAACGAATTACGATGGGAGCCGCTAGTGACTCGGAGGCTGTGCGCTAGGTTTAAGATTGCATGAGCAATTGAGAATGGATATCTTTCAGAGCGACACCGGGAACATCCTATTACAACCCCATCATGTTTCCAGGTTGGACAGAAACGATTATTTATGTGAGATATTCTGCCAAACGGTTAGGTATAGGAAATCGTTTCTCCCCCGAACGATTAAGGCCGACTACATGCAAGGCGGAACTTCGCATAAGCATTACCTTTCTTTTTTTAACGTATGGTATGTTAACTCCTCCGCCACACGCTTATTCAGGTGGTTTGTAGGGTATAATGTAGAAGTTCACGTGTATACCCGTTGCCAGTCACTTACGAGATACGTCAACCGACAAGTCATCACTCTGCGAAGTGAATTTTCGGGGGGTTTTGTTCATGAACATTTCTCCGGTGTTCCACTGGTTAATCTGCTCTACTTCGTGGGGGTTTCGCATATAAATTGAATACCTAAATAATCTTACGCTATTTTTCACATAGAATTTCTTCTTATGACACTTACGTTCGTGTGAATGAACCACTAAGTTACTACTTCACGCACGGATGCTGTATCCAAGATACACGAAGACGGCGAAATAATAATTTCTCCGTTGTATTTAATTATACAGGCGAAAGACATTTAAAACCACCCATTCCCTGGATAGCCAGACTTGACTCGAACCCGCGACCTTCAAATTGGTACGCGAGGACTTACTCCCGCCGCCAACGAGGCCGGATACATATCAATGTGGACAAACAAAGTTATTTTTATCATCATTTTTTAAGTTGAAGCTGCAAAGAGTTATAATTAATTTAAACCAATTATCATTACCTGGACCAAAGTCAAAATATAATCCCGTCTCTCTTTGCGATTATTTATGTGTTTTGCTCAAGATATTATTAATTCAACCCAATTGTCTTATTCTGGAACTAAGCCGAAATATATTAATCCTCAGTCTCTCTTTATGATTATTATTTTAGTGATATTATTAATTTCTCAAGGCCTGTTACACGATACATTAACACGTGCGAGTTAATTTACGTTTGAGAGAATGATTTTTGTGGACCGGAACGGATCATGTACGAATGCATGAACCAAATTAGAACGGGTTCTAAATTCTGTGCATGCATTCGCACAATTTGGGTCGTTACACGGTGCATTTTGGAGTTATTTCTCGCGTTCATACATGTAGACATTAACCCGTACGTGTTAATGTACTGTGTAAACAGGCCTTTATTGTGGTTATGGAATATTAAACTGATGATTATATACTCCAGATACGGAATATAGTCAAGAGGGTCGAAACAGGGTGATAAAAAAGATCTTAAGAGGCGACTGGGGTCATATGGGGTTGGGGGGAGGGGGGGTGCGGCGCGCAAAACCCACCCTAATGCACGCGCGGCGGCGGCGGCTCCGTGGATCAAAGCGTTAACGCCTCGCGTCGACCGCCCTGACGCCACTCTCCCCTCCTTGCGCCCCCGAACGAGAAAATCGCAATTAAAAGCGACAAGAACTGCACAGGTAGGGTGGCCAGGTGGCAAGCGACGAAAAGAAAAAAGAATCTCAGGGGTAGGGGAGCACACGGGGAAAAACGGTGGACACCATCAAGGGATGCCAAAGATATTAATAATACTAAAATATATTATCAAAGACTAATGAAGAACCAGGAGAAATTTCCACTATTTTAAATTTATTGGTACTACCGGTTTCGCTAACAGCATCATCAGGTACAATAAATCAAAGTGTGCAACGTCTTGAATAGGAAATCTTACTTACCACCGTCTTACCACCCCCATCCTGCCTTTCCTATTTAAGACGTTGCACACTTTTATATATTGTACCTGATGATGCTGTAAGCGAAACCGGTAGTACCAATAAATTTAAAATTGTGGAAATTGCTCCTGCTTCTTTATTATGTTCCGTTTCCACTCCATCTCGCCTGAAACCTCAGGTTATATTATCAACGACTGTTGAAATTTTGTTAAGCTTCCTCTGTAGTAAACGATTTTAATTTCTCCTGGTGAATACTATAGATGAATACTTCTCGGGTTCTCAGCCAGGTTGATGCTTTTATATAAGCCGACGTTTAAAGAGACGACTTGTCTCCCATCATCAAGGCCGTGTTACTCTAAAAAAACATAAGGGAAGAACGTGAAGAATTTCAAAAGACTTAGAGCCAATCGGACGATACCTGAGCCGTATTGTTTTCCTCGGTAAACGGTCGTATCGTTCAGTGTGAAATTGGACTTCCATGGAGTAAAATGACCTTGAAGATGGGAGACAAGTCGTCTCTCGAAACGTCGCCTTATATAAAAGCATTCCTCTGTAGCGTCGGTCAGGATAATAATCCCTAACTCCAGAATATTGGAGACGTTTCAGTGCATTTATTCACCTTCATTAGAGCAAATAAAAAAACAACGGTCAATAGCGCACGTAATATAACTATCGTTGAAATGTATACGTTGATGGTATTTCGAATAATAAATAAAATTATGATTAAATAAGAATAAAAATCACTGAAACATAGGCGTAGCTATAAAGTCTTGGATCTAATCTCATAAGTATTAGCCCGTTACTCTAATTTTTGTGTGAATAGATTAGACTGGTGACTAGAAATTATGACTGACCATTATGCGACTCCTTACTGAGGTTGTAGTGAGTTCGTCCCACTCATCAATCCACGGAGAAAATATGAGACCAAATAGTTTTTTTTTTCCTTGCTATGCAAGAGAAACATTCGGTTCAGATATTTCGGTATTGGTGAAGTAGAAAGAAACTCCATATTTATCATTTTTTAGTACCTACAATACGTCCTAACTTTATGAAATAAAATTCTTCAGCACCCTGATTGATAGTAAATACTGACAATGAGAAAAATTGCAATTTTCGAATGATAGTAAAGGTGATAAAATCGTATTTTAATTTTTTCCAATATGAAAATGATAAAAACCTAGCAAACCTGCTCATAAACTACTCAATCACATTGACCCCTCCACAAAGGAATATGGCCTCACTGATGCCTAATAAGATATGCCTATTCATGATTACCAAGAGAGCGTGGACATTTTCCAATTCAATTAGAAATACGACGGGACACCGCAGGTGCGCGGATAAAGTAGAGAATGCCTAGATAATGTCGAGCGGATGGTCACTCTGGATAGGAATAGATTCAAATTGGGAGGCTGGGACCATGGAGAACGACAGTTTGGGCTGGACCGCACGGGAGGACCATCCACCAACTCGCGGAATGCCCGCCGTTCGAGACGAAAAAAATGTAAAAAAAAAAAACATCTTTCCCAGGAGAAATCGATAGTGGGCAATACGCCTCCTACAATCCCAGTACAAACAAAAAATATTGCCACTGCTCGTAAGGGGAAAATAAAAAAGAAGATGGACTAGTACTAGGCATGGACCTTATTATAACGCGATCGACAATTCCACAGGCTCGCTCCTATCGCCAAATATACTCTTAATAAATGAGCTTGCAATGTAGGCAAAAGGTGAAGACTGCACTGCAGCATAACAAAGGCTACCTTCGCCAATGTGGTTTAAAAATAGCGACCTTAAAGTCACAATGGAGGCTCACATAAAAAGTAGATCCATGAAAAGGATACGATGCTTAGGTTGCGCTACGGCGCATCACCTACCATTGCCCACGTGAGAACACAGTTTTCGTTCTCGATTCGAAGATCAAAACGACAATAATCTACATTCATCGAGGGAAAAGTTAGAAGAGGAACAACAGATCAGAACTGAACGACAACTTGAATACGAGTGCGGTGCGACCTGTATTAATAGTCATAAACAAAGTTCTCCGAGTCCCAGCAACATTTCGCACCATATTTCAGGTTTAACATAATTTAGCATTTTTTCCATTTAATTTCAAATTCATCCCATTTCTGCTCCATGGGTAGCCATGGTTACTCAAGATTCGGGAAAAATATCGACGAGATATTTATAAATTCGTCATTCGAATAAAAACCATAATGCCATAGTAAAAATATTGTACCTTGAATTCGCAATCTATCATCAGCGAGATACATGATCTACAACATTTTTCAATAAACCAATCTTTCGTCTTTGACATTTTCTCGGAAAGCCATGCACTAGACCGCTAGCCCTATGAAAGGGGATAGAAATCCGTCACGGCAACGCGCAAATAGCTATGGAATAGCTTAGTCCTTGTAATCCAAATTCGCTAGCGCAATAAATACTACGAACCCTCAGAAACGTTTAATTACGTCGGCACTTCGTCATCTATCGTATTGATTGGACATTCACTTTTCGTGGCTAGTAATTCGAAAAAAATGCGCATGCAGAAACAGTAATCCAACCATTTTCCTCAAATACACTTGCAGAAAAAAATTATGAGATGAGGACCGGAGTAAATTTAGAATGACAGCCACATACGCTTCCACCCTAAAGTCCCGATCGCTTACAGACCTTAGCGACACCGTCATGCTGGCGAAACCTTCAACGTTATCGATACTACCTACCAGCCTACTGCAAACAAATGGGTTACGTACGGTGGAAAAACCGTGAAGCTTAACATGCAAAATCTGATAACAGAAGAACATAAAGCCGAAGCGAGACTTTCTTCTCGCCCGTCGGCAGTCTTCATGAGCGGTGAATAACCTATGCATGCACAGACAAATATAAATCGAATCAGCAATCAATGCACACGCTTCAACCACCGTGAGGGGCCCGTTTTTACTCTCTCCTAAGGTATAGCCTTTAAATTAACCCTTTTTTTCCTGATACACAAATACTGACACAGGTGGGGTATCCCCATGATTTTGATCGAAAGGCGTAATTCTGTCACGACTTCGCTAACCGTTGAGACCATTATGCGGTATTTATAAATTTACCTCACCACAACGACCAAGCATGCTTACATAAATACTCCAATAAATAAACATGTATAAAGATAAATAATATCGCCATATATATTCAATGTGAAAACTAGGCTATACAAGGGTGACTTATTACTTTAAAGTTGACAACCAACGCGATTGAGATCCCTAAAAATAGTCTCCCCCTTCTTTATTTAAGTTCCAATAGGCAGGAACGTTCAGATTACTCATATTAATCCGAAGTTTAGGAGGCATGACGGCACACAACTAATTTTTAGCAGAATCATTAATTCTTTCGTGCAGGACATGAGAGAAAACCAACTGTATTCACGGCGAACTAATAAAAATCTGCAGTATCTCTCAGGAGTTTAGGTAATTAATTTAATTATTACAAAAGTACAGAACTGAAGGCTCATAAACCTTTAAATAATACATAAATTAAAGATGTATCAGCCATTCAGTTAACAGAACTACTGCCGCAAAACACCAAGAAATATAATTGCAAAGAAAAGTAATCACATGCACACACGTACACAGTTTTCATTATAAGTACTCGCTAAATGAAGAACAATTCTATCGCAGCAAAGGTTATTAACTCATCAAAGCATAAGAAACATCACTGTTACTGCGACCGCCCACCAAGGAAGAATGGCTAAACGAAAGAGTTAATTGGCACCTACCTGTTTGTCGTCAGTTTTCCCCAGTAGAGATCTTGCTTCAGGCTCGTCTTGAATTCCAGAATCCACATTAGATGGATCAGAAGGATTACTCTCCACTCCTTTAGGACAACTTTTATCAGGTGCCTTGGGCTCGTTGCCTTGTTCAGGCCATGGTGCCATCTTGAATGTCACAGACGGAGCGCGGAGCTGATTGGCTGGTGGTAAATTATCTCATAGAGAATTTTGAAAATATTGAATTACGAGAGAATACCCTTCCTTGGCCGAATATTTTTAAATTATCAGTGTAATTTAATTTTGGATTGAATATTACGAGACGATCGTATTCCTTTGACGGATATCGGGTGGAATAATCAAAGAATATATTCGAAATCCTTTACCTTTTCGAAGAAATGGGTTTGTTTGATTGATGACACAAGTGTTTATAAAAATGACCTCTCCGTCTGCGCTTTCGAAAATTAATACTACGATGAACTTTGATCTTCATTGAGCTACTGATGATGCCTCAAGTGTAGCCCCAGTTGTTAAACATTTCGCAGTGTTAGTCGATTTTTTCTCTCTCATGCGCATGATCGAAAACAAGTTAATTAACCGTTCAGTTTTGGCTCGTAAGTATTATATCTCTAGGTTCAGCCACAAATGTTGGTTACAATACAGTTTTAAAAACCTTTTCGGCTATAATTGAAATGGATAGTGAAATCTTTAGTGAAGTCAGTTTCCATTGCAGCAGTTTCATCATTGTTGAAACTCATGTTTTCTCTCTCTTTCAGCGTCTATATCATCTTTCTGCTGACGGGTTGCAAAAAAGCTGTAATCATTTCACTGTCTATCAACTGATCACTCAGCATGGGTTCAGAAAATATATTTCTTTTCGTTCCAAATTTGATCGGTAAGATTGACAATTTCTTCATTTGGTGGTCAATAAGTAACTTTGGCATTTGGAGTTTTGACGGTTTCAATTTGGCATTGCGTTTCAGGATATGCTAGAATCATTCTTGCTCTTATATCGTTTTACTACATGCCATCAAACCATATAATTTCTTGCTGGTGCTATATAATCAGTGGTCTCTTGGATGCTGTCGATGGACATGCTGCACGGTATTTCAATCAAAGTATGATGGATGTTTTATAACAGTAATATTCCTGTTTTGTCGCTTTATAATTCTTCGATTTTACTGATATTTCAATTGTCTTCTAGGTACCAAGTTTGGCGCGATACTCGATCAGTTGACAGACCGGTGTGGCACAATGTGTTTACTGGTCACTCTCAGTTACTTCTACCCGAAATACATGTTTCTTTTCCAATTGAGTATGACTATCGACATTGCCTGCCATTGGATTTACCTACACTCGTAAGTTACTTGCGTCATTCATCCTTCCTTTTGATTTATTAAGACCTCAACAGAGCAGGGGAGGATCCAGGTTTTCTTTCAGGGGTAGGCACAAGCAAGGCCGTATCCAGGATTTTGTTCTGATTGGGGGGGGGGTCATAAGGATACCTCGTGATGCAAAACGAACGCAATGATAATGGGACCGTATTAAAAATCTTGCATTTAATTGGGGGGGACACACATGCCCACTAGATCTGCCTGTGGATCATAGTAATACCTCTTGTTTTGCTATCGTTGAGTCATTTGCTCCGTTACTCATCAATTTTTGAAAAGTGTATTAGATGTGAGGGTCTGATGCCTCCCATGCTGATATATATACTTACTCCAGACAAAAGCCTCTGCCCTACAGAGCTAAGGGCAGGTAAATGAACTTGCCCCCATTTAAATGCTTGTTCTTAGCTGTTGTTCCAGTAAAATTATTTGTTAAGCTTGGAATTCAATTTTTTAATGATTATCAGCGAATCCATGGTAATATTCACGTTTTTAATTTTGTCTCCCTTTTCTCTCAATGTTGTGTTTTCTGCTATACCTATATCTGTATCCTGCGTCCTCATACTTTCCATGTAGTCTGTTCATATGTCTTGCCCAACAAGTCTACCCCGAATTCTTCACACTTTTATGGATCTAGGTATGCATCTCTATGTTACCTGCTCAATTCACTCACACTAATTTATTTACCTCAGCATTTTCATCTCCTTCTCTTTCATAGCTTGTCGTGGAATGGAATACTTCTTATTAAGTAAACATATGCTGATATGGAAATTCATATTTTTTGGCCGTGGTGTAATGAGTGATAATTATTTATTCTCAGTCCTTTTGGTTTTGCTTGAAGTGTATGCAACCTGTCAAAAGTATTTGGTTGCTGCCACACATCTATAACATCGGAGAAAATAAAACATGGTGTGGGTGGGATGTGACAACTTAAGTTGCAAATTTTAAATCAACTCATTAGGACAGCAATGCTATCAGGCTGTTTGATAATTAAAGAAAGGTATAATTATGTATCGATTACTTAATTTTTGTTGAACTGATATATGAAAGATCTTCAAGTATCTTACAATCAGACAATAGAGTCAATTTGACTAGGAAAAGCATGGGCTATGCCAGTTACTCCATCCTGAGAACTCCATATTTAAGTTCAGTGTTCCTGTCAAGATTGGTCAGCTTTCTCATTCCAGGTATTGGGAATTTCGTAAATTATGTAGCAGGAAGCATGAAATGGAACTACAAGCGATCAAGTCAAGGCTATGGAGTGGGTAGTTAAAAATATGCCTTACAAAACTGTCCTGTTGTTGGGGGCAGATTATCGTCATTCTTTTGTTGTATGTATTCTAACTTCAGCTTGAAAAGAGGAGTGTACCCAAAAACCTTCTTTGCCAGTGGCCCTCTGCCTAACCAGAGAAACAATATATTTTAGTTTTTAGATTTGTTACTTCCACAATTGTTTATGTTGTGATGCTTGGCACCAGTTTCAGCATCTATATCATCATAAGTTACAAAATATCAAAAGCATTAGGCTTGTGTACTTGAGGTGAAAGTCATAGGAGTGGCTGGATAGGAGGAGTCAAGTTGATTGAATTGTTGGGCAGGTGTGGTAGGCGTTGAGATTCATGTGGGCTCAAAATGTCGAATAGGAGAGAGTGCTTGGGGAAAAAGTTTTTGCTTTTACTTAAAGAGGTACAGGGGCGCAGCTAGGAATAAAGGCTGGGGGGAGGGGGGGGGGGGGTGTTAAGGTGCAACTAATACCAGGGCGTGAGGGGGTATGGAATACCCACCAGGATAAGCGATAGGTTCGAAATTAGTAAATTGCGGAATTTTAAGGTAAATGGTTCAAAATGGTGAGTTTTACGGCTTTCTGAGGGAGATTTTATTAATCATTACACTTTTCCATTGGTAATATCAATCAAATTAAGTAAAATGGATTAAACTTAAAATTTTCTCTGAGCTCTGGGGGGGATTTATCCCCCAAAACCCCCCCTCGCTGCGCCACTGAAGAGGTACGCCCATTTTTAAACGTAACCATTGCAGCAGTTGGTCTATGTAGATGGTATATTACTAGTACCATGTGTATATCTTTTTTAGGTACTCATATGTACCAAAAGAAATTAAGCTGATTATCAAGGAAGCAATGAGGTGCAGAAATATTCCCGTAGGTTAAATGATCAGCTCCATGTTACATATGCTGTCACAAGAAATGCAGCCGATGGTCCTCATTTTAATGAGCCTTCAGCAATGTAAGAAAGTCTCAACTGATAGAAAAAATGAGACAGCATTTAAAGGTCATTTGTTCTACATCTTAGCATCAAAAATGTTTTACTCAATACCTAAAATTCTCAATGACACCTGACTTTTGTTTCATACTTCATGTTGATGGTATGCGTTACCATAACTGCATTCTGTATTTTTTTTGTTTTGTATTTTTTTTTCTTTATTTTTCTATTTGTTCGTGTCCATTATGAAGTGTAACAATTGTAAAAGCTTGATCTTCATATAAAAAGTAGTAAAGTAATAGTTACGTCCTAGACCACCACGTCACACTGTTTGTATTTTCACTCAATGAGCCCATTGTGACATGGTTTTCAGGCAGTTTTTTCAGATGATGCATACACAGCAAGCTGACATAACGGTACCTCCACTGCGAAAACGCTCAACAATCGCCCACCAAATCAAATCTGCTCATCTAGTAGCCCAACAATACGAATCCGCTCACCTAGCAGTGTCCAGAACATAAACGCTCACCTCCAAGCTTGGAGAATAGGAGATGAGCATTTATGCTCCGGACACTGCTAGCTGAGCGGATTGTTGGGCTACCAGATGAGCAGATTTGATCAGTGGGCAATTGTTGAGTGTTTTTGCAGTGGAGGTATTGATAACATAAGAGATTGAGATGATATTTATCTCTCTTTGTGTTTCTTCCTGTAACAAGACTTCATAGGTGATGTAAGAACTCACCCAATCATAAGCCATGAGTGTGTGAAATCTATTCATTTAGGATAGAATGCTAGGTCTTTCCCTCTTAGAACTGTTGGTAAAACAATTGTACCTCAAGGATATTGTTTTTTTTTAGCTTTGCATTTAACATAAAGTTCTCTTCGAGACTCACTGTTGAGTAAATATCATCTCATATGCAAGGATTGCTTAGGGACTGTAAACTATAATTTCTTATTTAATTAAGAAATTTGATGGCTATGAACTTACATTTCAATGATTAATGATCAGGTTTTGTCAGTTTTTATTTATGGGTGTTGTGTATCCATCATCATCATCTGAAATTTTGTTTCCTTTCAGGAGCCTCCTGCAGGGGAAAACTAGTCACAAATTCATTGATATGTCAGAGAACCCAGTCATGAGAATATATTACACTTCTCGTCCTGTGCTGTTCCTTATGTGCGCAGGAAATGAAGCATTTTATGCTGCTCTCTACCTGCTTCATTTCACTGAAGGACCCATTGGTAAGACTAATTAATTAAGTTTCGAGAATTTTGTTTGCCATAAGTTAACTGGCTCTTACTTTTGGACAGCTCAGATTTCAGGTTATTGCTCAATCCCCGTGCATCATATTAAGTTTCCTTTGGTTACTTTTAGCTTATAGCTTTTACCCATGTTTCTTGGCATTATGAAAAGGTTATGGATGTACTCAGTCTTGAAATGATGTTGATCTCATCAAGAACATTGCTACTTATATATAATTTTCTAGAGGGAAAGCTCTAAATTCTGTACAGAGGTTTTTAATTTTGATTACCTAAATTATTCCCAATGAAGATAGTGAGCTACTATTTCTCCTCTAGGTTAAAAAAATTTTGTTCATCTCATATTTTTATTTTGTCTTTGTCTACTGGTAATGTACAGTAGACTCTCGTTAATACGAACAACGTTGTTACGAAGTTCTCGTTATTACGAAGCACATCGTTGGTCCCGTCGAAAAGGCCTATGCAAGCTATAGTAAAAGAAACGTTATTACGAAATTTTCGTTTTAACGAAATTACGAACCTAAGTCCCGGTCCCGGCGGTTACAATATGGACTTTATTACGAAGTTCCACGCATAAGTCACGGCATTTATGTGGATATTCACTACACTTAAGTTTTTAATAATCGCGCCACGATTAAGTTCTTCTCGTGTTGTGCCTAAGAGCGTCAATTATGGTTCTTTATTCAGTTTACACGCTACATCATATAACAAGCTTCATTCCTGTGAAGTCATAGTGACCCACTCATAACTGTTTGTAAATTGGATGTACAGTCAATCCTCCTCCTATGCACATTCGATTTACGAATTTTCAGAGGTACGATCATTCAAAATTTTCAAATTTCGAATATGGCCTATTCTACGCGGTGTGGTGCTGGGAAACTCACTGTGATCACAATCTGAAAAAGGTATCATTGAATCCGGTGTGAATTTAGCAACTGTTCAGCGTTTCACCCATTCTTCGTCACCGCGGGGAGCTATTTTTTCGGTTCCGGATGCATCGAAGATTCCTAGATCAGTTCGCCACAATCATAAGTAAGCGCGTACGTGTAATACAGTGTTGCATTTCGCAGGATAACAGTACTCCTCGATAACTTACATACAGTCCGGCTGGCAAGGGTTGTCCGATTATGGCACAATAGGAGGGGCGGATAATCCTGCGCCAGCACGGTTTAAAGCCAATCGCTGTCCCCCAAGCGCACCTCACACCCTTGCCCAGTCTTACAACGTTGTCAAATGCATAAACGAGCACCGAAATAAGCCTGATCCACCAAAATAAGCCCATTCTTCGAATCACAAGAACAAGTGATTATTCCTCTAGGTCCTTCACGCTCCTCGTCCCTTCCGGTTCTTTTCTTCACGGAACACTTTGTAAGCATTTCCCTTTCTTACCTGGCAGCCTTGCCCCCTACCCAGACCTAGACCATTCGGTCTGTAATTGGGCAACTCTCGGTGGCCGGACTGTAATTTTATCAACCTAGGAACAAGGTCTTGGGACACATCTAATTTGAATATCGGAGTTCATGTATTTGGGAAGATATCAACTCTCGATTGCGTCATGGCTCAGTATTCTGTTGAAAAACTGAAACGAATTTTCCTGTTTATATATATTTCCGCGTAATTTAATCGCGTTTATAATACACTATTTTTTTCGACGAATCCTAGAAGAAACGTTCTTACGAACTTCGTTATTACAAACATCCGGTTTTTTGGTCCCATGAACTTCGTAATAGCGAGAGTCTACTGTATATAGCATATTTTTTAAAACCTTTAAAATAATGCATTTTACTCATTTATCTACAGCAGCACTTTCCACAGTAACTGTAGTATTTGCATTAGATGGGAAAATTTGTGACCTTTACCATTTAGATGTACGGCTGATAAATTACAATTCACATGTTCCTCTTTCCCGTTCGTTCTAGTCACCTGACAGATCCTAAACTATCAAGTTTATTCGATAATTTCTTTTTCCAGTTGAATTCAAAGTAGAAAACAAACATGTTGCTTTCCTGTTGCCTTTACTTTCTTATCTTTGGTGCATTCACGGAATGTATTGCAGTATAGAAATGAGAAAGGAAGGTTTGATAGTGAATCAATGAAAACTAATTATTTATATTTATATTTTATTTTTACGTTTCGTTTCATTTTTTTGTTTAATTATTTATAGTTTTTCCATGCCAGGCATGAATACTGTGACACATATGCATTTTTGACCGTATAAATAAGAGGTGTCGTTTGTATAGTATAAGGTCAGGTTTGGATAAAAAATATATACAGGCTCTTGATAGGTAAAATAGGACAAGATAGGTAGTAATGGCCACCTGATATATTTTTACAAATACTATAATTTTTTATGACCAGGTAAATGTACAATTTTGGAAATTTTTACACGTACATAATTGTATTTAGTAGCAACCACGATATGGACTGTTAACGTGGTGACGTCTCAGAATGCTATTCAATTTCCTGACAAACCTTTTGGGCCTATTTTTAAGTATTGAGTGAAAGTTTATTTCTTAGCATATTAGTTAACGAAATTGTGTCATTAAGCATGAAATTAATTATTCATGTACTCATATTGCACTGTCAGGTAATATTGAACCGAAAATTTAGCTTTCAAACTATGCAGGGTGGTAGAAACCTCTGTAGGGGGACATGTCTCGCAAAAGTGGCATTTAGCTTTATTTTCAACAAATTGGAGTAAAATTACAAGTTCTAAAATCACTCCATATATATTATAATCTTACAATTAGATGTTCACGTTTTCTCTATCTAATCTGAGGCTGTTTGAATTTAAGTTACAACTTAAGATAAATGAAGTGCTTCCTGCACGACCTATGAGACCACCAGTGAACTAAATGGTTCAAAACACCTTGGCTGCTCTACGTTCAGTTCTTGAGCAAAAATAGGATGAAAATGAATCTACTCATAATTTGTTATGTAGGAAATTATCCTTTAATTAGGAGAAATTATTTTGTCCTGATACCCACAGTAGTAGGAACAGCAGATTACAAATTGCTCTCAGGAACACTGGGGTTTAGACTTGTTGTCACTTAAATGGAGCGCTGAGTGTTCCATGTTTTTTTTTCATTGCAGATGGGCATATTTCAGGGCCTATTATCATTTTCCAAGTCAGCTTGGGCCAATGTGATGGGTAATCATTAGACTGTGGTTGTGCCTTGCGTGTACCAGTGTCTTCAGTTAACTTTAACAGTTAAAGGAATTCCTGGCCGTAAAAAAAATACTTCATATATAGAAAGTTAACACGTGGCTCAGAATAAAAATTAGTTGAAATGCAGGCACCGTATAGCAACTTTCAGTGGTTATGAGGTGGCTTGAAGGTACCTAAGCAATCAGAAATTCACTGTTCAAAAATTTTCTAACAGAAACTGCTGTAATTCGAATTAGTTTGGAAAAAATATAGCGTTCTCTATGGAAACTGGATGTCATGATGTCATATTGGTATCAGTCCCATAGCATAAATTTGATGGTTTGGCAATGATGTGGTTGAATGAACCTTTGCTAAAATTGTGGTGAATGTAAGTATCCTAGTTAAAAAAATTGGTAGAGCATCTGACTGAACATCAGATAGTTCTGGGTTTGAGTCCCAGTCAGGCTCTATTTTGGCAATCTGATTTTTGCCTCTATCATCTCTCACTTCAATATAACTTAACTCGTAGCCATGTTTAATTGGTATTTCAGGCTGCAAAGGTATGCTTCTTTTCACATCTCTTGTTTTTCAGTCTCTT
This sequence comes from Ischnura elegans, assembly GCF_921293095.1. Classification (NCBI taxonomy): domain Eukaryota; kingdom Metazoa; phylum Arthropoda; class Insecta; order Odonata; family Coenagrionidae; genus Ischnura; species Ischnura elegans. The sequence continues at coordinate 129,952,517 of NC_060248.1, read as the reverse complement.
TTTCTATTATGTACTTTAATTGATGTTCTTACCCATATACTTTCTTTTGCTTACCTCATCAGTGGCTGGAATGAGTCTCTTCCGTCTCATTTGTTACACCTCAGCTCCAATTGCTGTCGTCAAATCTCTTATATCCCTCCTTCAAGGGTTTGTCGCTTGCAAAAACCTCAGCATTGTGGACCTTAAGGAAAGGGCTGCTGCAAACATCAAGTCCAACTAGCTGCTCTCTCTCTCCTCTTTTATTCCATTGTTTCATGAGCAATTAATTGCATTATGAACAATACTTTCCAAAGTAGAATTTTGATTAAATGTGTACTGATGTTACTTAGATGCATATGTATCTTAAGTGAGAATAGGTGTGTAATATTTGCACTCTACATGTAAGAATAGAATATCTTTCCAATTTGTTTTTATATAATCGGAGTACTTCCATGATTAAGAGAATTATCTGCAGGCTAAAGCTCCATCATTTCCATGCATTGTTAATATTTATTAAGCCATTTAGTTGCATTTTATATGTTATTTTTACATTTTAAATTGGGACCTAATATTTTTCCACTCATTTTGTGCTCTAGATGTAATTGTGATTCGGGCGTTATGTGATGTCAGTTGATTGTGTCACCCATTGAGTTCCGCTGTGTAGGTGTTTTTTGTACATGAATATGAATAAGGCCATAGTTGCTGCAGGCATTATAGTAACTTCAGGTACTTTTTTTGTAAAACTTAATGGATATTAAGGGTATAAATAAAGAATGTATGCTTTTGCCATGCAAGTTGGTATTATATGCACACTTATTGTAAGGAGCAAATTATTTTTTTATATGCTAGTCTCTGTCTATTTCATTTCTTTGCCATTTCTGGGGTGGCTTATCAAAATTGAGTTTTGTTAAAACTTAGTTTCATGAAAAATATTTGTCCTTGTTACCTTGTGCTCCAAGATATGGAGCAAGGAATTTTTGCAATTGTTTATTAAGTGCTATGTTAGAGATGTTTCCCTGTGCCACTATTGCCATGATGCCAAATGAAAAGCATGATCATAATATGTGTTATCTATTAAACAGAAACTGGGAAAAGGATGTAGTAATTCATGCAGCCATTGATATTTTTGTCTTTGAACTAATGAGGTAAAAATGTACCTGTGATGGCTGTCCATTAAATGTGTCTGAAGATTTAGTTTCATTTTTCTTAGTCATTGCATTGCGGCTCAAAATCATTTTGAAGAATTCCTGCAATTTTTAAGAGGTGCTCCATATTTGTAGAGGAGTAGAATATTCACTATGGACTGCTGAAAATATCCAAATGCTAGTTACTGGTAAATTAATGAGGCTTCAAGGAAAGAGGTATTTTTATAGAAAATCAAAATTTTTCTCTAGTCAAGAATGTTTTTAACATTAATACGTGGAAGTATGGGATTGCTGGTATAGAAAATTTAAACCATGGGGCTACTTGACTTAGGATTTCCATTTTGTATAAAAATTTAGTAAAAAGTTTCCATGTCCCTTCTGCATGAGTCTCTATTTGATGAATGTCAGTCATTATGTTCGATTTATTAGTTTTTTATGTTATGCTTTAATGAAAAGAAGTTTGTGTAAAGTACTATGTAGTCACTGTTATCAAAGTTGGTGGCAAATTTAACTTTTAGAAGATTTTATCCTTGATGTATTCAGTTTGTGATAGTAATTTTTATGTGTTATATCTTTTATTTTTTTGACTTTGGATTTTATAGCACTCTTTTTCTTAGTTGCGGAATAGCTATTATGAATTCATGATTTAATGTTCAGAATGGAGTTGGTAATTGAATACTGTAATCCTGGTTGAGCCTTCTGTGCTATCCGTCGCTTTGTCATTTATCATGGTTCAGATTCCTAAGTGTCTGGTTGCCTTATCCTCTTGACTCTGTCCGTATGAGAGTGGGTTGGTCCTTACAATTTTTGGACCAAAACAATTGCCACTCTCGAGAGTTGACCATAGGGTTAACAGTTGGCGCCTGTGCATACATGTCAGCAATATCGGTGATGTTGGCATTGCATGCCTCATTTGGAAACTGCCACTAATTTATTTATTATTGTTTGTCAAAATTCACATGCAAGTTAATCTTGTTATCTTTATTCAACTGGTTTGCCAAGGTATTTAAAATTGGAAGTGGGTGTTTAAAATTTGATGGCTTGAGACATTTCCTGGATTTCATCGAACCTTTACTGTTCAGAAATATCTCATTCATGTGTCATTTTTTAAATATTGTGGTTTGATATATTTTTCACCAGGAACCCATTTGTACTCTGAATATTTTCATAAAAAATTACCTTAAGTGAAGAGGTACAAAATTTTACCTTTTTTAACATGAGCTTTTTAAAGGCATTGCATTAGTGAAACTTAAAAATTCACTATAAATATAGTATATGATGTGTTATTCATTATAATTAGTACTTAATCTCTAAAGATAGCTCAATGTGGCTAATTTAGGTGAATTTGATTGTATATTTTAGTTGTTTTGTTACGTAAATAAACTACCTACTTGTTCATCACATATTTAAATCTTCTGTATTCTCCTTATTCTACCATTTACATGTATTTCCCAACAAAACGATCTACTTGAAAGTTGCCTTTATAGTAGAGATGGGTCGAATAGCAGATTTCTCGAATTCGAATATCGAATTCGAATATTAAATCATTGCTCGAATATTCGAATACCTCGAATTTCGAATACCTCGAATACTAAATGATGAATGCTGGATTATTTGACTCGGTTGCCCATGCAGCAGGCAACACAAGATTTTGGGGAGTAATTTTGATTTCCTTTAAATGATTCGAACAGGAATTTAGCTGATTAATGAATATTTTAATTTTATGGAAACAATTGGGCATATAATTAATTCAACTAACATCGCTTTGCCCCCACTCCTGCTGCCAAGTGCTAGCTGACAATCTGAGGCATTTTGCAAAATACAAGCTCTTTTCCACCGGATTTTCTTCAATTATTTTCAGTCCATCTTTCGGAGTTCTCACGAGATAAGAAGATGAATTGGAATTGCTATCAGGGAGAAAACAAATATTCTGAGAAAATATCCCTTCCTCTGGGACTGTAACAATAAAGATTTATAGCACCACTGATAAATTGTAACTTGATATATGTTTTCGGAAAAAAATACCTCATCAACTTCGGAGATGCTTTGCTGCTCATATCGTGTTTCGCCAGAATGCTAAGTCTCCGTCGTATTTTGACACCTATTTCTTTGCGTAAAATGCTTAAATAAACTCAGAAATACGTCGTGTTTGGTCTTATTCTTTTTGAAATTACGCGCACATTACTAATATTTCAATTCAATAAAGGTGTAACATCAATTGACGAAAGTCATTCTTAGACACCTTTTGTGCTAATAGATGACTCATGCAGCGGTTGACCTCCACAGAAATGGGGAACTTCGAAGCTGGTAGGAAAAAAAAAAGGTCAGTGGGGGAGAAAAGGGAGGGCCCGAAACACGTTTCTATTGTTCTCGTGTAACTTGGTATTTTTTTCGAAGCCAAGGTCTTCGTAATATGATCCCTGCGCGAGCTGTGACCTTTTTTTTCGAAGAAGAGGAAAGCCTCAGAGGGGGGCTAGTGCTGAATGGAGAGGGATACCGGATCTCGGGAAATGCGCTAATGTAAGTATCCCGCGGTACTCACACAGCAGTTGACCTCCAGAAATGGGGAACTTCGAATCAGGTAGCCAGAAAAAGGTCAGTGGGTGAGAAAAGGGGGGAGGGCGTGAAACACGTTTTTATTGTTCTCGTAACTCGATATTTTTTTTGGAGCAGGGGTCTTCGTAATGCGATCCCTGCGCGAGCTGGGACCTTTTGTTTGATTTCGGAGAAGAGGAAAGCGTCAGAGTGGTTGAGGCAAGTGCTGAATGGAGGGGGATAGCGGATCGTGGGAAATGCCCTAAGGTTGCTATCCCACGGCACTGAGGTTCTCCTGGTGGGGGGAATCGGGGATTTTCGGATTTTTTCACCCGACCATTTTCGGTTCCCCTCGTCGAACTCTTTTCACCGCTAAAATCCACGAATTTGATGTAATTCGTCAACTTGCGTAAAACGGCGCTGCGAGCACTAAATGACTACAGATATCTACATTTTTCCGAGTCAACTACCAACGACGTACGTGCGACAGTGTATGACGCGAAATTCAAAGTATTCGAGATATTCGAGGCGGTACTTTTCGCATAACTATTCGAAACCTCGAATATCGAATACTTTCTAATATTCGAGGTATTCGAGTATTCGCGGATACTATTCGCACATCTCTACTTTATAGCTAGGTGAGATATAGATTTTCATGTTCTATAGTTGAGTCATATAATAGTGTACATATATAGTACAATAATAAGGGAACTTATATGCTCCGCAAAAGAGATATTTCATTGAATGAAAGCTTAATCAATGCAAAACTTATACAGCGTACTTTTCATAATCCTAGTTGTAAATTCTCTTTAGAAGAACCCTTCAAAATACATGTTAGATTTCAAATTTAAAGTTTTACTCAGTGGCGGAACAAAGGGGGCAAATTGTATACTCCACCCCCCCCCCCCCCCCTTGAATATCCATTTTATACTAGATAGAATGGTAATTTTGCTTATGGACCCCCACTAATGCTGGGAGGTTGCCCCCCCTTGTCCCTATACTGGATACGCTACTGGTTGTAGTTGCTAACATTTTCCAGTTTAGCATAATGCAAGGAGGAATTACAGTGGCTATATTCATTTAATGGCTAACATTAGCTAAAGGAATTAATATGGAATGTATATCAAAAAAGTGTGACATTAAAAATACATAGTGTCTATATTTTTTTCACAAAATAATAGAATCTGTCACAGACGTCAAATGGATCAAGGCTGTCACCTTGAGGGGGGCAGGTGTTGGTTCCTTCTTGGATGCCTGGGGCCAATTTAGTCCTCTAATTGTAAGCAAGGTTGTTGCAGGATCTCCCTTAGAAAATTGAGTGGCATGAAATCCATAAGTTTGTGTAAGAGACTGGTGAAATACAAATTTACACCACATAACTCCATTTAGGATTACAATTTTTCTATTTTATCAGGAATTATGTTCTGCAGCGTAGGTTTAGCATTCCTTGGAGCATTAACGATTTACTGTTCTCTGTACCAGGGTAACTGTTTGCAGGAAAACTTTTTTCCAAGCTATTCGTGGGAACCAGGGGCGCAGCTAGGAATTAAGGCTAGGGGGGGTTTTAGGTGCAACTAATACTTACAGGTGGGGGGGGGGGTGGTTGCGGGGCCATCCTCCAGAAGAAATTTGAAGAATGATGGTTCAAAATGGCTAGTTTTACGGCTTTCTGAGGGATATTTGATTAATCCTAACACTATTCTATAAGTAATCCTGATCCAAATAAGTAAAATGGATTAAACTTAAAAATTTCTCTGGGGGGAGGGGGGGTTTATCACCCAACCCACCCCCCCTCGCTGTACCACTGGTGGGAAGTGCCTCCTGTCATGGAAGTGCCCCCTTATAATATGAGGTTGACATATTTAGAAGAAAAGAGTTGTACAATTTTGGCTTCCTCAATGACAATGTAAGCTTGTAATCATTGCTCTTGGAAGAAGTTCAAATTTAACAATTTCCATAAAATATGCTTTGTTGGCTAAGAGCTGTTTTACAGTGTAACATAATTGGGCATAAAAAATAATTACAGGTTTGCAAAACATGCACAATAGCAATTGTGTGTTATATATTTCGGGGTGGGGGACAAGTTCAATAAAAGGTTAAGTTAGTCATTTCCAATTAAGTCACATCATGGTAGTAAATATGTAAAATAAATGGAGTATGATAGCACTAATAGATTGACAGGAAGTATCACATGTTTCTAAGTGGCCGTCTGTAGACAGCTTCAATGCTCAAATATTCCTCATTATGAGGGGGAACCAGGCCAGCTCAGCGCAGACTGCCTTTCAGCCAGGATCTCTTGTATATTACTGCTCCAGGGTGACAGATTCCACCTCTTCAGCAGTGTTGGCTGTGCTCAGTGGATAAAATGTGAATGACTTGTTGAAGGTTAAATCGAAAATTGCAACTGAAGAGAAGTTGAAACATAAGCTGCTAGCGACCACATTCAGTGCAGGCTAATGTGAAAGGCTAATACTAAACAGTTAACACTAATGCTTATAGCTCATTAAACACAATGCGCTACCAATGTAATATAAAAATATTCTGCTAAAATGCTGCTAGCATGTGGCTAAGTATGTAGCAGTCCAAGCAAGATACAATTTATTTTCTATCTGTACTAAAATAATATGTGAAAGAGAAGAAATATGTGGGTATGAATTAACGATCAGCTGACAGGAGAATTGAGTAGAGAGCTGCGTCAAACCCATGATGATGACTGAAATAATATCATAACTACTTTTCTATTGGTAGGATTCCTGTTTGCTTTGTATTTTTATCAATCCTTCTGGATATGATTTTTATATGACTGCTTTTTTGCGAGCAGTTATAAGCTATCATTTATAGCCACGTATTTTATAAAATATTTATCAGGTCATTAAAGGGAAACCTGACCTCATGGGCCCTTTCCGATATACACGCCTCTGTCCTGGTAATGCAAATGGGAAAAGAGAAAAGGGTAAGGAGTTTCCATCTTTGAAAGGCAGGAAGGGGAGGAGGACACTGTGATGGCTAGTCTCATTCTCTTAATTTCCACCTTTGGCATCCAGTGACGCCGACTCCATGGGGCCTGAGCCCCCTCAAAAATTCGTTATGGGTGTGAGGAAAAAATGTGTCAGGATTCGATTTTCCCCAGAGAGTCCAGATATCATTATTGAGTCATCAGGGTTCTAATGTTAATTATATGACTCTTCTTAAATGCTTAAAAAAATTAAAACTCACTACTTATAAAATTTTCTAGGGCAGTATCCCCAGTTTGGGCCCCCCCAATATTTTTTGTAAGTCGGCATCCCTGTTGGCATTGTACATGGGGTGATGAAGAATGGAGGATGGGGGATTTCTGTGCATAGATTGGTAGTGGAGGGGGAAAAGTTGGATATGTGGAGTGATTTTTTGCAATAAAATAGAGGCAAGTAGGTAAGGAACAGTTGTTTGCATAGAATTGCACATTCTTCACAGACCATGTGTAGCCAGATTTTCAAACAGCTGGGAAGGCTGAATAGCCCTCAAAGCCAGCCTTAATTAAGACTGGAGACATTGAGAACTGTGGGTGCAATCAGGGGGAGTGAGAGATCAGAGCTCTTGCCCACCACAGGAGCAGACCACTACATAGTGTTCAAGCCTCCAAGAATTGAAGAAAGTTGAATGGGTGCTAGACAGGGGCTTTTGAATCTAGCTCAGGCAAGTAGCGACAGAGAAAACATCTCTAAGAAATCACGGAGCTGCCATGTACCAGTCTCAATTAGGGGGAAATTCCATTGTACCCAATTATACCAATTACCTACATGGTGGGAATCCCAGATAGCCCTCTGTGATGTAATATGCCTAGATATTCACATCAAAGGAGTATGTGAAGTTCAGATGTGTTTGGTGGGTTGGGAAAGGTCTTTTGCACCACTATCTATTGTTCCTATTACACTTATTGATATTGGCATTCATTTTTCAGATTAACTTGAAATATAAAATCTTGAGTGCTTGTATCCAACAATTTCAAATCTTGATTCCTAAAGCCTCCTACTTGGCCAGGAGTCTCCCTCTCCTTACCCCTTCTAATCCAGCTATACTCTAATGGATGAGCAGAATGCGACACCCACTTACAGGGTATTAATTCTGGAAAGCTAGAGACACAGCGTCTTAGCTGGCCTCATCAGTGGCAGTGTCTTTGCATCTCAATATTTAAGTCCCGTCTGGGTATCCAGAACATGGTTGGTTTTTAATGTGCTTCGTCTATAAACTATACATAAAAATGCTCGTAATTGAAGGAACCCATTAGCATTAGAGAAATTGTTTTTATGATCTCAGAATCGTGATCTGCAAGCCAAGCAACGAGACATCCTAGAAAAACTTAAGTTTAAACCGTGGGTGGGCCAGGAGGTAACGAACTGTTGTGCCAGCTCTCCATAAAATTGTCGTTATTCAGTAAGGATCGATGCTCCGAAAATTTTGCTTTACCTCTTCGCTTTGAAGACCTGAAGAAACTGGATATCAAAACTCTTCGGCTGTGCCGCAATCATAGAAATGAAGACGGGATGGGGATTTCACGAATCTAAACTCGGATAACTGTGCAAATTTCTGGTAATTCTTTGTTATTTTGTTTAAGTGTGATTCAACCGGTCCATCACAGATGGCGTTAACGCCAGAGCAACATGGGCAACATGTCACCCGCCTTGCAAATGTGAAATTTGAAGTTTTTCCGTACATACTAGGTAGTGATTAATTGATAATTGTAATGAAGTGTATGAAGATACTAAATTCCTTTGGTTTCATAATTTCAATTAGTTTGTAAACATTTGCTGTAAACGTTATAAGAAGTGTAAACGTGTGTTTCTACTCACGCTATCTCCTCACTCGTGAAATAGCTTTTCCTGAGTGTTGTGTGTAATAATCTCCGATATTTGTTTGATCCGTGGAAATAAGAAGAAATGGAGTGGCCAGAAGTTGCTGCTGCAAAATTGGAGAAGAGGCACGAATTAGTTCTTTCGGGAGACAAGTATTCAGAAAAAATTCAGGAATCTGGTCTAGATAAGTCCATATTTACATTAACCAATTTAAATTATCTAAGTATCACTGATACTTGTTTAAGCGAAGTAGGTGATGAAATTGGCAGCCTCATTAATTTATCTACCTTAGTGTTGCATTCCAATAAGTTGGTCAAACTTCCATCAGCAATTTGCCTTCTTGTTAAATTAAAGATGTTAGATGTGTCTCGAAATCAGTTGAGTGAATTACCTGAAGATTTATCAGAACTAACGCAGTTAACTTCTGTTAACTTCGCTTCAAATTGTTTGGCCGCTCTTCCAAATTTTGAGCATACTGTGAAGCTTAGTCATTTGGACGTTTCATGGAATCGCCTCGAAGATTTTCCTGATATTTGCCATGCCAGCTTAGTAAGTCTGGCGGATGTAAAATTGAATGGCAATCAAATCAAAGAAATTCCTGCATCTGTAGCAATTTTAAGTTCTCTAAAACTTCTTAATTTGGGTGACAACGCTATCAAGGTTGTCCCAGCAGAATTGGCTGATGCCCCTAAACTGAAGGGTGAGTACTATTCACTTGTGGTATTGCAAATTGCTTATTTTTATTTCAATTTGGTTCTATTTTTTCAATAGAGCTGTTACTGAAGGGCAACAAATTGTCCGACAAAAGATTGAGTAAACTTGTTGATCAGTGCCACTATAAACAAGTATTAGATTACATCAGACAGCACTGCCCGCGGTCTTCAGAGAATTCATCAGCATCCGGAGGTAAAGGGAAGAAAGGGAAAAAGAATAAAAAGGAGGCATCTGGTTCTCAATCAGATCGAGTACGTGTAGAGTGAGATTAAATGCCATTAAATTGAAGCTCTCGAGTCCTAGCCTAAGTAATAGTTGAAATCCGGATTTCACTAATATTCACTCTCTTAATTTTGAATGAATTGTAAATAGGTGGACAAACTGTGTAACAAACTGAAAGTACTTCACCTGGTGGACTCCACACCTACTGTGAAGTTGATGGATGCTGCGAAGTTAGTGCGTGGACACATCGTTTGTTGCATTATAAAAAATGTATCATTCAATGAAGACACACTCAAGAAGTTCATACAAATTCAGGTAAATCCATTGCTTCATTAAAATTTAAAAACCCTAATTTTGCTTTTAAATAAAGATGGGGGCACATTCCGTATTAAAGAGATCCACTCAACTGTGGGCTAAATTTTCTGAGTATACTTCTCATGAAATCAGCCAGGAATGGAAATCAATTTGTTGTGATTGTTTTGTCTCAGGGTGTGGAAAACTATTGGCACTCATTCACTTTAACCCTATGATTCCTGAGAGTTACTTAACAGAGAAGAAAGTTAAGACATTGTTATCAACTATGGAGTAGAAAAGTCAACCATTATACATTATAGGGGCTGACTCTGGTCCAAATTAATTCTGTTACTATGAATATGTAAAATAACTGGGCTCAATATATATGAAACCAACAATAAGTCTTATGCCTTTTTTTCTTTGGTATGCAATAAAAAATTGATTTTTTTCTTTCCTGTCATGATAAAATGGCAAGTAAAGCACATGAAGTATCTCTGGCTTTGATCTTAAGTCATTCTTTTCCATTATAACGAATGGGATTCAGAAAGGCCACTCACTGTATGGCATATTCTACTCCTTACTTATATGTTGAAATAGCATAAATGCTTAATATTTTGAAAACTGAACGTTGAATTCTGGAAGGATGTAGGATTTTCATGTTGAGGGAGTCCAAACTCTTGAGAGGGTTTGAAAATATATTTGAGAATACATTTCTCTTAATTTACTGTTGGTTATCCATTGAAGAGTCTTCTAAAATTAAGTTTTTTCCCACCGCCCACTGTCTTCTGTAATACTAAAGCAGACGTACAAGTAAATTTGAAACATTCCTCATTAACAATCAAAGAAAAGTAATTGCGATTTACGAAAGGAATTCTAATGGGAAATATTAACCTTGTGTATCCTTGAATTTTACCTTGCTCTATCTCACGATGTAACATGAAAATAATTCAAACTTTATGCTTCACGACCCCTTATTATATATATATACATGAAAATAATTGCAGTTCATTTATATGCTGGTATCAAGAGAGCTAGCATTTGTTGCTCTACCAAGAGTGTAAATTCCACTTTATCTCTGAATTGTCTGTTTTTTCTTCAGCACCTCTTATTTTATCATTCTACTAGGTTCATTCATCATTTTTTGCACATCATACAAATGCAGTGCAGGACCCACCACGACTTACAATGATCAAAATGAACTACATCATTCTTCTAATGAGAAAAATCTGTCAATTGCCTTTCCTCAATAGAATCCAAAAGGCATCTTTCGACACTTAAACATTATTACTACTGTCCTGTAAATTATCTAGACGATGGTTGGCACTTACCTAGCATTAACTTTCAGAACAAAATATAATAAAGAACTAATTAAAAAAGTCGTTATTGGTGAAATAAGGAATCCCACTATATTTTTTAGCAAATTTTATTTTGTCTGTCAGTTTCCAGATGCGTGAATGGATGTTTATGTTCCATGATTACTTTTGCTTCCGTTTAAGTCCAGTGTTACATTAAAAGTACCACGAGCGCAGGGTTGGACTGGTCATCCAGGGGCCCTGTGGGATATATGGCCAGAGGTCCCTGTTGGACAAAAAAGAGTACGAAGCTGCAAAGTGTGTGGTGTTTGAGTTAAATGTAAAAACTGTACAGTTAAATTTGAAAAATAAACTGAAAAGAGAATTAGATGGGTCCCCATCCCCTGATGTATCTCGATAAATTAAAATGTGAGAACATTGACGAGTGTGAGGTGAAAGATAGAATGTAACTACTGCAAGGGTCTCACGTGTTGTTCATGTACAGTTCATGTACCTGCAGGGTCCAAGGAAAATGGAAGGTGCTGAAAGAGGTAGTCCTTGAGCACCTGGTACCTCACAATTTTTAGAGTTGTTTTATGCATGCAGGTTAAATTTCATGAAAAAAAGAGCATGGAAACGGGCCACCCGTCACACATGGGATGACTAAGCTTGAATGTCACGCTTTGCCACTTACGTTTAAAGCATTCTTCCTCGTATTAGGTAGCCATAGTGGGGCCAGCAACAGCACAACTGCGTGACTCTGATTGAATATCAGTGACTACCCAAGAATTACCTCCCCTTGACTGATTACTGTCTTTTTTTTCCAGACAAAACTTCATGACGGTGTGTGTGAGAAGCGAAACTTGTCTACAATTGCCACCCATGACTTGGCAAAGATTGCTCCTGGCCCATTGATGTACACTGCCATCCCGCCAGAAAAAATTCGCATTCATCCTCTGATGAAAAGCAAGGAAGTTACTGCTGCAGAGCTTTTTTCACAGCTTCAGAGTGAAGCGGATGCATTTAGAAAGGAGAAAAAGCGAAGTGCATACTCAGGAATACACAGGCAAGTGATCCTGCTTTGCTGTATTTTTGTGCACAATTTTTCATTTTTAGGGTAGTATGCATGTAACATGCAGCTTTTTGTTTTGGCTAAGAGGGATGTGTATGAATTTAAAGTATTCCAACTGGGCAAAGATTAATTCTGTGGCATCAATCAATGGGTTCATTTCAAACTTTTTTTCGAATCATTAAAAGCCTAAAATGTAGCTATGTAAGATAAATTGCTCTCACTTCACAAAATTTCTACCTACCACTGTCAAATCCCGTGTGTAACAAATTCACTTGTATTTAAATTGTTGCTCCTATTATTTTTCTCTTTTTCATGAAGAGCTCTGGTATTATTTTATGTCTCTTTTTCAGGTACCTATATCTCCTTGAAGGAAAACCCGTGTTCCCTTGCCTCTTTGACTCATCAAGGAAGGTCATATCTTTTCCTCCCATCACTAACAGTGATATTACCAAGGTAAGTGGTGACTTAATTGCTTGAATAAGTATTATGTACCTATCATCATTCTGGTAAAATTGTATTTAGATCAATAGGCTAATAATATCTTGCTGAAATTTTTATTCTCACTGGAAAAAATATTCTTGTGGAAGTAATTCTGCATTGAATTCTAAGGGGGTTGTTGCAATGACCCAGCTTCTTACGTTTTATTAGGAAAATAATCAAGTTGTTAGGGATGCAAAACACCTATCGGGCACTGATATTGACATGGGTGTTGTTATTAATAATCACAGAAGCTTCTTTATTTGACAGAATGTGCATTGTAGATTGTTTCTAATAATGACTGGCACTAGTGGTTTCCCTGCTCCTGGTATTTTCTTAAAAACTTGCATACAGTGCAAAACAGATAGCTATGTTTTAAGTCTTTTCTTCTGTTATGTTTTATATCGAGACTGTTTTATCTATTTTTTTTAGAAAGTGTTAAGAACATGGGAAGTCAGTTGTGGAATTTAAAGTATTTAAGCTTCTAAATGAGTAATCCTAGGAATGGAGATCATCTCAGACTTCTTGTGCTCATTTGCCCCATACTCAGTAAATCAGCATGATACCTTTCTTCACTTGTTTTGTGCTCCTTTTAATTTTTGAGTATCAATGCCAGTACCTGTTTTATGTCAAATCTCTCATTCTTTTGACTTTTTGTTTCAAATTTGAGACGGTAGATTTTCCTCTCACGGCATCAGCTGTTATTGATTGTATAGATCAGACTTTACGATAGGGAATATATTCAAGTGGTATAATTTATGGAAATTTTGATCCAGTGCATGTATTCCTCTCCTTCAAAAGCATGCTAAAGTCTGCTTGCTGTATTGAAAGATTTATTTGACATGATAGACTGTGATAGATCATTCTGAAACTGTGTCACAATCACTTGAAGTTATGAATGGGGGAAGGAGGGGATTCCCTCTACCAATAAGACTCACTAGTTTCTTTTGTACCAGCCATGTTTCTTTTAATGTTTCAGTATATGTATTTCTTCTAGCCAATTATGAAAAATGTTTGTTTTTTTGTGTGAATAAGACTCTGCTATTGGAATCACATGGAACTAGTGGAGGATGACAAATAGGGGTTGGTGTTTACATATTTGATAAATTTGTTATCATGTACGTATTCAGGAATTTTTATTGTTTTAGATCTCACATGTGATGCACACTGTAAATAATCATGAGATCATTTCCTCTGCTTGCCACGTATTATCCATCTAATGGGCCTTTAATTTTTTCAATAGCTCTCTTTGTCGACAACTAACATTTTGGTGGAAGTGACCAGTGCTGCGTCTCAGTCTGCTTGCATTACTGCTATGGAGGCGTTACTCGAAGAGGCGCTGCTCTTGGGGATTGGGGATGAAGGTGGCGCTGGTGACGGTGAACATGAGACTCCTCAGTATCACTCCCTGACTGTGGAACAAGTCAAAATTGTTGATCCTGAGGGGCAGCTGAAGTCAGTCTTCCCTTCTCGTGCTGACTTGAATTATGATGGGAAGTCAATTTGCATTTTACGGGAGTAACTCATTGAAATCCACATTGGCCATCCTGATTTTGTAAAAATGATGTTTTCAGTATTTTTTGCATTGACTTTTGTTACCCCAAAGTGACACGTGAAGGAATTGTGTCACAGGATTTTTCTGTTCCGTGTGTATGTTAATAATTTGACAGCTGGTTGTATGTAAACAGTGATTGATTTGAGTAATTAAAGTTGTAAGTTTTTCATTTCTTTAATTTTATTGAGATGGCTCCCAATTTTCTTTACATATTTTGTTTTTTTTTTAAGTTTTTTTTTAAATTTTGGCTCGTTTTAATGGGTAAGAGAAGGCTTAAGACATAGCTATTGGCATATTAATGATACTCATTCAGCATCTGGGACCTATAGTGCCTTTTTTTGGGCCACCTAAGACATGTGAAGGATTGTTCATCAGAAAAGAAAAAAAATCTGCAGTGGTGGGAGCAGAAGGGGAATTGAGTACAATAATTGGCCACTTCTTCAAAAACCTTTGGGGAGGTTTGAGCCCCATGGTTACCCTTAATAGGGTACAGCCTCAGTTTTTGGTATGAGTGGCAATGACATTACTAGGTTTTTGGGAATGAATAAATTGAGCAATCAAGTGTGCCTATGTTTGTAGTCCACATCAAAACTATCATTCAGTGGACCACTTTAATTGGACCAAGGTGTACCCTCAAATATCAGAGGCCATCAGCAGAATGTGTCGTGAGGGACACGGCCATTTGCGAGGTGGAGGGTCGTAAACGAACAGCCCTATTTATCATAAAAGAGGAGAGGCTGGAGAAGGAAGACAGTGACCAAACGGCTGGAAAGTAAGAGTGGAAATGGAATCAACACTATTAGCAGAACGCTTGCGGGTTCTAATCTTTCTGAACGAGGAGTCGGTGTAAAAGATATTTTTAAGAAGTTGCTGTTGCTTTTTAACTGCCTACATTTTGTTATGGAGTGAGAGTGCCGAACGTCACTCTGTAAGTTTTAACTGTTTGTTGTTGTTTGAACCACGGGCCCTTCTGCTTTACCTGGCGAATCGCATTAGCATTTTCTCGTCATAAGTCCAAGCTATGAGCAACTCCATAACCTATTTCATCCAAATCTCATGGTAATTTCTCAATCCTGTTTTAAGCTTCACTCCCCCTCAGGGAATTGGGTGATTCCTCATCGTCGCCTGCACTTAGGTTCTCAGAGGCATGACCGCTCTACCAGCGCCACTGCCTTACACTTTTGGATGTCCTGATCATCACTTCCAGAGACTTCAAAAAGGTAGAGTTCCTTTTTCTTTTATTGAAATGTAATCCCTGTGCCATTATTGATACCTTACGCCAAGGGCAAGATCCCACATGAAATTTAGTTCGGGTTCAAATCCCAGCCTACTCCGGAGCCCAGTCCACGACACACCCTCCCAGTGATATGATTTTGGTTTTTAGCACTAGCGTGAGGGATCCCTTTCCTTCAGATAAAGAAATACTAAAGAGTGTATATATGGAAAAAATGGTTATAAACACAAGAGTCAAGAAAATGAGGAAAACAAATTAATATCTTTAATTCACCACTTCTTAATCCATAATCCTCTTGTGTAGTAAGCTTTGCAAATTTCATTTTTAATTTCAAACCTCAACATCTCAATGGAAATAATAACGAATTTACACATCTTTTTCTGATAAAATATTCTTCGAGAAATAGCCTCAGTAAAAGGTACTAGAGCTCTCCACTGCTTAATATGTACCTAGGAAATTAATAGATTTTAAGATTTAAAAAAAATTAGTACTAAGCATTGTAAGACCATTTTTATCCTTCAGGACTTATACGAATTCCGTCGAATGAAATTAAGCATTAAAAATATATCCGTTCAAGTTCAATTCCTCCGAATCAAGAGATTCGATCAATGCATATACTTAACGCAAAAGTGTTAAGGTACCAATATTTATCATGCTTTTGAATCCGTCAACAGTGAGCGCTTATGCATAATTTTTCATAGTGAAATAGTTAGGCACACCATAAGAACGGTTTCTAATGAAGACTTTTTTATTGGGTCTCTGATTGATGATGAGCTTTGATTTATGATCATTTTTAGACGGCACAAGAAAGTCTTGGCCAATTTAAATTACGCGCGTGTTGGTGACTGGTCTAGCGAAACGCGTCAGTGTTTTGTTTCTCCACCGCGAGAATGACGAAAGCGATCAAAACATTTACGAAGTTCTTTGTTTATAGTTTTTCTCAATCATGATTGACCGTCACGTTAATATTTTTGTTAAGAGAATGTTTTCAAGAGTTATATGTAATCGACGCCTTTGGAATCGTCTCTACAGCAATGTCGTAGGGGAGTCGCATTTAGTCGGCAAGAAAGAAGAAAAAGTTGTCAATTTTAAACATTTTTCGACGGGTTTAAGATTCCTTAACTGTCATCAGTATTCAATTTATGCTAGGAAAAAGGTAAAACGAGGTTTATATATATGTTCCGATGGTAATTTTTCTTCATTGAACAGGTGTAATATCACGTGGAATTTCTCGTAGTTTATGTACTTTCCTGGGAAATTTTATTCTAGTCTCATTGACTTGAAGCTTGTGGAAGTATTAGCAAAAAAAACAAAGTAATATAGTTGTTGAATTAATTGCCATTGCATGTGTAATATTACTGCGCATTTGCATTGTAACTAACCATCGCTGTCAGGAATTTGAATCCTCCAAGTACCTTTTACTTGCAGATTTTTCAGGAGTATCGTGCTGTTGTCAGCCTTCTCCATCGTTCCGGTTTACCAGAAGACCACCAAAGATTTCTGCTGAATGGAGGAGTTGTGTATGCTTCCGGTGATAAAAATCCCTCAAATAGAAGACCTAACTCAGCGTCTAGGAAAGATAATAGTAAAGGAAGCTCAGGAGGCAACAAAAAGCCTGGTCAAGAAGAGGATGATGAAAATAAAATAACGTCATTGCTGGCCAAAGCATTCCTTTGGATGTTGACTGCGTACATGCTTATTGCCATTATTTCACTGCTCTTTCCTAACACAAATCAGCCTGAGGTAAGCCTTCATTTGTAAATAGTTCTGCATCTATTAATATAATATTTGATTCAGAGGGATCTCCCTGAACTAAGAATTGGAACGCGTTTTGTTGTACCGATAATTTTTTATGCTCTTATGTAACAGCCCTTCTCTCGTTCCAAAATTAATTGAAGGGCAATGAGTGCTTATTCAGGTGCTATTTCTCACTCCTGTCTTATTTCCTTTTCTGCCCTTTCTTTCATGGATAAGGATGGCAAATTAAAGTACTAGTTCACCCCCATTTCAGTGATGTAAATCCCTCAAGTTGACTTTTAAAGCAAATTTCAGAATTCTATATGTACCTGAAGATAGGCTTCACTTGGTGAAGGACCTAATATGCTGAAGGGCCTCAACAAAAGACTTGACTCCTTCTGTACCAAAAATAAGCTTATGTAATACGTGAGCACTCCCTAAGGTTGGCGCACAGGTCTAGTTCAGCATGTTAATGCCATGCTGTGGGGTATACTTTTAATCACAAAGTTAAATTAGCTTGTGTACTTTAGATTGTACATTAGTGCGAAAATGGTTTATGCGCATAATTTGACTAATGAGTAGCATTGTCCTCTGTAACTTGATACGTACAAGTACTCTTGTGTTAGAATGTATAGGTATGTGGGCCAAAATATTTTAAATGTTTTTTAACTGAGTTTGTAACTAGATACTGGGGGAAAATGACCAATATCTGTGATGATGAGCATGTGGACCCCCAAAAATCAGGTCAGTTGAGATAGAATGACCTGCAGCTTACACAGTGTGTGCATGAGGTGTGAAAAAAAAACGGTATTAGTGTTGGGCACAATTTTGTCATACTCTTCTTCACTGGATGAATGGAAATATTATTATGCATGGTTATTAAAAGTTTTGGTTGTTTGACAAAGCCTGCCAGGACCCCTGTTTCTTTGAGAGTATATTATTCCTCCACAACCTTGTCAAGGGTAGGACCACCCTTGTTTTGCACAGACAATTCTCTTCTGGAAGTGTAGAGTTTCTTCTCAATTATCAAGGAACATTCACAAAGTATCTCACTCCAATTTTGTTTTGTGGCATAGGAGTGATGTAATTAGCTTCATAAGTTCCGCACCCCAACCCCTTTTTTCGATGAGGAGCCCCTCGCTCATGGGCGTCTCTGTTGGCAAGCTCTGGGGGAATGCTGGTGGGTGGCCTGGACTCAAATGACAGACCAAGTTTCAGCTGACTAAAGAGATGCTCTATAAGCTCAAAGGCATATGTCACAGTTGCCTTCTAATTCTTTTGAAGTATTAAAATAGGGTAGAGCCCATGGGCGTACCCAGTGAGAGGCAGGAGGGGGCAGCTGCCCCCCCTAGAAGCAAAAATCGCAAAAGTCTTTATGCAAAATCAGTACTGAATTGAAATGAAAGGATTCAACAAATTTTCTTCAAACCCACAAAAAATGATATATATTAGTATACGATATGTAACTAAAATAAAACTATTTTTTTGAGGAAATAATGTCCCATGGCTTGCCCCCCCTAGTTATGATCCTGGTAATGCCCTTGGTAGAGCCTTTAGTAATTCTGATTTTCAGAACAAATTGTGCCCAAGAAACAGAACCAAAGCCATTAGTTGGAATTGCATATATACGCACAGGTGACAGAACCAAACTGTCATGAATTGAAATGGCATATGGTTGTTGGCAAAGTATTGACAGCACCATGTAAATAGCCTGTTTTGAAATGCTGCTATGGCTACGTCTTCTCTGTGGGCCCTCGTGTATTTTTTGATGCCGAGAAAAAGTTCAAATTTTTCATCTAGAAAACGACACTTGCATCTCCGGTGCATCTATTCAAACCATCAATTTGTAGGAAGAATTCAAGGATATAAGATGTTCGGGGAGTATGAGTAGCCTAGTGGGTAGAGTGCTTGTCTTGCAACCAAGTGGTCTGGGATTTGAATGGGTGGGTGAAGCCTTTCGACATGCCATAGCAAAAGTCCTCAAAGGGTTTGGTGGCCCAGGGCTCCTCCATCCCGATCCACCAATCTCCACCTGTGTGCATGGAAAAAGGAACTTGCCCCCTACCCTGAATTTGAACATTTTCATGTCTATGGCTTAGTCTTTAGTGAGCTCTACCCTCGTCTATCCCAACCAAACTTTGGGTAGAATCACTGAGATCTGCTATGTTTGAATTTCCTTCATTTTGCATTATGCCTACTAACACAATGGTATCATAGGAGTAATTGATTTTGTTATAGAATTGGTGTTCATTTGTTTGGAAACTAGTTCCCCGTGTAGCTGATATTTGTATATTCTATTTCACCTTTGTTCACTAGTGACACTCATAATGTCATGTATTAATGCTGAAGTGTATAATTTCCTCTCTTTATCATCAAATCAATGCTTGTAGTTCATGTGAAAGACCTAACTTTGGCTCTCGTTAACCGCCCATTAAGTTATGTGAAGGTGGTGATAGTTGTTGGTTTTACGCTCCAACCATTAATCTATTTAAATTATGCTTTTCCTTATTTCTGTCCTTTCCACAGGTAATCCGCTATGTGTCATGGAAAGAGTTTGTTCATCATATGCTTGCCAAAGGAGAGGTGGAGCAAGTAATAGTGCGACCAGATGCAGATATTGTCACCATTGTGCTTCACGATGGAGCTGTAATCAAAGGAAGGAAGGTGATACCAAAGAAAATAGACTTTTTAAGCTCAAGAAGCAGTGGTCGGGAGGAGTGCCTCTATTTTCTATGTCCTTTTGCTTCTCATGCTTCTTTTTGAGTTAATATTGCTGTATATTTTTTACCTATAGTTGTGCAAAGTGCATAGGTGTTATTGTCAATCAAGTTTTCATAGTTCTCCAGAAGGAACTTATGAGAAACATAACAAAGTGTTAACCCCCATTTCAATTAAACTTGTCAGGCTCATATATTACAGTAGGACAATAAATTCTTTGAAATTCTATGTGCTCTCACGGCCCACAAGTAAAGACATAAGCGATCAAGATGTGAAAAAACTGCAACCTGCACTATGCGGTGACATCACATTCACTGTCTTTAGCTTCAATACGCAATCATTTTTAAATGTAGGAGCCCCACAGAACTTCCTCTAATAGGGGTATGGCCTTTGCCTATTCACATTGCTCTTCATTGAGTCTTCAACAGTACATCACGATACATTTCCAGAGATAATTATGCTATAAAGAGGTATTTGGTCGAGGCTTGGGAAAAGAATCCATCCGGATAGGCCACTGGTTGTGGAGCTTACAATCTATCCAAAATTTCAGGCAGTAGGTGAGAAATGAAATCCCCTTGGATGATGTGATGAAATCAAGGAGGTCAATAGGAAAAAAATTTAGAGTTTCTGAAGGATGATAGAATTTAGCTTTTAGGCACTGACCAATGAACAAATGAAGAAACTTTCTCTCTGCACCATCCTACAAACTCTGGTGGCCTAGAGGGGCTCTCCTTGTGGTGCAGTGTTGGTTGTAGATACGGTGAACATGACGTCACCGCATTGTGCAGGTTGCATCTTTTCAAATTTTGTTTGCTAATATCTCGACTCGTGGATAACAAAGGCAAGTAAAATTTCTCAAATGCATTAACTGTAATCTTCTAGTTTGCCAAGTTTGATTTGAATCAAAGTGTAAAATTCTTCAATGTTCCTTTTTTACTTTCAAGCTCTTAATTCCTCCATATGTACTGTGCAGTGGTGACGAGTAGTGGTCACCTTTACTATGAATCTATGGCACCACTTAACATCTTTTAATCTCTTACATTTTTGTCTTATGTTGAAAACTTCATCTTGATGCATTTTTTTGCTATTTTATTTTTAATGTTTCTGTTCTTGATGAAATATTTCTCTGAGTCAATGCACCACCAATTCCACCTCTCTTCAATGATGTATTTATTCGTAGATGGAGCACAAGCATTTCCACATGAACATTGCCGACACAAACAAGTTTGAGGAGAAGCTGAGGCTTGCAGAGCGTCGTCTTGGCATCCCTGCTGAGGAAGGATGTGGCGTCCCTGTTGTTTATGAAAGGAGCTCGGATACGGCTGGGAAGCTTCTGGCATCTCTCATTGTAGTTGGGTTGATACTGTCCCTCATCTCACGGTCAAGAACCATGCGGCCACCTATCAGCATGGACACTTTTGTAAATACATAACTTCTTTATTTATGTTGTTGCTTTACATTGTTTGTTAAGTCAAATGTTTTCAATGACTAAAGTGGGCAGATATCAGTTAAGCCCCTGTGGTATATTTTATTAACCTTCCTCATGGATTTTTCAGGAAAAATAAGTTGCGTATTTATGTCTGATCCCCCCTACATGTTTTTTTTATATATGTACAGTGGAACCTCGTTAAAGCGAGTATGGGCTATAGCGAGACCCCCGATATTACGAGATATAGCCGATGCACTGTCAATTAATCCTATAATAAGCATGTTAAAAATTTCGTTTTTACAAGGCCCTTTTGGTGTTGGCTTTCGCCAAAGCGAGTGTTTCACCGCCGGAAAAACTTACACCAAGACTCCTTATACTCTGTAATTGCTAGCGATCTGTTAGAAATGAAGTTAATGGAGTGCTCAGGCTCAAATTTATGTAGTAACCTGTCGTTCGATAAATAAGTAGTTAATTTTGGTGAAAATATTGTGGCATTAGCATTCCCGAATGCTTGATCTTCTTTTGTTCCTCGGGCGGCAGAAAGCAGTCGTCAGCATACCCGCACGTCCATGAGTTGCATGAATAGAAAGCATTTGATGGAACACACCATGGCCATAAAAACACCAAACATGTCTAAGCGAGAAAATAAAAATAAAGGAGTAATATGAGGTATATTGGCTATTATTTGCTTCACCTCCGGTAAAGCGACAATTCGCTATAGCGAGTGTTTATTGGTGCACCGTGGGGTGTTGTTTTATCGAGGTTGCACTGTATATTAATGTAGTCCTGTCCTCCTGTTGAGTTTTTTTTCCATTCTGTGTATCCCATGAACTCATGGGTTGATTAGAGCCATTGCATTGGGGGGACAGTTCATTACTTTCCCTGGCTCCTTGGTGATATGCAATGCCTCTTACCAAAAATACCCCTGAGGCCTGCTATGCATAGGTAAGTAGCTAGTGGATCATTAGCAATTGTTTTAAAAATTGTTCATTAAGCTGGTGAAATAAAAACTTTCATTGTGGAGCCACCTTAAAAATTACCATCATTTTAATGTTTTCCGGAATTCACAAGGGTATAGCCTCCCGCCTTAGTTCTAAATGTGGAAAATAGGTAATGGAGGTGCATTCAAGAGAAATTGTGATTAACTTTTGATCTTGCACGCTTGCAGACTCAGATGGGAAGAGCTAAGTTCACGCTGGTGGATCCGCTGAGTGGTCCAGGCAAGGGGGTGCACTTCTCCGACGTAGCTGGGCTGAAAGAGGCCAAACAAGAAGTGGCAGAGTTTGTGGACTACCTCAAGAGACCAGAGCACTACAGAAGTTTAGGAGCTAAGGTACGTGGTGAGCCCGTTTATGTGAGGTACACCTATTATTGTTCATGATGAGTTTGATTCATTAAATATTTTCTTGAAAGAAGTTGAAGTTTGACAAGTCATTCAGATAGTGTTGTACATTTCTTCATCATGGCTATGAATAACAGCGCATTTTTCAGCAACCTAATTCTATGCACCCAAAACTTCTGAAAAATTTACAACTGCAACAAATTTACTGCTACAACACATCACAATGTTATCGTTCCTCCAGTACGTATTGTTAGTTGGTTTCCCCTCCCCCCTTTAAAACAACGCTCTGTAGTTGTAATTGATGTGGGTAATTAAAAACTGTGGAAAATACGAAGTATGCAGTTTCATTTAAAATTTGCAACACCCAAAAAGGCTCTTGTAAGACCCTCAGTGCCGATTTTGTTAATTAGGAGCATTTAAAAAAAATTAATTTAGGATTCATGAGTGTTAAAAAAGGTGTGATGGCCTTAATTATATATTCTAATTACAGGTCCCCAAAGGAGCTCTTCTTCTTGGACCACCTGGCTGTGGCAAGACTTTGCTAGCCAAAGCTGTTGCGACAGAGTCTAATGTGCCATTTTTATCAATGAATGGATCTGAGTTTGTGGAAATGATCGGAGGTCTTGGAGCTGCTCGTGTTAGGTTTGTTTCTACACATTTCACTCCTTTGCCGTTCTTTATGGAACAAATATTTAGCTGCTCTCATGCATAAAGACTCAGGCTATAGCTTCTGTAGTCATGAAGGGAATTCTATCAATTCTTACCCTTTAGATTGCAATTGTTACTGTTGTTAACAAGCTTCATTGAAAGTGCTGGTATTTTCTTGCAGCAATTCTTTTCCAATGGCTAATATGTATTATGAATTACTGCACATTAAACAATATTTTCTTCAATTTTTAGTACTTCCTGCATGACCTAGCAAAGTGTTTCACTGACTCCTTGTACTACTTAGGTGACTATCTTTTGCTCTTCAATTGTACTGAGATAAAATTCAAAGTATGAAAATTGTCCTCACCTGCATGTCAATTTATCTTACACAATAGGGTGGTTTATTATTATTATTTTATTGCCTAAATCGAAAAATTATTACTCCTGGAGTACATACTTCACGCTTTTGGATTTTTAAGTGACGATAACTATTTTTCGCGATTAAATGAAAAGTGAAAATTTTCAAGCGAGGGAAAACGCGACGGCTAAGTATGATGGCGGGAAAACTCAGTGTGACGTCGTTCTGGTTCCCGCTGCCGCAAGTGAGGTGTCCTTGGGGTGAGGCTTTGTGCGCTGATACGACACAGGGTGCTAGCATGTAGCAGAGTACCATGCTAGTGGTAGCGCTTGGCTTAAATAAGGATTATTAATACCTTATCAAACGAGGAAAACTTTCCAACTTTATCCAGTTTTAATAGGTGATTATTAAGAGACGTTTCCCCGAGCTCTGTGCCTCATGCATGCATTGGTAACCTCAGACAATGTAAAACTCCTTCTACTCGTATAGAAACTAGGTCCCTGTGATGTCACGTGGGGCGCCAATCTGGCCTTTTTCAAATAGTGTTAAAATTGACCATTGCCATTCGTCTAAACTGGTATTTCTAAAACCAAATAATTTGTATATTATGAATACACAAATGGTGGGTAAGGAATCGCAATCAATGGCTTTTGTTTTCTTTGATGAAGGAAATTACCCTATTACCTGTGCCTAGTGGATGACAATAATAACCTATTCTTTTGAATATTCATCCTTTTATCTCATGACTGATATGCTTGAATCATACTTGGTGTCACCTCTGAGACTGTCATTTAGATTAGAGACAACTTACTTAGGTACAGCGTGCCTATCACCACTTGTTTTTATGCTCATTATTCAATGAAATAAACATCTGAGAATAGTTCGGTGTAAATATCTTGCTTTTTTTGTTCTTGTTGAAGTTCGTTGTTTGACTTCACTGGTATTTAGATTAGCCTGTTGCAATGTTTCAACCATATAGTGTAGGGGTTGTGCTTAAAAATCATTACCATTTATGGTTGAAGGGTGCTAAAAACTGACAATGGGTATTGATAGAGAGAGAGTGTTTACTCAGGGTTACGTGGCACTTGCAATTCTTAGTTGTCAGCATCGCTTAAAAATATTTCTGTGTTTCACATCATGTTTCACATGGGAGGTGTGTTAAGGCATTTCTTTCTATCCAGGCCACTACTTTAACTCTTTATAACTGAACCATTGCCTCCGCAACGTGCCAAGTTGGAAGAGACAAATTTACATGTCTGATTGGCATTTAGAAAAATTCTACTGCTATCAATGATGCGAAGGGGTACAATGTCACAAAAAAATTGAAATGAATTTATACACAAGCCCCTTGGTTTTTTGTTTAAATCCTGTTGGGATATGTTATGTAATGACAGCATTGTTCTCTCTCCATAAAGGGATCTTTTCAAGGAAGCCAAGAAAAGGGCTCCGTGTATCATATATATAGATGAAATAGATGCCATTGGTCGAAAGCGCAGCACGGCACGCAGTGGTGCTGGGGGTCCTGTGGATGGTGCATCCGGAGAAGGGGAGCAGACTCTGAACCAGCTGCTCGTGGAAATGGATGGCATGGCATCCAAGGAGGGGGTGCTCATGCTAGCATCCACAAATAGAGCGGATGTTTTAGACAAGGTGAGTGCCGTGGGGGTGCGTCAGAACTATAGGGGGAAAAAAATAGACTGCTCTCTATGTCTCGGGTGTATCTGATGGAAGACGTCTGAACTTACTTAATCTTCTTTTGTTCTGACCGCGAATATTACAAAAGAGGATCCTCAAGTCAGCCTGTAAATGTGCTTTCTTTCGCTCACCGTACATTTTAATGGGTTCACAAAAGTCGCCACTCGCGTAGCTGACGGACAAAGTGATCCGAGTTTCATGGGGAAATTAGGTATAATTGGGGGCATTAGACAAAATTTATGCATGTGATGATCTATCAAATTCATAACTTTTCAATGCCATTCCTCACAAGTACAAGCGTAATACTACAAAATATTGGAAAAAATTGATTGCATTGTACTCGTCACCATGCCGTGGACATTTTTGAAAAATGATTAGAATGCGACCGAAGTGCCAACAGAAATAAGCCTTCTATATAAGATGGAATTGGGAAGTCCCCTTGGGTCTGTCGTATGCACTCCCCTTGGTTCTAACTATGTACGTGATTCATTGGTTGGTCTCTCCAAAAATCTTGTTTAAGGGCATTATCTTTGTTTTGTCCTGCTGTATGGTGTTGTGAGCTCAAGGGACGGTATATATGAATACCGTTTACAGGAAAGAGACAAAGAGAGAGCATTACCTATTTTCACAACTTAACCTCGTTTCCCAATTTGTAGTAAAAGCTATTTCTATTTTGCTTTTACCCGCAGTCCAGTGGGATTCCGTTACCTTCAGTCATGATGTGCCATTTCATATTTATTCTACTTTCGGTTCTAATCTTAGAGGTGTGGACGCCTAACGGAAACCCTCCCCTTCCAGCTTGGGCCGATGTAGAATAAAAGGGAAGTGCACCGAAGGACAAGGTCAGTTCATCATCATCGGAGATTCATTGTTAGTTGTTCCTTGGGGAGTTTGTCATCAGAGTTCATAGGTAGTCATTGCTGGTTAGTTTCGCCATCCTGAGAATAAACCCACGGTAAGCCGTAACCCATATGAAGCCCCACTTTAAGGCAGTCGACTCTCTCTCTGCTTCGAGAATATTTGCACTCCCCGCCTTATTCCACTACTTGGGTGTATAAACTGTCTGTGTGCAGTAAAACTTGTTTTAAAACTTTACTGAGATATTCTTAATCTTTGGTCAGCTGACAACCTGGCAAGATCCCTTAAATGTGCAGCGTCATGGAGTGATCCGTCAATTCATGTCTTGTGCGCACGACAGTGGCATTGTTGTTGCAGATGATATCTGATTGGCCACTAGGAGATTTTTGTGGTTGGCATAGCGTGCATAAAATCTGATGAGAAAAAAAACTAAAATGATAACCTTCCACACAATTTTATTCACTGAAGTACCGACCCGGTTTCGACACGTAGTGTCATTATCAAAGCCTCAAAACCGGGTCGGTACTTTAGTAAATAAAATTTTGTGTAAGGTTACCATTTTAGTTTTTTTCTCATGGATATAAAACATTTCCACCAGATATCGCCGTACACTGTGAATTATAATCTCTGATGATCCTTGATCTGGGTAACAACTGCTCTCTTAGTTTCCCCCAAGTAAACATAGCCAAATTGGCGGGCTATCTGGTAGACTCTTGGTGTTAGCTTCTTTTAAGCAAGTAATGGGAACCTCAAATAAGCTTTAAATAAATTTTGTTAGTCTTTCCCAAAATGTTATTTCATGGCAAAGTATCTTTATCTCAGTCCTTTTATTGGCATGGCTGGGATAGTTGTTATGTTTGGCGGCAGCAGATTCTTTTTTAATCTCTAATGTTCCTTAATCCTGGTAGGACAATTTGCCTACTGTAAATGTGTTCAAATTGGTGGCATATCCAGTATACCCCTGGAGAGAGATTTTTTAAAGCTAGAAATGGTAACCTAATATGTATATGTCCCATGCGTGTTTGGTATTCTGAAATAACATTAATCATTAAATATATGTATGTGCTAATTATCCCCTTCCCTTTTCCCTTCGAAGGCACTCTTGCGTCCGGGGCGATTTGATCGACACATATTAATTGACCTACCTAACCAAGAAGAGCGCCGA
This sequence comes from Ischnura elegans, assembly GCF_921293095.1. Lineage (NCBI taxonomy): Eukaryota > Metazoa > Arthropoda > Insecta > Odonata > Coenagrionidae > Ischnura > Ischnura elegans. The sequence continues at coordinate 129,925,216 of NC_060248.1, read as the reverse complement.
GAAATATTTGAGTTGCATCTCAAAGGTATCGCACTGGAGCACACGCCTGAAACATACGTTCGTCGAATGGCAGCCCTGACTCCAGGTTTCAGTGGTGAGACACTTCTTCGTTTGTCTTTTTATTAATTTGCATTACTGGATCAGAATGTCTTAAGGTTTTGATACAAGTCTTGTCGATAAAAATTCATTTTTTATATACCGTTTTATGAGAATTTGCACCTGTCCTTCAGGATTTATTTTCTAACTCGTTCAGAGAACTGCACCCAAAGTATCATTGTTGTCATATGTTGACATGCTGCTCCTGTGGAATCTTGATTCATTTTTCCTTTCGGATTTATCTCAGGGGCGGACATAGCCAACGTATGCAATGAGGCTGCTCTGCATGCCGCACGTTATGGCAAGAAAAAGGTGGTTGGTGATGATCTGGAATATGCCATAGAACGGGTGGTTGGAGGCACTGAGAAGAGAAGCAGTGTTGTGTCTCCATCTGAAAGGAAAATTGTGGCATGTCACGAATCTGGCCATGCCATTGTTGGATGGATGCTGCCAACCACTGATGCCTTACTTAAGGTAAACATACTTATCCACCTGCTAAGTTCTGCTGCCACTTCTGCTAATATCTTCCACTAGAATGATCAGGGGTGGATTAGTGTCGTCGTTTTGGAGGGAGATCAATATAAATTGTGTCACACCTTGGCATGTCAATTTTAAAAATTTGGATTTTGTGAGGGTTACTGATTTTCCTTGTGTTTCCATCGATAATACTGAGATTATCTCAAATATAAATTGCTACTTGCTATAGCTTAAATGAATACGGGTATCCCTCGTTTAACATGAATTTGCTTAACATGGTTTTTACTAGAGATGTGCGAATAGTATCCGCGAATACTCGAATACCTCGAATACTAGAAAGTATTCGATATTCGAGATCTCGAATAGTTATGCCAAAGGTGCCGTCTCGAATACCTCGAATACTTTGAATTTCGCGTCATACACTGTCGCTCGCGCGTCGTTCGTAGCTGACTCGGAAAAATGGAGAGAACTCTATTCTTTTAGTCCATGCAGCGCCGTTTTAGGCAAGTTGACGAACTACATCAAATTTGCGGGTTAGAGCGGCGAAAAGATTTCGACGTGGGGAACCGAAATTGATCGGGTAAAAAAATCCCAAAATCCCAGGTGTCCCCCATCAGGAGAACCTCAGTGCCGTGGGATAGCAACATTGTCGTATTTCCCACGATCCACTATCCCCCTCCATTCAGCATTCGCCTCAGCCACTCTCACGATTTCCGCTTCTCCAAAATCAAAAAAAAGGTCCCAGCTCGTGCAGGGATCGTATTACGAAGACCTTAGCTTCGAACAAATATCAAGTTACTGGAAAATAATAGAATCGCGTTTCACCCTTCACTCTTTCTGCCCCACTGACCATTTTCCCGCATCCATCTTTTGATAAAAAAAAGACGAGGTTTTACCATGTGCACTTTGTGGCTAATAACTACAGGCACTTTTGAATCTTCCCCAGGAGATGAAACCACCATAGGGAGAAACTCAGTGCCGTGAGATAGTGACATTGGTGCATTTCCCACGATCCGCTATCCCCCTCCATTCAGCGTTCGCCCCACCCCCTCCGACGATTTCCTCTTCTCCGAAATCAAACAAAAGGTCCCGGCTCGCGCAGGGATAGTTTTACGAAGACCTTTGCTTCGAAAATAATATCAAGTTACGCGAGAAAAATAAAATTGGTCTCGCGCCCACCCCCTTTTCTCACCCACTGACCTTTTTCTACCTACCTGCTTCGAATTTCCCCCTTTCTGGAGGTCAACTGTTGCATGAGTCATCTACTAGCTCGAAAGGTGTCTAACAGTGACTTTCGGCAATTATTATTACACCTTCATTGGATTGAAATATTAGTAATGTGCGCGTAATTTAAAAAAGAAAAAGACCAAACACGACGTATTTCTGACTTTATTTAAGCATTTTACGCAAGAAAATAAATGCCGGAAAGACGAAGAAATACGACGGAGGCTTAGCATTTTGGCGTAATGCTCAAATAGGGCGCTTTTCTATTATTTTTTTATTGTCTAAATCGAAATATTAATACTCCTGGAGTACGTATTTCACGCTTTTAGATTTTTATAAGACGATATCTATTTTTCGCGATTAAATTAAAAGTGAAAATTTTCAAGCGCGCGAGTAAGTATGATTGCCGGGAAAAACTCCGCGTGATGTCGTTCTGCTTCCCGCTGCCGCGAGTGAGGTGACCTTGGGGTGATGCACTGAGCGCTAATACGACGCAGGATGCTAGCAGGTAGCCGAGTACCATGCTAGCAGGTAGCCCTTGGCTTAAATAAGGATTATTAATACCTTATCAAACGAAGAAAACTTTCCGAACTTAGTCAGTTTTAGTAAGTGATTATTAAGACATGTTTCCCTGAGCTCTGTGCCTCACGCATGCATTGGTAACCTCAGACGATGTAATACTGCTATCCTCTAGTGTATAAACAAGGTCCCTGTGATGTCACGAGGAGTGGCATCGCATGGGCGCCAATCTGGCCTTTTTCAAATGAGGAAAAAATTTACCATTGCCATTAATCTAAACCGGTATTTCTAGAACCAAATAATATGTATATTATGAATACTCCAATGGTGGTTAACGAATCACAATCAATGCCTTTCGTTTTTTTTAATGAAGGAAACTACCCTATTGTTTACATAAAATTAAAATATTCCATTAATCAGCTAAATTCCTGTTTGAATCCTTTAAAGGCAATCACAATTACTCGCCAAAATCTCGGGTTTCCTGCGGCATAGTCGACCTAGTCAAACATTTTCACATTCATCGTTTAGTATTCGAAATTCGAGGTATTCGAATATTCGAGCAATGATTTGATATTCGAATTCGAGAAATCTACTATTCGACCCATCCCTAGTTTTTACGGTAATAGAACTGGGTCTCAAGATTGCTATCTATTTGTTCAAACATTCTTCTTGCTTTTCCTGAATGCCATAAGTCATGTCACCTCTTTATAAGCATGGGAAAAGCAAAGAACACATTTACATTAATGTATGTTCAAGAAGTACGGTATAAATGCGTGTAAGAGATGCACCTTTTTTCCCAGAAATTGCGGCCAAAAATGGGGTTGCGACTCTTATACGAATTTCTTATATTCCCTCCCCCCTCCCTTTTCCCCGGTCGCAAGTCCAAAGGGAACTGAGTGGCCTTGGTTTTCAGCATGAGTAAGTCATCTGTAACCCTCGGTCAAAAGCAAGCGGCAGGCAGGGCAGTTACCCTCTTAGTGATGTATTATTACTATGCTCCTGTTTGCGTTTCTTACTCGTAAGTATCATGCCGTCGCGTTGGTATCTCAGAGGTGAGCAAGGAAAAGATTGCACGGGGTTTTTTTGCTCTGGAGGGCATGCTAAATTTACTGCTACAAGTGGGCATCCCACGGCATTTACACTGCATATTGTTATCACATATAAAACTTAGAGAAACACGTAGTTTTGAAGGACAATACCCGGTTAATAGTCAACATCTGTCTTGCCGAGTAATTTCCATCACGCTAAGGGCCTGATTTTTCAAAAATCATCTTCAGAAGCTGCTATGAGGATTGTTGCAATTAAAAATTATATTGGTGTTAAAACCTTCGGTTTAAAAAATTCAAATGAGTGTGTACATTGTTGGACCAAATGGCGGATAGAAGAAATCAGAAATGCTTGTAAGTGAAGAGCACTAAAGGAGAGGTAGAGGGGAAGGAGCGTCCTCCCTCCGTCTTTCAAGCAACGATGCTATGAGCAGAGGAGCAAGGGACGAACACGTCCGGTCTTGGATGTGATGTTGTTGCCTTCAAAGCATAGGAGCGAAGATGCAGCAATTTGATATACTCAGTTTGCGTTGCCTGAAGTTTTCAGTCCATCTCGTCTTGTTTGAATGCGCTCATGCTCCGTATTTCTTCCAACTTTGTGTAGTTTGGACCATGTTGAATATTAGTAGCCTTTTTGTAACTGTAAATCTTTCTGTCAATCAATTAGAGGTTAAAAAATTCAAATGCTGTCTGATATGCGTCGCGTTAAGGCTCATACTTTTTTGAATCTAATGCACGTCATGCACATGCCTCAAGCTGGTAGACCGTAACGGTCAGTCAGTAAGACGGCGTAAGAATGAAACACATTTCCATTGTTCCCATCTAACTTGATATTTTCCTTTGAAGATAATGATTGGTCTGTGTGGTCTCGGAAAGAAAAAACACCACAGAGATATGGGCTGATGGTGGCCGAGTGTGGTTTTGTGAAATCTATGCTGTCTTTATTATCTTACGGTGCTGAGATTCCCCTGATTGTCATTCAATCTCTTGGGAAGATTCACACTATGTGCCTGTCGTGTTTTGCCTTAAAATTTTCCGCAGCCAAAATTCTATTGCAATACTGCTACGAGAGCTTTTAATTAAAATTGTTCGTGAGTAGGACAAGCATCGTAGTGCAACGACATATGCGAGGAGAGGATCAGAACTCTTTCTACTCCCTCCTATGGGACACTGCTTTCACGAAAGAATTGATTTAAAATTTTTCATTCAGATTCAATTACTTCAAAAAATTTGGATCCGAAGTATGCGGTGAAGGGCATTATCCATTAATATTTGGATCTGAGGTATCCGATCTGACCGTCCCTAGTAAGCATAATAAGGTTAAGACTACAAGTGAATGATACCTATTTTTCTCCGAGTGCCATGCATATCGTGTAAATTTAGATGAAAAATGCAGAGTAAATATGTAATTAGTATTGAAAGTGGAAATTTTGATAACTGTCGAAAGTCCAGACATACATCTGCAAAACTGTGTGATAGGATAAAAAGAGTGCAGCAAAAATTTTTTTCTAAAGCACCGATGCTCAAAATAGGGGTGCATCTCTTACATGTGTTTGTACGGTAATAGGGAAGTGCACTAATTTTTTTTTATTGCTGAATTTGAAAGTTTAGCCTAAAAAAGAAACATTAGTATAGTCACTTTTATTTTCTGCATCTGGGGTATGCACTTTAAAACGTTTTGAAAGTCGGAAATTTTCATGTTGCGCTGAAACACAGTGCCTCCATCTTGATTGAGATGTGACGTCACAAGGCAGTAGTCACCAGTGGAGTATCGCTGTATTCCGTCGCCTTCTTTAGCGCAGCGAGAGTTTCCGGGAATCGGTGGAGTTTGCTTCCTAAATATGTCGTCTAGTACCGAAAACATGAATTCAAAATAGAATTATAAATGATTTTTTGTTCCAAATTTCATCTCGACGTCGAAACAAAAGCCTGGAGAAGATATTCATTCCCGTGCCTTAAGCACAAGCTATACGGAATAAATGGTTCAAGGCTGCTCCTGACTCTTACCTATCGATGATATTCTGTTTTGAAGTTCATTTGAAGGTATTGTAAGATCAAATTGATATTTATATTATATTAATTTACTTAATAGGTACCTCAGTCACATCAGAAAGTGTGTTGAGTCAAAATATAGCATCTTCCGCGTAGACCTACGTAATTTATAAACTGAAAGTAGTTTGGTTAAAGAATTATGGCGCGACTGTTTTTTTACACGACCGGGCAAAATGCGTACTTTGCCCATGATATGTGCATATATGATAACAAACGATTTTTGTTAAAGTTAATCTTTATTTGTTGAAATTAGTACATTTATAGGTGATACAGATATAAAGGTACACGGCAGGTCGCGCGGCGTAATTTGTATTCCACTGGTGACGGGGTCATCTTGCTGATCTAAAAAATTAGCTACAATACCTCGGACTTTGAAAACTCGCAATATAGGCAGTCAAAGTACATTGTAAGAATACACGAGACCATTATAGCCCAGAATGTACGTACAATGTCGAAATCCTTGGTTTTCAAAGATTGACGTATTTTATACGCCAGCGCGCCCGGTCCAGGGTTATCAACTTTTATTTCATCCTATTTGTTAGTTGAAATTATATTTCAGAATGGTTCTTTTAGCACAGCTACTGAGGTAAACTGGTAGGTACTGAGTACAAGGTACTGAGGTATGTACTGAGTAAGTAAACTCCCTTTGGAGTAATGTGAATTACAAGTGTTCGAGATATATGGCACTTTATATTCGCTTTGTGTTCTTATTAATTATGCCTGTACGCATATTGTTGCTTGCCGCGAGCCTTTAATGGTATGTGCTCTTGCAAGAGTGGTTTTCATTTTTAATGTGGAAGTTGGTCAGTATAAGCAAAGAAAAAATTAACATTTTAGCGCACACCAACCCTTGTAGTCATCGTATCTCGGCGTTTATAATGACACTGCTAAAATACCTAAACGCCATAATGACGATAAAAAAATTGTCTCATGTCAATGATTGCTGCAATTATAATTAATGATAAACTAGACGCCGTATGATCACAATGAAGGCAACAAAAAATAATGCCTTGACGTAGGCTTGAACCACTGTCATTCGGGTCTCATCTTTCCTTCGCCTCGCGCACTCTACCACTACCCCAACCGACCCATTGATGAAAATTGGATATTTTGGATTTATATATATAACTTGTAAAAAGTAACGCATGAAAATTAATTAATTACAGCCTAACTAACGCCCTAATTGAAAAAAATGCAGCAAGGTACGCGGTCTCCCCTTGTTAGCCTTAACGTCTCGCATTTCTATGGAGCGTTGAACCTGTCCTCCTTATTCAAAAATTCAGTAACCACAAATACATCAAAGTTTGGTATGCCATTTATAAATCGTTGGAATTTTCCTTCTCCCAACCAAGATTACCTTTTCTTGAACCCATCCTGGACAGCGAACCATTACAACAACCAGCCAGCTTGGAATAAAGGCTAACATCCCATGATTCTAGTAGCGAAGGGCGAACGTTCCGGCCGGCGTGAATACATACGCAACGAATAAGTCTTGCAGTAAACGTCTGAAATAGGTTTATTAGTTTGACTCGGTTCTTACAAAAAAAGTTTTGGCATGATAAACGGCATTGTGCCAAAATATACCCAGCGAAAAATAAATGCCATCATGCATTTATTAAAGATTCAATGTGCTATTCGTACTACTCTTTCCAAAGTTGAAGTTGATACGTAAATGAATATTAATATATTACGCAATGATGAAGTCGTTTACTCAAAAGAGAAGCAGCCACATATATAATCTGAAGATATTTTATGACAGCAAAAACGGATACCCTCAAATTCTGTAATTTTTCTATGCAATAATAGTGGTAGAACTAAACGGTGTAGAAGCTGCCTTCTGCTACTGCCTTGTGACGTCACGGCCAATATTCAACATGGACACCCGTTTTCGCGGCCTTTGAATTTTTCCATATTTCAGACGGTCATCTCGAATCAACTATTCACTATTAGGATTTAAACTGTGGTTTTACGACATTATGTTATTCTGAACTCTAATTTTAAAAATGTGTTTGGTGCATTTGAAACACTAGTGCACTTCCCTATTGGCTCTAAAAAAGATAACAATCATTTGTATGTTTGATCACTGTGCAATATTAATGCTAATGGATGTAAAATAGTCTTGAGAAAAGTCAGCCTACAGTGCAGAAAGTGTTAGTTATACTGCCTGATATACACCTATCACTAAACACGTTGCTTCATATCTACGGTGTGAAGTGAGGGATATCTTTTTAGTGAATTATTACAAAATTTGATTGTGCATTTCTTTTTTATAATCCTCTGCGAATATCTAATAAGATCAAAACTTTAGTAATTTTTACTGATCCACACTCATAATTTCAGAGGTTATAGAAAATTCTAGGGTTTTTTGTATCCCAATTTTAGAATTTGCCTCACTTTTCTGAATAGGTGTGATTTTCTCTTGTTATTTCATCTTGACTATTGATTTTGTGGCTCTTAGTGTTAAAAATGTTTGTTAATTATGCTCAATTTTTTTCTTGAATGATGATTCTTATTCTTATTCAGGTCACCATAGTGCCACGAACGAATATGTCCTTAGGTTTTGCCCAATATGCCCAAAGTGAGCAGAGACTATTCTCTGATCAGCAGGTTAGTACTTGTTTGTATTATTGATCAAAATTAATAATAAATTTTGCTGTGTAAATGGGAATCAAAATATTCATATTTGGATGATTACAGAGTGATATTGAACCATGAAGTATGTGTGTTGTTTTAGCAATATTTTTCGTATATTTTTGGTAATTAACCAAGATTTTCCACTTCAGTATACAGCATCACTGGTATTTTTTGGGATTCATATTGGTCAAATAAGAAATAATGCATTTGTAATGGTCCTATCAAAGAAGGCATAATTGAAAAAAATACATGATAGAACCCCATTGTTATATTTTTATCTTATTCCATCATTTTTGTGCTATGTGAAAGATTGAAAGGTAGTAAGAAAAAGAGTATTATGAGAGTGAAAGACCTCTTAGACCCGTATCTAATTTTATTAAATTACTTAATATACAACTTACTTTGCTTGTTACACTTAATGAAATATCATTGGTTCTTGTAGTTAACGAACAATTCCCTGTAACAAAGTCCCTTTAATATGTTGGTGCTTTCCCTTTACATGACTCTTACATTTGTTGCTTTTGAAATTACATATTACCATTTCCTGTGTTCAGTATGATAATTTTTGCCAACAATTTGCTGAATTGATAATCAGTGATGAAGTTTTATTGACAGTTGTTGATCTCTTGGTTTTATTCAATAGCTGTTTGACAACTTTTAGTTGAATCCAATCTCCTGAATTAATTGTTTGTATTTTTTTATTATAAGCTTTTTGAAAAAATGTGCATGGCACTTGGAGGGCGTGTTGCGGAGTCTCTCACCTTTAACCGAGTGACTACGGGAGCCCAGAACGACCTCAAGCGGGTCACTCGAATGGCGTATGCACAGGTGCGACAGTTTGGCATGAGTGATGTGATTGGATTGCTCTCGTTTCCGGAAGAAGGTGGTGGATCATTGGAAGAAGGTGAGATTAGACATGAAGGCAATGAAGGAGAAAAAGTGTTATTTTTATCAAATAACTCTGGACTTGCAAGTACCCTTGGGGTGCAAAATTTTGGATGGGGAAAATAATTTGTTTTAACCCTTATAGTGCCACTGGGCTCATATATCGGCCCTCGCTGGTTGAGCGAAAACTGCAAGGGGCCGATTTATCTGCCCGACTTATTTTTGTGATTGTGGCCTTTTCAACGGCTGTAATTTATGTAAACCCCAATAATCTATCCATGATTATAAGATATAAATAGTTAGTGTTAAGAGTTGGGAAAAAAATCTAGACGCATTGAATAAAATTCAGTAGCTGAAAATTTTTTAAATCTGAAATGTTGCTAACACCGGAAAATAGCCTTGGCAGTCTTCGTACATCCCCCGTGAAATGGGCTGGCAGGAAAAGGGTTAAATGCGATTTGAACCCAGATGCTCCCAACTTACTCCATGTCTTGTAGCTAGTTAAGCTACCTAGACATCTTCATTTCCCATTGTGAGCAAGCATCTGGCTCAAGTTTAGAGGATCTAGATTTGATTCCCAGTAAAGGAAAATGATTTTTCCTGGTGGAATTTTTGATTTTAGTGACAATAAATTTATTCATTCCATGGAAAGTGAAACTACTCACTCTAATTTCTAAGGTATGAGAGTCTAATATCCTTCAACTTCAGATTAGCCTGTGGAACCGTGATATCTAACTAGTTTATACTATGAATAACAGCTCCATGATATTTATTAAGGAGTGTGCTGACATTTTCAGTGTAGAAAAACTGAATATTATGTCTGGTCAACTCTGAAAAATTGGGAAGACCATGACATCTGAGGGCATTTTCCGGAAATCTCAGGACAATGTCGAGGTGACTCTAAAATTTCTTGTTGTTTTATCATAGAAAAAACAGTAGGCACTTGCCTTTTTCAGCTAGCTTATGAGTCTAATTGCCTGTCTGTCATTGTATTTTGTATTCCTGTAATCACTCATGTAGGTAAATTGTCTATTTAAGTGGTCACGGACAGAAAAATATAAATATTCACCCAATAGCTGAAAATTTTCTATGCACCGAATAGATGCCGATTTGGCAATGCAGCTGAACCACACCTCTTCTGCAAAGAACAACAAACACTCTGAGCATTCTTATACATGCTTATACCTACACATGCAGAAAATACGTGATATCCACTGTTAAAGTAGAAGAAATGACGGTTTAAATTTTCTCCACAAAAAGAAATTTTGTATCTTGAAAATCTGGAATTCTCAGGGAATGCCATGCTGCAGACCATAGAAAAAAATAAACTGTGAAAAATAATGGCAGAGTACCCTTAAAATTACTTAACATCATGTTCCTCAAATTAGGACATCTATTGCTTACTTTTAATTATTTGTAACTTCTCTTGAAAATATTCAAACAAGAAATCACTAATATGTATATGTATTTGACAAAAGGTTTTCATTGGATTCAGTGAATTTTTTAGCATGGGGAACCACTAATGTGAAAAGCTTTTTCTTCAAATGGTATCGGCCAATTTTTACAACTGATAAAGTATGTCATAGAATCTTTTTCAAATGTTTTTTTCATCCCTTGATGCACTCTGAAAATAATGGTAATTTTTTCATTGGAATTCATTCAACAGTCTTCAAAATCAGAGATTGTCATAGAATTTCAGAATATTGTATGTATCCCCTCGTCGGTGATCGTCTTACTTCACAGTGACTTGACCTCTTCATTTTCGTTCGTCTGCAGGTGGAGGGTCAGGATCTCCAGGGAGAAGGCCATATAGCAAAAAATTGAGTCACCTGTTGGATCAGGAAGCTAGTAAATTGGTGGCCAAGGCTTACAAGCGCACAGAGGAGCTGTTGAAGGAACACATGGATAAACTTGAAAAGGTAAATTATGTTTACTTGGTGCAAATTGCCTTGGAGGGAAGCGAAAAATATTTTTGTTTTAGTAACCTAAGGAGTGAATAACTACCGTATTTGACGGCATATAAGACGCACCCTTATTTAGAAGGCCACCTACAAGGAAAAAAAGTTTCAATAGTCTGCGCGACAGCACAGTACCACAATAACTTAAAATGTGGTTTCTTTTAGTTCTCACGTTTCGTAAAAGCCAAATAACCAATCATTGAATGCAATTACCAAACATATTTTCATTGAGGAAAATTAACAAATGGCAAGCTATTTTGAACATGATATGTAAATTTCAATAATGAATAAATGAGTGAATGGCAAGCAATCAAACATAATTCAAAATAAAGCAGAAACAATAAAAAACACAGATTTTAAGGAAAACGTTGCCTATCATGAAATTAGACTTTAACCACTTTCAAAACCATAAAAATCCTTTTCACTATCATCGTCATCGAAAACAGAATATCGTCATCACTACTGTTTCCGTCATCGCTAGTATCACCTTCTTCGAATAATGCGTCGTCTTCTGTTCCGTCAAGAGCATTACTGATTCCGCACTTCTTAAAGGACTTAACAATTATTTCAGCCTTTACGTCCTCCCAAGATCTTTTTACCCACTCGCACACTTGTGAAATAGAGGCCCGCTTCATTCTACCTGAGGGTGTGAGGGCGTGATGTGCCTCTCCTATCCACTTGTTCCATCGTTCTCGCACTTTTTCCTTAAATGGCTTATTCACCGATACATCTAAAGGCTGCAATTGGCTAGTCAGTCCACCAGGAATGACAGCTACCTGGGTTTTTAATTCTCTCGCTTTATTCTTTATGGTTTCAGTTCTATGGGCGCTAAACTGATCCTAAACCAAAAGAGAGGGTTTTCTTAAGAGTCCACCAGGTCGCCTCGCCCATACCTTCTGTAACCACAGTTTCATTCCAGCTTCGTCCATCCAGCCTTTCGGATGAGTTTTTCTTTTGAATATGAAAAACGGCGGTAGTTCTGTGCCATCAGCACAACATGTTAGAACTACCGTATATCAGGTTTTTTCATGACCTGTGGTTTTTATGGTTATTGATTTAGACCCTTTAGTACTCACAGTCTTGTTGGATGGTACATCAAATGTGAGTGGAATTTCATCCATATTTCCTATTTGACCGAGCTCAAAAGAAGTTTTCTTGCGTGCATTTATAACAAACCTATGAAATGCTAGTATTTTTTCTTCATAATCTGCTGGCATTTTCTGTGCAATAGTTGTTTTTGTGCGCATTGATAAGCCTTGCCTTTTCATCAACCTGTGGCACCAGCCCTCAGACCCTGAAAAGTTCTGATTCCCATGTTTTTCTGCAAATTTTTTGGCCTCATTGATTATCATTTTGGTTGAAACACTTATCCCAGAATTCCTCATATCTATCACCCACATTTTTACGGCATTTTCAAGTTCAGGCCAAGATGGAGCTGGGCATCTAAGGTTATGTTTTTGTTTTTTAGCAGTCTTCAGTTGATCTTCTTGCAGTCGCCAAGTACGTATCATTTTTTCGGTAGGTGGTGGACCGAAATGCCTTGCTGCTGCTCTGTTTCCATGCACTTTGGCGTAGTTTAACACTCCTAGTTTATACTGAATTGTATAGCTTAATCTCTTATTTCCTGTAGTCATATTTTCCAGGGTATTTTTTTTAAACAAACAGTTTTAAGCACCGATACCGACACGTTTATACAGAGTAGCACCAATACCGACACATGTGTCGGGCGTCATACGTTGAACGAGTAGTACAATGTTGTACTAATTGCTACTCTCCGCTTCTCCGCACCGAGGGCGGAGCGAGCGCTACTAGTTTCGTTTACTTTTTGATGGGAACGGTGCGGTGTCGGAAGGAAACCACCCCAGTTCTCCCTTTTGAGCTATATTATTGTTGGCAAAAATTTAGTTAAACCTGATAAAATAACTATGGTAGATGTAGAAAAAGTTGTATGTGTCTAGACCTTTATCCGGGCTAAAAATAGCATTCAGTATTGAAAGTTAACCTGTGTCCTTCACGTATAAGACGCAGGTAACTTTTTTAAGACCAAATTTAGGAAAAAAAGTGCGTCTTATATGCCGTCAAATACGGTATTTATGTTTTATTCGATGTTGCTTTTTAAGTGGCATCAAGGGACTTCTTCCATTATCATAGATGTGCACTATTGAAAATACAATTATTGAAAATACATTTTTTACAGTGTCACGCAGTAGTTCTTTAGAGAGCTCTTATTATGCTGTGATGTTATGTCATTAAATATTTGATCATTTAGGCAAACTACTGTGGTGATTCATGTGCTTATTCATATTAAATGTTGAGGCTATATCTTGTAAACTGTCAACTAAAGTGGTTTAGGTCTATGCCTCTGGTCTGGCTGAGCAACTTTTTTCTTAAAATAAAAATATTTTTTCTTGTTTTACTTGAATGTTTTAGCTATCATTGGAGCTCCTGAAGAAAGAGACCCTCAACTATGATGAAATAGAAAGTATACTTGGTCCTCCACCACATGGTAGAAAGCATCTTATTGAACCAGCTGATTTTGAGGTATCGGTAAGAGCTGCAGCCATAAATGGTCCAGAAACTGCTGCTCCAAAAGAAGTCAACAGAGCAGGGGACGACAAATAAAGAGTACCAACAAGCTGTGACTTTTACTTGTGTACAAATTGAAAGGAAGAGTTAAATACGGCATTCTCTTGGCACTGTTCAGTCACAGTAAGGAAAAAGTGGTTGCTTGTGGTTTACTTTTGTGTATAGTTGAGCTATAAACTTTTTTATTTATTAATTGTTATTTAATTTGTAATCCATTTATCTCATGCGTATAAAATTCTGTGTGATAGTGATTTTCAATATTCTTGTCATTCATAAAAAATTGAATGTATGACTGCTCAAGCAGAGCTATGTATGTAGTCATATTCAAGAATGAAAAAAATATGCTGAAAGTGATATTTGGTCTGCCCAGGCACCAGAAGATAAACATACCATCTGTGATCTTCATAATGCATGTGATACAGTGGTGTCCACCCCATACCCCTGGCCTGATGGCTCACCACCGCAAAACCTTATACATAATTAAATCCTTCTGATAAACAGATCATGCTCTTACTCCCTTAAGGTTGTAGCAATAAAAAATTCAGGAGATTTTCTTGGAAGGAGGAATGAATTTTGGTGGCATTAACTTGAAGGGGGGTACCTTAGACAATCTTCAAAACATCTCAGGGTATTTTGAACCCGTTCCTACCCCTCTTGCTATGGTCAAGTACCCTCTCTCTCTCTCCCAATACTTTTTATTTATGTCGCCTAGGTTACCAAATGAAGGGGTCGGGTTAAAAAAGTGCCAACCATGAGATTTCACCATACTGAGCTGCTCACGCTATCTGTTGAGGAAAAATATGAACTGCAAGCTGCAACTTATTGTGCCATTTAACATTTAAATATAAAGACTTGATACTAATGTGTTGAAATTGGTTGTTAAATGATACAAAGATTTATGGATTCAACCAAACTTTAAAATATGAGTATCTCAAAACACTAGAAATGGTGGTTGGCGCTCTTTTTAACCGGACCCTTTCAAATGTACCAGTTAGCTATCTCCTTCTGCTTAAAAGATACTTTTAGTACACTCCTCAAGTATAGTTGCACAAGCTCCTCTCACCCCCTTTGTGCAGCCCTGAATGAGCAGTGTGCAGGAACTAAATAAATCACTTTTCCTTATTCTTAATTGATGTTTCATATATTTCTGCACTGGCACAAAAATTATCATTTGATACAATTTACTTTGACTTGGCAGTTATTGTGGATTTATATTGAGAGACAAGTGAAAAATTTTGTTTTTATTATTTGTATTTGGGAATATGAAGAAGACAAACTCAAGCCCCCTAAAGATCACATTGCTGCAGTCATACCAATATGTGGAATCGCCATAATACATATGTATATCAAACCAAGGGTGTACCCACAATCAGCCCCCCGGCATCAGCGACTTCACTAATGTCCCTTTACTGTCTGATTAGTGCCCACGCAGGCCGTTGAGCTCTAGCAGTGCTTTCGTCTGGCTGCCATGGGTGTAAAATGTGGGTTGACATGGCTGTGAGGTAACTTGATGTTCTATATTTCTAAAGTTTAGAGAGTCGTTCTTCGTACACGTGCTCGCTACGATACTTGCTTCAGTTTTTATGAACTATTCAACTCGATTTGTGAAAACTGGTGAAGTAGCTCTCGTGAACGGTCAGAAAATAGCCTATGCAGAATCGGTTTCTAAATACAAACTCCCACAGAACTAGATAATATAGACATGGATGTTCAGTGCTCAGATATAGACTTCGAGACATCAAAGGCAATAATGATGAAGGAGTGAAAAGTTTATCCACCCATAAATGACATCGGTACATTTACAATATAAATGAAATATCAAAGGAAGCAAGTATTGACGTTTGATGGAAAATTACTCTGGTTTCCCTTTGGTTGTGGTTTTGGGTAATTGCTTTATTTGGGTGAGTATTGAGGTGTTAATGGAGGATATCAGCTTGGTTATCTGTTGCATGGGAAGAAATGCTAAGCAGAAAAATTTGTATATGAATCGGCAATGGAAAGTGCTTGACAATCTCCCTTTATTATTCCGCAAAACTTGAGGAAAAACGAGTGCTGTCCTAACCAAGAATCCAATACGTAACATGGCCTCTGCAGCCTAGCCCTTTGAAGTGACAACATGACTTTAAAGTCTGTGATTGATATAAATGTGAACTGTGAAATGTAAATTTAAACTGTGATTGGTATAAATTAGAGATCATATGGCTAAGTTGACATTCCAATATGATAAATCACTGTTCAAGTGGGGGAAAGTAACACTGGACTGGGATATTTTATTGGCTAAGATATTATTATTATCAGTGGCACTGACTCCATGGGGCCTAAGGGGACCCGAGCCCCCTCAAAAATTCGTTATGGGTGTGAAGAAAAAAGTGTCAGGCTTGCCGATTTTCCTGGAGTTTCCAGATATCGATATTCGAGTTATCAGGGTTCTAATGTTGTTCCTGACTCTTCTAAAATGCTTAAAAAACTTAAAACTCACTACTTATAAAATTTCCGGGCTAAGACCCCCGGTTTGGGCCCCCCCCAATATTTTTTGTAAGTCGATTATTTTTTATATTGTTATGATGATGTTATTGATATTAATGATAATCAGTAACACTGCCATAACAAACTTTATTGCTAAATTTTCCCTCAAAAACAGAAGACAAAAACTTAGGACTTGGAATGTTTATCTCTCGAGTCCCATATCGAGCTTTGGCTAATTAATTCTCTTTCCTAATGCTCATCGAAAATCATCTTGTTCTACGTGAGAGTTCTTTTCTCAACGAAAAATATGCATTCACTGCCCATGTACCACAACAATGACACCAATTCTGTCCTAGCTGCCCCATTCTTTGGCTAGACACCATCTAGAATTCCTATAAACTCAAACCACTACACCTTCTGATAGCTTTAATGGTAGATTCGCCAACCGAAAGACATTGCACGATATTTGCTTCTTCAGTATAGCTGGCACGCCATTCTGAGGAGAATCTTGAGTCTGAGAATTACTGAGATGAGTCTCTTCCTCAATAAAAATCCAAAAGCAAATATGTAAGGCAGTACAATCAAAAGAATATATGAATGTATGATATAAAGATATCAACGTTAAAAATTTTATTACTATACTAATATTTTTGAGAAATGTTCAGTTTCGGATTTTCTTTATATATACTTGGAAATGTCTTCCATAAAACATTCAAATAGAATTCTTCCAGCTTCATCCTCGCTGTGAAATTATTGGTCATAACTTAAAATAAGGGGGTAATCTGGTAAAATTATGGTAGGTGATTTTGACGATTTTTGGATCCTCCTCTCCAAGAGTTTGGATCTCAAGATTTTTGGCTTGACCCCCTTCCTCCAATCTCACGTGAGATTATTCAAAATGTGTAAAAACATTGATCTATGCTTCATTGCCTTGGGCATATGAAAAAAAATTGTTTAATTTTTTTGAATTTATGATTAGTTACGGCTAGTATTTCAGATTACTATGATCGCAATTTTACAGTGTATCTTGGTGGAAAGAAAACTATGTGATACTTACCAAGACCCCCCTCTTGAGATTGGGTGAGAATCGGCTTGACCCCCTCCCACCATATAATTAATCATTGATGCCCCCTAACCCTAAAGGCCTGTTTACAGAGTACATTAACCCGTTCGAATTAATATATGAACATGAGAATGAACATGAAAATGTACTGTGTAACCAGCCGTATACAGGAGTCAAAATGAAAGACCATACTGATGCTTTGCATGCCAAGGCCAGGATTAGACTGCCCACATGGACTTAGGCGAACATGTGTCTTGCTGAGGTCCAGTGATGTCATGACGCGGACTTCTTTTATTAAAAAAAGATACATGATATCCTTCACAACCACCCAACTTTTGCGAATCATATACAGAAAAAAGAACCTGTTCTAATTAGGTTTATGCATTCGTACATGTTCCATTCTGGTCCACAAAAATCATTCACGCAAACAGACATTGTGCGTGTTAATTTATTGTGTGAACAGGCCTTATGACAGGTCTGTAGGCTTCTGTTTTGTGCATCTTGAGGATTTGTAACACTAAGGATATATTTCTTTGTCAAACGTCAATAATAATAATAATCAGTAGATATCAAAGCTTTAGGTGATGAATAAATAATCTGCATACTCTTTCCCAGAAAAGAAACGGCTCTCTCGAGGCCTTGATTAATTATGTAGGACCAAATAAATGCCATTCACCTGTTTGGGGATTTGGATGTGAAAGGTCTTCATGATTTTCCTGTGATGATTCTTATGGATGCATCTGAGATTTCCCATAACTGCAATGAGGCTGATACTTCGTTGAGAAAATTACTGATTATCAATCCTGAATAGTGGAGAGAGTGTCTCAAGGACATGTGGGTCTCAACCGAGCAGACATGAACATAGTGGGAAGCTACCCCTAGGAAGAAATTCATCAAGATTAGGAAGTTCGTCACCTTTCAATGAGTTTAAAAAAATAGGAACCCAAGTATCTAAAAATTAAGCACACGTAACCGAGGTCCCCAGAGTTGTAACTGAAAAAACGCATACTTCGATGTCAATGATCAGCATTTCAATTCCCGCCGTCGTGGTCATAAATTCTCGCGCTGCGTTTCTTGATTTTTTTGTTAAGTTTTGCACCTTGTGCGCTAGGTGCGCTGTGTTATTTGTTTATCCCTTTTTCCCGTTGAGTCGCGAAAGATTTCCTCATATAATTTATTTAATGGTTTAAGGAGAATTGGAGGATAGTTTTCTGCAGAGTGGTTTCCGAAAGCCTAATTTGTACAGTGGCTCTACATGTAAGTTTGCTTATTTCGTATTTATCGAATAACCATCCTGCTTTTTCCACATTCCTCTGTGGACATTCTTCGGTTGCTTTGTGAAATGCTCTAAGACGTAAGAGAACTCCATTTGTATTCATAGGGTTTCCTTAATCTTAATTTCAAATTATTTCCACCTCAATGGTAGCTCTTGGTATATTTACGTTTTTATTTGCCGGATCGAAACTTGGTATTTTGAGTTTTTAAAATCTCGTCCGTGATTTTTTCCTGAAAGAAAATTACTAATGTGTCATATCTTTGATTTTTCAAACCTAGGGTGAAATAAAAATGGGTACAGAATCAGGTAAAAGTGTTGTGCCCCATGTTTTAATTGGATCCTTCCTGGCCACCATCATCATTGTATTGTGCTCACCTTCAGTAGTTGAAGGTTGCAATGAAGCCGTATGTGCAAGTGTAGTCAGTAAGTGCATGCTGACACAATCATGCAAATGTGACTTAAAGAATTGTTCGTGCTGTAAAGAGTGCTTTAACTGCTTGTCCTACTTGTACTCTGAATGCTGCTCGTGTGTTGGTAAGTATATTTGATCCTAAGCGGAGCTCCGCCAAACGTTAATCATTATCTAGGTAATGATTAATACTTAACGTTTAATAAAATAACTGAAATTATATAATGTGATATTAAAATAAATTTTAGTAATGATTTACTGAACACCTAGGTGCTCGTTGGCATTTCTGGCTGTGTGTAACGATAGCCATAATGGATTGCATTTTCCTTAGTGGTCTTGATTTGGCATGAAATTCTAATATTAGTGTTAATTCCTCTGAGGAGTATGATTGTCAGCGGCGAAGCCAGATACCCCCGAAAAATACAAACATAATTACTTACTAAAAAAAAATATAAGGTTGTTGGAATAGTACTGTGTTTTTATTTCACCATGAATATCTCATCGTTCCACCAAGTAACGCCTAAATCTGTTGATTTTATTTTTATAATTACTTCAGAAAATACCACAAAATATTGATAAATCATAAATTACCTAATTATTTCTTTGAAAAATGAATTTTTTCGGTAAGGAAAAGTGTTGTAATTAGTTTAAAACCCTCTATCAACCCTGTCTTTCAAAAATTTTCCCCCTGGATTTGCACCCTCCAAACAATATTCCTGGCTACCCTACTGATCGTTGTAGATTACTTCATTAAGATTAATTGCTCGGTGGGGGCACAAGTAGGTAATAGTGGTGGTACCTATTTCGGAATAAACTAAACGTGCTACTGATGATGGTCCTGTTGTTTTTAACAAATAATCTTTATTTACAACCTCAAATTATTTGGTCAATAATTACAGGATTGTATTATCGTGATTTGAAGGCTATTCAAGGGGGCTGGAATAAAGGGGTATTCCTCAAAATATGTATCGTCTTATTCATGGCATTCTGTACTAACGGATTGGCCTTTAAGGCTCTATAAAAGAGAACATATTTAAATGTGGTTCACATTTTTAAAAACTGCTGAATTTGTTGATACGAAAGGGAGTCGTGATGAAATATTCAATTAAAAAATGAAGATCATGCAGGCAGTACAGATAACGCTGCAACAATTAATTGTGATATGTACGAGAATTCTAGTTATCAACAAATCTCACTCTTGCAATGTTCAGGAGCTCATATTTACCATAATATATATACATATTATGAAAATACTTATTTAAAATTCCAATGAAAGAACTCGGACCGACACAAGAATTTGTTTTTGGGAGGGACATAACCACTAAATTATGGACTGATTACAATAAAAATGAAATTTATTATTCAAGTCCCTGGTCTGAAGACATCATTTCTTGGAAAGTGCATTGTTAAAAACACAAATATTGCATGCCTTCTGGCTCTTTTTGGGGGAAAATCATTTTCACCCCTAAGCATGAATTAGATGAACATTGTACTTGTGTGAATATCACTTTTCAGAATATCTGAATGTTTTAATCTTGACTGATTTTCATTGTAGATATGTGCCCGAAGCCAAATAACACCAATGGTGGAACTTCAGGGACTTTAGGCCATAAGAGTCATGTGGAGCCGTATCAAGATGATATGCCCGAACTGTTCCAAGTTCTCATGTCGGAGCCTGATCCACAGCAGAGATGGGTATCATACACATACGCAGTTGAATTTGAATTATCACCATACTTCCGGCCAAAGCTTCCAGAAAAGGAGATGAAATTGAAAACACGTATGTAAATCACTTTCTGTCTGGATTAGTTTTCTAACTTTATTTCATTTTAATTAACCCTTTCACGCCAGACATCGGGTGGAGCCAATTGACATTTATATACATACGCAGAACACCTGACATTGGGTATTGCTGTTGCTGATTTTTCAATGCAAACGACTGGACATGGACTGTGGCCAACGCAAGGGAAGGGAAGTGACCCCTGAGGTAGCAATTGTCTGGTACATTCAGGCCCGGCCTTAGATCCAGCTTAGCGAGTCCGTAGGGCCACTCCTCGGCAAATGAGCCGAACCCTCCCACTCATTTACGATAATCCTCACCACAGGAATCCGTTGAGAAGTGGTTATATTGACAATAGCTTTTTCAATGATGTATTTTGTTGCATACTACAATTTTTTTATACTTTGAAATGAATTCTTCGTTTTGTTCTGTGGGTAAGCAATTTTGAAACAAAATTTTAGCATTAAAAATAACAGACACCTGGACTTATATCTTATTACCTAATGCTCACTAACTTTGTCGTTATTAACAGTAGAAATCCATTAAATATTCCACATTGCTTAATAAAATGTTCGTAATTCCTTGAGAAGAGTAAATTATTGAAAAGCAAATGCAATATTTGGTTGTTAAAAACACTGCTAACACAACAAGTTGACTGTGGATTCATGCTAAGATAGGGTTTGAGGACTGGGGTAAGGGACGGATGGGCACATCCAGTTGGGTCCCAAAAGGCTAAGTATGAATGCTGGGAAAAGCCCATGTGACGTCATTCTTGTTCCAGCTACCACTGTTTGAGGCCACCTTGGTACTACCTGCTAGCAGCCTACGTAGTAGCGGCGCGACTATGTAGGCTGCTAGCAGGTAGCGCTTGGCTTAAATAAGGATTATAATACCCTATTAAATGAAGGAAACTTTCTGACCATAGACAATTTTAATAGGTGATTATTAAGATATGTGTCCTTGAGCTCTATGCCTCATGCATGTATTGGTAATCTCAGATGATGTAAAACTCCTGACTACTTGTATAGCATCTAGGTCCCCGTGATGTCACGTGGAGTGGCATCGCATGGGCGCCAATCTAGCCTTTTTCAAGTGAGGCTAAAATTCACCGTAAACATTCGTCTAAACTGGGATTTCTAAAATCAAATAATTTGTATATTATGAATACACTAATGGTGGGTAATGAATCGCAATCCATACCTTTCGTTCTCTTTGATGAAGGAAAATGCCCTGGCAGGATATGGTTAAGGATCCTAATTCTTTGTTTATTTTTAGTTCCTCTGATTCCACATTAGTAATTAATGATATTTCTTTTCCATCCTATTAGTCTCATCTTATTAAAAACTAAGATATTTCCATATGCATTAGGTTACATTGGCCAGTGTGCCATGAAAGCAGCTCTCATTTTAATACTCTACTTATTAGATGCTGCGGAGCAAGACGTGACCTCACCAGAGAAGAAGGATGTGGCAACCATCAACTGCACGGTGGCATTTATGAGCCAGTGCATGTCATGGAACAAGTGCAAGACGTCGTGTCAGTCAACGGGAGCATCTTCATATCGTTGGTTCCACGATGGATGTTGCCAATGTGTGGGGCACACATGCATCAACTATGGGCTCACAGAAAGCAGGCAAGTACCTCATGCTGCGTCTATATCATGAACCTCTGAATGTGTATCACAGCACACAGGTAGGTAACAAGATGTCACATTACATCTGTGCTGTTGGCGTAATGTGGTACTCGTTTGGAGTAAAACCAAAGGCAAGCAATTATCGATATGGCCTCCACCGTCATCTGTATTTTTTGTCTTTCATATATCCTCCAAAGTGAAAGTCAGAGACATTCATTATACCTGTCCAAAAACAGTGCACAGTTTGATATCAATTTGGGTAAATGCCATAATAATTGTTTTGTGACTTTTTAAAATCTCTAACAATTTTATTTTTCCATAAATATAATGTTGAGCCCAAGTTTTAAGTGGAGAGTGCATGTGAATGGCCCAGCAAAGAGAGTGAAGGACTTAAAAATGAAAGAAGAATGAGGCCATTGTTAACATGAACTGATGCATTTTTTGTGTTGCATCAAACATTTGAGGGATTTTGAGTGCCATATAGCATCTATAAAAGAAAGAAAGATTGTCGTATGTTAGTGGAGGAAAAACTGCTGACTCCATGTTTTGTATGTTTATGCATTTATTTCAAGTTTGTATATTATTGTGAGCCAGTAAGCTACATGTTTGAATTGATATGTTTTAGGTGAGTCAAAATTATTTTATCAAGTTATGCCTTTCAATGGAATGGACTAAATATAAGCTACAAGCTGTCTTCTATGCCACTTTCATCATCTGAAGTACTATATAGTGGCGCAGCGAAGGGGGGTTTTTGGGTGATAAACCCCCCCCCCCCAGAGCTCAGAGAAATTTTTAAGTTCAATCCATTTCACTTAATTGGATTAATATTACATATAGAATAGTGTAAATATTAATAAAATATCCCTCAGAAAGCAGTAAAACTCACCATTTTGAGCCATTTATCTGCAAAATTTTCCATGGGAGGGCCCTTCCCGCTTACCCGGGCGAGTATTCCATACCCTCAAACCCCCCAATGTTAGTTGAGCCGTAAACCCCGCCCCCCAGTAGCCTTAATTCCTAGCTGCGCCCCTGGTACTACATACATACTGTCTTACATATTTTATATACTTATTAACCTACACTTTGTCTGGCCGCATGAAATTGCTACTGCTCATTTGTTCATACTAGTTAGCTGACATTCAGTAGCCTATTGTGGTGGTGTGTCTAGTCTATTTCAGAAAACAGGGAAAACAGTGCTTATTGAAAGGGGAACCATTGATGAAAGGTTTCCCGTAGTGGAAAGGAAGTGGGGAAGTGGGGGAGAATGCTTCCCCTTCAAATCAGTTTGCGGACTTGTTTACACTCTCACGTTTTTCATAAAACGCAACTGTGTTGTTACGATTTTGATATCTAATACTTCACATTGGATAGGCAAAAGATTGGTACTATTTTATTTGCACTATTTACCTAGTTAAAGTACTGCATTCTTATGGTTGGTAAATCCACTTGCCTTTGTCCGAAGCACTTTGCCTCCCCACTAAGGCAGGAGACACCTTCCACCCTCAGCCCCTTCCATTCTTCCTATTCAGCGTCACAGAATAATAATCTTATCCCTTCAAGGGCAAAATTGGAAGAACTTGGACTCGTCTGGACCAAAATCGTTTTCTGCACACGACGTGCTCCAAGCCGTTACCACTCCTAAGTTCCCCACCTCCTCCACTTATTTCCCCTCTCGCATGACATCATGGGCCAACTTTTTGTGACTGAACTGCGCAGGTGTTTCATGCTGTGCGTGGCTTGTGTTGTGTAATGTTGTTTTCTTATAGCTCTTAGTGTGTTTGTTGCATTAATCGTGTACCTTACAATATTTCTGGTTGCAGGTGCCTAGACTGTCCAATATCTAAGTCGAAAAAGGATTTTGGAGACGAGCCTGATGATGACGCAGCCAATTATGCGTACGATAACTATGAAGATGATGTATCCGATGAGAGGAGAGACTCCGATCTGGAGTGAATGGGGAGCGTGCTCAAACAGAAGAGGTGACCTTTTTCATAAGGGTCATTGTTGCCAGTGCTGCTGTAAGATAATGGCTTTTATGCATTTGAGATGGACGAATATTTTATTTGAGAGTGCCTTACAATCAAAATATATTTTGTAAATTTTATAGAGTGGACCATTTGTGATGTATCAGCATCACAGAAAATCAATGCTTTACTTTTTTAATCAAAAATTTCCCTTTTTGACTCATTTTTCTATAACTCTCCATGGGTTCATTTGTATGCAATTTTTATAAAATACAAATATTGATTTAAAGTGCCATGACTACCTTGCCATTACTTGCTGTCTACATACAAATAGGATGGGATGAGTGTTGATTACATATTTTAGTACATGTGGCTCACTCAAGCCATGGTACGTGAACGAACGCTGTTATGTGTAACTTAAATTTACATTTGCCATTGCCAAATTATGTTGGGCTATCTTATTTTTAGTTTTATGATGATATTTCTTTGAAATGTAATACACCAACGAGGATATTATTTTGCATTTCATATGTTAATGCTTTTCTATTTTTAGACATTGTGCTCTCATAGTCTATTCTATGTTTATGTACTTATTCTAGTGGTATGTCATTCATTATTATGAGCATAATTTTAATATAATATCATATATGCTAATGTGGCAATAACTATAATACTGACTAAAAAAGATTCTCAGAGGTATGTTACAGTGTGAACGTATTGATTGGACTTCTGTTTTAAATGTACAGAAATTTGGATAAAATGATATGCTACAGTTTATTGTGTCATTTCTCTCCTCAGTGGAGAATTCCTTTGATATGCCTATCTGTAGTCTGAAATGATCCTTGGTGGATTTCTGTTAATTTTTCCTAACCTATTGGGATAAACTGTGGAAAGAAATTTTAACATAAAAGCAGAGGCACAGGGTGATTGTCAGTTGAGGAAGTTGTAGCTGAAGAGTGCCAGTAAGTCTCCTCAACATCTTATTATTTTATGGTGAATTGATGCTGGTGCTGATTTCTATGTGATTTTTTGGCTCCTAAATGAATGGGATGGAGATCGATCATGCAGTTCATGTGCATTCATTTTCTGGGTTGAGCCCAATAGTCATATATGATAACCTCCCCCTTGTTGGGTATTTTATTCCAGTAATTGAAATTATGGCACCCTATGTCTCCAAAATTAGTGAGAGAATGAAAAAAAACAACTGATGTGGGTATGGATTCATATTAGAGCTTAGGTCAACCTTCCTTGTTTCTAATTTATATGTTGTGTGAGAAATTTGGTGGATTTCTCGCATTTGATGCAGTACTAACTTGGAGTAAGTTGGTCCCATGTTAGTAGAGATGGGTCAAAAAGAACCAAACTGCCAAAATGAACTGTTCACTGAAGTGAACCGATTTGAAAATGAACAGTTCTCTAAAACCCCCTGTTCACTTTTCATGTCTGCACTGCATGCGTGTGGCATATTCCATCCAACAGGTATCCTCACCAACAGGTATTTTGAATTGCAACTTACTCCAGCAAGTTCATTGTGGTTACAACAGATGGTGGTTGTGATGCAGACCATCCAAGGCTGCCGCATTGCATCATAGACAACCAACCCCCTCCCCTTCCTTCTCTACAATTCCCGTCCATCTACGAAAACGAACAGTTTCACTGCTGAACAATTCGAACACCCTAATATTTTAAACTGGTGTTAATTTTTCTGAAGCTATTTATTTCTCGGAGGCCATTCGTTTCCCAAGGGCGTTCATTTTAGGAGGCCGTTCGTTTCCTCTGGCTGTTCATTTGGAATCACGCGTTCATTTGAATTTTGTGTTTCATTGAACATTTGCATTCGATGAAGAGGATGCAATGGTACAGGTTCCCGGTCAATTCACGGGTCGGTAATGTGGTCGTAATTCTTAGCATGGTTCAAAGATAATGTAAACATTGGATTAAAACTTTATTTTGATGAGTTATATTAATGCAAAATTCTGTGACCACTTAGCTTAATTGAAAATAAATACATCTTGAAGCGTTAACTCTTCCTTTGCTTTCCAAGTTAAATGCTTAAATACCTATGCTACAGAATTCCATGGCTATAACATTTTTTAATATTTTTTTTGTGTTCTACCCAAAGTACTAATTTGGCAATGAAAATTATTAATTCACACCGTCTTACACGTGCTGTTATTGCTCATTAATTGCATCGTTTGAGTGGATAGATACCTGCCTTAGGCTGTAATGATGAGAAAAAATTGATATCTTACAGAGGAGTCTGAAAGAGATATTTTTATGACCCTGACTGTTTGCCAGGAACAGATATTTTGAACTGTTGTTTTTACTGAACAGGATCAAAATGATGTTTAGACTCAAAATTTTTCTAAGGAACAGTTGGCTGTACATAAAAGTCTGAGTTGCTCATAAGAGGAGCCTTTAAAAACTATTCTGGCACTAAATTCGCGAAAAACATCAGATGCTGAGTTGATAAATATTAATTTAACTTATTCCATAAGTGGACAGCAGATATTTTCCTGCACACGAATAACTAAGTAAAGGCTCAAGACAGAATTTCCTTGAAATTGCTATTACAAGCTGCACAAACCATATGAAACCACACTAAGCTTACCTGTGCTCTTAATGCCCGATAAACAGTATCTTCTACCTGAATGACCCTGACTGTTTGCCAAGAACAGATATTTTGAACTGTTGTTTTTACTGAAGAGGATCAAACTGAACGGTTCATCAAAATGAACTGTTTAACCCACCTCTACATGTCAGCCTCAGGCTTACTTTCTTGAATATGTAAAATAATTTATTCTTAATGGAATTAATATTAATATCTATTAGAAATAAGTGGTGCCTTTTTAATATGGCTGTGAAGAATTATGTAACCTTGAAATTATCCTGGCTTACTTTAAAAGAAAACTGAGGTATACCTGCATCTTAGACCATCGAATATAGAGCATTGCGTTAACAAGTGAGTTGGTGTACCGCCTTGTGTGTGTTTGTATGTGCCAAGAGATGAAAGTCACTGTGTTGGTACATCGCCAGAAATTTACTTTGCGGGAGCTTGAGTGGTATGTGGGTTGCCAACTCTGATATTTTGTTTTCAATTTACTTACATCAGAAAACCATGCATCTCATTAAGTCAGCTATGTATATTTTGTGCATAAGGCTGAAAGTTAAATTACTCGTTGGTTATTGGCAGACATTATGAAATGCAACTTTATTGAGAAATGGATTGTCGGAGGAAAGCACCTATCCTCTTGAGAGGAGAGGGTTGAAGAGTGAAGCCTCTGAATCCTACCCCCTTGCTATGTTCCTGTCACTGTGAAAATATCTTTTTTGACATGACTGGAATTAGAACTCAAATCTCCATTTCCAGTTAGGTATGCTGCCACCGGCAGTACTGAGTTCGGATCCTGGTTAAGACAAATATGTACAGTAAAACCTCTATGTAGTGAACCTCTTTACAACATAAACCTCCATACTTCATACCATCCCTACAGTCCCATCAGATTTATATGTAAATTTATTGGCGAACCTCTTTGTAGTGAACCTCTTTATATCATAAAACCTCCACTTATCATACCTAGGAGACACCCCGGAAATGGCCTAACTACCTCCGCAAATTCTACTGAGACAACTAGAGACCATTAATACAGCCGTAATTATGCACATGGAATGACATTTTCAGCGATAAATGTTTCACGCTTTCTGTTTTTCTTATACTCCTTTAATATGCTGTAATTGTCATGTTAACCATTGGCTATGGCCATTTTGTTCTATATGAGAGCATACCTAACACTAAATAAGAAAAAAGATATCCAACTATCCTAATCATTTTAAATGACTGCTAAATTGAGAGAGATACATTGTTTTCTCTGAAATCATGGTAAAATCATGCAGTAGCGCTCGCTTTGTGTTATAATTAATTAATAAATATATCTTCACTAATTCATGCATGTTTATTTAAAAGCATAAATATAACGGTTTAAAAGACAGTAGTGCCTTTCATTTCCAAAGGATAAAATGGTGCCTATCACTAAAACCTCTCTTTAGTGAACCTCCATTCATCAAATTGCCCAAATTTTAGTCCCCTCCATTACGATGTGAAGAGGTTTTACTGTAATTTGTTTTAGGATCACTGTCATCCTTTAGTTTTCATTCCTTCAAGTTTTTTATGTGGTGTATATGGATAATTGCAGTGAAGAACTCTTCAGGTTTATCTTGTTTTGTCTCCCATGTGTGAAGGCCGACCCTTTTCTTTCCAAAAGCGAGGGCCCTCTGAATGATGGCCGATCAGTGTCAGCTATACGAGTTCTTTCTCCACGAGGGCCACACTGTCTACTTCAAAATCATTTTTAAATGCTCGCTCCTTACGATGGATGTCAATGCGTAACTATCCAAATAGTTACGGTAAATAGCCCATGAACTGTATTTTACTATGTCATATCTTGTATATAAGTTCCATTTAATTGTAGTTTTTTTTTATGAAAACTAGTGAAATGTAACAAAAATTTTATTTCATTTCAATATTCTTATATTTATCTCGGTACAAGACTTGTAGAAATTGATAACATCGTTTGATGGGATTGATTCCATGTTTTGTCACGATTTGATGAGGAAAATGAATGTGCGAACATGGATTTATTCCATCTCAATTTCCTTTCATACATTTCATGACTGGAGCCTGGCCATAACAAAATGAACTCCTTTTTTATTTTACCTCGTTAAAAAAGTGATTTCAAAATATCAAGGTCATAACTGCTCTGAATTACCATGAATTGGGTTTTGATGCATGTGAGTAATTCAGTTATGTGATTCTTTGAGTAAATACATACTTTTAATGAATGAAATTTTAATATGCAAAAGTATTGACACAAGAAATTTCAAACTCATTTTTGATATTCATGTTTTCAGCCACTGTAACGATTTCTAATGATTTCCCATACTCTTGGATATCGTCTTTGTACGAAGCTGATGACTTTGTTTGCGTTGGCAGCTTGAGTGGGGGTGCAAGAAGCACATCTACGTGCTAACACCTCTGGAATTGCAGCTGAAATGAAGATAAATCAGATATATTAATAATTGTTCTATTTTTGTCCCATCCCAGCTAAGCTGTGTTGGTGACTTGGAGAATCAGTCTTAAAAAAAAAACGAGTTTTCTTAGGTATCATTTTGGTGTACACCATCTCAATGATGGTGGTTACCAATGGAGAGCGTGGAAAATGCCCATGGGAAACTGAGGTCTTATTGAGTGATTTTATCTTGTGTAAATAAAATTCCAGTTTGGGGGAGGTGGCTTAGCTTTAGAATAAATAGGGCTAATATATACCGTATATGTCTGAAAATAGTCCCCCCTTTTTTTCCAAAAATGCCTGTGCCAAAGTAAAGGGGGGGACTTTATACGCATATTTTTAACTTTTCCCGAAAATGAAGCCTCATAATTGGGGGGGCGGGGAGGGACTATATTCAGAGGGGGACTATATTCGGAGAAATATGGCAACATCTAATCGGCATTAACCTGTGCATGATGCAACATTAACCTTAGCTTCGTAATATTTTAAAGTTATATAAAGGAAAGTAGTGCAGAATAATTTCTGTTTTAACTTTTACTTTTAATAGAACGATTCATTAACTCCAGCTTTCATGCCGTCCTCAATTTAAACCAGAAATTACAAAATCTGCCATTTGTTTTCGAAGTGTTTAGACCATGAGAAGCCAATGTATGTAGCATCGTCAGTCTGCATTAATGTAATAGGTTTCCCTTTTGAAAATTAACCACCTTTCCATTGCTGTTTTTTGGTTAGAGGAAATTATACTTATGTATCGAAATAATTATGATTGAAACACTGTAATAATATCTTGACTGTTTTTTTTGATCTATTGGAAGGTTGGTCAACAATTTTAATGAGGGATGGATGGATCCAGGATATTTTTGGAGCCGAATCTTTCGGATCAGATATTTTGGAATCCAAATGCGCTTTCAAAGTCCTGCCATTAAACATAGTAATTATTCAAGTTTATTTTGGTACGTACAATCGAAGGAATGCTTTTTAGATTTTTATACACATTTTTATATTTTTTTAAATTAAAAGTCATTTTTATAGGCTTTCAAGTTGTTTTTTTTTAACATCTTTACATACTCAGGATCTAAACTGTTACGCTTGGGTTTGGAAATAAAAATAGGAAATATTTCGGATAAACCACTGACCAGTGGCGTAGGAGAAGAATCGCATGCGACGGCACATTCAAAGAGAGAATCGAAACTATTTCCACCCTTATTCACTGAAGCTATTATTTTAAATTTCGGATGCGTATCCGATGTCTTCAACGACTTTGTATCCGATGAAGGGCAATATCCGCGGATATTTGGATCCGAGGTATCCGATCCGACCATCCCTAATTTCAATCAACATTCATGAAATTAATTTGGAAGACCACCTCACTCTTATGTTACGTTTGTTTTAAGACTATTGATCAAAGCACCTTTAAGTTGCTGTCCTGTAGCATCGCATGGGCCTTGATCTAGAACACACTGGATTTGTCTCTGCACTACAGCCGGATTATTCAGTAGTGGAGTGACATCTGAGTTCCCGATTTGTCCAAGAGTAGAATGAAGGGTGATTGCCACCAACAGCACAGATATCCACAAGGAGTTCATTATTATGCCTTGAGGAAATAAAAAAAATGCCATAAATCATGGAAAAGCGCTAATTCAACGTGCAGGCAATTCACCGCGAGGCGCATTATAAAAATAAGTGGCGAACCTTACCTTGTATATCTCCGTCGAATGTTGGAAGCAAGTTTTCCGGCGACGCGCGACGATTTTATACCTCTCATGAAGTGAAACTCGCGCGAGTATATCGGGAAAAATTTCCAGAGGAAAATAACGGAGAGGGAATTCCTTCTGGCCGGCGGGTCTTCGTCATCGAAAGTTTGACGAAAATAAAATCTCACTTAAGGAAAATGCGATCGTAATGGGAGGCTTCTAAGCCGGGGGAAAGGAGGATGCATTCCCAATACCTAGAAAAATATATTAACTTTCGAACCATTTAGACAAACTTAATTCATCATGATAAGGAATGTGACGCCTCAGAACACGATGCGTGCGACCTCGGAAGAGGAGATGTGGAGTACTCGAGGTTTCCTTGTTTTCGTTCAGCTTCAGGAAAAATAATCTAATCCATAGACTTGGGAATTTCCGTCGGTCGAAGCCTAAGGAAGCCTCCATGCCATCGATATCACATCCCCCGCCATTTAACCTGGGGTGCCAATGCCTCATGAGCACGACAGCTTGCGCCATCCCCGTAACCGTACGACTGAACTCCCGCGAAAACAGACTGCATAACTGTGGGTAAACTTTTCTCGGGGTTCTCACCGGGATAAACACTCCCTTTAGACTCGGCGCTCATCCTCGGCTTAATGTTTTAATTGGCCGCGTACTTAATTACAAGTTACTGGTTAAACAGACTGCTAGGTTTCTATGGTTACTATTGGATGACGTAGTGAGGTTTCTCTGGTGAAGTTTACTTACAATTAGTACCTTTTTGCTGTGGATACCCCGCTTCGTTATTTCGTGGGTATTAATGGTAATGATTTCTATGGTTTCTATTCTTTGTCTGCATCGGCGGAAATGGAAATATAGCGCATCGATGCCCCTCGTAATTTCTGGAAAAAATGAAAAGATTCCAATTTTTAAGGTTGCTATCCAATGAAAGTTTCCACCAGATTTACAAACAATGCTTAAAAATAATTGATTAAAATGTATGAGCCACTGTCTCCGTATATCAGATGTCAGAGGCATCATCGCTGAGAGGTATTGCATACCACCAAGGCAACGCATAAGGTACCGCCCCGACCCAGAGCAACGGCCCTGCTTGACCACCTCAAATATAATTACGACTCCCCCCCCCCAAATTTCAGTGGTGCACCGTGCGCCACTAACCCCTCCACTCCATGGTTTATCCCGCAGCCCCCCTTGGCTACCTACCTCTATAATGCAGATTTTTGTCGTTGGAATTCAAAAGACAAATTCCGAAACAGGCCGAGTATTACCGGTATTATTTGACACCAAGCGGGAAGTAGGATTAGAGTGGGTGTCGACAAGACAGGGTTTGTGAGTTGAGTCGTGAGCGGATTAAGGAGAAGGAGCTCTTGCCCACCATATTTCCTTTAAAAATTACGATAAATTTCGTAAATATTAAGGTGATTTTCCAACTGAAGTCTTTATCTCACCAGCTCAGCAAAAATGTTTAAAGGTTGCGAAAATATATATCTAAAAGCCCCTTGTCTGAGCGGACGCATTATTATTGCATAGGTTCCAACAAGGTGCCGTAGAAACTAAGAGGACCTCCAACAACGATATCGCTCAGGCGAGCGGGGAATAACTATCTATTCATAAGGAATTAGAATGGCAATAGATAATCGGGCGTATCTTGAGGCATAGTGGCATGATGAAGACAATCGCCGAGAGACAAGTAGATGGAAAGAACGGAAAATGAAGGCCTAGAATAAAATATTCAGAACATGCAAAGAAGGATGTGAAAGAGAAGAAATACGTAGATGTGAAAAGAGTAAATGACAGAAGAATGGGGTAGTGAATTGCGTCATAACAATCTCGGGATTATTGACCAGTAATGACGATGAATAGAAAATTCATGGTAAAGTTTATTATCCAGGGTCCTCCGAGGAAATAATAAAATAAACTTTTTGGAATTGGGCGTCGGTGTTAATTTTACGATAGAACTTATTTGCTTATCCGAAGAAAGGCGTAGATACAATTGTATAGAATGCAAGTGAAAGCTATTTCAAGGGCAGTGGACACGCACCGAATTCGCTTTCGCGAGAGACTTTCTCTAAAGTTTCCGCGAAATATGAGTTTTTCTGTGTGATGTAAACAAGAACTTTCGCTAGGTCGACCCCGCTAACCTGGGGATGGATTAAATCAGCTCTATCTGTCACTCTTCAATATCCTCTCCATCAGCCCTTGGAATGATGTCTCCTTCAACAAAAAATATATCGCAACATTTTACACGCAGACCTTACGGCAAGGAGTGTTTTCTACAATTTTTGTTACCTACATCTCCCAAACCTCTCTCTTGAAATAGTTTTAAAATCTTTATACTATGAAATATTGATAGGTGTTCATTGTTCCTTGATTATAGACCAGAGTTCTGGAAGACTTTCGATGAAAAGCTTAGACCTATGATAGCATAAAGGCCACGCGCGTTGAAGTCTCCGCACTCACTTTCTACTTGATCTAATGAGATCAGACTAAACTTAACTCCTGATCGTACCTGATTTAAATTGATGAAGCTATATCGGGGCTGATCTAGAATTTAATGAAGTTGGATCACGTCTAATCTAATTAGACCGGACTTTATTTAATTCCAGATCAAACCTGATGCGTAATAGTTATATCAAACTTGATTTAATTCCTAATCAGATATATTGGATCAGACACTTCCATCCCCGTTTTTATTAGACAAATGGAAAATATAGCAATCATTAAGTTCGATCTCCAATGCTAGTTTTTATTTCACCAGCTGAACACACAATGTCAGAAGATAATTGAAAAATATGAAAAAGCCTCTTGTCTACCCGAATGCATAATCGATGAGAGGAAGTAGTGAGCGACCTAATTCCGCCACGTAAGTGCAGAGGCTTCGGAGCTCTCATAAAGCATAACTTACCGTGCATGCGTTTGCCTGAAAAAATCCTTGTTAAGATTCGAGTGCTCTGATTGCAACGGTACCAACGTCCTTTTTTTCCATTCAGAAAATATTTCCGGAGATGATCCTAACGATTGGGCTCAATGACTGAGGGACTCATTCAAGCACAGGCTCCGATAAGGGTTGCGCAGGGCCGGAAATAGGAGTTTTGTCAGAGGGGTAAAGACCTTATCCACCCTCACTCCCCCTACGGCGACACATAAATTACATCCGTAAACTATGGCGTGCGGTAGTTAAAATTACTCACCGTATGTTTGGCATTGAGAATTTTTATTAATAATATTGTTTAACTATTCATGCGTTAATAATTATTGTTAAATAATGCAATTAGAATAAGTAAATAACGGGAAACGTGCCCCCTCTCCCCCGCCCAAAAGTTAGGCCTGGGGGTATGTCACCTTGTCTCGGGGGGTTCTTTGCTTTTCGCAGCGTCTTGTTGGTGTACAATACCTCTCAGAGATAATGGGTCTGATATGCGTAGACGAGTTGCTTTCACATATTCATCCATTATTTTTATAATCTGTGTGTTTTTAATTTTTATAACCTTGATCACATGATACTTTTTTTCCTTTTTCCCATCGCTTATTCCGTTACTTTCCATATTTAAAGCTATGGTTCGATTAAAATCTATGCGTATCTTTACAATCGCGGCCTGTTAGCGACCGTGCGTAATGATTGGTTGAAAGAAGTTACCATGGTATCATCGATGATTTCAGCGATGGAAAAAGGGATGGGGTTTCGATCCGTGGAGCCATCGCGGAAAATGATGGCGTGAGACGGTCATTTTTCCGCAATCATTGGAGGAATTAATCGGAAGGGACGCAAAAAATGATCACGTTAATTAAGGCTTAACCTGGTGAAATAAACTCTTACATTGGCGAGACGAAATTCTTAAATAATAACCATTTTTCAAATTTTCCAGATATTAAGGGATGGGCAGTCTTCCTCCGCCTTTATCCACCACTGACTAAATTTCCACCTTATTAAACACTAACGTGGGGCTGCTGCATTATAACACTAATCCCTAACAGTCGGCAGGTAGAGGCATTTCACCTCCCAGTGAGAAATATATTGGGGAAGGAACGGACGATTCCAATGATTTAACGCTCAATTAATACATGATAGTCCCCACTCTCAATATTACGGATTTTGTGTTGGTGGCGGGTTGTGAATATTGTGTTATTTTGAATCCGATAAGGGGTCGCGTAGAAACTATACTATCAAATTAGGGTGTCTTGGGTTTCCCAAAATCCTACGGCTAACAGGGTTGGGTTTTTACGCAATATAAAATTACTGTTACAATAACTCTGTTTATGTTTCTTTGTAGGGATGAACACTTCTATTTCAAATTTATCTAAATGGGTTGCTTAATTTGTCATAAATAAAACCCGAAAATAAACTCTCTTACTGGCTGAGAAATATGTAATTGAATGCTTTATTGGTAGAGACAACAGGGGGGATTTCTTGCGAAAACGAATCGGATGTCAGCGAAGGGAAGGAGGGAGTAACAAATAGCCTAAGAGGCTGAAGTACACATAAGTAGCCATGAGAAAGAATTCTCCTTGATCGAGACTCGAACCGCGGAACTTGGCTTCCGGAGCTACTGCGCAGACCATTGCGCCATCCAGATTCCTGATTTCCTATAGCAATTGTATTGGAACTCATCGTGGTAGATGTATGGCCTTCTCCGTACATCCAAGACACATTCAACGCGAGGGAGAAAGGACATCCATGAAGATACAACCGGTTGAGAGTCTCAAACCTGCGTGTTCTTTCCTACGGGAAATGCTAAAACAAAAATTCAGTTATAATCTTAACACTCCTAACGCACCATAAATATAACCACAAGGTAAACATCTGGTGTCGTAATACCTACACCCTCGCCAGATGCCAGAGGTGACTTGCGGAGTCGTGGGTAGATTAAATACTTATACAATCGTAGAATCAGCACAACCTTCTATTTGCTGTTATATTGAATTTTCTGTATTAATCGCGGTGCCTTATCTTTGTTCAATTGTCAATTCTTTCGGCCTTTTTTTCTTTAGTTACGCATGAAAGACGTTTTTCTTTTTTTTGTACCAGTTGTACGTTGTCTTGTGAACATGAAGGTGGTCAATTCAAATCACTTTTTCTTGATACGTCTGCGTCCATTTCCTTTATTGAAACGAAGAATGAATTAGCAAATCCAACAGGTTATGGACCCAGAGCGCTAGTTTGATTCAGTTACTTCATTAGTTGGATGCAGTTGTGCGTTGTCTTGTGAACATGGAGGTGGTCAATTAAAATCACTTTTTCTTTATACGTCAGCTTCCATCTCCTTTTTTGAAATGAAGAATGAATTATAAAATCCAACAATATCAAATCAAGAAATTTATATGCATTTAACAATTGGTCATGGTGAGTCTTTAAATTCGGCCCAGTTTGACGCTAAGCGCGATTTTCTTTGAATTCCCAAGATAACACGAAACGCACATAGCGATTATGAATTCCGCCGCGTGAACGGCGGTGAAATTTATAATAATCGCCACGAGATAGAATTCCTGTGGACCGGTTCTCGAACACTCGGTACCTTTGGCTTTCCGGGTCACTGCTTAGGCCACTACGGTTTTGGCTTCATGGAAGTTATTTCTCCCTCGCCGTCTTGGACGGACTGCAAGAGCCTAACATCTAGTACAGCGGCGTTGCGATAGGGAGGGTAGGGGGGTCTGAAACACCCCCTTAACCCCAAAATATAAAAATACAAAATATTTTGGCAAATGCCGGCCTCGGTTACGGCGGGGTAACATCCTCGCCGGCCAAACAAGAGGTCGCGGGTTCGAGTCCCGCCTGGGTAGGTTTCCCCTGACCAGAGCATGGTTCTTCGTGTACGTTTACGTCTTAAAATTTGTTGAATACCCCGATGTAAAATGGCCAATATGAGCTGTACTCGGAGGTTTGAGAGTAAAATAAAATAAAAGTAAAATAAAGAAATAAAAATTTCTTCATTAATGAAAACAAAATATTGAAAAATCATGAATTTACAAAATATATTTGTGATAAATGAAGTTTTTTTCGATCATGAAAAGTGTTAAAAATAGTTTAAAACCCTCTACTTAGTATCCTGTTTTTCAAAACGTTTCCCCCTGGTCTTGAACCCCCCCCGAAAGAAGCTCCTGGCTATCCCACTGATCTAGTACGATGAGTTTCGGTGCAATTAACACTGGATATCAGCAACCTGAATAACGCACTGTTCTGCGCAGGGGCCCAGAGAACTAAAGGTCCGTGGTTCGATTGCCGGTCTATGGAATTTTTTTCCTCGTGGAAATTCGCGTGAATTTCACCGTCGATCACTTGGCAGGATATAAATTCTACACGAGACGTAGTCTACTATTGATCCCGAAGGAGACGTTTTAAATAATTCCAATGCATGGACTTTGAGATGACGGCAATAGGGTGGTTTCCTATTATTTTTTAATGCCTAAATCGAAAGATTATTACTCCTGGAGTACGTATTTCACTCTTTTAGATTTTTAAATGACAATATCTAATATTATGCGATTAAATGAAAAGTGAAAAATTTCAAGCGCGCGAAAATGCGACGGCTAAGTATGAATGCTGGGAAAAGCCCGTGTGACGTCATTCTGGTTCCAGCTGCCGCCGTGTGAGGCCACATTGGTGCAAGGCTATGAGCGCCTCTACGATGCAGGCTGCTATCAGGTAGCAGAGTACCCTGCTAGCAGGTATCGCTTGGCTTAAATAAGGATTATTATTACCCTATAAAACGAAGGAAACTTTCCGACCTTAGCCAGTTTTAATAGGTGATTATTAATACATGTTTCCCTGAGCTCTGTGCCTCATGCATGCATTGGTAATCTCAGAGGATGTAAAAAACTTCTCTCTACTCGTATAGAAACTAGGTCCCTCTGACGTCACATGGAGTGGCATCGCATGGGCGCCAATCTGGTCTTTTTCAAATGAGGATAAAATTGACCATTGCCATTCGTCTAAACCGGTATTTCTAAAACAAAATAATTTGTATATTATGAATACACTTATGGTGGGTATCGAATCGCAATCAATGCCCTTCATTTTCTTTGATGAAGGAATCTACCCTATTCCCATTGAACGAAGGTAAAAATTCTCCGTTAAAACTTTCGCGGGTACTCGTCATGTTAAATTTAAAAAAAAAAAAACTTTTGGGCTACGTCGCTGCGTCAATTTTTGGGTTACCGCATCGTTTTGGGCCACCCAAAAATTGACAAGGTGACGTAGCCCAAAAATTTTTATTTCACATGGAGGGAAAAAGTTGTTTCTAGCCACTGGTGAATGTGAATGGTTTTTTTTTGTGCTTCGGTAACCTAAATTCTTTACCTCGATACTCCAAAATTTAAAGCGTGATGATCTGATGAGAATCGCCAAGGTTTTTTAGAAAGGCAATCACTTGAGGCTAATTCCCTCCGTACGAACAAAAATAATTCGTAAATAAAACAAGGAAAGCGCTAAAATGAGAAAGCCACAGAATTCTCACAGTTGTTGTCTTCTGTCGCTTTCGGTGTAAATATCTTAGACTATCAGGCCACCCGGCGTTGCTCAGGAAGGGTAGTACTCAGAGCTGTGGGAAACTTGGAATTCATGATCACATGGTATAAGATATAGGTAGTTTAGAATCCCTTTAGTTATGTTTTCCCTTTCTCAGCGTGTCAAGAGGTGTGCCTACCTGACAGGATGTCCAACCACAGAAGTTGTATGACATCTAAATCTAAATACTACCCCGCAACCCGCCTAAAAAAGCGTGTGGCAGGAGGTGTTAGGACACCAGCCGTTTACGCATGAAAATAAAATGCTCAAATAAATTGCGACTGTTATTTATTGAAGTCCTTTATCGCTCTGGAGAAAAACGAATTCCCATACCTATCCCTTCGACAAGATATCTCTCGTTTATTTATCTCCTATATATCGCTTCTGTCGGACATGGAAATATAGGCGGGTCCTCTCTCTCCGTGTCGCTCTTAAAGAGATCTATTCTCAATTGCACAAGCATTCTAAGACTAGCGCGCAACCTCCGTGTCTCTAGCGGCTCCCAACCTAATTCCCTTGACATCTGGGTAATGCAGTCTGTAGGCCCGCAGCAGTTTTTCACGAATCGCGTAGCTTTCCTTTGTATTTTATTCAGTTCACAGATTAAGTGTTTCTGCATCCAACCTATTTAAGATCCTATCTCATAATCGGTGGGGATAAGTCATCGCCTACCATACTGAAGGTCTCGGGTTCGAGTCCGGCCTGGGTAGGTTGTCCCTTCCAGAACACGGGTGTGTGTGATTTTCTGTTATTGATTGTTTAAAATTCCCGATGTAAAGGCCTCATTGTGCTGTTTTCGAGGGTTATTTAGATAAATAAATTTTTTATTATAAATATATGCTCGCTGCATATCTAAGGTGTGGTCGGACGAAAGCTAAATAGTACCTTTCTTTTACCTTCTCCTCCGAAAATCTTCTCACAATACACTTGACGAATCCTAACTTCTTCAGGGCTCTACCGCAAATATTTCATATATTTGCTCCCTACGATAGGTTCGCAGCTATCCTAACTCCCAGGTACTTCACTTCGTGTATTGCCTTTATGTTAATACCATTCACAGCATAATCATAGGAATGGTTGGACGACTACCGCAACAAATGTGCCACCGTACATTTGCTCAGATTAAGTTGGAGTCCCCATTCTTGGCCCCACAAATGAACGTTGTTCAAATCCGATGATAGAATTTCCAGGTCTCAATGATCACTAATTTCGCAATCGATGATAGCGTCATTAGAAAATAAACGTATTAACTGCTTATTCAGGAGCAAAGGTCACTAATGTATATAGTGACCAAAAGGGGGCCGATTACGCTTCCTTGTGGGACACCTTAAGTCACTTTCAACATATCAAAAATAATTCCGTCAAGAATTACTTTTTGCTTATGATCATTCAGAAAGTACCCGGTCTACTCTACTACTAAAAGTCTCCGGTACTACTGCTTTGTTCAATCGCCATTACTGTAATTTGTACATAAGTTTGTTCTGAGGTACCATATCGAAGCTTTCTTATAATCTATAAATAATGCGTCAACTTGTCTTTTCGATTTACCGGATTTGAGAACGTCATGTAGAAAGAGCGCGAGCTGTGTTTCGTACGATCTACTTTTCCGGAAGCCGTGCTGACAGCCATTGAGGATATCACGACTGTTCAAGAAAGTCATTATATTGCTGACGATGATATGGAGTGACGTGACGCAACAAACGGTGGTGAGAAAACGACGCACCGAGCATCACCAAAAGTAGTACTACAGGCTTTGGGAGCATGAGATGCACCTACGTAATAACCAGTGGTGTCATGGTGCCGGAACACCGCTCCGGCATTGGTTAACAAAAGACATAATAGACAAATAACACTTTTATCAATTTAGTTGCCTCAAATCTTCTAATTTATAGGTTCGTAACCAAAGCAAAAAAATTATCAGTAAAATGTAAATAATGACTTGTAATAAAAACATACATAATAACATTCCACTTCTAAAGAAAGTAAAGTGCGTTCCTGCACAGCTAATTTTGCAATGACGTCTTTGGTAATAACTTTGGTCGTGGATCCGTACGGACTAACAGACATCCTGCTTTATCCTCTTTATGTTACTATCAATATTTTTGTCGATTTTAAAAGACTATGCATAGCTTAAGTTTATCCTCATAGTTTAAAATATGTAAACGAAAATGATGAGAAGAAAAACAGAGGGATTGACGAAGGTATTTAATCTTCTCAAAACCATGTAACAATAATATCTAATGCTCAAACTACATTAAATGGTAATATTCCATGCACTGAAGCGCACAATACTATGATAATTAATAAAAAAGGCTCGACAATGATAAAACGACTTTAATTGTCGTAATAATTCACCATTCTGTTTAAGAACAAGTAGCTACCGATATCGGAAGAGAATTTAAGGCATTCTAAGGAAAAGAAAGAGAAATAGTCCCGTAAATGTTTCAAAATCTTGGAGCGTTGATCTGGGTTGAAATTTGTCCCATAACATATTACCAAATTGTGAGTTAAACATCTAATTCAACTGGCCTTGTCTCTCCTTGATAATTCCCAGTGCTCTTACTGTTAGTGTTTCGCGTTTGAGCGAAGTTTTTCGAAAGTCGAGGAGTAAACCCATCTCACGCCCAATTCGAAAATATGAACAAATGTTTTCTGTTTTCAATTCGCCCTTCGTATTCCGCTATGGAGAGATGTTTCCTGAGGTGTTTATCTTGTCAAGTCTCACCCAAGGTCCTTATTTGTGATAAGTATCCGTTTAATCCCGTAAATATGCATCTTTGAAACAAAAACCTTCGACACGCTCGTTCGCAGTTAAATTTTATTGATTATTTTCATAATTTAAAAAATAAACGCATCTTTTGCGCGATGTTTTAAATTACCATTATAGTGTTTTTCAATTCACTCCCCTGCGCGCAACTTTTGGCAACAATTTTTTATATGACTCTTTACATGTAGGTATACGTTGTGAAAAATATTTCTTTTATTTTGAGTGCATGTTAAGTTAGAGTAGAGTTTTATATTTCTAATTAATGAATCCTCTAAAACTACCAGATGGATAAATCTTATGCTAAGTGTACATTGCTGACTGCTTGATGTTTCCATCTGCTCCTTTTTGCTATACATGATCTAAAGGCCTGGCTACACAGTACATTACCTACGGTTGTCACGGCAACCATGCGCCAACAATGCTCAATTCCAAATATGGTAAAAATTAAATGAGTGCAAAGGTAGAAACCATAGTAACCGATTTGCTTCTCGGGTTTCCAACCGGGTCAGGGTCTGCATTGTGTGGGCCGACGTTTCGTTGGGAGACTTTCCCAACATCCTCAGGGCTGATGATAAATGTGTTTTCTCCCACTGCGCATTTAAACGAATTTACAAAAGTCGCCACTCGATTTTATAACGAACAAATTGATCCGAGTTTCAGGGGGAAATAAGGTATAATTAGGACATTTACATTCATGATTATACGATATGTCAAATTTATAACTTTGTAATGCTCTTCCCCATAGTTACAAACATCATACTGCAAATTAGTGGAGGAGAGTGGATGGCATTGCACTCATCACCGTGCCGCGGACATTTTTGAGAGCCGATTAAAATGCGACCGAAGTGGAAACAGCAATCAGCCTCCTATGGAATGGAATTGGATGGTCTTATATGCTGCCCCCTTGGTCTCAATAATCCGATCGAGGTTCATCTCAGGGCTGTGACATTCGCCCATTCAAGGAAAGGGGTGGGAATTGCTATCCCTAGGCCACCTTCTGCTTCGAGCATTATTGTTAGCGGGGGGAGGTGTCCCTAAGCTTCACTCTAAATAGGAACCCCGGACTCTTAGATCAGCAATCCAATGCTCCACCCCTGGCACTCCACTCCCCGCTTATGTCACGCATTAAAGTAATCTTTAGTTTTCAATTTTTGCCCTATCCGATTGTGTTAGTCCTCTTAAGGGGAAAATGTCATAAATACTAAAAGAATTAAATTTCATTTTAAATTCAAAATTCAAACTGCATCGAAAGAGGGCCGTAACTTGGCAAACCTACTCACCTTGGTTAATACATTTTCATGCGTTATGGAGGTTTATGTTTAGGATCAAACGATAATAGCTTTCCAGGAGAAGATAAGTGATTTCAATGCCATAATTGACGAAAATACCTTTGATTCGATGGTTCAACCTCATGTACCCTCATGATTGATATTTTGTTCATTTTTCATTTCATATTATCCATGCTTCTGATCGAGGGTCATTTTCCTTCTCAATTCTAATTTAAAATGTGATCGCATTTTCAAATGTGACAGCCTTGCTGCTTTGTCATTATAATTGACGATCATGAAATTGTCTCACCTAATTGTCATTTTCATAACACGTAAGCCTTCGTTTCTGATAAAAATTATAGAGTGACAGAAAAAAGATATTGTAAGTATTATATGTTTAATTTGTGGCACTTATTGGGTGATAAAGTTCTTACTTGGGATTTCCTAGATAATTCGCTCGGCTGCTGACTAAACACAAACCCTATTTTTGTGAGCTACGTTTTTAAACAAATTTCACAATTAGGAACTTATTACACTAAAGGTGGAGTTATTTAAAAATTGTACGACATGTTTTGACTTAATGAATTTTAACAATGGCGAAGAGAATGTTTACAATTTATTCTTAAGGTAACACTCTGGGGTATGGTTGATGTGATAACTAAAGTGGTTTCATACTCTGTGTTACCGGATACAGATACTATTTATACAGTTATAATACCGGATACAAGTACTGGGAGGCGGATATTTTTCAAAGATTGCACCTTGCTTGCCGTAGCACTTTTAGGAGGGCGTTTGGAACACATCACTATGTTCTTCGCATGATATGTCAAGCCGCCATTAAAAGGCCTACCTCTAATGTTCTATCAGGTTACCATAATTGCTCTTAGGATAGAACAACTTTATCCTTACCTCCTCTTTCTCTTATCCCCCTTGGCTGTTAGGCGTCGGGTTCCACCAGCCACTTTCTAAACTCCCTCCTATTATGAGCGATCCGCTTCACATTGTTTATACTCTGCCCGCTCTGGGCTGCCAGTCTCTCCACATAGCCTTCCCACTCCAGCCTTGGCCGTCCTCTTCCTCATCTTCCCTCCGACTTTAACTTTACCTTTTAATTCTTTCTGCTGTTGCTGCTGCTCCATCGACGCTGATGTTTCATCTTTATTATTACTAAATCATTATTATACATTTAATATTTCTGAAATCAAGTAAGTACGAGTCATAATTCTGATGGTTAGTTACAAAATGCTAATGGTAGAAATTTTGGCATCGACAAAAATTTTTGCATTATAATATTCTACAGCAAAATTGTGACTCGCCCCAACATTGAACCATGAACCTCATTCAATAAGTTTTAATAGATAAATACAATAGATCCTCGCTATATTATCTATTCGTCGTCAAGACTTGTCAATAAGTTATTATTATTTAATACATTTTTTAATGACTATGTGGCGGAAATAGTTAAATCAAAATCATCTGGAACTCTCTTCTTCCGTGATGCCTTGTGATCTGGTATTCGTCCGAAACTTTAGGGGAGCCGATAAAACCCCCAAAGAGACCACAGTGTCCTCATCAGGGTTGCTGAATAGATGACGAAGAGAGTCCAATGTGTTGTCTTGCGATGCACTCTCGTTGTCCTTTGCATTGTTGGTACAGCGGATTTCATGGTGATGCTGCTTGTGAGGTGCTGTGTTTGAAATAAATCGGAATTAGTCCACTACATTATAACATAACAAATTTACCGCTAGACTGGAAAATTTCAAGCGTTACACCGATATTCAAAAAGACAAAACAGACACGACCCAGGCATCCACCGTCCAGTTTCATTAACCTCGAATGTAGGGAAGATACTTGAGCATATCGTCTTGAGCAATATCATGACTTACTTTGACAGAGTAACTTCCTCCATGACTGTAAGCACGGATTCCGAGAAGATAGATTATGCGAAACATAGATCGCGCTCTTTCTTTACGATGTTCTAAAATCTGGTGAATCGAAAAGACAAGTTGATGCACTATCTCTAGATTTTAAGAAAGCTTTCGACACGGCACTTCACAACAAACTTTTATAAAAATTACAGTCATGCCGATTAAACAAAACGGTGGTAAACTGGATTCACGACTTTCTCAGTGATCGTACACAAAAAGTAGTTCTTGACGAAATTAGCTCTGACGTAGTTAAGTACATCATGTGTTCCACAAGGAAGCGTAATCGGCCCCCTTTTGTTTATTGTATACATTAATCATCTCTGCTCCC
The DNA here is from genome assembly GCF_921293095.1 of Ischnura elegans. Lineage (NCBI taxonomy): Eukaryota > Metazoa > Arthropoda > Insecta > Odonata > Coenagrionidae > Ischnura > Ischnura elegans. The sequence continues at coordinate 129,880,578 of NC_060248.1, read as the reverse complement.
GCATTAGCAATATTATACATTTATTTTCTGACGAGGCTGTCATCTATCGCGAAATTAGTGATCATTTTGACTATGAAATTCTATCATCAGACTTAAGCAACGATAATTTGTGGAACCAAGAGTGGGAACTCAAATTTAACCTGAGCAAATGAATGACGGTACATTTCTTGCGGAATTCGTCCAACTATAACCATGTTTATGCAGTGGATGGTATTAACATAAAGGCATTAGACGAAGTGAAGTACCTGGGAGTTACGTCGAACCTCTGGTGGGGAACACACATAAGGATTATTTGCGGCATAACCATGAAGAAATTAGGATTCGTCCAGCGTATTGTGGGAAGATTTTCGGATGAGAAAGTGAAAGAAAGGTGCTATTTCGTTCTCGTTCAACCGCACCTTGATATGCAGCGAGCGCATGGGATTCGGTGCAGAAAGACATAATCCGCGAACTGAATAAAATACAAAGGAAGGCTGCGCGTTTCTTCAAAAGCAGCTACGGGCGTACAGACAGCGTTACCCAGATGTTAAGCGAACTAGGCTGGGAGCCGCTGGAGACTCGGAGGCTGCGCGCTAATCTTATATTGCGTGAACAATTGAGAAAGGGTCTCTTTAAGAGCGACATGGAGAACATAATACTAGAGCCACACTATATTTCCAGGTCCGATAGAAACGATATATTAAGAGATATTTTTTGCCGAACGGATATATATGGGAATCCGTTTTTCCCCCGCACCATAATGGACTTTAGTAAACGCTAGTCCCAACTTCGTTAGAGCACTTCATTTTTATGTGTAAACGGATCATAATCCCTACACTAACACCCCCTGCCACAAGCCTTTTAGGCGGCTTGCGGGGTATTATGTAGGTGTAGATGAACACCTCTTTATGTTTGAAAAACTCGTAATTTTTGTTATAGGCTAGCTAATAAGGCTCAGGTCATTGAGATAATTTGCAATATATATTTAAATTATATGGTGGAGAAGAGTTCCCACAAGTTCTCATTGCCAAATCAATTGTTTTATGGTCACACGCCCGTTTTCAGGATATAATTGAACATTTATTAGGCGATTGAATCATGTATTATCTCAACTAATAGATTTGGTAATTAGAGAAGAAAAGATAGACAAGATGCTGCTGAAGAAAGGTAGAAAGGAGAGAAATACATGGTGCCTAATGGGCGTAATATGAAATTTAGTGTGATTAAATTAGGAGGCTTTATACTATTTCAAATTTGGAATTTTCAAAAGTTTTTCATGTTATCGTATTATGCCTAGGTCGCGGAGAAATTTTCTTTCAGAAACATGTGGCAGGTATTAAAATCGACGATATTGAGAATGTTGGATTAATTTTGATTTTAGTAACATAACACCCTACACGTGATTCTAAAATGGCTTGATGCCCATTGAAGAATGGCTAATTAAACATTAATTCAAACGTGTGAAAGGAAGTTTCTCTAAATTTTAGATTAAGTAGAGTTCAGATAATATGGATATCAGAGAATACTATTTGAGATTAGAATTTGATGAAAAGAACGTTTTTTTCCCTCATCCGTCCGCCTTCCCAATGGCCGTCACCCGCTCATTCCAGGAACACACCGACTTATCTCTGTCCCCCTAGACCATCGCAAGCCGCACTATCCAGGACTTGGGCCAGACTAGTTCTCTCGGTTGGACATAGGGAGATAGCAGGTTCACTTTGGCGACCACTGACTCGGATGCAGGATCTGCGGAAGGGAGAAAGCGATCGGTGGCTCTGCGCCCGCCAGCCCTTCCGTTCTTTTGGACGCTGAGTGCAATTCCATTGTAGTGCATGAATCGTATGAGTAATCCCGAAGGATTTTACACGCAGCGGGCAACTCCATGCCCTCCTTACCACAAGCTCAGTCATCTGCGAACATAAGTTGTCCGTTTAATGCGAGTAACAAGCCTCATTAGAAATATCATTCCGGCTCGAGTGGAAAAGGAATCCGCATCAGAGATAGCGCCTTACTTGAAGATAGTTTTCGAAAAATCTCTAGCAGAACACACAGTCCCTAAACATTGGAAAATAGCGAACGTCACGCCCATATTTAAAGGTGGGGATAGGGAAAAGCCTAATAATTACCGTCCGATTTCACTTACTTCCATTTCTTGCAAAATATTGGAACATATTATTTTCAGTTCAATAATGGGTCATGATAGCCAAAATCTGTTAGCAAAAGAACCGCACGGATTTAGAAAAGGTAGGTCATGTGAAACTCAACTTGCTCTCTTAGTTCACGATATCTTATCCGCGGGTGACAGACATGTTCAAGTCGACGCCATATTTTGAGTCTTCAGAAAGGCATTCGATAAGGTTCCGCATTTAAAAATGATTCAAAAGTTGGGCGGCCAGATTTGTGATGAGTTGTTACGATGAAAAGTGCAGCGTTTCCAGTGTGTTAGACGAGTTAGGATGGGAATCTTTACAAGAGCGTAGATTGAAGTATAGGCTTAACTTACTTAGGAAATTCGAAGAAGGTATTTTCTCAGACGACGTGAATCACATCCTTTACCACCGCACTATAGTAGACGTGATCATGAGAATAAAATAAAAAGACTGCAAAACAGAGAGATTTAAAATGTCATTATTCCCTCGTACTATTAAGGATAGCAACGTTGTTTCAATTGATATGATTAATGGCGTCGCTCGCCAGGATTACTCATTGCATGTTTTTCATAGTTCTAACCTTGAATGTATTTTCTCTAGGAATTACTAACCATTATCAATTCTTTTGTGAATAAGCATGTATATTTTGCTAGAATGCGTATTATTTCTATGACCGTGCGGTGTGCATGATGCGGTCGTCTTGTATGCTCCATGTTGGTGATTTGTCACCCCCTGCCAAATACCCTAGAGGTGGCTCGCAGGGGAATTATGTAGATATCACAGCCATTAATTCTATCGCTTAGTGAGAACCGTGGAGTGACAACGACGAAACTTGACGAATGGGTTAAGCATTGACATTTCTTTACCTTCATGCCAATAAAAGAGAACTTTTTTAAAAACCAACTGTGACTAAAGATGAGACGGATTCCATAAGACACACCTGAAACAAAGTTACAGTCAAATCAAATGAGGCATTAAAAGTCACCAAGCAAACCAATAACATTCCTGCGATCCTTAAACAGTTATAATATTATGCTACTCTGTTTTGGGACCAAGAAGGTGTGTTACTTTTTGAATTCATTCTGCCGGGTTTAACGATAAATGCAACTGTGCAGTGTAGAAAACACGCCGATTTCGCGGAGCCGTTCAAAATAAAATAAGAGACGTGCTGAATTGTGGAAGTGTTCTGATACATGACAACGCCCGTCCTCTAAGCGCTGATGCAGTCCAACTGTTCTTTGAGCAATTTCACTGGGGCGTTCTCGATCACACTCTGTTCAATAATGAAATGGTAATTTTTGACTTGCATATTTCGCCGGAGTGACAATTTGCCTAGGAGGGAAGCGCTTTAAAGCGGACGATTAGATTCAGGATACCGGTAAAATTCATTGAAAGGCATTCGCAGCAACGATCTATGAAGAACGTCAATCGCCGAGGTGATTGCGACGAAAATTAAGCGAAAGTATTCTTAATATTTAGCAGTGAAACGATTTTTAATCAATTACTTCGTCTTGTATTCATTTGTTTGTTGATTGAAAATAACAGCCCACGGAAATGAAAAAAATCATACATAAAGTAATTAAAAATATAAAATACTCAGAATATTAACTCAAATCAGGAAGATCAAAAAGCAGATAGAAAATACTGTACACAAATAAAAAATATTCAGGCATAAAATATTAGCCATTATTTTAAAACTATCTATACTTGAGGTAGTTGGTTTTCCGGGGAATCAGAAGACTACAAACCTCGTCACCTACCGCCATAGCCACGACCTCCAGCCTAGTATAAAAAGTATGCAATGATATTGAATATTAAGCGGTGATAGTAAATAATAAATAATGTATTGCAGTATTTGATACCACAGTTCATGCTACGAAAATTAATAGATTTTCGGATGGTGGTTAAAACCCGTGATAACTTATGGTTTAGCTGAACTTTTAAAGCTTACTTTCATGATCGATTAGTACTAATAATGAAAAACATTTATCACATGTTTCCTTTGTGTATAGTGATTAAGAACTTCTTCTTGGTGTTTATGTTTGGTAAATGGATACATAAAAAAGTGAAAGGAAATGTGTTTATTTATTAACTTAAGTAGGCACCGTGTAACCTATCCAATTGTGCAGGCGATTGTACAGAAAAAAGAGCATGTTGTAACTCTTCTGCATTAACATAACAATCTGCTACCTTTAATGCATTTGGCAGGGAGTGATTAATCACCAACTTGCCGCATGCAAGAGGACCACGGCATGCACAACGCACGGTCATTGTAATATTACGCATAATTGCAAAATATATCTACGTCCATATTCATGCGATTTAGTTTAAATATTTACACTTTAACTCGCACTTGTAAATTCATTGCTTTAACAAAGGTAAGATAACACAAGAGCTCACTCTGCGACTATTCACAGTAAAACGAACCTTGTGACCAAAGTATGTGATGTCACGAGAGGAATGTAGAGGGTCTCTTTTGTGGCGCCCTGACTCCCTTTCCCCCACCCCCTATTCTTCTCCTTCAATACCTCCCCTTAACAACTAGCTCTCCACCCTACGACGCGCCAACCGAACCTCTCCCGAACGCCTTCGCGATGCACTTCGACTCAAAATCAGGCCAACAATTTTGACTGTGACTCGGGCTGTTTGTTCACGGCAACCTCCCCTGACATCCTTAGTGATTCCCCGCCCTCCATTACCTCTCATGAATGTTAGTAAGAAGCAGTGCGTCACTTTGGGTTCTCCACCTCATTCCATCATACCTAGTGAAGTTTCGCAGCAGTTCGGTTAGGGTAAGGAGGTGTATCCTCCGTCGCTGAAGTGTACGTGTAAGTCCTATAGTTCTCGTAAAAAAAACCTTTTAATCCATCATAATCTACAAATTAAATCATACTTGTTGATAATTTTGTTCAAGAATGAAACATTCTTTGGCAATACGATTTTTTCACAATTATTGGAGTATTTGCACCCACATTCTTGGCTTAGACTTCATGTTCCTTCCGAGTATAATGATTAACAACTCCTCCTTTCATCAGTACCAAATATTTAGTGCTATAGCTGAAAGCAACTTCATGCCTTTTTTTTACAGTTTGCGAAAGTTGGAGTGAACAATCCAATTAATTCAGTGAATGACAATGCAATCCTAAAATCAAGCTGTCAACGATCTCTTCAAGCCTTTGCCTCGACGCTTGGATTATTATCATTGGTTCTTCATTATCATGGAAGCAGTGTGCACGTCTCATGGAATTATGTGAAGCTACCTGAATGTGTTACTCATCGGCTTGAGCGAGTGTTCAATCAGCTAAAGAGTGAAGTGAAAGTGTCTAGGGTCCATCAAATAATTCATTGTCAGTGTTGTGTTCGATGTGAAGTGCAGGTGAATATAAGTGTATTTTGGAGAGTCGCTGTTGTAAAGCTGAGCTCTGTCGCCGATGGACCCGGCAGCAAATAAAAGGTAGGGAGTCTTCTCCTCTTGCAGTTTGATTCAACATGGAGGTTAAACAGTTTTTGCAGGAAATAATTTTAAAAAAATTATTCTATTTTTTCTGATGGGAAGGAAAATTCTTTGACCAAATTCGTGGGGTCTCTATAAAAATGAAAAATACTCTTTGAGTGCTTGAGCTATCGTTTTAATTAGTGTAGCGGGATAAATGAAAAAGGATTTCAGAGTAATTCAGAGAGCATTAAATGCTAAATGAACTGTGGTAACGTAAGTACCTTCGCATGACGCAATACAGAGTTGAGGGTGGAGAAAAAATATCGGATTGGTACGAAGTGACTCTGAATATCATTCAGTTGCTGGGTAACCGGGTTATTAGAGTGCTGAATTTTATTCCTGAGTGGTTGGCACGCCTTTTCCGTCTTGAGAAGATATTATTCCCATATTCTAATAACATGAAGGAAGTGATTTATATACATATCTAAAACACATAAATCTTTAGTTGCGCATTGTGAAGAATTATATTCGCGTATGTGGATTGAGGAAAAGGTCTTAATTTGGCAATCATTGGATCAGCGCGCGCCATAATGTTGAGTAAGAGTTCGACGGTGTACTTGTGGAAGCATCTTGTGGTGATTGTGTTGTATTGTGTAGTTTGTTGTATTACCGTTGAGATACAGAAGAGGAGTAACATATCTAACGATTATCGGATCATACGATTTGGATTCATTCTCGCGGATAGAGTCAAATTACTCTAAATCCAAGGAAATATGCAAGTACCCATAAGTTTTACCTCCTAAAACTAATTATTATCTTTATATATGCTGTAACTTGTGAGAAAACAATTATTTTAGCTCTATCTATGTCACTAAGTGTAATTAGAATTCTTTAACGTCAAGGTGTAGCATACTTTTAGTATAAAACCCACTTTCGACCACTGATTGACTATTTCATACTAATATTTGGTGTGAACGATTTGAGATACGAAAAAATCATGTTATCCACCCCCTCTGAATCTCTAGGAAACATTTTAGAAACACAAAATTTTCTATTTATATTTAATCAAGCGATAGTTAGATATCACCCAAAAAAATGGTTAGGTCAAAAGAAATTGCTTTCCCTATCGCCCCCGTGGCGCAATCGGCTAGCGCGTTCGGCTGTTAACCGAGAGGTTTGTGGTTCGAGCCCACTCGAGGGCGTTCTTTTATTTCTCTTTGCTCTTCGTTCCTCATTTTATTTCAGTTCTGTTCGTAAAATAAAACGCAAGTTATAATTGCTCAATGTTTTTATTAATTGGTAGCAATTATTGTTAACACGCGTATCTCCTGTTGCTATAACTCAATTGTAGTAGTAACTGCCTTGAACTGTAATTTCTGGTTCTAAATGACTAGAGTTTACGCTGTCTATACAAAAAGGCTTGCCACACTTTGAGCCCAAACTATTAAGTATCTTTCACATTTCTCCAACCTCGGGATCCCCACGATTCCTAAGGATATGCTTGATGAAATGGTTACAGGGTAATCAATGTGCCGTAAAACGCACTTCCGACCACTGACTAATTGCAGTAACTACAACGGTCCCTTTATTGGGTTCCTTATGCATACACGTGTATCATCCGGTTTTTAGCGGACATAAGACCAATTATTCCGTTTTTTTTTCGGGTAATAACTGTTTTTACATGAGATAAAACACATATAATACACGGCCGATATACCAGTTTGCGGCCGTTCGTGATGTATGGGGTAGGCGTTTGGCAACCCTGTATAGATTGCAGTTTCACTTTAAAGTACTCGAAAACTAATTCTTTTACTAACTTAATCACCATTATTCCCGTGAATTTCTGTGAATTGCGAAATATGCGAATGAACATGAAAGTGAAATATGTGAATTTCTGCTCCGCGGGTATTTTCGTACCATTCAAAGTCCACTTTTAAGTTTAAGAAAATATATACCATGCTGTTAGAACTACTCAGAACATTCCGAAATATGCTTTGAGGAGAACGTAAGTTAGTAGGCCACATTAGAAGTTAACTAATATATTTCTATATTTTATTATTTATTATTTTATTATTTATTTTTAAGGTCTAACGCTCGCTATCATCGATGGTGGAAAAAACTACATTTTGCATCAATGTAGTCGATCTCTCTTATTTTATTATTATGATCTGATCTACCGCAATATGTTGGCGTTCGTAAGATATGGTTAACTCCCTCAATATACATACACTCCCATTACTACTTTACAAGGGTTCAAAAATTATCAAACTAATGGAAATAAAATTGTTTAGATAAAATAGGGGGGGTCACAACACCTGCATCCCCCCTACATCCGTGGTTAGTCGCATAAAGAGCAGTGTCTTCTCTGACGAAGTTAAAAATATCTTACTGACGACAACATTCTACGGAAGATCAGATCATATAAATAAAATAAGAGAGATAGACTGTATAACTGACAGATTCAGAATGTCTTTTTATCAACGATAAATAAGAGAATAAAATGGCAGCGTTAGAACTCATAAATAGATTAGATGACTTGTAGTGCAACCTACTAACCTATTTTAAACTTAATGCATGTTTATTAATTTTATTAATATTTCTAACAGCATATGGTGGTATAATTTGCTAGTATACGTGACGCTTTTTTCAACCGTGTGGTGTGCATGTGGGAGTCCAATTGCATGCTGCTAGCTGGTGATTGATCACCCCCTGCCAAACACCTTACAGATGGCACGCAGGGTATTATATAGATGTAGATCTGTCTTTGCAGGATTTTGCCGTCAGTGAGGGTGAGCCGTAGCGCAGCCATGGAGCGGGGGGGTTGGCACTCCTGTACACCTTGCAATTTCTGTTTAATTCAAATGAAAATTAATTTTTTTACTCACCTTATCACTATTATTCCCGTGGCTTTCCGCTCCGCTGGTCTACTCGTTCCAAGTTTCCGCGCCAAATTATCTTCTCGCTTCGAGCTCATTACTGTGACATTCCCGTTGAACAACAGGATCAATTTCAAGGAAAAAGCGTAGTCCAGCGTCACTGCAAAATTACACCGAAGAATAGAGCATTAGAAAGGTTTTTTGAAGAAGCTTCACGTGATAGACATTGCACAAATCCGATTGTTTGAACAAATGGTAAAGTGTTATCATCGTTATCTACATAACATGTACGGAATATGCCTATAAGATTATTATACAAACAAATGGTACTCTTAAATGTCAATAGATGTCCACATTCTTTACGTGGATTAAATATATTTCTGAGAGGCAGGGAGGTTATCCGAGAAATTGAATTAATTACTTGTAAAATATCATGGGAATGAAAAGTCAAAAACAATGTCGATAACCCATCCAGTGCAGCCCGATAAGTTTATGGAATATTAATGAGGGATGACCATTGACATGGCAGCGCATAGGGCGCCTTTGCACACTCGCGGTAGTGGGTAGCAGTACATTTGAGGTAGTTTACGAAAATATAATTAAAAATTCATCGCTAACTCAATCGCTGCCTCAAACAGAAGGTTCATTTGCGTAGGCGTAAATATGGAAAGGATACCACTCACAGTTCAACAGCTGACTCCGTCCTCTAATTCTATATTAGCAGTAAAGCGGATCCAATTGAGGCATCTTAAGATCATTTCCCATAAAAACGGTAAGAATGGATCCATCTGAAAAAAATGCACGCAAGAGACCGACACTTACGGCCTGGTTACACAATACATTAACACGTACGAAATGTGTAAATGTATGAACGTGAGAATGAACACGAAAATACACCGAATAACCACCCAACGTAAGCGAATGCACGTACAGAAAGTAGAACCTTCTCTAATTTGGTTCATGCATTAGTACATGTTCCGTTCATACCCACCAAAATCGGTCATATATTCACACATTACCTCGTGCGTGTTAACGTACCGTTTAAATAGGCCTTAGACACAAAGACACATCGTTGGATGGAAAACCAATTTTCCCGCATTCGGGTTAAAACGCAGGGCGGCCAGATTTGTGGTGCGTTTTCAAGTTTAAAGGCCGTTTTACACGGTACACGGAATTGCGCAGGTTATAGCTGCATTTATTTCTAAAATGGCGTGGAATTGCGCGAATGCATGAACGAAATTAGTACAGGAGCTATTTTGCCGTCTCGCATCCACACATTCTCGCATATGTTCTAGCAATTTACCGCTTTACACTACGCAATTTTGATTGCGCCTTCACACGTACGTCACACTGCGCAATTCCGTGTACCGTGTAAAACGGTGGAGGACACTGAATCATTAAACGCAACAATTGACCTTATTGATGTATCTTGATTGAAATTTGCCAAACAACGACGAATCAAGCAATGCAATGCACATTATACGATGACAATAATAATACACATTCATAATATTTTACTCACGGACCCAAACACTTCCAATCACGTTAATGTCGTCCCAGCAAGCCGCTGTCTGCGCCAGGTTTTCTTCTATCTCTGACATCACATACGCACAATATTTCACTGTTTTTGAACTTCTCCAGCAAACTGTGTGTGCACCAAAAACAGTCACGTCGCTGCACCCGTGTATCAATTGGGTCGTTCTACAGATGTCGTTGAAATTAGGGTCGGTAGTCCGCTGATGTACACTATGTCACGCTGTCTGTGTGCAAACAGTTTGAAATAACAAAAAAGAGAAATAGTCATGGTGCGATGACGGTTAACAAGACCGTTGAGTGGTGGTCGGTGGAGGAAAGTCAGGATGTGGGGAGGATTTGAAATAGAATGAGGAGACGCCTAGTTGAATAGAGTGTTTAAAATCATCGGAAAGTCAAAAGGGCCCATGCACCGAGACTACCTAACTCGTTGAGCAACACAAGGAAAGCAGACGGGAACGACAGGAAAACAAAAGACAATCGGTGTTCGAAAGCGTTGATTAAAAAGTGGGGTTATAGTTTTTAAAATTATTTAAAACGAATTTAAAAACAATATCATATTTTAAAATTAATTTAAATTGAATATTACTTATTACCTGAACAATGATTATCTATTTTTATTTCTTTTAATTAAATGACAGTAACACTTAATTTTTCGTGACGTCATAAACGTCCTTCACTCACGTGACGAATCGCTCACGCGGAGCTCCGATCCCTCTCAGTTTCCTGCCAACCGTCGTGGAGTTAAGACGTAAGTAAGCAAGCCATTCACAGGTTTTTAATTTCCCCGTGTCATACATATGCCATTGCTATATAAATGTAGTCTTTACGATATCAGTGAATTTGCTGTGGTTAGTGCTGATAATAGTTCGTGAGTTTCTCTGCTTTATTGAGATTTATCCCGCCTATGAATTTTTTTTACCTTTTACAAAGAACCTCAAGGTTTGAAGGTGGCGTAATTGTGATATCTTCGCCGGTGATTGTATGATTTTATTGCTCCAGCCAAAGATACGACGATAGTTTGGATATTTTGTTTTATATTTCCAACCCGTCCATTATTCATCACAGCTCTTTCGCTTTCACGGGTTCGATTGATGTCGTGAAACGGGATGCACCTAAATTATTCATCAATTGCGTTCGATGTCTAGTGATCTAGTGTCAGTAATGTTGTCAGCAAGTGTCACATAACAGATGTTGGTAAATTGTCCGTTGCAGCGATCCATATTGCGACCTTATATTCTCTAAGGCGGATTCTGATTAGTGAGTCATGATTACGATACTATGTGAATTGTTTTCGAAGTGCTTTTCCCAAAGTCATTCAAACTTACTACTTCGATGATTTCTTATAGGTTTTGAGAACACTTTACACATATGAATTTGTTCCCCATCGTTGGCTGAAAACGTTTGTTACGAGAATTCTCGTCTTCGTAGCTCTAACCGCGCGATATTTCCGAGTTTTATTGGGCTTGTCACCTAGGCGATGGAATTTTTGCAAGACTGCCCCATTTGACCGCCGACTGTCACACCCAGATGTTTTCAGTCACGAGAGGTTATGTGGATATCCTACTGGACTCCTCCCTTAATATTTCGTGTTAATATTTAAAGTACAATTCTCTCCTATGTTTTATCGGCAATTGGTTGTGATCGCATCAATTCATCACAGTTATTAGGATATTTCGTCTGGATGCAACCAACAAAGTTTTCTTAGTTTTCTTCTCAAATTTTTCTTCCTGGCCGTTGAATTAAAAGACATAGGCAATCGATAAGGAAATTGAATATTAAGTGAGTTCACTATCATTTTTCACTAATTTCATTTACTACCTATTTAAAATTTTCCGTCTTCGCTATAGCCGGACGTTGCTTCGATAACTGTTAATTTTTCAGATGTTGTGCTCTTGGTTTTCACATGATGACTGCAGTGAGTTAATATGTCTCCGTTTCTTGTTATTTCCAGTAAATCGATTGCGTGTGAAAATAGTGCTGTGTCAGTTATACGAGTGAAAATTCTGTGAATTATTTTACATCGGAGAGAGCTCCTGAAGGGAGAAATGGTAAGTAGATTTCATTTTTTAATATTACACAATATTTCATTATTTTATATGCCAAAAAGTGCCATTGATATGCTATATATAACTTGAACTAGAGGCAATTGTTTTTCACATGTACTGGATTATATGCTTTCGTCTACGAAAAGACGATTTCATGTTTCTTTGGCCTGTTTGGCATGAATGGAATTATTAGAAACAATTACAGGGAAAATACCAGATAAGATCGATAGAACTTTGTGCCTTTAGGTTTTTTATGCATATCTCAAGATGGTGGTGATAGATTTCTTAAATATTCCCGTCACCTATATACCTAGTTTACTTGTTTCAAAATATATCATTTTACGACTTACAATTAGTAGCCTCTAACACTTTACCTACACTTGAGTATTCGTCATGGATATTAGCGATTTAGGAATCGGCTTGCCAAGTGACCTTCCGGATATATTTGCACTTTGAAAATGGTCGACTGTATTTATTTCGCTGCTGTTATTATTTGGGACTAGTTGATTGTTTCCTTGGCAACATTAGCACGTTTGTACCTCCATGCTACTTACAATTAATGATTCGCCTGCTGTTGTTCGATAATATTTTTTCGTGATAAATAGTAGTAGATAAATAGATAATAGCAGTGGGGCCGACTCCATCGGGCCTGAGGGGGCCCGAGCCCCCTCAAAAATTCGTTATGGGTGTGTGGAAAAAATGTGTCAGGCTTGTCGATATTCCCTGGAGTGTTCAGATATCGAGATTCTAGTTATCAGGGTTCTAATGTTGATCATATGACTCTTCTAAAATGCTTAAAAAACTTAAAACTCACTACTTATAAAATTTCCCAGGGCCAGATCCCCGGTTTGCCCCCCCCCCCCCCCCAATATTTTTTGTAAGTCGGCGCGCCTGGATAATAGTCACTTTCCGATTCCGAGAAACATAAAGTCATTTTCCGACACCCTCCTTTCTTCTAATCGGCCGCTCTCGGATGGGTTTCCGTGACGGAAAGTTCGAATAGATCTTAGTGGATAGCTCATTCCGATATAATGACGTCTTTCCGAGAGCCAACCACGAACTATCCGAGAGATTGCCCTAGTGGATAGGGTCCCTGGAACGAATTTACCCTCGTCGCGATATCTGTGAACATAGCCGTGATCTGGAATTGAAACTGCCAATCGTTCATGTGGCCTAGTGGGTAAAAATGTCATCCTATGGATCAAAACTTAATGATGAATGATTGGGTTTTGCGCACACAATTTGCACATTTTTCTTATCACAGAAACTTAGCAGAAAGTCGTGTGAGGTGTGGAGGATTTCCCATTACTATAGAATTCTTAAGCGCTTAGGTATTTGTTGGAATTTTAAACTCCTGACTTCCATAACCATTCCGGCAGTTGACCGTGGAAGAAATTTTTCACCACATATTCCTCGTTATTTTTTCGGTTCCACTAACCGTTAGCGTGCGCGTGCGATGCATCACGGCCTCGTCTTCCTCATCCATTTGAAGGGCAAATTCCTCGATGCTCGGCAGATTTGAGTGAAAACATGGGATGAACTCTGAATCTTCAATCTGGATATTTTGGGCTTTCGCATGTGTATTTTGTCCGAAACATTGAGAAAGTGATCGAGCGAAAAGAAATAAAATCCATAACTGATAACTTCAGGCTTGACTTTGTGAAACCTCTCCATATTGGCAATTAAGGAGTAAAACTTTGTCAAGTTCACTATTATATTAATATGGACACGACCCGGGTTTCGTAACGTAGTTACATCTTCAGGCGACTGATCTTACATGCATCTCGTATTTATGCATACATATTGAATACGACAGTGAGGATATCTATCGGAAGGGGGTGGGGGTTTGCCGGGAATGGAGGGGAAGGAGGGGCAGCCTTGGTTTTGGACGAGGGTTTTTCACGTGTGGATCTGACCAACGAAGGGAAGGGAAGGGTGGGTGAGGAGACGAGGGGTGAGGAAGGAAGCGGTGTTAGAGAAGTAAGAAAGAGAGGATTAGCGGCGGTACGTTGAGTTATCCAAGAAGTTACAATAGTCTGTGGTAGTCCGGCTGTGGATGGTGCGGGCATGGGATAATGAATTCCCCGAAGGACATGGGCTACCGGGGGAATATTAGTAGAAGCACTGCGTGGTATTCTTTCTTGAAAATGTCAGAGGCACACAGGTGGATAGGCACTTTGTAATTTTAAGGTTGTCAATATGTTACAATACACGTTGCACAAAGTTTAAGAAAAAAGACTTTCCTGTTCCACAAAATAAAATACATTAGGGATGGTCGGATCGGATACCTCGGATCCAAATATCCGCGGATATTGCCCTTCATCGGATACATCGGATCCAAAGTCGCGGAAGACGTCGGATCTGGATCCGAAATTTTAAACAATAGCTTCAGTGAACGCAACGCCCCATAAGGGTGGAAAGAGTTCCGAATCTCTCTTCGAATGCGCCGCACAGTGGTCCCAAATCGAAAAAAGCTGGCCAAAATAAATTACGTCGTTGTTATTGTGTATATATTTGACCTTAAGGTCTATACCCATTGTTTTTGATCCCCTTATTCTGAATTTATAACTATTTTTTTATGTATTTTCAATACTTTTACTGTTATTCAACATTTTGTTTAAACAATTAATTTTTTTAACATTGAAATTCGATATTATCCACCCGCTAGTAAATACAAATTATGCACCTCATTAAACTGAATTAGTTATTTAAAAAATATTCATGTATGCATAAAAATGAACTGCATTGTTTAGTTTTGGAAAATCTTTGAACAAATTATTTTGAATGAACCAAGAGAACATTATCTTCTTCCTCATATGTTTGATCGTATTTGATGCAACCATTAAATTAACATTGTTCGGAAATTTATATTATAGGTGTATTATTAACATTACCGTACTACCGAACTTCATTAATTGTTTAAAAAATGATAACATCTAATTCTAATTAAGTAGACAATTTTATAGTTCCTTGATACGTGCCAATGGCTTTGGGAGCAATTTTAAACGGGGTTACTTATTTCCAAAGTTTCAATGGAGGCATTATTACAATCATTGAAATGTCATAAACAATATTTCATAACTCCTATAACTCAAGTTAAAAGCCAAATTTATCGATACGCTTGCAATAAGCTCTTTACGCGGTGGGGTATCAATGTAACGGGCACCTGATTTGATACGAAAAATTAAATGAGATTTTCCATTCTTTTGGGTTTTTTTAAATGGTCAAAAAATAAGTTAATATTTTTCCATATCTTTGTCAGTCATTGTTACGAAAGAAATTTACATACATTCATAATCACTATCCGACACATCCTCATCACTGTCGTCATCACTCTGCTCACTCAATTCTTATAGGAGTAATAAACTCGTGACCTCGGCTGGTAATTGAAGTAATTTCCTTCTTTGAACCTTAGAAATACTTGATATCATTGGATCTTAAGTTAGGAGTAATCTTTAAACAGGTCTTCATTCGTTGCAATCCTGGAAAATTTCCTTGCATATTACTCCGTGAATCTTCTTATGTCCTTATTCCTCGCCTACATTGCCTCCTCGGACAAGTGGCAAATAGGAAGGGTAGCCTCTTCAGATGTCCGTCGGAGGAGCAAGTACTGATGTTTCGTGAAATTACCAGAAACGATCATGGAAAGGGCTTCTTCGGGAGAGAGTTGACTTTGCCTCCCCTCCTTGGCTCTCCATGTCGATAACACTCGCCGCGCTCTTGAGAGAGTGGTTGTTGTCACCTCTTTTATTATTTTCGCCACGAACTCATCACCTTTGCTTCGATAGCTCATGGATGCTCTGCTGGCAATGTGCTGGCTCTAAGATCCTTCGTTTTCCTTCTCTTGGCTCTTTTTCGCTGGACTTCTCGAATTGTTTTTTTGGTCGACCAATTTCAGCTGACTCTGATGAACCTTCAAAAGTAGCTATTTTGATTAACATATTGAATTAAGTAGAATGAATATCACTCTAAACTCTTCAAAAATTCCGCATTAAATAATTACCGGATGTACTGGGTAGACGTTTAAATAAAGGCGGAGGAAATTTCAACTTCTCATTTAGCCATTCAGCGAACTTTCTTCTAAAAAACCTGTCATTTCTTTTGCTTTCCTTCCACCGGCGAAGATAATGTGAGAAAAAAACACTTCACTGCAAATTTTTTCAGGATAACTTTTGAATTAACGTCCTCAACTAACTGTAACTTGCTGCTCAAGCAGTCCATTACGTTTTGGTTTTTAAGCGATACGGACCCTTTTCCACTTTCAAGAAATTTTTCATGCACCTCAAGACGCGTGAAATTTCTCATATCCATTGAGGTCTTAGGCGAAGGTAAAAATTAAGACAGCAAAATCAAATACACTTATTGCACCAAAAGTAATAACTGAATTGTTAGGTAGGGGTTATCGAACAACACTACACTAAAACACTATGGCACTCTTCTTCAACCCTGCAAGTCTTCTTTACAAAAGTTCGAGGATACTCGACTTTTTCAAGACTCGATCTTCACGCTTAAGGAAACTCACTTTCACGTCTTTCGTTTGGCAAAATCTTCGTAAAACTGGGTTTTGACGAGAAAATTTCGGGCAAGCGATGTCTAGAAGTAATTTGTGTTTTCCATAGTGTGAGGTTCGCAATGCTTTTATCTATATTTTCTAGGAAAGTTCCCATTTGAAACGTGAAAAAGCTTACTCCGTTCATCACCGGTGTCCAAAGTGCAATTCATTACAGGTGGTAGTTGGTTTTTCCCAGTGGGCGCATTAAATAGCTTAGGCCTTTTCGGCAGTCGTTTGCCATGCATGCGGTTGAGGAGGCCGCTAAAGAGGCGGCAGAGGGCCAATGTGCCGCGTGAGGACGAAAACTATTTCGTCTAACGGAAGGAGAGGGTAGTATTTGAGGGATTCTTTTTTGTTCTGAATGCGTTTTTGAGGATTACTTTCGTTCCATAAATATATCCTTCCGCTGGAGTCCTTGAGCAATTTTTAGGAGAGCATGGGCACGCGTAAATAAAATGTAAGGTCAACTGGTAACCAATAATGATAAAACGTTCTACATATGACAAGAGATGTTTATTCATATGGTAAACATGTGTTATAGAAATAAAATATCCAACAATATTGAATAACACCCATGAATACTGGATTTCCTCGAGCTCTACAACGCGCCAGCCAGGCCGTCGCCCGCGTAAGCGCATTGCATCATTGTAGTTAAATCAATGCTGAGGTAGGAGTATCAAGTAGTAGCAACAATTTTCTTTACTACTGCGTTGCATATACTTTTCCCTTTGTATTGGTGCAAAAGATACCGCGTCGGAACGTGGCGCTCTAAACGATATTGTACATTTTATCAGAAAATTCGGGTAAAAAAAACTAAAAGTTAAAAAAATATATATATAAAATTGAAAATATCGTAAAATCCGAATAAAATTTTGTCCCACTACGTAATAATTTTTATTTTTTTTTAGGTATAAGTGCTTTTTGGCTCAATATATCGCATAAAGGATCCTGCATGACGCTGAACTTCTTCAAAATCGACCGATTTCACACACTGTCATTTTTACGGTGAATGCTCCATGTTTGACGGATTCCTGCAGCCACTCTAATGATCAAAAATACCAAATTATTAGTGTATTTTGTAGACCATATCCTGTAGAATCCGAATATAAGGTTCAAAAATTCCTTTAAAAAATTCTAAAAATCGACTTTTTGCCAGCTTTTTTCGATTTGGCACCACTGTGCGCCGTCACATGCAATTCTTGCCCTACTCGTGAACCGTTTTGTTCGAAAGCTCTCGATGGGGTTACGTAGCAGAATTTCAGCCGTGGAAAATAAATAATATGCAAAATACGTCTGGCACGTAGTGTGAATCTTTCCAAGAGATTGAACAATCATCGAGGGAATCTCAGCGTCGTAGGATAATATACACGTCAAAAGTAACTAAGTGAAATTATCGCGAGGAAAAGCTAAATCCAACTCACCACACTGAAGAATTTTCGGGTGAAACACAAGTCGGTTTGCGATTAGGAAGTCACAGAATTCGGGGGAAACATGAGTGAGGAAAATTTGAATGTAGTCGATGGCAGTGGGTTAGCCAGTAATTTCGTTAGGGGGGTCCAAAACAGGGGAGGGGAATTTTTAAACAACAGGGTACAAAGTAGAGGGTTTCAAACTAATTTTAACACCCTTCACACTAGAGATGAATTAATTTTTCAAAGAAATCCATTGTAAATTCATGATTGTTCAATATTTTGTTTCCTTTTCGGAAGGAAAGTCATTGTGTTTTTATATTTCGGGGGCTCCGGACTTCCCCTCTCGCTACGCCACTGGTCAGTGATTTATCCGAAGATTAATACTATTTTCATTTCCAATCCCAAGCGTAACAGTTTAGGTCCTGAGAATGTAAAGATGTTTTTTTTAAAAAAACTTGAAAGCCTATAAAAATTATTTTTAATTTATAAACATATTGATATGTGAATGGAAATCTAAAAAGCATTCCTTTGATTCTATGCACCCAAAATTAACTTGAATAACTACTTCGTTTAATATCAGGAATTTGAAGACTCATTCTGATCCGAAAATATCCAATCCGAAAGTGGCGGCTCCGAAAATCAAGTATTCGATCCGAATCCGAAAAAAAATCCTGGATCCGTCCATCCCTAAAATGTATATTTGCGTTCGGTCATCATCATCTGGCAATTTCGCATATTTGTACATAGAATTTAAATACCCTTGAAGAAGTTGGGGAAGGTGGAGTGGAGGTTGGGGAATTGGAGTTTTTTTTGGAGAGGGTAGCGGGCAGAGGAGAGGGTGGGAAGGGAAGTACGTCGGTGCAGATGGGTCAGTGCACGGGGTGGCCGAGGGTTGTTGTGGGATAGGAGGAAACTAGGGGGAGGGGTGTTTAGGAGTGGTGAGTGGTACCCTTAATGGTTTCGTGGAAAATAGTGGTGAATGGTGAGAATACAATTGCTCATTAACTAATGTGATGTCGGCTGAGGTTTGGCCCTCAAACTGCTAAGTGCGTAAAACCTTTAACCGTTTTTTCCTTTATGTAGGATTTTCGGTTCGAAGTCGCTAGTGTGGTCGGAATCCATGAGATGTTTGGCAAAGTGTGAGGCTTGGTTGTTGTTAATAAAACATCCTTGGTCCGGATGCTGAAATTCCGTCCAGTTTTTCCTACGTAACAGGAATTGCAGTAATTACATCTACATCTGCAAAATACCCCGCAAGCCGCCTAAAAGGCGTGTGGCAGGGGGTGTTAGGATACCAGCCGTTTACAGCTAAAAAAAAGAAGTGCTCTAACGAAGTTGGGACTAGCGTTTATTAAAGTCCTTCATGGCTCGGGGGAAAAACGAATTCCCATATCTATCCGTTCGGCAAAACATCTCTCTTAATTTATCGCTTCTATCGGACCTGGAAATATAGTGTGGCTCTAATATTATGTTCTGTGTGTCGCTCTTTAAGATATCCATTCTCAATTGTTCAAGCAATTTAAGCGTAGCGCGCAGCCTCCGAGTCTCCAATGGCTCCCAGCCTAATTCGCTTAACATCTGGGTAACGATGTCTGTACGCCCGTAGCTGCTTTTGACGAAACGCGCAGCCTTCCTTTGTATTTTATTCAGTTCGCGGATTAAGTCTTTCTGCACGGGATCCCATACGCTCGCTGCATATTCAAGGTGCGGTCGGACGAGAGCGAAATAGCACCTTTCTTTTACTTTATCATCCGAAAATATTCCCACAATACGCTTCATAAATCCTAATTTCTTCAGGGCTATGCCGAAAATATTCTTTATATGTGTTCCCCACGTGAGGTTCGAGGTTATCGTAACTCCCAGGTACTTCACTTCGTCTGTTGCTTTATGTTAATACCATCCACTACATAAACATGGTCAGAGTTGGACGAATTCCGCAAGAAATGTATCGCCATGCATTACTCAGGTTAAGTTCGAGTCCCCACTCTTGGCTCCACAAATGTCAGATGATAGAATTTCATAGTTAGAGCGGATCACTAATTTCGCGATAGATGACAGCGTCGTCAGCAAATAAACGTATTTTACTGCTCATGCGGGAGCAGAGATCATTAATGTATATAATGAACAACAGGGGGCCGCTTACACTTCCTTTTGGCACAACTGATGTAACTTTTACAACATCAGAGCTAATTCCGTCAAGAACTACTTTTTGTTTACGATCTCTGAGAAAGTCGCGTATCCAGTTTACAACTGTTTCATTTAATCCGCATGACTGTAATTTTTATAAAAGTTTGTTGTGAGGTGCAGTGTCGAAAGCTTTCTTAAAATCTAGAAATAGTGCGTCAACTTGTCTTTTTGTTTCACCAGATTTTAAAACGTCGTGAAGAAAGAGCGCGAGCTGAGTTTCGCATTTCTATTTTTTCGGAATTCGTGCTGACAGTCATGGAGGAAGTTACGTCTGTCTAAGAAAGTAATAATATTGCTAACTATGATATGCTCAAGTATCTTGCCTATAATCGATGTTAAAGAAATCGGACGGTTGTTGCCTGGGTCATGTCTGTTTCCCTTTTTGAATATGGGTGTAACGCTTGCAATTTTCCAGTCTAACGACAGCTTCCCTTCGGAGAGTGACTTCTTGAATATGATCTCTAAGTAAGGTGCGATCTGTGGAGCTTACTCCTTGAGGACACGCTCGGGTATTCCCTCCGGACCCGGAGGTTTACTATTCTTAATCGATTGTAGTTGTTTAGTTATCCCATCACGCTGTATAGATATTTCTTCGATCGATTCCTCAGTATATGGGATGTCTAACTTGAATTGAGTATCGTCAGTAGTGTATACATTTTCTAAGTGGGAATTCAAAGTGTTAGCTTAGTCAATATTGTCGGTGAAAAGTTTACCATCTTTATCAAATAACAAATCTACGGTTGAATGTTTTCCCTGAAACTCTCTCGTGTATGACCAAAATAATTTCGGATTTTCTTCGTGTAATTCTCCAAGTCCTTTTTTCTTAATCTTTCGCATTGCAGTTCGCATTGATTTCTTGGTTATTGAGCGTTGTGCAGCGTAACTTTCTTTTGCTTCAAGTTCCTTCAATTTATTACGTGTCGTAATGGACTTTCTGTACGAGTTGTATAGTTCTCTCTGTTTCCTAAGATCCCTTCTGACGTCGTTGTTGTACCAGCGAGGCTCCTTATTATCACATTTCAGTTTTTTTCGGAATATGTTCGTTGATTCCTTGGCGCAGAATATCCAAGAAGTGTTTCCATGTTACGTCTGTGCTTTGGTCCTTTGATGTAACTACGAATTTTTTGTAGGGCTCATTAAGCATATGGCCAAATTTTGTGAAGTTGCATTTATCAAATAAGTAAATATTGCATTTTGATTTTACGGCTGACACTACATCAATTTTTAACGTAGCAAAGATTACTCTGTGATCGCTTATACCGTCAATAATATCGAGTTGTTTTATCAACTTAGGATGGCTTACTGCTAAAAGGTCTAATATCTTATTTCCTCTCTAAGGCTTGTCAACTACTTGGGCGAGAGAGTGATTTGCAAGTATGTTGAGTAATACTTCGCTGATTTCTCTATTCCTTGAATTCGGTTTTACAATGTAAGTATCCCAGTTTATGGATGGAAGATTAAAATATCCCCCGATTACTATTACACTTTTACTGTCTCTCTGAGTAAATGCGGATATTTGTTTTTCTAGAAGGTACATAATATCGACTTCGGAGTTCGGCGGTCTATAAAAAGAGCAAACATGAATACTCCTTTTGTTTCGTTGTTTAATTGTGCACCATACGCTTTCTATTTAGTTGTCAATTATTTCGTGGGCGGCGCTGTGTAAATGTGATTTAACTGCTATAAAAACTCCGTTAACTGTTCTACTGCGTCGATCGCATCTGTAAATTTTATATTCTGGAGGAAAAACTTTGCTGTCGCTTATTTCTTCCGTAAGCCAACTCTCTGTTCCCATGACCACGTCTGCGTCCTGAAAAATATGCTCGATTTCGGCACGCTTGTTTTTTACGCTACGCCAATTAACTACAACAAGGTTAGTGTCATATTTTGCAATTAGAGTTTCGGTTGGTTCTTTTCCAAGCTTTTGTATACTCAGCGAGTGAATTTTATTGGCAGTACTAATAATATTTGACATGTTCTATTTCTCTGGAGCACGCGTTTTGGGAATAATAACGCTATTGTCCGGCGTTACCGCTCCTAAGCTAACTTTCCTGTGAATTCTTTCGCAATGCGGATTTCCTCGGAGGCTACGTTTAATTAAATCATAGATAATGCCGCTGGATGACCTACCCTCTAGTCTAAAAAATACCTACAGTGCTAAAAAATCCTACGAGCCACCCGTTCCGACGCCTCTTTGGAATAATGGACCCCAGAGAAATTGAGGGGAGCCCAGTTAGCATTTAAGTTTATAAACTCCACTGTGTTCTCCGGCACTAATTTTTTCTTTGGCACTCGTATAACAGTTTGTCTAGTGTATTTTTATTGCAGAAGACAGCTTTCACTTGGTCTTTCGGCAATAATTTTTCGGTTCTGTTACGCATACGGCCGATATAGGGGATTCTACGCCATTACCTGTCATCATGTCATGTTGTTAAGTTAGGAAATTTCACCCGAGGTCAAATCTGGCAAATACGGTGAAATAAGTAGTCGTCGAAACTTAAATCCTGTAATTTTGGCTATTGACTCTGAACAGGTGTGCAACTGTGCATATTCTTGTTGAAGGAAGAAATTTTTCTGCTTCCAATGATGGCGCTTCTCTTGATTTCTACCATCATCCGTTCCAATAACGATGCATAATACTCTCCTGTTATCGTTTTTCCCTTTTCCAATTAATCTATGCAGATATTCCAGCATACATTCCAAAATATCGTCTCCATGACTTGACCGGCTAAATTTCAACATATATGTCTGCTTTGGAGCCCATTCATCTTCAAAATTCCATTGTTTTACCTCTTATTTTGTCTTTAAAGTGTAGTGACGATTCCATATTTCATCAAAAGTCATGAATTGATGCGGAAAATCCTCAGGATTGGGAAGGAAAAGCGGTAAAACAGCCAATAATGAGTTGAGTACACGATTGAGTTTATTCTCCAATGTGAGAAAACGCGGATGCGATCTTGCAGATATTTTTTACACACCCAATTTCCCTTGCGAAATTAAAGCAATTGCGCATTGTGATACGACTCTGGACTGACCTACATCGCTTACTTTGATTTGTCTATAACTTGAAACCACATCGCGAATTTTGCCTATTATTTCGGGGGTAGACAGGGTAAATCATGTGTAGGAATAAGAAATTATTGTCCAAATACATAATTTGAATTTATAATTTATACTGAACCGCATTCCTTCGTTGTGAAGATATATTGATTTAAAATAATATCTACACCACCCAATTGCTGCTATAGTTATAACGGTGCGGGTCCTTATTTTCGGAATAATATATAGTGTTTCATAAATTATTGTCCGTATGACTCCGTCCGTGTCCATTTTAGTATTTGTATCTAATCGCATTGTAAACTCTTATATAGAATGGTTTTAATTTCGTCATGTGTGTCAAAATGAAATGTTATAGCTGTGTTTTTAGCCTTCAGAACCGTCACATACTTTGCGAATTTGTTTTAATTTACAATTTGTGTTTCATGTGTTTAATATGTCAATTGTTGCGAAGACTTGCAAAGGCCAAAATAATCTCTCAGTACGGATTATTCCAGTTTGAGCGTAAAAACACAACATGTTGATGTTGTGAGCCATCGTAAATCCACAACTCATTGAGAAAGAATTTATTTTGTGATTTCATTTGTGATTGTTGGGGCACGCACAAGTATTGGTATCGCGTCTTCTAAGATGTTTTCAAGAGGACTTTATGGCTCTCTCACCCAAGAAACGGATGCAATTTTATTTGATTCAATTTGGAAGCAGAGTCACCGCCATAAACATGAAAATAATTATAAACCTATACAGGGGCGGTCTGAGGATCCTGGGGCCCATCTCACGGGGGAATTTGGGCGTCCTCTCCCGGAAATTTCTAGGAAAAGCATCTCCGGAAATGGATTTCGAAGCTATTATGGATCTTCAAACCGGATAAAAATACAAATAATATAGATTTAAATAGAAAAAAATACTACGAAAATGGGATTTCACAGATAATAGATTTCTAATAATCTATTTATCGGTTCTATTATCAATTCAGTGAATCTGTTTCTTGAAAATGCACTGAAATCTAAAAAACGTCTAAAGTAGCATTTTCGATTAACCTAAATAGAAATAGCACCAAGTTCTCTTTTATCTTCTGGCGCGTTCATTTTACTTATTTTTTATATAATCTTTTACTTTGAATTTATAGTTACTAAAGCAACCAATAAAAAGGTAGAATATTATTATAGCAAAATAAGTTTGGTTCAAGTAATCTGAGTCCTTTTTATTGCATCTTTCATACATGATATTCACGATGGACGCGAGCGTTCTGTAGGGCCCCCTAAGGCCCTCAGCCCCCTCGGAATTTGCCAACCCGCCGACCTGACCCCTCTACCTATAGTTATAATTGCTTAATGCAGGTCAAAGTGGGTATAAATGGGTAGTTCATTGGCTTGATGTTCTTTCTTTGAAAATTTTCGAAAATAATTTGACTTAATCCATTCCTCGGTGTTTTTGTCGAAAGTTTCACGTTTTTCCTTCTTGGCCATGTGTACTCTTTTAAAACTTATCGCTATCATCTTGAACTATCCAGAGACTAGTACGTATACCATTTTCAGCATTCTTTCCTGTGCCTCAAATATTATGAATTTGCTCTTCAGAAAATGCCCAGGAAACGATTGAAAATGCATCTATAGAGTGTTGCAATACCGATGTTTGATATAAGTTGTAACTAGAGCCGTGTACAATGCCTCTGAAAGGAAGAGTGGAAGTTATTATTTGCATTCGACTTTGTGAAATGGAATGTCACCAAATCAGATAAGAAAATGTTGCATTTACGACGAAGGAGTTATCTAGCTCTTGATCTTAAAGGTTTGATCCAATTTGAGTCACTGCTATAA
The DNA here is from genome assembly GCF_921293095.1 of Ischnura elegans. NCBI lineage: Eukaryota > Metazoa > Arthropoda > Insecta > Odonata > Coenagrionidae > Ischnura > Ischnura elegans. The sequence goes on along the minus strand of NC_060248.1, from coordinate 129,855,528 downwards.
CCATTAATTACTAGTGACCGCCATTTTAAAAATTGCAGAGTACAGATCGTAATGGATATGTATATGTCGTTTATCGGTTTTAAGTTCTTCCTATGAAGGTCTTCGTTTATGTTTTGAATTAATTAAAATCATATCTCCATATTTTTGTCGCAAGTTACAGTTGAAAAAATGAAGTGCGTCATCATTGTCCCAATATATACTTTTAAGCAAATAGTCTCACCTTAATTTGTTAAACAAAGATCACCAGGGAAACTTTTTTGTTGATTAATTATTAAAATGCAATAATTTTAGCCGAAATTAATTGGGGAATAACTATTCGTTGATGTGGGTCTGACATGTCTCCTCACATTTGAGATTAAAAACAAAGGATAACAATTATTGCATAAACTATTCCCTTTATTTTGAAATGAAAGTTATAAATATGGAATTAAATGATTGAGGCTCAGTAATACACCAAACAAAACGAACCTAATGGTAAACGTATTTAAAACGTATCTTGTCTATTTATTCAGCTTCTTGGGGGTGGGGGGCACGTGCCCCCGTCCTCCACCCATTAAATCTGACTATGTCCTCCACCGTTATCGTAACACATCCATCCGAAGATTGGTTTGGAGTAGCAGTCCACTCTATTCTCATTTCACCTGATATTTATTGTCATATCTGCGTATATCTTCTTTATCACACCCTTGATGAACTCATCTATTCATTCTGGACGATCCGTTGCTCACGCAATCGGGTGCTCTCATAAAATTAAAATAGTAATTTTTAAAATGCATAGATAAGTAAGCTAAATTTATTACCATAAGCAAAATATTACTTCATAATTCACAATATGCTTGTTTATACAGACCTTCAAAGTTTGCGAAAATTACTTTACTGGGGTGCTCTCATAAAATTTAGAAGGTAACTTTTTTGCATGTCTAGATAAATAAGTGATAGTTATTAACGTATACAAAATATGAATTCACAATATTCTTGATACTACAGAGCTCTAAAAATCTAAAAAAATTACTAAATCCTTTCGCGCTACAAGAACGCCCTTTGACGTCAGACTACGAGTAATCAGATTCGCTCCATTGCAATAACAAAACAGTAACGACTATAACAAACAACTACGACGATATTGATTCATAACCTGAAGGGCGTGTCAAAAACAGTTGTGAATAGTTTAAAGGTTTTTGCGGTGTGTGTATTGCGCAATGGCTTACTCCGACTTCGTAAAGACGCATTCTGGGAACATTTTGAAGGTAAATTAATTCATGGTCACTTATTTCGTCTCCAGTAATAGAGATTTCTCGGCGTGGAATTGAGAAGACGCGAAATTGAAATGTAACATAAATTAAATCAGCGCAATCTCGTTCGCTTATAATCTAAAGCTTGGTTTGTATTTTATTGAACTACTGGCATTCACTCATTGCTTTTAGTGTCTACTTATTGCACTATTGGAATATGTGAAGCTAACGTTTTGGAGGAATACTACGGATCATATTCTTCGCCGATTCACTTAGCGTTCATAAGGTCTGAAAGGGAGACATACGGTGTTTCAGCCTTTTGTTGGGTTCGGCTGTTAATAAATTTGAGCGTTTGCACTGTTGGGGTTACGGTGACACCAGAACATAAAGTGAGACAAATAATCTTACACTGTGGAAATCTTACACTGTGGTAGTTGAGGAGGATAAGTAAGTAATAAGCGCTATTTGTCAAGACTGTGCTGCATCTTCCAGTATGCATGCATTCTTTATACCTATGAATAATTCTGGATAAATATTTCACATGACAGATGATGAAATTAACACATAATGCTATGAAAAAATAAATTGTGCTGAGGTACATAGGTATTTCTAAAACTAGTGAGATTAATCTACAGGCACCACGTAAACGTATTGTTTACTGGACTCTGTCGTCCCGCTCAGCCAATATGGCGATGGGTCGTTAGGCGCGCAAGATTATATATGTTTTCTACGTTATATACGATTTTCAAGGTGGAATTTTACGAATAATGCGGAGGTTAGAGTAGAACTCCTTTCACTTTAATTTTCAGCGCGAAGGATATTCTTTTATCCCCTAATAATCCATTATTAGTAGAATTCCCCATTCTTTCGCGCTGCAAGACCGCCCTGTGACGTCAGAATGGGAGTTAGCAGATTCGCTCCATGGCAATAACGACGATGCCAATTCATGACTTGAAGGGTGTGAGAAAAAAAGTTGTGAATAGCTTTAAAGATTTTGCGGCGTACTTATTGTAAAATGGCTGACTCTGACTTCGTTACGGCAAATTTTGGGAACATTTTAAATGTAGATTAATTTATGGCCGCGTATTTATTCTCCAGCAATGAAGATTTCTCGGCTCAGAGGTGAGAAGGCGCAAAATTGAAAAAATGTAACAGAAACAAAATCAACTATGTTGTTCGCTGGTAATATAGAGCTTAGAGAATAAACTGTATTGAGAAAAAGGCACTAAGAGATACATAGGATTTTCTAAAATTCTGACAAATAGTCTATAGGCACCACGTAAACGTTTTGTTTACTGGACTCTGACGTAACCCTCAGCAAACGTGGCGATGGGTCGTTAGGCGCGCAAGATTACCAAACAATTTTCAAAGTAGAATTTTACGAATAATACGCAAGTTAGACAAGAACTTCTTTCACTGTAATTTCCAGTGCGGAGGATATTTTTTCATCGCATGATCATCCATTTTCAGTGGAATTCCCAATTGATCCATTCGATCGTAAATATGAAATCTATGCATCTAATATTCATCATTCTTCTGCAACTCAAAATTTCTAAAGATTCCACCAGAACGTAGTACCTATCTGCTTCTGACAACGTCCATGCCTGCAAGGTGACCCTCGCGTACGTAGAATGCCCGCTTCGCCTGCGCTATTCTACTATTTTTCTGGCTTTGCTCATCGCTTGTGAATCGCTAACTTCTGAGGAAGCATCACTTTTTTAGCTCTTCCATCTTTTGCTGTCCTACTTAAATGTTTATACTCGTCGCTTTTCCTTTGCTGCAGATCGAAGTTTTCTTTTTATTGATTTGTAGCTGATTTATTGCCATTATCCTTTCCATACTTATTGGTCTTCTTCAATTCCCTCTCTGTCCCAGCTTTGACTTCTATTTGGTCGCAAATCGTCAAATCGCAGCATTGCCACTAATTCTTTCTCCTTGGAATTTGACTCTTTGATTTTATTGATGGCCTTTTTGATGGAAATATTAATGTTGTGGAGCGGAGTATAAGCTGATCCCGGGCGTGATACATCCACGGAAATCGTTTTTCCACTGCTAACTATTTCATATGTATACCATCCTTCGTGCATGCTTTGTTCCTTTTTCCTGTCATGTGAGCGTGTATTCCTAGGTCCAGCTTTGGGCACTATCCTTCCCGACCACGCCGGATGGCCTCCCATTTGTTTATACATGCGTCATGGCCTTGAGTTGCTTGTACCGCGATCGTGGAATTCACTCTGTTACCCAGGGGAATGGCTGCCTGGCGAAAGGCACGAACGTTTAACCTCAGAGAAAAAAGTGATACTAAATTTATTTTGTATTTTAAATACAGGAGTTTACTAATTTGGGTGTATTATATAAATCCTTTCGATTTTCAGAGTGGCGTCAAGTTTTAAGCTAACAATACCACAGGAAATCGAGAAGGATGTCTGGTAAGATTGGATTGATACGTTTTTGTCTTATTAGTGACAGTCGTCCTATTAGTAAAACTATTGAGGAAAGAGAACTATGCAATGGGATAGAGGAGCATCTTGCATATCTGAACCTGTGTCACAGTATTGTGTCAGGCATCGCGCGCCATACACGCTAGCAGGGACACATATTGGTTTTCAACAATGAAAAGTAAAAATTTTTGTTCGATTTCTCTCATGATTTTTGTTACATGAATATAGATCGAAATCTGAGTATTTTTCCTCCATATAAGATGGACATTTCTCGTTCAAAAGTGGCGATTCCTTTGTTGAGAAGTCATTTCGTATCGACATTGCGTTTGTTTTTTTGCGAAAAAGTGTTATGGGTACGGTTGTGACATTCTTCCTGCATACGGTTGTGACTAGGGATGGTCGGATCGGATACTTCGGATCCAAATATCCGCGGATGTTGCCCTTCATCGGATACATCGGATCCAAAGTCGTGGAAGACATCGGATCAGGATCCGAAATTTTAAATAATAACTTCAGTGAATGCAATAAGGGTGGAAAGAATTCCGATTCTATCTTCGAACGAACCGTCGCATGCGATTCTTGTCCAGTGGCGCCGACTCCATGGGGCCTTAGGGGCCCCGTCCCCCTCAAAAATTCGTTATGGGCGTGAGAAAAAAATGTGTCAGGCTTGTCAATTTTCCCTGGAGTTTCCAGTTATCGAGATTCGAGTTATCAGTGTTTCAATGTTGATCATATGACTCTTCTAAAATGCTTAAAAAACTTTAAACTCACTACTTATAAAATTTCCTGGGCCAAGATCCCCGGTTTGGGCCCCCCAATATTTTTTGTAAGTCGGCATCCCTGCTAATGTCCTACTCATGAACCGTTTTGTTGGAAAGCTCTCGCAGAGGTTACGTAGCAGAATTTCGGCCGTGGAAAATTAAAAAAAGGGAAAATACGACTAGCACATATTGTGACTCTTCCCAAGAGATTGAACAATCATCGGGGGAATCTCAGCTTCAGGAATTTGAAAACGCATTTGGATCCGAAAATATCCGATTCGAAAGATCCGGCTCCGAAAATCAAGGATACTATCCGAATCCGGATCCGAAAAAAATCCTGGATCCGTCCATCCCTGGTTGTGGCACAGGTAGCAGTTGTTTTTTCTTGTTTTAGATTACCAGAATATGCGTGAGAAAGACTAAAATAGAATAATGTTGCATATTGCACCATGGATACGATTACAAAGAAGTGAAACAAGAAACTTCTTTGCAGAGGGCTGGGGTAATGCGCAGAGTAAATCGCATGCCTTTGCTAAGATATGTGCTTAAACGCGATAGCCCCGGTACATGCGAAAATTGTCATCATGTGTCTGAAAACGAAGTGTTATCGCCTTTCAGATGAACAACAGCAGCAGCCATCAAAATACTGAACACGCAGCGCGGTCATTTATTTTGGACTATCTCACTATGGACTTTATATTTCGATAGAATGCCTATTAATTGTTTATGAAGACTGATGTATTATGCTATTTCGTGTGAAGTCTGAATGAGGTATGCTATTTCGTGCGAATGAAGTATGCTTTTTCGTGTGAATGAGGTATGAAATATGATGTGAATGGGGTATATTATTTCGTGTGAATGTGGAATGTTGTATAATGTGAATGAGGTATGTTTTCTTCGTTTGAATGAGAGTGTAATGTAGTAAAAATGAGTAGTTGTTCGTTGGAATTAGGTAGTTTTTTTTATGCGAATGATGTGTGTTTTTTGATGTGAATGTGGAGTGTTATATTGTGAGAAAGAGGTATATTATTCGTGTGAATTTGGTATATTATCCGAATGAGTGAGGGTGTATTATTTATAGTGAATGAGGTATGCCATTTGTGGATGAGATATATTATTAGAGTGAATGAGGGTATATTATTTAGTCTGAATGATGTATGCTATTTCGTGTGAATGAGGTATATTATTCGAGTGAATGAGGGTATATTATGAAGTCTGAATGAATTATGCTATTTCATGTGAATGAGGGATGTTGTTCGTGTTGATGTGGTATATTATTCGAGTGAATGAGGGTATATTATTTAGTGTGAATTATTTATGCTATTTCGTGTGAATGTGGTATATTGTTGGAGTGAATGAGGGTATATTATTAAGTCTGAATGAGGTATGCTATTTCGTGCGAATGAAGTATGCTATTTCGTGTGAATGAGGTATTAAATATATTGTGAATGGGGTATATTATTTCGTGTGAATGTGGAATGTGGAATGATGTAAATGAGGTATGTTTTCTTCGTTTGAATGAGAGTGCAATGTAGTAAAAATGAGTAATTGTTCGTGTGAATTAGGTAGTTTCTTTATGCGAATGATGTGTGTTTTTTGGTGTGAATGTGGAGTGTTATATTGTGTGAATGAGGTATACTATTCGTGTGAATTTGGTATATTATCCGAGTGAGTGAGGGTGTATTATTTATAGTGAATGAGGTATGCCATTTCGTGTGAATGAGGTATATTATTAGAGTGAATGAGGGTATATTATGTAGTCTGAATGATGTATGCTATTTCGTGTGAATGAGGGATATTGTTCGTGTGAATTTGGTATTCAATTCGAGTGAATGAGGGTTTATTATTTAGTCTGAAAAATGTGTGCTATTTCGTGCGAATGTGGTATAATATTCGTGTGAATGGGGTTATATTACTTAGTCTGAATGAGGTGTGTTATATGATGTGAATGAGGTATGTTATTTCGTGTGAATGTGGAATGTTTTATGATATGAATTAAGTATGATATCTAGAGTGAAAGAGTTATGCTATTTCGTGCGAATGAGATATTTTATTACCTTTGAATGAGGGTATATTATTTAATCTGAATGACGTATGTTATGTGTGAATGATGGTATTTTGTTAATTGCGAATGGCCTTTTGTTACTGAGTGTGAATGAAGTTTTAATATATTTGGTGTGAATGAAAGTACCAAGTAGTTTTCATTGGAGGAAGCCATTTCAAGGAATGGCTGAAGTAGTGCTTGTTTCTATCGTAGAACTTGGGTAGCGTAGAGTAGATGGTGGTGTAGTGCATGTCCCCCTCAAATCCAACTGCGTCCTCAACGTGGAGAGGGGGTGTAACAGCGGACAGTCATGTTTCAACGATGTTGGCATGGTGATTTAAAACAAACTTTCATATTTTTCTCGGCAGTTTACCTGCTGATTTCTCATTTTTAGCATTTGCCGAGTACTATGAATTAATGCAAACTGCTTAGATGGTTTCAATATGTAAAACTGGTGAACTAGTTTCTACGCATGACTTTCCGCTGGCTAATGCAGTTGGTGACTTAAGTATGTATCAGAGTGTGTATGAATTCATTTTTATTTGTCGCAATTGTAAGTGTTTCGTTTTTTTAAATATGAATTAAATTCCATTTCAATAACAATTTCTGATTCCTTTTGTTAAATTAGCCCGTACTATAATGCATTTCAATTCAACGTGCAATAAATTTTTTTGAGAGTGTAAACCTTTTTATTTTCAATAAAATTGTATGATTTACTAACATTTCACTCCGAGTGTTTCTTTACTTAATTCGCTTTTGCGGAAAAAATTAAAACTGCCCATTTATACTATGTAGGCCTTACAGAGTTCATTGCATATATATTAATCATATTTTTATGTAATCATATTATTAAATAATCAGAGAGCCGTAATTTATATGTAGTAATTATATACTTTATTCATATGTTTATTTGAGGAATAAATAATTTTAAATTGCCTACTTTTAACTGATTATCTTCGCCGACAAAAACCAATGTACTTGGTATTATTCAATGTCAGTGTTTTTTTCTTTATTTACATCAATAAAATTCAATGAAGCGCCATTTTCTAATTTCAAAATTTGTATTTATGCATATCTAACGACGGAGATAGTAATTTAAAATTATCTATTATTTATATCTGCTTTGCGGAAACATTGTATTTGTTTATTTTTCTATTTTTTTTTAGGTCTTGTTATTTTCAATAAAACAAATACTTCCATGCGCGTGACTTTCAAAATCTGCCTATTTCATTTGCTAGAGCGTGAATTATGAATTGTAAATTACATATATTTTATAATATACGGAAACGTTATTTAAGTGCGTAATTTGTAAATTTAATTGTATTTTACTTTTAACGTTAACCAATTTTATGCATTTCTGTGATAAATAAAATCTGAAAAGTTCGTATTTTTATTTCCTACGTTATCCTCGACCAATGGAAGTTTTTTGTTAAGGGTATGCAATGAATATAAGTAATGCAGTGTGAATACGAGTGTATGAAAATTGGGAATACGACTGTATATTTGTTAGTACGAATAAGAGCATGTAAATATGGTAATAAGAGAGTTGTTCAGTATGAATTAGCGCATATGATTAATTGTGAATCACTGCATGTCAATCATTGAGATGATATTATATATTTTTGTGTATGTAATTTAGTGCAATGAGTGTTGTTAATTACCATGAATGAGATTACATTAAGTGCGAATGAGTGTGTCGAAGTTTGTGGTATAAGTGTATTTTTTTAGTGTGAATGCGAGCATGTAATTCAGTGAAATGAGAATGTCGTTTAGTATGAGAGTGTATATTAAAGAAGTGTGAATCAAGTGAATGCAAGTTAGTGAGATGGCATTACATATATATTTATAATTTTGAATGAGTGTACTTAAAGAAGTGTAATGTGAGCATGTAGTTTACTGTGGTTGAGGGTATATGGAATTTAACTGGTAAGAGTAAATTGTTTTTTTTGCGCCTGAGAGTACATAACTAATTCTGAATTAATTTAGTGGCATGAGTGTTGTTTAGAACGAATTAGACGCTGTAATTAAGTGTGAATGATTTTGCCTGAGTGGATGTATATTTTTGTGTGAATGATGGCGTGTAATTTAGTGTGAACGAGGGTGTTGTCCTTGTTATCAACAAATGTAAGTACTATGGTCTGGAGTGCATGTACAAATGGACAGAAGTATGGAGGTAAGCGAAAAAAACTAAGGTCATTACTCACAATCTTGGAAATCGTCCTATGATCAGGTGATCTGAAACTAGTCTACCATCATAAAAGTATCAAAAAATTTATAGACTTCACTTGACTTTGTGTTTTTATTGTACCTGTCCCAGGTGAGTCCGCAATCCCTCTTCCCCTCGACCACGGATCTTTTACAGAGTATTAGTCACTTGAATCGGGTATCGCCAATCAGCTGAGTTATTTATCGCGCAGGCCAATTTCAGTTCACGTTGTAGCTGATGGAGTCGAGCCATGAGGAGGACTGATACAATAACTTCCTCCCCCTACCAATTGCATCGGTATCATCAAGCAACCACGCGGTTGTTGTGTATGATATAGATTTTCGGAATTAAAAACCCTTACTAATAAATAAGTAAATGAATAAATAAATGCGCGTAAAACATGACTCTGGTTAAAAATGGTAAAAGTGGCATTCAGCATTGGAATTAAAACCAATAAATAATAATAAAAATCCTGTGGAACAGTAACAGAGTGGTTTTTGGGGAAAAAAAACCCTCCTGGAGCTCACTGAAATTTTTAAGTGTAATCTATTTTACTTAGTTGCATTAATATTACCTATAGAATAGTGTAAAGACTAATAAAAGACCCCTCAGATAGCCATAAAACCGACCAATTTGAACCATTTAAATACGTATGTATCTTTAGAAAAATTGGTTAAAAATATAGTATAAAATAGGTAAATTGGGTAATATAAAATAACATGAATTTTAGAGATTTTTAATAAATGAGTTTCTTTTGTAAAGTTACATAGAGGTATATATAGGGTTAAAAATAGAAAATTTTTGGGTGTCAAATAGTTATCGTCCCATTCTGTTATGATAACACGTGATGAAATGCAATACATATCATCAATGTCTATAAAAGTCATTGTGCAAACGAAATTTATAGCCTAAGCGCGTATCACGTGATTACTTTTCCGTACACACAGTGATAGCTTTTGCGATGGCTTTCCCTTCGGTCGGTCCTCCATTTGTCCTTGATAAATATATATCACACAAAACGCGACTCGCGGCACGAACTTAGTCCATTGGAGCTTTGGCGCGTGTGGGGCGGTTACTCGTGGCGCGATATCCCAGGAACCAACCGACAGAAATGAAAGATATTCTTGACTTGATGCACTGGAAATGTATAACGTGTCGCTGTAAAAAAAATCGTAAGAACGATTGAAAAATCCGGGAGTGGCATTATCATCAGGTATGTCCGAAAAACACCCAAAACAAATACCACACTGAAATAAACTAGTGAAATAAAACATTCCACTAGACGCGATTTTTTCTTGATTTCGAAAAGGCTTTTGATAAAGTGCCCCACGGAAAGTTAAAAATAAAACTGAAATCTTATGGTCTAGAGGAAGATGTTATTTCCTGGATAAGAGAACTTTTGAGCGACCGCGTGCAAAGAGTAGTATTAGACGGTGCAGTCTCTAATGAGGTTAGATTCACTTCTGGCGTCCCTCTGGGTAGTGTAACGTGTTCAAGGACTTTGCATGAGAAGGACGTTAAAGATATCGGTCTGTAATCAGATGGCTGATCCTTGTCTCCACTTTTGAATATTGGTGATACATTAGTAATTTTCTAGCCAATAGGCACTTCGTGTTGCTTCATGGTTTTACTGAATATTTACTGCAAGAAGGGAGAAATTTCTGAGGCTAGTTCTCTATATCAGTGGCGTAGCCAGGTGGGGAGGGGAAGGTCCGTGGGGTCCGGACCCCTCCCCAAAATATACAAGCACAATCATTTTCCTTCATAAAAGAAAACAAATATTGAAAAATTATGAATATATCAAATATTTTTTTAACAATTGAAGTTTTTTCGATTATGAAAAGAGTTAAAATTAGTTTAAAACTGTCGACTAGGTACCCTGTTTTTTGAAAGTTTTCCCCCCTGATTTTGGACCCCCCTCCCGAACGAAATTCCTGGCAGCCTCTGCTCTATATACTCGAGAAGTGATTTCGTTTGGATCAGGTGATTTATCTGGACTGAACGATAAGTCAGCTGCACATTTCCTTTGTTAATTATGGATATAAAATTCACCGTTCGTTATTTTGAGAAATTATGAAATTAAACTATAGCTAACGAAAAGTGGAGTGGCATAGGAGAGTGGCGTAACTATGGAGGGGATATAGGGATGGATCCCCCCAGAGCACCAGAGAAATAAAAACAGTATTTAAAAATATCGCCTTGTTTTGAGATATATAAGCTGCATCTGCTTTAATTTAAATTTTTAGTGCCAAAATGATTTAAAATGCACATCCAGGCATATCATTTTTCAAACATTCCCCCCCCTCCCCCAAGCGTATTCCTATAAGTTACGCCGCTGGCATAGGACATAGGCCAGGTGTTCCACAAGGAAGCGTAATCGGGCCCCTGTTGTTCATTATGTACATTAATGATCTCTGCTCCCGCATTAGCAGTAAAATACGTTTATTTGCTGACGACGCTGTCATATATCGCGAAATTAGTGATCACTCTGACTATGAAACTCTATCATCTGACTTAAACAACGTTTATTTGTGGATTCAAGAGTGGGGACTCGATCTTAATCTGAGAAATTGCATGACGGTACATTTCTTGCGGAATTCGTCCTACTATAACCATGTTTATGCAGTGGATGGTATTAACATAAAGGCAACAGACGAAGTAAAGTACCTGGGAGCTACGATAACCTCGAACCTCACGTGGGGAACACACATAAAGAATATTTGCAGAATAGCCCTGAAGAAATTAGGATTCGTCAAGCGTATTGTGGGAAGATTTTCGGATGAGAAAGTAAATGAAAGGTGCTATTTCGCACTCGTCCGTCCGCACCTTGAATATGCAGCGAGCGTATGGGATCCGATGCAGAAAGACTTAATTCGTGAAATTAATAAAATACGAATGAAAGCTGCACGATTCGTAATAAACCCGCTTCGGGCGTACAGAAAGTGTTACACAGATGTTAAACGAATTAGGTTGGGAACCGCTGTAGATTCGGAGGCTGCGCGTTAGACTTGGAATGCTTGGGCAATTGACAATGGATATATTTAAGAGCGACACAGAGAGCATTATATTGGAGCCACACTATATTTCCAGGTCCGATAGAAGTGATAAATTAAGAGAGATGTTTTGCCGAACGGATAGATATGGGAATTCGTTTTTCCCCCGAACCATTAAGGACTTAAATAAACGCTAGTCCCAACTTCGTTAGGGCACTTCATTTTTTTTAGCTGTAAGCGGCTGGTGTCCTAACACTCCCTGCCACACGTCTTTAAAGCGGCTTGCGGGGTATTGTGTAGATGAAGATGTTGCTTCTCCTAGGCTAGTGGTCTCCCTCCTCAGCGGTTGCATCCTGGCCAGTCGCCCAGTAGCGGAAACAGAAAGAACTCCAGTGGGAAGGGAGGGGGAGCAAAAAATATCTTGAGCTGCCTTTATTTTTATCGTAGTGAAAAAGTAATCAAGTCACATGCAAAGTTTGAGAAATTTTTATTTAAACAAGTTATACAAGGAAATGTCATCTTACGATATAAAAAGTTACAATAGGGTGGTTTCCTATTATTTTTTATTGCCTAAATCGAAAGATTATTACTCCTGGAGTAGGTACGTATTTCACGCTTTTAGATTTTTAAATGACGATATACATTTTTCGCGATTAAATGAAAAGTGAAAAATTTCAAGCGCGCGAAAACGCGACGCGTAAGTAGGAATGATGGGAAAAAGTCCGTGCGACGCATTTCTGGTTCCCCCTCCCGCCTTGTGAGGTGACCTTGATCGAGGCTCTGAGCGCTGATAGGACGCAGGATGTGTAGAAACTAGGTCCCTGTGACGTCATATGGAGTGGAATCGCATGGGCGCCAATCTGTCCTTTTTCAAATGCCATTCGTCTAAACCGGTATCTAAAAACCAAATATTTTGTGTATTATGAATATGAATTGCAATATTTGGCAATGGGGGGGACCCTCCGCCCCCCCCTCCTAGGTTGGAAAGAAGGACCCTCCCATGTGTATCCGCCAATGCAGTCGCCCCAATAGTGACAAAATTTCCGCTTCGAACCCTCACAGTCTATTTCGGGGCGAAGGAATATCACGTCTCCTCCCAACACTTAACTCCCTCTAAGTGCCGTTTTCCATGTAGCATGTAGTGGAGCACTCAATGAAAGTGCTACTACACAACCGGAGTCACTCACGCGAGAGATTAAAGGTATAAAATTATCCATGACCCTCCATTTTCCCGTTTTCTTTGACCAAGGCGAAGGATATATTTATATACAATTCTGTAAAGAGTCTATCGTTACTCCTGGAGGATGTCAATTAATGGAGGGCTGACGTAAGGTGTCTTCAGGTTGGAAATGGGTCGAATAGCTTAAATTATGAGCCGACTTGATGTGTGAAATTCAAGAACAGAAATGGTTTGAATTTTAAAATAATTGTTGTCGCATCGTTCATATAATTGGCTTGCGTGGTTGATTTAATGCTGTAGATCAAAAGGTATCGAAAATGAGCTCCGGATTTGAGCTCCTCCTAGGATGTGAATTCGGTATGGTGTGGCCGCAAATTTGTCACCGTGGGTGAGTATTATAGACTGAATGTAGTGTTTTTTATTTGATTGGGCACATGAGTGCATGGCATTATTTTAAGTTATGCATTAACAATAAGGCGTAGTAATTCTTAAGTCCAACTCCGGTCCAAGTTAAATTCTTTATCAAAAGTTTAGAGATAAATATTATTAATCGAGAGAAAGTGGAAAGAAGACTTGAGTCGTTACCTGTAGCGTCGTTAATTAAACTAAGAGGTACAAGGGAACTCATGAATAGGAATTCTTCTGAAGCATCCACTTGTTGCCACATTTGTTTACATTGAGAGTGGCCCAAACTTCCATCAAAACCGTACTTAGAGATTAATCAGGCTCAGCAGTACTAGATGTAGTTTTTAAAGTTTGAATTTTCTTCTAAGCGATCTTACACATGAGGTGCGAAATTCTTTTTACGGTCGCTCGGGTGAGCCTGGCAAATAAAGTAAGAATTTTGTAACGTAGAGCTAAAGGTGGAGTAGTATTTAATAAATAAATTTGAAAGAAATAGATTTTTACAAAAATACCAACCGGCACTCGTAGAAGCATCGGAAAAGTAATGCATAACATATTACGGAAATGTTATGTATTCAGCGAGCCAATTTTTGTAGTGACATAAAAATCGTATCTTTTTTCGGGAACTCTCTGCCTATTTCTTAAGGCAAGTCCATGAGATACGTTTTGTTAGGAAATCCCTGAGAAATTTCAGAGCACCAGGGTTTTTTCTTGAATTCAGCCTCAGCAATAAATAACGCAGCAAACATTTTTTTCTCAGTGAACGATTTTTCTCCCAATTTCATATTATTTTGTGGATATAAAGTAGAACTGAGGGTATGATACACATTTTTTAAAAGCTAGAAGTTCCCCTGGAAATACCCCGTTAAGACCGCCAAAGGCCCCGCTCCGCGGTGTCATAAAACGACCGTTTTCGCAGAAGAATCCTGGGTATCAAGGATCGGAGAGTAAGGAAGGTATAATAGTCTCAGCTGGTGTCTTTCTGCTAGGTCTTTTTGTATGAGACCCAGGAAAACTACTCTCGTTTTCAAAGTTCGAACGCTTTTAATAGAAGCATGGTCTTCGATCGTATCCAAAGAAAACGAAATGAACTTCAATGAAACTTACACTTACCTCGGCTGTAAATCCTCCACTGTCTTCACCATAGACCATTTGAGAATCGGAGTCTTGAAGAAAAACATAAAAACTGTGAATGCTGACCGTTAAAACCCATTCAGTTTCAATATCGTTTCCGGGTCGCGGCTAATCCAACTCCCGACGCGCGGAGACGAACCCTGCCGCGCGATCGAAAAATCAATGCTATTTCCGGCGTCGCAAACTTATACCTCAGATAACTGCATAAACACCTCAAGAAATCTTCAAAAAATACTCTCATATAAGTTACTCTGCGTGACTTTGCCGAAACCCCGTTTGAAACTCTACCTAAATGTAAAAATTTGTCGAAAAACAGTATCCACCGTTTTGTAACTGCATGGTAAGAATTTATCGATGATATTCTTAAAGATTTCGGAAAATTAAAGAAAAAACACCATGGCAACAGATTATGCGGTTTCATGTTCCAGTGGCGCAGCGAGGGGGGTTTTTGGGGGATAAAACCCCCCCCAGACCTCAGAGAAACTTTTATGTTTTATCTATTTTACTTCATTTGATTATTATACTTATGGCAGAGTGTAAGGATTAATGATATATCTCTTAGAAAGCCATAAAACTCATCAGTTTGATCCATTTATCTCAAAAATTTTCTGTGGAGGGCTTCCGTATCTCCCGCTTATCCTGGTGGGTATACCACACCTCACATCGCATTTAAGGGTTCGTCAGTTTGTCGATCTCACGTGACATTTCCGTAGCCGCGGCCGTTTTCAAATGAACCGACTTATCCACGGTACGGCGCCGTTCTTTCAACTTACCATTGGTCTGTTTTCAAAAGAGTCGAATCGCTCCGTTGACGGCACGGCGCCGATTTCAATCCGGCCCGGCGAAGCGCTGTCAACGGCGTGAAATACAGACAATGCCACGCTCGAAACGGCTTTTCGCTGGCCGACGTTTACGTGAAATTCAGGCGGCTTTTATTTATTAATTTTTTTTAAATTTTAGACGAGACGACTGCAACGCCGTTTGCCGAGCCGTAAACGACGGCCGGCGGAAACTCGTGTCGTCTGAAAGTGGTCTTACGTCTGAATCATGTACATATACAATAATTCTTCGACATACGAGCAAGATGAGTTCCGAGAGCTTGTTCGTAAGTTGACAAACTTATGCAAGGCATCGAAAAGTGTTGTTATCCTGCAAAATGCAACACTGCATTACATTTTTGCGTTAATCACGGCCGCTTAGTTTATCCATCCAGGTGTCGCTGTACTGGCGCTGTGAACGGTTTATTGTTGCGGTGTGGCAGTGAATCATGCGAATTAAGTGTCAATTAAAGTAAAAATTTAGGCTACATCTCAGAATACAGAATATATTTTGAACTGACTCACAGGTTACAACAAATAAATGGATGACGTCATCAGAAGTTGGGGGACTTTCACCATTCATCCTAATGCTATGCAGTATGTGTAAACTGTGCTCCAAGCATATTAATGCGGCCCTTCATAATCATCATGGACCACTAATGTTTCCAGGGAATGCCTATTCAATATTGCAGGCTATATTTCTGCCCAAAAAAGATTACATTAGACCCAGATAGGGTAAAAATGTTGAATTTTTAAAATAAATATCTAGAGAAAAACCGGTGGCTGCCTGATGGAATGTTATACATTGGTCGATAATGCATTCTTTAACAACACGTTATTCAAACTTTTTTGCTTGGGAAATAAAATTATGGAGACTGTCTTAAGTTTCTTTTTTATAGAGCTGTCCTGCTAATTTACATCGTTAGAGAAATTATTATCATACATTTCTTGTGGTTGCTCTTTTAAATTTGCCAATAATTCAGATAGTAAGAGTTCATCCGAGTATCAAGAACCGATGAGGGAAAACCGGACCGGTTCCGAGAACCAAGAAAATTTAAGAACAGACTCATCGTTACTTAATATTATTGTACAAAAATGTTGTATTATTTGTGCCACTAGTTTCACCAAACTATGGTAATCTAAGGTACACTATAAACTCTCGTGGAAGGTTACTTGGGGATTCCTCTGCGTCAGGTTCTCCAACTCCATCTCGGCCGACGTATTGGTGTACGAGTTATCCATGATTATCAGGGCATCTTGTGATGGACAACTTTTGCATCGAAATGTCGGCCGAGATGGGATTGGAGAACCTGATGCGGTGGAATGCCTGAGTAACCTTCTGTGATTGTATATGCCAGGAAAGCCTGTGATCATTGTTTACAATAAACTCAATTTTCCAAAGGAGGTTAACAAAAAGTTGTCATTAAGGATGGTTAAATCTGCAATGCTCACAAATCCAAAGTCAAATCTCTCTGGGGGGATTTTAATCAAAATTTGATTCCATATTCATAACATTTAAAAAATTTAGTGATAGCATGCATGTGCACTCATCTGGAGGAGGAAATGTTTCACGAGTAATGAACAGGTAGGTGAGTAATGAGCGATGCCACTCCTTGGGTACCCACAGCTGAGGCCTTTATGCACCATGAGGGACGGGTTAGGGAAGGAAGGGTGGATAGAAACCCAGCATCAATATAACGAAACTGCTCTTTACGAAAGGCACTTAGGGGACCTCAGTTTAACGTCTTAGGAGACATCCATCAATTACCTGAGCCATTTAGCAGGGGAAGGGACCAAGCCGAGTCTGACCCAATCTCACATGAGAAAGATCTGGCAAGTATCACATAATTTTTTCTGCAAGGAATGGTGTAAAATCTGATTCTAGACAGCAATATTAGTAATCTTAAAATATGTACTATTCTTCAGTCTTAAATAATCTGATATACAAATAGCTTTTTAATCTAATTAAGCATAGATTAATGTATTTATACTGAAAATAGTGAATTTTGAACAATTTCATGTGTGATTAGATGGAAGGGGAGGGGGTTGAGCCTAATGTCATGATATCTCACCATGGGGAAAAGGGGGTCCAAAAATTGCCAAAATCACCCTCATCTGGCATTCTGGGAGTGGTGAACTTGAGGTTCCCTCCACTAAACATGGAAGCAGGGATTCTATTTGAACTTTGACCCACTGGGTGGGAAGCCAACACTTATGCAACCACACCAACTTGATATACACACAATATTCCTTGATGTCTTCAGGTGTCCCACCTTGATGATGAAGTTGTCCTGCCTTCTTATGAGTTATATTTTATTACTGATTATTAATTTTCGAAGACTCACTTCACTCTCTCCCACACTTCATATCACATCCTTATTACTTAGTTGATTCATTTCATCGTTATCATCATTCATAGTACCACATTTTGAATATTTGCACTCTTGACTTTTCTGCAGCTATCTATGTTCATGTCTTTCCGTCATTGAGGAACACACTCTATAAGTAGCATCTGATGAAATATCTCCTTACATCTATTCCTGTATTCTCAGCTATAAGTTTCTTCTATTTGTACAATATCCTGTTTGCATTTGCTTGTGTACTGACCATTTCGTTCTTGCTTCATCCAATCTTATTTATTCAACATCCTAGGTAGCGAAACTCACCTTTTAGAGCTTACATTTTCCTTGTTCTATAATTTTTATAGTCTCCATTCGTCCGCTGCAATTTAATATCTTAGTTTCTTTTCATTAATTTGTAGCTGAGATCTTGTAATTGTTTTCAATAGTCATCTTATTGTCATTTTGTGAGTGCTAGGTTGCCAGCAAATCACAGCATGCTAAATCTTAATTTTGGATAACATATTAATTCAGAAAACACTTCTAAGTGTTCCTAGTGGCGCAAAATGACCCTGCTGTGAATGAAAAGTCTTGTTGTTGCAATTCTAACTTGAACTTTAACCGTGGCTTGATATTTTCTGCGCATGCTCTTGTGGAGGCAATATTATTAAATCATCAATTATTTGTTGATCTTCTTCCTGTGGTAGATTCAATCAATCTCAATTCAATTTACATTGTCGACCAATGCTTACTCAAAACTATGTAGGTATATTGTAAGAACCTTATCATTGAGTAACGCCACTTGGGAGGTTGATTTGACTGGGTGAGACCCATGCCCAGGTGAGTTTGTTTGTAAACCCCTTGGTCATTCCATTTGAATACACTTTGAGAGAGGTGTTTAACAGAAGGTTTTGATGATTTCATTCCAGATGCTATCTTTTTCATTGTGTGGGCCATTCTTGTAAGTCTTAGGAACTTGAAATAAAAATAATATTCACTTATAATAGGTTAAGCTAGAGGTTATTTTGAGGTTGTGTTTGGATATTGAGTACAAATCTAAGGAATGTTCAAAGAAAAACTGAAAAATGTTAACAAAAATAGCTTTGGAGTCACAGGTGCACATTATTAGAAAGCATCCTAGAAAGATTAAAAAGATATCCAGCTAAAAAAGTTTGGAAGAACATTATATCTTTTATCAAAATAGCATTATTAAACCGCTAGGAACAAATTAATGAGATCCCTCTGAACTGTGAACAGTGAGGCTTGAGTTCCTACCCCACATAGGTTGACTATCGTAAGAAATGCATATATGTACTCCTAAATGGATATGTGGTCATACTTTATCTACAAGAAAAATTATGGTGTAGTTACAATAAATATCACTCGCTGAAAACTGAAAATGAGGTGCAGACAAAACAGTTTTGTGATTAACCTTGTAAAATGCTGTTTCGGATTTATAAAATGATGTTCACTTCTTTTTGCTACAAATAATTATTATATTTAATTAGCATACTTATTTTTAAATTCGCAACACATGCATAGGAAAATATACTTGAGTTTTAAGGTTTGATTTTGGTCATTTATTGAACTCTTCAACTCTTTGGGAAAGTTTTTCTCCATTTTTCCAGCCACCTGCCACCTTCAGTGTCTGGAACTGGCTTTTCTTCCACTTTTTTCATGATTGGCTCTTATGAGTCGGAGCATCAATTTTCACATGTCGTCTCCTTTGTGCTTCCTCGGGTCCAAGTGGTTGGGTATTAGTCTGCGGCCCAACTTCAAATAGCACTTGGAAATCTGCATGGTCTCCAAGGTGGAAGCCGAGACCCACCCTTGAATCGAGTACTAAATATTGATGGAAAAAGTGTTTGACCAATCTTTAATGCCTCATTAAACCATGTTTAAAATGTATTTTGTTCCAAAATTATTTGTAATGTGTGGCATATCATTTTCAAAATTTGTTGCATTGTGATTTTACATTACATAATATACTTCAACATTCTAGGTTTTCAGTATTAGCATGTGGTATAACCATCTACATTGCCATCCCATTTATTGAGAGGTAACTTGCACAGTAAAGGGGGATCTGATATTAAAATTTCTTGGGTTTCTTGAAATTCCTGTCAAATGATTTTGAAAGGTACGTTAATGAGAAAGTTAAAAATGGTTTTTGGAAATGGTTTATCTTTAAAAAGTTGGAATGGAAAATGATGGCTTTAAACCTGGTAATTCATGAGAAAAATATTTTCTCAAAATTCAGTTATATAATTTTATTTGTTGTATCAATGGCTGATTGATTAGTTAAAAAATTTATTCTTCAGCAATTGATAGTAATTCAGACAGAAATTCTTAATTTATGTGAGGTAATAATTTGAGTGTGTCAAATGTTGATTTTTCCAGGTTTTTTAATTTGTATACTTGTGTGTCACTAATCTGCATTTATTATTTACAGACTATGTGGTAACATATCTCAAGTAAAAATTTCTCCCTTGAAACAAGGCTGATTCTGGGCTGAAACTCCTCTGAATGCGCTCAAACTGCCTTGAAACAACCTTGTCACTGCACTGCACTGCCTTGTCCTCAACAAGAAAAAGAGCACTCAACTGAAACTCTGATGCCATTCTCCCTTGCAAGTCCATTGAATTTGAACTGCTTCTCCCTTGCTGCATATGTGCCCCACTGATACTGAACTGGACAATAGGCTCAGGCCAGGCCGAATTTATGACACCACTGCGTCTCTCTTGCCGCATGTCTTTACTGCCTTGCCACAGAGCTGCGGCAGCATTGGGTATCCCCTCTCCCTCATGGATTTGAACTGCTTCTCCCTTGCTGCACATGAGCTCTACTGGCACTGAACTGGACAGTGGGCTCAAAGGCCAGGCCAACTTAATAACTCCACTGAATCTCTCTTGCCGAATGTCTTAACTGCCCTGCCACAGAGCTGCAGCAGCATTTGGGTATCCCCTCTCCCTCATGAATTTGAACTGCTTCTCCCTTGCTGCGCGTGTGCTACCCATCGTAAGATTTGCCAACATACGGAACCCTTCTACCGGACATATACGCGACCCCTGTTTCCAGCGGCAATGTATTTTTTTAATTTAGCTTTTGGCAACACGTATACCTTTTCCCGCGCGTCATGCTGTCGGTTGCCGTTATTTCTCTCAAGTTGCTAGGAGCGAGGTGAGCGTGGGTTTTAGCATGAAAAGATTGATGGCATACATATTTTCCCGGTACTTCGACGTTTGTTAACAGCAAGAATTAATCGAAATTAAGGTGAAGGGGAGAACGAGGTCGGTGGTGGTGACTGCAGTCATAATTGGAGGTAAGCGTTTTAACTTCTCTAATGGCATGTTTATTCCTTCCATGTTTAGCCATGAGTACGTTGACATTGAATTCGTGTTTTAATCCAGGCACGTTTAAGGATTTCAAGCTCCTTTTTCGGGGGTCATGCAGCCAATAACGAATTCTTCTTTCAACGCGTTGGCGACTGCCGTCCACTTTTCCTGCCTCATGGATACCCCGGACGAGGAGGATAATACACCGACCGGTCATCAATGCCGCGGATGCCACGCCGTCCGTTAGTCATCCTGCGGAGGACGGACTCAGTGAGCTCGAGCGGGCTTTCGAAGAAATAAGGAATGCGGGTATGTTTCGCTATAGTGCAATGTATATTTACTGCTTATACTTATTAGTTACTGCTGAATGTTTTGGAATCTTACGTGGTTTTCGTTTGGAGTTCACACATAGCCTAAGTAACGAGTCATCGCTTCGTTTTTCATTTAACTATGATGCAAAGCGCATGCTTCCTCAGTGATAATTTAAGTTTTGCTTTCTATAATTTGAATGGTTCACATTAATGCACCATATAACTAATAAGCCAAGTAAAGGAGAGTTTTTCATGTGCAATTTTGCTAATTTGATTTTGAGTGAAGTCGTTTGTGACTCTCATCAGTCATGTTTCTTCTCTTTTTCAGGAGCATCTAACTTCCATGACTTCTTTCATTTGGAATATTTTTGTATGCGCTTTTAACAGTTATTAATTATTGATGTATTTTCATGTTCTAATAAATTGTGTCTTGAAAAATGTTGTGGTCATTGCAGTTATAACTATTCCCAGACGGCACAGAACCCTCCGTATCTAATTCGTATGTACATAGTACCCATTGACTACGAGGATACTATGCCGCTTCGTCGCTTTTCGTCAATGGATACTTTCCATTCGCGACGAAGCGCGTACGCAGCATGTGAATGTCCGCTACTAAGCACGTACGATAGGATACAAAGCGCGGAGGAACACAGCACTCAGGCTAATCTCAATCGATGAGAATGTTATGAATCATTATGAATTGTAAGTTCTCAATAGGTAAATAATACTATATCATGAATTCTAATTACCATGATACAGTACTATTTACCTATTGAGAACTTACAAAACTTACTCGGCCACTTAAATAACTGCGAGAAATGAGATTCTCAAGGCTAATTCACGCATCCCCAGCATTCTTAAGTGGCTCGTACTTACATGGAAACCTTGAGATGTTAATAAGAGTAAATTCTTATTAATTTTGACACTAAATAAGACATCACATAGCCCACGAGCATTAAAAGGCTTACCCTAAAGCCTGACGAAATAAAATTTTTAAATAAAAATTGCCGATGAAACAGGATTGCTGACACATCTGCTATTAGTATGATCGAATTCATCAAAATGCAAGCAAAAATTAACTTATAGTTCAGTCTCAACTACTAAAACTTACCCATATCAGGCGCTAAAGTATTTGAAAAATTATTTGGGATGAGTAAAAGTCTCTAGGTCACTGCAGTAAATGTATCAACCTATTAAAAATATGAAAGTCTTGCCAAATCACCAGCATAAACACTTGTAAAATAAAACATGGTATCTCTTAGATCACACCTCCGATTTTTTACTTACTTTGCATGAAGTCACCACCACAAGAAATTTTAACGAGGCAGGAAAGAAAAAACCCACAGAAATACAATACATATGTTATGTATTTTCTATTGTCAACCACAATAATATTTCCAATTTCCTCTTCTATTCCACATCTAATTTAGCGAAACAATTACTCTTATTCTCTTTCGAATAGAAAATTATTTAAAAGAGGACAGGTCGATACATAAAAACTATCTTCGACAATACTTTCTCTGATGAACGTCCACTATCACAGTATCAACTTGCACAAATCAAATCCACATCCACAAATATGTCACTTCTGCCACAATGTCTGTCTTCTTGGCGACAGGTAACAGTGAAGCAATGGTACCTTCCTCCAATCTGGGCACCTTCAATTCAGCAAGAATTTTCTCCTCGTCTTCTCGTCCAAGGCCACAGATTATTTTATCTGATATCACAAGGTGCGATGTGAAGCTCACACACCTAAAATTAATAAATAATAAAATACCATGTAACTTATTAGGTCAAATCATTTCCAATTTTTGGTATTTCTGCATGAGAAATCAAATTACTAGGCTCGTAAATACAGTAAATATTTGTATGCCTGATATTTTTATTGTTATAAACTATAGCATAAGATAATTTGAAATGATGAAAGCCGACGTGTAATACACCATAGGGCAAGCTAAGAAGCAATATTCGATCCTATAAACTTGGCAGCTTATTCCTAGTTTCTCCTTTAACCACACTTTTACCGAATGAATTAATACAAAAAAGACAACTAAAATGCAAGAATTTTCAAAAGAATTGCTGCTACAATATTTTGAATCACCATTTTTAGTACTATAGTACTTCAGTACTGAATAGTTCGGGATGTTGATGCAACAACATCCCGAAGCCACTTCTGACTTAAAATTACATCCAAATAATTACAGCGAGAAAGAGTACATACCTCACAGTTTTTCGTAGGGGTGAAATGTTTTCTTCTTATCGCCCAAATGCACTTCTTCTTCAACTCAGGATCTTTTGGAAAGCTAAAATCTTGAACCATGTCCCGGAGTTTCCATTACATCCCGACAATACACACACGAAAGGCATTTTTAACAAAAATATCTCACAAACACGTTTCTGAAGCCCAGTGAATGAAATTCAAGAATAAGGGAAACTTCACCATTACCAGAAACTCTATTTTTCACAAACTTAACCACAAAAATCCCTGAAATGTGGTGAGACGTTACGTAAACGATGCGAGCTCCAATGGCTTGTGAAGGCATGTGATCTTTCTTGGAGGATATGGCACGATGGCACCAGATGGCACCACCCGCGAAAGAAAATAGTCCCAGACCGAATACAGTTTTATCGATGAGATACAATTTTATCGATGCATATGAATTTGCCAGTCCTCTTGCATCTTTTTCGTCATTAAAGGAAATAAAGAAACAAAACCTTTTTAGTAACTTCCTAAGCGCGATTTTTGTATCTTGATGGTCCACCCTCGTATTCAGGTACGAAAACTTCCTGTGCCGTCTGGGTTGTTTATCGCTATCACCTGTCCACCCTTTATCTTTTATCATGCATGCAAAATTGTGGGAGAAACCTGTTATGTGATCATCCACTGTTGGCTGGGTTGTGCAAGTTGTTAATTTACAGTTACTTTAGCCAAGTTGTTTCATATGATTTGACAGGGGAATTTTAATGGATTGGGTAGGGGAAATGTATTCAGCCAAACAAGGGAGTTTCAGCCTGGCATACAAGGGAGTTTCAGCCTAGCTATCCAATGGAGTTTCAGTCTAGCTGGCCAAGGGAGTTTCAGTCTAGCTGGTAGCCAAGGGAGTTTCAGTCTAGTTAGTGGCCAAGGGAGTTTCAGTGTAGCTTGCCAAGGGAGTTTCAGTTTAGTCAGCCAAGGGAGTTTCATTGGAGTAGCTGGAGTTCTTAATTGCACTGCTACTGCACTGCCATCCCTCTCCCAAACTCCACTGGTTTGTTTCAATTTCAATGCAGTTTCAGCATAGAAGCAAGGCAGTGAGTTTCAAGGTAGTTTCAGCCCAGTTTCAGTCAAGTTGCAAGGGAGAAAATTTTACTTGAGATGCCATTTGGTATCCATTATAATAATGTGCTTTAAAAATAGACAAAAGGCAAGAAAAATAAACCAGTATGAAATCCGAGGCCGTACCCTCAGTGAAGTTGTAGAAATGTATTTTAAAGGATGGCCACCCCATGCCAAGATTAGTCTAGAACTTAGACCTTTCAATAGTCTCAAGGAAAGTTTGTATGTGGAGGACGATATCATCTTTCACGAAAACAGAATCGTTGTGCCCACTAGACTCCTACTCGAGGCGTACGGGGAAACCAAATTTAAGCCAATGGGAACAGCTACGATTTGTTGTAAATATAGACAGAAGGATGTGTATCTTGATTTTGTGATTGTAGATTGTGATTCCCATCCCCTATTGGGTTTACCAGGGTGTCTATCTCTAAATTTGGTTAAGAGAGTATGCTCAATAAAAGGAACAACTCCTAAGAGTGAGTTCTTGAAATTAAACAAAGGTGTATTTGATGGTCTTGGTTGTTTTCCTCAAAAATGCTCAATCATTACCCAACCCAATGCTGTACCTGTCTGTAGGCCCCCTAGAAGAATACCCTCGGCCTTAAGATTTCGACTGAAAGAGGAGTTGGATAGGCAAGTTCGTGAAAACATCATTTAAAAAATTAATAAAGTCACTGGGAGGGAGTGGATTAGTAACTTAGTCATTACTGAGAAGCCCAATGGAAATCTGAGATTGTGTATTGACCCAGTTGACCTAAATAAGTCTATTGTAAGACCATTTTATAGCGTCCCCACCATTGGAGAAATATATGAAAAACTATGTGGTCACTCATTTTTCACTATCTTTGACCTCAATGAAGGCTTCCACTAGGTGAAGCTAGATAAGGACTCTGCCCTAAAATGCTCCTTCTCAAGCCCATTTGTCTGCTATTAGTATTTAAGGGTGCCAAATGCCATATCATGTGCCCCTGAAATTTTTCAAAGCTTGGTTGAAAAAAATTTTGGTGACATCCCTGATACGATAATCTATTTTGATGACTTGCTGTGTGTGGGTGAGACTGAAAAGGAACATGATCAAGTTGTGAGTAGAGTAGTAGAAAGAGCAAGCCGGATGGCTAACTATTTATTTGATAGCTCATACACATCGATACACATTACCACTTTACCGTAATGGGGAACCAGAAGAGACTGCCGGTACCAACCTTAGGTCTTTCACCATTTCTCATGGACCAGAAGTCCATTGATACCAACCCAAGGTTAGGTACTTTCTGCTACACTAGTAGACCAGCATGCCAGAATCTTTACGAATGACTTCTCTTGAAAACCTCCACTGCAGGAAGTGGACATTATATTCTATGGTGTTTTGCACTTAAGTTCCGTGGCGCAGTAAGGGGGGGTTTTGGGGGATAACCTCCCTCCCCCCCCAGAGCTCTGAGAAATTTTTAAGTTTAATCCATTTAACATAATTGGATTGATATTACTAATAGAATAGCTTAAGGATGAATAAAATATCCCTCAGATAGCCGTAAAATTCACCATTTTGAACCATTTATCTTTAAAATTCCGCAATGTATCAATCTCGCACTTACCGCTTATCCTGGTGGGTATTCCATACCCCCACACACACCGGTGTTATTTGCACCTAAACCCCCTCCCCCCCCCCCCCCAGCCGTCATTCCTAGCTGCGCCCCTGCCCATGATTACACGTGTAAGTACTATCTGAATTAGGGTTTTGGCACGATATATCTGAATCGCTGTATGAATCACTTTCTACGGTACCTTTTCGTTTTTTTTTTTAAGGACAAGTTTTTTTTTAACAACTAGTAGTCTTATTTCATGGTAGCACGGTCTCCTCCTTAGAACACAATCCTTCTTTCTGGTCTGACACCGTGGCGTCGCGACGGTGTCAGTGTTCTTACAATTGAAGTTTTAACGGAGGAAGCATTGGAGGCCGAACATAGACATGAGGAAATTCCGAGTGCAACGTACAAGAAAATCCTCAAGATGGTTAAATTACGAAGATATCTTTCGAAGGTTCCTTTAAGTATCTGAATCATACATTTTAAATACATCAGGAGTTACAAAAAACGAAGTCAGCCTATCAGGTGAGGTGAAAATTTGCTAATTTTAAGTGATATGCAGAGCGACAATGAGTCCGATGGGGTGACATCGGGAGACGATCCTTTTAAAATTCGTTTTTTGTGATACATGAAAGCGATTTTATTGCAATTTGAACATTATTTTCCTTAATGTTCTTAATATCAGTCATTTTATTTCATCTAATGTGACTTATCAAACACATGGAAGCCAAAAATGAGTGAGTGTGCGTATTTTTTTCTGATTTTGGTATCTCACCGACTATGCTGATGGTCGCGGGTTCGAATCTCACCAATTTCATGTCGTAAATTCTATAATGGGTTTTAACAACAATTTATACATCTTTTGCCTTAAAATTATACTATTTTAAGCTCTCCATGAACACCAAGTTATCGCCAATTGCAATGACATCTATATCGATATTTTCTAAAAATTGTTTGAATAATAACAGCTCAAAAATGCTAAAATGAAGAGATATCGTAAAAATAATGCCAAAATCAGATTCAGACGATCAAAATCAATGAGGGACATCCACTTCTGTTGCTATTTTAGGTAAAATTACGACATTATTAATTTTGGCCAGCTATTTTCGATTTGGGACCACTGTGCGGCGTAGCCATAGGGAGGCTACACCCCCTTAACCCCAAAATATACAAATGCAATTTATTTTGGCAATACCGTCCTCAATGGCGGCGGAGTAACATCCTCGCCTGACAAACAAGGGTCGCGGGTTCGAGTCCCGCCTGGGTAGGTTTCCCCTGGCCACGGCATGGCTCTTCGTGTACGTTTACTTGTTAAAATTTGTTGAATACCCCGATGTTAAATGACCAATATGAGCTATATTCGGTGGTTTGAGAAAAAGATAAAATAAAATAAATAAATAAAAATTTCTTCATGAAAGAAAACAAAATATTGAAAACTCATGAATTTACAAAATATTTCTGTGACAAATGAAGTTTTTTCGATCATGAAAAGTGTTAAAAATAGCTTAAAACCCACTACCTAGTACCCTGTTCTTCAAAACGTTTCCCTCCTGGTCTTGAACCCCTCCCCCGAAAGAAGTTCCTGGCTATCCCACTGATCTAGTACGATGATTTTCCGTATAATTAACACTGGAAATCAGCAACCTGAATAACGCACAGTTCTGCGCAGTGGCCCGGAGAGCCAAAGGTCCGTGGTTCGATTGCCGGTCCATGGAATTTTTTTGCTAGTGGAAATTCGTGTGAATTTCACCGTCGATCACTTGGCAGGATATAAATTCTACACGAGACTTAGTTTATTAATGACCCCGAAGGAGACGTTTTAAATAATTTCAATGCATGCACTTTGAGATGATGGCCATAGGGTGGTTTCCTATTATTTTTTATTGCCTAAATCGAAAGATTATTATTCCGAGTACAAATTTCACACTGCTAGATTTTTAAATGACGATATAAATTTTTTGCGATTAAATGAAAAGTGAAAATTTTCAAGCGCGCGAAAACGCGACGGCTAAGTATGAATGCTGGGAAAACGCCGTGTGACGTCATTCTGGTTCTCGCTGCCGCAAAGTGAGGTAACCTTGGGGCGAGAATGTGTGCGCCGCTGAGATTCAGGCTGCTAGCAGGTAGCAGAGTACCCTTCTAGCTGGTAGCGCCAGGCTTAAATAAGGATTTTTAATACCCTATCAAACGCAGGAAACTTTCCGACCATAGGCAGTTTTAATTGGTCATTATTAAGACATGTTTCCCTGAGCTCTGTGCCTCATGCATACATTGGTAATCTCAGACGATGTAAAACTCCTATCTACTCGTATAGAAACTAGGTCCCTGTGACGTCACGTGGAGTGGCATTGCATGGGCGCCAATCTGGCCTTTTTCAAATGCGGTTAAAATTAACCATTGCCATTCGTCTAAATTGGAATTTCTAAAACCAAATTATTTGTATATTATGAATACACTAATGGTGGGTAACGAATCGCAATCAATGCCTATCATTTTCTTTGATGAAGGAAACTACCCAATTCCCATTGAACGGAGGGAAAAATTCTCCGTTAAAACTTTCGCGGGTACTCGTCATGTTAAATAAAAAAACTTTTGAGTCAAATTTTGGTTGATCGCAACGTTGGGGCCACTCAAAAACTGACGCAGAGAAGTAGCCCAAAAGTTTTTATTTCACATGGAGGGAAAAAGTTGTTTCCGGCCACTGCTGAATGTGAATGTTTCTTTTTTTTGTGTTTCGTACGATCTACTTTTTCGGAAGCCGTGCTGACAGCCATTGAGGATATCACGACTGTTCAAGAAAGTCATTGTATTGCTAACGATGACATGAAGTGACGTGACGCAACAAACGGTGGTGAGAAAACGAGCATAGGATGCGTCGAGCATCACCAAAAGTAGTACTACAGGATTTGGGAGCATGAGATGCACCTACGTAATAAACAGGGGTGTTATGGTGCCGTAACACCGCTCCGGCATTGGTTAACAAAAGAAGTAATCGACAAATAACACTTTTATCAATTTAGTTGCCTCAAATCTTCTAATTTATAGGTTCGTAACCAAAACAAAAAAAAATATCACTAAAATGTAAATAATTACTTGTAATAAAAACATACAAAATAACATTCCACTTCTAAAGAAAGTAAAGTAAAGTGCGTTCCTGCACTGCTAATTTCGCCATGACGTCTTTGGTAATAACTTTGGTCGTGAAGCCGTACGGAAATGCAAAGTGGACAGACTAACAGACATCCTGTTTTATCCTCTTTATGTTATTATGATTATTTTTGTCGAGTTTAAAAGACTATGCATAGCTTACGTTTATCCTCATAGTTTAAAATATGTAAACGAAAATGATGAGAAGAAAAACAGAGGTATTGACGAAGGTATTTCATCTTCTCAAAACCATGTAACAATAATATCAAATGCTCAAACTATATTAAATGGTAATATTCCATGCACTGAAGCGCACAATTCTATGATAATTAATAAAAATAGGCACGACAATGATAAAACGACTTTAATTGTCGTAATGATTCGCCATTCTGTTTAAGAACAAGTAGCTGCCGATATCGGAAGAGAATTTAAGGCATTCAAAGGAAAAGAAAAAGAAATACTCCCCTTAATTTTTTCAAAATCTTGGAGCGTTGATCTGGGTTGAAAATTGTCCCATAACATATTACCAAATTGTGAGTTAAACATGTAATTCAAATGGCCTTGTCTCTCCTTGATAATTCCCAGTGCTATTAGTGTTTCGCGTTTGAGCGAAGTTGTTCGAAAGTCGAGGAGTAAACCCATCCCTCCGTCTCTCGCCCAATTCGAAAATATGAACAAATATTTTCTGTTTTCGATTCGCCCTTCGTATTTCGATATGGAGAGATATTTCCTGGGGTGTTTATCTTGTCAAGGCTCACCCAAGGTCCTTATATTTGTGATTAGCATCCGTTTAATCCCATAAATTTGCATCTTTGAAATAGCAACCTCCGACTCGCTCGTTTATAGTTGCCAAAATTTTATTGACGATTTTCATAATTCACAAAATAAACGCATCTTTGAAGTGATGTTTTAAATTACGATTATAGTGTTTTTCAATATTTTTGGGAACAATTTTTTATAAGACTCTTTGCATGTAGATACGTTGTGAAAAATATGTCTTATCATTTTGAGCGTATGTTAAGTTAGAGTAGAGTTTTATATTTATAATTCATGAATCCCCTAAAACGATCAGATAGATAAATTTTATGCTAAAAGGACATTGCTGACTGCTAGATGTTTCCATCTGCCCTTTTTTGCTGTACATGATCTAAAGGCCTGGCTACACAGTACATTACCTACGGTTGTCACGGCAACCATGCGCCAACAATGCTCAATTCCAAATATGGTAAAAATTCAATGAGTGCAAAGGTGGAAACCATAGTAACCGAATTTTCAGATTTCGTAGTAAATACCTTTTAATGAAGTACGGAAAACTTGGGATAAATACACCTAGCGAGCATCCAATTCACTACCTCGATCCATATCAGTCTGGACCAGATTCTTCCGATTTTTTTCTATTTCAGCTATCTGAAAAACATGTAATTATTTGAGCACTCTCTATTAATTCTAATATTGATACGTATTCATTTGAGAGCAAAATTTTTTCACGCAAGTATCCAACTCATCATTCGGGTACTCGAGTAACGATGAGCGACTAATTTTGGCACACCCTTATTGTTTGTTTCAACGAGACGAATAACCCCGATCTATATTCACTCACCATTTCTCGTATTTCATTTTGTTCTATCAATTACGCGTGACTATTCTCACCACTACTCTCCCCAGAGTAAAAATAAAATGAGAAATTTTCAAAGTCAAAGAGCAGGAGCAAAAGATGCGATTTGGTTCATCTTAAACCCACCAAAAAACGGCAATGCTTGCACTACACTAGCTGTCATCCTTCATACACTAAACAAGACCTCCATTACTCTCTTTCTCGCCCCCCCGCCGACGCCTCCGAAGGGAAAGGATAGGGAAAGCCCAACGCCGTCATTAGGGCGGCGTGGGCAACTACTAGCGAAACCCCACTTTATTGTATCGACGGAAAGGGGAAGATTTTTCTATGGAAAAAGAAAAATCTTTCAATAGGGGAGTTTCCTTCATGAAAGAAAACGAAATGCATTGATTGCGACTCGTTACTAGTGCTATGCGAGAGTCTCGTCTCGGCGGTCGAGACGAGAATTGCATTTCTCGGCATTGTCGGGACGAGACTCTCGGCGCGACGAGAGTCTCGCTTGGGTCGAGAGTCTTGACGAGAGTCGAGAAGTCTCGCCCCTTCGAGATTTCTCGACACCGGTCGACACTCCCGGGCAGGGCAAGAATTTACCATGAATACCGCAATCAGTCGATGATATAGTTTACTAAGGTATTCCTTACGACTTTTATGGATTTATTCACACCATAAAAATATTTTATTTAATGATTTACCCTATCATTTTTAAAGAGTGTGCACGATGATAATAGAGTTCCCAACGAGGGATGTGGAAAAAAAAATTATTTCCTTTTCCTGACCTCCATATTTTAATATAAAATTTGAATCTTGGAGTGCAGGTATTTAAGTTGAAATGTAAATTTTGCCGACGCACCGTGGGCTAGAATCGAAAAAAGCTGGCCAAAACCTCAAACTCTATTTTTTTGACCTAGGAAGTTGAAACTTCGCTAATATATTTTCAAATAAATTGTACATACCTTTCCAGATTATTCATTTCCTGTGTTTTCACGTTAACAATATATGTGAGGTCAAAGTTGAACAAATTTAGCGAAAAACGACGACCCTAGATTTTTTCTGAAAATTGCCGACTTTATCCTCGTGCAGTGGTTTCATGAATAGTTTTATCGACAAAACTGTTACACCATATTAATTGACACTTCTTTTTCTTTCATTTGAAGGGTTTTTAAAGATTTTGTTTCATCAATAACCATAGATATATTACAAAACGGCGGAGCCTGTTTTCAGCCCTTTTTTTACATAAACGTAGATAAAAAGTAGATATTATCATCGACTTTCACTAAGTAACTTATATCATGTCGTTCTTTGAAGCTTCTTTATTGTAAATCATTAGTAGTAAAACCTTGCACCAACTTGCAACCCCGAATTTTAAATCGTTTTTTCGAGCGTGCGGTCGACTCCGGTTCTGGCCCGCGGCGGCGGAGAGTACGGCGACGCGGCAAACGCGTGGATGCAATATGGTCTCATTCACTTTTATATGTGGATAACAGGTATAATAGTGATAGAAAATAATCATCAGAAAGAAAAATTAATAAACATTACTAAGAATGACTCTTATTATGCAATCGCTGGGCACTGAAAGAGGTGCACTGAAAGGTTTCTTTTTTTTTAGTGCGTTCCATATACTACTACGGAGAATGGACCTAAATCGTGTGCTTAAAGTAGGGAAACGGACTTTTTTATTAACAAACAAACTCTATAACAAAGCAAATAATATATTCCTTAAACTCTGGGGTCTGGTTGATGTGATAACTAAAGTGGTTTCATACTCTGTTACCGGATACAGATACTATTTATACACAGTTATAATACCGGATACAAGTACTCGGAGGCGGATATTTTTCAAAGATTGCACCTTGCTTGCCGTAGAACTAATAGGAGGGCGTTTGGAATAAATCACTCTGTTCTTCGAGAGATATGTCAAGCCACCATTACAAGGCCTATCTCTAATGTTCTATCACGTTACCATAAATGCTAATAGGATAGAACAACTTTATCCTTACCTCTTATTTCTCTTATCCCCTTATGCTGTTAGGCGTCGGGTTCCAACAACCACTTTCTAAACTCCCTCCTATTCTGAGCGAGCGGCTTCTCATCGTTTATACTCAGCCCGCGATGGGCTGCCAATCTCTCCACATAGCCTCCTTCCCTCTCCAGCCTTGGCCGTCCTCTTCCTCATCTTCCCTCCGACTTTACCTTTACCTTTTAATTCTTTCCGCTGCTGCTGCTCCATCGACGCTGATGTTTCATCTTTATTTATTACTAAATCATTATTATACATTTAATCTGCTGAAATCAAGTAAGTAACTCTGATGGTTAGTTACAAAATGCTAATGGTACAAATTTTGGCATCGACACAAATTTTTGCATTACAATATTCTACAGCAAAATTGTGACTTGTCCCAACATTGAACCATGAACCTCATTCAATAAGTTATCATAGATAAATACAATAGATCCTCGCTATATTATCTATTCGTCGTCAAGACTTGTCAATAAGTTATTATTATTTAATACATTTATTAATGACCATGTGGCGGACATAGTTAAATCAAAATCATCTGGAACTCTCTTCTTCCGTGATGCCTTGTGATCTGGTATTCGTCCGAAACTTTAGGGAAGCCGATAAAACCCCCAAAGAGACCACCGTGTCCTTATCAGGGTTGCTGAATAGATGACGAAGAGAGTCCAATGAGTTGTCTTGCGATGCACTCTCGTTGTCCATTACATTGCTGGTACAGCGGATTTCATGGTGATGCTGCTTGTGAGGTGCTGTGTTTGAAAAAAATCGGAATTAGTCCACTACATTATAACATAACAAATTTACCGCTAGACTGGAAAATTTCAAGCGTTACACCAATATTCAAAAAGACAAAACAGACACGACCCAGGCATCCACCGTCCAGTTTCATTAACCTCGAATATAGGGAAGATACTTGAGCATATCGTCTTGAGCAATATCATGACTTACTTTGACAGAGTAACTTCCTCCATGACTGTCAGAACGGATTCCGAGAAGATAGATTATGCGAAACATAGATCGCGCTCTTTCTTTACGATGTTCTAAAATCTGGTGAATCGAAAAGACAAGTTGATGCACTATCTCTAGATTTTAAGAAAGCTTTCGACACGGCACTTCACAACAAACTTTTATAAAAATTACAGTCATGCCGATTAAACAATACAGTGGTAAACTGGATTCACGACTTTCTCAGTGATCGTACACAAAAAGTAGTTCATGACGAAATTAGCTCTGACGGAGTAAGGTTACATCATGTGTTCCACAAGGAAGCGTAATCGGCCCCTTTTTGTCCATTGTATACATTAATCATCTCTGCTCCCGCATTAGCAATAATATACATTTATTTTCTGACGACGCGTCGCGACGCTGTCATCTATCGCGAAATTAGTGATCATTTTGACAATGATATTCTATCATCGGACTAAAGCAACGATAATTTGTGGAACCAAGAGTGGGAACTCGAATTTAACCTGAGCAAATGAATGACGGCACATTTCTTGCGGAATTCGTCCAACTATAACCATGTTTATGCAGTGGATGGTATTAACATAAAGGCATTAGACGAAGTGAAGTACCTGGGAGTTACGTCGAACCTCTAGTGGGGAACACACATAAGGATTATTTGCGGCATAGCCATGAAGAAATTAGGATTCGTCCAGCGTATTGTGGGAAGATTTTCGGATGAGAAAGTAAAAGAAAGGTGCTATTTCGCACTCGTCCGGCCGCAACTTGAATATGCAGCGAGCGCATGGGATCCGGTGCAGAAAGACATAATCCGGAACTGAGTAAAATACAAAGGAAGGCTACGCGTTTCGTCAAAAGCAGCTACGGGCGTACAGACAGCGTTACCCAGATGTTAAGCGAACTAGGCTGGGAGCCGCTGGAGACTCGGAGGCTGCGCGCTAATCTTATATTGCGTGAACAATTGAGAAAGGGTATTTTTAAGAGCGACATGAAGAACATAATATTAGAGCCACACTATATTTCCAGGTCCGATAAAAACGATAAATTAAGAGATATTTTTTGCCGAACGGATATATATGGGAATTCGTTTTTCCCCCGCACCATAATGGACTTTAGTAAACGCTAGTCCCAACTTCGTTAGAGCACTTCATTTTTATGTGTAAACGGATCATAATCCCTACACTAACACCCCCTGCCACATGCTAGGCTTTATGCTATTTCAAATTTGGAATTTTCAAAAGTTTTTCATGTTATCGTATTATGCCTAGGTCGCGGAGAAATTTTCCTTCAGAAACATGTGGCAGGTATTAAAATCGACGATATTGAGAATGTTGGATTAATTTTGTCTTTAGTAACATAACGCCCTACACGTAATTCTAAAATGGCTTGATGTCCATTGAAGAATGGCTAATTAAACATTAATTCAAACGTGTGAAAGGAAGTTTCTCTAAATTTTAGATTAAGTAGAGTTCAGATAATATGGATATCAGAGAATACTATTTGAGATTAGAATTTGATGAAAAGAACGTTTTTTTTTCCTCATCTGTCCGCCTTCCCAATGGCCGTCACCCGCTCATTCCAGGAACACACCGACTTATCTCTGTCCCCCTAGACCATCGCAAGCCGCGCTCTCCTGGACTTGGGCCACAGATGTTCTCTCGGTTGGACATGGGGAGATAGCAGGTTCACTTTGACGACCACTGACTCGGATGCAGGATCTGCGGAAGGGAGAAAGCGATCGGTGGCTCTGCGCCCGCCAGCCCTTCCGTTCTTTTGGACGCTGAGTGCAATTCCATTCTAGTGCATGGATCGTATGAGTAATCCCGAAGGATATTACACACAGCGGGCAACTCCACGCCCTCCTTACCACAAGCTCAGTCATCTGCGAACATAAGTTGTCCGTTTAATGCGAGTAACAAGCCTCATTAGAAATACCATTCCAGCTCGAGTGGAAAAGGAATCAGCATCAGAGATAGCGCCTTACTTGAAGATAGTTTTCGAAAAATCTCTAGCAGAACACACAGTCCCTAAACATTGGAAAATAGCGAACGTCACGCCCATATTTAAAGGTGGGGATAGGGAAAAGCCTAATAATTACCGTCCGATTTCACTTACTTCGATTTCTTGCAAAATATTGGAACATATTATTTTCAGTTCAATAATGGGTCATGATAGCCAAAATCTGTTAGCAAAAGAACCGCACGGATTTAGAAAAGGTAGGTCATGTGAAACTCAACTTGCTCTTATAGTTCACGATATCTTATCCGCGGGTGACAGACATGTTCAAGTCCACGCCATATTTTGAGACTTCAGAAAGGCATTCGATAAGGTTCCGCATTTAAAGTTGATTCAAAAGTTGGAAGCATACAGCATAGATACACACGTAATTGGTTGGATCAAAGACTTCCTAAACGATTGCAAACAAAGGGTTGTTTTGGATGGAGTTAGGTCGGATACAATTCAAGCTACCTCAGGAGTACCCCAAGAAAGTGTTATCGGCCCTCTTTTGTTCCTTCTTCACATTAATGATATAACCACCGTGGTCACGAGCAAAATCCGCCTCTTCGCAGATGATGTAGTTGTATACAGAGAAGTTTACTACCATAGCGATAGTCTAGCATTAGAAAAGGACCTCGTTGCCATAAATGACTGGTGCAGTACTTGGGGGTTAGAATTGAATCTTGAAAAGTGTATGGTGATGAATTTTTGGGAAAAGGATATATCTTCAAAGAGGAGCTACACCACTGACGGTATTCCACTATCGGATGCCGAATCCGTTAAATACTTGGGGGTCACCATTACCCGGGATCTTTGGTAGAGTAAACAGTGTTACTAAACACATACGTGAAGTATGCGGGAAAGCTAACCGTAAACTGGGGTTTGTAAAAAGAATTCTCGGTAAATGCCGAAAAAGGTGAAAAAATAAGCAAGTTGACTCACTTAGAATATGCTGCTAGCGTATGGGACCCTGACGAAGTAGGACTAACAGCTGAAATCAATCGAGTACAGCGCAGGGCGGCCAGATTTGTGGTGAGTTGTTACGATGAAAAGTGCAGCGTTTCCAGTGTGTTACACGAGTCAGGATGGGAATCTATACAGGAGCGTAGATCGAAGTATAGGCTTAAATTACTTAGGAAATTCGAAGAAGATATTTTCTCAGACGACGTGAATCACATCCTTTACCACCGCACTATAGTAGACGTGATCATGAGAATAAAATAAAAAGACTGCAAAAGAGAGAGATTTAAAATGTCATTATTCCCTCGTACTATTAAGGATAGCAACGTTGTCTCAATTGATAGGATTAATGGCGTCGCGTGCCAGGATTACTCATTGTATATTTTTTTCATAGTTCTAACCTTGCATGTATTTGCTTTAGGAATTACTAACCATTAGCAAGTTTTTTATGAATAAGCATGTATATTTTGCTAGTCTGCGTAATATTTCTATGACCGTGCGGTGTGCATGTGGCGGTCCTCTTGCATGCTGCATGTTGGTGATTTGTCACCCCCTGCCAAATACCCTAGAGGTGGCTCGCAGGGTATTATGTAGATGTAGATATCACAACCATTAATTATATCGCTTAGTGAGAACCGTGGAGTGACAACGACGAAACTTGACGAATGGGTTAAGCATTGACATTTCTTTACCTTCATGCCAATAAAAGAGAACTTTTTTAAAAACCAACTGTTACTAAAGATGAGACGGATTCCATAAGAAACACCTGAAACAAAGTTACAGTCAAATCAAATGAGGCATTAAAAGTCACCAAGCAAACCAATAACATTCCTGCGATCCTTAAACAGTTATAATATTATGCTACTCTGTTTTGGAACCAATAAGGTGTGTTACTTTTTGAATTCATTCTGCCGGGTTTAACGATAAATGCAACTGGGCAGTGTAGAAAACACGCCGATTTCGCGGAGCCGTTCAAAATAAAATAGGAGACGTGCTGAATTGTGGAAGTGTTCTGATACATGACAACGCCCGTCCTCTAAGCGCTGGTACAATCCAACTGTTCTTTGAGCAATTTCACTGGGGCTTTCACGATCACACTCCGTTCGATAATGAAATGGTAATTTTTGACTTGCATATTTCGCCGGAGTGACAATTTGCCTAGGAGGGAAGCGCTATGAAGCGGACGATTAGATTCAGGATACCGGTAAAATTCATTGAAAGGCATTCGCAGCAACGATCTATGAATAACGTCAATCGCCGAGGTGATTGCGACGAAAATTAAGCGAAAGTGTTCTTAGTATTTAGCAGTGAAATGATTTTTAATCAATTACTTCGTCTTTTATTCAATTGATTGTCGATTGAAAAAAATAGCCCTCGGAAATGAAAAAAATCACACAAAAAGTACTTAAAAATATAAAATACTCAGGCACAGAATATTGACTCAAATCAAGAAGATCAATAAGCAGATAGAAAATACTGTACACAAATAAAAAATATTCAGGCATAAAATATTAGCCATTATTTTTAAACCATCTATACTTGAGGTAGTTGGTTTTCCGGGGAATCAGAAGACTACATACCTCGTCACCCACCGCCATAGCCACGACCTCCAACCAAGTATAAAAAGTATGCAATGATATTGAATATTAAGAGGTGATAGTAAATAATAAATAATGTATTGCAGTACTTGATACCACAGTTTATGCTACGAATGCCAGGACCACGGCATGCACAACGCACGGTCATTGTAATATTACGCATAATTGCAAAATATACGTCCATATTCATGCCATTTGGTTTAAAGATTTACGCTTTAACTCGTACTTGTAAATTCATTGCTTTAACAAAGTTAAGATAACACAAGAGCTCACTCTGCGACTATTCACAGTAAAACGAACCTTGTGACCAAAGTATGTGATGTCACGAGAGGAATGTAGAGGGTCTCTTTTGTGGCGCCCTGACTCCCTTTCCCCCACCCCCTATTCTTCTCCTTCAATACCTCCCCTTAACAACTAGCTCTCCACCCTACGACGCCCCAACCGAACCTCTCCCGAACGCCTTCGCGATGCACTTCGACTCAAAATCAGGCCAACAATTTTGACTGTGACTCGGGCTGTTTGTTCACGGCAACCTCCCCTGACATCCTTAGTGATTCCCCGCCCTCCATTACCTCTCATGAATGTTAGTAAGAAGCAGTGCGTCACTTTGGGTTCTCCACCTCATTCCATCATACCTAGTGAAGTTTCGCAGCAGTTCGGTTAGGGTAAGGAGGTGTATCCTCCGTCGCTGAAGTGTACGTGTAAGTCCTATAGTTCTCGTAAAAAAAACCTTTTAATCCATCATAATCTACAAATTAAATCATACTTGTTGATAATTTTGTTCAAGAATGAAACATTCTTTGGCAATATGATTTTATCACAATTATTGGAGTATTTGCACCCACATTCTTGGCTTAGTCTTCATTTTCCTTCCGAGTATAATGATTAAGAACTCCTCCTCTCATCAGTACCAAATATTTAGTGCTATAGCTGAAAGCAACTTCATGCCTTTTTTTTACAGTTTGCGAAAGTTGGAGTGAACAATTATATTAATTCAGGGAATGACAATGCAATCCTAAAATCAAGCTGTCAGCGATCTCTTCAAGCCTTTGCCTCAACGCTTGGATAATAATCATTGGTTCTTCATTATCATGGAAGCAGTGTGCATGTCTCATGGAATTATGTGAAGCTACCTGAATGTGTTACTCATCGGCTTGAGCGAGTGTTCAATCAGCTAAAGAGTAAAGTGAAAGTGTCTAGGGTCCATCAAATAATTCATTGTCAGTGTTGTGTTCGATGTGAAGTGCTTGTGAATATAATTATTTTGGAGAGTCGCTGTTGTAACGCTGAGCTCTGTCGCCGATGGACCCGGCAGCAAATAAAAGGTAGGGAGTCTTCTCCTCTTGCAGTTTGATTCAACATGGAGGTTAAACAGATTTTGCAGGAAATAATAAAAAAAAATTGATTCTATTTTTTCTGATGGGAAGGAAAATTCTTTGACCCAATTCGTGGGGTCTCTATAAAAATGAAAAATACTCTTTGAGTGCTTGAGCTATCGTTTTAATTAGTGTATCGGGATAAATGAAAAAGGATTTCAGATTAATTCAGAAAGCATTAAATACTAAATGAACTGTGGTAACGTAAGTACCTTCGCATGACGCAATACAGAGTTGAGGGTGGAGAAAATATATCGGATTGGTACGTAGTGGCTCTGAATATCATTCAGTTGCTGGGTAGCCGTGTGATGAGAGTGTTGAATTTTAATCCTGAGTGGTTGGCACGCCTTTTCCGCCTTGAGAAGATATTATTCCCATGTTCTAATAACATGAAGGAAGGGATTTATGTACGTATCTAAAACACGTAAATCTTTCGTTGTGCATTGTGAAGAATTAATTATATTCGTGTATGAGGATTGAGGAAAAGGTCTTAATTTGGCAATCATTGGATCAGCGCGCGTCATAATGTTGAGTAAGTGTTCGACGGTGTACTTGTGGAAGCATCTTGTGGTGATTGTGTTGTATTGTGTAGTTTGTTGTATTACCGTGTGAGATACAGAAGAGGAGTAACATATCTAAGGGTTGTCGCATCATACGATTTGGATTCATTCTCGCGGATAGAGTCAAATTACTCTAAATCCAAGGAAATATGCAAGTACCCACAGGTTTTACCTCCTAAAACTAATTACTATCTTTATATATGCTGTAGCTTGTGATAAAACAATTATTTTAGCTCTATCTATGTCACTAAGTGTATTTAGAATTCTTTATCGTCGAGGTGTAGCATAATTTTACTATAAAACCCACTGCCTACCTCTGATTGACTTATTTATACTAATACTAGCTGACCCGGCGAACTTCGTATCGCCTAACAATCAATGAACTTACAGTTTACTTACACCATTTATAAATCAAGAGCGGCTGTATCGTTTTTAATCATTTTTAATTTATTATAATGAAATAAGGATAAAAATTCAATAAAACTACGTAAATGAGTACCAAAATTGCTTGTCAGAAAGACATTTTCTTTATTGAATCTACATAGGGTGGATCGGAGCACGTTTACGCGGATTTTTTTCAACAAATTTTCTTACGTTTTAGCTTAAGAAATTTTGGGCATTGTGGTTTAATAAAGCAGTTCATGAAATAAAAATTATACGAATTCAGTGGTTGGCTATTTGCGTTATTAGCTGTAAAAAAAATGTTTTTAGGTCCAAGTCCGTTGCATACACTTGGCCCATTCAGGGGGGAGGTTGACACAACCCCAAACCGACGCTTGACTGATGCTCAAAATCGTTCAAGAAAAGCCCATATGAGGCAGCATTAGCATTAAATGACTTAAGGCGCGCCAGTTTTAGTATCTCTGTTTGGTAAAAATGCACTGCGTAAACGTACTGCATGCGTAAACGCACCACGGTGAGCCCTACACATTCGGGTTTAATGTCTTGCGTCAAGCACCTTCTGATAAACAACAGTTTTTATTTTGTTATCAGGCGCAAGATGAAGCGGATGAAGCTAAATAAATATAGCGAAGCAAAGCAGTGACGCAGCGAGGGGAGGTTTTGGGGAATAACCCCCCCCCCCCCCAAGAGCTTAGAGAATTTTTTTTATCAAAGATTTTGTTATTAATGTTAGGGGGACGGATGACTAACAAACAAAACATATTTAACTATTCACACAGCCGCAAAACCCACTATTTTGAACTGTTTATCTATTTTGTAAAATGTCTGAGGGAAGTGCCCCCACACTTC
The DNA here is from genome assembly GCF_921293095.1 of Ischnura elegans. NCBI lineage: Eukaryota > Metazoa > Arthropoda > Insecta > Odonata > Coenagrionidae > Ischnura > Ischnura elegans. The sequence goes on along the minus strand of NC_060248.1, from coordinate 129,813,951 downwards.
CCGCTTACCTTAGCGAGTTTTCTATACCCTACAGACCCGTGGTAATAGCTGCGCCCAAAACCCCCTATCCTAGCTACGCAATTGAAGCGAAGGAAGAAATACAGAGGATGTTTTATCGACTCGTGAACATAGCACGTTAAATTGACCATGAGAAAATCATGGGTTTTCATTAGCACATGAGCACAAACAACACAAAAACTGAAAGACTGACCATGCGATTTTTTTAATCGTTATCACGAATGCAACACGAATTCGAAATTGAATAAGTTTAAGCTCAAAAGGGCATATGAGTTGACATAATGGAATCTACGGAATAAGGACTTCCTCACCTTTGAATTTTCCTTTGAGTGAAGTTGCGTGAATCACATTCATTACCAATTATTTTAATCACCAAACACGTTCCGTTGGATAGTTATGGTTGGTTTAGGCTTCGAAAGATCATGAACACAGAAACTACATTTTTCTGTAAATCGTGCCTTGGTAAGCCAGGTATGTCCAAGGACTTAAAATATTCAGATAGATAGTTGGTGATTTCTTCTTCTTAAAAGATTCGAATTCATGCAGAGTACGAACTATTTGAATTTACCTCGTTTTAGTCATCCGCATCTTAGTTCTTGCTCGCTAAATCAACCATCTTTGATTCTTTTGGTGATCAATCATATTCTGGAACTCTTTGTTGATGAGCTCACTGAAACTAATTTGCAATAATTCCAAGGAAATGAGTTAAAACTACTCGATTCCTCGACAGGAACACGGACATTACCGTTTGTCAACAATTGCTTGGAGATTTGTTTACAAACACGGTAGTGAAGTGTCAACTCGAGCTGGGCCACGGCTGGGCTTACAATTAGCTCGAATTAAATTTTTTAAATGTGATTTCAATTTAATTAATATTTTGAATATATTTAGTAATTAAAATGTTATATTGTTACTAAATTCAGTTATTAAAGTGGTAAAAACAAAACAAATTATTTATTTTGTAGTTTTGACCGACTTATCAATTGTTGTGTTACTATAACTCCTAAAAGCATGTCCACAGGAAAGAGATGAATTTTTTTTGTGAAATTATCCTTTTTTAATGGCCTATATGTTAACCCCGCCTGAGACGAATCCAAAGAACCAAATCTCATTGAAATCGGTGCAGCCGTTCTCGAGTTATAAGTGTTCTAACTAACACGATTTTCGACTTTCTTTTATATATATAGATTTGGTGTGAACGAATTGAGATACGAAAAAATCATGTTATCCACCCCCTCTGAATCTCTAGGAAACTTTTCAGAATCACAAAATTTTCTATTTATTTTTAATCAAGCGATAGTTAGATACCACCCAAAAAATCGTTAGGTCAATAGAAATAGTTTTCCCTATCGCCCCCGTGGCGCAATCGGCTAGCGCGTTCGGCTTGTTACCGAAAGGTTTGTGGTTCGAGCCCACTCGAGGGCGTTCTTTTATTTCTCTTTGCTCTTCGTTCCTCATTTTCTTTCAGTTCTGTTTGTAAAATAAAACGCAAGTTGTAATTGCTCGAGATGTTTTTATTAATTGGTAGCAATTATTGTTAACACGCGTATCACCTGTTGCCATAACTCAATTGTAAGAGTAACTGCCTTGAACTGTAATTTCTGGTTCTAAATGACTAGAGTTTACGCTGTCTATACAAAAAGGCTTGCCACACTTTGAGCCCAAACAATTAAGTATCTTTCACATTTCTCCAACCTCGGGATCCCCAAGATTGCTCATGATATGCCCGATGAAATGGTTACAGGGTAATCAATGTGCCGTAAAACGCACTTCCGACCACTGACTGGATGCAATAACTACAACGGGTTACTTATGCAAACACGTGTATTATCCGGTTTTTAGCGGACATAAGACCATTTATTCCGGTTTTTTTTCGGGTAATAACGGTTTTTACGCGATATAAAACATGTGTAATACACGGCCTATATACCAGTTTACGGGCGTTTGTTATGTATGGGGTAGGCGTTTGGCAACCCTGTATAGGTTGCAGTTTCACTTGAAAGTACACGGAAACTAAATCTTCCACTTACTTAATCACCATTATTCCCGTGAATTTCTGTGAATTGCGAAATTTGCGAATGAACATGAAAGTGAAATATGTGAATTTCTGCTCCGCGGGCATTTTCGTACCATTCAAAGTCCACTTTTAAGTTTAAGAAGATATATAGCATGCTGTTAGGACTACTCAGAACATTCATAAATATGCTTTAAGGAGAACGTAAGTTAGTAGGCCGCATTAGAAGTTAACTAATATATTTCTATATTTTATTATTTTTTAAAGTCTTAACGCTCGCTCTCATCGATAGTGTAAAAACTGCATTCTGCATCAATGTAGTCGATCTCTCTTATTTTATTATTATGATCTAATCTACCGCAATATGTTGGCGTTCGTAAGATATGGTTAACTCCCTCAATATACATACACTGCCATTACTCCTTTACAAGGGTTCAAAAATTATTAAACTAATGGAAATAACATTATTTAGATAAAATAGGGGGGTCACAACCCCTGTAACCCCCCTACATCCGTGGTTAGTCGCATAAAGAGCAGTGTCTTATGTAACGAAGTTAGCCATATCTTACTAACGACAACATACTACTGAATATCAGATCATATAAATAAAATAAGAGAGATAGACTGTAGAACAGACAGATTCAGAATGTCTTTTTATCCACGATAAAAAAGAGATTAAAATGGCAGCGATAGAACTCATAAATAGATTAGATGACTCGTAGTGCAACCTACTAACCTATGTAAAACTTAAGGCATGTTTATTAATTATATTATTATTTCTAACAGCATATGGTAGTATAATTTGCTAGTATACGTGACGCTTTTTTCGACCGTGTGGTGTGCATGTGGTAGTCCGATTGCATCCTGCAAGCTGGTGATTGATCACCCCCTGCCAAACACCTTAGAGGTGGCTCGCAGGGTATTATGCAGATGTAGATCTGTTTTTGCAGGATTTAGCCGGCAGTGAGGGTAAGCCGTAGCGCAGCCATGGAGCGGGGGGGTTGGCACCCCTGTACACATTGCAATTTCTCTTGAATTCATATGAAAATGATTTTTTTTTACTCACCTTATCACTATTATTCCCGTGACATTCTGCTCCGCTGGTCTACTCGTTCCAAGTTTCCACGGCAAAATATCTTCTCGCTTCTAGCTTATTATTGTGACATTCCCGTTGAACAGCAGGATCAATTTTCAGGAAAAAGCGTAGTCCAGCGTATCTGCAAAATTACACCGAAGAATAGAGTATTAGAAAGGTTTTTTGAAAAAGCTTCACGTGATAGACATAGCACAAATCCGATTGTTTGAACAAATGTTAAAGTATTATCATCGTTATCTACATAACATGTACGGAATGTTTCTATTAGATTATTAAACAAACAAATGGTACTCTTAAATGTCAATAGATGTCCACATTCTTTAAGTGGATTAAATATATTTCTGAGAGGCAGGGAGGTTTTCCGAGAAATTGAATTAATTTACTTTTACTTGTAAAATATTATGGGACTGAAAAGTCAAAAAAAATGTCGATAATCCATCCAGTGCAACCCGACAAGTTTATGGAATATTAATGAGGGATGAACATTGACATGGCAGCGCATAGGGCGCCATTGCACACTCTCGGTGGTGGGTAGCAGTACATTTGAGGTAGTTTACGAAAATATAATTAAAATGTCATCGCTAACTCAATCGCTGCCTCAAACGGAAGGTTCATTTGCGTAGGCGTAAATATGGAAAGGATACCACTCACAGTTCAACAGCTTACTCCGTACTCCAATTCTAAATTAGCAGTAAAGCGGATCCAATTGAGGCATCTTAAGATCATTTCCCAGGAAACCGGTAAGAATGGATCCATATGAAAAAAATGCACGCAAGAGACCGACACTTACGGCCTGGTTACACAATACATTAATACGTACGAAATGTGTAAATGTATGAACGTGAGAATGAACACGAAAATACACCGTGTAACCACCCAACGTAAGCGAATGCACGTACAGAAAGTAGAACCTGTTCTCATTTGGTTCATGCATTAGTACATGTTCCATTCATGCCCACCAAAATCGGTCATATATTCACACATTACCTCGTGCGTGTTAACGTACCGTTTAAATAGGCCTTAGACAGAAGAACATATCGTTGGAAGGAAAACCAATTTTCCCGCATTCGGGTTAAAACGCAGGGCGGCCAGATTTGTGGTGCGTTTTCAAGTCTGAAAGTGGAGGACATTGAATCATAAAACGCAACAATTGATCTTATTGATGTATCTTGATTGAAATTTGCCAAACAACGACGAATCAAGCAATGCAGTGCACATTATACGATGACAATAATAATACACATTCATAATATTTTACTCACGTATGCAAACACTTCCAATTACGTTAATGTCGTCCCAGCAAGCCGCTGTCTTCGCCAGGTTTTCTTCTAACTCTGACATCACATGCGCACAATATTTCACTGTTTTTGAACTTCTCCAGCAAACTGTGTGTGCTCCAAAAAAAAAACAGTCACGTCGCTGCACCCGTGTATCAATTGGGTCGTTATACAGATGTCGTTGAAATTAGGGTCGGTGGTCCGCTGATGTACACTCTATGTCACGCTGTCAGTGTGCAAACAGTTTGAAATGACAAAGAAGAGAAGAGAAGAGTCATGGTGCGATGACGGTTAACAAGACCGTTGAGTGGTGGTCGGGGGAGGAAAGTCAGGATGTGGGGAGGATTTGAAATGGAAAGAAGAGACGCCTAGTTGAATAGAGCGTTTAAAATCGTCGGAAAGTCAAAAGGGCCCACGCACCAAGACTACCTAACTCGTTGAGCAACACAAGGAAAGCAGAGGTGACGACAGGAAAACAAAAGACAATCGGTGTTCGAAAGCGTTGATCAAAAAGTGGGGTTATAGTTTTTAAAATTATTTTAAACGAATTTAAAAACAATATAATATTTAAAAATTAATTTAAATTAAATATTACTTATTACCTGAACAATGATAATCTATTTTTATTTCTTTATTAAATAACAGTAACACTAAATTTTTCGTGACGTCATAAACGTCCTTCACTCACGTGACGAATCGCTATCGCGGAGCTCCGGTCCCTCTCAGTTTCCTGCCAACCGTCGTGGAGTTAAGACGTAAGTAAGCAAGCCATTTACAGTTTTTTAATTTCCCCGTGTCATACATATGCCATTGCTATATCATTTCATTGTTTAAGATATCAGTGAATTTTTTGTGGTTAGTGCTGATAATATTTCGTGAGTTTCTCTGCTTTATTGAGATTTATCCCGCCTATGAATTTTTTACCTTTTACAAAGAACCTCAAGGTTTGAAGGTGGCGTAATTGTGATATCTTCGCCGATGATTGTATGATTTTATTGCATTTGCGAAATATACGACCATAGCTTGGATATTTTGTTTTATATTTCCAACCCGTCCATTATTCATCACAGCTCTTTCGCTTTCACGGGTTCGATTGATGTCGTGAAACGGGATGCACCTAAATTATTCATCAATTGCGTTCGATGTCTAGTGATCTAGTTTCAGTAATGTTTTCATCAGGTCTCAAATATCAGATGTTGGTAAATTGTCCGTTGCAGCGATGTATTGATCACACAGCGACGTTATTATCACTAAGGCGGATTCTGATTAGTGAGACAGGATTGCGATACTATGTGAATTGTTTTCGATGTGCTTTTCCCAAAGTTATTCATACTTACTACTGCGGTGATATCTTTTAGGTTTTGAGAACAGTTTACACATATGAATTTGTTCCCCATCGTTGGTTGAAAGCGATTGTTATCGAGAATTCTCGTGTTCTTTGCTCTCGCCGCAAGTATATTCCGAGTTTTATGGGGCTTGTCACCTAGGCGATGGAATTTTTGCATGACTGCCCCATTTGACCGCCGACTGTCACACCCAGATGTTTTCAGTCACGAGAGGTTATGTGGAGATCCTACTGGACTCGTCCCTTAATATTTCGTGTTAATATTTAAAGTACAATTCTCTCCTATGTTTTATCGGCAATTGGTTGTGATCGCATAAATTCATCACAGTTATTCGGATATTTCTTCTGGATGCAACCAATAAAGTCTTCTTAGTTTTCTTCTCAAATTTTTCTTCCTGGCCGTTGAATTGAAAGACATAGGCAATCGATAAGGAAATTGAATATTAAGTGAGTTCACTATCATTTTTCACTAATTTCATTTACTATCTATTTAAAATTTTCCGTCTTCGCTATAGCCGGACGTTGCTTCGATAACTGTTAATTATTCAGATTTTGTACTCTTGGTTTTCACATGATGACAGCAGTGAGTTAATATGTCTCCGTTTCTTGTTATTTCCAGTAAATCGATTGCGTGTGAAAATAGTGCTGTGTCAGTTATACGAGTGAAAATTCTGTGAATTATTTTACATCGGAGAGAGCTCCTGAAGGGAGAAATGGTAAGTAGATTTCATTTTTTAATATCACACAATATTTCATTATTTTATATGCCAAAAAGTGCCATTGATATGCTATATATAACTTGAACTAGAGGCAATTGTTTTTCACATGTACTGGATTATATGCTTTCGTCTACGAAAAGACGATTTCATGTTTCTTTGGCCTGTTTGGCATGAATGGAATTATTAGAAACAATTACAGGGAAAATACCAGATAAGATCGATAGAACTTTGTGCCTTTAGGTTTTTTATGCATATCTCAAGATGGTGGTGATAGATTTCTTAAATATTCCCGTCACCTATATACCTAGTTTACTTGTTTCAAAATATATCATTTTACGACTTACAATTAGTAGCCTCTAACACTTTACCTACACTTGAGTATTCGTCATGGATATTAGCGATTTAGGAATCGGCTTGCCAAGTGACCTTCCGGATATATTTGCACTTTGAAAATGGTCGACTGTATTTATTTCGCTGCTGTTATTATTTGGGACTAGTTGATTGTTTCCTTGGCAACATTAGCACGTTTGTACCTCCATGCTACTTACAATTAATGATTCGCCTGCTGTTGTTCGTTAATATTTTTTCGTGATAAATAGTAGTAGATAAATAGATAATAGCAGTGGGGCCGACTCCATCGGGCCTGAGGGGGCCCGAGCCCCCTCAAAAATTCGTTATGGGTGTGTGGAAAAAATGTGTCAGGCTTGTCGATTTTCCCTGGAGTGTTTAGATATCGAGATTCTAGTTATCAGGGTTCTAATGTTGATCATATGACTCTTCTAAAATGCTTAAAAAACTTAAAACTCACTACTTATAAAATTTCCCAGGGCCAGATCCCCGGTTTGCCCCCCCCCCCAATATTTTTTTTAAGTCGGCGCGCCTGGATAATAGTCTTGTCTGGTGGGCATATATTGAAAACCTACTCAATGGTCTTCAATGAACTCCCTTCTTCGAAACGTAAATACCTTCTGATATGTTCTTGCGTTGGTCTCTCTGCTGTATGTTTAAAAGCATGGCAAAGGCTTATAACTTAACCTTTCACTTCTCCCGAAAGCATTAAGTCATAATGTCAGTTAAGAACTATTTGTCATTAGCAGCTCCTTGCCATATATATTTAAGGTTAACTCCCAATCAACCTATTCAGCTGTTTTCATTTACCCAAAGAGACACCAGAATTGAAGTAATAGTCTCCGTAATGAAAAAGGCAACATAATGTCCAGCAAAATATATGGTTGAGAGTACGATCGGATGAAGATATATTGGCTGCTTACTCCTTTACGAAAGAGAGGCGTTGACCTTCAGAGTTACTCACTTGAATTTTAGTATTTTACAAAGCTCTGCCGGTTCCAAAGACTGGTTGGTTTAGGTCCTTCTTCTTTTGAAGGTTGACCTTGTTGCTGCAGACATGACTCCAAGCTTAACTGCATTTTTTTCTTACTTTTTTCCTATGTCATCGTTGGCTGTGAATCTCATTTCTATCGCAAATACTTTTACGCATGGAATTCTCAAATATTTTTCTTCTGTAGTACTCTGCGTGAAGAGATGTGGCCGGAGTAAGTCACAGATGAATTTTGCTTTCTTTTTAACTATTATTCTTTCTGTTGTTATGCAGAAAAGGCGTGTGGCAGGGAGTGTTAGGACACCGGCATTTTTATATGAAAAGTGAATGCTAGAAAAAAATTACGATTGCATTTATGCTGTTGCAACTGTTCGGGAGAAAAGCGAATTCACGTATCTATACGTTCAGTAAAATATCTCTTTCAGTTTGTCGTTTCTGTGGGACTTGGTGATATAGTTTGCGCTAATATTATGTTATCCGAATCTCTCTTAAATATATCCATTCTCAATTGCTCCAACAATCTAAGCCTAGCGCGCAGCCTCCGAGTCTCCAGCGGCTCCCAGCCTAATTTGCTTAACATTTGCATAACGCTGTCTGTACGCCTGTTGCTATTTTTGATGAATCGTGTTGCTATCCTTTGTATTTTATTCATTTCGTGGATTAATTCCTTCTACAGCGGATCCTATACGCTCCCTAGATATTCAAGGTGCGGTCGGACGAGAGCGAAATAGCACCTTTCTTTTACTTTCCCATCCGAAAAATTTCCCACAATACGCTTGACGAATACTAACTTCTTCAGGCCTGTGCAGCTAATATTCCTTATGTTCCCCACCACTTGCCCCCATTGATTTCCAGCGTAATAGGAAAAGAAAACATAATGTTCATCAAAATAAGGATAAAAATACGATCAAATGATTCTAACTTCTTTCTTACACCCCTGTGATAGAGAGACGTTGACCTTCAAAGCCATTGACTTGAATTTTAGTCTTTCGCGAAGCTTTGCTGGTTCCTAAGACTGCTTAGTATTTTTTGTTATTTTAAAGGTTGACCTTGTTGCTGCAGCCATGACTTCAAGCATAACTTCATTTTCAGATATTTCTACCTTTTACATTCTATTATTAGAAGTGCATGCTATTGATATCGCCAACACTTTTGCGAATGAATTCGCAGTCGTCATTGGTATTTTCCACTAGTTTTTTCTTCTGTGACATTCTGCATGAAGAGATGTAGCCTGAGTAAATGATCGATGAATTTTGCTTTTTGTTGGGATTTGTACTGGCATTCACTCCCATACTTATCGTAAATGAGTGCTCTTTATTTATTTGTTTTGTTATTTATTTTTTTAGTTATTCATTTTTTTAGTTTCATTTCATTTATTCACGAGAAAACCCATTAACGATAGTCATACAAATAATTTCACAGATTATAGAAAATAATGAAAACACATACAATAAACCCATAATAATAATGAAATTTATAAAAAAACAAAACCAAATTGCACACAAATGGATCAAATACGTAGGTAGTTACAATAATATAATTTTTAAGGTATGAATATCTTCTCCTAGTAGAATTTAAAAATCGATTTCATCTTTGCCACAAGTGACTTTGAAATCTAGAGAGAGACATGGAGAAATCAATACTTTGCCCGAGATTATTAAAATTCCTCATCATTCTGGATAGTGGGTAGTTAAAGGGATAATGAGTTCTGTGGTAATTAACAACAAATGGGTGTGGATTTCTAGAACTATGGCGGGGTGCATTAAAATTTACTAAAGAAAGAAGAGGGGAACAACCGATATAAGAATTAATAATTTTGTAGAGGAATAGGGCATCGATGGAAGAACGTCTGTCAGATAAGGGTTTCAGATTTAAAAGGGATAGTAGATATGAGGCATTGTAATCGGACTGCAATATTCCTAATTTGTAATTAATAAATTTGAGAAATTTATTTTGGACTCGTTCAAGCCCAATTGAGTCTGTTTTATAGTAAGTTGACCAGTTACCAACAGGGTATTCTAGTTTCGAGCGTATGAGAGCTATATAAATAGCCCTTAAAGCATGAATATTGTTAAATTTTTGACAGACTCTCTTTATGAATCCGAGATTCTTTAAGGCATCACAGACAGTTCGGTCTGGATGCACCTTAAATGAGAGCTGGCTCTCAAACCAAACACCTAAATCACAAACTGCAGTTGGTCTACCTAATACAGTGGAATTAATTGTATAATCACGAAAGTAGGGCGTTCAAGAGTGATAAAAAAGTCATTACACTTAATTATGGTACATTGAATGATAAATCATTAGTATCAGCCCATTGCACTAGTTGGTCGATGTTTTTCTGTAACACATGAGAATCCTGCAGAGAAGCAATATGCTTATAAATCTGTAAGTTATCGGCAAAGAGCAAGAAGTCGACATCATCGAATATATTACAAACATCATTTATAAAAAGACAAAATAGTAAAGGTCCAAGATGACTGCCCTGAGGTACACCAGATAGACAGGGAATCGGTTCAGAGAAATCTTGATTAACACGAGCAATCAGAGATCTTGAATTTTGGTAGCTCTCAAACCAGCTTAAGAGCTTACCATGAATACCTAAGGAATGGAATTTGGATATTAGTATCTTGTGGTTCACACGATCAAAAGCCTTACTAAAGTCAGTGTATATCACATCAGTTTGACAGTTAGACTCCAAACCACTAACTATAAAATCTTGCAGCACCAATAGATTAGTTGAGGTAGATCGACCACGAATAAATCCACGCTGCTGTGGGATTATATTGTGTTTAAAATGAGGAATAATTCGAGAAACCAGAATTTTCTCCATTTTTTTAGGCACACAGGAGAGAGTAACTGCAGGTCGGTAATTACTAATTTCAGCATTTTTTGTTTTGTGGTCCATGGATACCTTTGTTCCGGTGACTATTGTCGTGAAAACGGTTCTGCCATTTTTACTCCCTCTCGCGAAATTTGTGGGCTATAACGAACGAGACTAGACTGCTGAGGATATTATTCCACAGAAAAAAAATCATTCGCCCTGACCGGGATGAGACAGTTGTTAAATATAATTTTCTGCGAAATAAAACAACAATATTTATTAATATCAGCATTCATTCACTTGGCTTAACACAACATTTTTTCAACTGGTTTCCTCTCGAACATTATGTACTTCTTAACTCCGTCCATAACCATTCAATTCCCATTACTTTCAGTGCACATACCGTGCCAGCTGTGCACATTTACTTATCACATCTTACAAGAATCTGCATAACCACTTTCCCTGCAAAAATATTCCATAAGTTAACAGCTGGGACATCACTTTCCGATTCCGAGAAACATAAAGTCATTTTCCGACACCCTCCTTTCTTCTCATCGGCCGCTCTTTCCGAGAGCCAACCACGAACTATCCGAGAGATTGCCTTAGTGGATAGGGTCCCTGGAATGAATTTACCCTCGTCGCGATATCTGTGAACATTGCCGTGATCTGGAATTGAAACTGCCAATCGTTCATGTGGCCTAATGGGTAAAAATGTCATCCTATGGATCAAAACTTAATGATGAATGATTGGGTTTTGCGCACACAATTTGCACATTTTTCTTATCACAGAAACTTAGCAGAAAGTCGTGTGAGGTCTGGAGGATTTCCCATTACTATAGAATTCTTAAGCGCTTAGGTATTTGTTGGAATTTTAAACTCCTGCCTTCCATAACCATTCCGGTAGTTGACCGTAGAGGAAATTTTACATCACATATTAATATGGACACGACCCGGGTTTCGTAACGTAGTTACATCTTCAGGCGACTGATCTTACATGCATCTCGTATTTATGCATACATATTGAGCATATTGAATACGACAGTAAGGACATCTATTGGAAGGGAGTGGGGTTAATCAGGGAATGGAGGGGGAGGAGGGGCAACCTTGGTTTGGGACGAAGGTTTTTCCCGTGTGGATCTGACCAGCGAAGGGAAGGGAAGGGTGGGTGAGGAGACGAGGGGTGAGGAAGGAAGCGGTGTTGGAGGAGAAAGAGAGGATTAGCAGCGGTACATTGAGTTATCCATGAGTCACAATAGTCTGTGGTAGTCCGGCTGTGGATGGTGCGGGCATGGGATAATGAATTCCCCGAAGGACATGGGTCAGTGGGGGAATTTTAGTAGAAGCACTGCATAGTATTTTTTCTCGGAAATGTTAGAGGCACACAGGTGGATAGGCACTTTTTAATTTTAAGGTTGTCAATATGTTACAATACACGTTGCACAAAGGTTAAGAAAAAAGACTTTCCTGTTCCACAAAATAAAATACATTAGGGATGGTCGGATAGGATTCCTCGGATCCATATATCCGCGGATATTGCCCTTCATCGGATACATCGGATCCAAAGTCGCGGAAGAAATCGGATCTGGATCCGAAATTTTAAACAATAGCTTCAGTAAACGCAACGCCCCATAAGGGTGGAAGGAGTTCCGATTCTCTCTTCGAATGCGCCGCACAGTGGTCCCAAATCGAAAAAAGCTGGCCAAGATAAATTACGTCGTTGTTATTGTGTATATATTTGTCCTTAAGGTCTATTTCCATTGTTTTTGATCCGCTTATTCTGAAATTATAACTATTTTTTTATGTATTTTCAATACTTTTACTGTTATTCAACATTTTGTTTAAACAATTATTTTTTTAACATTGGAATTCGATATTATCCACCCGCTAGTAAATACAAATTATGCACCTCATTAAACTGAATAAGTTATTTAAAAAATATTCATGTATGCATAAAAATGAACTGCATTGTTTAGTCTTGGAAAATCTTTGAACAAATTATTTTGAATGAACCAAGAGAACATTATCTTCTTCCTCATATGTTTGATCGTATTTGATGCAACCATTAAATTAACATTGTTCGGAAATTTATATTATAGGTGTATTATTAACATTACCGTACTACCGAACTTCATTAATTGTTTAAAAAATGATAACATCTAATTCTAATTAAGTAGACAATTTTATAGTTCCTTGATACGTGCCAATGGATTTGGGAGCAATTTTAAACGGGGTTACTTATTTCCAAAGTTTCAATGGAGGCATTATTACAATCATTGAAATGTCATAAACAATATTTCATAACTCCTATAACTCAAGTTAAAAGCCAAATTTATCGATACGCTTGCAATAAGCTCTTTACGCGGTGGGGTATCAATGTAACGGGCACCTGATTTGATACGAAAAATTAAATGAGATTTTCAATTCTTTTGGGTTTTTTTAAATGGTCAAAAAATAAGTTAATATTTTTCCACATCTTTGTCAGTCATTGTTACGAAAGAAATTTAAATGCATACATAATAGCTATGCGACACATCCTCATCACTGTCGTCATCACTCTGCTCACTCAATTCTTATAGGAGTGATAAACTCGTGACCTCGGCTGGTAATTGAAGTAATTTCCTTCTTTGAACCTTAGAAATACTTGATATCATTGGATCTTAAGTTAGGAATAATCTTTTGAACAGGTCTTCATTCGTTGCAATCCTTGAAAATTTCCTTGCATGTTACTCCGTGAATCTTCTTATGTCCTTATTCCTCGCCTACATTGCCTCCTCGGACAAGTGGCCAATAGGATGGGTAGCCTCTTCAGATGCCCGTCGGAGGAGCAAGTACTGATGTTTCGTGAAATCACCAGAAACGATCATGGAAAGGGCTTCTTCGGGAGAGAGTTGACTTTGCCTCCCCTCCTTGGCTCTCCATGTCGATAACACTCGCCGCGCTCTTGAGAGGGTGGTTGTTTTCACCTCTTTTATTATTTTCGCCACGAACTCATCACCTTTGCTTCGATAGCTCATGGATGCTCTGCTGGCAATGTGCTGGCTCTAAGATCCTTCGTTTTCCTTCTCTTGGCTCTTTTTCGCTGGACTTCTGGAATTGTTTTTTTGGTCGACCAATTTTAGCTGACTCTGATGAACCTTCAAAAGTAGCAATTTTGATTAACATATTGAATTAAGTAGAATGAATATCACTCTAAACTCATCACAAATTCCGCATTAAATAATTACCGGATGTACTGGGTAGACGTTTAAATAAAGGCGGAGGAAATTTCAACTTCTCATTTAGCCATTCAGCGAACTTTCTTCTAAAAAAACCTGTCATTTCTTTTGCTTTCCTTCCACCGGCGAAGATAATGTGAGAAAAAAACACTTCACTGCAAATTTTTTCAGGATAACTTTTGAATTAACGTCCTCATCTAACTTTAACTTGTTGCTCAAGCAGTCCAATTCGTTTTGGTTTTTAAGCGATACGGACCCTTTTCCACTTTCAAGAAATTTTTCATGCATCTCAAGACGCGTGAAATTTCTCATATCCACTGAGGTCTTAGCCGAAGGTACTAACTAAGACAGCCTAATCAAATACACTTATTGCACCAAAAGTAATAACTGAATTGTTTGGCAGGGTTTATCGAACAACACTACACTAAAACACTGTGGCATTCTTCTTCAACCCTAAAAGTCTTCTTTACAAAAGTTCGAGGATACTCGTCTTTTTCAAGACTCGATCTTCACGCTTGAGGAAATTCACTTTCACGTCTTTCGTTTGGCAAAATCTTCGTAAAACTGGGTTTTGACGAGAAAATTTCGGGCAAGCGATGTCTAAAAGTAATTTGTGTTTTCCATAGTGTGAGGTTCGCGATGCTTATATCTACATTTTCTAGGAAAATTCCCATTTGAAACGTGAAAAGGCTTACTCCGTTCATCACCGGTGTCCAAAGTGCAATTCATTACAGGTGGTAGTTGGTATATCCCAGTGGGCGCATTAAATAGCTTAGGCCTTTTCGGCAGTCGTTTGCCCTGCATGCGGTTGAGGAGGCCGCTAAAGAGGCGACAGAGGGCCAATGTGCCGCGTGAGGACGAAAACTATTTCGTCTAACGGAAGGAGAGGGTAGTATTTGAGGGATTCTTTTTTGTTCTGAATGCGTTTTTGAGGATTACTTTCGTTCCATAAATATATCCTTCCGCTGGAGTCCTTGAGCAATTTTTAGGAGAGCATGGGCACGCGTAAATAAAATGTAAGGTCAACTGGTAACCAATAAAGATAAAACGTTCTACATATGACAAGAGATGTTCATTCATATGGTAAACATGTGTTATAGAAATAAAATATCCAACAATATTGAATAACACCCATGAATACTAGATTTCCTCGAGCCCTACAACGTGCCAGCAAGGCCGTCGCCCGTGTCAGCGCATTGCATCATTGTAGTTAAATCAATGCTGAAGTCGGAGTAGCAAGTAGTAGCAAAAACTTTCTTTACTGCTGCGTTGCATATACTTTTCCCTTTGTACTGGTGCAAAAGACACCTTGTCGGAACGTGGCGCTCTAAACGATATTGTACATTTTATTTGAAAATTCGGGTAAAAACAGTAAAAGTTAAAAAAATATATATAAAATAGTAAACATCGTAAAATCCGAATAAAATTTGTCCCACTACGTAATAATTTTTATTTTTTTTTTAGGTATAAGGGCTTTTTGGCTCAATATATCGCATAAAGGTTGTCCTGCATGACGCTGAACTTCTTCAAAATCGACCGATTTCACACAACTGTCATTTTTACGGTGAATGCTCCATGTTTGACGGATTCCTGCAGCCACTCTAATGATCAAAAATACCAAATTATTAGTGTATTTTGTAGACCATATCCTGTAGAATCCGAATATAAGGTTAAAAAATTCCTTTAAAAAATTCTAAAATTTCGACTTTTGGCCAGCTTTTTTCGATTTGGCACCACTTTGCGCCGTCACATGCAATTCTTGCCCTACTCGTGAACCGTTTTGTTCGAAAGCTCTCGATGGGGTTACGTAGCAGAATTTAAGCCGTGGAAAATAAAAAATATGCAAAATACGTCTGGCACGTAGTGTGAATCTTTCCAAGAGATTGAGCAATCATCGAGGGAATCTCAGCGTCGTAGGATAATATACACGTCAAAAGTAACTACGTGAAATTATCGCGAGGAAGTGCTAAATCCAACTCACCACACTGAAGCATTTTCGGGTGAAACAGAAGTCGGTTTGCGATTAGGAAGTCACAAAATTCGGGGGAAACGTGAGTGAGGAAAATTTAAACGCAGTCGATGGTAGTGGGGTATCGAGGAATTTCGTTAGGTGGGGTCCAAAACCAGGGGGGGAAATTTTTAAACAACAGGGTACAAAGTAGAGGGTTTCAAACTAATTTTAACACCATTCACACTAGAGATGAATTAATTTATCAAAGAAATCCATTGTAAATTCATGATTTTTCAATATTTGTTTCATTTTATGAAGGGAAGTAATTGTGTTTTTATATTTCGGGGGCTCCGGACTTCCTCTCTCGCTGCGCCACTGGTCGGTGATTTATCCGAAGATTTTTCCAATTTTCATTTCCAAGCATCGCAAGCGTAACAATTTAGGTCCTGAGCATGTAAAGATGTTTTTAAAAAAAACATTGAAAGCCTATAAAATGAATTTTTATTTATAAAAATA
Organism: Ischnura elegans; assembly: GCF_921293095.1. Classification (NCBI taxonomy): domain Eukaryota; kingdom Metazoa; phylum Arthropoda; class Insecta; order Odonata; family Coenagrionidae; genus Ischnura; species Ischnura elegans. The sequence continues at coordinate 129,797,637 of NC_060248.1, read as the reverse complement.
TTAAAATGTGGATGAAAATCTAAAAAGCATTCCTTTAATTGTATTTACCCGGAATAAACTAGAATAATTGATTCGTTTAATAGCAGGTATTTGAGACTCATTTGGATCCGAAAATATCCAATCCGAATAATCCGGCTCCGAAAATCAAGGATTCGATCCGAATCCGGACTCGAAAAAAAATCCTGGATCCGTCCATCCCTAAAATATATATTTGCGACCGGTCATCATCATCTGGCAATTTCGCATATTTGTACATGGAATTTAAATACCCTTGAAGGAGTTAGAGGGGTGGTGGAGGGGAGGTGGGGAAAGGGGGGAATTGGAGTTTTTTTGGAGAGGGTAGCAGGCAGAGCAGAGGGTGGGAAGGGAAGTACGTTGATGCAGATGTGTCAGTGCACGGGGTAGGCGAGGGTTGTTGTGGGATGACGAAACTTGGGGGAGTGGTGTTTAGGAGTGGTGAGTGGCACTCTTAATGGTTTCGCGGAAAATGGTGGTGAATGGTGAGAATACAAATTAACTAAACAATTAATTAATTGAGATGTTGGCTGAGGTTTGGCCCACTAAAATTTCCAACTGCTCGAGTGCGTCAAGCCTTTTTTTCTTTATGTAGGATTATCGGTTCGAAATTGCTAGTGTGGTCGGAATCCATGAGATATTTGGCAAAGTGTGAGGCTTGGTTGTTGTTAATAAAACATAAACGATGTTCCTTGGTCCGGATGCTGAAATTCCGTCCAGTTTTTCCTACGTAACAGGAATTGCAGTAATTACATTGGAGTTTATAAACTCCACTGTGTTCTCAGGCACTAATTTTGTCTTTGGTTCTCCATAACAGTTTGCCTAGTGTATTTTTACTGTAGAAGACAGCTTTCACTTGGTCTTTCGGTAATAATTTTTCGGTTCTGTTAGGTATACGGCCGAGATAGGGGATTCTACCCCATCTCCTGTCATCATTTCATGTTGTTAAGTTAGAAAATTTCACCCGAGGTCAAATCTGGTAAATACGGTGAAATAAGTAGTAGTTGAAACTTAAATCCTGTAATTTTGGCTATCGACTCTGAACTGGTGTGCAAGTGTGCATATTCTTGTTGAAGGAAGAAATTTTTCTGCTTCCAGTAAGGGCGCTTCTCTTGATTTCAACCATCATCCGTTCCAATAACGATGCAATATCTCCTGTTATCGTTTTTCCCTTGACCGGCCCATTTCAACATATTTGTCTGCTTTGGAGCCCATTCATCTTCAAAATTCCATTGTTTTACCTCTTATTTTGTCTTTAAAGTGTAGTGACGATTCCATATTTCATCAAAAGTCATGAATTGATGCGGTAAAACAGCCAATAATGAGTTGAGCACACGATTGCGTTTATTCTCCAACGTGAGAAAACGCGGATCCGATCTTGCAGTTATTTTTTACACACCCAATTTCCCTTGCGAAATTAAAGCAATTGCGCATTGTGATACGACTCTGGACTAACCTACATTGCTTACTTTGATTTGTCTATAATTTGAAACCACATCGCGAATTTTGCCTATTATTTCGGGGGTAGACAGGGTAAGTGATGTGTAGGAATAAGAAATTGTTGTCCAAATACATAATTTGAATTTATAATTTATACTGAACCGTATTCCTTCGTTGTGAAGATATATTGATTTAAAATAATATCTACACCACCCAATTGCTCTCATAGTTATAACGGTGCGGGTCCTTTTTTTCGGAATAATATATAGTGTTTCATAAATTATTGTCCGTATGACTCCGTCCGTGTCCATTTTGGTATTTGTATCTTATGGCATTGTAAACTCTTATACAGAACAGCTGTTGATACTGACGTGTCAACGTTGAAATAGTTGTGGAGTGAATAAATTAGTATGGAAAATTAAAACAGCTGTTTGAAGGATTCGTAATTGACACCGTCTTTCAGTCACGGTTACAATTTCGTAGTTATTGGAGTTGACATTAATGTTTACAGCGTCACCAATCGCATTCTTTAATCGATCATTTTTTTAAGAATATAAAATAAATTAAGTATGAGCGCTTGATGACTTAATTGCCAATAATAAATTTGTAACGTTATGGACCCAATGATTTGCAAAGACGCATGTTTCGTTATGCTCGCATTTTACAAAAATGATTATTGCTCTTTGTTTGAATCAGACATATTATTGAAGCTTAAATCATGCATAATATGTATAAACACTTATCTAATGCTAACGTTAGGTTTTTTTTTCGAGATATGGGCTACCAAAGTTGAATATAAATATTGGGGATCTTGAATATTTTGAGAACAGAGAACTTTTTTGTTTCTACGGTGATAAATAGTCTTAAAGATCGGTTATGAAGTAAAAATGTTGCAAAAGGCCACTCAGAATTGAACAGGAAAAAATATTGACGCAATATATTGATGCACGTAATATCTGCTTTGATAATAGTCTTAAATCTCTACTCCATTTTTTCAATCACTTTCTACCAGTTGTACGCGATACTTCCATTAAAAGTCATTTTGCAGTATATTCCAGCTGGTGTTTGCCTTTAAGTGTTCTTTTGAGATAAATTTAGTAGATATTTTTGGTTAGTATGCAATACGTCTCTCTATTTCTAATGGCGTATTCGTGAGGTTGATGACATTTTCTGTATGGTGAAGTAATCACGCCAAACGTCTTTGATGGAGCGGAGATTTACTTTGTTAACTGCGATGCGATATTGTACAAAATCGAGGGGAATACCAAGGGGCATATTAAAAAATTGAGTAGTGTTATTGCTGTTGCCGTCGCCTTAGGCACGCATTTGTTTCTCTAGAATTAGTATTCGATGGTATACAATCGTGGGACGAGTGATATCACATGAGTTTTGATTCAGATTTACGAATAATGGTGCAATATAAATTTTTTGCGCGCAGGGCGATCTATGAATGATAAAACTTAGCGATCGCCTCAAGGGTGGGGGCTGCTGACTTAATAGAATTACGTTCCGGCATATATTCGCGTTTCACTGTTACGTCCACAGGATGTAACTTCAACTTTTATTTCGTTCAATTTCATTGAGAAAATAATTTTTCCTTTATCGTCATTATTATTGATTTACCATTGGCTGATAGCATCTGCTTATAGCAAATACGAATATCCTTCCTTATTTAATTTGAGGGTTATACACTAATTTCTGGCAACCCCTACTTTGGACCCATGGCCATTGCACGTATTTTGTGATGATGAATATTGGTTTTAATTTCGTCACGTGTGTCAAAATGAAATGTTATAGCAGTGTTTTTAGCCTTCAGAACCTTCACATACTTTGCGATTTTGTTTTTATTTGCAATTTGTGTTTCATATGTCAATTGTTGCGAAGACTTGCGAAGGCCAAAATAATCTCTCAGTACGGATTCTTCCAATATGTCCCTGGACGAAAAAACACAACATGTTGATGTTGTGAGCCATCGTAAATCCTCAACTCATTAAGATAGAATTTATTTTGTGATTTCATTTGTGATTGTAGGGGCATGCACAAGTATTGGTGTCGCGTCTTCTAAGATGTTTTAAAGAGGACTTTATGGCTCTCTCACCCAAGAAACGGATGCAAAATAAATAAACGAATATATTTATTGCCGATTTAGAATTAGAAATGAAACACCTCCACTATGATCCGTCTATTAGGAAATTCAATTTTTCATTCAATTGTATTTGATTCAATTTGGAAGCAGAGTCACCGCCGTAAACATTAAAATAATTATAAACCTATATAGGGGCGGTCTGAGGATTATAGGGCCCATCTCACCGGGGAATTTGGGCGTCCTCTCCCGGAAAATTCTAGGAGAAGAATCTCCGGAAATGGATTTCGAAGCTATTATGGCTCTTCAAACCGGATAATAATACAAATAATATAGATTTAAAAAGAAAAAAAATACTACGAAAAATTGGAATTTCACAGCTAACAGGTTTCTAATAATCTATTTATTGGTTCTACTGTCAATTCAGTGAATCTGTTTCTTGAAACTGCACTGAAATCTAAAAAACGTCCTAAGTAACATTTTCGATTAACCTAAATAGAAATAGCATCAAGTTCTCTTTTATCTTCTGGCGCGTTTATTTTACTTATTTTTTATATAATCTTTTTACTTTGAATTTATAGTAACTAAAGCAACCAATAAAAAGGTAGAATATTATTATAGCAAAATAAGTTTGGTTCAAGTAATCTGAGTCCTTTTCATTGCATCTTTCATACATGATATTCACGATGGACGCGAGCGATCTTTAGGGCCCCCTAAGGCCCTCAGCCCCCTCGGAATTTGCCAACCCGCCGACCTGACCCCTCTACCTATAGTTATAATTGCTAAATGCAAGTCAAAGTGGGTACAAATGGGTTGTTCGTTGGCTTGAAGTTCTTTCTTTGAAAATTTTCGAAAATATTTTGACTTAATCCATTCCTCGGTGTTTTTGTCGAAAGTTTCACGTTTTTCCTTCTTGGCCATGTGTACTCTTTTAAAACTTATCGCTATCATCTTGAACTTTCCAGAGACTAGTAGGTATACCATTTTCAGCATTATTTCCTGTGCCTCAAATATTATGAATTTGCACTTGAGAAAAATGCCTAGGAAACGATTGAAAATGCATCTATAGTGTGTTGCAATAACGATGATTGATATAAGTTGTAACTAGAACCGTGTTCCATGCCTCTGAAAGGAAGAGTGGAAGTTATTATTTGCATTCGACTTTGTGAAATGGAATGCCACTAAATCAGATAAAAAAGAGTTGTATTTACGACGAAGTAGCAATGATTTTAAAGGTTTGATTCAATTTGGGAGCAGAGTCACCGCTATAACAATAATTACATGTTACCGCCATTTTAAAAATTGCAGAGTACAGATCGTAATGGATATGTATATGTCGTTTATCGGTTTTAAGTTCTTCCTATGAAGGTTTTCGTTTATGTTTTGAATTAATTAAAATCATATCTCCATATTTTTGTCGCAAGTTACAGTTGAAAAATGAAGTGCGTCATCACTGTACCAATATATCCTTTTAAGCATATTGTCTCACCTTAATTTGTTATACAAAGATCACCAGGGAAACATTATTGTTGATAAATTATTAAAATGCAATAATTTTAACCGAAATTAATTGGGAAATAACTATTTGTTGACGTGAGTCTGACATGTCTCCTCATATTTGAGATTCATCATCATTAGTCAACAATTCTAAGATTGGTTTGACGCAGCTCTCCATTTCTCTCTCCTATCCGCTAATCTCTTCATAGCTACATATTTATTCTCTTTTACATCCTTTACAACCTGTCCTACATAACTCATTCGGGGTTGTCCCTTGCTCTTTCTCCCTTCCACTTGTCCTTCAAGGATTGTCTTCATCAGACCATCGTGCCTCAAAATGTGGCCAACTAAGTTGTCCCTTCTTCTGCTTAATGTTTTTAGGAGGCTTCTCTTTTCTCCTACTCTCCTTAGCACTTCCTGGTTACTCACACGGTCAATCCATTTTATCTTCATCATTCTTCGGTAGCACCACATTTCGAATGCTTCCACTCTTGACTTCTCTGCTGCTGTCAACGTCCAAGCCTCGCTTCCATAGAGAAACATACTCCATATGTAGCATCTCGTGAGAACTCGTTCACCTCTTCAAGCTTATGCTGTCCTAGGTTGATGTTTGTTTTAGCCTCCTCTCTTTTGCTGCAAACTAATATCTTAGTCTTCTTTTTGTTGATTTTCAGCTGATATCTGGCCATTGTCCTTTCCATGTTTGTCAATGTCTTCTTCAAATCCTTCTCTGTCTCGGCTATGACTGCTATGTCGTCAGCAAATCGCAGCATACTAATTTTTTCTCCGTCGATATCGACACCCGAAGCTTTCTGCTTGATTTCGTTGATGGCTTTCTCTATGTAAACATTAAAAAATAAGGGGGAAAGCGCACAACCTTGTCTCACCCCTTTTCTTATTCTCGCTTCTGCACCGTTTGGTCCACATTGATCACAGCTACTTGGTATTTATACAAACTATGAATAATTCTACGATCATTGTAGAGTACGCCGATTTATTTCAAAATTCTAAGCGTTGAAATCCATTCCACGTTATCAAAGGCCTTCTCTAAATCGACAAATGCTATGAAGGTTGGTTTGTTTTTCTCCATTCTCTTCTCTATGATCATCCTAAGAGCCAAAATTGCTTCCCTTGTGCCCCTGCTTTTCCAAAATCCGAATTGGTCCTCATCCAGGAACTCTTCTGCTCTTCGTTCAATTCTCCTGTAAATGATTCTTGTCCGAATCTTCGACGCATGTGTCGTCAGGCTTATGGTCCTAAATTCTTCGCACTTCTCAGCTCTCTTCTTTTTGGGTATGGGAATGATGATGTTCTTCTCGAAGTCACTAGGTAAATCTCCTGTTGAGTACATATCGCAGATAGTTTTATACAGTTGAGTTAAGACCTTTTCTCCTGCATTTTTTATTAACTTTGCTGGAATGTCATCTATTCCTGGGGCCTTATTCTTTCGCAGGTCTCTTACTGCAGCGTCAAATTCCGATCTTAAGATGCTTGCTCCAATATTAACCTTTTCAACTTCACTTTCCTCTTCGAGAACTTTTGAGCTAAGTTTGCTTCCGTTGTATAATTTCTCCAGGTATTCCTTCCATCTCTCGGCTTTGTCTTCGTTTTCAATTAGAATGTTTCCATTCCTGTCCCTTATGCTATTACATTTTGTGTTTCGTTCCTTGAAATGGTTCCTCACTATTCTATAGGCCGCTTCCACTTTCCCTTTTACGAGGTTATTTTGTACGTCCTCACATATGTTCCTCATCCACGCTTCTCTGGCTTTCCTCGCTTGGCGGCAAATCTCGTTCATTATTCTCTTGTTGCAAGCCTGTCCTTCCTCAGTATTCGTATTCTTATACTTTCTCCTTTCTTCAATGAGGTGTAGGATTTCATCCGTGAACCGTGTTTTTTTCTGAACACATTTTCTTCTCCCTAGAACTTCTCTAGCGGCCTCCTGAAATCCACTTTTTATGGTAGTCCAGTTATTCTCAACTGAGTTTTCAGACTGATCTAGTCCTATCTTGCGCTCCACTACTTCTTGAAAGGCCTGTTGATTTTTTGGCTCCTTAAGTTTCTCTAATTGCCAGGTGTTCTTTGCTGATTTCTTCAATTTCTTGAATTTCAGATGGCATTTCATCATCACTAGATTATGATCACTGTCAATATCAGCCCCCGGGTAGCTTTTACAGTCCTTTATCTGGTTTCTAAACCTTCTGCTTCTGCTTCTGCTTCACTAAAATATAGTCTAGTTGAAATCTTCTTTTGTCTCCTGGCATTTTCCATGTGTATCTTCTTCGCATGTGATTCTTAAATAGAGTGTTGGCAACCACTAATTTGTGTTCTGTGCAGAACTCTGACAGCCTTCCTCCTCTTTCATTTCTATTTCCTAATCCATATTTTCCGGTTATTCTTCCATCCTGGCCTTCGCCGACGACAGCGTTCCAATCACCTAAAACAATTTGGTTTTCTTCACCCCCTACCTTTTTGATTACTTCCTTTATATCATCGTAGACGTCTTCAACTTCTTCATCCTCGTAGTCTCTCGTGGGCATGTAGACCTGTACCACTACGGTATCTACCGGCTTAGTCTCTATCTTCACCATAACTATCCTTTCATTGTACTGTAGGAAGCTTTTCACACGCATTCCGGCGCTCTTTCTGAGCATTATCCCAACCCCAGCATTACCGTTCAGGGATCCTGTGTGTATAATCCTATAGCTTCCACTCAAAAAGTCTCCCTCCTCAGGCCATTTCATTTCGCTGATTCCTAGCACGTCGATATTCAATCTTTCCATTTCCACTTTAATGTTTTCTAGCTTACCGCAAGTCCTGAGTGATCTCACGTTCCATGTACCTATCCTCCTAACTTTATCACAATTGACCGATGTACCCTCTCGGGTAGTCCCCGCCCGGAGATCCGAATGGGGGACTAGTTTACCTCCGGAATTTTTTACCTGAGAGAATTCCATCATGTCAGACAATTTAAAGTTGGAGTAGCTGCGCGTCCTCGGGATAATAATGTGGTGGTTTCCCCTTGCCTTCCACATCGCAGTACTACAGCCGTTAAAGCAAATGTTACCACGCCTGAAGTGCAATGAGTGTCGCTGTACTGACCATCGTGATCTCCACCTTCACTCATATGAAGAAGAGCTGCTGCCCTCTCCTCCGGGTGATGTGAGACATAATTGTTTGCGGCCTCTCATCGCCAAGCCACGGTATCTTCACAGGTTTAGTGTATCATTTAGATGGCCTATCTCACCCAGGGATAGACCCATACCACCTCGGATAGCCGCCGCTTTTTGTCCACGACTGCTTATTCGACAAGTAAACTTGCTTATATCGCAGCTAACCTCTATATCTAGAGGTTGACCCACCATCCGCAACCCGGTGGACGCACTCGGTGGCTTAAAGCTCAGCCGCGAGATATTTGAGATTAAAAACAAAATATAACAATTATTGTATAAACTATTCTCTTTCTTTTGATATGAAAGTTATAAATATGGAATTAAATGATTGAGGCTCCTTAATACACCAAACAAAACGAACCTAATGGTAAACGTATTTAAAATCTGGTCTATTTCTTCAGCTTCTTGGGGGTGGGGGGAAAGTGCCTCCGTCCCCCATTAAATCTGACTGTATTTCATTTAACTACTGTCATTCACTCATTACTTTTCGTGTCTACTTATTGCACTATTGGAATATGTGAAGTTAACGTTTTGGAGGAATACTACGGATCATATTGTTCGTCGATTTACTTGGCGTTCCTAAGGTCTGAAAGGGAGACACACGGTGTTTCAGCCTTTTGTTGGGTTCAGCTGTTAATAAATTTGAGCGTTTGCACTGTTGGGGTTACGGTGACACCAGAACATAAAGTGAGAAGAATAATCTTATGCTGTGGAAATCGCCGTAGTTGAGGAGGATAAAAAGTAATGAGCGCTATTTGTCAAGACTGTGCTGCATCTTCCAGAATGCATGCATTCTTTAAACCTGTCAATAATTCCTGATAAATATTTCACATGACTGATGATGAAATTAACACATAATGCTATGAAAAAATAAATTGTGCTGAGGTACATAGGTATTTCTAAAACTAGTGAGAATAATCTACAGGCACCACGCAAACGTATTGTTTACTGGACTCTGTGTTCCCGCTCAGCCAACATGGCGATGGGTCGTTAGGCGCGCAAGATTCTTTACGTTTTACGTTATATACGATTTTCAAAGTGGAATTTTACGAATAATGCGGAGGTTAGAGTAGAACAGCTTTCAATTTAATTTCCAGCGCGAAGGATATTTTTTTAATCCTCTAATAATCCATTATTAGGAGAATTCCCCATTCTTTCGCGCTGCAAGACCGCCCTGTGACGTCAGAATGGGAGTAAACAGATTCGCTCCATGGCAATGACGACGATGCCAATTCATGACTTGAAGGGTGTGAGAAAAACAGTTGTGAATAGCTTTAAAGATTTTGCGGCGTACTTATTGTAAAATGGCTGACTCTGACTTCGTAACGGCAAATTTTGGGAACATTTTGAATGTAGATTAATTTGTGGCCGCGTATTTCTTCTCCGGCAATGAAGATTTCTCGGCTCAGAGGTGAGAAGGCGCAAAATTGAAAAAATTTAAAAGAAACAAAATCAACTATGTTGTTCGCTGGTAATCTAGAGCTTAGAGAATAAACTGTATTGAGAAAAAGGCACTAAGAGATACATAGGATTTTCTAAAATTCTTACAAATAGTCTATAGGCACCACGTAAACGTTTTGTTTACTGGACTCTGACGTCACCCTCAGCAAACGTGGCGATGGGTCGTTAGGCGCGCAAGATTACCAAACAATTTTCAAAGTAGAATTTTACGAATAATACGCAAGTTAGACAAGAACTTCTTTCACTGTAATTTCCAGCGTGGGGGATATTTTTTCATCGCATAATCACCCATTTTCAGTGGAATTCCCAATTGATCCATTTGATCATAAATATGAACTCTATGCATCTAATATTCATCATTCTTCTGCAACTCCAAATTTCTAAAGATTCCACCCGTACGTAGTACCTATCTGCTTCTGACAACGTCCATGCCTGCACGGTGATCCTCGCGTACGTAGAATGCCCGCTTCGCCTGCGCTATTCTACTATTTTTCTGGCTTCGCTCATCGCTTGTGAATCGCTAACTTCTGAGGAAGGATCACTTTTTTTGCTCTTCCATCTTTTGCTGTCCTACTTAAATGTTTTTTTCTCGTCCCTTCTCCTATTCTGCATATCTTAGTTTTCATTTTATTGATTTGTAGCTGATTTATTGCCATTATCTTTTCCATAATTTTTATGGTCTTCTTCAATTCCCTCACTGTCCCAGCTATGACTTCTATTTCGTCTGTAAATCGTCAAATCGCAGCATAGCCATTATTTTTCCCTCCTTTTACATTAACTCATGAAGCCTTCTCTTTGATTTGGCCTTTTTGATGTAAACAATAATGTTGTGGATGTGAGTATAAGCGGATCCCGGGCGCGATACATCCACGGAAATCGTTTTTCCATTGTTTGCTATTTCATATGTATACCATCCTTCGTGCATGCTTTGTTCCTTTTTCCTGTCATGTGAGCGTGTATTCCTGGGTCCAGCTTTGGTCACTATCCTTCCGTTCCACGCCGGATGGCCTCCCATTTGTTTATACATGCGTCATGGCCTTGAGTTGCTTTTACCGCGATCGTGGAATTCACTCTGTTACCCCGGGGAATGGCTGCCTGGCGAAAGACGCGAATGTTTTAGCTCAGAGAAAATAGTGATACTAAATTTATTTTATATTTTAAATACAGGAGTTTACTAATTTGGGTGTATTATATAAATCCTTTCGATTTTCAGAGTGGCGCCAAGTTTTAAGCTAACAATACCACAGGAAATCGAGAAAAGATGGCTGGTATGATTAGATCGATACGTTTTTGTCTTATTAGTGACAGTCGTCCTATTAGCAAAAATATTGAGAAAAGCGGACTATGCAATGGGATAGAGGAACAGCTTGCATATCTGAACCTGTGTCACAGTATTGCGTCAGGCATCGCGCGCCGTACATGCTAGCAGGGACACATATTGGTTTTCAACAGTCAAAAGTTAAATTTTTTTCGATTTCTTTCATGATTTTTGTTACATGAATATAGATCGAAATCTGAGTATTTTTCTTCCATATAAGATGGACATTCCTCGTTCAGAAGCGGCGATTCCTTTGTTAGGAAGTAATTTCGTATCGACATTGCGTTTGTTTTTTTTTTGCGAAGAAGTGTTATGGGTACGGTTGTGACATTCTTCCTGGATACGGCTGTGACTAGGGATGGTCGGATCGGACACTTCGGATCCAAATATCCGCGGATGTTGCCCTTCATCGGATACATCGGATCCAAACACGCGGAAGACATCGGATCAGGATCCGAAATTTTAAATAATAACTTCAGTGAATGCAATAAGGGTGGAAAGAATTCCGATTCTATCTTCGAACGAACCGTCGCATGCGATTCTTGTCCGGTGGCGCCTTAGGGGCCCCGAGCCCCCTCAAAAATTGGTTATGGGCGTGAGAAAAAAATGTGTCAGGCTTGTCAATTTTCCCTGGAGTGTCCAGTTATCGAGATTCGAGTTATCAGGGTTCTAATGTTGATCATATGACTCTTCTAAAATGCTTAAAAAAACTTTAAACTCACTACTTATAAAATTTCCCGGGGCAAGATCCCCGGTTTGGGCCCCCCCAAAATTTTTTAAGTCGGCATCCCTGCTATTGTCCTACTCATGAACCGTTTTGTTTGAAAGCTCTCGCAGAGGTTACGTAGCAGAATTTCGGCCGTGGAAAATAAAAAAAGGGAAAATACGACTGGCACATTTTGTGACTCTTCCCAAGAGATTGAACAATCATCGGGGGAATCTCAGCGTCAGGAATTTGAAAACGCATTTGGATCCTAAAATATCCGATCCGAAAGATCCGGCTCCGAAAATAAAGGATACTATCCGAATCCGGATCCGAAAAAAATCCTGGATCCGTCTATCCCTGGTTGTGACACAGGTAGAAGTTGTTTTTTCTTTTTAGTTTTAGATGGCCAGAATATGCGTGAGAAAGACTAAAATAGAAAAACGTGGCATATTGCACCATGGATACGATTACAAAGAAGTGAAACAAGAAACTTCTTTGCAGATGGCTGGGGTAATGCGCAGAGTAAATCGCATGCCTTTGCTAAGATATATGCGTAAACGCGATAGCCCCGGTACAGGCGAGAATGAAAGCATTGTCAGCATGTGTAGGAAAACGAAGTGTTATCGCCTCTCAGATGAACAACAGCAGTAGCCATCTAAATACTTAACACGCAGCGCGGACATTTATTTTGGACTATCTCACTATGGTCTTCATATTTCGATAGAATTGCCTATTAATTGTTTATGAATTCTGATGTATTAATTATAGAGTATATGCGAAGACTGACATAATAATTCGAGGTGCTATACTGCCTTATTCGTTGTTTGATGAAAATATTGTTGTGACGAAAATGATGAAAATGTTCTCAGAATATCCTTTGATATTAAGTTTCAATATTTTCAAAAAGAAGATTATGCTATATTGTGTCAACCTTTTCTTGCAAATAAAATTATGCCCGCCCTTTTAGAGTATTTATATACAAAACACATTAAGAAGCACTCTTTGTTGAGCTTAGTAGCCTACTAACAGAACTAATGGCGATTAAATGGAAATTGTCACAACCGGACCCAGTCTCCCCTACGACACACTTTCCCAGGGACCCGACCGACCGCTTTCCCCCCTCCACGATTCATTCATTTCTCAAAATACTTATAAACCACCGTTTAGGGCCTCCATATGCAAAATCCTTCCTCTGACTTTCGTCAACCGAATAATCTCAACTTTGAAAGAATGGCCTCGCCTACGCATTGGGCCTCACCTAAACTTGACTTTAATCAACTCACTACTTCTAATGTACTATTTTCGTTTTTCACCTCTGATGCCTTAACTGTGACATTATTTCATATCAAGGTTTCAGTTGCAAATTTTTTAGGAGAACGATAATTACGTTGTTTTCAACATTTTTGTAATTATATTGTTTCACAGAACATGGAAATAACCTTAATTTTCCTTGAGAAATCTTCTACAGCCATAGAGAAAACATTATATACATTGTAGTACATAGCATAGATAATCGTGTACTACTTATCTTTTAATTATTAAGTATCATTGACGCTTTGAAAAATGATTAATAATTAGAATTTAATAATTTTTTGGAATAGAAAGATGAATAACTCGTGGATTTTCATAAATTACCTACGGTAATATATTTTGTTTTACAAATCATATGATAAACTTTTATTTTCCTTGAGAAGTCTTGTACAACTATTGTGAAAATTTATGCTATTAATGTATACTTACCACGCGTTACTCAAAGTTGCTTTTTTAATTGAGTTAAAGCATGCCAACAGATGAAATATTTATGTGATGGGACGTTGAAAACGTCTTCCGATGTCCTGATTATTACCTTTGTTTGATGGATTACAGCAATCTATTTAGTTAATTAACATTACTAGAACACGTAAAAAATATTGAAAACAAATTAATTTGTAAATACCCAGCATGAAATGGCAATAAACATGTGGCATATAACTTAAATTTATTAATTAATACACCGATATGTTAAAAATAAACTTCAAAGCTACAATAATATTTTTATTTTTATCTATTTCAGAGTGAACTCGGAAACTGCTTATCAGGAGAAAAAAGATCGTGCAGTTTTCCGAAGAATTCAGAAGGTGACAAAATGGAGGATTCACAATGAAGGAGATACAGCATGTATCTATGACTTTGGAAGGCGTGTTTGGGGCAGATGGATATCCTATCAAGTAGAGGTTTTCAGTGATGAGCAGGACGCTGCTCGTTGCTGAGGGTTTATTTTTATATAATTCAGCGTTTCTGCGATGCCGTTAATATGCTGTGTCTTTCCCAACAGGATTCATCGGAAGAAAACTAATTAGCATGGTTTATACCGCGGTATGATGGTAACATGAGGTCTCTCTTTGATGAGTGTGTTTTAAGAGGGACCATCTGGTATGATGATGTATGAGTTAAGTTCAGCTCCTGGTAAAATCGGATCCGATGAGGTTATATGGCTGTAGACTCAAAAAGCAAATGGGTCTCCTTATGAGAATTCTCGTGAACGGAAAGTTCACAAAACCACATGGTGAAGAAAATCCACCAATTCAATAGGCGCCAAATATACAAAAAGGTATCAAAATGTACACAAACTAGGCCTAAAATACAAAACTTAAGTTGGCATGAATAAAGGTATTACATGGAGCAATTTGATGTGTATATCAAGGTATGAAGGTTACGTAAGGTCTCTCCTTGATATTTGTCATAAGAGGGACCAACTGGTCTAATAAGGTATGAGTTGAATTCAGCTCATGGTAAAATCGGATCAGACGAGGTTATTTTATGGTAGAGGCTGATAGAGCAAATGGGTCTTACGAGAATTCTCGTGGGCACAAAGTACACAAAAACACACGGTGAAAAAAGTTCACATATTCAAAAGGCGCCAACATACTAAAGGTACCAAAATGTTAAAAAAGAAGGCCTAAAATACAAAAATTAAGTTGGCATGCATAAAGGTACCATGTTGAGCAAATTTAATTTGTGACTGTGATTTATTTGTTTGGTGTTGTATTTTTTGGGTGACTTGCACACTTGTATTTCATGTCCATGAGCACTAACCAGTCATATTTCAGGATATTGTAGAAGAGGGAAGACAACAATGTTAGCTCGAAGAAAAGAAGCCATACGATATGCGTGACATCATTGCGTTTTATGCGATGCGTTGCGCGATTGAGCGAAAATTGCGTTTTACTTCGTGCGACCGGCGAAAATATCCGTGTGATTCGTGTGCCCTCCAAATTTAGGAGGAGAAGAGAGAAGACGACAAGAGAAGAGGACCGCACGAAGATTAATTTTAGTTTATTTTGGGTCGAACCGAGGTCTGGCATGCGCTGTAAACCATGGCAGTGTGTGGGATTGGAACTGTGTCACTTGGATGGAAAAGTGGTGACTTCCTCCTTGTGTCATGGTGACTTCCCGTGCATTGTAGTGGGGCGTATGCTATTCCTTGAGGGAAGGGTTATTTTTTCCTTGTATGTACTCTCTCCCCAGGCTCAAAACATCGGAACTTCACGTGAAGAGGACCCCAGCTTCACAACTAGATTAGCTTTTGGGCCTTCAGGGCCGTGATGATTGAGTCGAGTAAGGCTAGGATTTTTAGCTCGCGTTAATTTTAGTTTTTTTGTGTCGAACCGAGGTCTGGCATGCGCTGTTAACCATTGCAGTGTATGGGATTGGAACTGTGTCACTTGGATGGGAAAGTGGTGATTTCCTCCTTGTGTCATGGTGACTTCCCGTTCATTGTAATGGGGCGTATGCTATTCCTTGGGGGAAGGGTTATATATTTTCCTTGTATGTACTCTCTCCCCAGGCTCAAAACATCGGAACTTCACGTGAAGAGGACCCCAGCTTCACAACTAGGTTAGCTTTTGGGCCTTTAGGGCCGTGATGATTGCGTCGAGTAAGGCTAGGGTTTTTAGCTCGCGTTAATTTTAGTTTTTTTTGTGTCGAACCGAGGTCTGGCATGCGCTGTTAACCATTGCAGTGAATGGGATTGGAACTGTGTCACTTGGATGGGAAAGTGGTGATTTCCTCCTTGTGTCATGGTGACTTCCCGTGCATTGTAATGGGGCGTATGCTATTCCTTGGGGGAAGGGTTATTTATTTTCCTTGTATGTACTCTCTCCCCAGGCTCAAGACATCGGAACTTCACGTGAAGAGGACCCCAGCTTCACAACTAGGTTAGCTTTTGGGCCTTTAGGGCCGTGATAATTGCGTCGAGTAAGGCTAGAATTTTTAGCTCGCGTTAATTTTAGTTTTTTTGTGTCGAACCGAGGTCTGGCATGCGCTGTTAACCATTGCAGTGTATGGGATTGGAACTGTGTCACTTGGATGGGAAAGTGGTGATTTCCTCCTTGTGTCATGGTGACTTCCCGTTCATTGTAATGTGGCGTATGCTATTCCTTGGGGGAAGGGTTATTTATTTTCCTTGTATGTACTCTCTCCCCAGGCTCAAGACATCGGAACTTCACGTGAAGAGGACCCCAGCTTCACAACTAGGTTAGCTTTTGGGCCTTTAGGGCCGTGATGATTGCGTCGAGTAAGGCTAGGGTTTTTAGCTCGCGTTAATTTTAGTTTTTTTTGTGTCGAACCGAGGTCTGGCATGCGCTGTTAACCATTGCAGTGAATGGGATTGGAACTGTGTCACTTGGATGGGAAAGTGGTGATTTCCTCCTTGTGTCATGGTGACTTCCCGTGCATTGTAATGGGGCGTATGCTATTCCTTGGGGGAAGGGTTATTTATTTTCCTTGTATGTACTCTCTCCCCAGGCTCAAGACATCGGAACTTCACGTGAAGAGGACCCCAGCTTCACAACTAGGTTAGCTTTTGGGCCTTTAGGGCCGTGATAATTGCGTCGAGTAAGGCTAGAATTTTTAGCTCGCGTTAATTTTAGTTTTTTTGTGTCGAACCGAGGTCTGGCATGCGCTGTTAACCATTGCAGTGTATGGGATTGGAACTGTGTCACTTGGATGGGAAAGTGGTGATTTCCTCCTTGTGTCATGGTGACTTCCCGTTCATTGTAATGGGGCGTATGCTATTCCTTGGGGGAAGGGTTATTTATTTTCCTTGTATGTACTCTCTCCCCAGGCTCAAGACATCGGAACTTCACGTGAAGAGGACCCCAGCTTCACAACTAGGTTAGCTTTTGGGCCTTTAGGGCCGTGATGATTGCGTCGAGTAAGGCTAGGGTTTTTAGCTCGCGTTAATTTTAGTTTTTTTTGTGTCGAACCGAGGTCTGGCATGCGCTGTTAACCATTGCAGTGAATGGGATTGGAACTGTGTCACTTGGATGGGAAAGTGGTGATTTCCTCCTTGTGTCATGGTGACTTCCCGTGCATTGTAATGGGGCGTACGCTTTTCCTTGGGGGAAGGGTCATTATTATTTGTATGTACTAACCCGCTCTCTCCATAGGCTCAAGATATTTCCGTGGTCGAAGTAATGAAGACGTCTGAAGATTGAGACAATCAGTTAACTGAAGATGGGACGTGAAATATCAACCAGGAATTTCTTCCCATGGAGATCGGTAAGAATCAAGTTTTAAAATAAATGTCTCCATTGCTCTTATGGATGTTGTTTCATTTTTTATATTTGACCACATTGTGAGGGCGATATAATGCGTTTGGTGGGCGAGTGAGTGAAAGTGTATCCCATAAACTTATTTCTTGATAAGTTTCCAAATTAAAATTATAACTTCATCTATTTTCTCAACCGAGTACCATTAAAACTAGATTCACCATAAAAATCGAAGCTTGATTAATAAACTTATACAGTTATACTCAATAGTAGTTCTCGAACACCAATTACTGTTTCAACTTAGTTTTCAGTTGGTAATTTTTTAAATTTTAATGCTTCATTACTGTATCGGATTGAGTTGTCATTTTTTTTATTCTTGATGGAATACCATTGCCATACCATTTGGATTACTTTCCTCGTTTCTTGATTTTTCTGCGCCATTAAAAGAAGACATCCTATGTTCTCTTTCCTTAAAAATAAATTTAAATTCATCCTTTATTAAACGTCTTTGTCTCACACACGCTCGCATGCCACGATCTCTGAATGTTATCAGTTTTTACAATTTTTTAAGAGCGTTTGAATATGCAATCAGTGCATTGTTGAATCATTGATTCATATTGGAGATTTTTTCCGTTCCTTATTAATGAATTCGACTCCTTCCCAAAAATTTTCCAAAAGTAGTTATTCTTGGAGCATAATTTTTTATTTTCGTGAATAAGATTGAATACCTTTGAATGCGTAGATAACATTTTATACTGTTGCCTACGTAGATATTCAATAGAAATAACTTAAAATCTATTTTCCACAGACCTCAATTTAAAGCTTTGAAACATAAGTGTAAGTTAACTTAGTTTATTCTATAACTTAGTATACCACTCTGAAGAAATGTCTCCATATCTCCTAATTTTTATTATCTTTCCTCTCTGTCAAAATGAATCACCTTTTCAACTTTTCGTTAAGAGGTAAGACACGCGCTTTTTATGCCATTACGTACAATTAGCGCACGGCTGCATATAAATTCAATTCTTGAGTCCCAATAAATCTCACTGCATTTTAATGGTGTTTATGTGAATCCACGGAGGAAATTCAATTCCCGTTTCTCTCTCTCCAGCTACAAGTCATTCATCTTGGAGGATGTGGGCAGGAAGCCGTTGGAAAAATCGTGCTAATCCGGAATGCGATAGTTCACTGACATCACCCCAAAAGGTAAGAAATGCATTCCATTACGCTTTTTCTGTGTGTCCGTAAATTAATTAAAAGTGTGAATATTTTTTAAAAAGTGGGAGATACTTTTATATTGGTTAAATGCGGTAGTATTATTTTTATTGGACTTGTTCGTCGTGGTATGTTGCAATTGATCTGATACCTTTGCGTCGAGACATAAAGGCTTCCAGATGGCGGATTTTTATTCGGAGACCTTATATTTCAATTTTTGCCGTTTTTTAGAGTGCACGGAAAGGAGAAATAATTAATGAAATAACAATAATAGAAAAAGATTTAAAATCATTCTTCCGATATCTCCAATTCTTCCGTAGTATTCGTTGCGGTTACCGTTATTACCAGTGTTTTTCATTCAGTCGGGGTGGATATCGGAAACCCAGTTCAACATAAGTTTGGTAGTAATCCTGTCTGCTAAACTATTTCCTGCAAAAGATGAAAAGTACTACTTTATATTAAATTGCTCAGTGTTTTTCCATATTTTTGTTAGAAGTTCGGCTGCCTTTAAAAACAGATCATCAAGTTCGCTGCATGCTTTTCTGTTTTATTGAAATTTTCAGTTCGCTGTCTCGGAAGTAAAAAAAATATTTTTCGCCAAACCAGTGCCGCGCGTGATTTTGTAGCCATTCTTCCCCCTTTCCTCGATAGAGAATTCTCAACCGTCGTCCAGTCTTCCACGGGTATTTTTTCAGCTTTGCGAAAGTAGAATGATGAATACTGTATTCGTGATTTGATCTGGAGAATCGATTTTCACGGAGTGCTGAGCCGAATAATCTACTTGTTTTTCGGAAATATTTTAAGGTGCCCAGTAATAGATTTTTTGATGTGGTTAGGAAGAGGTTTAATTGAAGCTTCATATGGCCTGAAATTCTTTAATGGTGCCATAAATCACAAAATGTTTAAAAAATAGCATGACTATTTTATTATCATTAAATCACTTGTAGGGTAGATAATTATGTGCGATGGAACTGTAAATAATAAATATTTTTAAAAATTATAAATATATATGAATTAATGTTATTTTGTAAAGAAATGGACAGGAAAATATTTTACAACGCCTATCAAAGCACCTAATTTTTGGCAAAATATAAATCATCATGTACTACATTGATAATGTTTTCCAGAGATTTTTAACGAATAATAGTACTTATTGTTCTAAAATTGGGGCTGAACAATAAAAATTAGTATTCATTTCCAAGAAAGCCATATTTTTCGTATCCATTTGATCCAAGATGATTATTTATACTAATTGTTCTAAAGAAAAAATGAATTTTCACGCTAAATTCTTATTTGATTCAATTGTATCTTGCGCGATTTACGAGACTAATAAGAAAGTAATATTTGGAAGTATCAGGATGTTCACTTTCTTTTGTATTATACCTCTTTTTTAATATTTGATTTGTATCTTTGAATGTTTGATGTAGTTTAGTGTTTTGAAGGGTGCATTTTATTTATTTTTCTAGCTGTTAAAATGCCAGTTAATCCTTGCATACGTCAATTTCATTTGTACCTATTGCATTGACCCTAAATGCCTCGGCATAATTGAATATTATAGCTGAAGTTTCCCCTCTCACGGTGCCATCCATTTCTATTTAATCCTGAGAGTATATTTTTTTACGTTTCCTAAAAGATATCTTGTCAGCCACATTAGATGAAAATTAGTTTTTTCAAATAATTTTCGTTGACCTTTTTTTTACCCTTGCCTTCGTTTTGCTTTTTTCGATGATAAATTAATCTTTTTAGATAATACAAATTTTAAGCAGGGACCAAATATTCAGCAACGACACTGATTAAGTTTTTTTTTCAATTTCGACATCCATTTCCGTTATTTTTAGAACTGAATCATGTGAGTAAAATCCTTTTTTTTCAATTACATTCTTATTTTTTCCACTTTGTTATGTCAAGAATGATAACCTTCGTGCCTTACAAGGAGACCTTTCCACCTAATTGTTGAGTACATTGGATATTTGTTTTTTAACAGGGAGAGAGGGACAGCTTGCAATTACGGACCTTGAAGAAGCAGCTTTAGGAATATAATTAACGTGGAATGCCTCTACATTGACCAATTGAAGTGACTCAGGAACTCAGCAATTATGGAGAAGGAAACGAATTGTATAGACTGAGAAGTGAAGAGCGTCAAGAAATGAAGACAACAGTGGGAACATATGACCCATTTGAAGAATCAAGAGATGAAGAATGGTGGCGTCCCGAAGACTGAAGACTGAGATTATATTTTGTTTCATATTTTGTGTCTATTTCATTGTATGCGCCTTTTTATATTTTTTTGATTAATTTGATTTAATTTGTGTGAATGAGTGAATGAGATTTAGTTGGCGTGTGAGAATGGGATTCAATGTGAATGTGAGAATGGTATTTAGTATATTTGTATAAGAGTAATTGAGTACGTGTGTGTTAGATGGCGTGCATTACAGTGAATGATTGTGCGTTATTTAATGTGAATGACGTTGTTACTTGGTGTGAATGATAGTATTTTATTAAGTCTGAATGAGAGGAATGTTATTTCGTGCGAATGAAGTATGCTATTTCGTGTGAATGAGGTATGAAATATGATGTGAATGGTGTATATTATTTCGTGAGAATTGGAATGTTGTATGATGTGAATGAGGTATGTTTTCTTCGTTTGAATGAGAGTGTAATGTAGTAAAAATGAGTAGTTCTTCGTGTGAATTAGGTAGTTTTTTATGCGAATGATGTGTGTTTTTTGGTGTGAATGTGGGGTGTTATATTGTGTGAATGAGGTATATTATTCGTGTGAATTTGGTATATTAACCGAGTGAATGAGGGTATAATTTTTATAGTGAATGAGGTATGCCATTTGTGGATGAGGTATATTATTAGAGTGAATGAGGGTATATTATTTAGTCTGAATAATGTATGCTATTTCGTGTGAATGAGGTATATTATTCGTGTGAATTTGGTATATTAACCGAGTGAATGAGGGTGTATTATTAAAGTGAATTAGGTATGCCATTTCGTGTGGATGAGGTATATTATTAGAGTGAATGAGGGTATATTATGAAGTCTGAATGAATTATGCTATTTCGTGTGAATGAGGTATATTATTCGAGTGAATAAGGGTATATTATGAAGTCTGAATGAATTATGCTATTTCATGTGAATAAGGGATGTTGTTCGTGTTGATGTGGTATATTATTCGAGCGAATGAGGGTATATTATTTAGTGTGAATTATTTATGCTATTTCGTGTGAATGTGGTATATTGTTGGAGTGAATGAGGGTATATTATTAAGTCTGAATGAGGTATGCTATTTCGTGCGAATGAAGTATGCTATTTCGTGTGAATGAGGTATTAAATATATTGTGAATGGGGTATATTATTTCGTGTGAATGTGGAATGTTGTATGATGTGAATGAGGTATGTTTTCTTCGTTTGAATGAGAGTGAAATGTAGTAAAAATGAGTAGTTGTTCGTGTGAATTAGGTAGTTTTTTATGCGAATGATGTGCGTTTTTGGTGTGAATGTGGGGTGTTATATTGTGTGAATGAGGTATTCAATTCGAGTGAATGAGGGTTATTATTTAGTCTGAAAAATGTGTGCTATTTCGTGCGAATGTGGTATAATATTCGTGTGAATGGGGTTATATTACTTAGTCTGAATGAGGTGTGTTATATGATGTGAATGAGGTATGTTATTTCGTGTGAATGTGGAATGTTTTATGATATGAATGAAGTATGATATCTAGAATGAAAGAGTTGTGCTATTTGGTGCGAATGAGATATTTTATTTCCTTTGAATGCATTTATTCTTTATTATTTATTCATTTATTATGTATTATTTAATCTGAATGACGTATATGTGTGAATGATGGTATTTTGTTAATTGCGAATGGCCTTGTGTTACTGAGTGGGAATGAAGTTTTAATATATTTGGTGTGAATGAAAGTACCAAGTAGTTTTCATTGGAGGAAGCCATGTATTGGGATGGCTGAAGTAGTGCTTGTTTCTATCGTAGAACTTGGGTAGCGCAGAGTAGATGGTAGTGTAGTGCATGTCCCCCTCAAATCCAACTGCGTCCTCAACGTGGAGAGGGGGTGTAACAGCGGACAGTCATGTTTCAACGATGTTGGCATGGTGATTTAAAACAAACTTTCATATTTTTCTCGGCAGTTTACCTGCTGATTTCTCATTTTTAGCATTTGCCGAGTACTATGAATTAATGAAAACTGCTTAGATGGTTTCAATATGTAAAACTGGTGAACTAGTTTCTACGCATGACTTTCCGCTGGCTAATGCAGTTGGTGACTTAAGTATGTATCAGAGTGTGTATGAATTCATTTACATTTGTCGCAATTGTAAGTGTTTCGTTTTTTTAAATATGAATTCAATTCCATTTCAATAACAATTTCTGATTCCTTTTGTTAAATTAGCCCGTACTATAATGCATTTCAATTCAACGTGCAATAAATTTTTTTGAGAGTGTAAACCTTTTTATTTTCAATAAAATTGTATGATTTACTAACATTTCACTCCGAGTGTTTCTTTACTTAATTCGCTTTTGCGGAAAAAATTAAAACTGCCCATTTATACTAGGTAGGCCTTACAGAGTACATTGCATATATATTAATCATATTATTATGTAATCATATTATTAAATAATCAGAGAGCCGTAATTTATATGTAGTAATTATATACTTTATTCATATGTTTATTTGAGGAATAAATAATTTTACATTGCCTACTTTTAACTGATTATCTTCGCCGACAAAAACCAATGTACTTGGTATTTTTCAATGTCAGTGTTTTTTCCTTATTTACATCAATAAAATTCAATGAAGCGCCATTTTCTAATTTCAAAATTTGTATTTATGCATATCTAACGACGGAGATAGTACTTTAAAATTATCTATTATTTATATCTGCTTTGCGGAAACATTGTATTTGTTTATTTTTCTGTTTTTTTAGGTCTTGTTATTTTCAATAAAACAAATACTTCCATGCGCG
Organism: Ischnura elegans; assembly: GCF_921293095.1. Classification (NCBI taxonomy): domain Eukaryota; kingdom Metazoa; phylum Arthropoda; class Insecta; order Odonata; family Coenagrionidae; genus Ischnura; species Ischnura elegans. The sequence goes on along the minus strand of NC_060248.1, from coordinate 129,774,213 downwards.
TAACTTTCAAAATCTGCCTATTTAATTTGCTAGAGCGAGAATTATGAATTGTAAATTACATATATTTTATAATATACGGAAACGTTATTTAAGTGCGTAATTTGTAAATTAAATTGTATTTTACTTTTAACGTTAACCAATTTTATGCATTTCTGTGATAAATAAAATCTGAAAAGTTCGTATTTTTATTTCCTACGTTATCCTCGACCAATGGAAGTTTTTTGTTAAGGGTATGCAATGAATATAAGTAATGCAGTGTGAATACGAGTGTATGAAAATTGGGAAGACGACTGTATATTTGTTAGTACGAATAAGAGCATGTAAATATGGTAATAAGAGTGTTGTTCAGTATGAATTAGCGCATATGATTAATTGTGAATCACTGCATGTCAATCATTGAGATGATATTATATATTTTTGTGTATGTAATTTAGTGCAATGAGTGTTGTTAATTACCATGAATGAGATTACATTAAGTGCGAATGATTTTTTTGTCGAAGTTTGTGGTATCAGAGTATTTTTTTAGTGTGAATGCGAGCATGTAATTCAGTGAAATGAGAATGTCGTTTAGTATGAGAGTGTATATTAAAGAAGTGTGAATCAAGTGAATGCAAGTTAGTGAGATGGCATTACATATATATTTATAATTTTGAATGAGTGTACTTAAAGAAGTGTAATGTGAGCATGTAGTTTACTGTGGTTGAGGGTATATGGAATTTAACTGGTAAGAGTAAATTGTTTTTTTTGCGCCTGAGAGTACATAACTAATTCTGAATTAATTTATTGGCATGAGTGTTGTTTAGAACGAATTAGACGCTGTAATTAAGTGTGAATGATTTTGCCTGAGTGGATGTATATTTTTGTGTGAATGATGGCATGTAATTTAGTGTGAACGAGGGTGTTGTCCTTGTTATCAACAAATGTAAGTACTATGGTCTGGAGTGCATGTACAAATGGACAGAAGTATGGAGGTAAGCGAAAAAAACTAAGGTCATTACTCACAATCTTGGAAATCGTCCTATGATCAGGTGATCTGAAACTAGTCTACCATCATAAAAGTATCAAAAAATGTATAGACTTCACTTGACTTTGGGTATTTATTGTACCTGTCCCAGGTGAGTCCGCAATCCCTCTTCCCCTCGACCACGGATCTTTTACAGAGTATTAGTCACTTGAATCGGGTATCGCCAATCAGCTTCGTTATTTATCGCGCAGGCCAATTTCAGTTCACGTTGTAGCTGATGGAGTCGAGCCATGAGGAGGACTGATACAATAACTTCCTCCCCCTACCAATTGCATCGGTATCATCAAGCAACCACGCGGTTGTTGTGTATGATATAGATTTTCGGAATTAAAAACCCTTACTAATAAATAAGTAAATGAATAAATAAATGCGCGTAAAACATGACTCTGGTTAAAAATGGTAAAAGTGGCATTCAGCATTGGAATTAAAACCAATAAATAATAATAAAAATCCTGGAGAACAGTAACAGAGTGGTTTTTGGGGAAAAAAACCCTCCTGGAGCTCACTGAAATTTTTAAGTGTAATCTATTTTACTTAGTTGCATTAATATTACCTATAGAATAGTGTAAAGACTAATAAAAGACCCCTCAGATAGCCATAAAACCGACCAATTTGAACCATTTAAATACGTATGTATCTTTAGAAAAATTGGTTAAAAATATAGTATAAAATAGGTAAATTGGGTAATATAAAATAACATGAATTTTAGAGATTTTTAATAAATGAGTTTCTTTTGTAAAGTTACATAGAGGTATATATAGGGTTAAAAATAGAAAATTTTTGGGTGTCAAATAGTTATCGTCCCATTCTGTTATGATAACACGTGATGAAATGCAATACATATCATCAATGTCTATAAAAGTCATTGTGCAAACGAAATTTATAGCCTAAGCGCGCATCACGTGATCACTTTTCCGTACACACAGTGATAGCTTTTGCGATGGCTTTCCATTCGGTCGGTCCTCCATTTGTCCTTGATAAATATATATCACACAAAACGCGACTCGCGGCACGAACTTAGTCCATTGGAGCTTTGGCGCGTGTGGGGCGGTTACTCGTGGCGCGATATCCCAGGAACCAACCGACAGAAATGAAAGATATTCTTGACTTGATGCACTGGAAATGTATAACGTGTCGCTGTAAAAAAAATCGTAAGAACGATTGAAAAATCCGGGAGTGGCATTATCATCAGGTATGTCCGAAAAACACCCAAAACAAATACCACACTGAAATAAACTAGTGAAATAAAACATTCCACTAGACGCGATTTTTTCTTGATTTCGAAAAGGCTTTTGATAAAGTGCCCCACGGAAAGTTAAAAATAAAACTGAAATCTTATGGTCTAGAGGAAGATGTTATTTCCTGGATAAGAGAACTTTTGAGCGACCGCGTGCAAAGAGTAGTATTAGACGGTGCAGTCTCTAATGAGGTTAGATTCACTTCTGGCGTCCCTCTGGGTAGTGTAACGTGTTCAAGGACTTTGCATGAGAAGGACGTTAAAGATATCGGTCTGTAATCAGATGGCTGATCCTTGTCTCCACTTTTGAATATTGGTGATACATTAGTAATTTTCTAGCCAATAGGCACTTCGTGTTGCTTCATGGTTTTACTGAATATTTACTGCAAGAAGGGAGAAATTTCTGAGGCTAGTTCTCTATATCAGTGGCGTAGCCAGGTGGGGAGGGGAAGGTCCGTGGGGTCCGGACCCCTCCCCAAAATATACAAGCACAATCATTTTCCTTCATAAAAGAAAACAAATATTGAAAAATTATGAATATATCAAATATTTTTTTAACAATTGAAGTTTTTTCGATTATGAAAAGAGTTAAAATTAGTTTAAAACTGTCGACTAGGTACCCTGTTTTTTGAAAGTTTTCCCCCCTGATTTTGGACCCCCCTCCCGAACGAAATTCCTGGCAGCCTCTGCTCTATATACTCGAGAAGTGATTTCGTTTGGATCAGGTGATTTATCTGGACTGAACGATAAGTCAGCTGCACATTTCCTTTGTTAATTATGGATATAAAATTCACCGTTCGTTATTTTGAGAAATTATGAAATTAAACTATAGCTAACGAAAAGTGGAGTGGCATAGGAGAGTGGCGTAACTATGGAGGGGATATGGGGATGGATCCCCCCAGAGCACCAGAGAAATAAACACAGTATTTAAAATATCGCCTTGTTTTGAAATATATAAGCTGCATCTGCTTTAATTTAAATTTTTAGTGCCAAAATGATTTAAAATGCACATCCAGGCATATCATTTTTCAAACATTCTCCCCCCCTCCCCCAAGCGTATTCCTATAAGTTACGCCGCTGGCATAGGACATAGGCCAGGTGTTCCACAAGGAAGCGTAATCGGGCCCCTGTTGTTCATTATGTACATTAATGATCTCTGCTCCCGCATTAGCAGTAAAATACGTTTATTTGCTGACGACGCTGTCATATATCGCGAAATTAGTGATCACTCTGACTATGAAACTCTATCATCTGACTTAAACAACGTTTATTTGTGGATTCAAGAGTGGGGACTCGATCTTAATCTGAGAAATTGCATGACGGTACATTTCTTGCGGAATTCGTCCTACTATAACCATGTTTATGCAGTGGATGGTATTAACATAAAGGCAACAGACGAAGTAAAGTACCTGGGAGCTTTGATAACCTCGAACCTTTCGTGGGGAACACATATAAGGAATATTTGCAGAATAGCCCTGAAGAAATTAGGATTCGTCAAGCGTATTGTGGGAAGATTTTCGGATGAGAAAGTAAATGAAAGGTGCTATTTCGCACTCGTCCGTCCGCACCTTGAATATGCAGCGAGCGTATGGGATCCGGTGCAGAAAGACTTAATCCGTGAAATTAATAAAATACAAATGAAAGCTGCACGATTCGTTATAAACCCGCTTCGGGCGTACAGAAAGTGTTACACAGATGTTAAACGAATTAGGTTGGGAACCGCTGTAGATTCGGAGGCTGCGCGTTAGACTTGGAATGCTTGGGCAATTGACAATGGATATATTTAAGAGCGACACAGAGAGCATTATATTGGAGCCACACTATATTTCCAGGTCCGATAGAAGTGATAAATTAAGAGAGATGTTTTGCCGAACGGATAGATATGGGATTTCGTTTTTCCCCCGAACCATTAAGGACTTAAATAAACGCTAGTCCCAACTTCGTTAGGGCACTTCATTTTTTTTTAGCTGTAAGCGGCTGGTGTCCTAACAATCCCTGCCACACGCCTTTTAAGCGGCTTGCGGGGTATATTGTAGATGAAGATGTTGCTTCTCCTAGGCTAGTGGTCTCCCTCCTCAGCGGTTGCATCCTGGCCAGTCGCCCAGTAGCGGAAACAGAAAGAACTCCAGTGGGAAGGGAGGGGGAGCAAAAAATATCTTGAGCTGCCTTTATTTTTATCGTAGTGAAAAAGTAATCAAGTCACATGCAAAGTTTGAGAAATTTTTATTTAAACAAGTTATACAAGGAAATGTCATCTTACGATATAAAAAGTTACAATAGGGTGGTTTCCTATTATTTTTTATTGCCTAAATAGAAAGATTATTACTCCTGGAGTAGGTACGTATTTCACGCTTTTAGATTTTTAAATGACGATATCTATTTTTCGCGATTAAATGAAAAGTGAAAAATTTCAAGCGCGCGAAAACGAAACGCGTAAGTAGGAATGATGGGAAAAAGTCCGTGCGACGCATTTCTGGTTCCCCCTCCCGCCTTGTGAGGTGACCTTGATCGAGGCTCTGAGCGCTGATAGGACGCAGGATGCTAGCGACTAGCTGAGTACCTTGTTGGCTGGTAGCGCATGGCTTAAAAAAGGTTTATTAATACCTTATCAAACGAAGAAAACTTCTATCCTCTCGTGTAGAAACTAGGTCCCTGTGACGTCATATGGAGTGGAATCGCATGGGCGCCAATCTGTCCTTTTTCAAATGAGGATAAAATTTGACCCTTGCCATTCGTCTAAACCGGTATTTAAAAACCAAATAATTTGTGTATTATGAATACACTAATGGTGGGTAACGAATCGCAATCAATGCCTTTCGTTTTCTTTGATGAAGGAAACTACCCTATTACGGTTCTGCAATATTTGGCAATGGGGGGGACCCTCCGCCCCCCCCTCCTAGGTTGGAAAGAAGGACCCTCCCATGTGTATCCGCCAATGCAGTCGCCCCAATAGTGACAAAATTTCCGCTTCGAACCCTCACAGTCTATTTCGGGGCGAAGGAATATCACGTCTCCTCCCAACACTTAACTCCCTCTAAGTGCCGTTTTCCATGTAGCATGTAGTGGAGCACTCAATGAAAGTGCTACTACACAACCGGAGTCACTCACGCGAGAGATTTAAGGTATAAAATTATCCATGACCCTCCATTTTCCCGTTTTCTTTGACCAAGGCGAAGGATATATTTATATACAATTCTGTAAAGGATCTATCGTTACTCCTGGAGGATGTCAATTAATGGAGGGCTGACGTAAGGTGTCTTCAGGTTGGAAATGGGTCGAATAGCTTAAATTATGAGCCGACTTGATGTGTGAAATTCAAGAACAGAAATGGTTTGAATTTTAAAATAATTGTTGTCGCATCGTTCATATAATTGGCTTGCGTGGTTGATTTAATGCTGTAGATCAAAAGGTATCGAAAATGAGCTCCGGATTTGAGCTCCTCCTAGGATGTGAATTCGGTATGGTGTGGCCGCAAATTTGTCACCGTGGGTGAGTATTATGGACTGAATGTAGTGTTTTTTATTTGATTGGGCACATGAGTGCATGGCATTATTTTAAGTTATGCATTAACAATAAGGCGTAGTCATTCTTGAAATGTCGTGATAATTATTTGTGATATACGTTAAGATAATTTTTTATATCTTCTTTCTAATATTTTCAGATGTATGTGAAATCAATTTCCATTATTGTCATGATGAGATTCCTTGGCGTAATTTGATCGCGGAAACTAGCACGTGGGACTCTGCCCTTAGAAAGGAAATTTCGTTGGGAAGAGTATTTCTTAATACGTCATAGCCTTCGCGATATCTCCACGGTGTCAAACTGCAGATAATGATTTCCGCGAGGTTTCAGCTGTACCGACGTTCGGCCGATACTTAAAATTGTTGCGCTGCTCGCTACCGAATTTCCTCTGATTACCTTTGATAGAAGCATTACCTTTCCATTGATCATTGTCAGTAGTAAAAGGAACTTGATCGTGTAAATTCTTGAGTTGAAATCATAAAGATCATCCACCTACCTTTTAAAATAATGTCTTTCTGATTTTGTATCTTCTTTTGTCTCTTTTTTCCACTTAAAGCGGATTAGATGACAAATTCGTGTCGACGACGGCCAGATAACTGCATAAACACCTCAAGAAATCTTCAAAAAATACTCTCATATAAGTTACTCTGCGTGACTTTGCCGAAACCCCGTTTGAAACTCTACCTAAATGTAAAAATTTGTCGAAAAACAGTATCCACCATTTTGTAACTGCATGGTAAGAATTTATCGATGATATTCTTAAAGATTTCGGAAAATTAAAGAAAAAACACCATGGCAACAGATTATGTGGTTTCATGTTCCAGTGGCGCAGCGAGGGGGGTTTTTGGGGGATAAAACCCCCCCCAGACCTCAGAGAAACTTTTATGTTTTATCCATTTTACTTCATTTGATTATTACACTTATGGCAGAGTGTAAGGATTAATGATATATCTCTTAGAAAGCCATAAAACTCATCAGTTTGATCCATTTAAATTCCGAGCCGTAAACGACGGCCGGCGGAAACTCGTGTCGTCTGAAAGTGGTCTTACGTCTGAATCATGTACATATACAATAATTCTTCGACATACGAGCAAGATGAGTTCCGAGAGCTTGTTCGTAAGTTGACAAACTTATGCAAGGCATCGAAAAGTGTTGTTATCCTGCAAAATGCAACACTGCATTACATTTTTGCGTTAATCACGTCCGCTTAGTTTATCCATCCAGGTGTCGCTGTACTGGCGCTGTGAACGGTTTATTGTTGCGGTGTGGCAGTGAATCATGCGAATTAAGTGTCAATTAAAGTAACAATTTAGGCTACATCGCAGAATACAGAATATATTTTGAACTGACTCACAGGTTACAACAAATAAATGGATGACGTCATCAGAAGTTGGGGGACTTTCACCATTCATACTAATGCTATGCAGTATGTGTAAACTGTGCTCCAAGCATATTAATGCGGCCCTTCATAATCATCATGGACCACTAATGTTTCCAGGGAATGCCTATTCAATATTGTAGGCTATATTTCTGCCCAAAAAAGATTACATTAGACCCAGATAGGGTAAAAATGTTGAATTTTTAAAATAAATATCTAGAGAAAAACCGGTGGCTGCCTGATGGAATGTTATACATTGGTCGATAATGCATTCTTTAACAACACGTTATTCAAACTTTTTTGCTTGGGAAATAAAATTATGGAGACTGTCTTAAGTTTCTTTTTTATAGAGCTGTCCTGCTAATTTACATCGTTAGAGAAATTATTATCATACATTTCTTGTGGTTGCTCTTTTAAATTTGCCAATAATTCAGATAATAAGAGTTCATCCGAGTATCAAGAACCGATGAGGGAAAACCCGGACCGGTTCCGAGAACCAAGAAAATTTAAGAACAGACTCATCGTTACTTAATATTATTGTACAAAAATGTTGTATTATTTGTGCCACTAGTTTCACCAAACTATGGTAATCTAAGGTACACTATAAACTCTCGTGGAAGGTTACTTGGGGATTCCTCTGTGTCAGGTTCTCCAACTCCATCTCGGCCGACGTTTTGGTGTACGAGTTATCCATGATTATCAGGGCATCTTGTGATGGACAACTGGTGCATCGAAATGTCGGCCGAGATGGGATTGGAGAACCTGATGCGGTGGAATGCCTGAGTAACCTTCTGTGATTGTATATGCCAGGAAAGCCTGTGATCATTGTTTACAATAAACTCAATTTTCCAAAGGAGGTTAACAAAAAGTTGTCATTAAGGATGGTTAAATCTGCAATGCTCACAAATCCAAAGTCAAATCTCTCTGGGGGGATTTTAATCAAAATTTGATTCCATATTCATAACATTTAAAAAATTTAGTGATAGCATGCATGTGCACTCATCTGGAGGAGGAAATGTTTCACGAGTAATGAACAGGTAGGTGAGTAATGAGCGATGCCACTCCTTGGGTACCCACAGCTGAGGCCTTTATGCACCATGAGGGACGGGTTAGGGAAGGAAGGGTGGATAGAAACCCAGCATCAATATAACGAAACTGCTCTTTACGAAAGGCACTTAGGGGACCTCAGTTTAACGTCTTAGGAGACATCCATCAATTACCTGAGCCATTTAGCAGGGGAAGGGACCAAGCCGAGTCTGACCCAATCTCACATGAGAAAGATCTGGCAAGTATCACATAATTTTTTCTGCAAGAAATGGTGTAAAATCTGATTCTAGACAGCAATATTAGTAATCTTAAAATATGTACTATTCTTCAGTCTTAAATAATCTGATATACAAATAATTAAACAAATAGCTTTTTAATCTAATTAAGCATAGATTAATGTATTTATACTGAAAATAGTGAATTTTGAACAATTTCATGTGTGATTAGATGGAAGGGGAGGGGGTTGAGCCTAATGTCATGATATCTCACCATGGGGAAAAGGGGGTCCAAAAATTGCCAAAATCACCCTCATCTGGCATTCTGGGAGTGGTGAACTTGAGGTTCCCTCCACCAAACATGGAAGCAGGGATTCTATTTGAACTTTGACCCACTGGGTGGGAAGCCAACACTTATGCAACCACACCAACTTGATATACACACAATATTCTTCATAAGGCCTTGATGTCTTCAGGTGTCCCACCTTGATGATGAAGTTGTCCTGCCTTCTTATGAGTTATATTTTATTACTGATTATTAATTTTCGAAGACTCACTTCACTTTCTCCCACACTTCATATCACATCCTTATTACTTAGTTGATTCATTTCATCGTTATCATCATTCATAGTACCACATTTTGAATATTTGCACTCTTGACTTTTCTGCAGCTATCTATGTTCATGTCTTTCCGTCATTGAGGAACACACTCTATAAGTAGCATCTGATGAAATATCTCCTTACATCTATGCCTGTATTCTCAGCTATAAGTTTCTTCTATTTGTACAATATCCTGTTTGCATTTGCTTGTGTACTGACCATTTCGTTCTTGCTTCATCCAATCTTATTTATTCAACATCCTAGGTAGCGAAACTCACCTTTTAGAGCTTACATTTTCCTTGTTCTATAATTTTTATAGTCTCCATTCGTCCGCTGCAATTTAATATCTTAGTTTCTTTTCATTAATTTGTAGCTGAGATCTTGTAATTGTTTTCAATAGTCATCTTATTGTCATTTTGTGAGTGCTAGGTTGCCAGCAAATCACAACATGCTGAATCTTTATTTTGGAGAACATATTAATTCAGAAAACACTTCTAAGTGTTCCTAGTGGCGCAAAATGACCCTGCTGTAAATGAAAAGTCTTGTTGTTGCAGTTTTAACCTGAACTTTAACCGTGGCTTGATATTTTCTGCGCATGCTCTTGTGGAGGCAATATTATTAAATCATCAATTATTTGTTGATCTTCTTCCTGTGGTAGATTCAATCAATCTCAATTCAATTTACATTGTCGACCAATGCTTACTCAAAACTATGTAGGTATATTGTAAGAACCTTATCATTGAGTAACGCCACTTGGGAGGTTGATTTGATTGGGTGAGACCCATGCCCAGGTGAGTTTGTTTGTAAACCCCTTGGTCATTCCATTTGAATACACTTTGAGAGAGGTGTTTAACAGAAGGTTTTGATGATTTCATTCCAGATGCTATCTTTTTCATTGTGTGGGCCATTCTTGTAAGTCTTAGGAACTTGAAATAAAAATAATATTCACTTATTATAGGTTAAGCTAGAGGTTATTTTGAGGTTGTGTTTGGATATTGAGTACAAATCTAAGGAATGTTCAAAGAAAAACTGAAAAATGTTAACAAAAATAGCTTTGGAGTCACAGGTGCACATTATTAGAAAGCATCCTAGAAAGATTAAAAAGATATCCAGCTAAAAAAGTTTGGAAGAACATTATATCTTTTATCAAAATAGCATTATTAAACCGCTAGGAACAAATTAATGAGATCCCTCTGAACTGTGAACAGTGAGGCTTGAGTTCCTACCCCACATAGGTTGACTATCGTAAGAAATGCATATATGTACTCCTAAATGGATATGTGGTCATACTTTATCTACAAGAAAAATTATGGTGTAGTTACAATAAATATCACTCGCTGAAAACTGAAAATGAGGTGCAGACAAAACAGTTTTGTGATTAACCTTGTAAAATGCTGTTTCGGATTTATAAAATGATGTTCACTTCTTTCTGCTATAAATAATTATTATATTTAATTAGCATACTTATTTTTAAATTCGCAACACATGCATAGGAAAATATACTTGAGTTTTAAGGTTTGATTTTGGTCATTTATTGAACTCTTCAACTCTTTGGGAAAGTTTTTCTCCATTTTTCCAGCCACCTGCCACCTTCAGTGTCTGGAACTGGCTTTTCTTCCACTTTTTTCATGATTGGCTCTTATGAGTCGGAGCATCAATTTTCACATGTCGTCTCCTTTGTGCTTCCTCGGGTCCAAGTGGTTGGGTATTAGTCTGCGGCCCAACTTCAAATAGCACTTGGAAATCTGCATGGTCTCCAAGGTGGAAGCCGAGACCCACCCTTGAATCGAGTACTAAATACATATTGATGGAAAAAGTGTTTGACCAATCTTTAATGCCTCATTAAACCATGTTTAAAATTTATTTTGTTCCAAAATTATGTGTAATGTGTGGCATATCATTTTCAAAATTTGTTGCATTGTGATTTTACATTACATAATATACTTCAACATTCTAGGTTTTCAGTATTAGCATGTGGTATAACCATCTACATTGCCATCCCATTTATTGAGAGGTAACTTGCACAGTAAAGGGGGATCTGATATTAAAATTTCTTGGGTTTCTTGAAATTCCTGTCAAATGATTTTGAAAGGTACGTTAATGAGAAAGTTAAAAATGGTTTTTGGAAATGGTTTATCTTTAAAAAGTTGGAATGGAAAATGATGGCTTTAAACCTGGTAATTCATGAGAAAAATATTTCCTCAAAATTCAGTGATATAATTTTATTTGTTGTATCAATGGCTGATTGATTAGTTAAAAAATTTATTCTTCAGCAATTGATAGTAATTTAGACAGAAATTCTTAATTTATGTGAGGTAATAATTTGAGTGTGTCAAATGTTGATGTTTCCAGGTTTTTTAATTTATATACTTGTGTGTCACTAATCTGCATCTATAATGTACAAACTATGTGGTAACATGCCATTTGGCATCCATTATAATAATGTGCTTTAAAAATAGACAAAAGGCAAGAAAAATAAACCAGTATGAAATCTGAGGCCTCCATGCTGCTCGCGTAATCAAATTAAAAATCAATGCCTTGAAGCCCGCACAACATCCTGGAATTCCTCTGAACTGGGAAAAATTCAGCAATTTGCCTATTGAACCATGAATAATACATATGATGTTAATTCCCTGAAGATAATGGCAGAGGCAGGGATCGAAACGTTGGGCTACATTGAAGTCACCCAGTAGAAAGCCCAATAAGACTTTACCTATATTATTTCATTAACATCCACTTTTCCATTACTAACCTTGTTTTAATTTGTTCGGGAAAATATTAATGCATAATGATAATACATACATAATTCAAAGAATTTAATCATGCAGACCATAATGCTTTATGAAATAATTTGGTAATTGGATTTGAACAGCGCCATTTCCCCTATTACTGACCAGGAATGACCAGATGGTAAAAGTATTGCAATAAATACATTCTCTCTTTCTCTCTTGCAATCAACGAAATAAGGATTGAAGTTAAATTCATAGGTAGTAGATATAAATGTTTAACATTTTTATGTATAGTCATCAAAATACATAAAACAATCATCACTTAGTAGGAGAAGCAACGTAATGCATCATCAATGTTGAAAGAGAAGGGGATATTTTATTCTTGTAAGACGGTTATTCCCTTAAAGAATTAATGTGAAATACTTGATCCAGATACAATTTTTTCAGTGATTTTATGTTGGATTTCATAAACTGATAAAAGATAAAAAGTCGGTAGATAGTTGGATGTTAAGCATCTGATCTAACCTTCCCCAGTAAAATGCATCCGTGCAGAATTTTTTGGTAAGTGGGGCCTACCTTCAGAGTATCAGACGTACGCTTATCCGTAAAATTATCTCTAGGTATTTCTTCTCTCTTCCTTTGCCATACTTAATGAAATTCCAGTTTAGAGAATGGAATGGTGTGGGTTGGAGAATGTGTACTCAGTAAGTTTTGGCAAAATAATTTTATAAGTGCTCAATATGCATGGAATGTGATTGATTTTAATGATTTTGCTGGAAAGGAATTTAGTTGGGCCATAACAAAATGTTGATGCCCCTGAAGTCCTAAAAAAAACCTCTTTCTTTGGGGCGATCATCATTAATTCAGACCCTAGTATTTGTATTTTTGGTCCAGGAGGGTGATCCGGATTACATGACCAAGGCGGCACTGGATGGCTATGTATTTATTTGATAGCTCATACACATCGATACACATTATAGGGAAGTTTATGCGGGTTGCAGACAACTTATCTTGGTCATACCGTGAAGATGAATGCAAGGCTGATCAACAATTGAATGAAATGTCCATGTGCAAATATTTACCCATGTCCCACGAGAGAAAGAGACAATTTATAAATGAGACTGCAGCAGACCGTACCCTCAGTGAAGTTGTAGAAATGTATTTTATAGGACGGCCACCCCATGCCAAGATTAGTCTAGAACTTAGACCTTTCAATAGTCTCAACGAAAGTTTGTATGTGGAGGACGATATCATCTTTCACAAAAACAGAATCGTTGTGCCCACTAGACTCCTACTCGAGGCGTACGGGGAAACCAAATTTAAGCCAATGGGAACAGCTACAATTTGTTGTAAATATAGACGGAAGGATGCGTATCTTGATTTTGTGATTGTAGATTGTGATTCCCATCCCCTATTGGGTTTACCAGGGTGTCTATCTCTAAATTTGGTTAAGAGAGTATGCTCAATAAAGGGAACAACTCCTAAGAGTGAGTTCTTGAAATTAAACAAAGGTGTATTTGATGGTCTTGGTTGTTTTCCTCAAAAATGCTCAATCATTACCCAACCCAATGCTGTACCTGTCTGTAGGCCCCCTAGAAGAATACCCTCGGCCTTAAGATTTCGACTGAAAGAGGAGTTGGATAGGCAAGCTCGTGAAAACATCATTTAAAAAATTAATAAAGTCACTGGGAGGGAGTGGATTAGCAACTTAGTCATTACTGAGAAGCCCAATGGAAATCTGAGATTGTGTATTGACCCAGTTGACCTAAATAAGTCTATTGTAAGACCATTTTATAGCGTCCCCACCATTGGAGAAATATATGAAAAACTATGTGGTCACTCATTTTTCACTGTCTTTGACCTCAATGAAGGCTTCCACTAGGTGAAGCTAGATAAGGACTCTGCCCTAAAATGCTCCTTCTCAAGCCCATTTGTCTGCTATTAGTATTTAAGGATACCAAATGGCATATCATGTGCCCCTGAAAATTTTCAAAGCTTCGTTGAAAAAATTTTGGTGACATCCCTGATACGATAATCTATTGTGATGACTTGCTGTGTGTGGGTGAGACTGAAAAGGAACATGATCAAGTTGTGAGTAGAGTAGTAGAAAGAGCAAGCCGGATGGCTAACTATTTATTTGATAGCTCATATACATCGATACACATTACCACTTTACCGTAATGGGGAACCAGAAGTGACTGCCGATACCAACCTTAGGTCTTTCACCATTTCTCATGGACCACAAGTCCATAGATACCAACCCAATGTTAGGTACTTTCTGCTACACTATTAGACCAGCATGCCAGAATCTTTACAAATGACTTCTCTTGAAAACCTCCACTGCAGGAAGTGGACATTATATTCTATGGTGTTTTGCACTTAAGTTCCGTGGCGCAGTAAGGGGGGGTTTTGGGGGATAACCTCCCTCCCCCCCCAGAGCTCTGAGAAATTTTTAAGTTTAATCCATTTAACATAATTGGATTGATATTACTAATAGAATAGCTTAAGGATGAATAAAATATCCCTCAGATAGCCGTAAAATTCACCATTTTGAACCATTTATCTTTAAAATTCCGCAATGTATCAATCTCGCACTTACCGCTTATCCTGGTGGGTATTCCATACCCCCACACACACCGGTGTTATTTGCACCTAAACCCCCTCCCCCCCCCCCCCCAGCCGTCATTCCTAGCTGCGCCCCTGCCCATGATTACACGTGTAAGTACTATCTGAATTAGGGTTTTGGCACGATATAACTGAATCGCTGTATGAATCACTTTCTACGGTACCTGTTCGTTATTTTTTTTAAGGACAAGTTTTTTTTTAACAACTAGTAGTCTTATTTTCATGGTAGCACGGTCTCCTCCTTAGCACACAATCCTTCTTTCTGGTCTGACACCGTGGCGTCGCGACGGTGTCAGTGTTCTTACAATTGAAGTTTTAACGGAGGAAGCATTGGAGGCCGAACATAGACATGAGGAAATTCCGAGTGCAACGTACAAGAAAATCCTCAAGATGGTTAAATTACGAAGATATCTTTCGAAGGTTCCTTTAAGTATCTGAATCATACATTTTAAATACATCAGGAGTTACAAAAAACGAAGTCAGCCTATCAGGTGAGGTGAAAATTTGCTAATTTTAAGTGATATGCAGAGCGACAATGAGTCCGATGGGGTGACATCGGGAGACGATCCTTTTAAAATTCGTTTTTTGTGATACATGAGAGCGATTTTATTGCAATGAGAACATTATTTACCTCAATGTTCTTAATATCAGTCATTTTATTTCATCTAATGTGACTTATCAAATACATGGAAGCCAAAAATGAGTGAGTGTGAGTATTTTTTTCTGATTTTGGTATCTCACCGACTATGCTGATGGTCGCGGGTTCGAATCTCACCAATTTCATGTCGTAAATTCTATTATATGCAAAAGATGTATATATTGTTTTAACAACAATTTATACATCTTTTGCCTTAAAATTATACTATTTTAAGCTCTCCATGAACACCAAGTTATCGCCAATTGCAATGACATCTATATCGAGATTTTCTAAAAATTGTTTGAATAATAACAGCTCAAAAATGCTAAAATGAAGAGATATCGTAAAAATAATGCCAAAATCAGATTCAGACGATCAAAATCAATAAGGGACATCCACTTCTGTTGCTATTTTAGGTAAAATTACGACATTATTAATTTTGGCCAGCTATTTTCGATTTGGGACCACTGTGCGGCGTAGCCATAGGGAGGCTACGGGGGGTCTGAAACACCCCCTTAACCCCAAAATATACAAATACAATTTATTTTGGCAATACCGTCCTCAATGGCGGCGGGGTAACGTTCTCGCCTGACAAACAAGGGTCGCGGGTTCGAGTCCCGCCTGTGTAGGTTTCCCCTGACCAGAGCATGGTTCTTCGTGTACGTTTACTTGTTAAAATTTGTTGAATACCCCGATGTAAAATGACCAATATGAGCTATATTCGGTGGTTTGAGAAAAAGATAAAATAAAATAAATAAATAAAAATTTCTTCATGAAAGAAAACAAAATATTGAAAACTCATGAATTTACAAAATATTTCTGTGATAAATGAAGTTTTTTCGATCATGAAAAGTGTTAAAAATAGCTTAAAACCCACTACCTAGTACCCTGTTCTTCAAAACGTTTCCCTCCTGGTCTTGAACCCCTCCCCCGAAAGAAGTTCCTGGCTATCCCACTGATCTAATACGATGATTTTCCGTATAATTAACACTGGAAATCAGCAACCTGAATAACGCACAGTTCTGCACAGTGGCCCGGAGAGCCAAAGGTCCGTGGTTCGATTGCCGGTCCATGGAATTTTTTTACTAGTGGAAATTCGTGTGAATTTCACCGTCGATCACTTGGCAGGATATAAATTCTACACGAGACTTAGTTTATTAATGACCCCGAAGGAGACGTTTTAAATAATTTCAATGCATGCACTTTGAGATGATGGCCATAGGGTGGTTTCCTATTATTTTTTATTGCCTAAATCGAAAGATTATTATTCCGAGTACAAATTTCACACTGCTAGATTTTTAAATGACGATATAAATTTTTTGCGATTAAATGAAAAGTGAAAATTTTCAAGCGCGCGAAAACGCGACGGCTAAGTATGAATGCTGGGAAAACGCCGTGTGACGTCATTCTGGTTCTCGCTGCCGCAAAGTGAGGTGACCTTGGGGCGAGAATGTGTGCGCCGCTGAGATTCAGGCTGCTAGCAGGTAGCAGAGTACCCTTCTAGCTGGTAGCGCTTGGCTTAAATAAGGATTTTTAATACCCTATCAAACGCAGGAAACTTTCCGACCATAGGCAGTTTTAATTGGTGATTATTAAGACATGTTTCCATGAGCTCTGTGCCTCATGCATACATTGGTAATCTCAGACGATGTAAAACTCCTATCTACTCGTATAGAAACTAGGTCCCTGTGACGTCACGTGGAGTGGCATTGCATGGGCGCCAATCTGGCCTTTTTCAAATGCGGTTAAAATAGAGTATGTGCACTCGGGAGGAATACGATTGAAATGCAGTTTATTCGATAAAGTGTATCGTAAATATCATTACTTTCGATTAACAGCATTCATTGTTGCTTAGTTTGTTTAATAATTACTATTTAATATGCATTGTTTTCACAACGATATTAGGCAGACGAAAACGCTCATCTATTGGCTCCTCGGTATGTGACGTCATTCTGGTCTATCTCATCAGCGTGCAAGGTGTTTATCGTGTTATGATCGTGTTTATGATTCAATAAACTACGTGTGCACAGTGGCGGATACAGATGGGGGGCGCAGGGGGCGCGCCCCCCCCCCTTGCGGATCCGCCCGTATTGCCGAACATTGCAAAACCACAATTGCAACTTTTTCATATCATAAGGTGGCATTATCTTTTACATGTTTACAATCATTTTAAATAAAATTTTCTTATACTTTGGCTGTGACTTGACTGTGATCTTTTATTACGATAAAAGTAAAGACAACTCTAGATATGTTGCGCCCCCCCCCTTGAGTTTTTTCTGTATCCGCCCCTGCGTGTGCATTGGAAAAAGTTGGTGGATCTGATCTGTGTAAAGGGAAATACGTTTAAGTGCTTATCATGGAATCAGGTTTCGTGAGGGTTTCTTCAAATAATATCCCGAAGGTGGATGCTTCAATGATTGACCGTGCTGATTATGTTGGACTATACCTACATGCCTCGGCACGAGGTTTTAATGTTGAACTGGAGCTTTTTTGTTGTCTTGTCTCATTCATAATAAAGAGAAATGGACGGGAAACCTCATCGGAAATTAGGTCTAACATAAGTGAATTAAGTAAGATTGTTTACAGTAGGTAATTGGCCAAAAGTTTGTTAGCACGATTCGAAGGTTTACGGAAGTAAAAGTGCCGGTAGGTAGATAACTATCGATATTTGTATTATTGTCATTTCAAATACCGATCATAATTTAATTTATCTATTTAACTATTTTCTATTCTATTATTATTTAACCTACTGACTCGCGAAAAATAATTTTTCATATTCAGTTATGGCCCGTGGTGACTGGATGAATATCCATAGTTAATTATTAAATTGCCGTTACTGAGCTGGGTTCTTCTTCTTCTTCTGGGCTATTTAAGGTTTTAAACGTAAGCACAAATAACTGAAGTTACATTTTGGTCCAGTTTAAGCAGTAATCTGATCTTAATTTCTTAAAAAAACGCACTTTTAGTCGACGTATTTGTTCTTTCGTAGAATTAATGTATTCAAAAGCAGAGTTCTGATTATCTCAATGTTTCTACAAGTTATTTTCAGTTCGCTAACATAGATATGTCAGTCAGATGTACATTTGCTTGGTTGAGGTTTATGAATAGCATTTGTGAGGTATATCTAAAAATTGGTTATTGAAAACTTGGTCCGGATGAATGACGGAAATCTCTCGGGCTGGAAATCAAATGTTTGATTGTTAGATCAGACGATTACTTTTCATTCATTCGGTTTCAATATGCTTCTCGAAGCATTTGTTAGCACAATTTAATAATTGGTTCATTTTATATTTCTTCACAGCATTAGTTTATTGGTTTTCAAGGTACAAGTGTCTTGTTATGACCGGTTATGACTATCCATTAATCGAGGAATCCCTGCGCGCGGTGCATTTCCAAAAAGTAGTCCCGACTTGTGATACGTAATAATGAGCTTATTTCACATCCGATTTGGAAAATATTAGCATCACTGTGTTTGGAATTAAATTACAAACATTTTGAATACCCAAACTATTACTTTTAATCGAAAATTAATTTTCCGTTTTTTAGTTAGTAGTACGGGTACAGTTACTAAGTTAGTTACTAATTAGTGACTTAGTTTTCACGAATTAAGTCGTACTATTTTCAAGGATCATCACTGTTTAAGTTTCTCTTAATTTTAATGTCACTATAAATCTGCAAACGAACGCAAATGCGAGAACCGAGGAGTAAGAAATTGATTAGGTAGTTCGAGGTAGAGAAGTTGATAGAGTCTTGTCGTCAGCGTAACCGAGAAACAAATGAACTAAAAGATGTAGATGATGGCATGTACACACTTTAAATATAGTTCATAAGGCATTCCATGGCTTCTTTCCAAACTCAGTATACGCTGTAGAGGGGCTCACCCTAAAGAACAAGGAATGCCTGAGAACACGTCGAACAAAATTACGTCACAGCCTTGAGAATATGGCCGACTGGTGTTTCAGCGCATCATTAATTTTGCTAATTTTAATAATTAATATCTCGCTTAAAAAGTACCTCTCTATTCTCAGACTCGGAATTTAGCCTAATTGAGGTGTAAATTCTTTTTTAAGATCACTTCCCAAAAATGCGCACATACTCTGCCATTGCCATTCGTCTAAATTGGAATTTCTAAAACCAAATTATTTGTATATTATGAATACACTAATGGTGGGTAACGAATCGCAATCGATGCCTTTCATTTTCTTTGATGAAGGTAACTACCCTATTCCCATTGAACGGAGGGAAAAATTCTCCGTTAAAACTTTCGCGGGTACTCGTCATGTTAAATAAAAAAACTTTTGAGTCAAATTTTGGTTGATCGCAACGTTGGGGCCACTCAAAAACTGACGCAGAGAAGTAGCCCAAAAGTTTTTATTTCACATGGAGGGAAAAAGTTGTTTCCGGCCACTGCTGAATGTGAATGTTTCTTTTTTTTTTGTGTTTCGTACGATCTACTTTTTCGGAAGCCGTGCTGACAGCCATTGAGGATATCACGACTGTTCAAGAAAGTCATTGTATTGCTAACGATGACATGAAGTGACGTGACGCAACAAACGGTGGTGAGAAAACGAGCATAGGATGCGTCGAGCATCACCAAAAGTAGTACTACAGGATTTGGGAGCATGAGATGCACCTACGTAATAAACAGGGGTGTTATGGTGCCGTAACACAGCTCCGGCATTGGTTAACAAAAGAAGTAATCGACAAATAACACTTTTATCAATTTAGTTGCCTCAAATCTTCTAATTTATAGGTTCGTAACCAAAACAAAAAATAATATCACTAAAATGTAAATAATGACTTGTAATAAAAACATACAAAATAACATTCCACTTCTAAAGAAAGTAAAGTAAAGTGCGTTCCTGCACTGCTAATTTCGCCATGACGTCTTTGGTAATAACTTTGGTCGTGAAGCCGTACGGAAATGCAAAGTGGACAGACTAACAGACATCCTGTTTTATCCTCTTTATGTTATTATGATTATTTTTGTCGAGTTTAAAAGACTATGCATAGCTTACGTTTATCCTCATAGTTTAAAATATGTAAACGAAAATGATGAGAAGAAAAACAGAGGTATTGACGAAGGTATTTCATCTTCTCAAAACCATGTAACAATAATATCAAATGCTCAAACTATATTAAATGGTAATATTCCATGCACTGAAGCGCACAATTCTATGATAATTAATAAAAATAGGCACGACAATGATAAAACGACTTTAATTGTCGTAATGATTCGCCATTCTGTTTAAGAACAAGTAGCTGCCGATATCGGAAGAGAATTTAAGGCATTCAAAGGAAAAGAAAAAGAAATACTCCCCTTAATTTTTTCAAAATCTTGGAGCGTTGATCTGGGTTGAAAATTGTCCCATAACATATTACCAAATTGTGAGTTAAACATGTAATTCAAATGGCCTTGTCTCTCCTTGATAATTCCCAGTGCTATTAGTGTTTCGCGTTTGAGCGAAGTTGTTCGAAAGTCGAGGAGTAAACCCATCCCTCCGTCTCTCGCCCAATTCGAAAATATGAACAAATATTTTCTGTTTTCGATTCGCCCTTCGTATTTCGATATGGAGAGATATTTCCTGGGGTGTTTATCTTGTCAAGGCTCACCCAAGGTCCTTATATTTGTGATTAGCATCCGTTTAATCCCATAAATTTGCATCTTTGAAATAGCAACCTCCGACTCGCTCGTTTATAGTTGCCAAAATTTTATTGACGATTTTCATAATTCACAAAATAAACGCATCTTTGAAGTGATGTTTTAAATTACGATTATAGTGTTTTTCAATATTTTTGGGAACAATTTTTTATAAGACTCTTTGCATGTAGATACGTTGTGAAAAATATGTCTTATCATTTTGAGCGTATGTTAAGTTAGAGTAGAGTTTTATATTTATAATTCATGAATCCCCTAAAACGATCAGATAGATAAATTTTATGCTAAAAGGACATTGCTGACTGCTAGATGTTTCCATCTGCCCTTTTTTGCTGTACATGATCTAAAGGCCTGGCTACACAGTACATTACCTACGGTTGTCACGGCAACCATGCGCCAACAATGCTCAATTCCAAATATGGTAAAAATTCAATGAGTGCAAAGGTGGAAACCATAGTAACCGAATTTTCAGATTTCGTAGTAAATACCTTTTAATGAAGTACGGAAAACTTGGGATAAATACACCTAGCGAGCATCCAATTCACTACCTCGATCCATATCAGTCTGGACCAGATTCTTCCGATTTTTTTCTATTTCAGCTATCTGAAAAACATGTAATTATTTGAGCACTCTCTATTAATTCTAATATTGATACGTATTCATTTGAGAGCAAAATTTTTTCACGCAAGTATCCAACTCATCATTCGGGTACTCGAGTAACGATGAGCGACTAATTTTGGCACACCCTTATTGTTTGTTTCAACGAGACGAATAACCCCGATCTATATTCACTCACCATTTCTCGTATTTCATTTTGTTCTATCAATTACGCGTGACTATTCTCACCACTACTCTCCCCAGAGTAAAAATAAAATGAGAAATTTTCAAAGTCAAAGAGCAGGAGCAAAAGATGCGATTTGGTTCATCTTAAACCCACCAAAAAACGGCAATGCTTGCACTACACTAGCTGTCATCCTTCATACACTAAACAAGACCTCCATTACTCTCTTTCTCGCCCCCCCGCCGACGCCTCCGAAGGGAAAGGATAGGGAAAGCCCAACGCCGTCATTAGGGCGGCGTGGGCAACTACTAGCGAAACCCCACTTTATTGTATCGACGGAAAGGGGAAGATTTTTCTATGGAAAAAGAAAAATCTTTCAATAGGGGAGTTTCCTTCATCAAAGAAAACGAAATGCATTGATTGCGACTCGTTACTAGTGCTATGCGAGAGTCTCGTCTCGGCGGTCGAGACGAGAATTTCATTTCTCGGCATTGTCGGGACGAGACTCTCGGCGCGACGAGAGTCTCGCTTGGGTCGAGAGTCTTGACGAGAGTCGAGAAGTCTCGCCCCTTCGAGATTTCTCGACACCGGTCGACACTCCCGGGCAGGGCAAGAATTTACCATGAATACCGCAATCAGTCGATGATATAGTTTACTAAGGTATTCCTTACGACTTTTATGGATTTATTCACACAATAAAAATATTTTATTTAATGATTTACCCTATCATTTTTAAAGTGTGTGCACGATGATAATAGAGTTCCCAACGAGGGATGTGGAAAAAAAAATTATTTCCTTTTCCTGACCTCCATATTTTAATATAAAATTTGAATCTTGGAGTGCAGGTATTTAAGTTGAAATGTAAATTTTGCCGACGCACCGTGGGCTAGAATCGAAAAAAGCTGGCCAAAACCTCAAACTCTATTTTTTTGACCTAGGAAGTTGAAACTTCGCTAATATATTTTCAAATAAATTGTACATACCTTTCCAGATTATTCATTTCCTGTGTTTTCACGTTAACAATATATGTGAGGTCAAAGTTGAACAAATTTAGCGAAAAACGACGACCCTAGATTTTTTCTGAAAATTGCCGATTTTATCCTCGTGCAGTGGTTTCATGAATAGTTTTATCGAAAAAACTGTTACACCATATTAATTGACACTTCTTTTTCTTTCATTTGAAGGGTTTTTAAAGATTTTGTTTCATCAATAACCATAGATATATTACAAAACGGCGGAGCCTGTTTTCAGCCCTTTTTTTACATAAACGTAGATAAAAAGTAGATATTATCATCGACTTTCACTAAGTAACTTATATCATGTCGTTCTTTGAAGCTTCTTTATTGTAAATCATTAGTAGTAAAACCTTGCACCAACTTGCAACCCCGAATTTTAAATCGTTTTTTCGAGCGTGCGGTCGACTCCGGTTCTGGCCCGCGGCGGCGGAGAGTACGGCGACGCGGCAAACGCGTGGATGCAATATGGTCTCATTCACTTTTATACGTGGATAACAGGTATAATAGTGATAGAAAATAATCATCAGAAAGAAAAATTAATAAACATTACTAAGAATGACTCTTATTATGCAATCGCTGGGCACTGAAAGAGGTGCACTGAAAGGTTTCTTTTTTTTTAGTGCGTTCCATATACTACTACGGAGAATGGACCTAAATCGTGTGCTTAAAGTAGGGAAACGGACTTTTTTTATTAACAAACAAACTCTATAACAAAGCAAATAATATATTCCTTAAACTCTGGGGTCTGGTTGATGTGATAACTAAAGTGGTTTCATACTCTGTGTTACCGGATACAGATACTATTTATACACAGTTATAATACCGGATACAAGTACTGGGAGGCGGATATTTTTCAAAGATTGCACCTTGCTTGCCGTAGAACTAATAGGAGGGCGTTTGGAATAAATCACTCTGTTCTTCGCAAGATATGTCAAGCCGCCATTACAAGGCCTATCTCTAATGTTCTATCACGTTACCATAAATGCTAATAGGATAGAACAACTTTATCCTTACCTCTTATTTCTCTTATCCCCTTATGCTGTTAGGCGTCGGGTTCCAACAACCGCTTTATAAACTCCCTCCTATTCTGAGCGAGCGGCTTCTCATCGCTTATACTCAGCCCGCGATGGGCTGCCAATCTGTCCACATAGCCTCCTTCCCTCTCCAGCCTTGGCCGTCCTCTTCCTCATCTTCCCTCCGACTTTACCTTTACCTTTTAATTCTTTCTGCTGCTCCATCGACGCTGATGTTTCATCTTTATTTATTACTAAATCATTATTATACATTTAATATGCTGAAATCAAGTAAGTACGAGTCATAATTCTGATGGTTAGTTACAAAATGCTAATGGTACAAATTTTGGCATCGACACAAATTTTTGCATTACAATATTCTACAGCAAAATTGTGACTTGTCCCAACATTGAACCATGAACCTCATTTAATAAGTTATAATAGATAAATACAATAGATCCTCGCTATATTATCTATTCGTCGTCATGCCTTGTCAATAAGTTATTATTATTTAATACATTTAATTAATGACCATGTGGCGGACATAGTTAAATCAAAATCATCTGGAACTCTCTTCTTCCGTGACCCCTTGTGATCTGGTATTCGTCCGAAACTTTAGAGAAGCCGATATAACCCCCAAAGAGACCACAGTGTCCTCATCAGGGTTGCTGAATAGATGACGAAGAGAGTCCAAAGTGTTGTCTTGCGATGCACTCTCGTTGTCCATTGCATTGCTGGTACAGCGGATTTCATGGTGATGCTGCTTGTGAGGTGCTGTGTTTGAAATAAATCGGAATTAGTCCACTACATTATAACATAACAAATTTACCGCTAGACTGGAAAATTGCAAGCGTTACACCGATATTCAAAAAGGGAAACAGACACGACCCAGGCATCCACCGTCCAGTTTCATTAACCTCGAATGTAGGGAAGATACTTGAGCATATCGTCTTGAGCAATATCATGACTTACTTTGACAGAGTAACTTCCTCCATGACTGTCAGCACGGATTCCGAGAAGATAGATTATGCGAAACAAAGATCGCGCTCTTTCTTCATGATGTTCTAAAATCTGGTGAATCGAAAAGACAAGTTGATGCACTATCTCTAGATTTTAAGAAAGCTTTCGACACGGCACTTCACAACAAACTTTTATAAAAATTACAGTCATGCCGATTAAACAAAACAGTGGTAAACTGGATTCACGACTTTCTCAGTGATCGTACACAAAATGTAGTTCATGACGAAATTAGCTCTGACGGAGTAAAGTTACATCATGTGTTCCACAAGGAAGCGTAATCGGCCCCTTTTTGTTCATTGTATACATTAATCATCTCTGCTCCCGCATTAGCAATAATATACATTTATTTTCTGACGACGCTGTCATCTATCGCGAAATTAGTGATCATTTTGACAATGAAATTCTATCATCGGACTAAAGCAACGATAATTTGTGGAACCAAGAGTGGGAACTCGAATTTAACCTGAGCAAATGAATGACGGTACATTTCTTGCGGAATTCGTCCTACTATAACCATGTTTATACAGTGGATGGTATGAACATAAAGGCATTAGACGAAGTGAAGTACCTGTGAGTTACGTCGAACCTCTAGTGGGGAACACACATAACGATTATTTGCGGCATAGCCATGAAGAAATTAGGATTCGTCCAGCGTATTGTGGGAAGATTTTCGGATGAGAAATTAAAAGAAAGGTGCTATTTCGTTCTCGTCCAACCGCACCTTGATATGCAGCGAGCGCATGGGATTCGGTGCAGAAAGACATAATCCGCGAACTGAATAAAATACAAAGGAAGGCTGCGCGTTTCTTCAAAAGCAGCTACGGGCGTACAGACAGCGTTACCCAGATGTTAAGCGAACTAGGCTGGGAGCCGCTGGAGACTCGGAGGCTGCGCGCTAATCTTATATTGCGTGAACAATTGAGAAAGGGTATTTTTAAGAGCGACATGGAGAACATAATATTAGAGCCACACTATATTTCCAGGTCCGATAGAAACGATATATTAAGAGATATTTTTTGCCGAACGGATATATATGGGAATCCGTTTTTCCCCCGCACCATAATGGACTTTAGTAAACGCTAGTCCCAACTTCGTTAGAGCACTTCATTTTTATGTGTAAACGGATCATAATCCCTACACTAACACCTCCTGCCACACGCCTTTTAGGCGGCTTGCGGGGTATTATGTAGGTGTAGATGAACACCTCTTTATGTTTGAAAAACTCGTAATTTTTGTTATAGGCTTGCTAATAAGGCTCAGGTCATTGAGATAATTTGCAATATATATTTAAATTCAATGGTGGAGAAGAGTTCCCACAACTTCTCATTGCCAAATCAATAGGGTAGTTTCCTTCATCAAAGAAAACAAAAGGCATTGATGGCGATTCGTTACCCACCATTAGTGTATTCATAATACACAAATTATTTGGTTTTTGAAATACCGGTTTAGACGAATGGCAAGGGTCAAATTTTATCCTCATTTGAAAAAGGCCAGATTGGCGCCCATGCGATTCCACTCCACGTGACGTCACAGGGACCTAGTTTCTACACGAGAGGATAGGAGTTATGCATCGTCAGAGGCTACCAATGCATGCATGAGTCACAGAGCTCAGGGAAACATGTCTCAATAATCACCTATTAAAACTGGCTAAGGTCGGAAAGTTTTCCTCGCTTGATAAGGTATTAATAAACCTTTTTTAAGCCATGCGCTACCAGACAGGAAGGTACTCAGCTACCCGTTAGCATCCTGCGTCCTATCAGCGCTGAGAGCCTCGATCAAGGTCACCTACCAGGCGGGAGGGGGAACCAGAAATGCGTCATACGGACTTTTTCCCTTCATTCCTACTTACGCGTCGCGTTTTCGTGCGCTTGAAATTTTTCACTTTTCATTTGATCGCGAACAATAGATATCGTCATTTAAAAATCTAAAAGCGTGAAATACGTACTCCAGGAGTAATAATCTTTCGATTTAGGCAATAAAAAAATAATAGGAAACCACCCTATTGTTTTATGGTCACACGCCCGTTTTCAGGATATAATTGAACATTTATTAGGCGATTGAATCGTGTATGCTCTCAACTAATAGACTTGGTAATTAGAGAAGAAAAGATAGACAAGATGCTGCTGAAGGAAGGTAGAAAGGAGAGAAATACATGGTGCCTAATGGGCGTAAGATGAAATTTAGTATGATTAAATTAGGTAGGCTTTCTGCTATTTCAAATTTGGAATTTTCAAAAGTTTTTCATGTTATCGTATTATGCCCAGGTCGCGGAGAAATTTTCCTTCAGAAACATGTGGCAGGTATTAAAATCGACGATATTGAGAATGTTGGATTAATTTTGTCTTTAGTAACATAACGCCCTACACGTGATTCTAAAATGGCTTGATGTCCATTGAAGAATGACTAATTAAACACTAATTCAAACGTGTGAAAGGAAGTTTCTCTCAATTTTAGATTAAGTAGAGTTCAGATAATATGGATATCAGAGAAAACTATTTGAGATTAGAATTTGATGAAATGAACGTTTTTTTTTCCTCATCTGTCCGCCTTCCCAATGGCCGTCACCCGCTCATTCCAGGAACACACCGACTTATCTCTGTCCCCCTAGACCATCGCAAGCCGCACTATCCAGGACTTGGGCCACAGATGTTCTCTCGGTTGGACATGGGGAGATAGCAGGTTCACTTTGGCGACCACTGACTCGGATGCAGGATCTGGAGAAGGTAAAAAGCGATCGGTGACTCTGCACCCGCTAGCCCTTCCGTTCTTTTGGACGCTGAGTGCAATTCCATTCTAGTGCATGGATCGTATGAGTAATCCGGAAGGATATTACACGCAGCGGGCAACTCCACGCCCTCCTTACCACAAGCTCAGTCATCTGCGAATATAAGTTGTCAGTTTAAGGCGAGTAGCAAGCCTCATTAGAAATATCATTCCAGCTCGAGTGTAAAAGGAATCAGCATCAGAGATAGCGCCTTACTTGAAGATAGTTTTTGAAAAATCTCTAGCAGAACACACAGTCCCTAAACATTGGAAAATAGCGAACGTCAAGCCCATATTTAAAGGTGGGGATAGGGAAAAGCCTAATAATTACCGTCCGATTTCACTTACTTCGATTTCTTGCAAAATATTGGAACATATTATTTTCAGTTCAATAATGGGTCATGATAGCCAAAATCTGTTAGCAAAAGAACCGCACGGATTTAGAAAAGGAAGGTCATGTGAAACTCAACTTGCTCTCTTACTTCACGATATCTTATCCGCGGGTGACAGACATGTTCAAGTCGACGCCATATTTTGAGACTTCAGAAAGGCATTCGATAAGGTTCCGCATTTAAAGTTGATTCAAAAGTTGGAAGCATACAGCATAGATACACACGTAATTGGTTGGATCAAAGACTTCCTAAACGATTGCAAACAAAGGGTTGTTTTGGATGGAGTTAGGTCGGATACAATTCAAGCTACCTCAGGAGTACCCCAAGAAAGTGTTATCGGCCCTCTGTTGTTCCTTCTTCACATTAATGATATAACCACCGTGGTCACGAGTTAAATCCGCCTCTTCGCAGATGATGTAGTTGTATACAGAGATGTTTACTACCATAGCGATAGGCTAGCATTAGAAAAGGACCTCGTTGCCATAAATGACTGGTGCAGTACTTGGGGGTTAGAATTAAATCTTGAAAAATGTATGGTGATGAATTTTTGGGAAAAGGATATATCCTCAAAGAGGAGCTACATCACTGACGGTATTCCACTATCGGATGCCGAATCCGTTAAATACTTGGGGGTCACCATTACGCGGGATCTTTGGTAGAGTAAACAGTGTTACTAAACACTTACGTGAAGTATGCGGGAAAGCTAACCGTAAACTGGGATTTGTAAAAAGAATTCTCGGTAAATGCCGAAAAAGGTGAAAAAATAAGCAAGCTGACTCTAGTGAGGCCTCACTTAGAATATGCTGCTAGCGTATGGGACCCTGACAAAGTAGGACTAACAGCTGAAATGAATCGAGTATAGCGCAGGGGGGCCAGATTTGTGATGAGTTGTTACGATGAAAAGTGCAGCGTTTCCAGTGTGTTACACGAGTTAGGATGGGAATCTATACAGGAGCGTAGATCGAAGTATAGGCTTAAATTACTTATGAAATTCGAAGAAGATATTTTCTTAGACGACGTGAATCATATCCTTCGTTACCATCGTACTATAGTAGACGTGATCATGATAATAAAATAAAAGAAATGGACTGCAAAACAGAGAGATTTAAAATGTCATTCTTCCCTCGTACTATTAAGGATAGCAACGTTGTTTCAATTGATAGGATTAATGGCGTCACTCGCCAGGATTACTCATTGCATGTTTTTTTTCATAGTTCTAATCTTGCATGTATTTTCTCTAGGAATTACTAACCATTAGCAATTCTTTTGTGAATATGCATGTATATTTTGATAGTGTGCGTAATATTTCTATGACCGTGCGGTGTCCATGTGGCGGTCCTTTTGCATGCTGAATGTTGGTGATTTGTCACCCCCTGCCAAATACCCTAGAGGTGGCTCGCAGGGTATCATGTAGATGTAGATATCACAGCCATTAAATATATCGCTTAGTCAGAACCGTGGAGTGACAATGCCGAATTTTGACGAATGGGTTAAGCATTGACATTTCTTTACCTTCATGCCAATAAAAGAGAACTTTTTAGAAACCAACTGTGACTAAAGATGAGACGGATTCCATAAAACACACCTGAAACAAAGTTACAGTCAAATAAATGGAGGCATTAAAGGTCACCAAGCAAACCAATAAAATTCCTGCGATCCTTAAACAGTTATGACATTATGCTTCTCTGTTTTGGGACCAATAAGGTGTGTTATTTTTTTAATTCATTCTGCCGGGTTTAACGATAAATGCAACTGGGCAGTGTAGAAAACACGCCGATTTCGCGGAGCCGTTCAAAATAAAATAGGAGACGTGCTGAATTGTGGAAGTGTTCTGATACATGACAACGCCCGTCCTCTAAGCGCTGGTGCAATCCAACTGCTCTTTGAGCAATTTCACTGGGGCGTTTACGATCACACTCCGTTCAATAATGAAATGGTAATTTTTGACTTGCATATTTCGCCGGAGTGACAATTTGCCTAGGAGGGAAGCGCTTTGAAGCGGACGATTAGATTCAGGATACCGGTAAAATTCATTGAAAGGCATTCGCAGCAACGATCTATGAATAACGTCAATCGCCGAGGTGATTGCGACGAAAATTAAGCTAAAGTATTCTTAATATTTAGCAGTGAAATGATTTTTAATCAATTACTTCGTCTTGTATTCAATTATTTGTTGATTGAAAATAACAGCCCTCGGAAATGAAAAAAATCACACAAAAAGTAATTAAAAATATAAAATACTCAGGCACAGAATATTAACTCAAATCAGGAAGATCAAAAAGCAGATAGAAAATACTGTACACAAATAAAAAATATTCAGGCATAAAATATAAGCCATTATTTTAAAACTATCTATACTTGAGGTAGTTGGTTTTCCGGGGAATCAGAAGACTACAAACCTCGTCACCTACCGCCATAGCCACGACCTCCAACCAAGTATAAAAAGTATGCAATGATATTGAATATTAAGCGGTGATAGTAAATAATAAATAATGTATTGCAGTACTTGATACCACAGTTCATGCTACGAAAATTAATAGATTTTCGGATGGTGGTTAAAACCCGTGATAACTTATGGTTTAGCTGAACTTTTAAAGCTTACTTTAATGATCGATTAGTACTTATAATTAAAAACATTTATCACATGTTTCCTTTGTGTATAGTGATTAAGCACTTCTTCTTGGTGTTTATGTTTGGTAAATGGATACATTTAAACGTGAAAGGAAATGTGTTAATGTATTAACTTAAGTAGGCACCGTATAACCTATCCAATTGTGCAGGCGGTTGTACAGAAAAAACAGCATGTTGTAAATCTTCTGCATTAACATAACAATCTGCTACCTTTAATGCATTTGGCAGGGAGTGATTAATCACCAACTTGCAGCATGCAAGAGGACCACGGCATGCACAACGCACGGTCATTGTAATATTACGCATAATTGCAAAATATACGTCCATATTCATGCGATTTGGTTTAAAGATTTACGCTTTAACTCGTACTTGTAAATTAATTGCTTTAACAAAGTTAAGGTAACATAAGAGCTCACTCTCCGATTATTCGCAGTAAAACGAACCTTATGACCAAAGTATGTGATGTCACGAGAGGAATTTAGAGGGTCTCTTTTGTGGCGCCCTGACTCCCTTCCCCCCACCCCCTATTCTTCTCCTTCAATACCTCCCCTTAACAACTAGCTCTCCACCCTACGACGCCCCAACCGAACCTCTCCCGAACGCCTTCGCGATGCACTTCGACTCAAAATCAGGCCAACAATTTTGACTGTGACTCGGGCTGTTTGTTCACGGCAACCTCCCCTGACATCCTTAGTGATTCCCCGCCCTCCATTACCTCTCATGAATGTTAGTAAGAAGCAGTGCGTCACTTTGGGTTCTCCACCTCATTCCATCATACCTAGTGAAGTTTCGCAGCAGTTCGGTTAGGGTAAGGAGGTGTATCCTCCGTCGCTGAAGTGTACGTGTAAGTCCTATAGTTCTCGTAAAAAACCTTTTAATCCATCATAATCTACAAATTAAATCATACTTGTTGATAATTTTGTTCAAGAATGAAACATTCTTTGGCAATACGATTTTATCACAATTATTGGAGTATTTGCACCCACATTCTTGGCTTAGACTTCATTTTTCTTCCGAGTATAATGATTAAGAACTCCTCCTCTCATCAGTGCCGAATATTTAGGGCTATAGCTGAAAGCAACTTCATGCCTTTTTTTTACAGTTTGCGAAAGTTGGAGTGAACAATTATATTAATTCAGTGAATGACAATGCAATCCTAAAATCAAGCTGTCAGCGATCTCTTCAAGCCTTTGCCTCAACGCTTGGATAATAATCATTGGTTCTTCATTATCATGGAAGCAGTGTGCACGTCTCATGGAATTATGTGAAGCTACCTGAATGTGTTACTCATCGGCTTGAGCGAGTGTTCAATCAGCTAAAGAGTGAAGTGAAAGTGTCTAGGGTCCATCAAATAATTCATTGTCAGTGTTGTGGTCGATGTGAAGTGCAGGTGAATATAATTATTTTGGGGTGTCACTGTTTTAAAGCTGAGCTCTGTCGCCGATGGACCCGGCAGCAAATAAAAGGTAGGGAGTCTTCTCCTCTTGCAGTTTGATTCAACATGGAGGTTAAACAGTTTTTGCAGGAAATAATTTTTAAAAAAGTGTTTCTATTTTTTTCTGATGGGAAGGAAAATTCTTTGACCCAATTCGTGGGGTCTCTTTGAAAATGAAAAATACTATTTCAGTGCTCGAGCTATCGTTTTAATTAGTGTATCGGGATAAATAAAAAAGGATTTCAGATTAATTCAGAAAGCATTAAATGCTAAATGAACTGTGGTCACGTAAGTACCTTCGCATGACGCAATACAGAGTTGAGGGTGGAGAAAATATATCGGATTGGTACGTAGTGGCTCTGAATATCATTCAGTTGCTGGGTAGCCGTGTGATGAGAGTGTTGAATTTTAATCCTGAGTGGTTGGCACGCCTTTTCCGCCTTGAGAAGATATTATTCCCATGTTCTAATAACATGAAGGAAGGGATTTATGTACGTATCTAAAACACGTAAATCTTTCGTTGTGCATTGTGAAGAATTAATTATATTCGTGTATGAGGATTGAGGAAAAGGTCTTAATTTGGCAATCATTGGATCAGCGCGCGCCATAATGTTGAGTAAGTGTTCGACGGTGTACTTGTGGAAGCATCTTGTGGTGATTGTGTTGTATTGTGTAGTTTGTTGTATTACCGTGTGAGATACAGAAGAGGAGTAACATATCTAAGGATTGTCGCATCATGCGATTTGGATTCATTCTCGCGGATAGAGTCAAATTACTCAAAATCCAAGGAAATATGCAAGTACCCACAGGTTTTACCTCCTAAAACTAATTACTATCTTTATATATGCTGTAGCTTGTGATAAAACAATTATTTTAGCTCTATCTATGTCACTAAGTGTATTTAGAATTCTTTATCGTCGAGGTGTAGCATAATTTTACTATAAAACCCACTGCCTACCTCTGATTGACTTATTTATACTAATATTTGGTGTGAACGAATTGAGATACGAAAAAATCATGTTATCCACCCCCTCTGAATCTCTAGGAAACTTTTCAGAATCACAAAATTTTCTATTTATTTTTAATCAAGCGATAGTTAGATACCACCCAAAAAATCGTTAGGTCAATAGAAATAGTTTTTACCTATCGCCCCCGTGGCGCAATCGGCTAGCGCGTTCGGCTAGTTACCGAAAGGTTTGTGGTTCGAGCCCACTCGAGGGCCTTCTTTTATTTTGCACTTTGCTCTTCGTTCCTCATTTTCTTTCAGTTCTGTTTGTAAAATAAAACGCAAGTTGTAATTGCTCGAGATGTTTTTATTAATTGGTAGCAATTATTGTTAACACGCGTATCACCTGTTGCCATAACTCAATTGTAAGAGTAACTGCCTTGAACTGTAATTTCTGGTTCTAAATGACTAGAGTTTACGCTGTCTATACAAAAAGGCTTGCCACACTTTGAGCCCAAACTATTAAGTATCTTTCACATTTCTCCAACCTCGGGATCCCCAAGATTGCTCATGATATGCCCGATGAAATGGTTACAGGGTAATCAATGTGCCGTAAAACGCACTTCCGACCACTGACTGGATGCAATAACTACAACGGGTTACTTATGCAAACACGTGTATTATCCGGTTTTTAGCGGACATAAGACCATTAATTCCATTTTTTTCGGGTAATAACGGTTTTTACGCGATATAAAACACGTGTAATACACGGCCTATATACCAGTTTACGGGCGTTTGTTATGTATGGGGTAGGCGTTTGGCAACCCTGTATAGATTGCAGTTTCACTTGAAAGTACACGGAAACTAAATCTTCCACTTACTTAATCACCATTATTCCCGTGAATTTCTGTGAATTGCGAAATATGCGAATGAACATGAAAGTGAAATATGTGAATTTCTGCTCCGCGGGCATTTTCGTACCATTCAAAGTCCACTTTTAAGTTTAAGAAGATATATAGCATGCTGTTAGGACTACTCAGAACATTCATAAATATGCTTTAAGGAGAACGTAAGTTAGTAGGCCGCATTAGAAGTTAACTAATATATTTCTATATTTTATTATTTTTTAAAGTCTTAACGCTCGCTCTCATCGATAGTGTAAAAACTGCATTCTGCATCAATGTAGTCGATCTCTCTTATTTTATTATTATGATCTAATCTACCGCAATATGTTGGCGTTCGTAAGATATGGTTAACTCCCTCAATATACATACACTGCCATTACTCCTTTACAAGGGTTCAAAAATTATTAAACTAATGGAAATAACATTATTTAGATAAAATAGGGGGGTCACAACCCCTGTAACCCCCCTACATCCGTGGTTAGTCGCATAAAGAGCAGTGTCTTATGTAACGAAGTTAGCCATATCTTACTAACGACAACATACTACTGAATATCAGATCATATAAATAAAATAAGAGAGATAGACTGTAGAACAGACAGATTAAGAATGTCTTTTTATCCACGATAAAAAAGAGATTAAAATGGCAGCGATAGAACTCATAAATAGATTAGATGACTCGTAGTGCAACCTACTAACCTATGTAAAACTTAAGGCATGTTTATTAATTATATTATTATTTCTAACAGCATATGGTAGTATAATTTGCTAGTATACGTGAAGTTTTTTTCGACCGTGTGGTGTGCATGTGGTAGTCCGATTGCATCCTGCATGCTGGTGATTGACCACCCCCTGCCAAACACCTTAGAGGTGGCTCGCAGGGTATTATGCAGATGTAGATCTGTTTTTGCAGGATTTAGCCGGCAGTGAGGGTGAGCTGTAGAGCAGCCATGGAGCCAGGTGGGGGGGGGGGGGGGGTTGGCACCCCTGTACACATTGCAATTTCTCTTGAATTCATATGAAAATTATTTTTTTTTACTCACCTTATCACTATTATTCCCGTGACATTCTGCTCCGCTGGTCTACTCGTTCCAAGTTTCCACGGCAAAATATCTTCTCGCTTCTAGCTCATTATTGTGACATTCCCGTTGAACAGCAGGATCAATTTTCAGGAAAAAGCGTAGTCCAGCGTATCTGCAAAATTACACCGAAGAATAGAGTATTAGAAAGGTTTTTTGAAAAAGCTTCACGTGATAGACATAGCACAAATCCGATTGTTTGAACAAATGTTAAAGTATTATCATCGTTATCTACATAACATGTACGGAATGTTTCTATTAGATTATTAAACAAACAAATGGTACTCTTAAATGTCAATAGATGTCCACATTCTTTGCGTGGATTAAATATATTTCTGAGAGGCAGGGAGGTTTTCCGAGAAATTGAATTAATTTACTTTTACTTGTAAAATATTATGGGAATGAAAAGTCAAAAACAATGTCGATAATCCATCCAGTGCAACCCGACAAGTTTATGGAATATTAATGAGGGATGAACATTGACATGGCAGCGCATAGGGCGCCATTGCACACTCTCGGTGGTGGGTAGCAGTACATTTGAGGTAGTTTACGAAAATATAATTAAAATGTCATCGCTAACTCAATCGCTGCCTCAAACGGAAGGTTCATTTGCGTAGGCGTAAATATGGAAAGGATACCACTCACAGTTCAACAGCTTACTCCGTACTCCAATTCTAAATTAGCAGTAAAGCGGATCCAATTGAGGCATCTTAAGATCATTTCCCAGGAAACCGGTAAGAATGGATCCATATGAAAAAAATGCACGCCAGAGACCGACACTTACGGCCTGGTTACACAATACATTAATACGTACGAAATGTGTAAATGTATGAACGTGAGAATGAACACGAAAATACACCGTGTAACCACCCAACGTAAGCGAATGCACGTACAGAAAGTAGAACCTTCTCTAATTTGGTTCATGCATTAGTACATGTTCCGTTCATGCCCACCAAAATCGGTCATATATTCACACATTACCTCGTGCGTGTTAACGTACCGTTTAAATAGGCCTTAGACAGAAGAACATATCGTTGGAAGGAAAACCAATTTTCCCGCATTCGGGTTAAAACGCAGGGCGGCCAGATTTGTGGTGCGTTTTCAAGTCTAAAAGTGGAGGACATTGAATCATTAAACGCAACAATTGACCTTATTGATGTATCTTGATTGAAATTTGCCAAACAACGACGAATCAAGCAATGCAGTGCACATTATACGATGACAATAATAATACACATTCATAATATTTTACTCACGTATGCAAACACTTCCAATCACGTTAATGTCGTCTCAGCAAGCCGCTGTCTGCGCCAGGTTTTCTTCTATCTCTGACATCACATACGCACAATATTTCACTGTTTTTGAACTTCTCCAGCAAACTGTGTGTGCACCAAAAAACAGTCACCTCGCTGCACCCATGTATACATTGGGGCGTTATACAGATGTCGTTGAAATTAGGGTCGGTGGTCCGCTGATGTACACTCTATGTCACGCTGTCAGTGTGCAAACAGTTTGAAATGACAAAGAAGAGAAGAGAAGAGTCATGGTGCGATGACGGTTAACAAGACCGTTGAGTGGTGGTCGGGGGAGGAAAGTCAGGATGTGGGGAGGATTTGAAATGGAAAGAAGAGACGCCTAGTTGAATAGAGGGTTTAAAATCGTCGGAAAGTCAAAAGGGCCCACGCACCGAGACTACCTAACTCGTTGAGCAACACAAGGAAAGCAGAGGTGACGACAGGAAAACAAAAGACAATCGGTGTTCGAAAGCGTTGATCAAAAAGTGGGGTTATAGTTTTTAAAATTATTTTAAACGAATTTAAAAACAATATAATATTTAAAAATTAATTTAAATTAAATATTACTTATTACCTGAACAATGATAATCTATTTTTATTTCTTTTTTTAAATAACAGTAACACTAAATTTTTCGTGACGTCATAAACGTCCTTCACTCACGTGACGAATCGCTATCGCGGAGCTCCGGTCCTTCTCAGTTTCCTGCCAACCGTCGTGGAGTTAAGACGTAAGTAAGCAAGCCATTTACAGTTTTTTAAATTCCCCGTGTCATACATATGCCATTGCTATATCATTTCATTGTTTAAGATATCAGTGAATTTGTTGTGGTTAGTGCTGATAATATTTCGTGAGTTTCTCTGCTTTATTGAGATTTATCCCGCCTATGAATTTTTTTACCTTTTACAAAGAACCTCAAGGTTTGAAGGTGGCGTAATTGTGATATCTTCGCCGATGATTGTATGATTTTATTGCATTTGCGAAATATACGACCATAGCTTGGATATTTTGTTTTATATTTCCCACCCGTCCATTATTCATCACAGCTCTTTCGCTTTCACGGGTTCGATTGATGTCGTGAAACGGGATGCGCCTAAATTATTCATCAATTGCGTTCGATGTCTGGTGATCTAGTTTCAGTAATGTTTTCATCAAGTCTCACATATCAGATGTTGGTAAATTGTCCGTTGCAGCGATGTATTGATCACACAGCGACGTTATTATCACTAAGGCGGATTCTGATTAGTGAGACAGGATTGCGATACTATGTGAATTGTTTTCGAAGTGCTTTTCCCCAAGTTATTCATACTTACTACTGCGGTGATATCTTTTAGGTTTTGAGAACAGTTTACACATATGAATTTGTTCCCCATCGTTGGTTGAAAGCGATTGTTATCGAGAATTCTCGTGTTCTTTGCTCTCGCCGCAAGTATATTCCGAGTTTTATGGGGCTTGTCACCTAGGCGATGGAATTTTTGCATGACTGCCCCATTTGACCGCCGACTGTCACACCCAGATGTTTTCAGTCACGAGAGGTTATGTGGAGATCCTACTGGACTCGTCCCTTAATATTTCGTGTTAATATTTAAAGTACAATTCTCTCCTATGTTTTATCGGCAATTGGTTGTGATCGCATAAATTCATCACAGTTATTCGGATATTTCTTCTGGATGCAACCAATAAAGTCTTCTTAGTTTTCTTCTCAAATTTTTCTTCCTGGCCGTTGAATTGAAAGACATAGGCAATCGATAAGGAAATTGAATATTAAGTGAGTTCACTATCATTTTTCACTAATTTCATTTACTACCTATTTAAAATTTTCCGTCTTTGCTATAGCCGGACGTTGCTTCGATAACTGTTAATTTTTCAGATTTTGTGCTCTTGGTTTTCACATGATGACAGCAGTGAGTTAATATGTCTCCGTTTCTTGTTATTTCCAGTAAATCGATTGCGTGTGATAATAGTGCTGTGTCAGTTATACGAGTGAAAATTCTGTGAATTATTTTACATCGGAGAGAGCTCCTGAAGGGAGAAATGGTAAGTAGATTTCATGTTTTTTAATATCACACAATATTTCATTATTTTATATGCCAAAAAGTGCCATCGATATGCTATATATAACTTGAACTAGAGGCAATTGTTTTTCACATGTACTGGATTATATGCTGTCGTCTACGAAAAGACGATTTCATGTTTCTTTGGCCTGTTTGGCATGAATGGAATTATTAGAAACAATTACAGGGAAAATACCAGATAAGATCGATAGAACTTTGTGCCTTTAGGTTTTTTATGCATATCTCAAGATGGTGGTGATAGATTTCTTAAATATTCCCGTCACCTATATACCTAGTTTACTTGTTTCAAAATATATCATTTTACCACTTAAAATTAGTAGCCTCTAACAATTTACCTACACTTGAGTATTCGTCATGGATATTAGCGATTTAGGAATCGGCTTGCCAAGTGACCTTCCGGATATATTTGCACTTTGAAAATGGTCGACTGTATTTATTTCGCTGCTGTTATTTTTCTCAGGCTATGACTCTTCTAAAATGCTTAAAAAACTTAAAACTCACTACTTATAAAATTTCCCAGGGCCAGATCCCCGGTTTGGGCCCCCCCAATATTTTTTGTAAGTCGGCGCGCCTGGATAATAGTCTTGTCTGGTGGGCATATATTGAAAACCTACTCAATGGTCTTCAATGAACTCCCTTCTTCGAAACGTAAATACCTTCTGATATGTTCTTGCGTTGGTCTCTCTACTGTATGTTTAAAAGCGTGGCAAAGGCTTATAACTTAACCTTTCACTTCTTCTGAAAGCATTGAGTCATAATGTCAGTTAAGAATTATTTGTCATTAGCAGATCCTTGCCATATATATTCAAGGTTAACTCCGAATCAACCTATTCAGCTGTTTTCATTTACCCTATGAGACACCAGAATTGAAGTAATAGTCTCCGTAATGAAAAAGGCAACACAATGCCCAGCAAAATATATGGTTGAGAGTACGATCGGATGAAGATAAATTGTCTGCTTTCTCCTTTACGAAAGAGAGTCGTTGACCTTCGAAGTTACTCACTTGAATTTTAGTATTTTGCAAAGCTTTGCCGGTTCCAAAGACTGGTTGGTTTTGGTCCTTCTTCTTTTGAAGGTTGACCTTGTTGCTGCAGACATGACTCCAAGCTTAACTGCATTTTTTTCTTACTTTTTTCCTATGTTATCGTTGGCTGTGAATTTCATTTCTATCGCAAACACTTTTACGCATGGAATTCTCAATTATTTTTCTTCTGTAGTACTCTGCATGAAGAGATGTGGCCGGAGTAAGTCACAGATGAATTTTGCTTTCTTTTTAACTATTATTCTTTCTGTTGTTATGCAGAAAAGGCGTGTGGCAGGGAGTGTTAGGACACCAGCATTTTTATATGAAAAGTGAATGCTCGAAAAAAATTACGATTGCATTTATTTAAGTCCTAAACTGTTCGGGAGGAAAGCGAATTCACGTGTCTATACGTTCAGTAAAATATCTTTTTCAGTTTGTCGGTTCTGTGGGACATGGTGATATAGTTTGCGCTAATATTATGTTATCCGAATCTCTCTTAAATATATCCATTCTCAATTGCTCCAACAATCTAAGCCTAGCGCGCAGCCTCCGAGTGTCCAGCGGCTCCCAGCCTAATTTGCTTAACATCTGCATAACGCTGTCTGTACGCCTGTTGCTATTTTTGACGAATCGCGCTGCTATCCTTTGTATTTTATTCATTTCGTGGATTAATTCCTTCTACAGCGGATCCTATACGCCCCCTAGATATTCAAGGTGCGGTCGGACGAGAGCGAAATAGTACCTTTCTTTTACTTTCCCATCCGAAAAATTTCCCACAATACGCTTGACGAATACTAACTTCTTCAGGCCTGTGCAGCTAATATTCCTTATGTTCCCCACCACTTGCCCCCATTGATTTCCAGCGTAATAGGAAAAGAAAACATAATGTTCATCAAAATAAGGATAAAAATACGATCAAATGATTCTAACTTCTTTCTTACACCCCTGTGATAGAGAGACGTTGACCTTCAAAGCCATTGACTTGAATTTTAGTCTTTCGCGAAGCTTTGCTGGTTCCTAAGACTGCTTAGTATTTTTTGTTATTTTAAAGGTTGACCTTGTTGCTGCAGCCATGACTTCAAGCATAACTTCATTTTCAGATATTTCTACCTTTTACATTCTATTATTAGAAGTGCATGCTATTGATATCGCCAACACTTTTGCGAATGAATTCGCAGTCGTCATTGGTATTTTCCACTAGTTTTTTCTTCTGTAACATTCTGCATGAAGAGATGTAGCCTGAGTAAATGATCGATGAATTTTGCTTTTTGTTGGGATTTGTACTGGCATTCACTCCCATACTTATCGTAAATGAGTGCTCTTTATTTATTTGTTTTGTTATTTATTTTTTTAGTTATTCATTTTTTTAGTTTCATTTCATTTATTCACGAGAAAACCCATTAACGATAGTCATACAAATAATTTCACAGATTATAGAAAATAATGAAAACACATACAATAAACCCATAATAATAATGAAATTTATAAAAAAACAAAACCAAATTGCACACAAATGGATCAAATATGTAGGTAGTTACAATAATATAATTTTTAAGGTATGAATATCTTCTCCTAGTAGAATTTAAAAATCGATTTCATCTTTGCCACAAGTGACTTTGAAATCTAGAGAGAGACATGGAGAAATCAATACTTGGCCCGAGATTATTAAAATTCCTCATCATTCTGGATAGTGAATAGTTAAAGGGATAATGAGTTCTGTGGTAATTAACAACAAATGGGTGTGGATTTCTAGAACTATGGCGGGGTGCATTAAAATTTACTAAAGAAAGAAGAGGGGAAAAATCGATATAAGAATTAATAATTTTGTAGAGGAATAGGGCATCGATGGAAGAACGTCTGTTAGTCAGATTTAAAAGGGATAGTAGATATGAGGCATTGTAATCGGACTGCAATATTCCTAATTTGTAATTAATAAATTTGAGAAATTTATGTTGGACTCGTTCAAGCTGGAATGGGTCTGTATTATAGTACTCGCTTAGCTCGCTGGGGGGGCTCTGCCCCCCCTAGGCCCCCCCGAAAAAGGCCTGCGGCCTGTTACGCTCACTGTGGGAGGTCTTACACTTTTTGTTTGCTACTTGTTACTTAAGGATCGTTCACTTTTAAGCTGGCTAGCTTAGGTATAAGCAATATTTCCACTTTCACGTAAAACGAGCGCATGGTACGTAGGCTACAATATGAATATAAATATTTATAAAGAGAAACGTTTTTCTGAGGGGCTAAAAAAGTAAAATAAATTTCTACGAGTTTCTCTAACTTATTCAATTCAAAAACAAAAAACGTTGAGACCACGTTCCAATGTAACACCCAATGCATACGTAATATCATAACATAACCACTTAACGAATTACAATGAAAAACACGTTTATTAATTATTTTCCACAAAACTCAACCAAATTTTTGATACACGAATAACATGTAACAGCTGTTCCCCTTCGTTAGCGAATTACGTTGGGACTGAATATAAATATCTAGAAACAAATGCGCCTTAGCATGAATATGGGCTAGTATGACGAATTTTATCGAAATATTATTTATCGTGATCGCGAATGATTTCACTTCAGAAATACCTCTATTTAAAGTTTTAATGAATCGGGATACACAAATATCTCAGCTTTAATATCCAACGCAATGCGCAATAAATCTGGTGAGTAACGGATCTCAGCCTTTGGTGTACAAGACATTGTGAATGTCAAGATTTCGATAATTTTCACAGTTGAATAACTTAGTCACTCAAGGAAACGTGATTTTCGCAAGACAAATAATTGAATAAGAAATACCTTTATTTGCACTTATCTTCCATATTGTATTATTCACTGCCTATTCACACCTGCAGCTCACGGATAACATTGTACATTAAAAAGGAAATTAACGGAAAAAAGAACGTAAACAAAAATAAAAAGTTATCACCATCACAAAACACGATAATAAAATCATTTTTACCAACCTATATTATGTAAGACTTGTTTAAAAGTCTTTCTACTACAATCGTGTATCGCCAACAAGATACGAACTATAGTCAACAGCACGAATCATATTTCTAATATGGCATTTAGAGCACTTGTTAACTTTGAAATTATTAACCACCACACTCTCGATGTAATATACCAAAAACAACAACTAATTTCTTACCTTACATTTCTCCGCTTTTGATTTGAATGCGCTTTGATTTAAACAGATGTTTGTTCTTGCGGAAAGAAGACGCAAAGAAATAGACACTTCAATTATTACTTTCTTAATTTCCTACCTTATATTTATCAGTTTTTCGTTTCATTTCCTTTATCTTCTTTCCCAGTTTAGCTCCTCTTGTTTATGTTGCTATGATTGTTTGCTTGTATGACTGCCGCGCCGCCATTGGAATTTGGTGGCCATTTTTTAAACTAATCCCTATACTCACTTTTAATTGAATAGACGGATAAATAATTGTAAATTTAGTGTTTTCATAATTTTTCCTGGGGTTTCAGACAATTTTAGAGGGGGTCTTCATTAGACTTTTTGCCGTATCTCGTCTCGTTCACCCCAAACATTTGTATACGTGAATGAATGAATGAGTGGTCGTTAAGGGGCTTCATGTTATATAGATAAGGTGGCCAGTTAACAACAGAGTATTCTAGTTTCGAGCGTATGAGAGCTATATAAATAGCCCTTAAAGCATGAATATTGTTAAATTTTTGACAGACTCTCTTTATGAATCCGAGATTCTTTAAGGCATCACAGACAGTTCGGTCTGGATGCACCTTAAATGAGAGCTGGCTCTCAAACCAAACACCTAAATCACAAACTGCAGTTGGTCTACCTAATACAGTGGAATTAATTGTATAATCACGAAAGTAGGGCGTTCAAGAGTGATAAAAAAGTCATTACACTTAATTATGGTACATTGAATGATAAATCATTAGTATCAGCCCATTGCACTAGTTGGTCGATGTTTTTCTGTAACACATGAGAATCCTGCAGAGAAGCAATATGCTTATAAATCTGTAAGTTATCGGCAAAGAGCAAGAAGTCGACATCATCGAATATATTACAAACATCATTTATAAAAAGAGAAAATAGTAAAGGTCCAAGATGACTGCCCTGAGGTACACCAGATAGACAGGGAATCGGTTCAGAGAAATCTTGATTAACACGAGCAATCAGAGATCTTGAATTTTGGTAGCTCTCAAACCAGCTTAAGAGCTTACCATGAATACCTAAGGAATGGAATTTGGATATTAGTATCTTGTGGTTCACACGATCAAAAGCCTTACTAAAGTCAGTGTATATCACATCAGTTTGACAGTTAGACTCCAAACCACTAACTATAAAATCTTGCAGCACCAATAGATTAGTTTAGGTAGATCGACCACGAATAAATCCACGCTGCTGTGGGATTATAATGTGTTTAAAATGAGGAATAATTCGAGAAACCAGAATTTTCTCCATTTTTTAGGCACACAGGAGAGAGTAACTGCAGGTCGGTAATTACTAATTTCAGCATTTTTTGTTTTGTGGTCCATGGATACTTTTGTTCCGGTGACTATTGTCGTGAAAACGGTTCTGCCATTTTTACTCCCTCTCGCGAAATTTGTGGGCTATAACGAACGAGACTAGACTGCTGAGGATATTATTCCACAGAAAAAAAATCATTCGCCCTGACCGGGATGAGAGAGTTGTTAAATATAATTTTCTGCGAAATAAAACAACAATATTTATTAA
The DNA here is from genome assembly GCF_921293095.1 of Ischnura elegans. Lineage (NCBI taxonomy): Eukaryota > Metazoa > Arthropoda > Insecta > Odonata > Coenagrionidae > Ischnura > Ischnura elegans. The sequence continues at coordinate 129,730,454 of NC_060248.1, read as the reverse complement.
TATCAGCATTCATTCACTTGGCTTAACACAACATTTTTTCAACTGGTTTCATCTCAAACATATTGTACTTCTTAACTCCGTCCATAACCATTCAATTCCCATTACTTTCAGTGCACATACCGTGCCAGCTGTGCACATTTACTTATCACATCTTACAAGAATCTGCATAACCACTTTCCCTGCAAAAATATTCCATAAGTTAACAGCTGGGACATCACTTTCCGATTCCGAGAAACATAAAGTCATTTTCCGACACCCTCCTTTCTTCTCATCGGCCGCTCTCGGATGGGTTTCCGTGACGGAAAGTTCGAATAGATTTAGTTGATAGCTCATTCCGATATAATGACGTCTTTCCGAGAGCCAACCACGAACTATCCGAGAGATTGCCTTAGTGGATAGGGTCCCTGGAATGAATTTACCCTCGTCGCGATATCTGTGAACATTGCCGTGATCTGGAATTGAAACTGCCAATCGTTCATGTGGCCTAGTGGGTAAAAATGTCATCCTACGGATCAAAACTTAATGATGAATGATTGGGTTTTGCGCACACAATTTGCACATTTTTCTTATCACAGAAACTTAGCAGAAAGTCGTGTGAGGTCTGGAGGATTTCCCATTACTATAGAATTCCTAAGCGCTTAGGTATTGGTTGGAATTTTAAACTCCTGCCTTCCATACCCATTCCGGCAGTTGACCGTGGAGGAAATTTTTCACCCCTTTTTTTTCGGTTCCTCTAACCGTTAGCGTGCGCATGCGATGCATCACGGCCTCGTCTTCCTCATCCATTCGAAGGGCATATTCCTCGAGGCTCGGAAGATTTGAGTGAAAACATGGGATGAACTCTGAATCTTTAATCTGGATATTTTGGGCTTTCGAATGTGTATTTTGTCCGAAACATTGAGAAAGTGATCGAGCGAAAAGAAATAAAATCCATAGCTGATAACTTCAGGCTTGACTTCGTGAATCCTCTCCATATTGGCAATTAAGGAGTAAAACTTTGTCAAGTTCACTATTATATTAATATAGGCACGACCCGCGTTTCGTAACGTAGTTACATCTTCAGGCGACTGATCTTACATGCATCTCGTATTTATGCATACATATTGAATACGACAGTAAGGACATCTATCGGAAGGGGGTGGGGGTTAATCAGGGAATGGAGGGGGAGGAGGGGCAGCCTTGGTTTGGGACGAGGGTTTTTCCCGTGTGGATCTGACAAACGAAGGGAAGGGAAGTTCGGGTGAGGAGACGAGGGGTGAGGAAGGCAGCGGTGTTGGAGAAGTAAGAAAGAGAGGATTCGCGGGGGTAAATTGAGTTATCCAAGAAGTCACAATAGTCTGTGGTAGTCCGGCTGTTGATGGTGCGGGCATGGGATAATGAATTCCCCGAAGGACATGGCTCACCGGGTGAATTTTAGTAGAAGCACTGCGTGGTATTCTTTCTTGGAAATGTCAGAGGCACACAGGTGGATAGGCACTTTGTGATTTTAAGGTTGTCAATATGTTACAATACACGTTGCACAAAGTTTAAGAAAAAAGACTTTCCTGTTCCACAAAATAAAATACATTAGGGATGGTCGGATCGGATACCTCGGATCCAAATATCCGCGGATATTGCCCTTCATCGGATACATCGGATCCAAAGTCGCGGAAGACGTCGGATCTGGATCCGAAATTTTAAACAGTAGCTTCAGTAAACGCAACGCCCCATATGTGTCGAAAGAGTTCCGAATCTCTCTTCGAATGCGCCGCACAGTGGTCCCAAATCGAAAAAAGCTGGCCAAGATAAATTACGTCGTTGTTATTGTGTATATATTTGACCTTAACGTCTATTCCCATTGTTTTTGATCCCCTTATTCTGAATTTATAACTATTTTTTATGTATTTTCAATACTTTTACTGTTATTCAACATTTTGTTTAAACAATTATTTTTTAACATTGGAATTCGATATTATCCACCCGCTAGTAAATACAAATTATGCACCTCATTAAACTGAATTAATTATTTAAAAAATATTCATGTATGCATAAAAATGAACTGCATTGTTTAGTTTTGGACAATCTTTGAACAAATTATTTTGAATGAACCAAGAGAACATTATCTTCTTCCTCATATGTTTGATCGTATTTGATGCAATCATTAAATTAACATTGTTCGGAAATTTATATTATAGGTGTATTATTAACATTACCGTACTACCGAACTTCATTAATTGTTTGAAAAATGATAACATCTAATTCTAATTAAGTAGACAATTTTATAGTTCCTTGATACGTGCCAATGGCTTTGGGAGCAATTTTAAACGGGGTTACTTATTTCCAAAGTTTCAATGGAGGAATAATTACAATCATTTAAATGTCATAAACAATATTTCATAACTCCTATAACTCAAGTTAAAAACCAAATTTATCGATACGCTTGCAATAAGCTCTTTACGCGGTGGGGTATCAATGTAACGGGCACATGATTTGATACGAAAAATTAAATGAGATTTTTCATTCATTTGGGTTTTTTTAAATGGTCAAAAAATAAGTTAATATTTTTCCATATCTTTGTCAGTCATTGTTACGAAAGAAATTTACATACATTCATAATCACTATCCGACACATCCTCATCACTGTCGTCATCACTCTGCTCACTCAATTCTTATAGGAGTGATAAACTCTTTACCTCGGCTGGTAATTGAAGTAATTTCCTTCTTTGAACCTTAGAAATACTTGATATCATTGGATCTTAAGTTAGGAGTAATCTTTAAACAGGTCTTCATTCGTTGCAATCCTGGAAAATTTCCTTGCATGTTACTCCGTGAATCTTCTTATGTCCTTATTCCTCGCCTCCATTTCCTCCTCGGACAAGTGGCCAATAGGAAGGCCTCTTCAGATGTCCGTCGGAGGAGCAAGTACTGACGTTTCGTGAAATTACCAGAAACGATCATGGAAAGGGATTCTGCTTGGGAGATATGACTTTACCTCACCTTCCTGGCTCACCATTTCGACAACACTCGACGCGCTCTTGAGAGAGTGGTTGTTGTCACCTCTTTTATTATTTTCGCCACAAACTCATCACTTTTGCTTCGATAACTCATGGATTCTCTGCTGGCGATGTGCTGGCTCTAGGATGCTTCGTTTTCCTTCTCTTGGCTCTTTCACTGGACTTCTCGAATTGTTTTTTTGGTCGACCAATTTCAGCTAACTCTGACGAACCTTCAAAAGTAGCCATTTTGATTAACATATTGAATTAAGTAGAATGAATATCACTCTAAACTCATCACAAATTCCGCATTAAATGATTACCGGATGTACTGGGTAGACGTTTAAATAAAGGCGGAGGAAATTTCAACTTCTCATTTAGCCATTCAACGAACCTTCTTCTAAAAAACCTGTCATTTCTTTTGCTTTCCTTCCACCGGCGAAGATAATGTGAGAAAAAACACTTCTCTGCAACATTTTTCAGGATAAATTTTGAATTAACGTACTCATTTTACTGTAACTTGTTGCTCAAGCAGTCCAATACGTATTAGTTTTTAAACGATACGGACCCTTTTCCACTTTCAAGAAATTTTTCGTGCATTTTAAGACGCGTGAAATTTCTCATATCCACTGAGGTCTTAGGCGAAGGTACTAACTAAGACAGCTAAATCAAATACACTTATTGCACCAAAAGTAATAACTGAATTGTTAGGCAGGGGTTATCGTACAACACTACACTAAAACACTATGGCACTCTTCTTCAACCCTAAAAGTCTTTTTTACAAAAGTTCGAGGATACTCGACTTTTTCGAGACTCGATCTTCACGCTTGAGGAAATTCACTTTCACGTCTTTCGTTTGGCAAAATCTGATAAAAACTGGGTTTTGACGAGAAAATTTCGGGCAAGCGATGTCTAGAAGTAATTTGTGTTTTCCATAGTGTGAGGTTCGCAATGTTATTATCTACATTTTCTAGGAAAATTCCCATTTGAAACGTGAAAAAGCTTACTCCGTTCATTACCGGTGTCCAAAGTGCAATTCATTACAAGTGGTGGTTGGGTTTTCCCAGTGGGCGCATTAAATAGCTTAGGCCTTTTCGGCAGTCGTTCGCCCTGCATGCGGTTGAGGAGGCCGCTAAAGAGGCGACAGGGGGCCAATGTGCCGCGTGAGGACGAAAACTATTTCGTCTAACGGAAGGAAAGGGTAGCATTTGAGGGATTATTTTTTTGTTCTGAATGCATTCAAGTTTTTGAGGATTACTTTCGTTCCATAAATATATCCTTCCGCTGGAGTCCTTGAGCAATTTTTAGGAGAGCATGGGCACGCGTAAATAAAATGTAAGGTCAACTGGTAACCAATAATGATAAAATGTTCTAAATATGACAAGAGATGTTCATTCATATGGTAAACATTTGTTATAGAAATAAAATATCCAACAATATTGAATAACACCCATGAATACTGGATTTCCTCCAGCCCTACAACGCGCCAGCAAGGCCGTCGCCCGCGTAAGCGCATTGCATCATTGTAGTTAAATCAATGCTGAGGTAGGAGTATCAAGTAGTAGCAACAATTTTCTTTACTACTGCGTTGCATATACTTTTCCCTTTGTATTGGTGCAAAAGATACTGCGTCGGAACGTGGCGCTCTAAACGATATTGTACATTTTATCAGAAAATTCGGGTAAAAAAACTAAAAGTTAAAAAAATATATATATAAAATTGAAAATATCGTAACATCCGAATAAAATTTATGTCCCACTACGTAATATTATTTATATTTTTAGGTATAAATACTTTGTGGCTCAATATATCGCATAAAGGTTGTCCTGCATGACGCTGAACTTCTTCAAAATCGATTGATTTTACGCAACTGTCATTTTTACGGTGAATGCTCCATGTTTGACGGATTCCTGCAGCCACTCTAATGATCAAAAATACCAATACGAAGGAAAGTCATCGTGTCTTTATATTTCGTGGGGTCTGGACCCCCCGGACTTCCCCCTCTCTCTACACCACTGGTCAGTGATTTATCCGAATATTTTACCTATTTTCATTTCCAATCCCAAGCGTAACAGTTTAGGTCCTGAGAATGTAAAGATGTTTTAAAAAAAAACTTGAAAGCCTATAAAAATTATTTTTAATTTATAAACATATTGATATGTGAATGGAAATCTAAAAAGCATTCGTTTGATTCTATGCACCCAAAATTAACTTGAATAACTACTTCGTTTAATATCAGGAATTTGAAGACTCATTCTGATCCGAAAATATCCAATCCGAAAGTGGCGGCTCCGAAAATCAAGTATTCGATCCGAATCCGAAAAAAAATCCTGGATCCGTCCATCCCTAAAATGTATATTTGCGATCGGTCATCATCATCTGGCAATTTCGCATATTTGTACATACAATTTAAATACCCTTGAAGAAGTTGGGGAAGGTGGAGTTTAGGTTGGGGAATTGGAGTTTATTGGAGAGGGTAGCGGGCAGAGGAGAGGGTGGGAAGGGAAGTACGTCGATGCAGATGGGTCAGTGCACGGGGTGGCCGAGGGTTGTTGTGAGATGACGAAACTAGTGGGAGGGGTGTTTAGGAGTGGTGAGTGGTACCCTTAATGGTTTCGTGGAAAATAGTGGTGAATGGTGAGAATACAATTGCTCATTAAATAATGTGATGTCGGTTGAGGTTTGGCCCTCAAACTGCTCGAGTGCGTCAAGCCTTTAACCGTTTTTTTCCTTTATGTAGGATTATCGGTTCGAAATCGCTAGTGTGGTCGGAATCCATGAGATGTTTGGCAAAGTGTGAGGCTTGGTTGTTTTTAATAAAACATGAACGATGTTCCTTGGTCCGGATGCTGAAATTCCGTCCAGTTTTTCCTACGTAACAGGAATTGCAGTAATTACATCTACATCTGCATAATACCCCGCAAGCCGCCTAAAAGGCGTGTGGCAGGGGGTGTTAGGACACCAGCCGTTTACAGCTAAAAAAAAGAAGTGCTCTAACGGCGTTGGGACTAGCATTTATTAAAGTCCTTTATGGCTCGGTGGAGAGACGAATTCCCATATCTATCCGTTCGGCAAAACATCTTTTAATTTATCGCTTCTATCGGACCTGGTAATATAGTGTGGCCTTAATATTACGTTCTCTGTGTCGCTCTGAAAGATATCCATTCTCAATTGTTCAAGCAATCTAGGCCTCCGCGCGCTAAATAGCGCGCATCTTCAGAGTCTCCAATGGCTCCAAGCCTATTTCGCTTAACACTTGGGTAACACTGTAGGTACAGTCGGATTCAAAAGTATTGCAACAAATGGTGCGGCGCCACTTTCGCCACAGTTTTGAAATCGAGTTTCGGTATTTTCTATTGCACCAGTGGGAGGGAAATTTGAACAATACATGGCTCCGTAGCCGAGTGGGTCTATACTGTGCGCTGTAACTTAATGAAAATTTTGCGAGGGTTCAAGTCCGAAGTAATCAATTTTTTCTCTATCTCTCTCTCATATCTCTCTCAATTTGTCGTTTCTGTCGGACCCGGAAATGTAGTGGTATTCTAATATCATGTTCTTCATCCAACATCTGTTGAGTGTAAGGTAAGGGAAAAAAATCAGCTCATGTTCGAGAGCTCATGTTCATTTCCTATGGGGTCCTTCAGTCAGACCCAATATTACAATTCTACCAGGCAAGTCTGTTAGTGGATGGAAAAATTAGTAATGACAAAAAAGGTATTTCTCATTCAGTCATTTTCTCATAACTTTTAAGTGAAAAAATGCTAAATTTACCACTTATTTTTCATGAGTTAGTGATGTTGTTAAGTTCTGGTTCATTAATTCATTTAGATAAAGAGGTAGATTTCACTGTTAATTTTCATCCTTTTCAGTAAAAAGAGCGATTCTTGATGAACATATTACAGTTGAGGACCTCAAATCCGGAATCCAGAAATCCAGAACATTTGAAAATTCCTCTGCGTAGTGTTTTGACTTGCCACTCCAAGTGGCTTCACTTTATGACCATCTAATGATTCTAATATTTATGACGTGGGTTTCAATTCCACCTTCATCAAATTATCACTTTTACAATGTGTCAGTATTCTGTGAGGCAAAACATTCACTTGAGCACCGATATCTAGTTTAAATTTGACGTTTACACCATTAACATTAATAGTCTCAGACCAAACATTCGAATCATCTTTCATTCTTAAACTGTTCACAACACTTTCAATTACAAAATCATTAAGATCGTGTTCAACAATTACGTCTGGGGCAGATAAGTCAACTGATTTTACTTTAGTATTATTATACAATTTTCTAAATTTACATGCAATTGCAAAATGATTTTGCTTTCCACAATTATTGAAAATTTTACCAAATGCTCGACATTCTCCTTTTTTATGCTTAAAATTGCACGTTTTACACAAATTCACTACTGTCTCAGGTAGGTACTTATCAGTATGCCTCACTGAATCCTTCAATGCTTCAGCTCTCGTTCTTTTCCTGCTGACTGCATCCACGGGTTTGGCTCCTTGCAGGGTCTCAGCCTGATGTTTCCCCATCTCAGCTGGCTTGCAGATCTCTTTTATGCACCCTGAAAATTCCAAGTTGGTACATGAGTTTTAAGCTAGTAATCCGTCACAAAAAAGACCGATTGAGCTCGAAGTATGCGTCCTCTTAAAAACTAAAACTGAACATCAACGCTGATGTTGGGCACTACGTGATAGTTTTTGTATGAGCACATTTTTTTCGCATAATAAATCGAAGCTGTTAACTAGGGCTGGCAACTGATAAGCAACGGAGCTGTGGCAAGGCGACGTCACTGAAAATGAGTTCTAAGAGGTGTGTAAGGAGTTGTAGAAGACCGATAGCTGCTTTGCAAAAGTTAGGCAAGGAAAACAAACCTGTCTAGAGACAAAAGAAAAACCAAAGCTTAAAATATAGGAGTTATTCGAAGATAAGATCCTAGCTTAGGCCGAGAAGTTCATTTCTTGTCCTGATTGGTTAGTGCAGGCCGAAGCAAGGACAAGAGGTGGGATCTTAAAGGTTAGGAGGTAGAATGGTATGTATTGGTATATGGGCACTTTACTCGAGCAGAGAGGTTCAGATCCAGTTGAGTCTACCTGATTCACCCCAAAAAGAGGTAATGCGAAGTTGGATCTAACCGGTCATATCAACGTGTGGAAAATAGCTGGAGATTTATTGTGAGTGGTAAATAGGTCTAACGCCTCAACAGATGAAAGTTAGTAGGAAATAAGTTACATTTATAAATGTAACTTATTTCCTACTAACTACTGCATAAATGCAAACGGAAGGTTTTTATTGAAGAAAATTGGCCACACCATTCCCCTGCAGTTAATTTCATGCCCTAGAGAAACATTTCCGCCCCCCAGTATTTACGGGAATAGCAATTGATATGCCATGAATTTTTCTCGGACTTCCGACATACTGTTAGTGAGACGCGTCCATCGAAACGTCGGCAGAAATTGGGGAGCCTAACCCGGACGGAAACCCAGAGAGAAAAAGCCATCGCTGCAGCTCAACGGGAAAGCAGCAGCAGAAAAAATACTTCTCAGGCACTCTAAATTTCATCGTTTAGCCCAACTTGTTGAAATCGTTGCGGTCTCGAAAATATTCACGCAAATGGCAGAAAATAATCATCAAGATGGACAGAGAATTTGGAATGATTTTTGGAATGTTATGTGAATTGGCACAGGAAATAGAGTAATTCGACACTTGAATAAACACTTGAAGAGGCATCGCATTGGTGTGAGCCATGCGTGAGAGAGTTACTATATTACCTTTACCGTTATTCAAATCTAGGCCGCAGTCGTAACATAGTGGGGATAGAACCACCCATGTAATTTCTGGGAAAATTGAAAATATTGCAATTGCTTTTAGGTGGCTTACCAATCAAAATTTTCGCATGACCAGATTATTGAACAATGTTTTAAAATAATTTATGAAAACCACAAAGTCACTCGTCAGCGTATATCAGGCTTCATACGTAATATCACTAACAGGTATTGCACACCACCAAGTCGCGGTATGGAAGTTAATGAACCCCCTAAACAACGATGTACAACGACTGCTCCAGCCATACACATAAAATTTCCGGGTAGGAGGGGTTCATTATGAGGGATTTCGCATATGATCATTCTCTCCTGAATTTCGATAGGAAGAGGAATTGAGAACTCCCTGACTTTCCCACCGCTACCACGCCAATGCCCTTAAGCTATTACCATTATTTCATTGAAAAATCATTACGAAAATACATGCGAATGCGGATGAGTTGATCTTTACCATTAAGTTCTTAATTTACTATGTGGAACTACCGAAACCGTAAATATATGGAAAGTGATAAGCAACACAAAAACAGCAATCCGATTGAATCTTAACGTACAACTCAACCACCCACTTAAAAGTGCAGCACATTATCTCATTTAAATAATAATTTTTATGCTTTCAACACTTTCATGGAGATCAGTTAGCGACCGATTTTTACGTCCTTTAAATTGCACTGCTATTTTGACGAAAAAATCACACCTCAAATAGCGAGATTTTACAAATGCCTATTACTTTCTTTTCGATTCTTCCCACCCTACAAATACAACCAGTAAAATAATTACGAACATTATCGTAAAATAGATCGCATGACTTTTTCAAAGTAAGTTTGTCCTATGAATTGTTCTATCGCCAGTAAAACATTCTCGTACTCACGTAAATGGCCATCCGAAGAGTTATTATGTTTCTGTCGTAGTCTCCTTCGCACTGTCTTCTTACACTAACTCCGTAACTGCTGAGAAAGAAGGCGATCTTGACGAAGAGGGTTGGTTTGTTTATCAGCTGTCTAATCAAGAAATAAGTTGCTTGAAATGGCACCAAGGTTCGTGACGAGTTGACTAGAGGGGGGTAAGACCTGATAGGAGGCGGGGTAAGGCAGTTACTGAGGCCGTCGAATTAAGGCAGGCTCGACATCAAACAGCCATGACTACTGCCCAATTTTACGTCGCGGAGCAGACTGTTACGAGAGGCAATGGAACAATGCAATACTTTCGTGAAACGATGATAATCTTGCGGATGACGTCTTTGAATGACCTTTGAAGCAGATTTTCCCCCTCCCACAATGGGATGATTTTTCTAGAAGGCGCGAAAAAAGGTTGGAAAAATTGCATCGAGACCCTCGCGGAAGGATACTGTTTTCCGCTAAAGTTATTCCGCGAAGACTTAAAATTAAATTCGTTCTTCCGCGTATCGAATCAATTTTCTAATCGCACCTAAACGTATTATTAAATTAATAAGCAACATCAAATATTAAAATTAATAGATTTAAATATATTATAAGTTATTTATGTTATGCTGTAGCTTGCTTTTTACTTTTTTTTAATTTATCGGAACTATTTATTGTGGTGGCTAGATGTCACGTGACACTCGAAGAGGCCCACAATGCTTCTCCTGAAAATCTTTCATCAGTCTGGCGGCAACTTGCATTGAGTTTAGAGGTGAGTACGGGAGTGTTCCCAAAAAAGTTAACAACTTGGATTTTCTAAGTTTTCTTCAGTGTTGATTGTGTGTGATTTCGACTTTAGGCATGTGAAATAATTGTTGTAGCGAGTGACTATGGAACCCGTAAAGTAAATTAATTTTGCGGAAAATCGTGTTCAACGAAGTGCTGAGAACCAGTGACCCCGTATAGTCTTCAAGCTTATCAAGAGTAATTCTCATATTTTATTCGATGTTTGAGGCTACGTAATGTAATCGTTATCGATATGATGGTCGTGAATATATTTTTCGGAGGGAAGTTTCCATCGTTCGTTTACCTGAACCGTTCTCGTTTGGTCATGTTTTGGGACTTGCAAAATACTTGCAACGTATGAAATATCCATTTTTGTGTGTGGTGAATTTCTCTCGCCTCTCAAATTTTAAATTCACTATTTCTCGGCAAGCGTGAACCAAGGTCGTAAGAAGTGCTCCAGAAATTTTTAGACCAGGGTTTCAATGTAAGCTTTTGAATCGGCGATTCTCGGGACTGTGCATTGCTCTAAACCGTCATAATCAGTTGGTACTGACGTTGTCTTTTCAAGTTTTCACCGGTGTATTATATTGGTTGCGTCAAAAATTGTTAATCAAAGTATTCGTATATTCCATAACTATGCAGTGATGTGAATCAGAATCTGTGACATCATATATTTTGCCAATCTTAATTGGTATATTCCACCTTGCTGCCACTTATTCCACGGATTGGTCTAGGAAATGAGTACATTTATACATAATGTGGAACGCTTCTTTGAAACTAAGGTTGGGCCATAATTCTGAGGGAGTTGGAAATAAGAATTAGAAATGAGACCACAAGAAGTTAGAAATTCTTTCCCTGTATGATTGGTTCCAGCTGAACGGTTAAATTTACCGGAGATGTAATGACGTCATCAAATCGTGAAATGTGGGCGTTAGCTTCGCATGTTTTTCATTTTAAACTGAGAATGGCTTAGTTATGAAGATTATTTTTCCTCGTAACTTAATAATCTTCGGACTTTCCTCTTAACTAATACAATGTCCCCACTTCCATTTACCGAATACGTATAATGAATTGCGGTTCGGGTCTTAAAAATCTACCGTGGCATTTTGCCTCCTAAATACTGCAGCGAAATACATGGGTGACTACTGGTGACTACTAGCAGCGCTTGGTTCACTATTAGGAACGAATTTTGTTTAAATTCTCAGTCGGTAGGGATTGAATTCCAATAAATTTTTTTTAATTTCGTTTATTTCTACTTGAAAAATGTATCAATATGGCTCACTCAGACATTCTCGCATATTTTAATTCTTTCTAGTGATAATATTTATAGTGTGGCTAGAGGTTTACAAAGGATAGTAATCGTTTGAATCGAGCACTAAGTCGATGCGAAATTTAATTTGTTATTTTTCTTTCTTTACAGCAATGCAAATCCGTTGTCGCTGTCGATTGTGTGAAGTGAAATCAGATTTTGCGGGAAATCCTTATAAGGTCACATGGAAGAGGTGTGCTGATTAAGATATGGTAAGTCAGTCAAATTTTCGTTCATTTTAATTTTATATATCCTTGGTGGTTCATTCGCTTCCTTTAGCCTTTGCTTCATTTACATTTTGCTTTTACTTCACATTGTCTCAATGCACTCGCAAAGTAGAACTATTTAACGACGTGGTGACCATTCATTTGGTGATTCACGGGCATTGTAAACTTTTTCTCGACATAGATTCCTCTGTCTGCTTTGTTTCTCCGCGAGGGAGACTCCCAGGAAAAAATATCCAAAATATACTCAAAAATTTTATGCAATGAGGTGGCATTAGGTAGGGTCATGTATCACGAGAACATTCAAGAAACCTTTTTAGAATTATGTTTCAATCATCAACGAATGAAACGTATGTTTCAGCTTCACAGTGATAAGTTAATAGTCGTCATGTTAATCCATTGCGAGGATTTACAGTTTTGTTCAGCTTCATTCAGATAAATAGGTTTACCTATAACCATGAATAATCAGCATTATAGGTTAATTTGAATGACTTGCGCACTGCGATTTGCCCAGCTTACTTGTCTCCTTTGCCTCCTATGCACCATTCTTACTTCGATCTATTTCTCAGCTCGAGTGATACGTCTTTATTTGAGCTCACACTTGTTTTTGACACAATAGACCAGTTTAGGACTTTCTTTTATCGTCGATTTTGATAATGGCACGGACAAATTTTTCCGTTTACAACCCGTCGTCCACTTATCGAGCAATTCTCGGTGAAAAATCGTAGGCGTCGAGACTCTGGCAGAAAATTTGATACCGTCACAAATTAATGCGGAGCGAGTCACCGCCCCTAGATACTCCCAAGCATCTCTCGCGTAACAAGCGAAGTTAATTGCCGCTTATTTTAATTATTTCTTCCGACGGTAACACTTTCATTACATGAATGAAAACAGTAGAAATATAGTAAGATGCGGATCAGCAGTGGCGGATCCAGAATAGGGAAAAGGGGGGAGGCTAAGTGGGGGTTTGCCGACCAGCAGTAGTGGGGGTCCGAATAAAATAACTATTTTATCTAAAGTGAATTGGACACCCAAGGGTGGGGGGGGCTATGGTCCCCTTAGCCCCCCCCCCATAGATTCACCACTGTGCGTACAATTAAAAAATAACTGCTTACAAAATAAATACAACAATTATTAGTCTCGCAAGGTTAGGCTTTCATTGTAAGAGAGCAACTAGACGGTTCTCTAGTTAGAAATGCTTTCCCTCTCTGATCGGTTCTGATTTATCAGAGATGTAATGGCTTCACCAACTCATGATATGTGGGGGTACCTTCTCGTATCTTTTCATTTTAAACAGAGAATGGCTGAGTGAAGAAAATCATTTTTCCTCGTAAGTAATCTTCCCACTTCATCAACCGAATTCTAATAATGAATTGCGGTTCCTTGTCTGAGTAATCGACCCTATTGTGACATTTTGCCTTCTAAGGGCTGCAGCGAAATACTTAGCGGCGTGGGTCTCTAGTGCTTGGTTCACTGTTGGGCAGTCCAGGCTCTCCTTTCACTTCGTGATAATTTTTTCAATTTCTCAGTCGGTAGGCATTAAAGTCAAATAACTGTCTTAAGAGCCGTTTATTTATAATTGCCCAATGCATGATTTTAGCTTACTTCGACTAACTTGCGCACAACGACCCGGCCTGTTCTCGTATTTCTCATCGTGGCTAAAACTAACTTTCTTGTTATCATACATATGAGTAGGGTTCCTTTCCCCCAAATTAGGCGTGAAAATGCTTAAGACCTCTTATCTCTGCTGCCTAAGGGAATAGGAGGCAATCTATAAGGATATCTGTAAGAAAAAGAAATGCTTGATACTGATATAAATTCATTGATCTAGAACACGTCACAAAATACCAAGTACACTTCTTCCACATCTATGCAAGGATGCACAATAGTTTCCACTAATTATTAGCATGTTTCAATCAATTACAGGTCAACATTGACTAATGATAATGACTCGTCATTTTCATTTGTTACAAAATATGATTTTCTTTTCTTTTCTCTCGAATGCCTGAAATTATAACTATGCCGAACCAACCGCAACTCAAATTTCGTTCTTTCAATAAATGCTCGCATAACTTTAGTTTTGAAAGACATATCAAATGAATGACGTTTCAAAATCATGAAGGGGAAGACTTAAGGGATGTAATATCGAATGTGAGGTGAGGGTTGGTGGTGTGATGACAGGGGAGACCTTAGAGGTCTGGATTTGATCCTGTGAAACCAATCAGGAGTTTTCCTGTGAAAACATTTGTGGTGGTAGATCGGTTACTTTGCGAATTTTTTCCATTGACCTCCCACATAGGGTCTAGACTACGAGCAGACTTTCGTGCACAATATTTTAGGCGAAGCTTCCCCCTTTACTTCTTCTCAGTACCTACTCTTCTACATATGTATACTACGCAGCAAGCCGCGTCAATAAGCGTGTGGCAGGGGGTGTTAGGAAACCAGCCGTCAACGAATAAAAAGGAAAGGCTGTGACGAAGTCCTACCCAGAATTTATTAAATTCTTTTATCGTGCGGGAGGAAAACATTCAATTATTCATCCATTCGAAAAAAATCTCTTATTATCGTTTCTGAGGGAACTGGAAATATAGTGTTGTTCAAATATGATTTTCTCTGAGTCTTCCTCTTCTTGTCGTGCCTGTTTTCCAAAGTGGAAAAATGTCAAGCGAATTATGCCTACTATCTGTGGCCTGTCGCAACTAGACATTTACTTATGAAGCCAATTGTACAATAGTGAGCCGATCATTCAGTCATATTTTTCTCCTACGGTTTTATTCATACCTGTCGCCATATTAATGCAAGCGTCTAAAACCCAAATGTAATAAAACGTGTTTATCGTTTTTAAGTTTCCCGTTGATTTTAACCATTGGCTTTGACTTGCAATGGTGAAATGCCTACCTTTTATTTTTATCATCAGTCCTCCATAATAGTTACATGTATTTCTCCTTAAACAATTTAAAAAGTTAAATATCATACATACATAAATAATTTTGGAGCTATTGTTGACCTAGAGTCTATTGTCTGTTGGAGGGATCACCTTCAGAAATACAGTCGTAATTCTTTACATATTGCTGCGAAACAAGAAATGCCTTCCAGATGAACTTTTGATACATTTGAAACACACAGTAAATATAAACTAAAAATGGAATTAACAATAAAAAAGGAATATGGTTTGAAAATAGTTCTATTAGATATCCCCTATAATATTTTTTTAGTATACAGCCAGGTTCACTTGCTTAAGGAAGGTATATATGTTGTTACTCTCGTAGTCGTATACATGTTGTTACTCTCATTGATTGTTTTTCGCAAACTAGTGCAAATTTTTGGTCCCAAGAAAATAAAGCTGCCTTTAATAAAATAACATTGAGTTTGGGCAATTCATATGAAGAATTTGTTCGTAGATAGTATTATTGGGGCTCATCCAAGACTTTTGGACTACCTCCACCACCACGAAGGTAGAAAACCTTAGCATCTAATAGATGTATCAGTGTCTCAGGGGTAGTAAGTACCTGCAGTTTAAAAATTATTGGAAAAGAGAGTGAAAGGCCATCTGCTCCGGCTGCAGGAGCAAGTGTGATTGCTCTTAGAGCTGTATGTGTACGTTTGAGCGAATTTTAAATGCACTAGCCTAGCTCAACATACCATAACTTACCCCAGAATATACGATAGCATAATAAATATTGTAAATCACAGTTAAAGAACACTTATTACGAATAAAGTAGTGTTTCGTTCTACAATTTTTCAAACTATTTGCAATGTTATTTGTATTATGCTTCCATTTTAGATGCTCATCAATTGCTAATCCATGGTATTCCTCAACTCGAACCAGTGTGAAACTGTCAGCATGTCATTTTAGTACGCTTGGAAGAACGTTACACAACATTAGTCAATAGGGAAGCTGTTGTATAAATTTTAACATAATTTAGGTTTTCTCGCTCAATTTAAGTTTGTTCGATGCAAACCATTGGTTGATATCGTTTATATCACATTTTATGTATGCTTTGCTGTAAATCAATCCGGTTCACACTTTTGTAAGACAGGACTAGGTTATCCGCAAAGGCGGTTAGTTTACCACCGAAATTTAGATTACACAGATGATTGATTTACAATAAAAATGATATTGGACCTAACGTTGATCCTTGAACCACTCCAGAACAAATATTTTCGGAACTTCTATGACTATTGTAGTACCTTAAAAACTTTAAGCGCGCAGTCAAGAAACTTTCGAAATGACTTTATAGAAATGCTACGAATTTCTGCAATATGTTGTTTATCCAAAAACATCTTGTATTTTATTGTATCAAAGGCTTTTTTATAACTATGTATACAGCAGTGGTTTATTTATTACATTTAATGGACTGAAAAATTGGGGTGATTAAGTTTTTCAAGCGTCCTGAGTACTTTTACCTATCCTAATACGAGGTTCGTTCTATAAGTCCTTGGAATTTCCGAAAAATTGCTCGGCTGCTATTCTGGATGGAATAGCATTATGCTATTCTCCGATATTGCAACCGATGTTGCTATAATATAGCGTATTGCAACGCCTATGCTATTTGGTATTCAGAACGGTTGCAATTCGTGTTTTTACTACACCGGAAGACGTAATTCTCAGAATAGCATAGGCCCGTAGCAATTCACTATTCTGAACGGCGAATTGCAACCGGTAGGCTTGCTATAATATTACGCGGTCTTCGAGGCCGAGCTATTCGGTATTGCAACCCAGAAAACGTGCGCATTGCGATGTCGAATTGTTTTTCTGAGGTTAAAGTAACATAATCAAGTATTGAAAAATGGAATAATAGCCAAAAATAAAATGATATCTGCTTTATTTTAATTAAATAATAGTAGCATAAGTGATGAATATTTAACTAGTTAAGTGAATTGGTTAGAAATTAACATTCGAGCTTAATATATGAAGCACAAGCTTGCTTCATCGACAGTACGAAAACAATAACAATTAATGCAAAGAATTACTACGATTAGCCCAAATTTTCCGTGTTTTATTCATATTTACAACTCATAATTTTATTTCATTACTTGACTTGCTACTAAAAATATCCTCAATGTAGGCTATGAGGTCGATCCTTGAAAATTTTCAAGCTTGTGTTAACACACTAACTCGCCAAATATAATAATAGTTATAGCTTTCAATGAAAACCATATATTACCATAATAATACCATATACTTTGATCAGCCGTTCATTTCCTCAATTGGACAGTATATACAAATACATGCAACGAGTCGAAATTATTTTCCCCACTATTCGCTACCTTCTACAATTAAAACTTAAAATTTACTAAATTATAACAGGGGCAGTCGACTTGAATTACTTGCTTGAAAACAAAGGATTTCTCCGAACAGCAATAAAGTTTCCGAACAAATATGATTCACCACAAACGTTTAATGGAATATTCATGTACATCATAAACGCAATATATATCATGTGGAATTCAATACAAATTGTTTCCTCTATAGCCAAGCAAGTTATTCACACAATTAATTTTCAGTATATCGGCACAGTTCAGGGTCTATAAAAAATTTCAGTGAGCACATTATAATCAGCTGATACCAAAACAATGATAACTGACACAACAGCACTTTCCACACGATTCACTATTGCTAGATTCACTTTTTCACAGCTGTTCCATCATCCTCAAATTCACCATCACCTCCCTCTGCTTTTTCCAAATCTGCAGCTGAAATATCGATACTATTCCATCGTAATACATGAAAGCACAGCTGTGACGTTGCCACCTACTTCAGTTCCTAAACAGAGATTGAATACTGAAATTAGGGAGTCATATAATATAAAGTGAGTATTAAAAACGAAAGCTTCTAGTCCATACAGTAAATCTATATCGTCACGATCAAAGCAATAAAAGTTGGCACATATTTATTTTGACATGCAACGAACAGACAGACTTCGAAGCCTAAGACAATAACGAAGAAAATCAAACATATTTAGCTTTCAATGATTATTTCGCATAACATATATCTCACGATAAAGGACCGATCGAATATAGGTAAATGATTCAATATTTATGCCCGATAAATCATCATTATAACAGTAAAATTATGACCTAACCCACCTGTCTGAAGCCATTGTGATATTATCAAAACAACAACAATCAGCTGATTACCTAAACGAGATTTTCAAAGCGTATTATATAAATCCACGGTTTAATATAATTTTTAAATGCAAATGAAGCAATTATTTGTAATTGCAAGTCAATATTCCATAAAATACAGAAAAATATATAAAATATCTTCTCCCTCATTGGTTGCGCAAACTGTTCAGAAAGTTTTTCATACGGGAAGGGGCGGAGCTTCCAAATAGCTCGCGCAAGAAATAGCATGATGCTATTCCGAACAAAATTATTACTACACGTCATTCAGAATACGGGGTCGTTGCAATAATGACCCGCAGAATAGCATATGCTATTTTTTGCAACGCTTATCCAGAATAGCAGCCTAATATAAGTCAGAAATTAGCACTTGTGACTCGTCAACAGTTGAAGTTTGAACTGTATCCATCCCATAGTTTCTTTGTTGTTACCGATTGTAGAGAACAACTTTTGCTTACAAAAAAGTATAGAGCTGAAAGGAAACTAAAATCAAACATATATAATAATTGGTCCAATACAATTTGTTCTTATACCTTTTTCTAAAGACTTATTGAACGACCCTCGAACTATATTGATTGTCACAGAACTACTTCCTATTCCGGAAAATTTACCAGTATTCTTTTCACAAGTTTTTTTAAGTACGTTAGAATAAATTTAGAGCAAAGAAATCGGACGGTAATTGTGAATACCGCGTAGTACGAATTTTTCGCGAACGGGAACAATAATTTCTTGCTTCAAGGATGCAGGGAACCTCACATTTGGCAAGCTTTCATTGAAGAAATGGCAGAGTACATCTGCAATGTCCTATATGATAATTTTATCAATCCAGCATTTATTTGATCCGGACGGGCAGCTTTTTTAAAGATTGGCTATTGGCAATTTTTAATACATCAGGCGTAGTGACTGGTTCCAAAAAGGAGTTTAGGCTTAGATGATTTTTACTATTTGATTAATTATCAATTATTGAATTATTTTTTACAAATGGATACAATTTAGGAGACTCAAATGTGCTTATGAACTCCTTATTGAAGTATATATCAATAATAACTGGGTCATTTAAGGTCCGATTTCCTTGTATTAGTTCATGCACTGTTCCTTTTTATTTCGATTTACTTTGTCCAATTGTTCCATGTAATAGGAGTTAGCCGCATTACGGACACATATACACAGTTTATTCTTATCTTTACGTACTCTTTTCTCAAGCCGTTATTGTGCGGGTGATGGCGTAGTTTTAGAAAAAGATTTTTTTACGCGCAACTTTGCTCATCGAGGAGTCAGTCATCCAGGGCTTTAATTTTACGGCACGTTCATTCCTGACCATACTTAAGACTCATTGACACATGTTAACAGTAAAAGTTTAGTAAAATGTAGTTGAAAATGTAGTAAAAGTTTAGGAAATTTCATGTTCTTCATACAATACTTCCCAAGAATACAGTCGAATATTTTCATTTAATGATTTACGGCAGTGACATTAGATGGTGTACTTTCGTTTTCTTCGCGAGCAGAAAGATTGGAATTGGGTTGGACTCGAGAGTGATGCGTTATACCTATATGCATAAACTTGGCTTTGAGGTCTACATTAAATGTGTTAAACCACCGAGTGATTACATGATCTGAACAGGTAGCTCATTGTCTAGTCATTCTGGTTGCTTCATTGATTAAGGTAGTCAAGCCACATGAACTCATGAGATTTGTCAACTGCTTGGCGTCGCAGCTGGGCATTAGTAACTGAACATTCATATCACTGACCATTACTAATTTTTGATATATGCACCTTGATTAGGGTTCAAAATATGAAACAAATTGATTAATAGAAATTTTTTGTCCCTGTAGACGACAAAGAGATCAAATATACAAAACTTGCATGAAACATTGATCAACAAGCAATCAGTAGGGTTTATATGACAAGGCCTCAGTACGGTTGTTATGTCATGTCTTATAAACGCTAACACACCTCTTGCTCTTTCAGAAGTATTACAACTTCCATAAGAATAGTACCTACCCACTCACTGTATATACATTAATTTAATCAGATTGTATTCCTATTTCATTCAAAGCTATAATATCGGGTAATTGTGAAATGCTATTTAAATGTGAAAGTAGTAAATTAAAGTTGCGTCTAACACTTCGGATATTTTGATGGACGATCAATTGGGAATTCATTACATTAAAGGCATTTACAGTACTATTCATATCCATAAAATTGGCTTATAATCAAGGTATACCTTCAATATCATTGACTTATGAATCACAAAAGCAACGATCAAAGATGTTTTACATCATCCATGATGCTAACTACAATTGCTGGCTCCTTTTCTACTTTTCTCAAATAAATTTTACCTCCGCGAATCCATAGATGCTTACAGTGCTTATCATGCCGCGCCACCTTTCTACCAGCACAAAGGGTCTCATTGATGCAAACAAGTATTATCGTTTTCAATAATGTGCAGACACCTACCAGTCCCATTTCATTGATGGGGCCGTGTTGGTGACCACTTACAGGGTTGGCACTCAATGCGAGCTGCTTCCTTTGCCTTTACGTCGCCGACGAGGTCGGACGCGGATGCAGCCTGGCTAGCGAAATGGGATTCGAACTCCCGGGGCAAAAACCCTAGCGGTTGCAATGCGCTGAGGAAACTCACGCACACGTTGGGCCATCGGAGTGTTTTCTTTCGGGCTCAGCGGCAAGTACAAACTATGATGTGACTCACTTGAGGGGGTGTATATCGGTCACACTGGGAGGAACTTCTTTACTCGTGTGTCCGAACGCAAAAGGTGCTTGGGGAACCGTGACCCAACTTTTCAAAGCGCCGAATGGCACACAAACATGCATCAAATTTTCGATATTAAATTATTCAGTTCCAAGAAAAACGGCTTATTTTAGGTGCGGCCGAAAAGTGGGAAATGGTGAAAAAGAAAAGGAAGAAATGTGACTTACTGAACGGCAATGGGTTTTTTAGTCACTCCCCCATCTTAAATGTACTCCCCTGACTGCTACCTAACCCCACTTCCTTCCCCAAAACCTTTTTTACCACGTGACATGACGCAAGTCCGGAATTTAGGTTGTCTGTATGATGAACTCTTCTTGACTTACCGTCTGTGCCCTCTCCTACAACCCCTCCACCTACTTCCTTCTGATCCTTCACCCTCACTACTTTTCAGTAACGGATACAGAAAAACTCAAGGGGGAGGGCAAAAGATATTTTGAGCCTCCTGTACTTTAATCGTAATGAAGAATAATCAAGTCATATGCAAAGATTAAGATAGGTTTATTCAAAATGATTATACGCACATATACAAGACAATGCTATCTTATGATATAAGAAAGTTACAAATTAGGTTCTGAAATATTAGGCGATGCGGGCGGTCCCGTAAGGGTAATATGTATTCGCCACTGCTACTTTTGAAGATATATATTTCTGTCCGAAATAGTAATTTGTTTGTACCCGATTATGACTATATAGAAATCGAAACACGTGCTGTGAGGAGTGGAATGAAATTAGTGGGCAGTACGATATCTTTGCATCAATTCGATATTTTGTTCCGCGATATCTCCCCGGGAAAAGGTTGACTTCGCGGCATGGTATATCCTCTTTTCATTTTCATACGTGACTCACCGTTTCTGACTTACGAAGTTGTGGCTCTATAGCTTGCATGTGCGCTCTATATATTACGTGTGCGGTTGTT
Organism: Ischnura elegans; assembly: GCF_921293095.1. Taxonomy (NCBI): domain Eukaryota; kingdom Metazoa; phylum Arthropoda; class Insecta; order Odonata; family Coenagrionidae; genus Ischnura; species Ischnura elegans. Next base: position 129,708,641 of record NC_060248.1, on the reverse strand, counting down.
GCGGTGAAATGTGGGAGGGTTTAAAATCGAATTAATTATTCTCTTTTACATTTTATAAAATAATAGAGTATACAAGAGTCAATACTATATTTATAAAAATAATGCCTCTATCTACCTTAACACATTTCTTTCTAAACAGATTAAATCACTGAGGTAAAATAAGTCGGGGAGATGGCAGTGGTTGTATCTTAATTTCCTTGCGGCTAATCGCTGTCAAATATCCATTGAGTAAAATCCCGACTTATAGTATCGGCAATACTCGATAACTAACCAGATACATTCGTAGTTGAAATCATTTTATAGCCCTAGGGTATGAAAATTATTTTAACTCATTAAAATGGGACACGTGGATGTCTATGATATTATTGAAAACGATTGTACATCATTAGGAGGTAGGATTACAAGGTCAAGAGTCGAATAGAATAAAAAATTACTTGGCACTTAGCTAACAGCTTATCATTTACGTGCTGATTCAGAATTCGGAGTTGAATTCCACCTGTTTCCCAACTAGATTTCGTCTTAACCGGGTAGTAGTGGACAATTAGGCTACTATTTATTTCTGCATCTAATGCAGCACAAACTTTATTCACTACTACTACCATATTTTCATCACATTGGCTGGGGATGCCATGAAATTTCGTCTTAATACCTAACATGCGTTTCGCAAGGCCATCAGAACGGTTTAGTGCGTCAGAAAGTTGCGTCTTCAGCACCACATTTTCACTTTGCAATTTGGATATTTGATCTAAAAATTTCTCTAATATTTTACCCTGCGATTCAATTAACTTCAACCTGTCTCCCAATTTATCGTATGGCTTATGAATAGTGTTCCCTAGTTTTTTTGATCCGTTACATTTAGTTATTTTATATTCACTATGAACAAATAAAATATTTCCTGAAGGGATTTACCTTCCGATTTACTTCTGTCCATACGGGATGTCTTTCGTAAATTTTGGCAGTACACACATTTCCAGGATTGTCCTCTTGATTCAATCCCTTCGATGTCAGCGACTCCTGTAGAGAAAATCCATGGAAGGTTTAACGGCAGGTATCGCTATTGATGGAAGTTGTATTCCGTGTAGATGTGTTCCACTTTGCACGCGAACTAATGCCAGAAAGATGTTGTAGGCATGGCGGATATAACTCCTGTAAGCTCGATTTAGCACACTTTTCTTTACACAAATAAGGCTTCCACTCAATGAAGGCAACTATTTTCACACAGTTAGCCGGAAACTAAACCGGCGATGCATAGCGTTGAGTCAACCACACGGAGTGAGAACTCATCCATACCCGACGGGAGCGGAACACGAACTGAATGTAGCCAATCTTAGCACCGGGCCTCGTTGCACTCACTGCCCTTTAGTTTACATCTACATACTACCCCGCAAGCCGCCTAAAAAGGCGTGCGGCAGGGGGTGTTAGGACAAAAGCCGTTTACATATGAAAGAAAATGCTCTAACGAAATAACGGCTAGCATTTTTTAAAAGTCCTTTATGGTTCGGGGGAAAAACGAAATCACACATCTATCCGTTCGCCAAAATATCTCTTTTAATTTATTGCTTCTGTCGGACCTGGAAATATAGAGGGGCTCTAATACTATTATGTTCTCAATGTCACTCTTAAAGATATCTATTCTCAATTGTTCAAACAATCTTAGCCTATCGCGCAGCCACCGAGTCTTCGGTGGCTACTTCGCTGGGTAACGCTGTCTGTTCGCCCGTACGAGTTCTATTACGAATCGTGCAGCTTTTATTGGTACTTTGTTCAGCTCGCGGATTATGTCTTTCTGCACCGCATCCCATATGCTTGCTGCATATTCAAGGTGTGGACAGGAAGAGCGTAAAATAGCACCTCTCTTTCAGTTTTTCATCCGAAAATCTTCCCACAATACGCTTCACGAATCTTAACTTCTTTTGGACTCTGCCAGAAATATTCCTTATATGTGTTCCCCACGATTGTTGTAAGTTATCATAACTCCCAGGTACTTCACTTCGTCCGTTGCTTTAATGTTAATACCACAGTTTAATCAAGCGGAGGGGCACCGCGAAGTTTTCAGACACGGAAATGAGCCTTTGATTACCGGAGTAACTAAAACAGTCGAACGTAATTAATTCCGTTACACAGAACGAAGGGAGTCGTATCAATATTAATTCGAGGCTGTAGAATCTCACCTGGTTAAGAAGCTCGGCTGCACGAATCTAGTGGTACCAAAATGACAATCAGCGAAATGGAAAATGAAGTCAGGTCTCACCAGATGTCAAATATTTCATATTGCTCTTCGGTAATCAATCACCTTCTCGGATGCCAGTGAAATTAACCCTCCACCACTTGCCCGTTATCGTATATTTATCCAATGAGCAGTGTTGGTAAAAGTGCTGAGAAAAAGAAACTCGGCTATATTGCAGTTACTTTTTAAAAGGTAATCATTTACGGGTATAAATTACTGATTTTAAAAGTAATCAGTAAAATTATATTAACTTCTTCTAAATTGTCCACTCTAAAGACCACTTGGCAATTAATGTCGAATATTGGAGTAAAAATATGGAAAACTAGAATCAGAAATAGCTAAAGTTGCACTTTAACTCGCGATGCATACAATGATAACTATTGTACCCATTTGTGTTGTTGGCTACAACATAAGAGTGGTTGAACCTAAGCAAGGAAATTTTGATACTCAAGGATTAGAAGTTATACGTAGGCCTAGGCAAATCAGTAAAACCTATAATGTTAGCGTCGATTAGGAGCAATTAACGATTACATCGATAGTACCGATTCCTCTTCCAACGTAAGTAGTAAATTAAAAATAAAACTTGCATTTCGTAAAAGTAATTGCTACAATTTACTACAAATCACTGCAAAAGTAATCGTTTCAAGAAGGCCGACGAGTTTTACTCGATTGCCAACCAAAAACTCCAATGAGGTACACTTACGGTAATTATTCCATGTTGGGTTATTCTCTGCATAGAGGAGGCATCAAATGAGATGAGACACGTTTTGCTCTGCCGTTCCAAGCACTCCAATACACACAATTCTAGCGTTGAAACACAACAAAGTAATCTGTTAACATTAAATAGATTAGCTTAAAGCCAGAGGTATCACGCTGTATTATTTTTGAAGGCGGACGTGGAGATTCGCACACGACATACTCACCTCTCGCACGCAACGGGCTGATAATGATTTTTCGGAAGACGAGGCATTCACACTGCGAATTGTCAAGTAGAAGAATGCTTGTGCCTTCATCCGTAAGGGCCCACAATTATTTACAGAATATCAAATGCAATCTCTAGAAATGCAGCTGTTTTTCAGAAATCCACCTTTTTTTAACAAAGTTCCATGACAGGCTATAAAAAAATGATTTTTTTCAACGATAAAGGTATTTTAATTTTCTCTATTTCAGAGGAAATAATTCTTTACGTAAAAACATTATTCGTTATCCGAAATGTCACATTCGGGGACTTACCTTGCCCTTCTTTCCTTCCACCTGTCCTTCTAACATTGTTTTCATTAGATTATCATGGCTCATATTATTGCCAACTCAATTTTCCCGTCTTATCCTAAGGATTTTAGAATATTTCTCTTTTCTCCCACTTTTCTTGGCACTTCCTCGTTATACTTAAGTCATATCTCATATCATACATCGTATCATATACTCATTAGTCGATCCATTTCACATTCATCATTCGTCTATAGCACCTATTCGCTTCATCAACTTTATCTTTATCATTCTCCGGTAGCACCGCATTTCGAATGCTTCCACTCTGGACTTCTCTGCTGCTGTCAACGTCCAAGTCTCACAACACGCCATAACGACACGTATTTGAAATATTTCACGATTATTATCAATCAGCGATTGCTAAATAGAATAGGTATTTACATCAACGTCGTCATGTGTGTAGATAGGCTACACCATTTTGAATTCAATTTCGAAAAATAGATATCACGACTAACAACACATATTAATATATTTTTAATAAAATGAACGCTACAGTGAGAGTAATTTACGGTTTTTATTGATAATAGGAATTTCTATCAACGCCGTCATATACGTAGACAAGCCACAAAATTTCCAATACACTCGCGAATAATCGTAAGATGGCACTATACATTGCACAGAAAATGTTAGAGGTGGTTTACATTAGGATTCATTTGATAATCGCGCGATTACTTTTCGAAACTTTCCCATTCTTCCCTCATACGTAGAATGTAAGTACTATCGTTTTCCAAACATGTAGACACCCAGTAGTCCTACTTTAAACTGATGGGGCCGGGTCGGTGAAAACTTGACAGGTTGGTACATAGAGCGACCTGCATCCCTCACTCGTAAGCAACCAAGAGCCGACGAGGACGGAGGTGGACGCGACCTAGCCATCGAATCTAGAGTCAAACTCCATTAGCATTAGCCCAATCAGAATTAAGATTAGCGGATGGAATGTACCGAGGTAACCCACGTCCACACTCACGTTGGGCTGTCGCAATGTTTTCTTTCGGGCTCCTTTGCGAGGTTCTGCCTATCTTTAGACTCAAATTTGGACTCAACGTTTGTCTCTTACCACTTCGTGGCTCCGTCGCCGAGTACATCTTTACTGTGCGTGGTTGTGGCGGAAAAGTTCTGGGGTTATAACTGAGCTCATCAGAGGCTCCCAAGTCTTGTACTACAAAATGTTTTCGATGCTGGTTATTCTTCTGTTAACTAGAGTCGCGTTGAGAACTCGGAGCTGACAGCTGTTGTTGAGTCCTAGTTTATAACCGATTATTTATACGGATATCAGTACTCCTTTTTTAAACCTTATTTAGGCTTTATGTGACAGTTGTTACAGTTTTTATAAGGTGTTTAAGTGGGCGTTGAATGCTGATTCGCTGTAGTGAATATATTGTTGATGACTTAGTATAGTGTAAGTAATACTATCTTAATATGGACGGGCTCTAGGAACCCTTTAACTATAAATGAAATACGGGATGGACAGACAGGGGTATACGCCATAATTTAATAAAATGTAATAATTTCATTGGAAATCGGGAAGTACTAACCATTGCCCAGGAAAATTACTGGAGTATTTGTTGGAAAATTGCCATATGACAAAATTGATTCGAGTTCTTTGTATGCCGCTAATGAATAAATTCAGATTAATTTTATAGTGCCCGTGAGCGATAAATCATGCGAAGAAAGGAAGTTAGGGCCCAAGGAACGCAGTAAATCACGGGCCAAACTCCTCTTACATTACTATCATGTTTCGTAAACATTTATGGAAGGTAGCTTACATGCTTGTGATAAGCCAACCCTGACAAACACCTTTTCAGTTTGCTGACTGGATAAGTGTTTCTTTTTTTATAAGTATACCGGGACTAGCCACGGTGGTAACTTTACGAGAGTCACCCACAATGCACAAATTGTGCTAAAATCCACTTGTGAAAAAATTTTTTTAGGGGGTATCCGGGTTCGAATCCTGACGAATGATTTTTTTCTCCGTGGATTTTTCGCATAATGCTAGCTGGATATTATGCTGAGTTAGCATTTGACATAGGGATACATGTCTCACTCTCGTTGGCGCTAATTTAACTAAACCTTCAAAGGGCATAGGAAAAAATGTCACATGAAGCATAAATAAGCAAAGAAGCTGAGAAAAAGTGCATAAATAGTCTCTCGCGTACAGAAAGCTAGTACGTGATTCGATTCAGTGAATGAGGCTAATCATTTATGACATGAGTTACAGGATAAGACCGTGCTTTAATTATTTTTTAATCACATACTTCACCACTGAAGTTGAAACGTTTGAAAAATTATAATATATTTATTCAATATTTAGCATTTCATACTTTCAATTTCATAATTTTTTCGCAGATGGAGTTTTCACGCCTATCTTTTACGTGTCCGTACTCGATATAATAATAATAATAATAATAATAATAATAATAATAAAATGCCTTTATTCGGGCGAGGTTGAGACTGGAAAGTCCCCTCTTCCACCTAACCCCTCGATAACGTCAATGCAAGCATATTATAAAATATTAGACAAACGTTTACAGTACCAAGAATATACAATATACACTGTTTGTGAAATGTCAAAAAATATAAACAACTATATGTGAAATTTTTGTGTAAAAAAGATTTAAGTTGGTGGGAAAAAAATGAGGATAAGGGTGTAATATCCTTCAGCGAAAAAACCCACTGCAGGAAAACGCCCACACAAGAAGGGGGGCGTGAAAAACCTGCGAAAACCTACTGAGTGAAAGCTAATGTCATGTTACATGCAAAATACAACATAGTTCATGAGATACATAGGATACACAAATATTACACAAGCAATTAAGATATAAAATATAACATGTATATATATATACAAGCATTCAGTGATGCATATCACTTTGTCGCAGGTGCTGCTCAGTGTCATGTATACCTACTTGTTGTGAGGTGAAAAGTGCTTTGTGTAGCCTCCTCTTAAAAGATGCCAATGATGATGAGTTCCTAATTGAAAGGTTAAGATTATTCCATTCCCTGCATGCAGTAACGGTAAATGATTTGTTGTAAATGACAGTTCGGTGATGAGGTATAACAAGATTGTGATGCCCTCTTGTGTTAGTCATATGGACAGTGTCAAGACTCCTGAATTCGCATGATAGGTAAGGAGGTGTTTTTGTGTTTAGAATTTGATATAGGAGAGAAAGAGTATGCAGCCGGCGTCGAGAGTCAAGTTTCAGCCATGACAGTTTATTAATATAATCGGTTATATGGTCCGATAATTGTAAGTTAAATATGAATCTAATGCATCTGTTCATGGAACGTTGAAGCTTAAGACTAAGTTCTTGAGAAAGGTCCTAGTAGGCAATGTCAAAATAGTCAAATAAAGGTAATATTAAATTAGATACTAATTGCGCTTTAAGAGATGTAGGGATGACATATTTAAATTTTAATAGGGGATAAAGTGATTGATTAACAGATTTAGTGATTTTATTTACATGTGATGCCCAAGAGAGATTTTGATCAATAATTAATCCTAAGTTTCTGACTTCATCGCAAAAAGAAATTGGGGAATCGGCGATACGTAAATTTGGCAGTTTATCCCTCTGCACTCTCGCTAAAATTCTTGGGTAACCAATTAGTATTGCTTGAGATTTATTAGGATTTATGCATAGGAAGTTATTAATGCACCATTCTTGGAGGTATGCTAAGTCATCATTGATAGACATCAAGCTATTGCTTAAATTATTGACTGTGGAATGCAAATAGATTTGTAGATCGTCTGCATAGAGGTGATACTTGCAATTTAGTCCTGATGAGCAATCATTGATGTAAAGTGAGAATAGAAGTGGACCGAGGATGGAGCCTTGTGGGGCTCCTCTAGTAAGGTGGATCCAAGAGGATTCCAAATTATTAGCAATTACTTTCTGTTTCCGATCAGAGAGATAAGAAGTAATCCATTTAACAACAGAAGGAGAAAAACCCATGCAATGGATTTTAGCTGCAAGAATGTCTTTGTCTAACGAGTCAAAGGCTTTACTAAAGTCTAGCAGTACGAGTGCTGTGATCTCTTTCTTGTCCATGGAGCGTCGCATATCATCCGTTATTTTAACTAAAGCAGTGGTGGTACTATGTCCGTGCCGAAAGCCAGATTGATAATCATTGAGTATTTTATTTTGCTTAAGATAGGTAGTGATTTGTTCGTGAACAAGTTTTTCTAGAGCCTTAGAAATGATTGAAAGAAAAGAAATTGGGCGAAAAGTTAATTGATCTTGAGTGTTTCCTTTTTTTGGTATGGGTTTAACTAGGGCAGATTTCCATTGAATGGGAAAATGATCTTGTGATAGTGACGAGTTGAAAATGTTGGTGAGGTATGGTAGAATTAATAGGAGTAATGATTTAATGAATTCAAGGGGAATACCATCTGAGCCTTGAGCTTTAGACTTGATGCACTTAAACGCAGAGTGTACTTGCATTTGAGTCACAGGTTTCCAAGTAAGCTTCTTAGTATGGTTATGTGTCGCGGCTGATTTGATGGAGTATGTTTGTATGACTCGCTCCTTGTCCTCATTTGGAATTTCATTTGGTGGCTGTGAAAATGTTTGATTTAATCTATCAAGGGATACATTCGTTGGGCTGGGAATGTTCTTGCTTTTACCTATGCCGATTGAGTTAAGTTGCTTCCAGAGAATGGTTGGTGAATTTTTAGATTTAGTAGCAGCTTGAAAAAATTTAATTTTTGCATTCCTTACTAGCTGCTTCGTTTTATTTCTGAGACATTTGTACCTGTTGAATGCATTGATATCATTTGTTCTCTTAAAAATTCTAAAGGCTAAGTCTCGGGCTGACATTGATTGTTTAATTTCCGCATTCAACCAAGGTGCATTTGGTTTAGAGATACGTACCAATTTCTCCGGGGCAAATTTATCCAAAAGATACGTTAGAAGATTATTTAAAATTTCAACTTTGTCCTCAACCTTTTCAACGAATTCAATAGAGGACCATGGTAGTGTACATGCTTCACTAAGCAAATCATCGTTATTTATCTCTTTTAAGTTGCGATGAGGAATTATAGTCTGCTTTGCTTTTGGCATTTTAATAGAGTAAGCAAGAAATATTAGATCATGGGAAGAGATACCAGGGACAGGAAACTGACCGTGAGTGAGAATTTTTTCTTTGTTTGCAGTTACTGCCAAATCAATCCAAGTTGAAGAAGTTTTCGTCGTATTAGTTGCATTTAATGGTAGTATTTTAAGATTGTAGCCATAGAACATTGCTTGGAGATAATTTTTATCACGGGAGTTTGCATTAAAATTAGAATTGAAGTCACCTGTCAGTATTATATGTTCGAATACGGTTGTGTAATTTGATAATACATTATCCAAATCTGATAAATGCCCAGTTTTTGGTGGTCTATAGACTGAACCAATATACAGGTGAAAAATAAGAGAACCGAGTATTATTATCATATTATTCTCAAAGTTCCTCTCATTATAAATTGATAGACCCTCCACTTTCCCCTCGACTTGTAGGCACAACAGAGCCATACTTTTCGGACGTTAATGTCAAATAATGCTTCGTTGGTTTACTTCTCCACCTTCATTATTTCCTGAAAGGATTTTATTTTCTTATTTTTTTCAACATTCAAGCAAAATATACCACTTTCGTCTGTCAACTATATATTTACTTTGTATCATACAAGCTAATTCTTACGAATATTACATCTTTGTGGGTATCCATTAACCCTTTCGACACCGTGGTGTTTTTTCCTTACCATGACTGTTGGACTGAGCCCCAAGGGTCTCTTCCGTCCCCTCTGTACGGACCATTTTTGCAGGACATTGGTTAAGAAGGGCCTCACGGATAATCACACTCTCTCAGCGCCAACCTTATTCGACTTTTCCTAGCGGGGACTCCGCATTATCTCGGACTCAAAGTATAATTGGTCTTCCTCCTTTCCGGGTTGACAGCCCTAGCAGCGGATTTAGTGCCGGGTCAACTCGTGGTTAGTTTTTGTAAATTAGCTACATGGATAATTGTTGATTACCCGTATTTTGCAGATTTCGAATTCAATTCCTCGGTTTTTTTGTGCATTGTCAACTTTTGAACGGAGCTATACCGTCCTAATTAACGAATTTAAGACATCAACAATTTCTATGTTGATGTTTATATCAAAATCGAGATATAAGTTAATGATTATGGTAAAATTTCATTTAAAAATTGTAAGCGCTCCTTAAAAGACAAAAAAAGAACTCTATAGGTTGGTTTCCTATTATTTTTTTATTGCCTAAATCGAAAGATTATTACTCCTGGAGTACATATTTCACGCTTTTAGATTTTTCAATGACGATACCTGTTTTTCGCAATTAAATGAAAAGTGAAAATTTTCAAGCGCGCGAAAACGCGACGCGTAAGTATGAATGCCGGGAAATCTCTCCGTACGACGTATTTCTGGTTCCCGCTGCCACCCTGTGAGGTGACCTTGAGGCGAGGCTTAGCGCTGATACGACGCAGGCTGCTAGCGAGTAGCTGAGTACCCTGCTGGCTGGTAGCGCTTGGCTTAAATAAGGATTATTAATACCTTATCAAACGAAGAAAACTTTCCGACCTAAGCCAGTTTTAATAAGTGATTATGTTTCTCTGAGCTCTGCGCCTCACGCATGCATTGGTAACCTCAGACGATGTATAACTCCTATCTTCTCCTATAGAAACTAGGTCCCTATGACGTCACGTGGAGTGGCATCGCATGGGCGCCAATCTGGCCCTTTTCAAATGAGGATAAAAATGGACCATTGCCATTCGTCTAAAGGTGTTTCTAAAACGAAATAATTTATATATTATGAATACACTAGTGGTGGGTAACGAATCGCAATCAATGCCTTTCGTTTTCTTTGATTAAGGAAACTACCCCATTATTAGTTTATATTTTTTGAGAAAGGAACTCAATAGGATTTCAAAAATGACTAAATGATCGCTATCCCTTACCACAGAAAGGGTAATAGAAGACGAGGTGTCCGGGTACCTGCTCCCGGATTTCGAGGGTACGGCCTATGTCCCCGCTTTGTTGGGTTCCGATAAGACTTCGCATAGCTGAGACCAGCATAAAAGGGCAACGAAAGAGATATTTGTGGCATTCATTCGCCTGCGTAGGAAAATGTTAGACGAAAATTTGTTGCTTTCGTCTTCCGCGTCAAAAACCGTCCGGGCGAATATTTACTTTGTTAGTAGCGAAAGGGTTAGTCAGATGTGGTGTTTAGGATGGGCGAGGGGGTCAAGCATATTGTCACCCAATCTCACGTCCTTGCAAGTATCACGTAATTTTTTTCATAAAAATATGATAACACATTGTTTTTTAATAAATCTAACGAATGAAGGTTAGATTAACGTGTTTACACTGAAAATACGCATTCAATTCTGTCGCGATAACAACGCATGCTTATGGGGCATAGTTTTAAGTTATTGGTTTTTCATTTTACCACTAAGATAACCCGTGAAATATAGAAATAAGGTTCACTGCCCCCTTTGTTTCCAATATCAATTCCAACGATTTATATGAAGAGAGAAGGGAATTTTTATATAAATATTGACTGTGATTATTGATTAAAAATGAGCTTCCATACTATGTATCCATAATAAACGTATCCAAAATGAACTAGATAAAGTTAAATCGTGATCTCGGTGGAACAAATCAACTTTGAATTCCGATTTGTACAAATCCAATATAGATAAAGAATCTTGCTCAAGTTGTAATAAAATACATACTTAAAGATGAAAATAAATAAATTTTCAGGGGCAACTACCACCTTCCTCAGAGTTAGAAAAGATTTTTATTAAATTGTCTTGTACTGTGCGTGCCCAACCTGGAATATTTTCATCTCATATGTATGAATATTCGAGGCTAATATCCCAAAGCCCCTTCCCCTCCATCTTACTGTCAAACAGTGTTAGATATTTAAAAAAACACAATACAAATAAGCTATGCAAATGAGGCTCTGATTGTCATGGTTGAACTGACCTGGCAGATCGCTGCCGAGTTCTCAATCAGCCACATAACCAGAAAGGTATGTTAGAGTTTGGTGTTATGTGGTTTGCCTTTACTGATTCTCTTTTGTCGTCGTCGCTTCGGAGGTATCAGACAACGATACACTCGTTACAAACTTTTCAGCTACTTAACGATGAAATAATCTTTCAGCATTATAACAATTCATTGATTACTGGAATACATAATGAAATGTAACAACATAATTTGAAAATTGGAGTGCTGGAGGGTTTGTGGTCTTCTCAGCAGATGCGTTGCAGACAGTTACCTCCAGGGGAGAAATATGAGGGATGTTTATGTCCCCAGAACACCCCTATGGTTATAAAAAATTAAAACATACATTATTAAAATCAATTCATACTGATCAAGCATTACCAGTACTATTACACATATTCACAAAATTACATTCATCCATTGTTAAAGCCCTACCTAACTAAACACCTCAACATGCACGCCTGAATTAATCTAACGCCATAATATGGACTCATTGTACGATGTCCAAAGGCCTGCCTAGTTGAGCTATTTACCATCGACAGCATTATATAATTAATATATAACCCATATTCTCCCGTTCCAAATCTAAACTGTAGCCGAAAAAAATACATTTTATTATTCTTTTTGTGTAACAATGTCCTATTATCATTACAAAAAATGGATTAACAATGTTAACAAATTGCCTATTTGCATACAGTTGAATGAATTAAAATATAGTTATGCACACAATATATGCCCAATGCAATTGCACTTGATGGATGCTTTCTGAAAATGTTCACTTTATTTAGGTTAATTGTCAACTGACGAATGTAAAATTTTGTCAATACTTAAAAGACATTCCATTTTACTGGATTTGTACCAGCACTTTAATTTTCACAAAAATTACATGTAAAATGTTTTATGTCACCAATCACAAATATGTTAAAATATTTTATTTTTACAACATCTCCTTTGTAACATTGCCAATTGCATACAGAAAATAGTTTTATTGCCTTTACTTGTACAAAGTAGTAAGGAGAAATTACATGCACACAATTTAATAGTATTTAAAATTCTTAAATTAATAATTTCAAATGCTATTAAAATAATATCATTAAAAAATCGAGACAAATTATCAACAACAATAATGCAAATTGACCTTAGCAATGGGTACAATTTATTCTGGTCAAGGTGTTACTTAATTATATTTTCATGGTCGCAAATACGAAGACCTGCCTATTCTGAGTCATTTCTAAACAACTGTCAGATGCAATATTAAATCCCTACTCTCCTGCCCCAAGTCTAAACTATAGCTGGCAAAAATACAAGCAATAGTCACAAAAATAAAAGAAGGCTCTGTACAATATTATCGAAAAACCACAAAAACAGTAATGCAAATAGTACTTAGCACTGGAATAAAGAACACAGCATCATATAATATATTATATTCAATGATTTCACATATTTAAATACAAATCACAAATGCACCAACTGTTTTAGCCAGGGATAAGTCATATTTGCATGTTATCAAATAACATTTACAATTTGCAACTCATGCGGAAACTCCATAAACTTTGAAAGAAAAGATAATCTATCACATTCCCAATAAGGGTGCAATTTTGTAAGCATTTGCCGTAAATTAATGACTTATCCCTGTTACACCCCCTCCCCACGATGAGGGAACAGTTTGGATTTGAGGGGGGCATGCACTACTGTGTGCGCCCAACCTGGGACATTTTTGTGTAACACACATCATAGAGGAATATCCTGAAATATTTATGGTAAGCAGGGGCGGATATAGGAATTTATTTCTTGGGGGGGGGGGGCACAAGCGCGACCGTATTCAGGGTTTTGTTCTAGGGGGCACAAGGATACTTTGTAATACAAAGCGAACGCAATGATAATGGGACCGCATTAAAAATATTGCATATTTTTTAAGGGTCTGGGGGGGCACGGGCCCCCGTGCCCCCCTATAGATGCACCTATGATGGTAAGTTATTAGTTATATTTATATATTGTCACTTCTTGGTAGGGTAAGGTAGGTACCCCAAAAAACCAGATGCAGTAATATCCAGTATTATATGTATATATTTGAGTGTGCAAGAGCAATCTCACATGGTCACTAAGTGTCATACATCGCCGGCGAGAGCGGCGAGACAATTCCCGCAGCCGCTCCCGTGCGAACTCCCGTCCCCCATTCAGCGACGGGCTATGCTGTTATCACGCGAGGTTTGCGGAGAAGACGCATCGCTGTGTGTCCCCATGTAGCTTCGCGGAAAACATATAGGGTAGTTGGTAAACGCGGCAAGCGCCCTGCAGGCAGCCGCCTTTTAATCACTGATGCCGCCTCTGAACTGCAGCATCTCATCGACTCTAGATCGGACTTGTAGAATCCTGGAGGGAAAACTTCGCTGTCGCTTATATCCTTCATAAGTCAACTCTCTGTTCCTATGACCATGTCTGCGTCCTGAAATTTACACTCGATTTTAGCACTCTTGTTTATAACGCTATGAAAGTTAATTGCGACAAAGTTAATGTCATATTTTATAGATTACCTTTCGGTCGGTTCTTTTCTTCACTGTTCATAAGATGAATGTATCACTATGAGAGTGCTAATCAATTTAGATATAATAGCTTTCCCTGCATTACTGCTCCTAGATTTACTTCATGTGATGTGAGGATTTACGCATGTGTGGATCACCTCGGAGTCTACATTTAGAAAACTTTACTCCTTAAAAAAATCCAGTATTGAATTTTTCGTAGTCACCATCATTATTATGTTGATAAAATAAACTACATTGTTTTGCAATAATTTTGTTTAAAAAATGAAAAAAATTGATCACTTCGGACTTGATCCCTCGCAAAATTCTCATGAAGTTACAGCGCATAGTATAGACCTACTCGGCTACGGAGCCACGTATTGGAAAGAGGTAAAAGGTGAGTCCAAATATGAATCCAAAGATAGGAAATGATATATGCGGAAATCAAAAAGAGAATTTTCTCCATTAAAAATTTTATAACGACAGCAGTGTTTAATTAAGTTAATATGCGTTAAAGTGGATTTAAAAAAATTGTTACTGCCATCCCATGTAACTGAAAAAAAATTTTTGCCGAGAGGTTCGAAACACCTACTTCGGATTACTATCGCGGTAAGTCTGCTCCTTCTCCACTAGTCCATCTCAAACGTTGACTCAGAAGGGGATTCATTACGAGCTTTGTCAGGAAAGGGAATGAACCAGTATTCTAGTGTCACTAAATCAAACTGAATTTTAACACTCAGTGGCATTATTTGCTGTGATATTGCGGCGGATATTTTATGTGTATGTTTTGTTCGCTATCGCTTATCGAAAAGCTTCAGCGTTAATTGTAAGACAACATACTTCGACGGATCGGCCAGCTTACGAGAATAAGTAAAGTGACGTTCTGGACGTAGATTTATTATCTAGTATGAGCTGCACAATTTATGTGGTATTAAACACTGCACATACCCCGCATACATTTCCCTTTAATGATGTTGTTATAAAAAATATTTCGGGAAGTGGGAATGTTGTTCAAATTTCCCTCCCACTGTTGCAATAGAAAATACGAAAACTCGATTTCAAAACTGCGGCGAAAGTATGACGACGATATTGTACATTTTATTTGAAAATTCGGGTAAAAAACACTAAAAGTTACAAAATATATATAAAATAGTAAACATAGTAAAATCCGAATAAAATTTATGTCCCACTATGTAATAATGTTTATATTTGTAGTTAAAAATGGTTTTGGCCAAATATATCGCGTAAAGGTTGTCCTGCATGACGCTGAACTTCCTCAAAATCGACCGATTTCACGCAACTGTGATTTTTACGGTGAGTGCTCCATGTTTGACGGATCACTGCAGCCGCTCTGATGAACAAAAATACTAACTTAGTAGTGTATTTTGTAGACCATATCCTGTAGAATCCGAAAATAAGGTTCAAAAATTCCTTGAAAATTTTCAAAAAAACGACTTTTGGCCAGCTTTTTTCGATTTGGGACCACTGTGCGCCGCTCCATTTGTTGCAATACTTTTGAATCCGACTGTACGCCCGTAGCAGTTTTTGACCAAACGCGCAGCCTTCCTTAGTATTTTATTCAATTCGCGGATTAAGTCTTTCTGCACGGGATCCCATACGCTCGTTGCATATTCAAGGTGCGGTCGGACGAGAGCGAAATAGCACCTTTCTTTTACTTTATCATCCGAAAATCTTCCCACAATACACTTCATAAATCCTAATTTCTTCAGGGCTATGCCGAAAATATTCTTTATATGTGTTCCCCACGTGAGGTTCGAGGTTATCGTAACTCCCAGGTACTTCACTTCGTCTGTTGCCTTTATGCTAATACCATCCACTGCATAAACATGGTTAGAGTTGTACGAATTCCGCAAGAAATGTATCGCCATGCAAACTCAGGTTAAGTTCGAGTCCCCACTCTTGGCTTCACAAATGTCAGATGATAGAATTTCATAGTTAGAGTGATCGCTAATTTCGCGATAGATGGCAGCGTCGTCCGCAAATAAACTTATTTTTCTGCTAACGCGGGAGCAGAGATCATCAATGTATATAATGAACAACAGGGGGCCGATTACGCTTCCTTGTGGCACAACTTATGTAACTTTTACAACATCAGAGCTAATTCCGTCAAGAACTACTTTTTGTTTACGATCTCTGAGAAACTCGCGTATCCAGTTTACAACTGATTCGTTTAATCCGCATGACTTTAATTTGTATAAAAGTTTGTTGTGAGGTACAAAGTCGAAAGCTTTCTTAAAATCTAGAAATAGTGCGTCAACTTGTCTTTTCGATTCACCAGATTTTATAACGTCGTGAAGAAAGAGCGCGAGCTGTGTTTCGCATGATCTACCTTTTCGGAATCCGTGCTGACAGTCATGGAGGAAGTTACGTCTGTCCAAGAAAGTCATAATATTGCTAACTATGATATGCTCAAGTATCTTGCCTATAATCGATGTTAAAGAAATTGGACGGTTGTTGCCTGGGTCATGTCTGTTTCCATTTTGGAATATGGGTGTAATGCTTGCAATTTTCCAGTCTAACGGTAACTTCCCTTCGGAGAGTGACTTCTTGAATATCCCTCTAAGTAAGGTGCGATCTGTGGAGCTAACTCCTTGAGGACACGCGCGGGTATTCCCTCCGGACCCGGAGATTTATTATTCTTAATCGATTGTAGTTGTTTATTTATCCCATCACGTTGTATAGATATTTCTTCCATCGATTCCTCAGTATATGGGATGTCTAACTTGAATTGAGTATCGTCAGTAGTGTATACACTTTCTAAGTGGGAATTCAAAGTGTTAGCTTTGTCAATATTGTCGGTGACAAGTTTACCATCTTTATCAAATAACAAATCTACTGTTGAATGTTTTCCCTGAAACTCTCTCGTATGACCAAAATAATTTCGGATTTTCTTCGTGTAATTCTCCAAGTCCTTTTTTCTTAATCTTTCGCATTGCAGTTCGCATTGATTTCTTGGTTATTGAGCGTTGTGCAGCGTAACTTTCTTTTGCTTCAAGTTCCTTCAATTTATTACGTGTCGTAATGGACTTTCTGTACGAGTTGTATAGTTCTCTCTGTTTCCTAAGATCCCTTCTGACGTCGTTGTTGTACCAGCGAGGCTCCTTATTATCACATTTGAGTTTTTTTCGGAATATGTTCGTTGATTCCTTGGCGCAGAATATCTAAGAAGTGTTTCCATGTTACGTCTGTGCTTTGGTCCTTTGATGTAACTACGAATTTTTTGTAGGGCTCATTAAGCATATCGCCAAATTTTGTGAAGGTGCATTAATCGAATAGGTAAATATTGCATTTTGATTTTACGGCTGACACTACATCAATTTTTAACGTTGCAAAGATTACTCTGTGATCGCTTATACCGTCAATAATATCGAGTTGTTTTATCAACTTAGGATGGCTTACTGCTAAAAGGTCTAATATCTTATTTCCTCTCTAAGGCTTGTCAACTACTTGGGCGAGAGAGTGATTTGCAAGTATGTTGAGTAATACTTCGCTGATTTCTCTATTCCTTGAATTCGGTTTTACAATGTAAGTATCCCATTTTATGGATGGAAGATTAAAATCTCCCCCGATTACTATTACACTTTTACTGTCTCTCTGAGTAAATGCGGATATTTGATTTTCTAGAAGGTACATAATATCGACTTCGGAGTTCGGCGGTCTATAAAAAGAGCAAACATGAATACTCCTTTTGTTTCGTTGTTTAATTGTACACTAGGGTGCCTCGTTTTGCCACTTTTTTTAGGAGCGAATCGTAATACCCGGAAAATTGCGTACCCGGGTGGGTATTACAGATATGATTTTTTTTCAAAATCGGTTAATATCTTCTGTTCGCCATTTTGTCTAGAAATTTCGAAATATTTAACGAAAAACGTTAAAAATGTTAATAATTTAAATTTTGTTTTAGCAAGCACTCATTTTGTCCAATGGTGTATAACATTGGTCTTTCCTTGATATTTTAGGCCAGATACGTCAGCTCTATTCCTTTTAATTATCGAGAAAACGACCTTTTTACGTGTCCCGAGTTGTGGGTAGGCAACCCGCGACACACATTCTTATTCTACGCTATGCATGACATAAATGACGCGAAATAGAGATGTTTTTTTGTCAAAAACGTGTAAATCATGTCTGAAGTTGTCAAGGGTAGTCACTAGGATGACGTAATGCTCTTTTATGCCTCGCCGACTATATTGACCTTATTTTCGTGCAAGAAGACATCACTGAAGTTTCTGTCAAGGTATGTGCCGTTTGGAAAAAAGCGTCTATATTAGTAGTTAGGTAAACCAAAGTAATTTAACACATATCACACTACATGAAGAAAACAATATGGCAAATTAAATCCTATAGAGTAAAACTGTATTTCAGAAAACATAGGAAGACTTATTTAAGTCTTTTACTAAGGAGGCGACGAAACTGTTTGGTATAGCTTTCTGTAAATGTGCCAACGTTCCCAATTGTGTCAACTTTCGTCAACCGAAAAATCTCAACTTTGAAAGAATGACCTCGACTCCGCATTGGGCCTCACCTGAACTTGACTTTAATCAACTCACTACTTCTAATGTACTATTTTAGTTTTTCACCTCTGATGCCTTAACTGTGACATTATTTCATATAAAGGTTTCAGTTGCAAAATTTTACGTAGAACGATAATTACATTCTTTCCAACATTTTTTGCAATTGAAGGATGAAATGCACGTATAATTTTATTAATTAATGTCAGTAATGATATTGTTTTACAGAACATGAAAATAACCTTAATTTTCCCTGAGAAATCATATACAGCCAAGCGAAAAAATTATATTCATTGTAGTACATAGCATACAAAATCGTGTACTACTCATGTTTTAATTACTAAGTACCATTAACGCTTTGAAAAATTATTAATAATAAGAATGTAATAATTTTTTTGCAATTGAAAGATTAATAACTCGTGGATTTTCATAAATTACTAACGGTAATATATTTTGTTTTACAAATCATATGATAAACTTTTATTTTCCTACAGAAATCTTGTACAACTATTGTGAAAATTTATGCTATTAATGTATACTTACCACGCGTTATTCAAAGTTCTTTTTTAATTCAGTTAAAGTAAGCCAACAGATGAAATATTTATGTAATGGGACGTTGAAAACGTCTTCCGTTGTCCTGATTTTTACCATTGTTTGATGGATTACAACAATCTAATTAGTTAATTAAAATTATGAGAACACGTAAAAAATATTGAAAACAAATTAATTTATAAAAAACTAGCATGAAATGGCAATAAACATGTGGCATTTAACTTAAATTTATTAATTAATACACCGATATGTTAAAAATAAACTTCAAAGCTACAATAATATTTTTATTTTTATCTATTTCAGAGTGAACTCGGAAACTGCTTATCAGGAGTAAAAAGATCGTACAGTTTTCCGAAGAATTCAGAAGGTGACAAAATGGAGGATTCACAATGAAGGAGATACAGCATGTATCTATGACTTTGGAAGGCGTGTTTGGGGCAGATGGATATCCTATCATGTAGAGGTTTTCAGTGATGAGCAGGACGCTGCTCGTTGCTGAGGGTTTATTTTTATATAATTCAGCGTTTCTGTGATGCCGTTAATATGCTGTCTTCCCCAACAGGATTCATCGGAAGAAAACTAATTAGCATGTTTTATACCGCGGTATGATGGTAACATGAGGTCTCTCTTTGATGAGTGAGTTTTAAGAGGGACCAGCTGGTATTATGATGTATGAGTTAAGTTCAGCTCCTGGTAAAATCGGATCCGATGAGGTAATTATATGGCTATAGACTCAAAAAGCAAATGGGTCTACTTATGAGAATTCTCGTGAACGGAAAGTTCACAAAACCACATGGTGAAGAAAATCCACAAATTCAATAGGCGCCAAATAAACAAAAAGGTATCAAAATGTACACAAACTAGGCCTAAAATACAAAACTTAAGTTGGCATGAATAAAGGTATTACATGGAGCAATTTGATGTGTATATCAAGGTATGAAGGTTACGTAATGTCTCTCCTTGATATTTGTCATGAGAGGGACCAACTGGTCTAATAAGGTATGAGTTGAATTCAGCTCATGGTAAAATCGGATCAGACAAGGTTATTTTATGGTAGAGGCTGATAGAGCAAATGGGTCTTACGAGAATTCTCGTGGGCACAAAGTACACAAAAACACACGGTGAAAAAAATTCTTACATTCAAAAGGCGCCAACATACTAAAGGTACAAAAATGTTAAAAAAGAAGGCCTAAAATACAAAAATTGAGTTCTTAAGCATAAAGGTACCACGTTGAGCAAATTTAATGCGTGACTGTGATTTGTTTGTTTTTTTGGTGTTGCATTTTTTGGGTGACTTGCACACTTGTATTTCATGTCCATGTGCACTAACCAGTCATATTACAGGATATTGTAGAAGAGAGAAGACAACAATGTTAGCTCGAAGAAAAGAAGCCATACGATATGCGTGACATCATTGCGTTTTATGCGTTGCGTTGCGCGATTGAGCGAAAATTGCGTTTTACTTCGTGCGACCGGCGAAAATATCCGTGTGATTCGTGTGTCCTCCAAATTTAGGAGGAGAAGAGAGAAGACGACAAGAGAAGAGGACCGCACGAAGATTAATTTTAGTTTATTTTGGGTCGAACCGAGGTCTGGAATGCGCTGTAAACCATTGCAGTGTATGGGATTGGAACTGTGTCACTTGGATGGAAAAGTGGTGACTTCCTCCTTGTGTCATGGTGACTTCTCGAGCATTGTAATGGGGCGTATGCTATTCCTTGGGGGAAGGGTTATTTATTTTCCTTGTATGTACTCTCTCCCCAGGCTCAAGACATCGGAACTTCACGTGAAGAGGACCCCAGCCTCACAACTAGGTTAGCTTTTGGGCATTTAGGGCCGTGATGATTGAGTCGAGTAAGGCTAGGATTTTTAGCTCGCGTTAATTTTAGTTTTTTGTGTCGAACCGAGGTCTGGCATACGCTGTAAACCATTGCAGTGTATGGGATTTGGAACTGTTTACTTGGATGGAAAAGTGGTGATTTCCTCCTTGTGTCATGGTGACTTCCCGTGCATTGTAATGGGGCGTATGCTATTCCTTGGGGGAAGGGTTATTTATTTTCCTTGTATGTACTCTCTCCCCAGGCTCAAGACATCGGAACTTCACGTGAAGAGGACCCCAGCCTCACAACTAGGTTAGCTTTTGGGCCTTTAGGGCCGTGATGATTGAGTCGAGTAAGGCTAGGATTTTTAGCTCGCGTTAATTTTAGTTTTTTTGTGTCGAACCGAGGTCTGGCATGCGCTGTAAACCATTGCAGTGTATAGGATTTGGAACTGTGTCACTTGTATGGAAATGTGGTGATTTCCTCCTTGTGTCATGGTGACTTCCCGTGCATTGTAATGGGGCGTATGCTATTCCTTGGGGGAAGGGTCATTAATTTTTTTGTATGTACTAACCCGCTCTCTCCCTAGGCTCAAGATGTTTCCGTGGTCGAAGATATGAAGACGTGTGAAGATTGAGACTATCAGTTAACTGATGATGGGACGTGAAAAAATTGACCAGGAATTTCTTCTCATGGAGATCGGTAAGAATCAAGTTTTAAAATAAATGTCTCCTTTGCTCCTATGGATGTTGTTTCAATTTTTATATTTGACCACCATGTGAGGGCGATATAATGCGTTTGGTGAGCGAGTGAACGTAAGTGTTTCCCATGAACTTATTTCTTGATAAGTTTCCAAATCAAAATTACAACTTCTTCTATTTTCTCAACCGAGTACCATTAAAACTTGATTCACCATAAAAATCGAAGCTTGATAAATAAACTTATACAGTTATACTCAATATGAGTTCTCGAACACCAATTAATCTTTCAACTTAGTTTTCAGTTGGTATTTTTTTAAATTTGTATGCTTCATTACTGTATCCGATTGAGTTGTCATTTTTTATTCTTGATGGAATACCAGTGCCATACCATTTGGATTACTTTCCTCATCTCTTGCAATTTCTGCGCCATTAAAAGAAGACATCCTATGTTCTCTTTGCTTAAAAATAAATTTAAATTTATTCTTTTTAAACCTCTTTGTCTCATACACGCTCGCATGCCACGATCCCTGCATGTAATCAGTTTTTACAATTTTTTTAGAGCGTTTGACTACGCAATCATTGAATTAATCTGTTGAATCATTGTTTCATATTTGAGGTTATTTCCATTCCTTATTAATGAATTCGACTCTTTCCCAAAAAATATCCAAAAAAAGTAATTTCTGGAACATAACTTTTTAATTTTTGAATGAGTTTAAATACCTTTGAATGCGTAGATAACATTAATACTGTGACCTACGTAGTTATTCAATAGAAATAATTTAAAATCTATTTTTCACAGACCTCAATTTAAAGCTTTGAAACGTAAGTGTAGGTTTACTTTAGGTTTGAGCTCACCATTTTTTCTATAACTTAGTCTACAACTCGGAAGAAATTTCTTCATATTCCCTTGAAAATAAGATTTTTATTCTCATCCTCTATGTCGAAATTAGTCACCTTTTCAACTTTTCCTAAAGAGGTAAGACACGCGCTTTTTATGCCATTACTTACAATTAGCGCACGGCTGCATATAAATTCAATTCTTGTGTCTCAATAAATCTGTGCATTTTAATGGAGTGTATGTGGAGGAATTTCAATTCCCGTTTCTCTCTCTTCAGCTACAAGTCATTCATCTTGGAGGATGTGGGCAGGAAGCCGTTGGAAAAATCGTGCTAATCCGGAATGCGATACTTCACTGACATCACCCCAAAAGGTAAGAAATGCATTCCATTACGCTTTTTCTGTGTGTCCGTCAATTAATTAAAAGTGCGAATATTTTTTAAAAAGTGGAAGATACTTATATCCTGGTTAAATGCGGTAGTATTATTTTTATTGGACTTGTTCGTCGTGGTATGTTGCAATTTATCTGCTACCTTTTTTTCGAGACATAAAGTGTTCCAGATGGCGGATTTGTATTCGGAGACCTTATATTTCCTCAATTTTTGCCGTTTTTTAGAGTGCATAAGAAATTAGAATTATTAGAAAATTAGAAAAATTAGAAAACCGTCCCCCTAATATTAATAACCAAATGTTTTATAAAAAGATTCTCTGAGCTTTTGGGGGGGTTTTAACCCCCAATATCCCCTCGCTGTGTCCCTGCTTCGCTTCGCTATTTTTATTTAGCTTCATTCGCTTTATCTTGCGCCTGATAACAAAACAAAAACTGTTGTTTATCAGAAGGCGCTTGATGCAAGACATTAAACCCGAATGTGTAGGGAACACCGTGGTGCGTTTACGCATGCAGCACGTTTACGCAGTGCATTTTTTCCAAACAGAGATACTATAACTGTCGCGCCTAAAGTCATTTGATACGAATGCTGCTTCATAGGGGCTTTTCTTACACTATTTTGAGCATCAGTCAAGCGTCGGTCTAGCGTTGCGTTAACCTGCCCCATGAACGAGCCAAGTTTACGCTGCGGACTTAGACCTAAAAACATTTTTTTACGGTTAATAACACAAATAGCCAACAACTGAATGCGTATAATTTTTATTTCATCAATATTTTCTCATTTAATTTATAATAAATCAAATATGATTAAAACGATACAGCCGCTCTTTATTTATAAATGGTGCAACTAAACTATAAGTTAATTGAATGTTAGGTAGTACGAAGTTCGCCGGGTCAGCTAGTATAAATATAAAATAGGGTGTCAAATAGTTATCGTCCCATTCTGTTATGATAACACGTGATGAAATGCAATAGATATCAAAAAAGTCTATAAAAGTCATTGTGCAAACGAAATTTATAGCCTAAGCACGCATCACGTGATCACTTTTCCGTACACACAGTGATAGCTTTTGCGATGGCTTTCCATTCGGTCGGTCCTCCATTTGTCATTAATAAATATATATCACACAGAACGCGACTCGCGGCACGAACTTAGTCCATTGGAGCTTTGGCGCGTATGGGGCGGTTGCTCGTGGTGCGATACCCCGGGAACCAACCGACAGAAATGAAAGATATATGACTTGACTCACTCGAAATGTTTAGCGTTTCGCTGTAAAAAAAAACCTAAGAACGATAGAAAAATCCGATAGTAGCATTATCATCAGGTATGTCCAAAAAACACCCTAGACATACACCACGTTGAAATAAAAGTTTTGTTATAAAACAGTTTCTAATGAAATTCATCGAACTTCTAGGTTCATATGAGGCATTGAACATGGAACTCCCGCGTGACAGAGATAGACTTTAACAACCGATTCAAAACGCTGTAAAGCAATGTACAGGAACAAGAATGTATATTATTGTTCTAATTACCCAACCAATGTTTTGAAATATGAATAAGGTGTGACTACAGTTTCCCTTTCTAAGCTCATGAGGAATATATAATGCACACTGAATACTACGCTGGTAGTGGCGTAGCTAGCAATTTCGTTCGGGGGGTTCAAAACCAGAGGAAAATTAAAAAAAACAGGGTGCTGTTAAGAGGGTTTTAAACTAATATTAACACTTTTCAATGTCGGACAATCTTCATTTGTTATTGACATATTTTGTAAACTCATGATTTATCAATATTTTGTTTTCTTTGATGAAGGAAAGAAATTGTGTTTTTATATTTCGGGATTGGGGGTCCGGACCCCCGAAATAAATCCGGACCCCGGAAGCGCGTTCACCGCCCCCGAGCGATTACAAGTGGTCACCGGTCGGCGTCACACCACGGCTTGGGGGTCGGTGTGACACCACGGCCGGATAACATGCCTTTAACTTAATGGCGGACGTTTGTTTACCTTTTTCGCGTCGAGCTGGTGTTTGCAAAGAAAAATATCCTACGACATGGATTCGGAAGCCCTTAAATACCTGAGGTTCGAAACTTGCACTGCGATCACGATGTCCTGTGATATTTCTGCAATAAATTGTCACAAGAATTATTTTTTAGCCGAATGGGACAAGTCTAGGGTTTAAAAAGAAATTAGAAAACTTATTAAAATAAGGACCACCTTACTTTAAATGGACCAATCATATGATCGCTCATTAGCCCATCTTCTTTTGATTCACACGATCATTCCGATGTCTCTATTTCCATCGCTTCTTCCGTCGCATCCCGTATTTAAAAATCTCATTCTTTTAAAATCCAAACATGAAGTTTAAAATCTCTTTTAGCAGCCGCGCGTTCCGATTGGCTGAATATACGATGTCAGCGATGGTTTCAGGGACGTTGCCAATAGGGTGGTTTCCTATTATTTTTTTATTGCCTATATCGGAAGATTATTACTCCTGGAGTACGTATTTCACGATTTTAGATTTTTAAATGACGATATCTATTTTTCGCGATTAAATGAAAAGTGAAAATTTTCAAGCGCGCGAAAACGCGACGGGTAAGGAAATCTTTCCGTGTGACTTATTTCTGGTTCCCCCTCCCGCCTTGTGAGGTGACCTTGATCGAGGCTCTGAGCCCTGATAGGACGCAGGATGCTAGCGGGTAGCTGAGTACCTTGCTGGATGGTAGCGCTTGGCTGAAAAAAGGTTTATTAATACCTTATCAAACGAAGAAAACTTTCCGACCTTAGCCAGTTTTAATAGGTGATTATTAAGACATGTTTCCCTGAGCTCTGCGCCTCATGCATGCATTGGTAATCTCAGACGATGTATAACTCCTATCTTCTCCTATAGAAACTATGTCCCTGTGACGTCACGTGGAGTGGCATCGCATGGGCGCCAATCTGGCCCTTTTCAAATGAGGATAAAAATGGACCATAGCCATTCGTCTAAACCGGTATTTCTAAAACGAAATAATTTGTATATTATGAATACAGTAATGGTGGGTAACAAATCGCAATCAATGCCTTTCGGTTTCTTTGATGAAAGAAACTACCCTATTGGTGGGAAAAAAGGGATGGAATTTCTATCACTGGTGGCATCGACTTATTTTAATATAAAAGTTCCGTTGTCCGAATACTTTTTGTGCGAAACAGTTGGAGTTGCTTTTCTTTTTAGTTTTAAAATTCGAAAGTTTATATTCTGTTGCTGTAGTTGCAGTGTATGCGTAAACAAGGAGTCTATAGAACACACTGATATTTATTGCTTCAAGCCAGAAAAAAAGCGCAGCACAGTGAAAATGAAAATTATAGCTGGAAACAAGAGCTGTCCGAATGCTTTGTGCACTAACTGCACCTCTCACTCTCACGGCGCGAAAGAAGCGAGGAGTTTGCTCTCCAAGACTGACTTCCCTTCAAGTGGGATTCGCCGTGGTCTATCGCACTCAGTGAGAGCAAGCAACTTGGACGCTTTTGCGTCGCAGTGTTCGCCTCGCACTGTCGAGCGTCTTTGCCCGGGTCCCATTTGACTCTGAGTGATTCCTGAGAGAGCCTTGCATGCGCTTCCAGCAGATGGGGATGACTGCAGTTGCGTGCATGATGAAAGAAGGGAGGGATGCATTTGAGCTGCCTCGTTTCGGCAAACTGCGCGTGACGTCGTCTCCCCACATTTCCCCCCCCCCTCTCCACCACCTAAACCGCGTTCCTCCACCCCCTCCCCTCCTTGGCCCTCATGACTGTATCGTCGCTATCATCGTACGTCGAATATATCTCTAGAGAGGTACAAAGTAATGCAAGGTTATGTTCAGTTGTTTAAGTCAATCAAACTTCATTGCATTTCTAATTTAAAAAATTACACCCTCCCTCAGATATTGCACCCGAAGTTTGGTTTGGATAGGTGAGTGTAGAGCTCAGCCCAGACTCAGCCATAGGCGTGAGGATATATCAAATATTCAGGGTGGGGGGGGGGCAGTTTTTTTTTTTATTCTCCGCCACCTCGCTCCTGAAGAATTTTTTTAGGTGCGTCCGGACGGGTTAAGAAGTTTTCGAAGTGCGAGGGAATGGAACTGCTGCCCTCTAGTCCTGAATACATGCGAGAGAATTAATACGCTTGAGGATTAGTGAAAGGTGAGCTATAATTCCCACCGCACAAGGATCCTCCGCTGATGCATGCTGGTATTACAAGGACTAGAAGTTTGGCCGAAGGGATGGGAGTTATAGGGGGGAGGGGGGAGCAGTTATAGCTCATGAGTGCGGCCAGGGGCGGTGTGGCCAGGTCGGCTATAATTCCCACCGAACAAGAAGATCCGCAGATGCATGATCCAGAATGATGCTGATGCATGATGCGTCCATCCAGAAACGTATATGAAAGGTGAAATAAAAAAAACTCCGATAACTTCTTTTGCGATTATTAAATTTAACTTTTTTATTAGTTGCTTTATGTACAATATACTCAGCGTAAAAATATTGCAAAAAAAAATAAAGCTAAGGTATTAGAAGATAAAATAGAACCTCATACTTTATGGAAAGGGTCATTCGAAAAAATTATTTTATAGGTTTTTTTTACATTTTAGTGTAGTTTATTTAATTTAATTTTTATTATATTCTCAAACCACCGAATACAATTCACAATGGCCATTTTACACCGAGGTATTCAACAAATTTTAACAAGTAAACGTATACGAACAACCATGTCCTAGAAAGGGGAAACCTACCCAGGCGGTACTCGAACCCGCGACCTCTTGTTTGGCAGGCGAGGATGTCACCCCGCCGCCACCGTGGTCGGCGTAGGACCACTTAAGGGCCAATTCACTGAATAGATAATAGAACCATAATAAATTATTGAATTTTAGCATTATTTTTTTATTCCATTTTTTAAATGACTTTTATATGGTTTTTTAAGAGTCAGAATAGAGTCAAAATCCATTTCCCGGCATGCATTCCAAACATTTTCCGGGGGAGAGTCCCCGAATCGCCGGTAAGTAGGGCCCCGTCATCCCAGCCGAGGACCCCGACTCATCCCAGACCGCCCCTGAGTGCGACCAAGAGACGATCGGAGGTGTTCGGAAGACATCGGCATTCTTCGCTTGACGTCATCTCTTCCTTTACCAACTATCGTCCTCCCTCTCTTCTCACCGCGCATTCCAATGCCTCCTTCCCTTCCCGATGCTCAGAGAAACTTTAAGGTTTAATGCATTTTACTTCACTTGATTAATATACTTATAGAAAAGTGTAAGGATTAATAAAATATCCCTCAGAAAGCCATAAAACTCACCATTTTTAACCATTTATCTTAAAAAAATTCTGGGGGACGGCCCCCGCACCTCCCGCTTAATCTAGCGAGTATACCACACACCCCAGGTCTACTTGTGCCTAAAACCCCCCCTAGCCTTAATTCCTAGCTGCGCCCCTGATGATATGGGCCATTTGGAGGAGGCGTTGTTGCGTCATGAGGTATAATGGGTGGAGGGAAACCCGGCGTCGGCAATAGCCTGCTCTTTACTAAAGGCGCCAAGGGGACAGAGGCTCAACGTCGCGCTGCATTTTAAGTGCCCTCCACACAGCAACCCGAAGCAGGGCAGACTCCGTAATTCTGTGGAACTTCCAGGATTTGAATCCAGACCAACAAGGTGGGAAGCCAACACAATAGCCACTGCAACAGCACAATCCCCTCCACACCCAGCAGTTAACGTAATATCACCAGAATAAATTCGTATCGAAAGAGAGGTAGATATTTAACCAATTTACAATCTCCACCAGCAATGCTATTATCATTGAGAATAGCTATTTTGTGATGAGCGCTACATCTACATCTACGTAATACCCTACGAGCCACTTCTAGGGTGTTTGGCAGGGGGTGATCCTCCACCAGCATGCAGCATGTAAATGGATTCCCACATTCACACCACACGGTCCAAAAAACGTCACGTATTCTATCAAATTATACTACCACATGCTGTTATAAATAATAATAAAAATCAGAAGCATGCATTAAGTTTTACGTAAGTTAGCAGGCTACACTACAAGTCATCTAATCTATTTACGAGTTCTAACGCTGCCGTTATAATCATTGGCGCAGCGAGGTGGGGTTTTGGGGGACAAACCCCCCCCCCCCAGAGCTCAGAGAAATTTTTGAGTTTAATCCATTTTACTTAGAGTAGAGTTATAGTATAGAGTCCATTTTACCGTAGAGTGTAATTTTTCTGGAGGAGGGCCCCCGCAACTCCTGCCTACCCTGGCGGGTATACAATACCCCCACACCCCTGAGTATTACTTGCGCCGCTTGCGCCTAAAACTCCCCCTAGCCGGAACCGGGATAACTTAGTGTTAGTGGTTTACGCAATGAATTTATTGAAACTGTAATCTTAAATTTGAGACAAAGCTCCAGAACAAGACTCATAAAAGTTCCCAGAATTTAAATAAGAAGCATTTTTGTCCTAAAATCTTTCAGACTGTTGTCGAAACCTACTAGCCATAGGAAAATTCAGCACTGTCACTTTGGTATGGAATAGCCACCAGGATAAGCGGTAGGTGCGAGATTATTAAATTGCGGAATTTGAAGATAAACGGTTCAAAATGGTGAGGTTTACGGCCTTCTGGGGGATATTTTATAAATCCTTACACTATTCTATTAGTAATATCTATCCAAATAAGTAAAATGGATTAAACTTGAAATTTCTCTGAGCTCTGGGGGGGGGGGGGGGGGTTATCCCCCAAAAACCACCCCTCGCTGCGCCACTGCCCAGCATCACCCATGCTTGGCCTAGGAGGGATAGTTGTGCTCTGCGGTACTTTTATCTTCCTGACGGTGCGGATACCTCAGTACTTTCCTTTATCCAACACTTACCCTGGTGAGTATTCCATACCCCCACACACCCCGGTATTTATACTTGCACCCGAACCCCCCCCCCCCTCCCTCCCCAGCCGTAATTCCCAGCTGCGCCCCTGATGCTGGGATTCTCTTTTCGATAGGGGCACGACCAAAAAAAAACCTTTTCCACTTAAAAACATGGTATAGTATACTAATACTGTCGAAACCTACTAGCCATAGGAAAATTCAGCACTGTCACTTTGGTAAGTACCATGCTTTAAAAAATATATTTTCCGACAAAAAATATGTGGAGATGGTTTGGGCAATCGTCTTCCATGGTTTGGATTTGATAGTAAAGAATGCCGACATGGAAGAAGGAGGGGGCCTCCTTCTTCCATGTTTATGACGAATTAATTATTTGGCAGTTAATGTGAAACTGGATTAGAAAAAAATTGTCTGGTCTCATAAATGGCTTCTATTTCGATTTCTAACCTGAAATATACCGTTTTATCCCTCAGATTCGAAGAAACAGTCATAAAATATATTGGCACTGTAAATAAAGTTTCATATGTTGGCGATGGTTAAGGATGTATACTATCTACCTCTCATGACGTAAGGAGTCTCCTAGGCAAAATTTGGAGTATAGTAATATTAAAACACTTTAAAATAGCAATGATTGGCAGTCGCTCGAGCATTAGACATCTAATTCTATTTCAAGAGATGTGGTAAGGTTGGTACTTGCTTATCTTAACGTGACTTGCGCTTCGCGATGTGCTGAACCGTCTATTGTTTTTTAATTCATGGTTTCATGGTCCTTCGTTGAATTTTGGGTCGTTTGTAGTCTGCAAGACGTGAAATAAAGCTGTAAGTCTTTTACCCTGAATATAAGCCTCAAACTCTTTGTATTTGTACAATAAGTATGATTATTACTTACTGCTTCGTCTGTATTTCTGTATGTATATCTTCTCTTATTAATGTAGCGTCCCACGAGGGACATGATGCAAGTCCGTCGGCTTCCTCGTAATAGATTGATTATGATTTATGTTTATAATCCATTTTTATTCTCATCACTTATAAAAGTTTCGCAGCAAGCTGTGTATTTGTGTTTGCTTGCTGATTAGTTCTGCATTTTGATGGCAGTTTACTCTTCAATAGGTAATTCGGCGACATGGCTGCACAATTTTTTAGCAGAATCGGCCAATTGGGCCTTGGAGTTGCTATCGTTGGTGGTGTGGTGAACTCAGCTCTATACAATGGTAATTCAATGAGAAATTATTTTCATAACTTCAAAGTTTTTGCGGTCTCTAACTTATTGTACTTGCAGTTGACGGAGGCCATAGAGCAGTAATATTCGATCGCTTTGCCGGAGTGAAGAATGTTGTTGTTGGCGAAGGCACTCACTTTTTCGTTCCTTGGATTCAGAGGCCTATAATTTTTGACATTCGGTCGCGACCCCGGAACGTTCCTGTCATCACGGGAAGTAAAGGTATGTGAGTCGGTTAACTGATCTTTATGATTTTCAAATTAGTGCGGATTACATTGATTCTTTTGAATACCTAATTATTCTGACAAGTTAGCATTAAACCACGTCGCTTTTTATTGATCATTTTCTCGTCACATGTTTTATTTTAATTTATTTGCTTTTGCCTTCATTGTGGCGAAAATAGTTAACTATAGGGATGAGTATCGTGTGTAGAACATCCCTCCTTTACTTTCTCTTGAACTCCGGGAATGCGCGTGAATTAATGTTGTTAGAGGTGGAAATTAAATAAATCATGGAGGTATATGCTATTAAGCGTTATGTAATCACCAGAGAAACCGCAAAAAAAATCCCCATTACTGGCAGTGTGCCACCATTTGAAGTCTCGATGTATGATATCCCGTTAGGCGTGATGTGAGGGAACGTTTTGATGAATGTAAATTCCATGCTTCATCATTTCACACTTTCCTCAAATGTTTCATTTCATCTTACCTTTTTACAGATGCTTTCACAATCCCTGTAATCTTTTCTTTGAATTTTCTAATTTGATTTCTTTCTAATGTTTTTTTATTTTATCAAATTTTCAGATTTGCAAAACGTTAACATTACGCTTCGTATTTTGTTCCGGCCCATCCCTGATCAGTTGCCAAGAATATACACAATTTTGGGTGTTGACTATGATGAGAGAGTTTTGCCATCTATCACCACTGAAGTATTGAAGGCTGTTGTGGTAAGTATTGTCATGTTTGGAGTGGTGTTAAACAAGGTTTTAGTCATGTGTCAAATGAGCTGGTATTTTTTTTATAACTAAAGGCATTGTTAAATTGTGCATTAACACATATAAGTTAATGTATAAATGCATGAAAGTTGGGTGGTTACTTGGTGAATTTTTTCATGTATTCTGACGAGCCTGAGGAATGGCCAAACTAGGGGTGTCAATTTGTCAATTGTTGTCAATCAACTTTTATCAATTGGTAGATACTTATGAATTAAAGAATTGATAGGATGACGATGTTTTAGGTTCTGTTTTATAATTTTATCGGTTAGCATGTATGGTTTATGGAGTTCTTCATTGTCTCTAAAAGCCTCAGAAAATTTAAACCCATGGTTATGGATGTTAGGTTTTTTTCTTCTGTGACAACAGTGGCTTTTATTCATGTCTCAAGACTTGTATTTACTTTTCCATTTTCTGTATGTGGTTGTAACACCACCTGAATGTGAAAATTTACTGATTATTAATTTTTTAAAGTTATTTTGATAATTTTGTCTTCTGCCTTGGTGATAAACCTAATTCCCCCCCTTTCACATTCTTTCAATGTCTGTAAGTCTTAAAGAAGAGGCAAGACATGTAGCTCTAGGTTGAATCAATACAACTTGGGACTATGTCTAGCTTCTCTCTTTGTTTGAATCGTTTCATTTGTCTTTCCAACTTGTGGTGAGTCATCAACATGATAAAATATTTAGGATAAATTTTGGATATGGTCTTAATATTGCTGTTTCTGGTATTTCTTAACTGATATTGTAATTTTTTCAATGACCCAATGTGGGTTAGTTTTCAAAGCAATAAGTCTCAGTAGGAAATGTTTAGACCATCTTAAAATTATTCCAGTGATAAAGCCCAAAAGTTTTCTGTATAATTCTTGAATAAGGACTGCCATATTTTTTCATTTGCTCATGATGCACTACCAATAGAAACATCTATTTGATTTTTTTCCCATTTTTAGGCACAATTCGATGCTGGAGAGCTTATCACTCAGCGAGAAATTGTATCTCAGAAAGTTAGTGAGGACCTCACGGAACGTGCCTCCCAGTTTGGTGTTATATTAGATGATATCTCAATTGTAAGTACATTAAGGAAAGAACGACCATGCTGAAATACAAATGTATGCATAAAAGAGTTAAAATAAAATATGCTATAACTTTTTTTCAGACCCATTTAACATTTGGAAAAGAATTCACCCAAGCTGTTGAGTTGAAGCAGGTTGCTCAACAGGATGCAGAACGGGCGAGATTCCTTGTGGAGAAGGTAATGTTTATGCTATCATCAGTGCCATGCTCTTCTTTTGAGTTTTGTCCTGTGATCCACCAGAGTATGAGGATTGTTCAGGGAGTACAAATGCATTGTGGGACAAAGATAAAAAAATGTTAAGTCTTGCATCAATTAGGAAGGATTATCACTATAACCCAACAAATGCCTTGGTCAGTTACATAATGGTGTGACAGTAGCCTAACTTGTCAACCACTGTGTCCTCCATTTCTCCCCAAGCTGGTGTGAGGTTGGCTTATTAATTTGGTTCCTCACTTATCATAAAAATTGGTAGCTAGTATCTGTTGCTGGCTCGTGGGAACTGACAGATCTGAGTTAGTTGATAGCCATTAATTTTTCAGATATTCTAATCAGGGGAGGGGGTAACTGTACATACCATTAGCTAAAGAAGGGATTATTTGCATGCATAATCTCTATCAGCCTGAAATTTAAACTTCAGTCGTCTGATTGGAAAATTCATGGAATCTGTCTTTGGGTATAGTTTTTTGTTGGAAATATGAATTGCCCTCATTTCCTAAAATATCAGGACAGATGCTAGAGAATCAAAAGAAATGTAAAATTCAAAAGTAGACTCATGGTGTTCTGCTCCTTCATGGCAAACCAGTCCCCACATCTCCTGGGTTACTCTGTATCTACTCATGCTATTGCAGTGGGATTTTATGACTTACCCACTGGTCCTTAATTTTCGAAAGTGAAGGAGTATTTTGGTGGAAGGACAATGATGAGGCCATGTATATTATAAAACAGTGGTTTCAGTACTTGGAATGGGGAAAGTTTTATAGTCTTGGACACAAAAATCTTACCACCCAGGAGCCGAAAAGTTTTCTAAGTTCCGAATCGACTTGGATTGGGCAATGGCATTGAAGCATTCCAGGCAATATCACTTTGCTGATCAAACTCCATTCTGCAATGAGCTGCGTACTCCTTTTTGACCCCACTAGATAAAAGGCCCTTCCTCCAAATGCAGAGGGTTTGTTGCTTTCTGTTGCAGAGGCATCGCCAATTAGGGATTTAGAAACTTATCGACTCCTGGGTGGTAATATTTTTGTGTCCACGACTGACAGTGAGGATATGCAAAGCTGGTGCTCAATCTTGAGAAGTACATACATACAGTACATACATATTTCACGCTTTTAGATTTTTAAATTCCGATATATATTTTTTGCGATTAAATGAAAAGTGAAAATTTTCAAATGCATGAAAACGTGACGGCTTAAGTATAAGTGCTGGGAAAAGCCTGTGTGATGTCATTCTGGTTCCGGCTGCTGCTGTGTGAGGCCACCTTGGTGCAAGGCTATGAGCGCTGCTACGATGCAAGCTTCTAGCAGGTAGCAGAGTACCCTGCTAGCAGGTAGCTCTTGGCTTAAATAAGGATTATTAATACCCTATCAAATGAAGGAAACTTTCCGACCATAGACAATTTTAATAAGTGATTGTGAAGAGGTTTCCCTGAGCTCTGTGCCTCATGCATGCCTTGGTATTCTCAGACGATGTAAAATTCCTGACTACTCATATAGCATCTAGGTCCCTGTGATGGCACGTGGAGTGGCACCACATGGGCACCAATCTGGCCTTTTTCAAATGAGGTTAAAATTGACCATTAACATTTTATAACTGGGATTTCTAAAACCAAACAATTCATATATGTATTATGAATACACTAATGGTGGGTAACGAATCGCAATGCCTTTCGTTTTCTTTGATGAAGGAAACTAACCTAATGACACACTGGACTGAAGTTTGGCAGACTAAACACATGGCTACTACCCTATTGGATATAAATGAAAAATATGTGAAAGATTAACCTGCTGTATTACGTTCGAAGATAAATTAGTTTGTTGTTTCATTAATAATATTTTTCAATCGATTAAAGCATAAAATTTGTTGTCAATTAGGTAATTTTATATTGATCTTTAGCATAAATAAATGGGTCCTCTTGGCACCATAATCCAGTTTTTATGAGGTAGTTTTGGCTTTTTTTAATTTTTTCTCTCCTTGGTATTACATGCTAGCAGTTCTAAGAGACTGAGACTTAAATTTTTTCATGTCTTATCTCTATAGGCTGAGCAGCAGAAGAAAGCGGCTGTGATAACTGCTGAAGGAGATGCTCAAGCTGCCACTCTCCTCGCAATATCATTTGGTGAGGTAGGGGAAGGTCTAGTTGAACTCCGTAAAATAGAGGCTGCAGAAGACATTGCCTACCAGTTATCAAGATCACGGCAAGTCGTCTACTTACCCCCTGGACAAAATACATTACTGTCATTGCCGCAGCTGTAAACGTTTTGTAGGACTGGTTGGAGAGTAAGTGCGTGGCTGGAGTTTGAACTCCTTGTCAGTGGAGGCATCAGTGCAAATGGAGTAGTGGTCAAGATATCCTGGTGGTTCATCTCACTATAAAGGACTGAACTGAGTTGCAATCAGTTTGTTATATTTTCCTCTCCTTTTCTTGGGCCATTCAGTAGATGTGTCTGCATTTAGCAAGAATTGCTTGCATTTCAGCAATTTTGTTGTACAAATCAGATGAATGTATAAAACTGTTAACAATACATGATTTTTTTAAATTTCACCATTCTTTACATGTTCAATGCAGCTACTCAGTTGTGATGTAGTGCCCTTTAATTACCTATACCTCAATAAATTTTTTCTTTATATTGAATGAAGATAATTTTCTTAACTAATGCTGTACGAGGTTGAATTTATATTTACAACCGACCTGGTAAAGCTCCAGCAAGTGGGTGAGGATGCCTTTGGTGAGAGCCTGGATTCTCTTGGTGGGCTTAACTGATGGAGTACCCAGAGAGAGAGAGAGAGCCATAGCAAACTTAACGTTTCAAAAATATAACTGATAACTTCAGGCTAAACTTCGTGAAACCTCTCCATATTGGAAATAGAGAATTAAAACTGTAAGGTACACTATAATTTAATTATGGGCACAACCCGGGTTTCGTAACTTGGTTGCCTGAGATGCCTTGGTTACCTGACGATGTAACCAAGGTACGAAACACAGGTCGTGCCTATTATTAAAGAAAAGTGAGCCTCACAAAGTTTTATTTCCATTAACGTTTCAAAATGTACACAGAACTGTACTATTTCTGTCAACAAAAACATGCAAGTCATGGGTAATTTGAGCCCGTGGTGCCAAGCAGTGGTGGATCAATTGGGGGGGGGGGGGGTATTTAGAAGGCCATAGCCCCCCCTTGGGTATCCAATTTACACTAGATAGAAGTGTAATTTTTTCGGACCCCCCACTACTACTGGTAGGTTAGCCCCCCCTTGTCCCTATTCTGGATCTGCCACTGGTGCCAAGACATTATGTCATACAATCTGGCAGGGGATTCAGGATTATTCCTTTGCAGAGACCCAATAATTGGACAGTCACAAGATTTGGCAACCCTGCCAGCTGTTCACAACATTAACACTGAGTATCCAAAGTGCTAAGCCACACCTCCTGTCTTCTGTTCAGCAAAGGGGAAGTCATGTGTATCTCACTCCCACTAGCTGTAGCCACACCCGTTCAGCCACATAAATAATGAGTATTTTGTGGAGAATGATTTTAGGGAATTTATCTGTTTTGGGAATGCTTCCTACACTCGCATAAAAGAAAGAAGTTTCTGCTTCTGTGCTTGGTTGATACATTCTGTTGATTGCATGTATCTTTTTGCTTTTCAAAAATATGAATTCCTTAAGGCAGGGTGAAACTAATTTAAAAGATGATTAAACATTTAAAGGCTGATGATTTTTTTTCTCCATTGTGACTATGCATTTGCTTAATTACTGCAGTGGTTTACATGCAACCATGTACACTCCTCTGTATTTAGTGATTTTCAATTGGGACAGTTGTTAAAAGGTTGTTCATTGCTATGCTACAGTTTGCATAAAAGTAACAAATGCTGGCGAAATGTAGCGGAATGAGATCCTGCGAGTATTAAAAGAATATAGAGATGGCACTTTTCCACACGTTTATTGAGAGAATGACGCATTTGGACCGTAATGTAATTATCATGTATAAAAAGGATTAGTTGTTCACGGAGCTGTATTAATACAGAACGGATGGGTGGAAGGGGAAGTTTAGGAGAGGTATGCGTCATTGGGTGGTGCGCTTTGGCAAAGGTATGGCAAGGAGTGGGGAATGTCCAAAAAATATTTGTTCGTTCATAAGATAAATGGCTCCTTGCACAATTTCCAGGTTTTTCTAAGTGTCCACTCTTCGGCCTTTCTCCCCTAGTAGAAAAAATTGTGTTCTTTTGGTGTTCTTTATATGTTCATTCAGTGTTCAAGTGTTCTTTTGATGTTCTTTTGGTGTTCTTTTATGTTCACCAATTTCTTGGTGTGTTCTTTTGATGTTCAATTTATGTTCTTTTTATGTTCATCTCAGTGAACACAAAATGAACATTTTTCTTTATGTTAATTTTGTGTTCCCTTTGAGTTCATTTTATGTTCACCATGGTGAACACAATATGAACATTTTTTTATGCGTTCATTTTATGTTCACTTTGTGTTCATTTTATGTTCACCATGGTGAACACAAATTGAACATTTTTCTTTATGTTCATTTTATGTTCCCTTTGAGTTCATTTTATGTTCACCATGGTGAACACAATGTGAACATTTTTTTATGCGTTCATTTTATGTTCACTTTGTGTTCATTTTATGTTCACCATGGTGAACACAAATTGAACATTTTTTTATATGTTCATTTTATGTTCACTATGTTGAACACAAAATGAACATTTTTCTTTGTTGTTCTTTAAAATAAACCAGTATAAAAATTCTCATTCCTTGGAGGTGATTGTGGATAACTGCAGTTCATGTGTCATGACAAGTAGCTTTACATGACACAAGTAATACAGATGATTTTGGAGACTTTGTCTACCAAAAATGAGTTTGAATTTCGCCATCTTGAAATCCACAAAACTGTATTTTTTTGCAGTTTTCCATTATATTTCTAGAAATTTAAAATAATGAATTTCCGGGAAAATTATCCCAAAATGAAGGCATATCATCAAAAAATGGACATTGAACGATCCGAGAATGCAATCAAGGAACACCTGAAAACACTCTCAATATGTACTTTATTGCATACTAAACAGGGATAAGGCCTGAGCATTTGGCTTCTACCAATAAGTTCGTTTCTAACAAAAAAAGCTGGTAATATAATGCTTTGAAACTTATCCAAACACTGACATCTGATTCCCAAAGATGTGAAAGTGTTCATGGTAATGATGAGACTTCCGTGAAAGCTTTTTCTTTGTTGTTCAACAAAATGTTCTTTTTATGTTCATTTTGTGTTCTTTTTATGCTCAAAAAAGTGTTCATTTTGTGTTCAAATTATGTTCTTTTTATGTTCACAGACGAGTGTTCATTTTGTGTTCTTTTTATGTTCTTTCTGTCACAAAACACATAAAAAGAACATAAAGTGAACATTCGGTGAACATAGAAGGAACACAATTTGAACATTAAATGAACATAAAAAGAACACTGAATGAACACACTTTTTTCTACTAGGGTCTCCACGTGGACGATCTCCGGGTCAAAATCACAATAATGTTTATCTTCGATGAGATGTTTTGCCACGAGAGAGGTGGTATCTCCTTTCCCCCAGCATTTTCTGTGCTCCTTCACGCATGTATGAAGCTACTGCCCATCTGACCGACGTACACTTTAATTATTACAGTCCTTGCGCTTTAATCTATGAACCCCTGATTGTTTAAGGTGTGGAATTCTATCTTTAGTGCAGCAAAGCAGCTTTCCCAAGGTGATTGGATTATAAAAGCAAGTTCAGAGTTTGTTATTAGGGATATGCTTGGCGATTTTGTAGGATATATCGCCAATGAACTGACTTTAGCACCACTTCCTGGTTTGAGTGGGGGTGGCACAAGGGCACAAAGATTTTTTATGGCAACGTCATTGTTTTTTATTTAAAAGTCTATACTCATTGGCGATATATCCACATTGAACCTGTAGAAAAGTGCCATCTCTATATTCTTTTAATACTTACAAATGCTACAGTTTGCCTTGCACCACGTGTCTTTTTATCACCCGCGTGCCTTGATTCATTTTTTAAGTTTTGCCAGAGAGATCATGCTTCCTGAGAGATTGTGCATTCATGTGCTATGTGAAATTCATACACGTTGGTGCATTACAAATATATATCATTCCTCCATGTTTGCAGGAAATATGGCATTTAACCCTTTGGAATAAAATTAAAAATACTTTTGGAGGGGTAAGTATTTATAATGAGCTGAATTTGTAATCTTGTGAGATATTCATAATAAAAATTTACTTTACTTATCTAGTAACCAAATGAAATAATTTATCATTAAAACCGTTGATTCTATTCTTTAAATGTACATTAGTACCCAGGAATGCTTATGCATTAGGTAAGCCTGGTTTACATGTCCAAAGTTGAATGCATGAAATTTGAATACATGGACAGCAACTGTGAAATGCTGTGCACCGATTAGTGTCATGATAGTGAATAAGAGTCACTGTCCACATACATGAGGGTTACAGCCGACTACTATAGCCGTTCAATTCAATGTGTAAACGAGGCTACAGAAAATCAAGGTACACATAAGAGTAGAGGAACAGATTGAAAGAAGGTAATTTTCCAGAGGAAAAGCGGCGTATGACTTTTTAATTCTTATCATTGGAGACCCATAATCAAGGATAGCAATCACAAAAAGTTTGAAAGATGAAGATGTTCCTGGGCATTGAAAAACTTGCTATAACCTTTTTGAAACTTGAACTCCCCGCGCCCTGGTAGTTTCGATCGATCGACCGACTCCAGTAGCTCGATCGCCAGTCAATCGACCTGTCAGTGAATTCTCGATTATCTCGATGCAATTTCCGAGCGATTTAACAGAATCATGGCTGCTGTCCGGTCAAGTCAAAAGAAATACAAGTGGGCCCTTGATTTTGGATCGAGGTGAGGTTCATTGAATGGAAGTCAATTTTTAGAGATTACCATAAGCCTCAAATTACATTTTTCTCTGTCCATAAGCCGTTGGTTTATAATCAATGCCATTAACTTTACAGGGGGAAACAGGATAGGAACTCAGATCTTGCATCTCCACCTGGATATAATCCGTCGGTCGGTCAAGTCCACACCGAAACTTCTCGCGAGTCGGATCCCAATCACCTTATCATAAAAAAATCATGGGACTTGGCGCTGGGTCCTTTGAAGCAGGTAGGTCTAACTTAGATTGGTATTTGTCGGCTTTGCTTACCTTGTTCTAATCCATTTTATCATTTAGGTTCCAATGAACTTATTTATTATGTACATGGCTGGAAATTCCATCTCCATTTTCCCTATCATGATGGTGGGGATGTTGATAATCAGGCCTGTCAAGGCGCTTTTCACCATGCAAAATAGTAAGTACCGTACAACTTGATGTCAAATAAGTGAAGTCGATCATATTTTTTATTGAAACTTCGTTTTGGCAGCATTCAAGATGATTGAAGGGAGTCATGCAGCTGGACAGAAATTCGTCTATTTCTTGGGAAACCTCCTTAATGTCGCATTGGCGTTATACAAGTGTCAATCTATGGGATTGTTACCGTCACATGCGTCTGATTGGCTTGCTTTTGTGGAGCCGCAGGCGCGGGTTGAGTTTTCTGGTGGGGGCGTTGTGTTTACCTGAGTTGTAAGTGTCCTCGTACTGGAAGAGGTAACCATTTGAAATCGGGAGACATTCCCTTTCATTTCCTCATTGTAAGTGTTGGAGAAGGTGCATTTACCGGTTGTGCATCGTGTCCAGCGTGGTGTCTTTCTGATCGTGGCTGTATTGCCTTGTCTGTGTACCCTATTTTACTATTTATCCAATGATTTGGTTATAATATCATTTTAATGTTTATTATGTGTATTGCGCATCTTGTTATCAGTTCTCTGTAAAGGCCTGTATTTTGTTTGATTTTAGAATACACACTGTTATTGTATAACTTTCTAAAGTTCAATGCTAAATTTCCCGCCTAATTCTCCCGTCTTCCCAGATTGTGCAGTATTAAAGATTTGATTCTTTAGGAGTGATACGTGCCTACTATTATTGACTTATGTAAGTATTATTGGGACTAAATGGGCTTATTGGATGGTTGACCCTGGCAGGTTGTGATATAAATGACAGTTCGAATAAATAAGTGATTTTCTGTAATAATTCGTGAAGACGAGGCAATCTAGTGTGGACACTCGAAAGTTGCAATGTGCTATCTCGATATTTGGGTAGGCAAGTAAGCATGTCCAGAGGCATGGAATGTAATGAGGGTGGGTGGAGGGTTTTTGAAGGGAGGTGCCTATTGGAGGGCTTTCAAGTGATGCACTACTGGTTGAACTAATAACCTGGGTTCAGCGTTCTGACTCTTAAATTGAAATCTTCCCTTGATTGAATTTCAAGGCAAGGAAGTATGTGTTTGTGATGTTCTCATGCCCACAGTAAGTACTATCCTACTAAACAGTGAATTTACTGTGGGTTTAGTGGGAGTCATGGTATAGAATATGATTTAGATACTTATAAATCAGAAAATGAACTGGAAAATAAAAATTTCATGTACACGTGGGAGGTAATTGGGTAAGATAGGGGAAATACCCCTAGGAATAACATTGACAAGTAAGGCTTTTGCAACTTAACCCCCCCCCCCCCAGGGGGGATGCAGTCTTAACAGTAACCTGCCTTTACACGAACATCGTCACCAAAAATATTTTCTGCCCATGCCTTACTGAAAAGAAATGCCAGGTTCAACGGATGATTATTGGTGTCAGTGGAATGTAAGTTAGTAATGAGAGAAGTGGATGAAAAGCTTCTATGATGTCAGTGTTTAGAGCAGCTAATTCATGATTTAGAAATCAGAATTAAAATCCCCATTGAGGCAAATGGTTTGTCCTCTGGGAAATGAAGTATTCTGAGAGCACTTGTGGGTGCCTTGGGTAAGGTTCACTGCCATCTGGTTGGTGTTTGTACATATTCAGAGAAAGAGGGGAGGAGATATAAGAATTATAGCGGCAAAAGATACACAAGCATATCAAATTGACCACCAGTAGTGGATCCAGGATTGGGATATGTGGAGGGGTGACCTCCCAGCAGTAGTGGGGGTTCAAAGAAAGTTATCATTATATCTAGTGTAAATTGGATGCTTCAGGTGGTGGCTACAGGCACCCCTATCACCTCTGAATCCCCCACTGTTGACCACTCAAATAAATGGAAAGTGCGGTATCTTCTCACTATGCTGTTTTACAATATTTATTGCAAAGAAGCTGACTTCATAGTGGCAAGGTAGTTTTCCACCAGCAGATTAAATCAATTAGCTGGGCAACTCATTTCTCTCTTTGATTGGCAAGGAAAACATGGATACGATGGGAAATATAATAAAAGGCTATTGAGAGCAGTGGGCCTGAAATATGTATAACAAATGACTCTTAGAAAAGTGAATATTACTGGAGGAGAGATTTTGTGATTGGGTGAGAAGGGTTCATCTGTTGGAGAAGCAACGCAGTCAAGATGAAGAATTTTCTCTGGGCTAGGAGGTGGGAATGGGTTTGCAATAGAGATTAAGAGATTGTGAGAGTGGTAAAAGTGCTGATAGTGGGTCCATAAAAAAGACTGGAATCACCTGCATGTTGGAGGATGAAATAAATGTGAAAAGGAGGATGCATGAACTGCCGACTGGCTGTTGAGGGCCAAGGTCAAGATAAAATGTGGTACTTCACTTAAGTTATTTCATAGCAGCATATCATTCCTCTTATCTGTATAATACTTATGGAAAATATTCAATTTTTAATCTCACCATATATCTCAGAGCAAACTCAATTCTATCCTAAACCGTAAAAAACAAACTAAAAACCTTCCTGAAAGTAACTCGATCATTATATTTCTGTTGATGCATGGCCATAGATGCTTTATTAACCATTCTTCTTATTTAAAGAGCATCGTAAGGCGTTCTTCATACGTGGAGAACAGTTGATATTCTGGCATCAGATGTATACATCAAAAAAATCCTGGATTAAATATGTATGATGCATATTGTTGCACCTCTTCTCTAATTGAAAGTTAAAATGAAATCTAAGGTACGCTATTACCTTTTTGTCTGAAGGCTTATGTAACTCATTTTATTTCTTCTTCTAAACTGCAACTCATTGCGATTGTTCTACCTTAACACGCTCGCTGCATAGTTGAATCTCCATTCCCTGGTTCTGAATGCAGGGTCCCCAAGGGTACTAAATTCCACGAGGTGTGACCCCCAGGTTCACCTTTAAGCACTGCTGAGAGGAGGCATCACACTCGGCGGCCAATGGAAGCAGATGGAAGATGGGAAGAACTTCTGGCAGTTCGTACCTGCTGCTGCAGGGGTGTACACTAGGGACCCTCTTAGTACAGTGCCAATAGACCTTTGTTTGCACTCATGCTGGGTCTTGGCACTGCTAATAGGGTAGTTTCCTTGATAAAAGAAAACGAAAGGCATTGATTGCGATTCGTTACCCACCATTAGTGTATTCATACTATACAAATTATTTGGTTTTAGAAATACCGGTTTAGTCGAATGGCAGTGGCCAATTTATCCTCATTTGAAAACGGCCAGATTGGCGCCCATGTGATGCCACTCCACGTGACGTCACAGTGACCTAGTTTCTATGTGTATAGATGTGGCATTTTTTAGTGTTTCCCCCCCAAAAAAATTTCTGGTACCCCTCCCCCCCCAGAAATTCCTCAAACTTCCTCCGAACTTATCCAAGGTTTTTCGCGCAAAAGGCCTGTAGCAAAAGGCCCTGTCTCGCAAAATCCTGTCTCCGGAAAATGCTGCCTCCGGAAAGCAGCATCCGGAAGCCAGCACCAAAGCCAAAATATAATAGTGTAAGGATTGATAAAATATCCCTCAGAAAGCTGTAAAACTCACCATTTTGAACCATTTATCTTAAACATCCACCATTTATTTATCTTGCACCTACCGCTTATCCTGGTGGGTATTCAATACCCCCACACACCCCGGTAAAAGTTGCACCTAAACCCCCCCAGCCTTAATTCCTAGCTATGCCTCTGTATGTGCGACCCATTAAATGATGAAGTGTTTGAGCAAGAGATTGAGGAGTTGCATGAACATAAGAGGAACTGGGTGATGAGGCTATTGAAGAGCCTTAAATAGAGGAAGAGGAAGTGGTTGTCATAACTCAATGAGCACCAGCATGAAAGATGGAATCTCTCCTGGCAACAAAATGTACTTTGCAAATCACAAACTGTTGAAAAGTAGACTGGTCAGAAGAAATACTAAATATAA
Organism: Ischnura elegans; assembly: GCF_921293095.1. NCBI lineage: Eukaryota > Metazoa > Arthropoda > Insecta > Odonata > Coenagrionidae > Ischnura > Ischnura elegans. Next base: position 129,664,177 of record NC_060248.1, on the reverse strand, counting down.
AATATATAAAACTTCAATAAGTCTATTGTCACTAATGTTAGGATGTGAATGCTCGAAATTATCAATAGCAGAGGCACACGCACGGAGTTTTTGCGAGGAGGATCCTAAGAAAAAGTTTTGGACCCATACAAGAAAATGGAGTTTTTCGAAAACAATGAAGAATTTTACAGCCTCATAGATGGCCAAGATATTATGAGATTTTTCAAGTCACAGAGACTCAATTGGATGGGACATTTGATTAGAGTACCGGAGTAGAGAGTGACCAAGAGTTTGGGAAGGAAAATTGTCCAATGAAAAAAGAAGAGGACGTCAACGCCTAAAATGGTAAGGTGGAGTGGTTGCAGACCAGGCTGCTAGGAGAAAGAAGGCCATCAAGAGAGAGGAGTGGAGGAAAGATGTAAAGGAGGCTAAAGCTGACAAAAGGCTGTAGTGCCCAGGAAGAAGTGCTCTGTAATTTTCAAAACGCTAATATTTTTCAATGCATTCACTGTCAAACTGGCATGACGTATGCAGGATGCAAAAACCCAACCCTGCGAAACAATAAAATACACTAAATAAAGGATTGAAAGCAACAGCACGGCAGTGGCGGATACAGATGGGGGGTGTGACCCTTGCGGGGCCACCTACATTGCCAAACATTGCGGAACTACAATTGTAACTTTTTTATATCATAAGATGGAATTGTCTTGTATACGTGTATAATCACTTTAATTAAAACTTTCTGAAGCTCTGCCTGTGACTTGATTATTTTTCATTACAATAAAAGATAACTCAAGATATCTTTTAAGCCCCCCCCCCCCACCCTTTGGGGTTTCTCTGTATCCGCTACTGCAGCACAGCATATGTTGTAAGCAAGTGGTCCCAGGCTAAGTGATGTGATCTCCTCGGCTGAGAAGTGGTGCCACCTCTACAAGGTAAGATCAGCCATTAGGTTAGCTGATTTAAGCACGTAAAGCAAGCAATAGATTTTCAATGGTTTAATTTTGAACCATGTCCTGGCAACGGATTAAATATCATAATTAAATGAGAGCACGAATGAGTACAAAAATTTATTCCCTCATGGCTTGCATACCATAAATACATAAACCACAGTATGAAAACTTTACATATTTACAATAGGTGTGATCATGAAAAATATCACATGTCATTTTGCAACAGGTTTCACAAGAACCTAAAACTCAAAAGTGACAGTCATTTGATTCACCATAGGATGAAAACAAGTGCATTGATATCATAACACTAACATCAATAATCTTCACAATAACAGGCTTTTGAATATTTCTTTACAAGACAATTTTAACAAAAATCACCAATTTACACATAATTTCATTCTACAAAACCCGCGGAGAATGAGTAACGACTGACAATGGAAAATAAACCCCTAAAATGTAAATGTCTTATGCAACAGGAACACTTCATTCATGGCATTTAATACTCTATTAGCTAAATTGAATGTTTCCCTTCGATAATTTTCAATTCCACAAGAGCAATTTCAACAGGCTATTTGTCCGCTTTTTTATGTTGGTCTAGATAGGCTTTAAATTTTTCCCATAACTGTACAGGTTCATCAACTCTTGGAATCTATAAAAGGGATAGTATTAAGTTTGATACCTAATCGGAGAGTTTCACTCATAAAATTTCATATACGATATCATACCTCATAATTTTGGCTTAAGTACACCCCGGCGTACACGCCCGCACCGAAAGTGAGCTGGAAGAAAAGAAATTAGCATTATATTTTTCAATGCTCTAAACACCATCATAATCTTGCTTTCATTCTAATTTTTAATGGCATACATCGAACCAAGAGCATTAACTTGATGATAAATCACCATAACAAGACCACATTTTCTAGGACTAATATTTCGACGGCTACTGTAAGCTAAAATAATCTAAAGCCAAAAGTAATCTTAATTAAAATGAATAAATATAATATGCTTACAGCTCCACCTACTAATAAATGAACAGCTATGAAACATATTAAAAGACTGTTGTACAGGAATGTCAAAATTGTCATCGCAGCGAAAAAAGAATTCTGACTTCACGATTGCCCAACCCGGATTAGGTGGGATATATTTAGGCTGCATTTAAATAGACTATCTGAGGATCAGGAAGTGAAGACTCGATTGTGGTATAAATAAGCAAGGCAACTGATGAACTTAATCGACAGATTTACAGCATTTAAACCACCAATGTGCACTAAGATTTATAAAAATTAGAAATATAATATTAGTTTTCCATATTTCAATTTGAAACCGCGATAATCACAAAACCCAAATCAAATTTGACATTTATCACAGGGAATTGATACACATTAAAAAATTTCCGACAAAAGGCACACTTTAAAAATTTCTAGGCTACACATACAGGTACTCACTATGGCTCTGAACATTATGGTACGACAATTGATATTTTATACGACAATGAAATTTGGATATCTTCAAAGAAGAACGCACAGAAGAATGCAAATAGGTTCTTCTTAAGACTTAGGGAGTCAAATTGTATTCTTTTGCTCCAATAAATTATGAGATTCCAAATATTCTGGACATAAAGACAATCAATCTGTGACAAATTTGGGAACTATTTACATTTCGGATTTCTGACGTATTTTGTCGAAAAGTACGACGAGTGCGTCACTATGGCAAAATTTGCCTTCAAAAAAGTACGCGGGTCCTTTCTGTCTCTGCGTATTTACGTAGTATGACATCACGTGTGAAGTGAAGGTAAACTATCTTATCATTAAAGGCAGGGAATATGCGGGAGTAAATTTCACTATTATCCTAAAAAGTGAAAAGATTGGTTTTGGTGCAGCGATATCAGCGCACGGCATAATCATTACCGTTTTGTTTACTACGCAGATCTTCGGTCATGAACCTGCTGGTTATCTGAACTTCAGTTTGATGATATGAGATTTGTTGTGTAGGAAATGAAAAAAGTTTATGGGCATATTCAAGATGTGCCCTCTGGAAGGAATCTGTTTACGAAGATGGTAAAGTTAATGGTTAAAATGTTTATTTTGGGAGGCTGTTTCGATGTTTAGCAAGTTGGGAATGTTATTTAGGTTAACTTCGTCTTGGTATTCTTGTGGAATGCCGGACGGCAAATTAGAAGTGGTAAATGTGTTTGATCTTTCCTTTTTTAATTTTTAAATGCATTGTCGTTAACGTCTGTTTAGGAGAATCGTCTCTGTTTTGTAAATATACTGTGGTGTAATTTAAACATAATTCACTCTATTAACTTGGTTCTTTGTTAAAACTACGGACCAATGCGTTGTTTATATAACGTTACGAGAAAATCTGCGTGTTGTTAAACACATTATTTCTTTAAAAAATGCAGGTTCCTCACGAAAAACTGTGATGTTTTGTTAAGAAATACGAAGAAAAGCTTTGCTGTGGTTCGTCGTCACTTGAGCCATGGGGAAGTATCGACTGCTCTGAGACCATTTTACTTCTCAGTGCATCCAGATTTGTTTGGGCAGCATCCTAATGAAAGAGTAAGGAGAAATTGTCACTAGTATCCCTTTTAACATTCAGGTTGAATGTGTACATTGCATATTATCTCTATACTTTTAGAGAATTAAGCTGTGAAAAGAATTCATTCCATCGGTATACTTTTTACTTTCATTTTCTCCAGGCTGTAAACGAAAACTCCCTAAAGCAGCTCAATGCATACATCGAGCTGCTTCAGATGAAAAGGCCTGCATCTCCTGCCTATTTGCACTTCTATCTTCGTAGCCAAGGGAAGCCTGGTAAGATTTGTGGATACGGTCTCTATATTTTGCGAAAAATCCACAGGAAAAAGACCATACTGGTTGAGGCGAATGAATAGTTGATGAAAAAAATGGTCTCTATACTTAGAGTATCAAGACAATCTCATTAACATTGAAGATGGGCCTTATAAAGTTACCATTGTGAAACTCATCTTTGGGAATCAATATTTTATTTTCTGGTATGCTGAAAGTCCAATTGAGCTTGTCCCTGAATTATAGGTCTCCTAATTAGAGCCCCTGGCTCTGGGGTCTGGTCGGATATGGGAGACACTGGCTCCCGTAAGGTAAGTAATTTTGGGGACAGACTATGTTTGGACATGTGAGAATTCATACCTTAACCATGGTACTCTTGCCCCCCGGTCTGTAAGTGGCAGGCAAGTAAAACATGGGGTTGACACAATGTATCAAGAAAGATTTGAATGTAATGTAATGATTTTGCCACATGAATTAGGCCCCCTAACCATAGTGTCCTCCTAAATATCATACTATCCCTGATTAATCCAGTGATATCCACCTGTTGTGGTTAAATTTAATCCAATGGGAAATATTAGTTCTATAGAGAAAAAATTTAAGTACTGGGTTTCAGGGGCAGCCATTTGCTTGAGAAAAATCCCCAATGCAAGATTCTTATTGAGGAATTATTTCAAATTTCGTATTTTTATATGGGAAAAAAATTGGTGTGAATGGGACACTCATCAGTTTCCATTTACCCACTATTTTTATGATTATCTTTAATATTTTTAAATGCCGCAACCAATTTTGTACATCCTCGATGACCATTAAACTAATCTTGAGCCCCTATCGTTTTTTAATGTGTACATTAGTGCCATTTAAGTCTTAGACAAACATTCAATGAAGGCATAAGTTAATGCTACCTGAAATTCAACTTAGCCAGAAGGCAACTTGAATTTTGTCTCTGCGAGGATTCATTTAGTCTTTTTTTCTTTAAAGATGTGTACAGTGGAGGTTGAGGTGAGGTTGCTGGTAATATAAGATCCATAGCTTAGTGATAATAGACCAAATTAGACCATCCACCCCATACCAGTCATTTTCATCCAGCACAATAACCCACGCTAAAATCTGCCGTAGATTTATCAATTCTGTTGCAGAATAAACTGGGAGAAGACCTGAGTTAAAGAAAAGCAATTCAAACCCCTTGATCATGCTCCTGATGTTGAAGATGCTCAAAATTATGGGTATCTTGAGTGAATCACAGAGGAGTATGTAGGAGCTGGCTCATGTTGAATAAAGCTATGTTGCAGGCTGTAAAGCATAATCATGATCAATTTGAGGGTAGTATTCACTGTCATAGCGGCAAAGCTGAAATGATGACTTTGAAAAATGATAGCCAGTTAAGTAAATTTGCATTGTTTATTGAACTGGAAATCCTCTGTACTCCACAACATCCTTGCTGTTGGCATGCATAAGACTAATGTAACAAGCTTCTAGTATTGTCCTTTCTTGCGACAAAAGTAAGGAAATAGAAATGATAAAGAAGTAAAAAATCATAGATATCAATAATGCTGTACAAATATGCAGGATATTGGTATAAAGAAACCCTTGGCAGGATTTTGAAAATAATAATTTCCTCTAAGAGGAAAAAAATGTAATTCTTGTAGGCAAAATATCATTCCAGCAAGATATCTTGCATAGCTGTGGTTATTTGCCGCCAATGGCTATCAAGTTAGGATATCGGATTTACACTAATTCGAGGATTGTTTTGCACACACTAATTGGCTTGCAGGTTAAAAATGAAGTTATTATTAAGCTTCTGCTAGTCATTGCAATCAATACCTATGCCGTAGTCATTGGGTCTGATGATCACTGAAAATAAATAATATTACCCAGAATGTTGTTCTTGCATAATAATCTTGTCTCCTGGTTGCCATTGGAATACATCTGTGATGCCACATTACTAATGTAGTGAATTCTAGTTATTACATGATGATAAATTTTTTTTTACCTTTTTTCTATAATAATGGGACTTAGTTGCAATTGGAATTAGGTCACGTGCCAAGGCTATTGGAAAATTATTACATTAGCGCTCTAATTCCAATATTAACTACATTTAATTATTGATTACGAAGAATATTTTCTTGACCCTTGTTTTTATTTTCCATTTAATTTGATTTTATTTCTTCCATTATGTGTGCTTTAATTTCTGGCGCGCTTTCAGGATCATTTCAGAAGGTTCGTGTGACGCTTGCGGAAAGGGACCTCAGGAAAACAGTGCTTGAAATTCTGAGATCCTGTGGGCTTCCGACATCATATGTGGATGCTATACCATCACCTCTGAAGCCTCCCCAGGCTACATCGAGGTCGTGGGCTGGGGCACAGCCCAGGGGTTGGGAAGGCATTGACCTCAGAGGCACTGGATTTGAAAATGATGGCACATCACCATTTGTTCGTGTGCGGGCCATGGAAAACAAAATTAGGAAATCAAGGGATGCTGAGAGGCTATTGTAAGTCACTATTTAGTTTTATCAAATTGGAATCAACTTCATTACAAAGGACATTAAATTGACTATTGTTTCCTTCATGATGTGTTCTCCCTTATTACTACTATACACTCATAATCTTACTATATACTAACATATTCAAGTGTGGTAGCTTTAGTAAATGCTTCTCTACTGTTGGCACAAATTCCCATTGCCAACTTTCAAGGTGATTTTTGCACCTTGAGGATATGATTATTATGGGTCATTGTCTTTCCCAAAAGATCAGTAAAATTGCTAGCATATTGTTGATAATCAGTGGCGAGGAGTGCAGACATCTCGGATTTGCCGATGACTGAACCTAATTTTAAAATATTTAGAAGACTTAATAAAAGGTCAGAAAATAATTTCAAGTTTGGCACGAAGTGAATTGTTCTGTTTATTGCTTTAGAAAGGGTGTAAAAAGATCAAAAACAAGCCATGGCTTTACTTGTTTTGGAGAGTCTCTGTTAACAGCAATTCTGCTCCTCGTCAATCCCCTCCACTGAAGATGGCTACGGCATTTAGATGGGCTAGTCATATTTGAGGCCAGCGAGTCCCTACTCATTTGGCCTCTGTCAATCAAGCTCAGCATCTCTCCGTAGGATAGGTTAGCTTAGTGGATTAAGATTAAGGTTAAATGTATGAATGTGAAAATGAATGCCAAAATGCACCGTGCAACCACCCAACTTGTGCGAATGCATGCACAGAAAATAGAACCTGCTCTAATTTGGTTCATGCATTCGTACATGTTCTGTTCTGGTCAGGGCCGGCCTTAGGGCGGGGCGACCGCCCCGGGCCCCGCGCTTTTGGGGGCCCCGCGTTCGTGAAAAAAAAAAATTAAAATCCTGGTCCACCAAAATCATTCACGTAAACGTACATTAACTTGTACGTGTTAATGTACCGTGCAACCAGGCCTTTATAACCTGCCCTCAGCATTAGCCCGATCTGTCTGCTAACATAAACCTGATCACTTTGAGATTTGTCGCAGTTATAAATGCAAAGTGAGGGACAGGGAAGGTGTTCATATTTTGATTGCAGCTGCTGAAGTATTTCATCAAAATATTGACGAATTTTTCATAGATCGCTCATCTATCCGTCACAGCCACGAGCGTTTACGGCAGGAGTACGCAGGAGTATTTGGACGGAATATTTCTTCCAGCAATGATGGGCAAAGAACTGGTAAATAGGCTTCCTATCATAGCCACAAGTCCGGGAGCTAAGCATTTACTTGGGGTTACAATTGCATAATCAGGCAGTGGGAAATATCAAGCCGTTGCTGTGTATCAGATGCTGAAGGAGTGGAACCTATATGAAAATGTCCAAGTATTCTACTACGATACTAATGCGACCAACATTGGGAGACTCAGTTGCACATGCGCCTTATTAGAGCAGCTTCTCAAAAAGTATAATTTGCTTCTACCATGCCGGCACTACATGTACAAGCTGGTGTAAAAAGTGTCTTCGACGCGAAGATTGGGAAGTCGTTGGACACTAATGTTCCTCTGTTTTAAATATTTCAAAGCCTAAGGAGAATTAATCACTGAGTCCAAATAACAGCCCGTTTTGGCAATAAACAGCGTTAAATATAGCATTTAAGGTTATATTGATGAATATTAAAGTTTATCTAAATAATTTTATGGTTTTATGATGAGTGAGAATGATCGACAAATGTTGAGAGTATGCAACCCGCATGCCACCAAAAATGTCTGCCTGGGGTGGGGCGCGCTCACTCTTGGGGCCGTATCTCAGGAACCACTGGTCACAATTGGAAAATATTTTAGGAGTAGCAAGCCAAATGTCCAGAGTATCGTTAGTTACCATAGAAATACAGTTGGAAAATACCAGCGCTTTCTTATCGCCATTCATATCCGAACAACAGCCGAAAATACCAAAATTTCTTTATTTATTTATTTATTTATTTATCACAACCCCCGTAAACAGCACATAACGGCCTTTTACAACGAGGGATTTCAATATTAACAGAGTACAACACAAACATCCATGCCCTGGAGAGGGATCACCTACCCAGGCGGGATTCGAACCCGCGACCTACGGTTTGGCAGGCGAGGACTTTACCCCGCCGCCACCGAGGCCGGCAACTTAGAGTGCTATGCGGCACGTTTTCCCGTTATCCAATTGCAATAATATTTTACAGAATATGTTTTTACACCAATTGGCATAAAATGAGGGGGCGTCCCGAAAGAAATTCGAAAAATCGAAAAAATAAGGACCACCCTAACGGCCATCCAGGATGCAAAGATTTTCTCCAGGTGTCTATTGGGAGTGCTGCTTCACACCAGATCAGATTCTCCGAAATGAGCCAGTCAGCAGCTTGAATTTGGTATTTTTGTATTGTTTCTTCAACTAAAAATGGCCCAGCAACTATTTATTGCTCTTTCTCTTATAAATTGTTTCTAACCTTTTATACATCCTCCCGTAACTTTTACACTTCGATTCAGTTATCATCAAATCCACAGGTGACCACTTGTCTTGCTTTGGCAGTTGAAATGCCACACAATTAATGGAAATGTGAATTGATAATAAAGATATGCAGTCAAGTGGTGAAACAGAATTGTAACGAGATGTACACATTTTCTTGTCATTGGACCGATTGCCTCCGTATTAGGCGAAACGTGAAAGATGAAAAGTATAATATTTTCATGTTGCCTATTATTTATAATTGTGGATCAATTGCTGGGCTTGCATTCTTTATGCTTCACTGTGGGTGGTTCGAGATGTTCCTAATTAGGATATAGCAACAGAATGTCAACCCTCACCTGCCAATATAGGTTTCATATGCAACACAGTATCCTGAATAGCAGTGAATTTGGTAGTACATAATGATCTATACCAGTGTCTAACCAGTACTTTAGGCATATTAACTTCTGCTGAATCTAATTTTATATTTTTCATCTAACTTTCTTATTGTGTCTATTCTTTGTAGTTCTCTAAATTGATGTGGAGTGGATGTAACTGAGGTGGCAATATTTCTGGTGAATGGAAGTTAGTATAATGGAGTAAACAAATGAAAAATATATATATTAAATATGACTATCCTAAAAAGAGTTGGATGTCAGATTTTATGCTCTAAATATTGCATTCTAATTAGGAGTGGTCAGATCGGATTTTCCAAATATCTGCAGATATTGCCCTTCACTGGATACTTACGATCCAAATTTGCTAAAGATGTCGGATCTAGATCTGAAATTTTAAATTAATGCTTTGGTGAATGCACCCTCCCATTACTGAGAGTGGAAAGAGTTCTGATCATCTCTTCGTTTGCACCGTCACAATACATACAATACTTGTCCTACTCGTGAACCAGTTTTGTTTAAAATCTCTCATAGGGGTTTTGCTACAGAATTTCAGCTGTAGAAAATTTTTAGGCAAAATACGGCAGGCACATAGTGTGACTCTTTCAACAATCATCGGGGGAATCTCAGCGTCGTAGGATAATAACCTCGTCAAAAATAACTATGCCGCAGATTTTTGCAGATTATCACCCTCAGCCCTCCATCAGCCCATGCCTCTGATGTTTTTTTTTCGTATCCGAGATCACGCAGACCATAAATCATTGTCTGCCAAGGAAAATATCAAGTTACTTGAAAATAATCCAAGGGTGTTTCATCCCTACCCAGTCTCACCAACTGACCTTTTTCGGCCTACCTGCCTCAATTCTCCATTGCTAGGCGAGGTGAGTGACTTTCTAGGCCCAAGTGTCTCGATAGCTTCGGCGATTGGATGACATGCACAAGATTGAAAAAAGAATGAGACCAAACATGATGCATTTCTGACGATATTTTAGTTTTTTTCAGCTCTACTCTCTCAGGATTTCCTTTAAGTTTTCTAGTTATAACTAGTCGATATTAATATTCAACCAAGTCAAAACAGCACAATTTTCAAAGAAACAAGCATAGCATTAGCCCCCTCAAACAGGTAGAGATGAACTGGAAACGCCAAGTGCATGCATCACGTAGCTCGCCCGGCTTCGCTTTGAAGACAACGATGTCACAAAAAATGTAGCAAGATCTGACTTGTTCGTCCCTGACTCCCTTATTCGTAGTCTAGCTGTTTGAAAGACGGAAGGATCGCGCTACGTCCCCTCCACCTCTCCATTACGTGCTTCTGCTACCCGCCCCTTCCTCTCCAGATGGCTGAGCGGCCGTCTCGTTCTGCTCCCGCACCTCATCGCACGTGAAGTCAATCTTGTTCTAAAAATAGGGTGGTTTCCTATTATATTTTTAATGCCTAAATTAAAAGATTATTACTCCTGGAGTACATATTTCATGCTTTTAGATTTTTAAATGACGATATCTATTTTTCGCGTTTAAATGAAAAGTGAAAATTTTTAAGCGCGCAAAAACGCGATAGCTTCGGCTAAGCATTAGGCTAAGTATGAATGCTGGGAAAAATCCGTGTGACGTCGTTCTGGTTCCCGCTGCCGCATGTGAGGTGACCTTGGGGCGAGGCTTTGAGCGCTGATACGACGCAGGATGCTGGAAGGTAGCAGTACCCTGCTAGCTGGTAGCGCTTGGCTTAAATAAGGATTATTAATACCTCATCAAACGAAGAAAACTTTCCGACCTTAGCCAGTTTTAATAGGTGATTATTAAGACATGTTTCCATGGGCTCTGTGCCTCGTGAATGCATTGGTAATCTCAGACGATGTAAAACTCCCATCTACTCGCGTAGAAACTAGGTTCCTGTGACGTCACGTGAAGTGGCATCGCATTGGCGCCAATCTGGCCTTTTTCAAATGAGGTTAAAATTGACCATTGCCATTCATCTAAATTGGTATTTCTAAAAGCAAATAATATCTATATTATGAATACGCTAATGGTGGGTAACGAATCGCAATCAATGCCTTTTGTTTTCTTTGATGAAGGAAACTACCCAATTGCCAATTATGTTGCAGATTGCGCTGTTGCAATTTAATTTAGTGACATATTGATAAAAATGTATTTCATTGTGAGGAAAATTTTTTATTTATGAGAAAAGGGGAGCTCACTGTATGCCATATGCATGCACTGTGGCGTGAAACTATCGTGAGGAAGTGTAAAATCCACCTCACCACAACTGAAGCATTTGCGGGTGAAACAAGTCAGCATGCGATGAGAAAGTGACAAAAATCGGGGGAAACTATCGTGAGGAAAATTTGAATTCTGTCAATAATTTGAAAGCTTATAAAATGTTATTTAATCAGTTAAAATATTAAAATGTGAATGAAAATTAAAATAGCATTTCTTTGATCACATATACTCAGAAGAAACTTAAATAATTACATACTTTTTTATAGCAGGAAGTTAAAAATGCATTTGGATCTGAAAATATCCGAAGATCCGACACCTGATATCAAGTATCGGATCTGGATCTGAAAAATATCCTGGATCTGTCCATCCCTAATTCTAATGCAATTCAGAGGGTGAAATCAACAAAAGTATGGCAAACAAAGATTTAGAATGAGACAACCAGAATAGTCAATTTAGTTCATATTTAACTTTTAAAGAATATGAATTCACTCACCTAACAAAAAAGAGCCCTCATTTGACATCTTTTGTATTGCCATGGCAATGGCTTCAGTTGGTGGGTGGTCTGTCCATGGTAAAGCAATGAGAGGACTGACTTCACTGCTATTGCTGCAGATACCATTGTCATGAGGTTTCCCTCCTACAAAACTATGAGGTTTTAACGTCTTAAGAATTTTTAGGAATTAAAATGAGTTATCAGTCAGAGAAGTGTGCATTTTTATGGGTCCTCTAATTGGTTGAATGACTTCCACAAAATCATGAAACATCTCGATTGAGCATATTTTCACTGAGTGAAATATGCATGTGTCCCTAGATCCTGGTTGGAGAAATACGCTGGCGATGCGAGGAAGAAGGCAGAGGCTCTTGCTCCTGTCAAGGAAGAGGTCTCTAGGCTTCAGGTAAGGCAGCTGCCTCAACTACATACTTTGGTGGAATATATTAACACTAAGTACCCTGGATATTTAAAAATAATTGATCTATCATGATTCGATAACCTTTCCCTAACTAAGAACATGGTTTTTTTTTAAGTTTTAAGGCATGTTTACTGTGTGATGCGATTGACTTGTTTGGGGAATGGCATTTGGACCTGCATCCTATTTTTAGAACATCTATGGGTTTAACGTAAAAAATATTTTGTCATTGACCAATTGTAAAGTGAATACATAGTTCATTTGAATACTATGTACCAAAAAATATTCCACAAGCATTAACCAATGGAGGGTTTTTGTCTATGTATTGGGAGATGTGTTCTTGTATTTTCCTAATGTAATTTTATAAAATTTTTGCAATTGTACTTCACATATGTTATACAAATTTTCTATGCATTATCTCATTAGTGTAGGCTAAAAATATTGATAACTATTACTTGTATGGGCTGAATTAAATTGCTTGGAGGGGCATTCTAGCCTCAGGCTGCAAACATATGCTTTAGAACATCAATTTTTAAGCTATTTGTAAGGATTGTTGTCGTAGAAGGCTATTATAATTATGAAACCAGGAATATAACTCGCAATTTATTTTAAGTGAAGCCTGTTGCTCTTAATATTTTATGTCTTTGAATATTCTAGGAAAATCTAAAATCATCACTGCAACTGTTGGATGTCCGCTGGGATTGTGGCTGGAACATCTCGCATTTCCGTGGCTGCCTCCAGAGTTTTGGAGCCCTTGCTCGTCAACATGTGGATGCCATGGATGCCCTCCGAGGTGCGTAGTTGCTCTAGCCACGCATTCCTCCACTCAACTTTGTCATTCATTGTCATAATGCCAGTGGCAGCTGGTGTCTATGTGCTGTATAACTGCAGAAATTAAAATTTGAAAATACGACACGTAGGATCCTTTCTGAATACAATGGAGAAATTGCAAGGTTTTTCAACTGCCATTTCACCCACACTCTTATAGATAACCAATGATGTTCCATGAATATACTTTTCTTAAACCAAGTGACCTGCATTTATTGAGCTGGGGTGAATCAGAGACATATTATAGTTTCAAACACAGCTTGCCAGGTGCCAGTTTGGGAGACGGGTGCATGACATTATAATTGTCTTTGGGCTCTGCTTTTTTTCTGCTTGCTATTTTGCATTCTGAGTATTGGAGCTCTAATAGCCTTTCAAAGTTTTTCCTCTGGTTTTCTTTGTGATTTGTCTTGTTTTCACTTATTAAAGTATCCTCGAGGACTTTCAAGTAAGAAACAAATATTAGTTACAATAATGTACAGCACACTCCTGATTATCCTAACGGGCTAATGCGATGGGGAGAGGCAGCATGAATGATCGGAAAACACAAATAATCCAAACTTTCACTTGAATATTATTTAATTGTCACAATTTGTATAAATTAGGGATGTGCGAATAGTATCCGCGAATACTCGAATACCTCGAATACTAGAAAGTATTCGATATTCGAGATCTCGAATAGTTATGCCAAAGGTGCCGTCTCGAATACCTCGAATACTTTGAATTTCGCGTCATACACTGTCGCTCGCACGTCGTTGGTAGTTGACTCGGAAAAATGAGGAGAACTCTAGTCGTTTAGTGCATGCAGCGCCGTTTTAGGCAAGCTGACGAACTACATCAAATTCGCGGGTTAGAGCGGTGAAAAGAGTTCGATGTGGGGAATCGAAATTGATCGGGTGAAAAAAATCCGAAAATTCCAGGTGTCCCCCATCAGGAGAACCTCAGTGCCGTGGGATAGTGACATTGGCGCATTTCCCACGATCTGCTATTCCCTCCATTCAGCATTCACCCCACCCAATCTGAAGATTTCCTCTTCTCCGAAATCAAACATAAGGTCCCAGCTCGTGCAGGGATCGTATTACGAAGACCTTAGCTTCGAAAAAATATGAAGTTACCGGAAAATAATAGAATCGCGTTTCACCCTTCCCTCTTTCTCCCTCACTGACCATTTTCCCGCATCCATCTTTTGATAAAAATAAGACGAGGTGTTTGCCATGTGTCCTTTGTGGCTAATAACGACAGGCACTTATTTTGAATCTTCCTCAGGCGATGAAACCACCATAGTGAAAAACTCAGTGCCGTGGGATAGTGACATTGGCGCATTTCCCACGATCCGCTATCCCCCTCCATTCAGCGTTCGCCCCACCCCCTCCGACGATTTCCTCTTCTCCGAAATCAAACAAAAGGTCCCTGCTCGCGCAGGGATCGTATTACGAAGACCTCAGCTTCGAAAAAAATATCAAGTTACACGAGAACAATAAAACGCCCCCCCCCCCTCTACTCACCCACTGGCCTTTTTCTGCTTACCTGCTTCGAAGTTCCCCATTTCTGGAGGTCAACTGCTGCATGAGTCATCTACTAGCCCAAAAGTTGTCTAACAATGACTTTCGGCAATTGATATTACACTTTTATTGGATTGAAATATTAGTAATATGCGCGTAATTTAAGAAAGAATAAGACCAAACACGACATATTTCTGACTTTATTTAAGCATTTTACGCAGGAAAATAAATGCCGGAAAGACGAAGAAATACGACGGAGGCTTAGCATTTTGGCGTAATGCTCAAATAGGGTACTTTCCTATGATTTTTTTATTGCCTAAATCGAAATATTAATACTCCTGGAGTACGTATTTCACGCTTTTAGACTATTAAATGACGATATCTATTTTTCGCGATTAAATGAAAAGTGAACATTTTCAAGCGCGCGAAAACACGACGGGTAAGTATGAATGCCGGGAAAAACTCCGTGTGACGTCGTTCTGCTTCCCACTGCCGCGAGTGAGGTGACCTTGGGGCGAGGCTCTGAGCGCTAATACGACGCAGGATGCTAGCAGGTAGCCGAGTACCATGCTAGCTGGTAGCGCTTGGCTAAAATAAGGATTATTAATACCTTATCAAGCGAAGAAAACTTTCTGACCTTAGCCAGTTTTAATAGGTGATTATTAAGACATGTTTCCCCTGATCTCTGTGCCACATGTATGAATTGGTAATCTCAGACGATGTAAAACTCCTATCTACTCGCATAGAAACTAGGTCCCTGTGATGTCACGTGGAGTGGCATCGCATTGGCGCCAATCTGGCCTTTTTCAAATGAGGATAAAATTGACCATTGCCATTCGTCTAAATTGGTATTTCTAAAACCAAATAATATCTATATGTATTATGAATACGCTAATGGTGGGTAACGAATCGCAATCAATGCCTTTTGTTTTCTTTGATGAAGGAAACTACCCTATTGCCAATTATGTTGCAGATTGCGCTGTTGCATCTGTGCCTCATGCATGCATTGGTAACCTCAGACGATGTAAAACTCCTATCCTCTCGTGTCGAAACTTGATCCCTGTGATGTCACGTGGAGTGGCATCGCATGGGCGCCAATCTGGCCTTTTTCAAATGAGGATAAAATTGGCCATTGCCATTGGTCTAAGCCAGTATTTCTAGAACCAAATAATTTGTATATTATGAATACACCAATGGTGGGTAACAAATCACAAACAACGCCTTTCGTTTTCTTTAATGAAGGAAACAACCCTATTGTTTACATAAAATTAAAATATTCCATTAATCAGCCAAATTCCTGTTTGAATCCTTTAAAGGCAATTACAATTACTCGCCAAAATCTTGGGTTTCCTGCTGCATAGGCGACCTAGTCAAACATTTTCACATTCATCGTTTAGTATTTGAGGTATTCGAAATTCGAGGTATTCGAATATTCGAGCAATGATTTGATATTCGAATTCGATATTCGAATTCGAGAAATCTACTATTCGACCCATCCCTAGTATAAATCAAACGATATTATTATTTATGCACGTCATCTGTTATTTTAGATTGCTTTCCAGAATCATTAAGAGCTTTCTTTTCCCGACCGCGATCTTTTTAGCAGTGAAAATGTGATTGTACTCGCATTCCTACTGCTATATGTATATATTCCTGGTTTCCGAAAACCATGCATCCGTGGCTGCAAGATCACAGATTCAGAAAAGTGGTTTCCACAAACAGTTCAAAACTACTGTGGAAACTATGCTGTCAGGCACCATGCTGCGTAGTCATGGCACGCACAAGTTGTCCGGGATGTGACTGCTGCGGGATGAGGATCCGTTATCACTGAGCGGGATTGTGCACCGCGATGCCTAGGAAACAGGAACATGGAACTCACGTGAAGGCAACGGGTGCGCAATCACGCATGACCTCTGCTCGGACTTCATCGTCGCTCTTGAAGCGTTTGCCACCTAAGAGTTTTGTTTTGGGGATGTAATGGAATACCCACGCTTCATCTCCGGTGACGATAGAGACCAACAACTTCTCCTTGTTGCCCCCACCTTAAAATTGTTGAAAAAATTTGCAAGCAGTGTCAAGGCATTGCTCCATGAGTCTGTCAGTCAGCATCCGGGGGACCCAGCAAGCACATATCTTGCGATAACCCAACATTTCCGTTGAAGTTCTTTCAATTGTGCCGTGAAGAGCTTCAGAAATGTGTACAACAAATTCACGGACAGTGACCCTCCGATCTTTGAGCAGCTCTGGACAATCCAAAACCGGCGGTCTTCCACTCCGTTCTTCATCGTGAACTTCCGTGTGGCCCTCAGCAAAAGCCCTGCAACATTTGCATACATGCTGAATGGATATGCAATCTTCACAAAGTTCAGTCAGTTGCTGATGAATCTCCAATGGCGGTGACTTCCTTGCAAGGAGAAATCGGATTACTGCTTGATCCTCATACTTGATGGGAACGGGGATTATCACTTTCATTGTTGACGGTTGCTAAGCCAATAATGAGCGACACAGTGAATCACGGAATGGCGGACTCGAGAGTAGGGGAACCACTGCGCATGACAATGTTGTGGGATTTAGCGTAGCACTTTCATAGCTCAACATTGTGGCTCATTGGGAACCTTACTTTTGGCACAGCCCTCGTTGTTAAACATTTGATGTGTAACACCTTCCAATATGGGTGTGAGGTACTCACCTATTTCTTATTTTAGCATCAGTTCTTCTTGCAAGGTGTTTGTTTACTTCAGTTTGTCCTGGTGACATTGTTTCAAAATGTTCATTTATCTGATTTGAATCAACTCCCGAGGAATTCTCCTGGAGTGAATCACTCAAATGTCATGCAAATTTTAGTTTTGCATCATAAGTGCTTCTACTATTACTCCCCAAGATCCATTGTGCAAGAAAGAAAGATTATTCATGTTATTCATCTTTAAAATGACATGCCTGCTCTATTACTCGTCTGATCTTTTGTTTGGGTATAATAGTCAACTTCGTGCTTAGTTAAACCAACTAAAGCTCACTACTACATATTCATTATGTATTACCAGTGTTTTCTGTTGTTAGCTCTTTCAGAAAAGAAGTGGAGGTGAGTGAATGTTTGTTTCCTAATGCTTTGTTGGAAAATGTTTTTCTCAGGTCGGATTCTTGTTTTTGGAAGCGAAACTGGAGTCACTCTTGATGGACATGTCATGCTCAACAGCAGTGAAGTGCGGAATAACTGGTTAGATGTAAGTATACATTCTCTTCTGTGGAATTTTTTTGTCTGTCATGTATTTTATAAATTGGGGCCATGTGGTCAGGCTAGATTCCAGAGATAGCAACAGAAGTAAAGTTGTGCACTAGTTTCGATTATAATCTTCTTTTATTCAATGCTTGATGGGTATATTTTAAGCAGTACATGTGATCTGTTCAAAGCGATCTAGAACTTTGAAATTTGGTGCTGTAACTGTTATATTTATTGTGTTCACTCTAAACCTGCTCTAAATGGACTTTTTTTGGCATCAGGCTTCGCTCTTTGCTATGTACATACTTGTTCTGATCATTTTTTAACTACATCCATCTGGGTTAGCATGTGGAGTGACCATTCCACCTATTAGTTTATAGTCTATAAAAAAAGTTCTGGCAGTGAATGTCCAAAGCCGTGGATATATGGTTGCACTAAATTGCTTGTGGCAGAAAATTGTAAGTGGTCTTGGATAGTAAATACCAACTTAAGCTTCGGCCTTCAAGTAGTACATGAAGGAGGTAATGTATATAGGTGGAAGTCTGCCACCATATTCTTTTTAAATGAAAAGATGTTAAAAATTAAGAAAATTCTATATCTTCTCATATTATACAATTATTTTGATTAAGGATTTGGTACTCTGATTTTCTTTATCAAAATATCATAAAATGACTCTTTATTAAATCATTGGTATTTTTGTTATTTTATGTATACATATGTATGATGTGGCAGTAAAATTTGTTTTAGCTGTTAGAAAAATTCGATGAAATCACTTTTCATTCAGCCCTTTCTTTTCCCGAAGGCCAATATCTAAATAAATTAAAGTGTACAAAAAACTACAAATAATTACAGATTTGATATCTTGGGAAATTCCTGAAAATAGGTACAAAATAGCCTTGGTAGTCTCTGTTCATCCCACTCCAAATAGGCCAGCAGCATAAGGGTTCAGTTTTGTTTAACTCATCTAAGTAATCTATGACTTATGTATGAATATTCATTTTTAACATTAACGATTTCTTTCTTTCTTTCTGATGCTAGCTGATACGAAATGTGAAAAGGAGAGATGCAGTGTTGGCTAGGATACCAGCGGTTGAGCGTGCAGTGTCAAGAGTTCTAATGGACATCAGAATTGTGCACAGGTATGGCTTGAGATTTACAGTGAAATTGATCATAGGAATGTGCCTTGGGAATCATGCTCTTTTGCAATTGATATTGAGATCCGTGAAATACTTGTGGTCCCAATGTAAAGTGAAGTGGAAGAAAAGGAAATGTGTTGATTGAATAAAATATTAGGAAATCAGCGGCTACAACAGAATTCCAAGTCTTAATTCAAAATCACAAGCTTTATGGTTTAAAAAGAGAGGCTTTGCTGAAAGCCTGTATTCTGATATAACACATTTTTGCTGAACAGTTATGATGCCAATGGAAAGAACTTGGCTTGTTGTCTTGGGCCATGTTGCAGTATTGAATCACAGTATCAAACTAACAATGCATTTAAATAATCAGTAACAAATTCAAATTATTTTTACTTTACTTAAGGACTTAAGGAGTTAAAAAAGAAGGGTATTTGAAGATGGGTGAAGTATGTGCTCTAGATTTACGATATTGTTTGTGCCCACTATCCTTTACAGGAAATTCCAGCCTAAAGTGACTGCTGAGGGTTATGAGAGGCACTTGAGGAGACTTGCAACATCTCTTGGCGATTACAGGGGCAGGGGAAGATATCCCAAGGAGTGGCCTCCCTCACTCAAGCAATTTCAGCTCGTCGTGGAAACGTAAGTTCTCAAATTGACAAAGAAATTCTGGTGCTGGCTTGAATTTCCCTTTATATCTTGAGGTCAGCCTTTCTGATGATGAAGATTGCTGTAGGTTTAGCTTGTTAATCATGCATGGGATTTCATTCATATCGCTGGAGATTCCATCTGTGCAAATATCCATTGATACATCTCGGGAGTGAGATATCAACACAATATGCGATGCATAGTTGCGTATACATCTCTTTAACAGGGATCTTTGTTGTTCAGTACTTTTTTACTCTCATCACCATTTTTACCATAAATAATAAAGAGAAGAGTTTATATAAATAGTAAAGAGGCTATATTTTAAAAGTCATGGGATAGTAAAGTCAGTCTTCCATTGGCTCCGCAGCTGGTCCAAGTCCATCCAGGCAATTCATTTGGTCATGTCTACTTGAGATAGAGATCTGCATGAGCATCTAGCAGTATATGACTTAGTATAAAGTTTTAACTGGAAGAGTGACTGTTTGTCCTATTGTCAACAGGATCTCTCAACATTAATAACACAGCAAATTCAAGTTTCTGGGGTTGTCTTGAGAATATTGTAATGGGAAGTACCGTATAAGCGTATGTAAGAGGCGCACCCCTATTTTGAGGATCGAAGCTATAAAGAAAAAAAAATTGCGGCATTTTTTTATCCTATTGTGCGGTGTTGCAGACGTATGCCTGGAATTTCGACAGTTATCGAAATTTCCTCTTTCAGTACTATTTGAAAGAGGAAATTTTGATAACTGCGGCGGTAATAGTGGCATAAGAGGGAGTAGAAAAAGTTCCGATCCTCTCTTCGCATACTCCGTTGCTCTACGATGATAGTCCTACTCACGAACAATTTTGTTTAAAAGCTCTCGCAGGAGTATTGCAATAGAATTGCAGCCGTGGAAAATTTTAAGGCAAAACACGAGAGGCAGATAGCATGAACCTTCCCAAGAGATTGGACAACAATCGGGGCAATCTCAGCGCCTTAGGATAATAACCACGTCATAGATTTAAGGCCCCTTGCACACACACCAATTTTGGACGGTGGGTAAAATATCAGCCGTCCACATTCCAATAATGAACAATGGGAGAGCATTGGAGCTTGCACACGTACTGAGCATGCGCCGGCACCGGCTAAATGCCGGTTAGCTGCCGGCCATTGTCACTGTGGATTGCCGTCGCCGGCTCAAAAACATAGCAACTTATCGTTGGACCGGTAAAAATCCGGCATGTGTGCAAGCATCGCTTCGCCGGTAAAATATCGGCCGATATTTTACCGGCCGTCCAAAATCGGTGTGTGTGCAAGGGGCCATTTTTTTCCTTTCCGGGACTCCACAGGAAAATAGGAAATTATCAAGTTACAGGGGATCAATGGAAATGCGTTTCATCCCTACCCCATCTCACCAACTGACCTTTTTCGGTCTACCAGGTTCAATTCTCCGAGTTTCTGGAGGTCAAATGCTAGGTGAGTCACCTTCTGAGCTCGAAAATATATCTCGAAATCTTTCAGCAATTGTATGACACGCACGAGGTTCTAAAAAGAATTAGACCTGACGCGACGTATATCTGACAGCATTTAAGTTTTTTGAGCTCTAATTGATTGACACAAAGATTTATAGCTAAAACAAGGCTACTAATATTCAACTTAGTCCTAACAGCACAATTTCGGAAGAAACAAGCGTAGCATAAGCGCATTCAAACAAGACGAGACGGACTGGAAACTTCAGGCAACGCAAACTGCGTATATCACATTGCTACGCCTTCGCCTCTTCGCTTTAAAGGCAACGACGTCACACGCAAGATCGGACGTGTTCTTCTCTTGCTCCTTCGCTCGTAGCCTCGTAGCTTGAAATATTGAGGGGAGGGAGCGCGCTCCTTCCCCTCGACCTCTCCATCAGCGCTAATCCAATAATGAATACACTCGTTCGAATTTTTTAAACCGCAGGTTTTGACACCAATATAATTTTCAGTTGCAAAAATCCTCATATTAGCGTCTGAAGATAATTTTTGAAAAATCAGGTGCTCAGCGCAATGAAAATTTCTCGGCAAGACAGATGTTGACTATTAACCAGGTATGTCCTTCAAAACTACGCGTTTCTCTACGTTTGATAAGCGATTACTATATGCAGTATAAATGCCGCGGTATGCCCACTCGTGGCAGTAAATTTAGCGCGTGCTCCGGAGCGAATCACCCCGCGCGATCTTTTCAATGTTCACCTCTGGGGTACCGACGTGACGGCGCGATGCTTGCAAGAAATTCAAACAGGAGCATTTTAAAAGTACGTCACTAAGGGAGAAACTCCCCTGCCTGCCGCTTGTTTTTGACCCAGGGTTTCAGATGACTGACTCACGCTGAAAACCAAGGCCACTCAGTTCCCCTTGAGCTTGCGACCGGTGAAGGGGAGGGGGGTAGATAAGAAGTTTGTGTAAGAGGCGCACCCCCATTTTCGGCTGCAATGTCTGGGAAAAAAGGTGCGCCTCTTACACGCGCTTATACGGTACTTCATAGCTCCTCCCACCATCATGTTCATTAGTCTTCTTTCTGATGCCTATCCTATGCATAGTAAATACCACAGTAATCAAAGCAATAGCTATATACCAGTTTCAGTATTGCTGCCTAACGATTGAGTTAAAGGAATATTCTTTTGAGTCTCAACCTATCTTTGCAGTGAGTCTGGACCCTTGATGCTGTCTCCAACTGGCCAGTTCATCGTCCCGGCATCAATCCCCGCCTTTCTCCTTGTGAGCTTCATTTCTGACAATATGGTGAAAGCAATGGAGCTTTTGCACGAGTATCAGTGGTGAGTACCGTGACTGTACTTTTATATTGAATGCATAAACCATTCTATTGCTACTACTTCTTGTGCCATTCGATAAAAACAGCAGCTGTCGGCACTGTGCTGTTGCCAAGTGACAGTGCAGCCAGCACCCATTTCTTTGTGGAAAATTGTACAAATCGTTATAAAATCAACACATAGTTGTGCAAATTTAAGATTGTTCACACATAGATACAGAAGACTAGCCAATGACAACAATGTCAAAATTCACCTCGTACGGGCAACCGTTTATTAGAAAATGTTGTTTCATAAAATATACTATAACAATTGTTATAATTGTGGGAGGCTTATGAAACTTAATATTAATGCTATGTAAGCCTTATTCAGAATCATAAATAAATTTGGTAAATTTAGTAATGTGCTCTTAACGTTGGCAATGTTTAAAGTTGAGGTTTATTTAAAAAGCCTTTTAAAAAAATCCACTACTTTTTTAGTTTATGTACTGTTATCTACATTTAACAAGTGGGGTAAAACTTTTTCAACCATGCTAATGAACGCACAATGGAACAAGGAAAGTAATGACTCCAATGTCAAGGAAATGGCTTAATAGGTGTAGTTTTTATCAGCATTCAATCTTGAGTCTCTAAACTTTTGGTATGGACAGTAGGCACATACCACGGGAGAGTTAACAGGGCTAAACATTTTGGTTTCATCTTGCTTAGGAAAAATTATTCATTTATTCTCTGTTAATTTTCTTTTCAGCAACAAGCATCTAGAGAGGGGGTTGCATGCACAGTGTATGAAGGAGCTTGGGCTAACTTCATTGGAGAAAGATGATAACATTACCCCAGCCCTGATGATATCTTGCTGTGAACGCCTTTTGCCAAATGTCAGTTCTAGTGGACAAATTTCAGATTCCGACCCTTATAGGTCGACAGTTGCCTCATTAATCTCTGGGCTAGGCTTAAGAGTGACCCATTACTACTCCATTCTTTCCCACGGTGAAGTGTGCATACCGTGGGATTGGAAACCATAGTCTGAGAATCACTCTTAAAGTAAAGGATTCGCTGTTTAGTCAACAAAGAAAAGGGATCGATCACACAGTGCCTGAAAGTCAGATCTGATGTATATGGACTGGCTGATGAGTGATAAGTTGCCAATATTTTATGACAGCCTGTATTTTTAGATCAAATTTTATCAGAAGAAACGAAGTTGTTGACCATAACTTTTGTTTAAATTATCAAAGTGGAATGACTCCTGGGTAAATTTTTCTGATTGTTCCCTTGCTGTCCATGAAGCTTTAATTAAAATTATGCCGTAAAATACAAGTTTTTGGAATTATTTGTCCTGGGCTCATTTTTTTGCAAGTTGATTGTATCTGGATAATGATTTATGAGAATGTCTAGTCTGCTATCGAAGATTCAAGGAAATAAAACACATACAACATAAGTTAATTGCAATGTCCTGTACAGAGAGCGATGTTAATGCACAATTTCAATTTTTTTGTGTGATTTTCAATGTGAAAGATCATTTGTGAGAACAATGAATGGTATTTATCTTAGCTTCTCTTTAGGATTGAAGTTCAAATAATTAGCTTGTATTTGAAAAAGAGCCGAAAACTTATTTATAGATGTATATATGTATGTATTTAATATTTTTGTACATAAGGACATGTATTATTTTGTTCTAGTTATTTTAGAATGTCTTTCATGAGAGAAAAATGTGTACTGTTGATTGCGCTGTTGTATAGGAATTGCCAATATAGTTAGGAATTTATTTCTGCCACTGAAATATAGCTCAAGATATTTAAGTCTCTTCTTGCACTCATGCTAGTGCATGAGTCTAAACAATGTTGCTGTGCTTTTTTGAATGAATGAAACTGGTATTGTATTTCTATGTTCTGTTGATGATAAACTGTGAAAAATAACTGTTGTCCTGGTGTTCATTCAATAAAGACTATCTGAAAGGATAAATGTTTTTTACAGAAGTTATTGGGAACAATAATAATACATATATACCATCATTTTTCCTCTCCTCAAATAACATGAAGCTGTGTAATTAAACATATCCACTAACATAGGCTTAGAATCGATCTTTTGTGGTGCATACTTAAACCAATAGTCAAAATACTACAACCAAACTTCACCTTTTAGCTAATTACGTCCAAAAAGTCAATGTGTGAAAAGAGGCAAAGAGGAAATTTTAACATTCACCATGGCTCTTCTAACATTGGTATGACTACAAATCCCATCAAGCCTCATAATAGGGTGGTTTCCTATTATTTTTTTATTTCCTACATCGAAAGATTATTACTCCTGGAGTTCGCAATTTACGCTCTTAGATTTTTAAATGACGATATATATTTTTCGCGATCAAATGAAAAGTGAAAATTTTCAAGCGCGCGAAAATGCGATGGCTAAGTAGGATTGCTGGGAAAACTCCGTGCGACGTATTTCTGGTTCCATCTGTCGCCCTGTGAGGTGACCTTGGGGCGAGGCTTTGAGTGCTGATATGACGCAGGATGCTAGCAGGTAGCAGAGTACCCTGCTAGCAGGTAGCGCTTGGCTTAATAAGGATTATTAATACCTTATCAAACGAAGAAAACTTTCCGACCTTAGGCAGTTTTAATAGGTGATTATTAAGACATGTTTCCATGGGCTCTGTGCCTCGTGAATGCATTGGTAATATCAGGCGATGTAAAACTCCTATCTACTCGTATAGAAACTAGGTCTCTGTGACGTCACATGTAGTGGCATTGCATGGGCGCCAATCTGGCCTTTTTCAAATGAGGTTAAAATTGACCATTGCCATTCATCTAAACTGGGATTTCTAAAACCAAATAATTTGTATATTATGAATACACTAATGGTGGGTAAGGAATCGCAATCAATGCATTTCGTTTTCTTTGATGAAGGAAACTACCCTATTCAAGAACAAGAGAAAGCCGATGCCAGCTTTCTCTACTCCCTATCTTTTTTAACGTGCTCTGAACGCGCAAGTGAAGTTATTTGTCGTTCGCCTTAACACAGTACTTGAAAGAGGATTCAAATATTGGCGAATTCCTTATTTCCGTCATCTTTAATAATGATATATATGCAGGGGTGCCGACTCATAAAAAAATATTGGGGAAGCCCATACCGGGGGTCTTTCCCAGGGAATATTTATAAATAGTGCGTTTAAAAGTTTAATTTCGAAGCTCTATTTTGAATCCCTAGACTGAGGTTTGTGGTGATGAACACTGTGCTTTATCACCCGTTTCAAGAGACGTGTGATAAAGCATGGTGCTCATTGCAGAAAATCATAATAATCAACAGCTTTCTAAACTAATTAATGCAATAATCAAATGCTATGTATGACCCTTCATCGCCAATCTTAAATCACTAAGTTAATACCAACGCTGGGTTTGAATGCGCCCCTTACCGTCGGGTTACGGTTACCCCTTTTGCAAATCCCTAACGTTCAAAATGTGTACTAGCAATCCATAAAAATGATACGTCAACCTTTGCCCAATTCTTAACTTGTATATTACCATTTACCATTAAAAAAAGTATATAACGGTTACAGCGAATTTAAAGTATTTGAAACCCATTATTAAATGCAAAAGGAGTTGCAAGGAAAAAAAATGTTGAAATATTAAATCCGAGCAGGGGAATCGATCCAACAACCTTTACTATGACGACGTCGCATTAACTCCACTACGCCACCACGGCTTCTGACGTTGAAATTTTTGTAATACATAATATCATACCAGCAGTGAAAACCGGAGCAAGGACACAAAGTATGCACACGAAATCAATCATTAAATCCATCAAAGATCGAAACAAAACGATAAATTTAGTGAGTAACTTCTCCCTCTTTGTTCATATATCTTCACAGGGAAGCGAAATATTTGCAGTGCGTGAGCAAGGAAAACAAATGGAGTAAGGGAAACTTAATTTTCTTGAGAGGCAGAAGTGGTGCCACAAACTTTGTCCTAAAACTTTTGAAAGTGACTGTACATCAGGTAACTGGGCGAGCATGGCTTTTAGTTCAGCGCACGTATCATAATAAATCTCCTCCGTCTTCTCATATTGTCCATCCACTAAATAACGCTCCTTCGACACATCTTCCCGCGTCACCAGCTCAAAGTGCGTGGAAGTATAATCGTTCCAATACTGCTTAAGTGAGTAGATTCTACTCTGAATGGCTTCCTTAGTGATATTTGCAGCGCCCTTCTTCTTTAAATTCGGCACTAACCTAGTAATTGCACGATCCCGTTGTTCCTGCTGCGCAATCAGTTGCTTCGTCGTCATAGACATAATGTTTACTAGGATCCTAACGGGTAGCCGGTATTGAAGTAATGCTCAAGACGAAGACGTGGGAAAGTAAACTATTAAAGTACTTTGCGCCTAAAAGTGCGCAAAACAGACGAGTAACAGCCCCGCAAGAAACTTCGCAAACCAGGGCGAGCAGCGCCCAGCTGATTTCGCGAGCGGAGGGAGGATAGGGAGTCAGTGGGAGAAGAGAGGGGAGAGACAGACAGCGAGGAGAGGGGAAGTACAGCACGCTCATTCGCGGGGGAAGAGGAGTAGAGGCTTTTGCGAGAGGAGGGAGGATAGGGAGCCAGTGGGAGGGGTGATGTACACAGTCCACCATCCAAAAGTTTGGGTATGGGTTAACTCACTGCGGCGTGACGGAGCGACGGCACGAAGTTCACAGGCACCTCCCCGGTCGAATGGCACTGTAATGCTCACTGTAATTCACAATTGTTCCTCTGCAATTGTAGCCTCATGCAGTACTTATCACACAGTCGCGAATAAACAGGTATCCGGCCCGAAGGACCATTTGTTCAGTGGGCCAATGGTTTATTCGCGACAGATACAGAAATGTTCACAATGTCTTTCCTCTTTCCGCACTCTCTTTTCCGTGCTGTCCCTTCGAGAGCGGACTGTAGACTGCCAAGAAAAAAAAGGAAGTCCACCCTCCCGCACTCAGCGCCCAGGAACGGCCCGCCGGCCAACCGCACCAACACATTCAAATATGCGGCGGGAGACGCACTCCCCAAACATTCAGAATCATAACAACAGAATGCGATTTCTATGATCACCAGCCAATTATTAAGCTGAGAATTGTTGCTTTCTTCTTTCTTCAGTCATGTTAGCAGTAGATGTGTTGCTATGGCAAAATATTAGTCCTAAAAATCACACCATGAGGACCTGCAAAGGTTTACAAGTTTATCCCGGGATAGCCACGTCAGAAGATTAAATAGCAGTGCCTCCAAAGAGCAGCTTCAGATTTTGGTTGGAGCATGTAAATATAAGCTATAAAAGAGCATTTCATTCCTAACAAATAAAATTGAACAATACGGATGTTAGAGTGGGAGGGGTGGTTAAGGAGGATTGGTTAGCCCAAGTCAGGGACTCAATGGGGGTGGGAGGGGGAGTTGGTAACCGTTCCTCGCACTCCATCATAACACCCCTTCCGAATTCACTACTCTTAATAATCGATGGCTAATTTATGACAACGCGTTTCTCAAAATTTGGCCGGTTTGAGACAGGTATCTTAAACAAAGTTATAACAGTTTCAAAAATAAAATTCAAGCAAAAAGCAACTTTTTGCTTGCAAATGAATGCTTCTTTTACAGTTTCATGAATTTTTTTGTTTTTTATTTCAGTGTGCAATTAAAAAAAAAACAAATATTTTTTTGCTCTCCTAAAAAGTTGCCATTTTTTATATATGTATTGTTAGAACTTAGCCATCGATATTTGGAAATGATAGCCTCTACAATAAGTGTCTGATGATGATACCGTGTACCGAAAATAGCGGTCCCATCAATAAATAATCGTAAAGCATGACATTACCTTTCCTGTCAGCACTATCACGAAGGAGTTCCATCATTTTTCGCCTCAGCACTATTGGCTTGAACAATACCGAATTGGATAAAGGGAAAGAAATGCAAACAAAAAATATTTTCCAATTAAAATAATAAGCAGCAGCTAAAAAATATGGCGAATGATAACCACAAGAAGCGACCGCGTAGTTATATTTAGACTACGCCGTCAGTGTTCTGGGTTGGTGTTGGGATGGAATAAAACCACGGTGAAGTGGAAGGTACCTGTTTCGGAGCACGAACCCATATTGACACTATGGTATGTCATGTGCTTCGTGTGCCACGCCAAAAGTAATGCCACAGACATAAGCGATCCTATATTTTGAAATCAAGCGATCAAAATTTTTGAGTGATCACTGAAATTTTGGATGCACAATATTTTAACGATCAAAAATTCTGTACTTCAAAAGATTTGGCTTGCTTGGATAGAAAATTAATCCAATTTCAAAGAATTGGTTGCTATTTACGAATTAAGGGTTCCTTTCCACTCGCGTTTCGAGACGCTATTGTATTACATCCTAGCATAGGCGGCCTTAGGGGGGGGAGGGAAGGGGGGCACGTGCCCCCACCCCCTAAGGCGCTTAAAAAATTGACGAGATTAGCTCAATTGTATTAGGCTCAACTATGTGGAAGTTAATACTCGGAAACGAAAAGGAGACTTCGTTGATTTCCACTGATTTATTTCGTCCGTACGACATGTTTCGAACCATAGAGGTCATTATAAAGTTGATCATTGATAATGACCTCTATGGTTCGCAACATGTCGTACGGACAAAATTAATTAGTGGAAATCAACGAAGTCTCCTTTTCATTTTCAAATGGACGAGCTTTTTAATAGGGTTAATATTACGTTCGTTTTGTTTATTGTATTACTGAGACTCAATAATTTAATTTAATATTATTAAATTTCATATTAAAATAAAGAGAATATTTCGTACAATAATAATTTTTTGTTGCTTTTAATCTCAGATATAAGAAGACCGTTTGCCAGTCAGACTGTTGCGCCACCCAGAAAAAAATTCCTGGGTCCGCACTTGCATCCTAGGTTTGCATTTGAATGAAAATGAAGCAGGAACATTTTAAACAAACCGCCATGATATTTATTTAAATAAATAAATTAAAATTAACAATCGTAGTGAGGAGGCAATAATGGTAGTGAGGGACGCGGAAAGAAAAACTAACAGAGTCGTGTACGGAGAGAGCTAAGAGATAGACGTGTTCTAAAAAGGATCGGGAGAAAAGCTAACATAGTGGTGTATTGAGAGAACGAAAAGAGAGACGTGTTCTAAAAAGATCGGCAGAAAGAAGAAAAGGACGCAAATAAAAAGGAGGCGCCTACGAGAGAGAAAGATCGCGGAGGAAGAGATACGGCAGAACTCAAGTCAGTTCGTATAAATCTTTCGCCTTTTACCAAAGATTTCCGTGGCGGGAGATCAGTTGTATTTATAGACAATTTTGATTGTGCACATTGGAACAGAAAGGGAAATTACGCAATATATTTGTATAATATCAGATTGTAAATTGGGCCCAATTAGTCTTCTTAACGACATTTTGAATATAATTTGTAAAAAGTGATTTTGGTGCATGTTATTTCTTAATTAAGTGTATTTCTGTAACCCAGGGTAACGCAAAATAAGAAGTGGAAGGTGAGTTTCGTTACAAACATGTAAATAGGTTTCAGGTAAGTTTATATAGAAGGCGAAATATCTGCCTTCTTCGAACAATGCCATTTAATGACATTTTGCTGGTGGGGAAGGGTTCTTTGAACAAATTAAGAATTCTGAAGAGCGTGGAATTGGCCCTTATTTCGGTTAAACACCCGCAAAATGTTTTTGAAAAATTACCGAAAAACATATTTAGCAGTTAGTGATATAAAACTGATGTAAGAAACATCCAATTCCGTTCGAAATTTTCCTCTTGATTTCTTTGAATCCTCCATCTGCATTTCTAATGCATCCTCTCTTCGGCTACCACGCCAAGGACTTACAAGCGCGTACTCTTTCTCATCCAAACAAGCCCCCATGTTATCTTCCACAACAATATCTCTAAACTTGGAGCACATATTCTCAGCCACCTGACCTTTTAGGATACACGTTTCCGCTCCACGCTATTCTTAATGCCGTAAAAATCTCATCACGAATCTTACAGTAAATGAGACAAACCTGTTGAAGTTAATAGTAATTATTTTAACGAAATTTTAATTTAAATCAACAACATTACGTGTTGAAGTTTATAAATAAGTAAAGGGTTGTCAAGGGTAAGAAAAAGTTGTTGTGACTAGTTACCGCAGGGAAGATGAATAAATAAGTAAAAAGAGACAACAGCATCGTTTATAATTAAGAAGAATAATTGAGTTACATTGAAACCTAAAATACGTATAAATGCACTCTAATAAAGATAACCAACACAATGAAAGGCGAAAATGAGAATCAAAACCACATTTATTATATTTAAATAACAACAACAGTAACATAACAAAAAACTTAAATAAATCATGCGTTTAAAAACTTCTGAAACTGCTCATCATTCTAATTAGGTACGCCGTAGACATGTCTGCATCTATTCGGCCACTCCGGCAGGAGATTAAGGGGAGCGTCACAGCCAATTTTCTTTCACTTCGTCGTAACTGCCAGAGATCCAAGAGGCCACCATGTTTAGCGTCGCCATTGCTAGTACGACGGGTTGTCGACGAGCTGCCACACCTTCTTAGCTGTCGACTTTGCGTTGTATTCCTCGCAGTGATGTGCCCTTCAAAATAAAAAGTCGAGAAAACTTGTATTAGCACATTTATTACAGCCGCACATTTTCGGCAACATTTTAGAATAGCATCGTACAGTCAATACGCTCGTTAACTCGGAATTACCATTTATTTCAAGCACTAGGAACTTGTACAACGTACTTATTTGTCATCGTGTCATATTTTCATGGCCACTGTCAAGTTCTATATTAGCCGTAAGTTCTAATGTGAAATTGCAAATGGATTTTCGGAGGAACTTAGAAACCTAAAGGCAACCGTATTCCGGCACCGCCACTGCTAATGAAGGCTTAATCATGATGGTTACACAAAAGTATCACGTCATCACCTGCTTTACTAGACAGATAAATTGTCCCCCAAGAAAGCCACACTAGTTTGAGTGTCCAAATAGATTATTTGGAGGAGATGAACGACAGCTTGGGTCGTTTGCACCGTGAGGAGAAGGAATCGGGACAAAGATGGAAATTTAAGATGTGCATTCGCCTGATCTACATCTACATAATACCCCGCAAGCCGCCTAAAAGGCGCGTGGCAGGGGGTGTTAGGACACCAGCCCTTTACAGCTAATAAAAATGAAGTGCCCTAAGGAAGTTGGGACTAGAGTTTTTAAAAGTCCTTAATGGTTCGGGGGAAAAACGAATTCCCATATCTATCCGTCCGGCAAAACATCTCTCTTAATTTATCGCTTCTATCGGACCTGGACATATAGTGTAGCTCTAATATTATGTTCTCCGTATCGCTCTTAAAGATGTCCATTCTCAATTGCTCAAGTAATCTAAGCCTAGCGTTGTTAACGAAAGCAGACAAGGAAACCGCGGTTCAACGTCTCATACTGCTAGCTGTCGGAGGGCTGTGAGTGAAATGAATGCGGCAACCGATCTCATCCCCGAGAAATTGAGCGAAATAAAAACTATAACGCTAACCGCGTCTAATAATTCGTGATATTTGCATGGCTTATTTTGAGGAGAGCTGTCCGTAAAATAGTGACAAAATATTAAAAGAAAATAACGATACTCCACGCGAGGAAAAAAACAACAGCAAAACAAATAGCAATCGACTAAAAGAACAACAGGTCTTGTGTACATAGTAACGGTTCCCTGGTGACCTAATTTGCAATCTCAGTTTAAGTACTTAAAGGTTATCGGATACATATTTCAATAAAATTTGCTTATTAATTATTTGGCAAAGTTGGTATCATCGAAATCGATTTCTTTCGCTGTAATTGACATGTATTTTAATGTATTAAATAGCAGACGGAGTTGGGAATCATGCCATGATCAACCCACTAACCTTGGATCCACCTACGCATATGCAAATATCTAGCCACAGTTGTACGTGAAATTTAGATAAACTGAAGTGTAGGGCCAAAATTATGAAGGATCAATTACATTTTATCGAGATGAGACAGAAGAATGAGCGTTCGACAGAAATCCTACAAATCCTTGATATATAATCCTAACTTTCGGTGATTTACATCCGAGTGTTGGGTTGCATAGGTGAGGGTAGAACTCACACAAAACTAAGCCACAGATGTGTAAATTTCACACGTTCAGGGTAGCGGGGCCAGTTCCTTTCTTTGGGCCACCTCATATTCCGATGATTCTGCTTGGTGGTGGTGTGTCCGTGGGCTTCATTCGGGATATGGACACGGAACCCCTCCATTCAGCAACCAAGCCCTCTACCCACTGGAGTACCACGCTCCCACACCTATCTTGCTTTCAGATTTTGAGTATGCTATCGAAGTCCTTAAACCAATCACAATCGTATAAAGCATCACGGATATTCTAATTGTGAAAAAAATACGGATCCACGAACGTTTTGATTCGCGAAAATCAAGGATCCATACTTCTCTGTAATCTGCGAAGCACCCTCTACCCAATAATTTATATTAAGTAAATGTAAAATAACTTAAGTGGAGGAGAGAATCAAAGAAGAACCTGGTCACGGAGAATTGTTAACAATTAGTAACAATTCTTAACAATTCTCCGTGACTGTAGGAACGGATCAGGATTGGAAATAAATAAGACGGATGTTAATTTCACACGTCTATTCGCGATCACGGATGAACAACGACAAACCGGAAAAACAAGTAAAACAAAAAACATACAAAGAGGAAGATAGTTCACCTTCATAACACTTGGTGTCTCAGCGTAGATATTACAATTATAAGATTACAAATAACAGTGACGACGGGAGAAAAACAATTGGAGTAAAATAATAATGGATAACAATTCTGGTTGACAACGTAAAATTAGACTAAAAGGGGATATTATAATAAAAATAATAGTGGCGCTCAGTCGTAGGCGTCATCGCTCACGATTTTTCGTCCTTAAAAATTATCAATTGTGTTTGCAATTTGTGTGTAATTTGATTGGTGAAGTAATGGTACGTGTTGTCTCTCCCGATTTTTTCCGTTAGTACCTAATTACCCTGGACAATTGTATTTAATTGATTTATTTATAGAGTAAAATTGAACATTACACACTGCTACCAAATACCATGCAAACATCGCTATACTTTAGACCCGCTTTCATTCTATTTGACCCCGTATGACCCTGACCATGTCAACTATTTCTCTCGCCATTTTCCTATAGCATTCAACGTTCT
Source organism: Ischnura elegans (assembly GCF_921293095.1). NCBI lineage: Eukaryota > Metazoa > Arthropoda > Insecta > Odonata > Coenagrionidae > Ischnura > Ischnura elegans. Next base: position 129,630,669 of record NC_060248.1, on the reverse strand, counting down.
CTGGCTGCTTTGCTTGCCATCTCTCTGATTCATTCTCTTTTAGATACATTTTCCTGGTTGCTGCTCGGAGGCAAGTATTCAGCTTGAAAGCAACCGCGGTGACCTCGCCTCGTGTTTTTAAAGTGAGATCACTACTAAACGAAGTTTCCCTGGTCCTAACCTTCGACCTCTGTGGCTCTACCGGGAGCCATTTTTATTTCTCTCGCCTGACAAGTTCTTCCTGGGGTCATTGGACCGATCTAGCCTTTCAAGGACAACGTCTGCAGCGAAGGATAGAAACTTGGATCCAATCGCAAATAAGATAACTGTGTTTTTTTTAATACGGGCAAGATAATAGGAATACTTTCAAAATTTGTATTTTTTTAGCGTGGATCATTTTCTGAATTAACTCTTAAGAATTTGTTAAATCTCTAACGATTCCTCTCTCCATAAAAATAATGCCATTAGGAATTTTCCATTCACCATCCCTTAGCGAAAAAGCTGTTGAAATTCAGCACTTAATTGGGACCACTGTTCAATCCAGTTGAAAACTTAAATCCAACAGTAACTTCTGAATTCATCAATAACTTTTGGATTTATTAGTTACTGTCAGAGTTTACAGTTATTGTTAGTTTTAAAAGCTACTGTTAGTTTTAACAGTTACTTTTAGTTTTAACAGTTACTGTTAGTTTTAACAGTGGTCCCAATTTACTGTCGAATTCAACAGTTAATGTTGAATTCAACAATGGTTCCAATTAACTGTTGAAATTTCCACAGTTTTTTCGCTAAGGGATGTTTCACAGAATTTGCTGTTCTTTAAGACGACATAATTTATTCCTCTTCTAGAAACATGTTATTCTTTGAAAATAATAAACCCTACCTTGATCCCTTATAATCAAATCAAATATTACTGCGACATAAATCAAGTCATGAAATGGTAAAATCAAATTCTAACGGAGACTCAGATTGGAGCACTTTAATTTTTGTGTGCAGAGCTTAAGACCGTTATGTTAATACAAAATTCATGAATATTCTGCGCAGTGAAGACATTTAATAATCCATAAATTTTGGAAATTGCACATATGCTCTTTCTTTAGTTTTAGCATTAAACCGGGTAATCTAACGGTTAACATGGGAGCACATGGAAAATGACACGTAAGTTTCACTAACCACCCTCGCCTGTTCCCGCACTGAAGTCTCCGCTTATGAATTGAATAGCTAGTTTGCTATTGAGGTTAGGAAATTAGTGATGCAAAACATCATCGCCTTTCCTTTGGATTTGTGCTTTTTTAAGTTTATCGGATAGAAATATCTCGGTCGCCACACCAATCCCTTCAGTTTCGCACATGGTCTATTACCCTTTATTCTGTTCATGAGCCCTTTCCGTCCTATTCTTTTCTCTTCCTGCTCATTCTCCACACACCCAGCTTCGTTCTATTAAGGTTTTTAACACCCGCTCACTTTACGAATAATGACTTTGTCCACTATATCGTTAGATACAAATGCGAATATTTTTTATAATCCCACGAGGTTTCGTGTACTGCCTTCAGCCCTCCTCCGGAAATTAATCGATACTTGAATCTCCTACCTGGTGAAAAGGCTCCATGGTTAATGCAGAGAAAATCTTTTAAAGTTCCACTGTTCATCGTGGAACAAGAAAAAAAGTACCGGAAATCTGTCATGGAACATAGTAACGAAAGGAAGTCATCAAGTTTTCCAGCATTATAATCATGTTGTACATAGTTCGGAAGTAATCACTAATACCTATCCACAAAGAAGGTGTTTCAGGAGTAATCTACAATACTTCAGAAGGTGATAGGGGAGACAATTTTGAGCCTTTTTTGTCCTATAAACATGGGGTCGCAACTCCTTAGTTATAGAACAATGGCAAACATTTTGGGTGCACTATTCAGTTGCTATGAAAACGGTTTTCCTTGGGTATCCAGCCTTTTCGACATTCTAATTAAAACTCTGGATTTTAAGGACACTAAATAATTAAGGTTGGACGAAAATGTGCGATTATAATTGCCTGGAACAATTAATCTTAAAATGGGCGAGATTGCGCAACCATATTGTTGGATACTCGCTCAACTGTGTAAGTGTATTAAACTCAAAGACTTATTTAACACAATGAAAGTATTTTTTTCCAATCTTATTTATCTCAACCGACACAGGAAAAACCGTTTTCATGGCAACTGCAAAGCGCAATTAAAAAATGTGTGCGTTGCCATAGCTTAGCAACTAATGAGTTTAGACTCCATGGAAAAATTCATGGGAAAACAATGATTATAATTATTTCCCTTACCGCTTCCTGAAGTATTGCAGATCCCTCCCGAAACACCATGAATATCCTTCTTATTATTGCCATAAATATGTGTTGCCATGACTGTCGAATTTCGGTTCACGCACGCACTGCATCCGCTTGGTGACGCAACACTGCCGTTCGACCAACAATACCGCGCATCGATTTTCTAGCGGATTATTAGCGGACAAATGACGCAATCGTCATGAAATTTACAGGATATATACATTAGACCGTTATGAAGAAAAGTTATTTCTGATAAAAAAGTCTCTCTGGAACATTGTAATGAGGGAAAGTTTTTCATATTGCAGATAGAGATGATTATTGACATTGCTCTAATCTATAAAACCTCAACATATTGAGATGATGCCGTATGCTTCAAACAAGGAAATCACAAAGCCGTAGTTCCGTAGTGATTGAGGGTCTGGGGCTTCAAACCCAAGCTAATTCAAGAATTTCCGGCGGTTTATATTCCTGATAAAGGCTTACGAACTGTCGAAAGATGAGCGTGACTCCTCGAGATGGGTGACCAGGTGCGGCGGGCCGATGTTTAATTATTAGGGCAGCCTCCTGATGGAGAAGAGGTCAAAGGGGACTTACTATCCAACGGCGAAGAACACATTGCTCCCGGAAGGGCACACAAGGTCCTTAGATGATGATGACACTACTGCCATTGATGAAGAACCTCATTCCTAACGGTCCCTTCGCCCGAGGAATGCCCCCTGGGAATCAAATAAATAAAAGAACGCGCCCTCCCGCAGAAACCGCCAACGCCAATCGCTGAGAAAAAATAGACATTTATGGCCAGGGATATGACCACGAGCGAAACAAATCTAATTGTTCCCGGTCTGGGAGGGTGCAAAATTATCCGTTACTAGCAGATCACCCGGCGTTGCTCGGGAAGGATTGTACCCAGATAAGTGGGGAACTTAGAATTCATGGTCACATGGCAGAATTTTTAAGTAACAAAGGAGCACAGGAGGTATAATGATGGTAGGTATACATATGTAACAGCAAACATATGTGTATAAATACATATGTTTAAATGTATGGTATAATTTATTATGATGCTATACATTTTTAACAATGGAAAAAATAATTTCCGTATAGCGCACACGGGATCAGCTTACACCGCAGTTTACGCCACAACATTCATCATTGTGTGTGTTCGTATGTGCGTAGAGCAAAAACGTCGTGTGAACCCATGCCCAAGCAGAAATCACGGTAAATCTAAGCGTCCTGGTGGAGCAACTAGTGGAGCAACCAGCCGGCAACCGGGAGGTTCTGGGTTCGAGTCCCAGTCAGGCCGCAATTTTACCCTCTGATTTCTGGCTTTTCAACTTCAACTGTTCAAAATTACTCTAAATTAAGCCTGAAAAAACACAGAATGCCTTGCTGACGTTGAAAATATGACTTGTGCTATTCATTGCTTTTTACCTATTATGTACGTATTTATGCAAATTTATTGATAGGATACATAATTGCATTATTTGCATCAGGCCAAGATCCTTCCATACAGCAATAATAATGTAACTCAATTATTCTTCTTAATTATACACGATGTTGTTGTATCTTTTAACGCATTTATTCAACTGATCTGGTAACTAGTCAACAACTTTTTATTACCCTTGACAACCCTTTGCTTATTTATAAATTTCAACACTTTCCCTTGCTGATTTAAATTAATATTTCGTTAAAAAAACAATTACTCAAAATCTGCTAACTTATCAACAACTTTTTACCCTTGACAACCCATTGCTTATTTATAAACTTCAACACTTTCCCTTGTTGATTTAAATTAAATTTCGTTAAAACAATTACTATTGACTTCAACAAATAATTCCGCAGTCTGACCCGAAACAAAAAACATTGTTTTCTTCCGTGTAATATTGTGCTATTTTCGACGCATTCGAAGGATTCATAGAGCGAAAAGAGATCATTCCCTGGAGATGCCGATCAATTTACTTGCAATTGTTAACAGTGGCGTAACTATGGATGAGGCGATAGATTCCCCCAAAGCTTCAGGGAAATAAAAAAGTTATTTAAAAATCTTGCTTAGTGTTAAAATTTAACAACTATATCTGCATTAAGTTAATTTTTAACGCCGAAATGATTTAAAATATATATCCATGGATGTCATTTTTTTTTATATTTCCCGGACCCCCCGTTTCCTGGGGGAGGGGGGTCCCCACCCCAGTTCATTCCCTCACCCTCAAAGCACATTCATAGTTACGTCACCGATTGATGCCTTACAGGAAAATTGCTTTTTTAGAATTGAAGATCTAGGTGGTGTGGCAAAAGACTCCAGACAGAATAGCACTATGAATAGTTGAAATGTTAAGGATTCTATGATATATAAGGATTTGTTAATCATTAATCAATTAATAGATGACAAATATTCGCAAAACTAAATGAACAAGATGTTATTGGAAAGTAAAAACGAAATTAAAATCAAATTGATTTTTAAAAAATCTAATGATTAAAAAAAACTAGTATTTTAACGTAATAATCGAATAATGGACACCCAAGCTAAGCCATTCATCAACCGATTGACCAACTTTTACTATAAACTCACAACAAATATTTTCAAAGGAAGCATATGAAAACTGTCATGATTCGACGTGGAATTACTTTAATCAATAATATAAAAAATAACCCAAACTAAGATAGACATTTGAAAGAATTACAACTTACGATGATTCCTTCTTGCACGTCAGCGGATAGTCATAGGTGAAACACTTTAGCTTCAAAATGTTGAAGAACATGAAGCCAATGTTCTGGGCAACGATGGAATCGCTGTCCTTCAGGCAGCGGTAAAATGCTCGGTCGCATTTGCAGAGGGACCTGGGAAGAAATAGAAAAGCATCAGTTTTTCTCCATGAGTATTACCTCTTGGAAAAACCTTTTTTGCCTTCTCACACTGAAATGAACAAATGTCACTTCAAACATCCAATCTGGAGAGAAAAGTTCCTTAGAGACTTAATTTATTGCCATTGGGTTAACCGTATTATCGAAAAATCAGACATCCTTCGCCAAGAGGACAAGCAGTACGTATCACATCACTATGTCATTCAGAATGTCATAAATAGAATTTATAAAACTCGATGCTACAGCAATGGAGGGGTGTCCCATCTACCTTAATTTTATCGTGGCTGAAAGCTCTGATTGGCTGTGGTCATTACAAGGATTCAAGGTAACGATCAGTTTACCCAGTAACTATTGAAAAATTATTCAACCCATAAAAACATCATACAGGATTTTATCCAACGAAAATAATATTTTCTCTTAATATACATCTTACAAGGGTATGAAATGCAGCATCTGATAATCTTGCTTTCGTATCACCTTCTGATGATTCTTCACCGTCTGCACTCAAACCAATTCGTTTGATACAGTGCTGTAGTTGGGGAAAAATTTAGGCGGTAATCACCAAAAACTGCCGACAGCTGAACGTGTATTATAATACATCCGGCCGTTAAATACACCAAAGGATGAAGTTCGCCATGAAAAAATATTTGACTTAGCCGGGATTCGAACCCGGATCTCCCGATTGCCGGTCAGGCGTGCTACAGGCGTCCCCGACAGTGGCTTAGTAAGCACGACCCTCGCCACATGTGCCACAGTGTGGACTTGTGACGTCAACATCTTGTTCGGTAAAACCCATCCCGAAGTTCGCTCTGAGAAGATGGCTTGGTGGTGTAACTGGTAGCACGCCTGACCGGCAATCGGGAGATCCGGGTTCGAATCCCGGCTAAGTCAAATATTTTTTCATGGCGAACTTCATCCTTTGGTGTATTTAACTTTGCACCCGTGCGCGTGACTGCGTACAAAGTCACTTGTTCCTTCAGTGCTTTGACATCCGGCCGTGATTGAAATGTCAAACTCCGACTCTTACATTAGTTCCCAGTTTTGCCACGAGATAACTTTGAACAAGTAAATAATCATTTCCGCTTTTTCTTTCTGATCGATCGATCGCGAGGTGGAACGCATTCCATTGGTCACCGTGCTGGTCCATAGGTTTCGTCAGGTTCCAACAAAAACAAAGTTGGGTACGATAAATGAAAGTATAATTTCTAATGTCTGGTTCATTAAGAACTCAATAAAGTTTATTTTCACAGTTAACTAGTTCTTATTTTTTCCCGCTAAAATTCAGGGAAATGGGAAAAACATTGGGTGGAACTGTTGATTGGCTGTAATGAAATTTAGAAGTGTATGACAATCCACAGAGAAAAAATCAATCGCCTTGACCAGTATTCGAACCTGGATCCCCCGATTACCAGTCGAGTGCTTTAGCCAGTTTAACTACCCTGTGGAAATTTGAGGACTATACCGGACAAGGGGAATCTTCTACTAATCCTGGTCTAGGCGAATGTTTTTTTCCTTGTGGATTTTTTGCACAATTTGTGCATTGCGGGGGACTCCGTAAAGATATCACCGTGGCTTGTCCCGGTATTCTTAAATTAGGAGTCTATCTCCAACAGCCAATTATAATAGTAATTAATATTCCCGCAACAGGTTTTTCGGTTGGCTAGGCAACCATAGTCGGAGAGGAGAATGCGTTTTACCCTTTCCGAGAACGTGGTAATTCTTAGTAATAACTATTAAACCGGTTTCGAAATTATTAATTTCCATCACGCTTGGCTTTAGAAGATACGCCTCCAATTTCCAATGAAAGTAAGTTTTGCGAATGAGTCTGAGTTCAAATACGAAGTTTACCTCACCCTCGACCCACCTGTCGGTTTAGAGCCTTACGCAATCAATGGAGCGATGAGTCTCTCTCACTTACACGGTGTACAATCCCTCGTTCTTCACCCCGTGCTTGCTCTCTCCGGCTCCGATGCTGTCTGGGCAAGAGTCGTGGTCGCGGCAGCAGGCATCCGCCAGCTTAAACACGCCCGTTTCGTTGTGGCGGCTGGCCCGGTCCCCCACTCCACACCAATTCGTCCCTGACGAAACAAATACATTCATGGCACGATCCGCAGTGCAATCGCAATTCAAATGGAGCGAATGCCTTGGCTCTATTTTCGCGACAAAAGCGCAGACAAGGGAGATTTTTAAGAACCATCACTAATTATCATAGAGGCACCCAATTTTCGCGAATACCAAAATCTCCGAGTTCAGTTGAATGATTTTTCTTCACGTGATTGTGATATAGACCACATGGAAATGTTAAAAGTACGATTTAGACAAAGATTTTCTGTTTCATTACAACTATTTGATACGAATATTGTTGAAATAAACAGTACTTCTAATTCGCGAATACTCGGTGCCTCTAAATTTAATTATTGGGAATGCTCTGGGGTGTGCATTGTGTTCGTTTGAAAAAAATCAAATATTATACCACATATTAAAATATTTTATGAGCATCGTCGACAGCTAATGATGTGAAATCTCCAATTGATTCAAGGTAGGTATCCGGGAATTTGGAAACAGACCCCAGGAGAAATTATCATATATAACCCTACAGATATGGTACTGTACAATAGAGTATGTGCACGTTTTTGGGAAGTGATCTTTAAAAAAATTTAAACCTCAATTTGGCTAAATTCCGAGTCTGAGAATAGAGAGGTACTTTTCAAGTGAGATATTAATTATTAAAATTTGAAAAATTAATGATGCGCTGAAACACTAGTCGGCCATATTCTCAGGGCTGTGACGTCATTTTGTTCGATGTGTTCTCAGGCATACCTTGTTCTTCAGGGTGAGCCCCTCTACAGCGTATTCCGAGTTTGGAAACTGAACTAAATTAAAAGTGTGTTCATGCCATCATATATATTTTTAATTCATTTATTTCTCGGTTACGATGACGACAAGACTCTATCAACTTTTCTACCTTGAACTGCCTAATCGTATTTCTTACTCCTCGGTTCTCGCTTTTGCGTTCGTTTGCAGATTTACAGTGACATTAAAATTAATTGAGGCACTTAAACAGTGATGATCCTTGAAAATAGTACGACTTAATTCGTGAAAACTAAGTCACTAATTAGTAACTAAGTAACTTAGTAACAGTACCCGTACTACTTACTAAAAAACGGAAAATTAATTTTCGATAAAAAGGGATAGTTTGGGTATTCAAATTAATTAATTAATCTACAGTTAATAAGCTACAATTAATGCTGTTAATCGAAAGCAATGATATTTTCGATACACTTTATCGAATAAACTGCATTTCTATCGTATTCCTCCCGGGTGCACATACTCTATTATGCGGGTTCAGGGCTCATTGAGTGGCGCCTGGACACCGTCTTAGGCCCACTAATCATAAGTGTAACTTTTGAGACCTCGCTTGACCAGATATGACCCTCGGAAAGGATCCCTTAAACCAACAAAATTAGGTAACCCATCAGAGACAGAAAGTGATCGAGCAAATATTACGTAGTTGATACGACGAAAATTTTCTGCAGAACAAAAGTTCTTGGAGGCATCAATTAACATCACATATAAGAAAAACTGAACAATTTCTTTAATTTTTGGAATAGTCCTTGGCGGATAAATCGACAAAAGACTGATTGTGCTGGCCTCATTGTGTTTCTACCGATAGAGAAGACGAAAAACCAATTTTTATGCTAAATATTGGAATAAATGAAGGGTAATTTGATATGTGGGAAGATAACAGACAGAATGAAGAGTATTTCCGAGCTGAAGGCGTATATTCAACTGGGGAAAGTGGGTACATACATTCAGTGCTGTGGTTGGGAAAACATTTAGGCGGTACTCACCAAAAACTGCCAACAGCTGAACATGTACATCCGGCCGCGATTGAAATGTCAAACTCAAACTCTAATATTAGTTCCAAGTTGTGCCACGAGATACCTCTGAACAAGTAAAAAATCATTTCCGATTTTTATTTCTGATATCCACAATTTACAAAGAGTATGAGGGTTTAGGGCGAACACTTGGAGGATACAACGCACCGGAGCCGGGAACCAAGCCAGTGGCCTATACGCCCGATCACCCGGGGAGGGGCAGGAGAGGAAGGGAAACGGAAAGAGGCGCCGCCGCGATAGGAGCCCGACGACGCCTCTGGGAGAGGAAAGGTGCGGAAGAAACGGGACAAGGGAAAAAACCTCAACGCTATAGAAGCGAATAGGGCCCTACTAAAAAGCGAAACCAGGCATAGCCATTAATGTTCTAACAATCTTGGAGGACCATTCTAAGAGGAAGAATGATCCAACGATCAGATCGTTAGATATGGACAATTTACAGTAGGGCTATTTTTTTTACAGATTTAAAAAGGTATTTTAACCGGTACGCTTATAACGAGTTTGGGTTTTTGGGGGTACGCCGTACCGGCCCAACTGCAGCACTGCATGCATTCAATGAAAAGCTAATCTTTTATTTCTAGGTTTAACCCATTAGTGAATAGCGTCTGATATATCGGACGCGCATATTTAATTTTTTCTGGGCTCCAGTTCACTAGTTCTACATTTTGATACCATATTAAGTTCATATGGATGTCTGTCTTCACCGCCGCTAACATTTTAGTAGACCCCTTGAATTTATTAACTTGAGAAGCATTTACGTGAGACATGGCATTGAAAGAATTTTCAGTCACCCGCACGGGGAAAGTAAATTATTTTTATTGTAGTATTTTGCTCAATATGTTGATAACTTTTATCCCGTTTTTCTTCTAAAGGTTGATCTTTTTATTTTCTATATTATCAAGTTTTCCTGTACTATTTTGAATCTGTAATCAACACTGAAAACTAACCGTCCGATATATCACTCCCTCCACACATCGACCCCTTTGCACTTCCATTGAAATCCTTCATAAGCCTTTCCCTATCCTATCTGTCACCGAAGTAGGCTGTCACTGCAGTTTCTTGTTGTCCTTTTGTATTTGTAAATGTAATTATTGTTTTCTACATGTTATATTGCGTCATCGTCCTCTAATTTATGTATTGTTACCTGGCCACTATAAAATGGCAAGTATATGCTGTATATGGTTATATTTCTTTAAAAAAAATATCGGACGGGCTGTATTATTTAAACTATTGATTGTAAAAAGTTAAAAATTGCAGAAATAAGTTAAAATTGGGCCTTATTAGCCAGAATAATTACTTTCTAAGTGAATATTTGACAAAAATAGCTTTATGCACCAATGGGTCAACCAAGAGTTTTCTTCACCCGTTTGCTCTTGGGGTTGGAGTACTCACCAGGGAAGATGGCGGGATTGGCGGCGTTGGTCACGCTCCCGATGACATCTCCGGCGTCGTGTGCCGCTCCACTCACGGCCCGCTGCACCCCCTCCGCCACGTCCCCCACGCCCTTCCGCACCCGATCCACACCCTCCCGCACCCGATCCACCACGCCGCCGACGGTCGCACCCACGCCCGTCACCAGCCGCTCCCACCCGTCCAGCATCCCGCCGATCGCCTCCTCACCGACTCGCTCTGCCTCCGCATCCTCGGCACCCCAGTCGAAGAGGCGCGGCCGCCGATCCCTCCACGGCGGAGACGGAAGACGAGGGGGTCTCAAGGTGGCGAGGCCAACGGACGCCACCGCCAGCAGCAGCAGGACCAGACGGCACCTCGTCATTTCCCCCGACACGAACCCAGCCAACAGCTGAGGAAGAACATAATCTGAGGTTTCAGGCGACATGGAGTGGAAACGGAACGAGTACTAAGGTCAACAAAGTACTTTAAAAATATAAAACCCATGATAGTTCTGTACAGCTCTTGTCAGGAGCAGGTTGGAGTACTGCAGTGTAGTGTGGTCTCCATACAGTAAGAGATATATTGAAGCTATTGAGAAGGTTCAAAAACATTTTTTGAGAGCTGTATATGTGAAAGAATATGGGATTTATCTGGATAACCATGTACCATCCAATAAATTGTCACTAATGTATGACTTACTGAGACTTGAAAATAGGAGGCACATGAATGATCTCATGTATTTATATAAAATTGTGAATTGTGTGAGTGACTCCCAAATGTTAGAGATGATAGACTTTTATGTTCCCAAAGTGTGTTGTAGGAATAATAGACTGTTTCAGATAAAGGGAGTTAACACCAAGTATGGTGAAAATTCACCTCTAAGCAGAATGTGCAAGAGGTATAATAGACATTCCAGGGAACTGGACATATTTGGACCAAGGTCAAAATATATCGACTATGTGAAGGCCTGCTGTGAATAATGGTTTCTGAACTTTTAATTTTTCTTTAAATTGTAGTAATACCTACTGGGTACATTTATGGTTTGTCCTTTTATTGATGTTGATTGTTGGATAAACTAAAATAAATAAATAATGAAGAAGCAGGAGCAATTTCCACAATTTTAAATTTATTGGTACTATACCGGTTTCGATTACAGCATCATCAGGTACAATATATCAATGTGTGCAACGTCTTAAATAGGAAAGGCAGGATGGGGGTGGTAAGACGGGAAGGCGGAGGAAGGGGAAGAAAGGAAGGGAAGGGTGTGCAATCACAGATGCTTGGAAAAACCGAGGATGGAGTCAGTGAGGAAGTATGACGAATATACAACTAATTGGCCTTAATGTCTTCACTCCAGAGGGGTTGATGGGTTCCCGTCTTACCTCCCCCATCCTGCCTTTCCTATTTAAGACGTTGCGCACTTTGATATATGGTACCTGATGATGCTGTAATCGAAACCGATAGTACCAATAAATTTAAAATTGTGGAAATTGCTCCTGCTTCTTCATTATGGCTGAGTAAGAGGACACACAGTCATGCACGTCAAACACTAAATTTTCAAAAATAAAATTCTGTTGCGATTCTCCACTTAGGCGAATTTGCAAGTACCACACTGTACGTATAAAAAAAATTATTAGTCCCTAGGATAGATTTTAATTTCCCGAGCAATCGTATGTTATGAGTTTATAGTATGTATATAGATACTCTGAAATCGTCAATGTTTATATTGTTAAATATTGTATCTAAGAGATCTAATCTGTTTACTAGTTACTGTGTTGAGTTGAAGCAAAAAAATAACATTGTCCTGTGCGTCGTGTGAAGCTATTAGTAAAATAATTAAAGAATTAGTGCAAGCTTCAACAGGTCATGGACCCAGACACCAGTATCCACAGAACGCTTAGATTCTGATGAAAACGTAAAAAAATAGAAGAAAGAAAAAAGAATATTGGCGCAAAAAAAAATAAAAGAAGATTTAAAAAATTACGCACTCGGCAACAATGACAGAAGATCTATCAAACATTGAAATACTAAAAGGAGCTGAAACTTTCGAATTATGGAAGTTCCAAATACGAATATTCTTCCGAGCAAGCGGCCTATTGGACGTGGTCGACGGAATTCAACGTCTGGCTGATGTGAAAGATGAAAAAGACATACGTCACTGGAAGATGATGGACGCCAAGTCACAGAAGTATATAATAACGACTATTGATAAAAAGATAATGGTGCATATTATGTCTTGTATTACTGCCCATGATATGTTTAAAACCCTGACGAATATATACGAACGTGATACAGAGCAACAGAAGTGTAATTTACTGCAACAGTTCTACAATTTCCGTTTCGAGAACAGTGCCGACATAATGACGAATATTTCCAACATCCAATCAATAGTTCATAAACTTAAAATGCTGCAGCAAAATATTGATGAAACCATGTTAATAACGAAGATACTTAGTGTGCTGCCAGGTGATTATCAAAACTTCAGCACCGCGTGGGAGTCTACCGCGAAAGACGAAAGAACAATTGAAAACTTCATAGCGAGATTGGCGGCAGAGGAACAAAAATTTAAAAGCTCTAACGATGAAATAATACAGAACTCAGCATTAAGAGCGGAAACGAAATACTCGAGGAACCAAAATAAATGTAATAGCAAACCATTGTTTTGCAGCATTTGTAAGAAAAATAATCAAGAAGAAAAGAATTGTTATTTCCGAGAAAGATCGAAACATCAAAAAGTGTGTCATCACTGCAAAAGACCGGGACATTTTATTAAGCAATGCCGTTTCCTGAAGGATGAAGAAAGGAAAGATAAAGCAGGCAAAAATGCATTCATCAGTTCTACTGCATTTTTCAATGAACGAGTAAATGAAGAAATTTGGTACTTAGACAGCGGAGCCAGCGAACACATGTGCAATGAAATTGGAATATTTAAGGAATACCAAGAGATTAGCGAACCCAAGAAAATAAAAATTGGAGACGGATCAACGCTGGATGCGGTTGGTTGCGGAACGGTAAAACTTCTAGCGAACAACGGTGAAGAATGGATGGAAACAATCCTTAAAAATGTCCTGTATGTGCCTGAACTTAAAACTAACCTTTTCTCTATGGGAATCGCCCTTGATAAGGGATACAAACTGGAGTCTGATGATAAGAAATGCGTATTGAAGAACATGAACAATAAAATCTGTGCACAAGCAATTCGATCCGGTAAATTACACGTAATGGATTTTCGAACAACCAGGCAATCAACTGGTGAGTTATATTTGGCAAAGAAATCCGAAACTTTGCAGGAGTGGCATGATAGGTTTTGTCATCAAAACTTCACTTTAGTGGAAAGAGTTTTAGAAGAAAATAAGATTCCATTTATAAAAAATAACCTCAACTTTTGCAGTATATTTTCAGTATATTTTCTCAGAAACAAAAGCGAAGTGAAAGAAAAGCTGAAAGTTTTTATAAAATACGTAAAAAATCAGACTGGAAAAGGGATTAAAATGTTTAGAAGTGACAATGGATCTTCTGTTTGTAAATAAGGAAGTAAAAAAAATATTTGAAGGTGAGGGCATTTGTCATGTGCCCTACATTCCTGAGCAAAATGGGAAAGCTGAACGTGAGATGAGAACTTTGGTAGAATCAGCTAGAACAATGTTGTTGAATAAGAAACTGAGCAAAGAATTTTGGGCCGAAGCAGTTAATACTGCAGTGTATGTGATCAATAGAACTGGAACAAGCTCAATTAAAGGCAAAACTCCTTATGAGTTATGGTTCGGTAAACCATTTGGAGATTTTGAAAAGCTCAGAGTTTTTGGATCAGAAGTCTATGCTCATGTGCCATCTCAGAAGAGACAAAAGTGGGATGCCAAAGGCAAAAAAGGGATGTTTGTGGGATATGAAGATTGTTCAAAAGGAGTAGGATTATTTTTTATGGATAAAAGATCAGTTGAGGTAGTTAGAGATGTAATCTTCATTCCTGAAATTCAAAATAACTTCAAGAAAGAGAAAGAAATTAAAAAGACCATAAAAAGAGCAAAGGTAGAAAATCAAGATGAAGAAGATATAGTACAAGAAACAGACGGTGTAACAGCTGGAAGAGAAGAAGAAGATGAAGGATTACACTACAATCTTAGAGACAGAAATAAACTTAAAGCACCAGATAACTTGAAGGAATATCAATGTAAAATGGCTTTAATTTCGTATAATGAAGCTGTAACTGGACAGGAAAAAGATAAATGGATAGAAGCAATTGAAGATGAAAAATCATCGTTGATGAAAAATGAAACATGGAAATATGTCAGTCCTCAAAATGCCAAAGGGAAGTAAATTTTAACCAGTAAATGGGTATTCAAAATTAAAGAAGACGGGAGATTCAAGGCTAGATTAGTAGTTAGAGGCTGCGAACAAGAGAGAGGAATTGACTATGAAGAAACCTTCAGCCCAGTGGTGAATACAACATCACTAAGGATACTGTTTGCCATTGCAGCAAAAAATAATTACAAAATGAAGGCATTTGATATTAAAACAGCTTTCCTTTATGGAGAACTAGAAGAAGAAATTTACATGCATGTGCCAGAGGGTTTTAGTGTCAAAAATAAAATTTGTCGTTTAGAAAAATCCTTATATGGATTAAAACAAGCACCCTTGAAATGGAATCAGAGGTTGAAGAAGTTTTTACTGAACAGAGGGCTTTTTCAGTTGAAATCAGAGCAGTTTGTATTCAGAAATGAGAACAGAACTCTGTATTTAGCTGTGTACGTAGATGATGGGATCATAATAGGAGAAAATGAATCTGATTTAGACAATTTATTAGATAGTTTAGGAAAGGAGTTTGAAACAAAGACCAGAAATAATCCAAAGGTGTTAATTAGCATAGAGGTAACAAAAACTAAGGACTCTATTTTCCTATCTCCGAAGGGGTATACAGATTATATATTAGATAAATTCGAGATGAAAAATACCAAGGGAGCTGATACACCACTTCAAATTGGGAAAAGAGTTGACGAGCAGGAAGAAAGGGATAAAAGTGTTCTCAAGTTTCCTTACAGAGAAGTGGTTGGTAGTCTTTTATATTTGACGAATAAAACAAGACCTGACATGGCTTTTGCAGTCAACTATGAAAGCAGAAGTCTAGAAAATCCAACAAAAACAGACATTGAAAATGTAAAAAGAACATTGAAGTATTTAAAGAATACAGAGAACCTGGGTATTCGGTACAAAAGAACATCAAACTTGACTCTGACTGCTTATACTGACTCTGACTATGCAGGTGACTTAAAGACTAGGAAGAGCACAAGTGGATACGTCCTGATGTTCTGTGGACGACCAGTAGCCTGGTGGTCACGTAAACAACCAATTGTGGCTCTCTCCACTACAGAGGCAGAATATATTGCAGCAGCTAAATGTGTGATTAATTTTTGTTGTATTATGGTTATAATTATATGAATTAATTCTGTGATGTAATTTTCAAGAAAAGTTTTATGGTGATGAATGATGTAATTTGTTTTCTGTTGTTTCTAAAGAAAAAAAATTAAGAGAGAGTGTTAAATATTGTATCTAAGAGATCTAATCTGTTTACTAGTTACTGTGTTGAGTTGAAGTAAAAAAATAATATTGTCCTGTACGTCGTGTGAAGTTATTAGTAAAATAATTAAAGAATAACTGGAAGTTTCAACATATGTGCGCCTTTTTATTTTGCGTCTAATTCCTTCCTCCTCATTATTTTTTTATAATCTTGCTTTGGAGATATAGATACTTTGATAAATATTATTTAAAATAAATTTATTTAAAATTGATTTGGGATTGGATGGATTTACGTGTTTCACAAGGAAAACAAGTATCCGAGTAAACTTTTTTCGGTCCATTAAATGAATCGTTCGCTAAAATTTGCAAGTGCTGTTGTGTCATAAGAATGAGCATGGGGTACATATGCTTTATGAGAGTCTTCATAGATTGATCACATGTGCTGTTATTGTGAAATAACATACTCCGATAAATCGTCTACGTTGTGAACCATTTCTAAAGATAATTCACTGGCCATAAGCATAAGTCAAAGCAATGAGGACGGAGTATTAGGTAAAAATGCAATATGAAATTCACTCCTTTTTTAACTAAGAGGATTATTTACCCAGTACTTTGAAGGCGATAGAGGACTGATGGCTCTTCAGCTTTGGGAGTTCGGTAACATGGGAAACATGCACTTGTCCATAGCGTGTAGTTATTGCATCAATAAAGCAACCTCGAAAATTTCTTATGCAAACAGGGAATTCCCTCGACCCATGTCGTTTTTCTCGGGAGTGGGAAAAGTTCCTTTCCAAGTATTTAAAACACATTTTTAGTGGAAATGAATTTCCTTCAGTGGCCAAAGACTAGCACCACAATGCGGATTAAATGTTGAAAGAACCATTTTTTTAAAAATGCAATGTTTTGAGGCGTTACTTGATGGAACTCCTTCACGACTATCAGGAAAGAATATGACTTGGCTTGTTACACTATAATTTATTAACTTGCGACCGATTTCGAATATCTTCTGGCCAATATCAAAATAGCTAGTAGCGAAGACAGTCGCCAGTGAATAAATTATTTTGAAACAAGCGAAGTTTTATTCTTCCCTGATGCTCATTTATCTATAAATTGCAAACGAGCTGATTTCAGTATTTTTGTTCCATCTCTGAACCATCAAAAAATTATATTCTGTCGAGGAAAAAAACAATAAATATGTAGTAGTCGAGTATGATTTAGTTCTATTTAATTCATTAGCTGGATTAAAATTTTCCAAATAAAACTTCCTTATTTCCAGTAAGTGGTGAAAGAGGCGGTGCTTGACAGTAAATAGGAGAGGAGAATGGGACAATATATTTATGTGTGATACACCATTTACCTTGAGGATAATTTTTTTAATCAAGAAAAATGGTAAGCTTTATAGCCCGCAGTGAGAAAAATTTAGGATAGTGAATTAAAGTAACTTCATTTTCTTAATTTTTTGCAATTGTCCTAACAAATACATTGACCGTTATTATTTAAACATCATAACTTGGAATGGCAAGATTGTCGCCTTAATATCGTACCTGATGGGTTGCTATACACAGTGTAAGTAACAGTTAATACAGCATGCCAAAAGAGAAAAAAACGTGCCTAAATATCTTCAAACAAATAAATGGAAATATAGTGACCAATTATCTTTTTAATATACGAATAAGGAAACCGGAATGTAATATCCCCTATGAAAAAATTGTATAAACCTGTATAAAATTTTTATACATTCTTATACATTGTCACGACAATGTATAAGAATATATACTAATTTTATACAGTTTTATACTATTTTTCATAGGGGATTACACACGTAAACCGAATGCATAGCGCGTCGCCCTGACAAATAATGATTTTTTAAACCAATTCATTTCAGATGATGTAGTCCTCTATGATTTTGCGCCGCACAATATCACTAGAAAAATCCAAATAATTGTTAGAGAGAAGGATAATATAAATGGGAACACTATAAAAGAAGGTTGAAAAACATAGCGAAGAATGCTAAATGATCATAAAATAAAGTCAAAATTTTCGGGAGACATTATCATCTAAGATCCATAAATAGTTTTTTTACGAAATCAATGTCCCTTTTTCACAAAAAAATTAAGCGCATTAGTGTCCTACATACGCGTCTAACGAAGACCGTTAAAAATGTCGCCCGCTAAATATTGATTCGAATGTTGCCACGCAACAGCATGCTCTGTTGTTGTCTATCTGTTGCGTCATGAGCCAGGTAACAATCAACTCCATGCCCCTCCCCGCGGAAAATCGAAACGATTTTTCTGTTGAGTTACGAGTCTTTCAAAATCTTAGAAAAATATCGGAAAATTACCCAGAGTACAGATGAACACTAAACTTTAATGCCATCCGGTTGTTAAAAAGTTCAACGAAGGAACTCACTGCGCGTAATAACATGGCATCCGTTGTGTGCGACACGCCTCTCAGGAAGTCTTCCGCCACTTCCAGCAGAGAAGAAGAATGGAAATGCCACTGAATCGATGGACTGTTATGTAACGAGGAAGACGCATTACTCCTCCAGTTTATCTTTAAATTTGATCCTATAATTTAATGAATCTCCAGAATAAGTAAAATCAGAAGAAAGACAAAATATAGAATTTTAAGACTGTAATGAGAAAAAAATTTACGTTTAATTGATTGAAAAACATAGAAATTATAAGTAAATAATATCAAGATGAATAGGTCAGCAAAATCCAAGATTAAACTCAAAACCCTCAACGTAAACACTGAGATTATAACAAAGCACAGTTTATGCATGTAGTTGCGAGCAGCATTTACTTCTGAAGCAAAAAATTAAACATGTATTTAAATCAAATTAAAAGTTGTTCGCATTAAAAATATACAAAATAGCATATCAAAACGAACGAATAACGCAAGACAAAACAATACACAGTAAACAAACGAATCTCAACATGGTCGCAGAAAAACTTATGCAGAGGGAAAATAACGTTTTTTTTTTAATTTAAGGTAATATGACTTCTACAACCGTATGCAACAACAACTTGTATAAACGTGACATTACAACTCACCATGCATGTCTGAGGAAAAAAGCACTTTTAGTAATCACTCCACTGGGCTCATCTTGAAATAAGTCTTGTAAACTGAACTGTCACTTATGAACTCCAATTTTGAATTATATTAGGAGATTTGAAGTACTTGTAACAATTCTCCTTGACGACGGGAGAAAACAAAGGGAGTCAAATAATAGTGGACAGCAATTCTTGTTGATATAAACAAAAAGCGAGTCATGTAATGGAAATAGTTTTGTGGTACGCTTCGTCGCTCCCGACTTTTCGTCCTGAATACTTATCAATTATGTTTGAAATTTGTGTTTATTTGATTAGTGTAATACAGGTGAATGTTTCGTAGTAAAGCACCAACAATGGAGGGAAGTAAGATATGCGAGGAAAAGGTACGGTGGAAGGATAAAGGTACGAAATAGGGAGGATGAAAAGGAGAGGAGAGGGTAAGTAAATCGAAGCAAAACAAGGCAACAGGATTTCAACAGTGATATCTCAGAAGGATATTTCCTCAGAGCCAGGAAATGCATTTGTCACTAATCTTAGAATTGCATTAATTAAGAACACTTTTTGCAGGAGATAAATTAGAGAGGTTATGTCTGAAATGAAATTAAAGAGTTTTATTCGATTTGCAATATCATCGTAACTTTCTTTTACACTGAAACTATCTTCGAGATATATCGATATAGACTTATGGTGCCAGTTACCGGTGTGAAATTAAGAGGAGCAGACCCAGAAGGGAACGGGTTCTTTGAAACATTACCGGTTGAATTCTCTGCTGAATTTAGAAATGGATTGCAAGGAATCCAAAGTCCAGATGGATATATGAGAATACTTCGACTGTATAAAAAAAACGTACAAATAATACAAAAAATAGCAAGAGTGAGATATTGCTAGGTTATGTAGTACCAGGCAAAGTAAGATGGTTGGCGAGTGTAAAATAACAATCAGGAAGGCGAATGGACAATTTGTCTTCTATCTGAAGTATTACTTACGGTATTATTTAGTACCTATTAAAAATATCGTGTGTGCGCCATCATTTTGGGTGATTAAAAAATCATTTTGCCTACGTTTCGGAAGTTAAAGATTCCAACTTCAGTGTTACACAGATAGGTAAGTGGATAGAACACCTATATCTTATAGCTTGTTTATTTCGTTAAATAAGCTATGATAGGTAGATGTTGTGCCATCATATGATTCTTTCAATGTAAGTAGCCCTGAAGATGGAATTCATAAAAATCCGAAACGCTGTCAAATAATGATTTTTTTAAATCATCCAAGCTGACGTCCTGCACTCGATATTTTTATTGGATATGCAAATCAAGAGGTTGAGATGGAAGATTATTACGTTTTATTATATCTCAATATTTTTAAGAAAAAATACGATGATGGGGAAAGTCTGAAACTTTGGGATTCGTGGACACACCACTTGAGTGTAGTCCATATAAATTGATCAAATTTTCTAGAATATTTCCCGGTGATAACGGCACGGGCGTCGCCGCCATAATGGACATGGGGGACGCGTCCCCCCCCCCCCCCCAATATTTGAAAAGTCAGTTTTGTCCTCCCCTAAGTGTATAAAAAAAATTATATAACCCCATCTGCGTTATAAAATAAAACCCCAACCCCCCCGAAAGTGTTGATGCCGACGACGCCAATGGATAACGGTAACATAAAACCAATATGATTTGCAAAACATATTTTAAAATAGAATCAGGAAGTTGTACACTATACATTTCAATTTATATATAAGTTTCTTGCCATATCAAACAAAGCATACTGAAAAATTTCGGCTCTACGATAATATTTCAAACACTGTAGTTATTAATAAGTTAAAAAATTCGCGGGTACTCGTCATGGTAGATAAAAAAAACTTTTGGATTAATATAAGTATATAAAATTTCAAATAAGGACATAATGGGGATTTCTGGCGAACACAAATAGGAAATATACCACGAAAATTCCAGATAGGGATAATCTTCTCTCCTCACGTGCAGATTAAACATCTCTTAAAAACCGTCAAGGATAGAATTCCACTACAAGTGGAAGGGGCCTACCGAATTCCTTGCCAGACCTGTGGTAAGAACTACATCGGCGAAACAGGCAGATCAGTAAAAACACGCCTAGAGGAGCACGAGAGAGCGATTCGACTGGGGCAGTCAACAGAGTCCGCGGTAGCCGAACACGCAGCGCTTGGCCATGAAATTGACCTTAAGGAAACAAAAATTATTGCCAAAGTAATGGTTTGAAACAGACTCGTCAGAGAAGCCATTGAAAAAACAAAAGAGAAGAAGAATAATTTTAATAGGGACACCGGCCTTAAAATAAGTCGTACTTATGGCAACCCGCAATCAATAAAAACAATCAACAACCTACTCATCCAACCTCCCGCTCCCCTCCCTCAACCCCCTGACACGGATACCAGATATATGAATAAAAATCCCTACTTCATCAGATTCCCTTGAGAAAGCGACCAGCATCGGTCGGGAAACGTTGGGAAAACTGGACGCGGCCAAAATATGACCAAAAGTGTTTACTTAACACGACTGTAGTTATTTTTCCGGTTATTTCCTGGACTCAATGAATTCCACCGAAGCTATGTTTCACGAATGAAGGAAAACGTGAGCAACGGGAATCAATCTAAAGTTAAATCCTGAACACATTGCAACCAACGGAAAGTGGGGCCAAACACCACTTCAGACGGACAAAATTCCAAAACTTTTACTAACAACCCTAAAATATTCTTAAAATATTTTAGAGACCGCCTTTATGAAATGCAGTATTAAGTTTTCAATATTTTCGAGTTTTTGATTTTTTTTTCAATTCTATTACTTATAGAATTTTAAAACTAACTTGATTAGTTATAAAAATAGATTAGACATAAAAATTTGAACTAATAAAAATTTTAAAAATCACGTCAATAATTCTAGTAGTCGAAAAAAATCTGATATGAAATTAGCAACATTATTTTAGCAATATCTTTGCAAAAACCTTCATACTTAGTAGAAAAATAAAGATTTGCTCATAAGTTTGCATGTGCCATTTTTCAATGCACTAAGAAATAAAATATTGCATTGAATAGGTAGTTGATCGTAAAACTCTTTTTGCAACTCGTTGGCAGTTGATTTCTTTTACATTATTTAGCTCATTATCCAATGAATATTATATCTAAAAATCAAATTACGATTCCGTCCGATTATATAACTTTTCTCCAATTAAATAAAACATTTCATCGTGAAAAATCAACGACGTTACATTCATGATAATTAATTTCTCCACGGCTATTTTCTCCAAAATATAAATATTAAAAGAAAAATTATATTTTCCATACTTATTCCAATGGATTTAAAGTTAAATAAATAAAATCAAAAGGACCATTGTACTGTAATCATAGTTTAAAGTCGACCGTCCATTTAGGCGTCTGCGTCTACGGGGCCAATGCTTCGCTTTTCTCTCATTTTGACTCTCTTTTCTACACGCAGGTGCATACTCACCGACACTACACTAATTACACTGTTATGCAGTTTAAACATCCTATTACCCAAACTAATATTAAAAAAAAAAAAAACCATTTCAAACTTTCATTTTTTGGACTTTTGTCCACTTAAAGTGGGGTTTGGCCCCACTGTGCAACGATTCTAATATGAAAAAATGCTCTTTGCAGTTTATAAACATTTATTAAAATTTTTATTAGCTCAAGATTATTTTTGCGCCTATGGAATGCAAACAAGCTATCGCATCAGGGGAAATTCAAGCACTGGTACATATCGAACAGCCATTTCATTTAATACCATTACCAAGCTCGTGCATTTAGTGCATAGTGCTACAACGTGCATCAATTTTCCCGGAAACTGCTCAATTACAAAGTTGTTGCGCGCTCTATAACAGATGACATGATTTATGCTAAGTATCCCAAATTTCGAAATTTAACGCCACAGTTTTAAAACATAAATGCGCACTATTCATGCTTCTGATTTTGAAAAATACGAAACATGCTAATTCACTTACAATTAGTCTAAAGGTGAGAAGGTGAAACAGACCTCATGTTAGAAGCCTTTTGGAATTATTCAAAGACAGCGCTACACGATCAAGTGGGAGATGGAAGATAGTGGACTTCAGAATTCATGAATGAAAAACAGCTGCAGGCTATATTGCACAATGTTCCATTGCGATGATTTACTTCGCGCAATGGGGAAAAATCTTACGCATAAATTCCTCAAGTTCACGGACAAGTGGCGAGTGCCCAAAATCTAGAGGAGAGCATAAGCTTTTAGTCTCGTTCGCAACAAATTAAATTGGCGCAAATTAACTTACCATGAAGCAGACCTCCTCGAGGCATACTCATTCAATCACAGACCATACCGCGCATCAATCTAACACTTGGTTATAGAGTGTATATTAGCTATAGTTCATTTTTCCCTCGATAAACTAAACTATCATCTTTCGCAAATGGTTATTTTCAAGAGGAATTTGAATCAGCTAATAGGATGGTTTCCTATTATTTTTTAATGCCTAAATCGAAAGATTATTACTCCTTGAGTACGAATTTCACACTGTTAGATTTTTAAATGACGATATCTATTTTTTGCGATGAAATGAAAAGTGAAAAATTTCAAGCGTGCGAAAACGCGACGGCTAAGAATGAATGCTGGGAAAATGCCGTGTTACGTCATTCTGGTTCCCGCTGTCGCAAAGTGAGGTGACCTTGGGGCGAGGATGTGGGCGCCGCTGAGCTGCAGGTTGCTAACAGGTAGCGGAGTACCCTGCTAGCAGGTAGCGCTTGGCTTAAATAAGGATTATAAATACCTTATCAAACGAAGGAAACTTTCCGACCATAGGCAGTTTTAATAGGTGATTATTAAGACATGTTTCCCTGATCTCTGTACCTCATGCATGCATTGGTAATCTCAGACGATGTAAAACTCCTATCTACTCGTGTAGAAACTAGGTCCCTGTGACGTCACGTGGAGTGGAATCGCATGGGCGCCAATCTGGTCTTTTTCAAATGAGGTTAAAATTGACCATTGCCATTCGTCTAAACTGGGAATTCTGAAACCAAATATATTGTATGTTATGAATACACTAACGGTGGGTAAGGAATCGCAATCAATACATTTCGTTTTCCTTGATGAAGGAAACTACCCTATTACAATGCTATTCACGCTATTTTATGCTGCTGTGGTCCAGCAAACGCTCAAACGCTTACAAGTCCTTAGTTTACGTCAAGATAAGTTGTTGTGGCTTTACGCTACGGAGTGATTCCCCCTCCATAAGCATCTGCATTCACTGAGTATGGAAACTCGGAGGTCGAACGCATTTGCAGGAAATCGTCGCACGGGGTGTGGGTGTGCATTTGAAATCACGACGTCG
The DNA here is from genome assembly GCF_921293095.1 of Ischnura elegans. Classification (NCBI taxonomy): domain Eukaryota; kingdom Metazoa; phylum Arthropoda; class Insecta; order Odonata; family Coenagrionidae; genus Ischnura; species Ischnura elegans. The sequence continues at coordinate 129,606,301 of NC_060248.1, read as the reverse complement.
AGTCGATTGAGATCGAGGCATTCTTTTTATCCAAGGGCGACCGGATTGCCACGTTTCTTTCCAGGAGGCAGACGGAAGAAATTTTCCATACAGCGCGAATTCCACCAGCTGTCACGCAACCCGACCTCTCTCGATATTCGAAGCTTCCGACGCAACTGGATGACGACAGGGCCTCCCCCACGTCACCGATAGAAACTGACATCGTCTCGAAGGAAATATGAATGAGAGCTCAAGGTGGCAGCGCATTAACTAAAAGTAGAGACATTCACTGAAACCCCATCTTCAGTATTATTAAGGCCGTTTTACACGGGACACGGAATTGCGCAGGTTAGAGCTGCATTAATTTCTAAAATGGCGTGGAATTGCGCGAATTCATGAACTAAATTAGAACAGGGGCTATTTTTCCATCTCACGTCCGCGCATTCTCGCATGTGTTCTAGCAATTCACCGCTTTACACGACACAATTTTGCGACTGCGCCTTCGTACACACGTCAGATTGTGCAAGTACGTGCCCCGTGTAAAACGGCCTTTATAGGATATGGAAACAGCAATGGGGTCGTTCACTCAAACACTAAGACGCAAATTGTTAAAATAATTCGGTGGATGAATGGGAAAGATAAGTTAAAGGTACGTGGTTCACGACTGTCGTCGTTTTCCTACTCTCAGCTTCCATTTATATCTGTCTAGTCACTCTCATTTCTGTTGTTGCCATTGCTCTCTGCATTCCCTCTATTGCCTAATATGGTTGTTTCCTATTACTTTTTTATGGCCTAAATCGAAAGATTATTACTCCTGGAGTAAGCATTTAACGCTTTTAGATTTTTAAATGACGATATCTATTTTTCGCGATTTAATGAAAAGTGAACATTTTCAAGCGCGCGAAAACGCGACGGCTAAGTATGAATGCCAGGTAATCTCCGTGTGACGTCGTTCTGGTTCCCGCTGCCGCAAGTGAGGTGACCTTGGGGAGAGGCTTTGAGCGCTGATACGACGAAGGATGCTAGCAGGTAGCAGAGTACCATGCTAGCTGGTAGCGCTTGGCTTAAATTAGGATTACTAATACCTTATCAAACGAACAAAACTTTCCCATCCTAGGCAGTTTTAATAGGTGATTATTAAGAGATGTTTAAGTGTAGTAAGATGTAAGAAGTAAGATGATTAAGTGATGTAAAACTCCTATCTACTCGTATAGAAACTAGGTCCCTGTGACGCCTCGTGGAGTGGCTTCGCATGGGCGCCAATCTGGCCTTTTTCAAATGAGGATAAAATTGACCATTGCCATTCGTCTAAACCGGTATTTCTAAATAATTTGTATATTGTAAATACACTTACGGTGGGTAACGAAACGCAATCAATGTCTTTCGTTTTCTTTGATGAAGGAAACTACCCTATTCATTCTAGGTCTTCCTCTATTAAGTATTTCTGGAGGTCTCCAGTCCAATAGTTGCCAGGGCCATATGGTTTCATCCATCCTATTAACACTGCTAAACCAGAGTAGTTGCTTCCTTGCTACCTCATCATTGCATTTTAATTTCTTACTTTAACAAGTCTACACCTTCCGCAACTCCTTTTCATACAATCACTCTCAATAGTCAATAGCGTCAATCGTCAATCGTCCCTACTTTCAAGTCTTAAAAAAAGTTATATTTTCCTCGCTGGATAATACCTTTGCCTAAAACCATTTATCTTTATGAACATCTGGATGTAAATAAGTATTTGGTGCCACTCTTGGAAAAACACGACACATGGAATATGGGACTGAATTACCACTAAATGAAGCGTATTGGCATAAAAGTAGAGATGCAGAGAAACAACTTTTGGGCAGCAAATTGGCAGTTAAACGATTGAGCATCGATTTTTTTAAACTCATGGTAGTTATTGACACCAAGTAACACTGTGTTTTGTAAAAGGTGTGCAAAGGGTAGACCACGTAAAGAACTTTCTCCCGAATCGAAGAATAAAGTGGTTGGGAAATTCTCGATGCAATTCTTTGCTGGATCCAACACCTGTGTACTTAAGAAAAATTTTCACGGTCTTCCGCAATCCCCAAAATTCTCACCAGGAAAGAGACGTTCTGTGCGCAGACTATTTTGATCCAAGGGAGTTGCGCACAATCGACGGACTTTTGCGGAGACTTTTGGCAGAATGACGCAAACAAATTTTGGCAAACAAAGGCTAACTCACTGTACCTAGGGCTTTTCCGGCGAATTGATAGTAGAGGTAGTTCTCGGTATGGTATGGTATACGGAGGAGGCGACTGCCAGCTAAGATCATCTTCAGCGACATTAGGGAAGGGTTAGGAAAGGAGGGATTAGTGAAATCCACCAGCGTCCGCATCAACCTGCTCCCAAAGAAAGGCGCCAAGGGGAACACGGCTGAACGTCCCATCCGACGGACGGAGTACTGTATTAAAGTACCCTCCTCAAAGCATTCAAGTACGGATAACCAATGAAATCAATAATCGGGATAACCAATGAAAAATATCCGCAGCCTGAATCTAAACCCGGGCCAACGGAGTGCGAAGCCACCACTCTAGCCACTACACCAGTGGCGTAGCCAGGGGGGTCCGGACCACCCCCCCCGAAATATAAAAACACAATTATTTTCCTTCACAACAGTAAACAATATACTAAAAATCATGAATTTACAAAATATTTTTGAATAAATAAAGTTTTTTCGATTATTAAAAGTGTTAAAATTAGTTTAAAACCCTTTACTTAGTGCATTGTTTTTCAAAAATTTTCCCCCCTGGTTTTGGACCCCCTCCCCCCCCCCCCCGAACGAAATTCCTGGCTACGCCGCTGTTAACTACACCAACCCGTTCCCCGAGAGTTTTCGTTTATCAATCACCCTGAATACGATGAAAGACTACGCCTCGAACGGGACCAATCAACCCATGGACCCGGTAGGAGACCCGAAAACTCTCCCTTCCAAATCTCTGGCTCAATAAATCCCAGCTGAATGCGATAGCAACTGATTGTCCTCTAAACCTAGAAGTATCGCGAAGTGCGGCGAAATGTATCCTTTGAAGATGGCATGCCTCGTTCACATTACGATTGCCCGAGCGATCGTCCCAACGATAGTTGGCCGAATTAGCCGTGTGAATGCATGCCCTGACTATAGTTGACGTAGTTCCGAACGTTGTCACTTTACGATGGTTAGAAGCTGGGAGACCGGAAACGGAAGCGACAAGAGAAAGACGACAAGCTCGTGAAGCTCTATTTTTTCATGGATTTGTCCTAGGAAGGAAGAATATGGGCGGAAGAAATATTATTCGGTAAATACACGTTGAACACAGTAATATCTTGTCCCTGTATGCCTCAACAGCTTTGCTAGCTGTCAATTTCCCGTTTACTATAGATGTCAGCACTAGAGGGCTGCACAGGTTTTAACAATCGTCGTGTGATTACACGATAGTTCTGACAATCGCTGGAACAATCGTAATGTGAATGAGGCATTACGGAAGTAATTGGATCGGCTAATTAGACGAACTCACCTCCTTAGCGGTTTTCTGCAGATCTGCCGGGCACGCGTCAGCCTCTCCCCAACTGCGCACGCTCCTTCCGCGAAGACCACGAGCGGCGGACTGCAGACAACAATGTTGTGAACCAGCAGCGCCCTTCGCCGCGCCGCGTCGACCAAGAGAAAAACAAGAGAGTAGCGGATCGAGTTCCGGAAAAAAATATCTCCTCATCCCATCTCCCACCCTTCTCCTCCGTCCATTGGAATCTCTCCTTTGCCATTGCTCGAGAAATCTGTGACACAATGGATAGCAGTGAAATAGTTATTGCATCAAGGAAAAGTATTGCGTGCAGTGGCGTAATATCAGTCTTAAACTTGGAGAAGCAAGGACTACCAGTATGATGGGGTCTGGAATAACCTCAGGGGGGCCTCACATTCCCTCGATAATTTTTTGAACGTAAGAGTGATTTAAACAATATCGTAAAGCGTTATTTGGTGAAATTGCTTCGTTTGAAATAAAATATTTCTATATTTCTTCTTATATGACTTCGCATCGCGACGAAACCGGTCACCCAAAATTATAAATGTGAAATTTACATTTTTTTTATTTAAAAAAATATAGTTATCGCTGTAGCTTTTACATCCATTCCGAGCAAATTTACATCGCAAAATAAATGCTTAAGTTCTGCAGGTCACCAAAAAACATACCATATCAGTCATTTGAGAAAATGAGAAATGATTTATGAGAAAATTTTGGAGACAGAAGAAGGGGGTAGGCGCTCGTTTCCACGACCAGAGCGGAGGCGCCTTTGATCGCGAGTGATGGTGGATAAAGCCGCCGCAGTCGGCTGACTTAATCAGAGCCCTTAACTTCTTTTATCGTACTCTTGGATCTAGTCCGCATCTGCAAGACGTTTTTTTTACCAACTGAAGCAACACACGCAAAAATGCCAATGACACTGTAAGTACTGGCATAAAAACGATTTTCTGCGATAATTTTTAACCAGCAAAATGAATTCTGATGTCAACAAGACCAGGAAACTCCGCTCACGGAAACGTTTCCACCAGATGGCCGATTAGGGGCGAGAAATTTAAAATGGGTTGATACAAGGGTGGTGACAATATATCCCGAGGGATGGGTAGTGTCGGACATCTTCAGTGTTCAATGAATCATATTCAGCTCCGCGTTTGGTCCAGCTAATCAGTGGCGCAGCGAGGGGGTGTTTTGGGGGTCAAACCCCCCCCCCCCCCAGAGCTAAGAGAAATTTTTAACTTTAATCCATTTTACTTAATAAGATTGATATTACTAATAGAATAGCGTAAGGATTAATAAATACCCCTCAGAAAGCTGTAAAACTCACAATTTTGAACCATTTATCATAAAATTCTGCAATTTATTAATCTCGCACTTACCGCTTATCCTGGTGGGTATTCCATACCCCCACACACCCCGGTATTAGTTGCACCAACCCCCCCCCCCCCCCAGCCTTAAATTCCTAGCTGCGCCCCTGGTCCAGCCAATGACATTTCGACTCGACAAACAGTTACGACATCGTCAACAAGGGATACGTAAAACCTCCAACATCACAGTATTTTATGGTGAGAATCGAAGAACGCGGGTGCGGCCAACCAACAGTAAATAATATCACGTGACTTCCGGTATCACTCGTTGCAGTGTTCCATTTGACAAGCAGTGCTCCAACATTCGCGGCAATAGGTTCGAAGAACTCGGAAGCACTGGTCTCACAATACAAGGTCACTTCCTCGAGCAACACCTTTCCATCCCACATAATTCATGCAACATATAGAGGTAGTCGCCTACTCCTCTGCAGCAGCTCACAGTATTTCCCCATCGGCCTCTTTTCAATCGTTCCTTGCCTGCAGAGCGGTTCACTCTGGTTTTATATAACAGTTTGTGCTGGGACGCAAGTCTTCGAAGCGACCGGGAGCGCCTCAAAAAGCCGGTGGGAGACCTTGACTCGTCAACGACCAAGGTCGAGAGATTTGAAAACATACGAAATAAATGACACTGAGAGAGGGTAGGTTTGTGCTCATCTTCCAACGCTATCGCAAAACACAAACGGGGATCCATCTTTCAACACGATAACGAAACCAAATAATAGATTACGTTTCCAATGAATTAAGATGAGCCGATAAATTTTAAATGATGCGAATCTCACTTGAGCAATGACTTCTCACCGCGATCAATCCAGGACAGCGCTCCGGAATCCATAAAATTTACATCGGTGGCCCAGGGGATAGAAACTTTTGGCTCCTCACCGAGGAGGGTACGAGATCGAATCCCGAATGAGGCCTTCGGACACCGCCAACCAATTTTTTTTTCTTTAGCGCGCGATTCGACCCAGAGAAGGGAAGTGGCTATCCCATTCTGAAAAAGCGAAATTCCCGTGGCTTGGTCTGGGGTGAGCCATACCCTTACCTATCCCAAACAACCGTCGGGTTGGAACACTGAAGGGGTGAATGATGCGAAACGTAGCGATCATTGCGAATCCACAGCCGGGCGGTCGAGAATTACCCCCCTTCATTCCCCCCCCCCCCCCAACCCTCCACCCTCTCCCTCCCTCGCAGAGAGAAAACCGGAATGACGACGGAGGCCGTCCGCAGCGCGCGAATGCCTTGAGGTCCGATGGCGTCACTCCACAACACCCCCGCCCCCTTCCTCCGAATGCTCACCAGAGCAGTAAATACTTCTACATCTACAAAATACCCTGCGAGCCTCCTCTATGGTGTTTGGCAGGGGATGACAAATCACCAACATGCAGCATGCAAGAGGATCGCCACATGCACACCGCACGGTCATAGAAATATTACGCAGAATAGCAAAATATACATGCTTAATCATAAAAAATTGCTAATGGTTAGTAATTCCTAGAGCAAATACATGCAAGGTTAGAACTATGAAAAAACATGCAATGAGTGATCCTAGCGAGCGACGCCATTGATCCTATCAATTGAGACAACGTTGCTACCCTTAATAGTACGAGGGAAGAATGACATTTTAAATCTCTCTGCTCTGCAGTCTATTGAGTTAAGCCTATCCTTCGATCTTCGCTCCTGTAAAGATTCCCATCCTAACTCGTGTAACATACCTGAAACGCTGCACTTTCTGTCGTAACACCTCATCACAAATATGGCCGCCCTGCGCTGTACTCGATTGATTTCGGCAATTAGTCCTACCTCGTAAGGGTCCCACACGCTAGCACCATATTCAAAGTGAGGCAATTCCAAGTGAGTTAGCGCCCACGATGTTTTAGTCTCCGGGGAAGACAACATTCCAGTAGAAACGATTTTTCTTGATTTCAAAAAGGCGTTTGATAAAGTACCCCACGGAAAGTTAATAATAAAACTGAAATCTTATGGTCTAGACGAAGATGTCATTTCCTGGATTAGAGAATTTTTGAGCGACCGCGTCCAAAGAGTAGTATTAGACGGTGCAGTCTCCAATGAGGTTAGAGTCACTTCTGGCGTTCCTCAGGGTAGTGTCATTGGCCCACTCCTATTCCTTCTTTATATAAACGACATTGGTGAAGTAGAGCAGAGTAAGTTACGATTATTTGCAGACGACGCTGTAGTTTACAGAGAAATCCGTTCCAGCAAAGATATAGATGAACTAACGAATGACCTTGCTGCTATCCAAGCTTGGTGCGATGCTTGGCAGTTAGAATGAAATTTCGAAAAATGCGTCGTAATGAATTTCTGGAAGAAGAATAACTCCCTACAGCGTAACTATATCATTCGGGGCACCCAGTTAAAGGCAGTTGAATCCGTGAAATATCTAGGGGTTAGACTCAATAATGATCTATCGTGGAATAAACATATTCGAGAAATAACCGGTCAAGCTAATCGTAAAATGGGTTTTGTTAAAAGAATATTAGGAAAGTGCGACGACAAAGTGAGAGAAATTAGCTACTTTTCCCTCGTTAGACCACATTTGGAATACGCTGCCAGTGTTTGGGACCCTCATGAAAAAGGCTTAATAACAGAGTTAGAACGCGTGCAAAGAAGAGCTGCCAGGTATGTGAAAGGTCGTTACGATAGTCTTGTTAGTGTAACTGACCTCTTAGATAAACTCGAATGGGAATCTCTGTCGGACCGTAGATTGAAAAATAGACTAAACCTTTTAGATAAATTCTAGAGCATTGTCTTTTCTGACGAAGTTAACCATATCTTACGGACGCCAACGTACTACGGAAGATCAGATCATATAAATAAAATAAGAGAGATAGATTGCAGAACAGACAGATTCCGAATGTCATTTTTTCCACGATCAATAAGAGATTATAACGGCAGCAATAGAACTCGTAAATAGATTGCATGACTTGTAGTTTAGCCTACTAACCTATGTAAAACTTAATGCATGTTCCTGAATTTCTATTCTGTATTCTATTTCTAACAGCATATAGTAGTATAGTTTGTTATTATACGGGACGTTTTTTGGACGGTGTGGTGTGCATGTGGGAGTCCAAATGCATGCTGCATGCTGGTGATTGATCACCCCCTGCCAAACACCCTAGAGGTGGCTCGCAGGGTATTATGTAGATGTAGATGTAGATGTGAGGCCAAGGTGAGCAAATACTCTGTTGAGGTGCTGCGAATACGCATATTCCTGATGCCCGTTGCCGCTCTTTGTGGTAACGATGAATTTCTTTAGAATCGTGAAACTCATTGTACACAGTTTTAGTTTCTGAAGACCATTTTTAAGACGATTTGAATTAATTACAATATTTAGAGAAGGAAAAAGATTAAAATCACGTTTTTTCCCATCGAAATAAATTCGCTCAGACCAAGGCTGCAAGGGTATCCGGTATACATATATTGTTCACAGGAAATTCTTAATCGGTGTAAATTAATTTCAATGAATAAATAATATTCCTAAAATTTCCCTCAGCATGAAAGTAATCCAGACTCTATTTTTTGCTTCAAATGAATGCCTCTTAGAATAACGAAGATCAAATATGGAGGGAGTCATAAATGCAGAAATCTAATGAAGTGCGAAAGACAAGACCAAGAGGGAACTGAAACGGCTCCATTTCGAGACTTGATGACCTTATGGAGGCATTTATCATCAAAATATTAAGTAACCGGTAAGTACGGCTAAGTAATGTTTTGCGTTAGATTTAGGGATTAAGATACTAAGCACATGATTCAAAATACATGAGTTAAACGCTAAGAGTAGCTTATGTGGTAGCTCCAAAGAATTAGATCATTTGACCGTCCAAAAGACGGTCAATCGGTGAAGACCTTAGATGCTGGTTGGATACAGTGGAGTGAGGTACCTACCGAAGGGACCCCTTACGAAACAAATTTGGCTGCTTTTGTTGACATAAGGTGTGAATCGTTCACTTTAAATTCAACATATGAAATGAACACACTTTTCCAGGAATTGGACTTACGAATATAATCGGAAGCAATAGCAAGTACTGTTACTTCACAAATCAAATTAACACTAATTTTAGATGCAATAGGGTAGTTTCCCTCATCAAAGAAAACGAAAGGCATTGATTGCGATTCCTTGCCCGCCATTAGTGTATTCATAATATACAAATTATATGATTTTAGAATTCCCAGTTTAGACGAATGCCAATGGTCAATTTTAACTGCATTTGAAAAAGGCCACATTGGCGCCCATGCGATGCCACTCTACGTCACGTCAAAGGGACCTAGTTTCTATACGAGTAGATGGGAGTTTTACATCGTCTGAGATTACCAATGCATTCACGAGGCACAGAGCCCATGGAAGCATGTCTTAATAATCACCAATTAAAACTGGCTAAGGTCCGAAAGTTTTCTTCGTTTGATAAGGTATTAATAATCCTTTTTTAAGCCAAGAGCTACCCGCTAGCATGGTACTTTGCTACGTGCTAGCATCCTGCGTCGTATCAGCGCTCAGAGTCTCGCCCCAAGGTCACCTCACACGGCGATAGCGGGAACCAGAACGACGTCACACGGAGCTTTCCCAGCATTCATACTTAGCCGTCGCGTTTTCGCGCGCTTGAAAATTTTCACTTTTCGTTTAAAGGCTAAAAATAGATATCGTCATTTAAACATCTAAAAGCGTGAAATACGTACTCCAGGAATAATAATCTTTCGATTTAGGCAATAAAAAAATAATAGGAAACAACCCAATGTCGAGGAAAAATACACACGAAGAAAGCCGGGAGCGGCAGCACGTACTTCACAAATCAAATAACACATGCATTGCGAACAAAATTAATAAGTACTTAAGGCGAAACATCGGGAGGGACGATGCGTAAAACCGAACGCCACTATCCTCATCTAAAAACTTCCATATTTGTTTGTTTCGCGTCGTCAACAAGAATTGTTGTCCGTTATCACGCTACTCTCATTGTTTCTTCACGTCTTCAACAAGAATTGTTACAGGCGATTGAATTAATATCGATAATTTTTATTTTATTAAGGAAAATCTTGGAAGATTTCTCCAATATATTTTGTTGACACATTCATTAAATTTCAGAGGAAATCAACTCATATTTCTGCTACCTCTACACGAACGATTTCATCGTCCAATTAACATATACTTCAGGCAACAACCATGGATGGAATTTCTATTCGCTTTTACGACTATAGCTTTTCGCTTCACCAACAGTTTATGCTCTTGCCTAAAAATTCATGTTCATAGGTTTAGCATGAATAACCCATGCACACGGATTTTCTTCTTTTTGTTGTCTTAACTATTAATGCACTCACAAACGATGTAATGGATATCATCATAAGTAGTTTCACGGATTAATAGCACATCTTCAATGGTTTTTGACGACATCGTACAAATTGTAACGTACAAAACCCATATTTTTATGCCAACTTGGCGTTATTGTGCAACGAGTGCGACAAAGAAAACGAAATGTGATTTAAGACCCGGAAATAGTGCTTCGTAGAGGCGATTCCCGTTGATACAAAACATTAGCTGCATTCCAAATGGATTCATCATCTTCTAGAAATTTTCAGAGATTTGTTAATTCCAAGTAAATATAATTTTATGAACGCTGAGTAACATTTTTTTACTGCGGGAAATAACAAGTCGTCGGAATCATTAAGTTTCGACAGCAACGTAAGCCTTCCATAGTTGCCATCATTAAAAGACGTTTTCACTGTGCCACTCCACGTGACGTCACAGGGACCTAGTTTCTATACGAGTAGATAGGAGTTCTACATCGTCTGAGATTACCAATGCATGCATGAGGCACAGAGCTCAGGGAAACATGTCTTAATAATCACACATTAAAATTACCTAAGTTGGGAAAGTTTCCTTCGTTTGATTGGGTAATAATAATCCTTATTTAAACCAAGCGCTACCTGCTAGCAGGGTACTCTGCTACCTGCTAGCGGCCTGCATCGTATCAGCGCTCAAAGCCTCGCTCCAAGGTCAACTCACACGGCGAAAGCGGGAACGAGAATGACGTCACATGGGCTTTTCCCAGCATTCATACTTAGCCGTCGCGTTTTCGCGTGCTTGAAAATTTTCACTTTTCGTTTAATCGCGAAAAATAGATATCGTCATTCGAAAATTTAAAAGCGTGAAATACGTACTCCAGGAGTAATAATCTTTCGATTTAGGCAATAAAAAATAATAGGAAACCACCCTATACGCCCCAATGCGGTCGTCTCCTGCGGCCTCCTCCACATTCGAATCGAAAATACTCAAAGACTTCCGGAAAGAAATCGCCAGCCAGACACAAATGCAACCGGAGATCGAAAAACCCGTTCGACTTGATAGGCGCAGTGTCGTGTGAGACGATTGCCTTCGCAACGGATCTGCCGAGCAAACAGACTCATAAAGCTTCCTCCAAATGATTTATGGCTTTCTACTCTCCATCTTAAAGAGCCCTCACTCGCCATTTACCATCGAATGACCCGCGGAGGAAATCATCGCGCGTGATCTTCATGAGTCATCAATTTTTTCCAACTCGCTTAAGTTAATTAAAATTGGAGGTATATGAAGTCATTTTATAAATAGAGGAAATACGTATTTTCCCTTGTCATGCCATCCATATTCTCCTCATTTCCCTCCTTCGGCAGCCCTCCTTTATCAACTTTAGATCCCCACAATACATGCATGCGCAATACTCAATGTTCCTTCTCGCTCACAAATATCCTCTTTTTACCCACTCAATGTCGACTGACCCCACAGTCAACTTCCTCTCCATCCATCTCACCATTTCCACTCAAGGCTATAATGTTTTGAGGGGCATTTCTTCAGATTTTCATTTTGTTGCAATTTATTATGGCTGAGAGTTATCATAGTTCCGAATTAACAATTTAATGCATGCATAAAATATTCGCTACATGCATAATATAATGTACAGTTACTTTCAAATGTTTTAGGACGTTTGTGGCGCCACTTTTGCTCCTCGAGGAAATTTAGTTTCCATTACTTCTTCGGTTGTCATTGGCTACGCATCGCAAATATTTCCTTTTACACGTGAATACATATGCACTCAGAGGGAGAAATCACAAATTTATCATTCTGTTTCGAATTATGTTGGATATAATTATTATTTCGTGTGCATTAACTGCGTACTTGCTCCGAATTTCACTGTTGGTTTGTATTTTACGTCATATTAATGAACCCACACTAGTAATTACGGTGGCCTAGTGGAGTAAACGTGCTGCTGAGACCAAAACGGTTACTGGATCAAGTCCCAGTAGCGGAAAACTTTATTTGTATTTTTTTTCAACTCGTTCACTCGTTTTGTATTTCTTGAAAGTTTCAAATCATTTAAAATTCGCTGCAACAGCTTGAAATACTTTTTTACGCTACTGAGTTATTTAAAACTTATGGATGCGGCAGGAGTTGTTTTATTCTTTTTCAAAATGGTTTTCACATTTTGAAGGTTTGGGATTTGCAAAAGAGGGTTACCACAACACGGCGTTAAAAGGCGTACGTATAAAACCACGTTACACGTCGAAGTAAATGTAATTGTTTAAGACTGGCGACAAAGGTTCTCACATATCAGTTGATAATTGCAAATTTATTAATTGTTTTCGATTTCTATTGGTTTTAAAGATTTCTTGTGACGAACGCCATGATGCTCAGCCGCCTCATGAATAGGGTAGTTTCCTTCACCAAAGAAAACGAAAGGCATTGATTGCGATTCGTTACCAACCATTAATGTATTCATAATAAACAAATTATTTGGTTTTATAAATCCCAGTTCAGACGATTGGCAATGGTCAATTTTAACTGCATTCGAAAAAGTTCAGATTGGCGCCCATGCGATGCCACCCCACGTGACGTCACAAAGTGGGCTGAAATCGAAAAAAGCTGGCCAAAAATCATATCTTCCATATTTTTATAATTAACTTGATGAAATTTTTACTACTAATCTTGTTTAGGCTATATAACATGAATATAATAACATTTTGCTGAAAAATTGATCCGGGGAGTTTTTTTTAAAAACAAATTCGCGTAGACGGAAAAAAACAAAAATCGACTATTTGGACCGCTTCAGTAGATAGGGAACATTTAATTGAAATTAGTAGTTAGGAATAAAAAAGTAAGTAGTTTTTTATTAAATTTAGAAATTCAAATAAAAAATTTCTAATTAAATGCATAAAATTATGTTTTTAAACATTATTAATGATTTAGTCAATTAACTTTGCGTCTACATTTTGTCTGAGAGAACACACATAAGAAATCATTTAGCAAACAATTTATACCATAAACCGCAATACCACATGAAATTATTTATAAACCATTACAAATTAACATAAACATTTGAAACATAAGTCGACATAAGGGATAAATTTACCAGCCCACTACCAGTTTTCATCGGATTCCCAGCTGTCACTATCCTCATCAGAAGTTGGCTCCTCTAACAAATAAGTCTCGTATATCCTTTGAAGCATTTATTTTATCATTTATACATACATAACTATTGGATATTTGAGGATCCGAAGTAAGTAGGAGCCTTCGGAAAAGATCTCCCATTTCAGTTAAGCGCGAAAATTTTTCGCGTGTGGTGCGCTCGGAATCCTCTGATATCTTTGAGGCGAGATTCCAAAGCTTCCTCCGAAAGTTGGCCAACTGGAGGCACTGCTGCCTTGGCAATTGATGCTCCATGAAACATCAATTTGCGCACCGTGGGCGGCGCGGGCGTACAGTACCACGGATACAAATCCACAAAAAGGGATGCAGTTTCTAAGCAGTATACGCTGAAATTGGCGTTATCTATCTCAAGTCCAGATGTCAGAGCTTTTAAAATTGAGGCAAACCTCGAGATAAGATCCTCGTTAATCCCTATTTGAGAAGGAAAATAAAGTCCTCGCCAAATCCTTCTTCCAAAAAAATTCTAAATATTCATAACAAATTTTGGAATAATGAATAAAAATCTTTATAATGTTAGTTTTTGATGGTAAATATACCGATATTAGCTTAGGATCAGAAAAAAACGTCCGGCAGTGTTCCCATCATTAGTCGTGCCTTTACCATGCTTGAACAAGGAGTCTCAAGAAGAGATTCATGCATATCTGTAGGGATCAGTTTATCTTTCTCTAACCAACATCGAAATTTTACTTCAAACCTGGCTCTGTTTCTCTTGCATTCTTCACATTTATGGATATACATATTGAAAAAGTATTTATTCATGCCTTTCTTCAACATTTCCTTTGTCTTCTCGTCTTTCCCCAAGTATAACTCATCATGAAGATATTGAAGGGCCAGTTTACGTTTCGACGACAGCGAATTTTCACTTCCATTAATAATAACGTCATTTATTTCTTTGCGGGTTACTTTCATGCGCTCCATTTTCTCTCATCCATAATATCAACAATCTAAATCACGGGACAAGGAAAACGAAATTAGAGCATTATTCCCTGAATAATACCCACGATCAATGAGATATTTTACTTGGAAAACATACCTTTTTATCGTTCCGAGATATCCTTCACTAGTGATAGTTAGTGATAACCTCAACGCTGAAATGTCACGATATAGGGAAAATAAACTCTGGTTCTTCGCTTCCGTAGCACAAACGCTCACATCCTCCGCACTCAAGAAGACAAACTAACTAATTTCCACGGTAAAATCGTGAAAGAGAATATTTTTCAACCAATTGGAAAGAAGCATTTGTGGAAAACCTCGTGCGAGATACTTCGTAGAAACCGTTTGCGCGGATGTCGAAGGGAAGCGATCCTCAACAGTGCAAAAACCTCTTCATACACCGAGGCAATAAAGCAATAAGCGCCATTTCTACAAAAGGACAGTTATGAATCGAGTACTGTAGTTCTTTAACGCTAGATAAGAATCATTGCACGGTGGTTTCGGCGGGCAGGGAATTATCCTCGACTACAGCTAAGTATGAACAAATGTTCGCATTTAACCACCGCGTCGAGCGGTTGGACATTCACGCACATAACTTGATGGGAGAGGCGGGGTGGCAAATCGGGGCAGGATTTTTCAATTGATAAATAAATTTGACACTTTATTTAATAATTTGGTGCTAAACACTTCGTGAAGCAAAGTGAAAAACATCAAGTTTTTCTCTGCATTATGTTAAAAATACGTGAAAAATAGGACAGTTAAATTGTTTAAATAAAAGTAATAAAAAATATCGCTATAAAAAAACTTTCACTACAACGGATTCTTAAAATGTTCATTTCTATTACGTAATTATTTAAATTTAGGCATTTTAAAACATAACGCAACAGTAGCAAAAAACTTCAATTTTTAAAAAAAATCGGAAAAAAATTTGAGATCATTTTTCATTAAATTGACAGACGTCTCCTGCTTTAAAAAAATGTATTATAAATAAAATTATTTCAGTAATGTGCTCACTGATTATTCTATAATTTGAAAATATAATAGTTTTTCCAAATTAAAAAGTGAAAAAAAATCATTTTTGGCCAGCTTTTTTCGATTTCAGCACACTGTGCGTCACAGGGACCTAGTTTCTATACGAGTGGATAGGAGTTTTACATCGTATGAGATTACCAATGCAAGCATGGGGCACAGAGCAGAGTTATGTCTTAATAATCACCTACTAAAACTGGCTAAGGTCGGAAAGTTTTCTTCGTTTGATAGGTTAATAATAATCCTTATTTAAGCCAAGCGCTACTTGCTAGCAGGGTACTCTGCTACCTGCTTGCAGCCTGCATCGTATCAGCGCTCAAAGCCTCGCCCCAGGGTCATTTCACACGCCGATATCGTAGACCGAAAATAGATATCGTCATTTAAAAATCAAAAAGCGTGAAATGCGTACTCCAGGAGTAATAATTTTCCATTTAGGCAATAAAAAAATAACACTCTCACGGCCTTAGGTATGAGTGGACCTCAGTTACAGTCACTTGCAAAAGTTTTAGAACAAAGCTTTCGGCGCCTTTACCTGCTTAATGGATAGGCGAAGAAGCGGTAGACTTCGAGCCACCAACGATTTCCAGGACATCAGGGTTCGCCATTTGAACGAGGCTCAGTGTAGGTCAGTGGCGTAGCCAGGAATTTCGTTCGGGTAGGGGGGTCCAAAACCAGGGGTAAAATTTTTGAAAAACAATGCACTAAGTAATGGGTTTTAAACTAATTTTAAAACTTTTCATAATCGCAAAAAACTAATTTTTTTAAGAAACATTTTGTAAATTCCTGATATTTCAATATTTTGTTTTTTTTATGAAGGGCAATAATTGTGTTTTTATATTTCGGGGGGGCCCGGACCTCCCTCCTGGCTACGCCACTGGTGTAGGTGGAGTAGCTATCATATCTAGGAAGGCGCAGTTTAAATGCAGCCACGTAACAGTTAGAAGGGGGGCATGGTATTCAACACCACTATCCTGCTCTAAAGGCTTTCTTTACACACCAAGACAAGTATTCTAAGCTGTTGTTCAGCTAGAACTATTTAGTAAACGACCAGGCTTTTAGGTACTGTCACGTCAGAGGAAACTGAGTGATATTTCATGTAATAGGTTATCAAATTAGAGTTTTATGTTTTCTGTTCATTTATAACTCGCTGAAATACATTTACTAGGCACAACAAAAAAATTAACTTTAGTATAAGCTTTATTTTTTTTAAGTTGCTCAGAATAAGGTTAATAACGTAAGGAAAAGAGTAAATTCTTTCCGCCCGTATTGCAAGAGTACGTTAACACCGAGACCAGATTTTTATCCAACTTTTACCAACGGCTAGACCTCATTACCCTAGCTCGAGGTTTGTGGTGATGAAGACTGTGCTCAATCACTTAATAGGGTTGTTTCCTATTATTTTTTATTGCCTAAATCGAAAGATTATTACTCCTGGAGAATCTACGTATTTCACGCACTTAGATTTTTAAATGACGATATCTTTTTTTCGCGATTAAATGGAAAGTGAAAATTTTCAAGCGCACGAAAACGCGACGGCTAACAAGTGTAAGTGTGTATGCCGGGAAATAACCGTGTGACGTCATTCTGGTTCCCGCTGCCGCAAAGTGAGGTGACCTGAGGACATGTGCGCCGCCAGGCGCAGGCTGCTGATGCAGGTAGTAGATAGCGCTTGGCTTAATTATGGATTATGACGGCTTGTAAGTGTGAATGCCGGGAAAAAACCGTGTGGCGTCATTCTGGTTCCCGCTGCCGCAAAGTGAGGTGACCTGAGGACATGTGCGCCGCCTGGCGCAGGCTGCTGATGCAGGTAGTACATAGCGCTTGGCTTAATTATGGATTATTAATACCTTATGAAACGAGGGAAACTTTCCGACCATAGCCAGTATTAATCGGTGATTATTAAGACATGTTTCCCTGCGCTCTGTGCATCATGCATGCATTAGTAATTTCAGACGATGTTAAACTCGCATCGCATGGGTGCCAATCTGGTCTTTTTCAAATGAGGTTAAAATTGACCATTGCCATTCATCTAAACTGGGGATTCTAAAACCAAATATATTGTATGTTATGAATACACTAATGGTGGGTAACGAATCGCTATCAATGCCTTTCGTTTTCTTTGATGATGGAAACTACCCTACTCATTCATGCGAATATCTCTCGAACCAGGGCCTATGTGGAAGAAAGCCATGGCACTCTTTCTACATTACCTATATAGTTTCAGAAAATAACATCCGCACCCAGATCCTGAACATCACTTTGGCCATGTCTCTTTGTTAGTGACCATGTGAGATTGCTCTAGCTGCATTTAAATACATACATACAATACTGGATCTTACTGCATCTGGTTTTTTGGGGTAGCTACCTTACCCTACAAAGAAGTGACAATCTATAAATATAACTAATAACTTACCATCATAGGTGGATCTAGAGGGGCGCACGTGCCCCCTACGACCCCTAAAAAATGCAATATTTTTAATACGGTCCCATTATCATTGCGTTCGCTTTGTATTACGAGGTATCCTTGTGCCCCTAGAACATAATCCTGGATACGGTCGCGCTTGTGCCTCCCCAGAAAGAAATCCTTCATCCGCCCCTGATTACCATTATATGTATAATTACTTCAGTAAATTCCTCTATGAGGTGTATAACACAAAAATCTCCCAGGTCGGGCGTACACAATAAAATACACACTTAAAGATGAAAATAAATAAATTTTCAGGGGCACCTACCACCTTCCTTAGAGCTAGGAAAGATTTCCATTAAAATGTCTTGTACTGTGTGTGCCCCACCTGGAATATGTTCAACTTATATGTATAAATATTTGAGGCTGATATCCCAAAGCCCCTTCCCCTCCATCTTACTGTCTAATAGTGTTATATATTTAAAAAGTACAATGCAAATTAGCTATGCAAATGAGGCTTTGATTGTCATGGTTGAACTGACCTGGCAGATCACTGCTTAGTTCTCAGTCAGCCACATAGCCAGAAAGGTATGAAGAGTTTGGGTGTTATGTGGTTTGCCTGCACTGATACTCTTTTGTCGTCGTTTGGAGGTATCAGACAACGATACACTCGTCACAAACTTTTCTGCTACTTAACGATGAAATAATCTTTCAGCATTATAGCAATTCATTGATTACTGAAAGACATAATGAAATATAACCTCATAATTTGAAAATTGGAGTGCTGGAGGGCTTGTGGTCTCCTCAGCAGATGCGTTGCAGTCACCTCCAGGGGAAAAATATGGGGTATGTTTATACCCCCAAAACACCCCTATGGTTATTAAAAATTACGTACATTATTGAAAACAATTTATACTCATCAAGCATTAACAGTACTATTACACTTATTCACAAATTCACATACATCCATTGTTAAAGCCCTACCTAACTAAATACCTCAACATGCACGCCTGAATTAATCTAACGCCATAATACGGACTCATTGTCACGATTTCCGAAGGCCTGCCTAGTCTGAGTTATTTATAATCAACAGCTTTATATAATTAATATAAAACCCATATTCTCCTGTTCCAAATCTTAACTGTAGCCGGAAAAATACATGTTCCTAATCTTTTGGTGTAACTATGTCATATTATCATTACCATAAATGGATTAACAATGTTAACAAATTGCCTATTTGCATACAATTGAATGAATTAAAAATTGTTATGCACACAATATATGCCCAATGTAATTGCACCTTGATGGATTCTTTCTGAATATGTTCACTTTATTTAGGTTAATTGACAACTGACGAATGTAAAATTTTGTCAATACCTTAACGACAATCCATTTTACTGGATTTGTACCAGCACTTTAATTTTCACAAAAATTACATGTAAAATGTTTTATTTTATGCCATCAATCACAAATATATTAAAATGTTTTATTTTTAAAACATCTTCTTAGTAACATAGTCAAAGGTATATAGAAAATAGTTTTATTGCCTTTATTTGTACAAAGTAGTAGGGAGAAATTACATGCACACCATTAATTAGAATTTAAAATTGTTAAATTAATAGTTTTAAATGCTATTAAAATAATATCATTTTAAATTGGAGACAAAATATCAACAACAATAATACAAATCTACCTTAGCAATGGGTACAATTTATTCTGGTCAGGGTGTTACTTAATTATATTTTCATGGTCGCAATTCTGAGTCATTTCTTAACAACTTTAAGATGCAATATTAAATCCCTACTCTCCTGCCCCAAGCATAAACAATAGCTGGAAAAAATACATGCATTAGTTACAAAAATAAAAAAGGCTCTGTACAATATTATCAAAAAACATCACAAAAACAGTAATGCAAATAGTACTAAGCACTGGAATAAAGAATACAGCAACATATCATATATTATATTCAATGGTTTCACATATTTAAATACAAATCACAAATGCACCAACTGTTTTAGCCAGGGATAAGTCATATTTGCATGTTATCAAATAACCTTTACAATTTGCAACTCATGCGGAAAAAACCACAACATTTGGAAGAAAAAATATTCATCAAATCAAATATCACATTCCCAATAAGGGTGCAATTTTGTAAGCATTTGGTGACAATAAGCAATGACTTATCCCTGTTACACCCCCTCCCCACGATGAGGGAACAGTTTGGATTTGAGGGGGGCATGCACTACACTACGACCAAAATTAATAAGAATAAAAAAACTACACAAAATATAATTGGCAATTAATAACAATCAAGCACTACTACTACTAATATCATTCATTCATTCATAAACCACATTCCATTCATTCATTCATAAAATCACATTCCATTCACTCATTCATCAAAACCCCAATCCACACTCTCATTCATATAATCACATTCCATTCACTCATTCATAAAATCACATTCATCCATTCATACAGCCCTGCCTACCTAAATACTGCTTTAAACGCCTGAATTAATTAAACCCCTAAATACGGAATCGTGGCCACGATATACGAAAACCTGCCTAATCTGAGTCATTTCTACTCGACGGTAGGACGCAATATAAAACCCCTACTCTCCTGCCGCAAACCCTAACTATAGCTGGAAAAAATACATACATCAATAAAAATATACACACACCCTGTACAATAATTGCAACAAAAAATGCAAAAAAACAACTATCTTCCGGCTTGGCGTCTTCTTACTTCCAAGCTTCATTCTTCTTTCTTCACGATAAAATCCTCAAGGCTCTAGTTGTCGGCGTAGTAACCCTCAGGTGTCCATTTCATGGACCTCCACAGTTGTCTCCAAAAGCAATCGCTGCGTTGTCCACAAGCTTGACCTGTGGTAATATAACAAAAACATTCTCATACTCCAACAAAGGGGAGACCTAAAAAGTTAACTCTCAGCTCAGAAATATCATTTCGAGGAAGACGTTCAGAAAATATCAACTTTTTAAGTGTCAAGAAATTTTTAAAATTAAAAAAATGCAATAGTGGGTAATTCGAAAATATTTGATTATTAATAATTTCTTATAAGATGTAATTTAATAATTAAGTCTTGTGATACGAAAGAAATAATATAAGCTAATTCTCAAGATCATGCAAGGAGCCAGAGGTCAAAGTATCACTTCAATAGAAAAACAGCCGAAAAAAATGAAAAAGATATACTGATTTTTCCAAAGCCATGGGCTTAGTAAATATTTAATAGCAAGAAAAAACGCGTCACCGTAAATTAAGTTTCCACATATAAACAAAAAAGAGTATCAATCATTGTAACATTATGGTGGCGAACTTTTTTGAAATACGTTACTCATACTCATTAAATTCTCGGAAAATTCAGAAAGTAAGAAAATATGACCGGAATCTAATGTTTCCCTCAGGTAGGGTCTCCGAAGAAGGAATTACTTGATCGCGCATGGCGGTTGCTGAGTTACCAAAACCAAGGTCAATATGGAAACCTCGACCTCCACGTTACAATAAGAAAATTAAACAGCAAAGTAAATACGTATGACAGATTCACGAAAATCCCCATAACTGTCCTTCATTCGAATTATTAAATTTAATGGAAATGAAGTTTCAAATCGAAATATATGAAAGCAAACCCTATCGTCGTCGTCTCCCAATCAAAACCTTGAGATTCAGCGTGGGATTTAAGTTTTGTGAGTGACGCAAAAAAAACCGCGAGATCTTAATTTTGGGTGGGGTTTAATAAAATATTTTCGCGTTGGATAACTAAAATATTTATTTATTTTTTCACGCAGGCATTACGTTTATCACCGAGGTTCCTGAATGTAAAAATTATAGTGTACCTATGTGATATCTAAATATTGGTTCTGAACTGAACTCAAAACTTGGAAGAGGAATGAATGAAACTTACCGTCTTCCTGGGGCAACGAGCTGTATTCTTTCGATCACTTTGCACGTGCGTTCATCGAGGCCTCCTGTAGTCAACTCACACAATTCTATCCAAAGAACTCTGCAATTGAAAAAAACGAACACTGATAAAGAGACAAAGAAATGTCCTAGAAAATCGACTTCATGGCGGAATCAATTAATAAATTTTCCTAAGGCGCATGAAAGTTACAGTGTGATCAGGCTCACCTTTTGATTAGATTTAAAACACTTCAAATGAAAAATAAAATTTCCCGTATTGCAGAGGAAATTAAAATAGTATTCAATTAATTAACAATACTTATAATAATAAAATAATTCCAATTAAATGTAACTATATCTGTATTTATATAGGAAACATTTAGGATTTATGTTGAACTGGGTAACCTTTCACAGGATAAAAAATAGATAAATTCTTCTGATTCAGAATGAAACATCATGATAGAAAGTAAAATTTGGAATGAATAAACAGGTAAATAGGAACTAATTATAAATAAAGGTTATTCGGACTGCTTTATAATGTGAAAATATTTTGCAGAGACTGTTAAGGGAGGTGATATTTTGACTCGAAAACATTTATAAAGAAAATACGTTGACGTGTGATTATGAGTCATCAAGAAAAATGTTGGCACAAAAAATATTTGCCCATTCGAATATTTTATCATAACTTTTCAATTCAATTCAAAGTTAATAGGTCAATGAAATATTTCTTCCTGTTGGTAAGTACAAAGTAAAATTTTCAAACTAAGTAGCGAATGACTAAATTGAGCAGGGTATTACGTTTATTTGTTAATTTTGATGGCATTATTGGCAAATTAGAAGTTCACTATAAGTATGAGCACAATTCAGTGCCGTTAATAAATGCAAAGTTGAACATTCTCAAGCAACTCATTAATTAAAAAAATTATATGGGAAAAATGAACCAAATTTGAATGAATATTATGAGAGCATACCGCTCCTTATCTGCTGCAACTCATTTAGAGCCGCAAGAAGCCGGCTCGGTAAGGTGCACCATCCCATCTTCTTCCAAGTGTCTTCTTTCTTCTTATCATCATGTCCAGCGATGACTCGCGCCTAAGGAGAGAGCGGGTTAGTGCATACACAAATAAATAACCCTTCCGAGGATTTGCACCACTCCAAAGCAGCACACAAGAATGTGACAATGGCATCGATAGGAAATCATAGACTCCCTATCTAGCCACAGCCACATTCCTGCATGACGCAATGGAATCCGTAATGCAAAACCACGGCACAAAAAACTACAACTAACGCGCGAAAAAAACGCCTATCCTTACGCAAATTTATGTTCAACGGCCAGAAGGGCCCAAAGCAAAGATGTCGTCTTCTTCTGGTCCCGCGATGCTATCCTCTTCTGTCTTCTCTTCTTCCAATGAATCTTCATTCTTCTCTTCACATCCAGCGATGGCTTGCGGACCTAGGGAGAGAGCGGGTTAGTGCATACACAAATAAATAACCCTTCCGAGGAATTGCACCACTCCAAAGCAGCACACAAGAATGTGACAATGGCATCGATAGGAAATCATAGACTCCCTATCTAGCCACAGCCACATTCCTGCATGACGCAATGGAATATGTAATACAAAACCACGGCACAAAAAACTACAACTAACGCGCGAAAAAACGCCTATCCTTACGCAAATTTATGTTCAACGGCCAGAAGGGCCCAAAGCTAAGATGTCGTCTTCTTCTGGTCCCGCGATGCTATCCTCTTCTGTCTTCTCTTCTTCCAATGAATCTTCATTCTTCCCTTCACATCCAGCGATGGCTTGCGGACCTAGGGAGAGAGCGGGTTAGTGCATACACAAATAAATAACCCTTCCGAGGATTGCATCACTCCAAAGCAGCACACAAGAACATGACGATGGAATCAATAGGAAACCACACATTCCCTACCTATCCACAGCCCTATTCCCGCATCACGCCATGGAATACGTAATGCAATACCACGGCACAAAATACTAAAACTAACGCACGGAAAAAACGCCTAGCCTTACGCAAATTTTATTCATTGGCCAGAAGGGCCCAAAACTAAGCCGCAAATATCGCACACGTCTTCTTACGATGCTCCTCTTCTTTCTTCTGTGAATACTTGCGTATTCATTCTCCTCTTCCTCGTGTAGTCTTCACTCTTCCTTCCTTGAAGTCCAGCGATGGCTTGAATCTGTGAAGAGGTAAGATTAGTACATGCATAAACAAATAAATAAATAAATAACACTAACATGCAAGCCCTAACGCGACGCTTCGGAAAAATACTCGCATCACACGCAAATATAAATAATCACACGCTGAAAAATGTCACACGAAATCACACGATAGATAGAAAACACACGCAATCGGATTCTTGAAGTTCTTCGAGCTCAATTTGATGTCTTCAATCTTCATGGCTGGAAGGGAAAGAGTTACAGACATATTACAATTAAGTACAAAAAACACTCAGTTCAGGCGAGGGATTATCAATGTCCACTCATTCCCGATACACACAAACATTATCTTCCTTCTTCATTCTTCGAGGCCCCCTGCGATGTCTTCAATCTTCGGGGCCTCAGCTAGGTCTTCTTTCTTCATCCTTCACTCCTGCAATAAATGGTGTTAGTACAAACCCACCCAAATACCTTAAAAAAGGACTGCACACACAAAAATACCCACTTAGATTTCCTGCCTAAGAATGCATTCTTTGTCACCTAGGACCGGTCTCATTCGTAGTAAATAACTTTAAAGTGCACTTGCTGGTACCTTTGTTTCAGCGATGTTTCGAAACCTTTTTAAACTTGCTCCTTCGAGCCGTTACCTTTTGTGTACTGTTGTTACCTAGAGCTTGTGTTTCGAGGGTGAATTCACTTTCCACCAGGAGTCTCTTATAACTCCGGTTGTGTGGCTCAGGTTGGCCCTAATTTACCATTTCACGTTCAAGATAACCTGGCGTAAACATGATGAAAATATACGGCAAGGCACAGCGTCCGAGGAAAACTGCACTCTTCCCAGCCTTCAACTTATGTCGATGGTGTTCTAATTCTTCCATATTCATTCTGCAATTGAAAAAGCAAAAATGTGGATTAAAATTCGAGTCAAATCTCTCCGAATAACATAAAAGGAATTAGCATTGGATGTCCCGCGAGGCCATCGTCTTCTTCTCCTCTTCATTCTTCCTGCTCCACCCTTCATTCTTCCCCTCGCGTCCAGGAATGGCTTGCACCTAAGGGGAGAGCAAAAAAATCAATTAAATTCGGCGGTTAGATTATTAAAAATGAGTCACTCCACCTTAATTCAACAAGCGTTTGCCCCTAAGAGACTCAGATTTTTATATCTGTATTATGATAGCTACCTCAAACTAAATACCCTGAGATCTTTTTTTAAATGTTGTTTTATTACGTTATCGATTAAAGAAATGCCTTAAATCATATAAATCCCACAATCTAACTATCAAATTGTCGTAGAGCCATTATTTATTCCTTACTTTACAGTTAAGTCCTTTCGGAAGTCACTCTGAGTAGAATATTTATAAAGTGCTCTTCCCTATTATTGTAATATTTAAATGATTAAAACATTGTTAACCAACTTTTCTCAAACAATACATCTCAGAATTGGCCCAAGAATTTATTCTTTAGAATGTAGGCTCATTCAGTACAAAACTCATTCAAATACAATAATTAAATATAAATCAACTCCTGAATGATATTTTTTGAAAATATTTAAACGTTTACTTTTTCTCCCGTGCGGCTTTCCGACTTATTATAATAGCAGTCTATGGACGTGTACTCATAGACTGATAGTCTATATCATAGTAGTATGACCTACAGGTTCAACTATATACTATCAACCAAGAATTCATCAAAATCGGAGACCCTACGGGACAGGCTTTTTTGGAATTGAGGTGTAATGCCTCAAACTATATTACCCGTCTGTCTTTAAAAATCGTGGAAATAGATGCTTAAACAAAGGCTGTTTATTAAGAAGGACACCCAACAAATTCTCTAGTAACTCACATATTTGTTCAATGACTTTTAAACAACAGGCTATTTTTTAGGGAGCTTGCTAAAGTAATATTGAATAGGGTAGGCATATTAAAATCTCTCGTAAACAGATTAAATTATTGTACTTTAATGTAGAAGTCTTTATATCCACTTAATTTTACCAGTGAAAGATTTATATAAATATGTAAACTGACCTAGAAATATATAAATTTAATTATTATGATAGCAGCACTAGAGAATTCGTAGAATAACCAGTAGGTACCAAAGAAATACAGAGCCTACAAATATTTTGGGAAATAGTACATCGTATCAACTATTTTGTTTTAAAAATAGGCAGAAAACAAAATTTAAATGCATAACTCAAAAATTTGAAGTTCTTGGCCACATGATGTTAGAATATTACAAGTTAAGCAATATTCTTTAACTATATTGGATTTGTACAAATTGGAATTCAAAGTTGCTTTGTTCCACCGAGATCCCGATTTAACTTTATCTAGTTTATTTTGGATTAATTAGAACGGAAGCTTATTTTTTATCAATAATCAGTCAATATTTATGTAAAAAGTTCCTTCTCTCTTCACATAAATCGTTGAAATTGATACTGGAAACAAAGGAGACAGTCAAGTGAACATTATTTCTATATTTCACGGGTTATCTTAGAGGTAAAATGAAAAATGAATAACTATAAACCATGACACAAAGCCACGCGTTATTATTGCAACAGTATTGAATGCGTATTTTCAGTGTAGTTACGTTAATCTAACCTTCATTCGTTAGATTTATCAAAAATCAATGTTTTATCATTGTTCATGAAAACAACTACGTGATATTGTAAGGATCCCCTGATCCCCCACGTGAGATTAGGTGAGAATCGGCTTGACCCCCTCGCCCCTCCTAAACGCCACATCTAATTAACCCTTTCGCTACTAACAAAGTAAATTTCCACCCCGACGGTTTTTGACACGAAAGACGAAAGCCGCAAATTTTCGTCTCATATTTTTCCTATGCAGGAGAACGAATGCCGCAAGTATCAGTTTCGTTGCCCTTTCATACCGGTCGCAACTACGCAAAGTCTTAACGGGACCCAACAAAGCGGAGACATAGGCCGTACCCCCGAAATCCGGGAGCAGGTACCCGGACACCTCTTCTATTACCCTTTTTTGTTGTAAGGGATAGCGATCATTCAGTCAGTTTATGAAATAAGCATTTGTTCCTATCTCATAATAATATAAACAAATAATTGAAATCTGTCTTTTAAGGAGCGTTTACTATTTTTTAATGAAATTTTAACTTATATCTCGATGTCAATATAAACATCAACATAGAAATTGTTGATGCATTAAACCCGTTAATTAGGACGGTATAGCTCTGTTAAAAAGTTCACAATGCACAGAAGAAAACCGAGAAATTGAATAAAAGGTCTGCAACATACGTGCAAACAACAATTATACATGTAGCTAATTCACAAAAACTAATCATGAGTTGACTCGGAACCAATTCCGCTGCTAGGGCTATCAACCCGGAAAGGAGAAAGACCAACTATACTTCGATTCCGAGATAATTCGGAGTCCCCGCTAGGAAAAGTTGACAAAGGTTGGCGCTGAAAGAGTGAGATTATCCGTGAGAACCTACTTAACCAATGTCCTGCAAAAATGGTCCGTACAGAGGGAACGGAAGAGACCCTTGGGGATCAGTCCAACAGTCATGCTAAGGAAACAACACCACTGTGTCGAAAGGGTTAATGGATACCCCCAAAGATGTAATATTCGTAATATTTGGCTTGTATGATGCAGAGTAAATATTTAGTTGACAAACGAAAGTGGGATATTTTTCTTGAATATTGAAAAAAATAAGGAAATAAAATCCTTTCAGGAAATATGGAAGGTGGAGAAGTTAACCAACGAAACATTATATTACATTAACGTCCGAAAAATATGGCTCTGTTGTGCCTACAAGTCAAGGGGAAAGTGAACGGTCTATCAATTTATAATGAGAGGAACTTTGAGAATAATATGATAATAATATTCGGTTCTCTTATTTTTCACCTGTATAAAGGCTTTAGTATCGATTACGGACACGTGACAGATAAGCATGAAAACTCCATCCTCGAAAAAATTATGAAATTGAAAGTATGGAATGCTAAATATTGAACAAATATATTATAATTTTTCAAACGTTTCAACTTCAGTGGTGAAGTATACGAATAAAAAATAATAAAAAGCACGGCATTATCCTGTAAATCATGTCATCAATAATTAGCCTCATTCACTGAATCGAATCACGTACTAGCTTTCTGTAAGCGAGAGACTAGTTCTACACTTAATGAGCTTCTTCAACGGAGAAGAAATTATTCGCCAGGATTCGAACCCGGATCCCCCAAATGATTTTTTTTCAGTGGATTTTAGCACAATTTGTGCATTGTGGGTGACTCTCGTAAAGTTAACACTGTGGCTAGTCCCGGTATATATACTTATAAAAAAAGAAACACTTATCCAGCCAGCAAACAGAAAAGGTGTTTGGCAGGGTTGGCTTATCACAAGCATGTAAGCTACCTTCCATAAATTTTTACGAAAAAATAGAAATGAAAGAGGAGTTTGGTGCGTGATTTCAAATGAAATTATCGGTCAACATGTAATTTACTGCGTTCCTTGGGTCCTAACTTCCTTTCTTCGCAAGATTTATCGCTCACGGACGCTATAAAATTATAATGAATTTATTCATTGGCGGCATACAAAGAACTCGATTCAATTTTGCCATGTGGCAATGTTCCAAAAAATATTCCAGTAATTTTCCTGGGCAATGATTAGTATTTCGCGATTCCCAATGAAATTATTCGAATTATAGAGATTTATATTATTGTTTCAGCTTTAAACTAAGGAGCCCTTTTTCATTTTTTCATTAAAAACCAGCACAACCTAATATTTCCGTTTTCTACGGACAAAATGATTGAAAAGCAAATTTTAATCAAACAGAATAACTACTACTATGTACTTTTCCTATCATTGTTCTCAGTTCATAACAAATGACGTTTTACTCAACTTGCTTCAATTCTGCAACCATTATTATCCTCTGTATTATGAAATTCTTCAGAACTAATATCATCTACTTCGGACACCGCAAAGTAAAAGTTTCAATATTTCTGACTCTCCACAAGAGGGCAGGTGAAAAATTCTGACGGAATGAAAAAGGAAGATTACATGCGTTCTTGTCAGCGTAAAGAAAAGTATTAACTCGAAAGCATACAATATATTTATGAGCGCATTTGTAAAAATTTATACACTAACGCATTTTATCATTAATTAATCGTTACTCTTCATCTGGGCGTTATTTAGACGGTGCGTTACCCTTTTTCAGAACTAATCCCCAACATAATTTCAATTATTTTAAAATTGCTATGATCACCTAAATCTACATCTACTTACTAACCAGCAAGCCGCCTCAAAAGGCGTTTAGCAGGGGGTGTTAGGTCACCAACCGTTGACAGATAAAAAGGATATGCTCTGACGAAATTACGCCCAGCATTTAGTAAAGTCCTTTATTGTCGACGGGGGAAAAACTAATTCCCACACCTATCCGTTCGGAAATATATCTCTCTCAATTTATCGCTCCTGTCAGACCTGGAATTGTGGTAGGGCTCTGATATGATGTTCTCCGCTTTCGCTTTGAAAGATATCCATTGTCAATTGCCCAAGCATTCCAAGTCTAAAGCGCAGCCTCCGAATCTACAGCGGTTCCCACCCAAATTCGTTTAACATCTGTGTAACACTTTCTGTACGTCCGAAGCGGGTTTATTACGATTCGTGCAGCTTTCCTTTGTATTTTATTAATTTCACGAATTAAGTCTTTCTGCACCAGATCCCATACGCTCGCTGAATATTCAAGGTGTGGCCTGGCGAGTGCGAAATAGGACCTCTCTTTTACTTTCTCATCCGAAAATCCACCCACGAAACGCTTCACGAATCCAAGCTTCTTCAGGGCTCAGACAAAAATATTTCTTAAGGCCTGTTTACACGGTACATTAACACGTACGGGTCTAAAGGTATGAACGCGAGAATAAACGCCAAAATGCACCGTGTAACTTGTGCGAATGTATGCACAGAATATATACCCTGTTCAAATTTGGTTCATGCATTATATGAAACATTGAGAAGCCGTGTATATATAAAACATTTTCTCAGTATTTTAAATGCACTCATCACGGCCCAAATGCCTGACACCTATCCAACAATTAGGGTCAACAAAGGTCATCCCATCAATAAATTCACCTGGTCAGCCAGGGGTCACCGATCCCTAATTGATTACATAATTGTTAACCGAAAATTAGCCTCGAGGATAACTGATACACATGTATATAGAGGAGCAAATATATGCACCGATCATTTCCTTGTTAAGGCAAAAATACAACTATGGGCAAGGTGGAAAAAGCATAATACGGAAAAGAAACAATGTCAAGTAAAGAAAATCTTCAAAACATACCTTTTGAAAGAGAGTAGTATTCGAAAACTGTACCAACACAGGATTACACAACTGCTCGAACAGATAAAACCAGAACATGACATCAATAAGGAATGGGAAAATCTTAAGAAAGCTATTTTACAAATAGCTAATGAAGTTTTGGGCACCAGAAATAAAAAGAAACGGAAAAGAGGTTTAAAAATCTGGAACGAAGAGATAGCACAGGCCATCGAAAATAAAAACAAAGCATACAGAGAATACCTACAGAGAGAAACAGAGGAAACGAAAGAAAAATATCACAGGGTCAGAAACCGCACGAAAGCAATAATAAGGAATGCACATATGATATCATGGGATAGATTTATAAGTGGAGTAGAGGATGATATTCATGGTAGGCAAGAAATAGCATATAAACTGATGAAACAACTCAACAAATCAGAGAAAGATACTGCCCAACTAAATGTTATACCGAAGGAAGAATGGATAGAACACTATAGGAGATTATGGTATGATCCAACATTAGATGATACGATCAACACTCCAGAGGAAACAATAGGAGTAGACCCTATTGATTTGAAAGAACTAGAATGTGCTCTGAATAAGACAAAAAATAGGAAAGCTGCTGGCATAGATGGAATTGAATCAGAGCTGATAAAATATGGAGGTACATCCCTACAAATAAGAATCCTCCATCTATACAACATGTGTTGGAAAAAGCTTGAAATCCCAAAGGATTGGAATGTGGCGAAGGTTGTTTCATTGTTTAAAAAAGGAAAAAGAAATAATCCAGAGAATTACAGAGGTATAAGCCTACTAAATACTGCATACAAAATTTACAGTAGAATAATAAATACTAGACTACAAGCTATCTCTGATACCATTTTATTAGAAGAACAGGCTGGATTTAGGAAGGGAAGATCTTGCATCGACGATGTTTTTACTTTAAAACAAATAATTCAAAAACGAAGAGAGTTCAATCTGGAAACGCATCTGGCATTCATAGATTTTGAAAAAGCATTCGATCGTGTAAATAGAGAAATGTTATGGTCAGTTATGCAGAAAAGAGGGTTTCCTAGACATCTGATAAAAGCTTCCCAGAGTTTATACAGAGACACCAGCATTGTAATTGACACAGGGAAACAGATCACCCAAGAAATTATCATTAACCGTGGAGTTAGACAGGGTTGCAGCCTATCCCCAACCTTGTTTAATCTATACATAGATGACGTTCTAAGAATGTGGAAAGAGAATAATGTATCACCAGGCATAGAAATAGGACCATCTCAATACTTAAATACGATGCTGTTTGCTGACGATCAGGTTATAATACAAGATAAAGAGGACAAACTCCAGATGGCAGTACACAGACTACACGAGTTGAGCAAGCTATACAACCTGAGAATTTCAAAAAACAAAACAAAGACTATGGCATTTTTAGGAAGAAACCCGATAAGAACAAAAATTGTTATTGAGGATCAAGTCCTGGAGCAAGTGTCGCACTTCCAGTACTTAGGATGCGACATAACATATGACGAGGAAAAAGATATTATAAATAAGGTTAACACTTTCCAGAGAATATGTGGCACTATCAGAAGAACTCTAAAGAACAAAACAAGAATAGAAACACAAATAAAATTTTACAAAGTGATGGCAGTCCCTACTGTACTCTACGGATCAGAATGTTGGGTAACAAAAAAGAAGGAATTAAGGCAGATAGAATCGTCTGAAATGAAATTTTTAAGATCAGTTAAAGGTTGCACAATATTGGATAAAATAAGAAACACTCAAATAAGAGATGAACTGGGTGTCCAAGCAGTCACTGACAAATTAAAAGAATACAAACATAGATGGAAAGAACATTTACTTCGAATGCCAAATGAAAAAATTCCAAAGCAAGCAATGGAATATCAACCATTTGGCAAGAGAAGTATAGGAAGACCAAGGAAAAGATGGGGATGTGGAGCCGGAACAGGCTTAGTAGCCTAATCCTGGAAGGAAGAAGAAGAAGAAGAAGAAAGGTCATCCCGCTTTTGTGAGCAGACCCACTCGATGCTCTCGTTGATACGGTCGATTCACGAAATACAATTTTGACCTTTTTAAACGTATTTTTGGCCGATGTTGCTAAATACCAAATAAAACCAATTAAAATGTCGTCAGGAGGTTATATATCCTCTGAAATCCAACTCTGTTCCTATGAACATGTCTGCATCCTGAAATATATGCTCGATTTTTTCGCTCTTTTTTTCATGCTACGACAATTAACTACGACAAACTTGATTTCATATTTTGTTGACTGACTTTCGGTTGATTCTTTTCCACGCTTATGCTCTGGGTGGGCGAATTATACTGACATTTTGCTATAACATTGTTTTAATTTCTTTCCCTGGAGTACGCGTTTTGGAATTTTTTCCTAAGTTAATTTGTGGTTAAAATTTTTGTAATTCGTATTATCTCGGAGGCTACTTTAAGTTAAGTAGCTTCAGTCGTTTAAAAAATTCAGTAGTAATTTTTTTTGAGTCATCTGCACAGATTATGTTGATGTTAAGGATGTCTCCTATAAAAGGTAAAGAAAAGTATTATAATTTCGGATTCGAATCCTCCCAGAAATTAACCGTTACTACCGCGAACAGAGTAAACCCACTAGGCCTCGGAGCGACGTGTTGCTCAGAGTCAAACGGCGAGTCCAAATATGAACATAAAGACAAGAAAATCCCCCGAATGAAAACATTCCGACGGTCCTACGTGATCGTGGACGTTAGTTACTTCAGTACATTACATCCGCTAATATTAATTCTGATTGGGCTCCTGCTACTGCAGTTTGACTCCAGCTTCGGTAGCTAGGTCGCGTCCACCTCCGTCCTCGTCGGCTCTTGGTGGCATACGAGTGAGGGATACAGGTCGCTTTATGTGCCAACCTCACAAGTTTTCACTACCCGTCCCGTCAGTTAAGTGGGACCATGGGGTGTCTACATACTTTTGAAAACGATGGTACATTCTACGTATGAGGGAAGAATGGAAAACTTTCCGAGAAGTAATCGGCGATAACAAAATTAATCGTAATGTAAACCACCTCTGACATTTTCTGTGCAATTTATAGGGCCATCTTACGATTATTCGCGAGTGTATTGGAAATTTGTGGCTTGGCTACATAATTGACGACGTTGATTTAAATACCTATTCTATTTATCTATGGCTGATTGATAATAATCGTGAAATATTTCAAATTCGTGTCGTTATGGCGTGTTGTGAGACTTGGATGTTGACAGCAGCAGAGAAGTCAAGAGTGGAAGCATTCGAAATGTGGTGCTACCGGAGAATGATAAAGACAAAGTTGATGAAGCGAATAGGTGCTGTAGACGAATGATGAATATGAAATGGATCGACTAAGTAAGTATAATGAGGAAGTACCTAGAAAAGTGGGAGAATAGAGAAATATTCTAAAATCTTAAGGATAAGACGGGAAAATTGAGTGTGCAATAATATGAACCATTATAATCTGAATAAAACAATCTTAGAAGGACATGTGAAAGGAAAAAAATATCTCGGAAAACCCTCGAATGTGACATTTCGGATAACGGAATAATTTTTTTATATAAAGAATTATTTACTTTAAAATAGATAAAATTAAAATATCTTTATAGTTAAAAAAATCATTTTTTTATAGTCTGTCATGGAACTTTGTCAAAAAAGGTGGATTTCTGAAAAATATCTGTATTTATAGAAATTGCATTTAATATTCTGTAAATATTTGCGGGCCCTTACGGATGAAGGCACAAGCATTCTTCTACTGGACAATTCGCAGTGTGAATGTCTCGTCATCCGAAAAATCATTATCAGCCCGTTGCGTGCGAGAGGTGAGTATTTCGTGTGCGAATCTCCACGTCCGCCTTCAAAAATAATTCTGCGTACTACCTCTGGCTTTAAGCTAATCTATTTAGTGGTAACAGAGTACTTTGTTGTGTTACACCGCTAGAATTTTGTGAATTGGAGTGCTTTTAACGGCAGAGCCAAACGTGTCTTCTCTCATTTGATGCCTCATCTATGCAGTGAATAACCCAATATGGAATAATTACCAAAGTGTACCTCATCGGAATTTTTGGTTGGTAATCGAGTAAAACTCATCGGATTTCTTGTAACGATTACTTTTGCAGTAATTTGTATTTGCAACAATTACTTTTTACGAAATGCAAGTTTTATTTGTAATTTACTACTTACGTTGGAAGAGGAATCGGTACTATCGATGTAATTGTTAATTGCTCCTAATCGACGCTAACATTACAGATTTCACTGATTTTCCTAGGCCTACGTATAACTTCTAATCCTTGAGTGTCAAAATTTCCTTGCTTAGGTTCAGCCACGATTCCACTAGTGTCGTATTTTACACCCATTTGTGGTGTTACAATAGTTATCATTGTAAATATCGCGAGATAAAGTGCCTTTTTAGCTATTTCTGACACTAGAATTCCATATTTTTACTCCAATATTCGACATTAATTGCCAAGTGGTCTTTACAGTGGACAATTTTACAAGAAGTAAATATAATTTTACTGATTACTTTGAAAATCAGTAATTTATACCCGTAAATAATTACCTTTTAAATAGTAACTGCAATTGAGTCGAGTTTCTTTGTCTCAGCATTTTTCTAACACTGCTCATAGGACAAATATATGATAACGGGCAAGTGGTGGAGGGTTAATTTCACTGGTATCCGAGGAGGTGATTGATTACCAAGGAGGAATATGAAATATTTGACATCTGGTGAGACCTGCCTTCATTTTCCATTTCGCTGATTGTCATTTTGGTACCATTAGATTTGTACAGCCAGATTTAACCAGGTGAGATTCTACAGCCTATAATTAATATTTATATAACTCCCTTCATTTTGTGTAACGGAATCAATTACGTTCGAGTTTTTTTAGGTACTCCGGAAATAATCAAAAGTTCATTTCCGTGTCTGAAAACTTTGCGGTGCCCCTTCGCTTGATTAAACTGTGGTATTAACATTATAACAACGGTCGAAGTGAAGAACTTGGGAATTATGATAACTTACAATCAATCGTGGGTAACAATTATAAGGAATATTTCTGGCAGAGCCCTGATGAAGTTAAGATTCGCGAGGCGTATTGTGGGAAGATTTTCCGATGAGAAAGTAAAAGAATGGTGCTATTTTACGCTCTTCCTGTACACACCTTGAATACGCAGGAAGCATGTGGGATGCGGTACAGAAAGACATAATCTGTGAGCTGAACAAAGTACAAATAAAAGCCGCGCGATTCGTAATAGAACTGCTACGGTCGTACAGACAGCGTTACCCAGCGAATTAGCCACCGGAGACTCGGTGGCTGCGGGCTAGGCTAAGATTGTATGAACAATTGAGAATTGATATCTTAAGAGTAGGCCACTTAGTCACTGTGTAGTAGTCGTTAAGGATGAAGCTCCAACTTGGCTCACCCGCCAGGTGTGGACTACTCTAAGTCATTCGATTTCTGAAAGGGAAAAAGTTTTCTTCGATAGTAATTCATCACCAGTTAGTGAAGTACATGGCGAGAAGTGTATGGGCAACAAATACGTGCGGAAATGGTGCCGGGAGTTTTCTGATGAACGGGAAAACGTCCATGAAGAGCAGCGGTCTGGGAGGCCTAGTTTGCCGGAATCAACGGAGGCTCGAATTGACGAGATGGTGCGCAATAACCGGAAAATTACTCTTCATGAGATAAAGGAAGGTCTTAATCACCACACTCCTTAGAGCTCAAAAATTGACCCGAGCGACTAACACCTTTTTTCTCGCTTTCAAAGAACTGCTTGGGGGCCAGATATTCGAGTCAGACGAGGAAATGCAAGACTCAGTCGACAGTTGGCTGCGCGACGCGGGGGGGGGGGGGGGGAGTGGTACGACACCGGTATTAAAAAGGCTGGATACAAGGATGCAGAATGTAATAGATCATCAAGGCAACTATATAGAAAAATAGCTAATTGCTCAGCCTTTCAAATGACGTACGCAAAGTTGAGAATAAATTTATTTTCCATAAAGAAATAGGAGACCTTACATTTCAATACCCCCTGGTATCTTAGGAACCATTTTTGCCAATACGTAAAATCTTTCATGGAAGACGGAAAATATATTCCGTTTCCTGTGCTTAGAGATTAGAGCTACGGCAATTTAAAACATTCTGTTGTAATTCTGTTCGTCGATTTAATAACTCCAACGCTAGAAGTTAACTAACGAAATAGAACGCTCATTAACCACATCATGGAATACAGCACAATTTAGAACATAATCAACGGGACGATTCAGGGGTGGGATGGGTATTATTATGTGCCATTTACAACACTTGAAGAGCGTCAACCGTGCGGAAACAGTTTCCTACGCAATTTAGGTATGGGTTCCAAGTGACTTAAGTGGAGGTGTACTTAAAGGAAGCTTGTGACACCTACACTACCACCTTAAATATAGTAGCCATTTCAGTTACCAGTGCAGACACGGAAAATGAGAACATAATATTGGATCCCCTCTATATTTCCAGGTCCGACTGAAGCAATAATTTAAGAGAGATATTTTTCCGAACGGATGGATGTGTGAATTCGTTTTTCCCCAAACCATTAAGGACTTTAAAAATGCTAGTCGTTATTTCGTTAGAGCATTTTCTTTCATGTGTAAACGGCTGGTGTTCTAACACCCCCTGCCGCACGCCTTTTTAGGCGGCTTGCGGGGTAGTATGTAGATGTAAACTAAAGGCCAGCGAGTGCAACGAGGTCCGGTTCTAACATTGGCTACATTCAGCTCGTGTTCCGCTCCCGTCGGGTATTGATGTGTTCTCACTCCGAGTGCTTGAGTCAACGCGATGCATCGCCGGTTGCGAGCCATTTAGTTTCCGGCTAAATGTGTGAAAATAGTTGCCTTCATTGAGTGGAAGCCTTATTTGTGTAAAGAAAAGTGTGCTAAATCGAGCTTACAGAAGTTATATCCGCCAGGCCTACAACATCTTTCTGGATTTTGTTCGTGTGCAAAGTGTAACACATCTACACGGAATACAACTTCCATCAATAGCAATACCTGCCGTAAAACCATCCATACTGCCAAAATTTACGAAAGACATCCCGGATGGACAGAAGTAAATCGGAAGGTGAATCTCTTCAGGAAATATTTTATTTGTTCGCAGAGGTTATAAAATAACTTAATATAACGGATCAAAAAAACTAGGGAAACTATTCATAAGCCATACGATAAATTGGAAGACAGGTTAAAGTTATTCGAATCGCAGGGTAAAATATTAGAGAAATTCTTAGTCAAATATCCAAATTATAAAGTGAAAATGTGGTGCTTAAGACGCAACTTTCTGACGCACTAAACTGTTCAAATGGCCTTGAGAAACGCATGTTAGGTATTAACACGAAAATTCATGACATCCCCAGCCAATGTGATCAACATAAGGAAGTAGTAGTGAATAAAGTATGTGCTGCATTAGATGTAGAAATAAATAAAAGTCAAATTGTCTACTACTACCCGGTTAAGACGTAATCTGGTTGGGAACATGAGGAATTCAACTCCGACTTCTGAATCAGCACGTAAATGATAACCTGTTAGCTAAGTGCCAAGTAAAAATATTTTTTTCTATTCGACTCTTGACCTTGTAATCCGTACCTCCTAGTGATGTACAATCGTTTTCAATAATATGTAGACATCCACGTGTCCCGTTTTAGTGAGTTAAAATAATTTCCATACCATAGGGCTATACAATGATTACAACTACGAATGTATCTGGTTAGTTATTGAGTATTGTCGAGACTGTATGTTAGGATTTTACTCAACGAATATTTGACAGTAATTAGCCGCAAGGAAATAAAGATACAATCACTGCCAACTCCCCCACTTATTTCACCTCAGTGATATAAACTGTTTAGAAAGAAATGTGCTAATGTAGATAAAGCCATTATTTTTATAAATGTAGTATTGACTCTTGTTTACTCTATTATTTTATAAAATGAAAAGAAGAATAATTAATTCGAATTTAAACCCTCCCACATTTCACCGCAACAATCGATAACTTAATGAACATACTAAGCTATGCAGCCACAACTACGTAAGTCAGAAACGGTAAGTCACGTATGAATATGAAAAGAGGATATACCATGCCGCAAAGTCATAGTCAAGTTTTCCGGGGAGATCTAGCGGAACAAAATATCGAATTCATGCAAAGATATCTTACTGCCCACTGATTTCATTCCACTCCTTACAGCACGTGTTCCGATTCCTATTCAGTCATAATCGGGTACAAACAAATTACTATTTCGGACAGAATTATATATCTTCAAAAGTAGCAGTGGCGAATACATATGCCCCACCCTTGCGGGACCGCCCGCATCGTCTAATATTTCAGAACCTATATTGCAACTTTTGTATATCATTAGATAGCATTGTTTTGTATATGCGAATAATCACTTTGAATAAAACTATTTTAAACTTTACATGTGACTTGATTATTCCTCATTACGATAAAAGTATAGGTAGCTCAAAATATCTTTTGCGCTCCCCCTTGAGTTTTTTCAATATCCGTTACTGAAAAGTAATGAGGAGGAAAAGGATCAAAAGGAAGTAGGTGGAGGGGTTGTAGGAGGAGGCACAGACGTCAAGTCAAGAAGAATTCATCATACAGACAACCTAAATTCCCGACTTGCGTCATGTCACGATGTAAAAAAGGTTTTGGGGAAGGAAATGGGGTTAGGTAGCAGTCAGGGGAGTACATGTAAGATAAGGGAGTGACTAAAAAAAACTCATTTCCGTTCAGTAAGTCAAATTTCTTCCTTTTCTTTTTCATTATTTCCTACTTTTCGGCCGCATCTAAAATAAGCCCTTTCTCTTGGAACCGAATAATTTTAATATCGAAAAAATGATGTATGTTATTGTGTACGTTGTAAAGTTGGGTCACGGCTCCAAGCACCTTTTGCATTCGGACACACGAGTAAAGATGTTCCTCCCAGTGTGGCCGATATACACCCCCTCAAGTGGGTCACATCATAGTTTGTACTTGCCGCTGAGCCCGAAAGAAAACACTCCGACTGCCCAACGTGAGCGTGAGTTTCCTCAGTGCATTGTATCCGCTAGTGTTTTTGCCCCGGGAGTTCGACTCCCATTTCGTTAGCCTGGCTGTATCCGCGTCTGACCTCGTCGGCGACGTAAAGGCAAAGGAAGCAGCTTGCATTGAGTGCCAACCCTGCAAAGTGGTCATCGACTCGGCCCCATCAATAAAATGACACAGGTGGGTGTCTGCATATTATTGAAAACGATAAAACTTGTTTACATTAAGGAGACCCTTTGTGCTGGTAGAAAGGTGGGGTGGCGCAGAATGATAAGCACTTTAAGTATCTTTGGATTCGCGGAGGTAAACTTTATTTGAGAAAAGTAGAAAAGGAGCCAGCAATTGTAGTTAGCATCATGGATGATGTAAAACATCTTTGATCATCTATTGCGACATTAACTATCTGCACGGCTTTGAAATTATAACACTGAATTTAAACAACGTTCATGTGTCGAGAACCAAGTGACGAGTCAAGACTCTCAAACTTAATCTGAGAAATTTTACGGCGGTAAAGTTCTTAAGTAGGTTTTCTAACTATTCCCATTGATATTCAGTAAACATAAGAGGGGCAGATGAAGCGAAGTATCTAGGAGTTACGATAACATCGAGGCTATCATGGGAAACACGCACAGGAAATATATATTTACTGCTTAGTCCAGAAGAAGCTGGTGTTCGTCCAGATTATTGTGGGAATATTTTAGTATGAAAAGTAAAAGAGAGGTGCTATTTCGCTCTCGTCCGACCACACCTTGAATATGAAACGAGCGTATGGGATACAGTGCACAAATACTTAATCCGTGAGCTTATTGAATTGCAAAGAAAAGCTTCGTAATTCTCCAAAATATGGCCGATACACAGATGTTAAACGAATCTGGTTTGAAGCCGCTGGAGACTCTGAGAGTACGCGCAAAGCTTATGTTACTTGAGCAATTGAGAATGGAAATCCATCTAAGCGACACGTAGAATATCTTAATAGAGCCCCACTACATTCCCATGTCCGACAGAAGCGATGATTTTAGAGAGGTATATTTGGGGAACAGATAGTCGTGGGTATTGTTTACCCTCGCACGATGAAGGACTTGAATAGAAGCCAGGAGTAATTCCGTTGTAGTATCTCCTTTTTATGTGTAAACGGCGACTCTCATTAAGTACACCACCTGCCACAGGCCTATTGAGGCGGCTTGTAGGTCAGCACTCGGATTAAAACTCTCTGAAGGCCGTAAATTTACTCAGTGCATTCCATCCGCTAATCTTCAATGTGATGGGTCTTTTGCTTGGATGGAGTTTGACTCTGGCTACGATATCTCAGTCGCGTCCGTATCCGTCCTCGTCGGCTCTTGGTGCTTCATGTGCCAGCCTTCCAAGTTTTCACCGACCCTGCCACATCGGTTAAGGGAGACTCGCGTATTTATATTCATCATCGAAAACGATAGAATCCATATTAGGATTTGGAAAATAATAAAGGGTAATATAATAAAGGGAAAGTCGAAGGCACCTATTGACAGGGTTGGGATAAATACAAGCCGAGGAGTATTTGGAATGCGAATTACAAAAAATCTTCGACTTGGGTATTTGAAAAACAACCTAAAAAATAGTATTAAACTATGCCACCTACTAAAAAGTAGTATCCTATAGTAAAATAATTATTTAAAATACCAAATATCTTTGTAATGACAGCGGCGCAGCGAGAGGGGTGGGGTTTGGGGGATAAAACCCCCCCAGAGCTCAGAGAAATTTTAAGTTAAATCTATTTTACTTAATTGGATTGATATTGTTTATAGAATAGTGTGAGGATTGACAAAATATCCCTCAGAAGGCCGTAAAACTCAACATTTTGAACCATTTATCTCAACTTTTTTCTTGCGGAGGGCCCACAAACCTACCGCTTACCCTGGAGGGTATACCACACCCCCGGGCACCCCAGTATTAGTAACCTTCCTTTGCACATAATGGTTAGCACAAATTTTAAGAAATCGATTTTATTGAAAATGAAGCAATATTTGAAACATAACGTCATAGGAGTGATATCGGAGCTACTTCAAATATAAATTAACATTTTTATTTTTTATTTTAAAATGGGAAAATACCAAAAATGTATGTCTGAAATGCAGAAGTCAAGATACAATCAGGTCGTGTACTTGAAATATCAAACACGTATTACAAATGTATATAAAATATGTACGTATTTTAAAATACTTTTATTTGAAATAATGCCCACCACTGCCTATAAAACTGTGAGTAGCCTTTTCACGGAATGGAGTAAAACATTTCATACCCTAATCGACTGGTATAGAAATATTTTGACAGCAGAAGAAAACTTAGCTCAAAAATTATCGAAGAGGAAATTGGGTTAAACAAGGATGACACGGGAGCCAGCATCTGAAGATCGGAAATTGACGTTGCAATGAGAGACCTGCGAAAGAATAAGGCCCCAAAAAGAAATGAAAATCCAGCAGAGATAATCAAAAATGCAGGAGAGAAGTTCTTGGCTCAACTGAATAAAACTATTTGCGGTATGCACTCAACAAGAGATTTACCTAGTGACTTCGAGATGAACTTTCCTAGACCATAAAAGAAAAGTGGAGAATAGCGAAGATTTCAGAACCAGAAACCTTACGACAAATGTGTCGACTATACCGACTAGACCGACTCATGAACAGGAGAACAGAACGAAGATCAGAAGAATTCCTGGATGAGGAACAATTCGGATTTAGGAAAAGCAAGGGCATAAGAGAAGCGATTTTGGCTGCTCTAGGCTGCTCACGGACAAGAGAATAGAAAAGAATAACACGAATTTCATAGCATTTTTCGATCTACAAAAGGCATTTGATAACATGGAATGGAATTCAATGCTTAGAATTCATAAAGAATTTTGGAATGCTGTAAAATAATCGTAGAATCACTCACAGGTTGTATAAGAACCAAGTAGCTGTGGTATAATGCGGACCCAACTGTGCAGAGGCGAGAATTGGAAAAGAAGTGAGACAAGGGAGTGCCCGGTCATCCCTAATTTCTAATGTTTACATAGAGGAGGCCATCAATTAAATCAAGGAGAGGGCCATGGGTGTCAACATTCACGGAGAAAGAATTAGTATTCTGCTATAGGCTGACGACCGAGGCGTCATAGTAGAGACAAAGAATGATTCGAAGAAGACTGACAAATATGGAAAGGACAATGGCAAGATATCAGTTGAAAATCAATAAAAAGAAGACTAAAATATTAGTGTGCAGCCAAAGAGAGTGGTCTAGAACAAATAATAGCCTAGGAAAGAAAAAGCTAGAAGAAGTGAAAGAGTTTTGTCACCTAAAATAGCCAAATTACCAAAGATGTACGACGCTCGAAACAAATAGCAGAACAGCACAGACGAAGACAGCTTACTACAAAAAGAAGAATCTCCTAACAGCCTAGAATATAAGCATAGAACTGAGGGTACAGTTCAACAATCAAGGGAGGGGAGAATGCTAGAGATAAACGGATGGACCGATTAAGCAATGAGGAAGTGCTAAGAAGAATGGGAGAAAAGAAAAGACTTTTAAAATCCCTAAGGAGAAGACGGGAATACTAACATGTACGCATTATGAGGCATGATTGCCTGATGAAAACAATCATAGAAGGACAGGTGTAAGGGAAGAGGGGCAAGGGACGGCCTCGAAAAACACGCATGGGACAGGATATTAAAGGATGTATAAGAGAAGAAATACGTCGCTATGAAAAGGTAAGCGGATGGGAGAGGAGAATGGAGAACGGCGTCAAACCAATCGTAAAGTTGTTGACTTGTGATGAAGATAAACAGACTCACTGCCTGAAAAATAATTAAGTGCCACAAATCTCTATGAATTTCTTCAAATAATGAGATCTTTAATACCAAACTCCCGTATAATTCACTTAACCGATCGTCAAAAATCTATATGAAAAAATCAAACTAATACTTCTTTGGAAAAAAAACGCCAAAAACATAAAATTCATTTGACGATTATTTCGCAGGCTCATACACGCCGGCGGTAACTCTTAGAAATTGTTAACGGAAAGCTAGACAAATTGAATCCTGCATTGCAAAAGGTAAAATCATTTCAATATCGCACCTCTCCATAATAGACTTATTTAAATATTTTTAAAATGCAAACACTTACTATTTAAAGTCACCTACGAAAATAGCTACTTCCTATCATGAATACAATTAACTCTGATTTCTTATGGATCGCCGACTTAGGAATAAGCGTCACTAAGTGCCGCGCCAGTAATATACCTGATTATTGGTACCATAAAACTCAATTGGTATCGAAAGCATAGTAAAAAATCGTCTATGTCATAATTATCACGCCAGAAGAAATTATGTTTACCATACTATTTAGGGCTTTCATAGCCTGTTGCTAAAAATTCACGCAAAAATGAAAAGAAGATCGTTACATGGGAATATTTAAAGATACATAAAATATTTTTCAAAAGTGAGGAATATTGACTTACCATATATTCCCAGGCTTCCCCATCCATGGAATGTCATCGCAACTCCCCGCCAAACCCCACACATTTCACGGAATAGATTCGCCACCCCAATATTACTCGAAAACCTGAAAAGAATGAAAACACATCAGAGGATGAAAATATGGAAACACAAAAGGAAAATAGTTAACTGAAGGATTGTTTAAGGATGATAGTGCAACGTGATGCTACAACAGGAGTTCATGCTAATGACCTCGAAAAAAGTGGAAGAAAGGAAATACCGAATGAGTGGTTTTATATCCAATGTCGATCGCAAATATTTTCCAAGTAGTTAATGTAGAGAAAGCATTGGTCATCACACTCAAGTACTAATTATTAGAGAGGGGTAACACAATTATTAATTAAGGCACAGTCGATTAAATGTAAAAAATAGAGCATGTTTGCTACATCGTAACTGAATTGGCGGAGCACAACTACGTAGACCTAAATATCGTAAATAATTTTGAAAAACCTTTTCACAAACTACTAATATATTAACTCATTGTAGGGTCAGCATAAAAAGTAATGCATGAAGGTACAATGAGGGTTGATGACTAGCAACTGAAGCCATTGACACTTTTGACACGATAGTGCGCTCATAATCACTAAGGAAAAAGTGTGGCAGGTATGATACACTAATAAGGAACTACAT
Organism: Ischnura elegans; assembly: GCF_921293095.1. Classification (NCBI taxonomy): domain Eukaryota; kingdom Metazoa; phylum Arthropoda; class Insecta; order Odonata; family Coenagrionidae; genus Ischnura; species Ischnura elegans. The sequence continues at coordinate 129,562,012 of NC_060248.1, read as the reverse complement.
TTAGCACCCCGCATTAACGGCCACAGCGATTCCACATTCAGCTGTATGATCTACGTAAAAACGTAAGAGCAAGTTACCGCAGTACTAAAATTAAGTTACCGGAGAGCAAAAGAGAACATAGGTCCAGGAAAGCAAACGTTGTATTTGATAATAATATTGATTGAAGGTGAAACACGACAAAAAAAACAGAACTACTCACAGGTCACCAACACTAGTCAAATGCAGAGTCTAGATCGAAATGCAATTACACAGAAGTAACACGTCTTACACTCGTAAACTATTACATACGAACATGTCAGAGGAGGATCAAACCAGTTAATTAATGCAGTAATGCTCACATTAAATCTCTTCGGCAGAAAATGGACAATGAAACCTGGTCTACAGCCGAAACACTTATCACAGAAGAAGCTATTTTCATACGAAATTCAGTGTTGAGAAGACTACGTGGATTTGAAACGGAGTTGAAAATGTTACCCTATCACACACTTTCTTGGAAACACTATGCAAATTTTAACACTAACAAATTCCTCACGTAGAATTTTATGCAGAATCGTGAAGACGGGTGTAGTAATAAAAATTGGTTTTTCAAAATGATTGTAAATCTTACAACGATTACTTAACAAATCAGAATAAATTGTATTTGCGGTTAATCTTCGACTCAAGAATTGAGAATACTCTAATAATGATAAGGAAAGTATCACCAAAAGAATGGGTTAGACACTCACCTCTTATCCCCAAGACAGCTTGCCGCGAAGTGAAGTCCATTCTGATACTCTCAGCCGAATGACGTATTGCTGTGACGTCACGATGTACTCCGATCGATTTATTTTTCAACCAATGAGAATCATTAAAGCCACTGAAAATCGTATGTTATACTATTCGAACCTTTATTAATTAAACTGAATTTATAAATAGTTGTGTTACATATAATTATAAAAAATATATCCCCTTTTTTCGAGGGAAAAAAGATTTAAAAGTTGCGCTGTATACGTATAGGAAAATGTCGTAATCAGCCAACGGTCACAGTACACGTGGAACAATATTCCAGAATGTTCCAAACATATACGAAGGTCGGTTTGAGTGCAAAAGACGTCATCGAACAGTCACAGCTCGAACAGTCAAACGATCTCTTAAAGTCTCCATTCAACTGTTACATCCAATCCAGCACTCCCCCACCCCTCCTCCGCAACACGCCCTCATTCCCTCACCAACCGCCATTTCGATGAAATCGTATTTGTGCAAGTTTAAAACATTTCTTTGGACTGTTTCAATCGTTTCGTCGTTCATTGAAGTCACAGTTTCATTCCGAAGGAACGAGGATATGGTGAGCGATACAGGAGATCTATCAACAGATATACGAGGAAAATAAGCAGCGGTGTAGACTAAGGTACGTGTTAAAATGTAATTGACATGATAGAGTTATAATGTACAATTGATATAAATATAATTATGGTGTGTTCGAGAATACACGATAGCAAAAATATCCGTCTCTAACATGGCTTAGCATGTAGAATGATAGCCTATAAAAGAGAATAGCAGAGATTGCGAATTGATAAAGCGGAGTTTTGGAATTATAAGAACATTAATAAATGCATTATGCGGTAAGGGCAAACTCTAAGTACAACGGTGTTCGCATTTGTGCATGAAAATGCTCCCCTGTAAAATACACTTAATGGCAATCACCACTTCTGTTTCGTGTGGCCATCGATGTATGAAGCCAATGCGGATTTAATTACAAAGACCTCAAAATTGCAGGAGGTTAACTATACGTGGCTTGCATTAAATTCAAGACTGGTACTAATCGATCACTGGTAATACCATCTATTTCTCCTTCGCATCGACGTGGTATATTGGTGATAACATATTATATTCTATAACATGGATATAATTGTACTGATTTCCTATATTAATTTCAGCTGCGTGAGTATTATTTGTTGTTTTCATAATACCCCTCCTACATTCAATCTCGCATATGATCCAAGTGAATTATCTCTTATCTAATGAATAGTACAAGCGTAATCATAAAAACCTCATAACTGTCTCACTAGAGCTTTCATTGGCAGGAAGTATCAAAATTCTAATGGCATGTATGTAAGTACCAATGAAATATGCAATAATAAAAGACCATGCAGTATGAATAATTATTATATGAGTATTTCAAGTGAACGTTATTGGAATGAAGACTCACGGATGAAATACAATAAGAACCTAATATTTTTTTCTGTTTATTCGCAGATTCGTTTCCTTGAAAATTCAAAAACTGTAGCAATTGCAGGTATGAGTACGCTGATTCCACTGTCGTAATACGAAATGTAATCCAAAGTGATTTATTACGGGCAGCAGTGAAGCCTGCGTTATCAACTCAATATATAATTTTCCTTTGAAAGGTGAGAAATAAATAAAAATACAAGGATCTTCTGATGGATACAATTTCTCTCTACATGAGTGGTCATCGACGTCGATTCGTTCTTGAGGTAAGTAATTTCATTTTATCATCAGAATTGAACAGTTTTCATGAAAAAAATAGCTTGCAGTAACTTATTTGCCTTATAATATTATTTAGTTACCATAAGAGACAAATCTGCAACTAAAAGCTGTGCGTATTGAAGTTCCTGAGGTTCTTTACCCTTTAACGATCGAAGTTACTTCATTTTTTGACATTATAATGCGTGCAGAATGCAAAAGAAGTGGTCGCGATGATAGGAGGAGAAGACTCCCTACCTTTCGATTCGATGGCATGTACATCGGCGGCTCAGCTCAGCTGTCCATCGGCGATTCCACAAAATACACACATTCACTGACACTTCACAATCAACACACAACTGACCATGAATTTCTCCATCCAAACTTGACACTTTCTCTTCACTGTATAGCAAGATGAGCACTGCCTTCTGCCAGTGGTTAACACAGTAGAAATATTCACATTATTTCCTTGGGACTACGGAGCAGACGGCTTGAAAGGTAGCGATGGAAGCTTTTTTAATTCTGTATCCAATCGGCTGATAAATTGTATCATTCACTCCTTTCACATTAAACCTGGAAAATAAGTAGTTGTTATAAAACTATAACCCAAAAAATAATTGCACCGACGACACTATACATCCAATTATAGCAAAGAAGGAATGGTCACACCGGAAATGCATTCAATGCATAGAAATTTTAGCAATTCTTTAAAGCCTGTTTCTGTGATAGATAAGCTATTGTAAGTCCTTGTTTATCTCTGAACATTTTTATGAAGGGAAGCTTGTGCGAAATAAGTCAGTGAAACAAATTAAAATATATACTATATCCTGATCATACTTTCGTAAAATATGGGTGGTTAAGATGTAAATTTTCACGTACTTTTTCGGCTCATGCATTCCTATATATAATTTCACATAGTATTTTATCGCATAACCAGCCCCTGATACATAAATTACGGAATCAAACCCCAAAAATCCGGTTTGAAAAAATTACTTTTCTTTTGACTACCTATATTTCAATTCCAAAAGGTTTATTGTAATTTTGTACCTAACGTGCAAAACGTAATGATTTAATATGCACAAAGATAACTGAATAAAATTTAAGAGAATAAGACATACCTCCACTCTTCTGCAAACAGACCATCCATCTCTCAACACCAAACGAACAGCTGTGAGACTCGGAATTCACTTTAACGGAATGATGACTACGAGGAAAAACCGAAAGCGGTGCTCTGTTTCTTACTCATTGCTATTGGAGGATGGGGGATTGCTAAGGAATGTAGGGTGTGTGCCTGGCATGAATATCCCAAGGCAGAGTCAACAAGTGTTGAACTGAATTTGAGTCGCAGAGAATCAGGAGTTTTGACGGGTGAGTTTCGGTATGGACGTTCGTCGTTGGGCCCCATAGCACAGCAGGGATTGAGTTGGTGGTTAAGGAGAGATATGGAAAGACGGTCGGAGAGGACGAGGGAGGGGAAAGAGACTCAGGGTGCCACCCTCTACACATTAAAGCCATTAATTCAATTTAAAGATTGCAATATCACTGCATAAATTCGCTGATTAGTGTTCTATTAAATTTACTCTGGCTATTTTAACATCTCGAGTAGAATCATCAGAACAAGTTGTAAACAATTCATGTGTAAAATTACGACGAGAAATTATTTTCGCATTCCTCGATCCAAACTAAAACAAATTAAATTGTACTTCTTTCTTTGCGTCGTTTAGGAATCACGATGTATCCCATCAGAGATCTTGATTTCCCCTGGTTCTTCACGGAAGGCCAGCTTTTATGACCTGGAGGTATGATTTAGATTGCAAAGGTTTTCTTTGCGAAAGGAAAGTAAACAATTTTCATCGTTGTTCATAGCAAAAAATAAATGTTGATGCGCAGAACCAGTGTGGGGTTTAGAATTGAATCTCAGCATATTCACTCCACCAAAAGTTTGTCGTAGGGTGTCTCACTTTACGAATGCATACGTGTATACGAGCTTAACATTTCTGTGGCAGCGGAATTCAAATATCTGGGAGTTAAGATAAAAGTAAGCCAATTATGGTCTTCATACACGGTAAATACTGTTGAAATTTGGATTTCCCATGATACACTTTTGCCAATTAGCAGGTCACACTTCATTACTCCCCTCTTTCTCAGTCTCAGAAGCCAAACAGCCAGTCACCTAGGAGGACCTACTTCGGCTCCGTCTCCTTATGGCTAGCCTGTACCCCAAGGAGAGGACACCGGTATCAAAAGGTCTCGAGAGCGCGGATCGCGACGATCCGGAGAACTACGTTCAGTCAACGTTTTCCTGGAACCAGCAGAGAATTGGGAAGATTAGCAGATGAGCAAAAAATTCCTATATCTAACATTCTACGCTAAATAATCTTTGTTGACGCCCATTACATCTGAGCACTCACGTCATCATCATTATATTCAAATCAAAGTGATTTCTTCACACCTGATTTTAATTATCTTTCTTTTATCATTCTTCAATATAATGCGATCAATTTTACCATTTTGGAAAAAAACATTAATTCTGGATTCACGAATAATTTTGTTTTACTATTGCAACGAGATGCAGCAAACAAACCTCAAACTCTCAGATCATATATAGTGGGCAGTGCTGCTGCGCTTACTGACATTGAACTTTATCTCTGTTATTTAGGTTAAATGTCTCACGTTTCTTGTATTTCCCGATGATATTAATAATATGCTATGATTGTATTTTAATAATTTTTTATGATATTGGCATATAATTCGATAGTGATATTAATTTACTATGTTTTTTGTACTTTTTAAGATATTATAACGGTGGTTTCATGGAGAGCCTTGCGTAGTAACCGTCGAGAGCGTTGGCAACGGAGGTTATTGACGAGGAGAGAAGAATGAACAAGAAGGGATTGAGGAAAATTGTGTTTAGAGTGACTTTAATGAAATTGTGTGTTTGTTAATATATCGGGAATAAATGTTCTTTCTAGTGTCTAGAAGTAAGTATATTTTTTCCACCCACGTACGTTACAACATGTTTAATTAAATGATAATAGATATAATGACCACCACAGAGCTAGGTTTTTTCATTTCTTTAGTTGCACTGTCCTAGTGGCCTATTTCAAAATGGGTTGAAGAAGTACAATACTTACTCAGGTGTAGTGGGGTTGAAAAGGAGGGAGGAAGGGGTAGGGGCGCAATCCTTTTGGCAGGAGATTCCTAAGGTAAATATTTAGGAATTAGTTTTGATGGATTAATATTAATAGTTGTTCGTGCTGCTTGGGAGAGACATGAAATTTCCGAGCGGTAGTTCGAAAGAATAATCTCTTAACACTATTGATCCGAGGCGAAACCTTACCCTACCCCACCAGTGCTAGCAAGGCTTTTGATAGGCTGCTACGTCTTCGTCACTTACGAATGATCACCCGTCAAATAAGGCGATGCTTCTCATCTACATTTCCATCACTAATGTGTTTTGGTTCGCCCTCCCATTCGTCTTCTCTCCTCTGGAGAAAGGACAATGGGACACGACTCACTCTATGTTCGATTGCTGGTCAGAAAATATCAATCTATGACCCACAACTATTTCCGTTTACTGAAAAGAACAATAATCATTCAGAATTACTCCCTTGCGGAGAAGTAGCGAGAGGTTAGCAGGCTGTCGTTTCTTTTCTTCCAATCTGTGTTTCTCACTTATAAATTTTCTTTTCCGATTTTCACTCACTCTTACAAGTCCAGAGTTAAAAAGATGGTATGTACCTTCATTTCAGATTCTGACGTTCGACCGTTACCGCAGGGATAATAATAACTTGCATATGACGATTTTCCAACCCCAACTAAAAACAAGGTTCATTGGTCAACGCCCGGTATGGCAAACAGGGAATTTCCATTCCGGTCACAGGATCATGAAGGTCTTACGAATGCAACTATTACGGAAGACATCAGCTGCACGGTGGAAACAGAAATTGTCGGCGCTGCTCCAATTGCTGAAGCATTGTTCTCGGAATGAGTGCCGACAGCCTAACCGGTCTTCTACTCTCATTCGAGCTTCCAGAATCACGGCCCAGCGATAAATGTCTGAGTAGTGTATGTGAAAATTGTGCTAGCAATATTATGAGCGGTGCTCTCGGTGACAACGCCGAAACAAATCAAAGTTTCTCGGATAAGTGCGAGTGCGATTAAGCACGACTCCTGGATTACCTACCATGAATGTAAGTACGTGACATATGATAAATCCCTGAGCCTGACATTTTTCAAAGTAACTTTGAATTACGGAGTTATTTTCATAGAAGGTAGCAAGCAATTCCATCACTAAGCTTTCCTTTACATTAATTCCTGTAAATCTGTTCTCTATCCACCATCTTGAAATTGGAATCGATAAATGACGAAATGAAATGGCAATCCTCCATTCTACGTGCAGGTCGGGAGGGCCGTGACAGTATCCAAATCTCATACGATCGTCCGTGTGAAGCGGACATCTTTTCCTCCATTCTTCTCTTTCTCTCCCTCTTTACACCTTCCAGGGTATAACAGGAAGAGCACAGTACTGAAAGGATATTCAGCAGTAATCCTACTGCCATGAAACACCTACTAATCTTCGAAGTTACTACTAAGATGAGAAGTTAGCAGAGGTTTGCGTTTTTACAACAACTCTGTTAATTTTTGTGGTATAAATAATTTGTTTTCTGCAAACTGCTAATAACAAATGTGGCTTCTTTATATCAAATTTTCAAGTTACAGGAACGAAAACTACGGGAATTCCAAGCGCTCAAAGTTGGGCGACTTGATTTTACGCGCAAAAATCGGGTACTTTTGTGAGGAAAAATTAAGTACAGGAATTACTATGAAGCCAGAAGAAATACTACTACATGATGCAACGTAGAAATAAATTCTCATTCGTATGCTTTTTGCTGCATTGTAATTGATTGCTTCGTTTAGACGCTAGAGCTCCTCAAACTCGGGTATCTTGCTTTTATTTACAGACAGAGGTTCCTTCCGGATGACTGGATCTTCGCTCGCGTCGCGTCGCTGGCACTTCTGCACTTTCTTGAATCGGAAGGTTCAAGAGAGAACATCCGGGGGCAGGGGAGTTCATCTAGGGTGCGTTCCGAATCACGCATCATGTGCATCGATGCGCATCAGGCCGTTCCGAATCAGGCATCGACGCGCATTGATGCGGCCCTGCATCGAGCATATTTTGAGGTTTCGGAAGCATCAACTCGCATCGGCTCGCATCAGAAATTCTTGATGCAGTTGATGCAAAGGCGAAAATGGGCGCAACCTTTAAAATTGTGACTGTGCGTTTGGTGTTTGCATTGGGTGTTTACACGACTCTATTGTGCTTCTACGATCAGAGGAAAGAGTTGAAGGAATTATAGTTATTAGTTTTTTAAATAATTAGTCCATATAGAATGGGGAAATGTATATCCGATGCGTAGAAGTGTGCGTGTATGTAACGTGTTTACAACCGTTATTAATTTCATTTATGGTTAAAATGCAAAATACGATACATAATTTCTCACATTGAAAAACAGGCGTGGTATTTTTAACCGTAATTTTGCTTCTCTACACTAACTTGTAGAAAACTTTCGGCACTTTAACGTTATATTGAGATAGTATTAGTTGAAAAGCTACATCAGGGAGTGTTTATAGCACAGAGACTGTGGTTTATGGTATAATAGTATCTTCAAAATAACTATATAATACTTTGTTCGTCGGAATATTAGAATTGCTTACGCAATGCAGAATCTCACTGGTCTATCATTTGAAGGCATATATGTTGCAAATTATTGCTATTTTGCCAAACGTTTATTAGCTATTTAATATGCGAAACTATACATTCATTGCAAGTGAACTGCTCGGTAGGTACGAAAATTATTTTCCCCCTGCTAAAGAGATTAGTTCACGTTATGGTACCACAAGTAAAGGGACATTCAGGGTAGTAATGCCGTGATAAATAACATCATCAATTAGTTTATTTATGCATTTTATGCTAGGATCATGGATGTGTGCTTGATTTACAGTGATGTGTGCTTGAAGAACCCCATTGAGTTGATTGAGTATTCAGTGCAGTTATTTTTTTGTATTTTATATGTATTTTATATATATTTTAAAAATTGTGTAGCATTGTAGGACTAAATGAGACTCCTTACTTTTAATAAAGAAAACAAAAACCTTTCTTGTGCAGTCATCAGTGAAGGATAGCATATATTTTACACAAATAGTATACATATATTTTCACCTATAACACCATCAGACCACACAATTCTGAGAGGATCAGACTTAATTTATTACATACTGCATCCATTCTAGCACTTATCTCGAATCATTTCTTTGCTAACTTGCCATAAACATATGCTATACAAGGCTGAAATTAATTATTAGGGGGACAATCCACACCACTGACAACCACATTATAACCTGCACGTTACTCTGTCACAAGTCTGCTACTCTTGCGCCACAGACTTAGTAAGCAGTCCTCTACTACTTTGACAGTCAATCCTACGTAACAAGTTGCATTACTTTTACTTTCTGAATTATATCGTTTCTATCTTGACAACATATGCTATTTCTTCAAAACTAGCGGCTAGATCACTCCTTTTATTTCCAACGATCTGGCACCAAAAAAGCTGTACCCAGATTCATTAAACAAGACAGCTGTGTGTTTTTAACTAGCTCGTTTACAGACTTGCTTGCATTGGTTGATAAATTTGTAACATTTTGATCTGGAGTATAGCACTTTACAGTGTGGGAACATGGGCACTTAGGAAGGAGAATGGGAGAGACTGGAGGTGTTCGAGATGTGGGTAAGGAGAAAGTGAAGTGGACTGAGAGAAGAAGGAAAGACAAAGTGCGAGACATGTTGAGTGAGGAGAGGCAACTTCTGGATGGAATTCGAAGGAGACAGGAGGTATGGATTAGGTGAGTACTGAGCTGGGAGTGGATGTTGAAAACACTATTAGAGGATAGAATGTTGGGTAAACAAAGGAGAGAATAGGATTTTTAGATAGCATGAAAAGGGTGAAGTTGTGAATTCAGGAGGGAAGTCCATGAGGGCAGGGGGGACTTTTGGAATGCTCCATGCAAACCTACCTGAGATTTACAATTCACTACGCTTCCCCGTTGACCGTTTTTCGAGTTGGCTGCACAAATTCCCGTCAATTCGCTCAGTCTATCACTATTTTAAGTAAATATGAGTTGCAAGTTACGGCTTGGAACTTTCGAACGATCGTTATGAATATAATGAAGTGTTAACACGTTCCGGACGGATGACGAAGATTCTCGTCATTTAGGCGCGTCAACCTAAACAATTTTAAAGCGTACCTACAATACGTATTCGTTAGTACGTTTTCAGTTGTTGTTCATTATTCATAATGAATTGATGCATCATAACGTTTGATTGGGTAAAGTTATATTCTAAACATTAGCTTTTTAACCATGTTTAAAACAAAGGCATTACGCCCTAATAGGCCATATTTCCCAGAATCGGCGTTCCTAGGAATTTAAATACTCCGGTACGCAACGTGTTAATATACGTATCAATCATTGGCGGCGCGTGCGTATACGCATGTAAGCAAGTGCACACCCAAAGATGAATAAATTATAAAAGAAAACTCTTCCTTTGCAACGCGAAGGATAAAAGTACTGTCTGCATGTGCAAGAAACATGAGCCTCCGAACGCTACAGCTATCTCCTTTTCGAATTCACCGCTCTACAAGTGTGCGATCCCGTGGCATCATGCCGGGCGCATTTTCGGTCTGTGCGATCGCTTGAGGGAGCTCTGGCGAGAGATATTTTTATCACATTTTGCGCCTGCTTGCGCTTTTTGACAATAATGCCCTTTTTATTCCATGAAGTTAACAAACGAGAGCCGTTGAGACGCGGGCCTGAGGGCATTTCCTTAGACGACGCGACGCCTGGAACATCGGGATAAATTACGCCAGAGAAGAAATATTTTTAATTTTAACTATTGTAGTTTTGTACGGTATACATTTTTATTAATATTTATGGTATGCTTATTACGTGGCTTACAATGTTTTACATTTTTATATCGAAAAGGAAATCATGTCGCATTCAGAGATATTCAAGGTACCGGCGGTAAATCGCATGATTTTGTAATAATTGCTGCGGAAGAAAAAGACTATAGATTATTTATTAAATGCGTAGAACATAAATTAGGATTTGGAAGTTGTAATGAAGATACCTGAAAGGACATCAGGAAAATTGTGATGCAATTTAAAAGTAATTTTGATAGTGGAAACAGTGCTCCAGAAAATATGACAGAATTTGTTAGATGTGTACAGTCTCTTTTGAAGGATATATCGACAGTAGAACTTTGTTTTGCAAGCCAGATGCCAAGCTCTGGGAAGAAAGATGCGGCTGCAATTATAAAAGACATAACTGAAAACATACCAAAGAGAGCTACCAACTATAAGAAGGCTTAATTGTCTTCACCTTTGATTCCAATACCATATTCATCATTAGAAAGCTTTCTCGAAGACGAAAGTTAGGGGATAACTGTGAAAGAAGTGCAAAAGATAGAGGCGCAGATCTCTCGACTGATGCCCTTGGTCTTCGAAATAAACGGGAGGAAATTGTACATAGTATCAGAATTTTGACGTTAAAAGAATCCTGACATTTCATCAGGCATTACTGGAGTATTCATCAGGCATTACTGGAGTAGAGGTGGAATTATTTCAATGGTTTGGAGCAATTATTAGCGCACTTTCCTGTGGTTTCTCCATAAGTACAAGTGAATATGATAAATGTGCTCAAAAAACAGAAAAAATATACATGCGTCATACTCATGGTATTATATTCCTTTCACGGTACATGAAATCTAATTCATGAGCCAAATTGATTGTTTGCCCCCATTGCATTGCATTGCATTAGTTCACATTGGAATGCTTTCCGCAGAGGCCCAAGAAGCAAGCATATTCGGAAAGTCAAAGAAAATCTCGCGCTAAAATACTTAAGAAAGGACACAATGAGAGATGTTTTTAACCGACTAATAGTCACATCTGATCCTTATGTTTCCAGTATTAGTTCTTTGCACCCAAGGCATTGTTATTCCCTCTTGATGTATGTCAGACAGCTTCTCAGGGAACCAATATTACCTGTACTTAATGAAATGAGTAATGTTAAAGAGATGGAGGATGCAGAGTCGGTAAATTTCGGAGATGAAGGGAATTGGGAGAGTAATAATGATGGAGGTGACTAATATTCCGCAGTTCACATTCTGTGAAAAACGATTTTATGTGCAAATCCTGTGTTTAGGAGTATATTTATAACGTAATTAGTTAATTAATTTAAGAAAAGCTCATTACTATAGATTTTTAATGATTTTCTGCAATTTTTCTAAGTGTTGAGTAACACGAAATTATTTTGTAAATTAAATTTTAAATCATTTTTCATAAAAAACCACCTTGAAAAAACCTATGATAGCGTTATTTTGTATTTTTGTCTATAATTTGGCAATTCTGAATGTTTTCACAACAAAAGCTCTAAGTTTTTGGGGAAAATAATTTTGTCCCGCTAGATTCGCAATAGGGTAGTTTCCTTCATCAAAGAAAATGAAAGGCATTGATTGCGATTCGTTACCCACCATTAGTGTATTCATAATACAAATTATTTGGTTTTTGAAATATCGGTTTAGACGAATGGCAAGGGTCAAATTTTATCCTCATTTGAAAAAGGCCAGATTGGCGCCCATGCGATTCCACTCCGCATGACGTCACAGGGACCTAGTTTCTACACGAGAGGATAGGAGTTATGCATCGTCTGAGGTTACCAATGCAAGCATGAGGCACAGAGCTCAGGGAAACATGTCTTAATAATCACCTATTAAAACTGGCTAATGTCGGAAAGTTTTCTTCGTTTGATAAGGTATTAATAAACCTTTTTTAAGCCAAGCGCTACCGTTCAGCAAGGTACTCAGCTATCCGCTAGGATCCTGCGACGTATCAGAGCTAAGCCTCGCCTCAAGGTCACTTCACCGGGCGGGAGGGGGAACCAGAAATACGACGTACGGAGATATTTCCCGACATTCATACTTAAGCGTCGCGTTTTCGCGCGCTTGAAAATTTTCACTTTTCATTTAATCGCGAAAAATAGATTTTGTCATTTAAAAATCTAAAAGCGCGAAATACGTACTCCAGGAGTAATAATCTTTCGATTAAGGCAATAAAAAAAATAGGAAACCACCCTATTGGGACCACTGTGGGGCGATGGGAGCAGACTCAAAACCATGCGAATGCGCACGCGCATGTTTTTGGTGACTGACTAGCAGGTAGTGTAGTGGTGTAGCCCCCACCTACACTACCTGCGCCCAAGATCCGCCCAAGCTGCGTCCGTCTACAGAGCCATCTGTATAGCCGTTTTCTACACTACTTCCTCATAGGGTGTAAGGAAAAGAGAATGAATTTCAACTACCGTCACTTGTAAAGGTGTGTTGAGAATAATTATTTTCATACATGCTAATATTATTTCTGTTCATGCAATTTTAAGGGTAGAGTGTACCAGTGATATGTTTTGCTTGCTATGTATTCTATTACGACGAAATATGACGCTCATGGATTAGGATTCACATAATATAATTAAATCATCCTATATCTGCTCTAAAGCACACCCTAGATAAATTACCACCAGCCGCCACTGGTATCAATACGCGTTTTTCGTCATCATAGGTACTATGCATATTAAATTTCGGTATATCAATCTTTGTGTTATCGCTTAACCCGAACTAACTTCCAGCACTGGTACCTGCGGGTATTTTCAACGGCGGAATACTTCCCGTTCATATCGCATAAAGCCGTTCCGAATCACGCAATAGCATAAGCGCATCAATCCCTTGATGCATTTTCGGAACGGCTGCATCAAGGTCATGCGTTGATGCGGATGATGCGTGATTCGAAACGCACCCCTAGTGCGAAGCGAACGGCCGAGTGTCAAATATGGCGCGTGAAATGATTTTGAGAAATAGCCCGGAGAGAGCGATAGATGATTCATCTGATGAAGATAACGCAGTCATCTCTGAATTAATGAGGCCGCGTGTTAGAGGTGATGAGATATTGCGATACTCAGCTGTAATTAGCCCGCATTGATCCATATTTATTCACTTATATACATATGTTTGTAGTGGAACGAATAGTGCCTTCCGTTTTGAAAGTATTATTTCGCTAATATCTCATCTTCCTTGTACATCCTTACAAAGTAATGTTTGCAGTTATGATAAATTTTATATCATATTCGGAACAATAATTTATATTACTTCTGAAGACTGTGGTATCCATGTGTTGAAGTGTGTGCCAATTCGTAGCTACGATCCATGAACCCCCGATTAAGTCCAACCAATGGGCTCTAAAAGTTTTCATTTAGCAATCTCGTTCCCACTCTTGTGAATTGCAATATCTCTATTTTTTTAAATACGATGGCAATGCGGTGAATTTAGTGGAATTTCCGTCAATTTTTATCTTTTGAAATTCAATAAAATACGTAGATACTTGACATGACAAATAACCATCTGTTTCCTATTTCTTCCGTTGCTTTTAACGCTGTGCAACCTGAGAAGAGGACTGCTATTCCCCAATATGTCGAGGAGGTTATTCCTCAACACAGCGATAGAGAATTTATCATGCATTTCAGGCTGAAAAGGGGCACTGTTCGCGATTTGATCGCTAAATTTCAATCGTCTGAAGAATTTATGAGTTTACACGGTACCATCTCTTACTTAGTAAGTTAATATTAATTCTTCTAACTGAGTGTTAAATGTTGTCATTATACTCATAGTTTTATCGCAGGTCATGGAGGTTTTGAACCAGTAAGTGCCCAAAAGTATTTCTTGGCTTACTTGTGATTCGTCGGTCACGAGGCTGCTGGCTACCGAGATTTCGCGGACCGAATCAACCTTAGCCTCAGCACACTAAATTCTATTATTATCTAAACGTGTAAATAACTATATTTTGGGCATGCCTCCTAATCTATTGAAGGAGCCTGCGAACGAAGAAAAAAATGCTACCAAGGTTCATTTTTTAGAGGGAAAAGGCTTCCCTGACGTAATTGGTAATTAATTCTAATAATGAATACCTAATGCATTTACGTGCTACACCAATGAGAACAGCATTAAAATTTTCATTCATTACACAGGTTTAATAGATGGAACAAAAATCCGAATAGATAATCTGGTGGAAGATCCGGAATCATACATAAAGAGAAAGAAATACCTTTCTGTACAGACTCAGGCTATTGTTAATGAAAAGGGCAAATTCTTCGATGTTTTTGTTGGTTATCCTGGGTCTGTACATGACGCCAGAGCCTTTAAGAATAGCTCCATATATCCTGAGCTTCCTAATTATTGCCAAGGTTTGTTTCCCTGGAAATTTAATTCAATACTCATCTTCCCTGCTGCACGGGCTTCTTTTCCTGATATCATTTGTATAACTTTTTCTTTGCATCATGATTCCTTGGAAATATGATTTCAATATCCTACTTGATGCTCCTCAAATCTTTCAGGTCAGGGTTATTTACTGGGAGACAGTGTGTATCCATGCTCCTAATATATGATAACACCATATAGGGATAATGGCCATCTCACAAGAGTGAAAAGAATTTATAATAACTGTGGAGCATGCATTTGAATGGTTGAAACAGAGGTTCCGGCAACTCTACCATCTGAAAGAGAGGGAATGGTAGAGCTGGTCAAGACCATCCATGCATGCTGCATCTTGCATAATATTGCAGATGTTGAAGATTTGATGTTGATGGTGATAGCAATGCAATATAATATAGAAGACAGCGCAATGGTCCCATATGGAAATTTATAACTCATCAATCATAGGTGGTAATTATAATGAAAAATCACTGATAGATCATTTCCAATACATTACCTTCCATGGTGAAAGATATCATTCCATCCTTTCCGATGAGGAACTCATCGCGCCCATCTAAAATGGGAGTAACTGTCATTTTAGCAAGCCTTATTGAATTCGCTGCAAACTAACTTGGAAAAGTTGTTATCGCTCTAGCGATTGGAGAAGCTACACTTAATTTAATGGAAAATATCGAACGCGGATCGATTGTTAAAACCGCCGTCGTACCAAGGTACTCGAGGAATTGATCTTGCTTTGTTGAATTTAAAAGGATTCATGACCATTGCAATTGGAACTGACAATTTTGCTAATCTCGTTCGAACTTTTCGGGAATAGGAAGTGGTCCGTGATGAAATTCCTAAGTGTAATGACCGAAGGCAATTTTGTCATTTGGAAGGCTTTGTCCGAATATTTTTACCTCTGTATTCCCAGAGTAACTCTTTGCCCCAATCTAGAATCTGAGATAGTATTTCCATCCTCGTAAAGACTGTCTATTTCATAGAAATCATGTTAGAAAATAATGAAAAACTCGTTCAATACAGCACAAGGATTTATTAACATTCATTAATCGAACCAACGGGATATCAATGCATTTCATTGGAAAGGTTAGTGGTGTGAAAGACATCATGCTATTCGAAGTCATAATTTTAATTGTCAGTTGTGGCAAGAAAATCATTTTTTTGAATCACAATATCACCAACCATAACGAAAAATACCACTCCATCCTCATCAAAGAGTAATTCATTGTGCTTCTCTAAAATTGGTATAGCTGTCATTATACAACACTACATGGATCCACTTACGATTCTGTTTCATTCATGAGAAAAGAATATATAAAAGAATATACGGTACAAATTGCTGATGCATTGGCATCAGTCCCTCTCTGGAGTTATATTAAAAGAACAGTCGACAACGGGAACAAATCTTTTTAAACAATTTTTTATTGATGGGTTACTATGTTAAAACTAAGGTATTTTTCAAATAAATGAGCACATTTGCTACGTTTATTGAGAAACATCCATTTCATGTTACTAAATATTATAAGTTCGTATATTATTACTATTTAACCACTTAAAAATTATTATTATTATTATTAGTATTTTACCCAGTCAGATGTATTTTCAGGTATCAGATATCTGAAAACATGTTTTATTTCCGAAGAAGTAACGTCAAAGTGAAATAGCTTCCCATTTTCTATAATGTCCATTTGTTTTCCGCCGGTTTTCGTCTGCTATTTCGCATGATTCCTGAAGTTGCACCTTTTGCTCCACCTCCGAAGCTGGTTCCAACGGTGCAGAAATAAGTTGCACCTTTCAAACCTGTACCCGCGACGCGAACAGCGTTCGTCACTTGCAAATTCGGCGACGTGAACGCAAAAGTGGCAGAAAGGTGCAGGAAAGTGCAGAAGTGGCAGCGACGCGAACAAAGCTTGGGAGAGATAGAGTGAAAGGATCGTCCCACAGCCGGGGTTCACGACCATACTCGCACCGGCCACCCCACAGCCGACACGACGGTAAACACGTCCATCCTACGAGCCGTCCGTCATGCCGGAGATTGAAGAGATGGAACAAGCCGTGTCTGAGGCCTTGCTGCCGTTGACTCGAATACCTCAATGCCTCGGAATACTTGAATGTGGTTATAGAGTGAATTACAGCGATACAAAGCGAGTGACAATCGACCTTGATTTGGAATATGAGTGTAACCCCTTCATAGCGCTGAGCAACGTCGGATTCTGCTCTGTCGCGTTGGAATATTTGGGCTGGTGTGAGTTAATGAAAAATGAGAAACTGATAATTTCATATTTTTATAATGATGTGGTGCCGCATATTTACCCTAAAGGGAATTGTGTTTTAAAATTTAAATGCATATACTGCACAAAATCCATCGTCGTAGAGGACAAGAAAGACAATAATGAACAAACCAGTGTTTTCTTAGCACAATCCTCTCGGTATTGACTGATGGCCTATGCTGATAGTGTTAAAATACGATCGGAAGAGCGGAACACGTGGTCCTCCTACGCCCTAAGACTTCTAAGTGCATACGTTGATGGCGTTTTCAATTCGTATCACAGTGAGAACAATAACAAGCACGAAAGAGCATTTTGTTAATACGTTGAAAGTGTAAAAATCAATATGTCGGGCATTGGAGATCCACCTAATTCCTTAAACGCTGAAGCCCTTTCAAGGGAAATACTCGCGAAGGAAATGATTTCCTCTCTGATTATGTCGCCTGTGTTCCACACCCTAATAACACGAAACTGTTGGCTCAACGTTGGCTAATGGTTTTTGTCCACGGTTGGCCTAATGTACGGATTGACAATCTGCCCAACGTTTTCCCAACCAACAATTTCCCAACGGTGGGCCAATGGAAAACCACAACATGTACCCAACAATGATTTCATTGGCACTACACTGGGCCTACCAAAGAATAACATTCTTACGGCATGCTGCCTGCAGTGATTTGGATTTACTATGATGTATAAATCCATAGGTAATACATTTTTCTGTGGAATTGAAATGAAAAAGTTGAACTACTACATGTTAAATAGAAACTTTATATTGAGACTCCACCTTTAGTTTAAAGTATAAATACAAAAATCATGCTAATAAAATACTCTCATTTGACAATATGGTTTAACTAAATATTTGTACTCATTCTTAAAATTTGGCAACAATAAACACTTTTCATCCAACTCGTCAGAAGTGATTGAATAATTTGATAGAGGTGATGAAACTTGGAAGATTCCAATCTTAGGGATTTTAAACGGTGATGTGAAATAACTAGTTTTAAGCATAAAAATGTCACAGTTGTAGGTAACAAGCTCCTTCTATGCCATCAACACTGACTTCAGAATGACAAATTTTGAATCTTTACTGATAAAACAGGAGTCACAATTAGAATTGAAACAGACAAAATCTGATATTTTAGACGTTTTCACACTATTGCCACCTAAATCACGCTGACTTCTTTCGATAATCCTATTGGACAACTGTTGTAACGGCAAATTTGGGGACCGTACCAACTTTTTCATCCTGCCCATAAAATTTTCAAATGGGAAAGCAGAAAACTGATCTAATCAGCCAAAATGTGTAGCATCACTAGACAGATGAAGGAGATTATGGACGTTGTACACCAAGACCTCAGACCCATACAAAATAGGAATATCTTCAACAAACCGATGAAGCATATCCCTGGCAAACATTCTACAAGTTGGCTCTGAACTTCGGTCGCCACATAAAATATATATTGCACCACTAAGTAATAAGAGATGGGAGTAAACTTCTTTTGGCAAAACATTTTCCAAAACGCAAGCTCCGTAATAGACCAGGAATGCCCTGAATTCAGTAGCCTTCCAGACTTGAACAATTTTAATGCTCTGGGTTTCCTTGGAAATTCTTTTGGGACAGCATTCCTTGTAATTTTTAAACGGTTGGAAATTAATTCAATGCTGGGTGACCTTAATCTACTTTTTTTTGGGCCATTCTCAACCTATAGCCTTATCAGTTTTTTCATTACGCCAAGACACACAAGATGCATATAGTCTGAAGGTACTTGAGAAATCAGGCCCAACTTGAGATCTGCAAGCACAGTCTTGGACCGCTGATGGCCCTGATACTTAAGTTTTCTAAACTCATTGTCTTTCCTTAAAACACTATCTTTAACGTAGGGCCAAATAATCTTGCCTTTGTGAAAACCTTCCTGTGAGCACTTTTTACATCCATTTGTGGAGTTGTGAGACATTACAATTTTAATATAAGATCTAGTAGGGGCATCTGCTATAATGCAGCTGATGCGGAAGGCATAAGTCACTCTCTGTACAACTAACCCTGTGACTTCCAGTTTTTTGCACTCATCTACAAAAGGTTTCAATTATTCATTTGAAACGGTTGGCTTACTTTCCCCATAAAAAAGAGCACCAGCAAAAGGATTTTTGTGTGTACTCTGATCTAACACAGATGAAACTGGCCAAAATACTTTAGTTGTACTAGAATGCAAAGGTAACCCATCCACACTCACTGTAGTAGAAAGTACATTATTTCCCAACTCCTCCTGCATTTTCCTCACTAAACTCACTTCTGACTAAACCTTATTTAGCTCTCGGGAGTAAATTCTCTTCCAGCCCAAAATAATTCAGCAGCCCATGGGTACATTTGATCACCTTTACCTTTATTGGAGTGTTTAGGACCGTTCGACTGTCTACTGGGATTTCTGGATGATAAGGTTTCAATATATGAAGCAACTCTCGAAGTGCAGCATGACTTACATTATGGCTTGAGTACCAAGAATTTAGCTTTTCTTCCAATGAAGGCAAAGAATCACGTGGGGAGGAAACTGAACATTCAGAATGCAAGGAATAATCACTTGACAGATCTCTGCTACTAGCGTTTTCAAAGCTACTATCAGGGCAATCACTTAAATGAATTACCTCACTAATCCCACTATCAAAATTAACATCACCAATTAATTCTCTATTAATGAGTAATGTAGTCTGTGCCACATCACGCTGTCTTGATCGTTTTGAAAGACCACTGTACGCCTGACACTCACGTTTTTCTTTTCTTCCTGTTTCCATCTCAAACTTTTGGATGCCAGTTATAAAATAATAAAAAAGTAACCCCAATTAAACTGCTCTCTGAATAAAACACAAATCACTACTATGAAAATATGATTAAATGTCGTGCAATTATTTTTAAGAGCAATCAATATTCTACTCAGTATTATAACTTTAGTTACACATCTTCTTTCCTTCTCCTTACTTCTCTTGCCTCCATCCCTGTCCTTATAGAACTTATAGAACCGGAACTAGATTCAAATGCATGAAATCATTTCATCATCAGCAGCCAACGGAGTCCTGTTATTCTTTCGAATAGCTCCTAAAATAATACAACAGTAATATCAATTTTATGCATTTAAAAACCAGTTAAATGTATAGAATTAAATTGAGGGATGGAAAAATGATCAAGTTAATTAACTATAATAGCCTTCATTAATTTTAAACTTCTCAAATCTTTTTCCTTGTTTCTTCAGGTCCATTATAGTGACATGCCAGTTTATTATCAAATAAAAACCCCAAAATTCTACTGATAATGTGCCGCACTTTTTTCCCACCCAATAGCCTGAGATTCACTTCCTATGGAGGGAGAGAGAGAGATTCCATATACATAATAAGAAACATTTAACAGAAGGAACAAAACCAATGCAAGATAATAAAAAATTTTAACACTCGATTTCACTTCACTCTTATTACATTGCCTGACTAAAAATTCAATATTCAGCTCTAACTTTGCAGAAGCATTCAAATATACTGATTAAAAGAAAGTTACAAAAACTAAATACTAACTGAAATATTCCGAAAAGAAGTGGGGCAACTAAACATTTATCAAAGAAATTTCATTTTCAGTGCAAGCCACTTCTCAATCTCCACGACGTCACCATGGCTTTAACATGGAAATGAAAGGTGATTCGGCAGGATGGAGGCTGGAATACTAGAAGACTCTGTATTTTTTTTTAAGATTTTCAACTGTTGCAGCTGAATGTCGTCAACTTTCTTTTCCCGCCGCGCTAATTGCTTCGATATGACAATGAATACTAGAAAAGATAACGACACAGCCATCACATCTCAGATTCAAATCACGGACAAACCCCAATAAAACTTCTACCATTTAACACTATAACTACCTTTTCTTAGTGAACTCGTATATTCTACATGCACAGTAGGGTCTTGAAATGTCGAACAACATGGATTGTTGACATTGTCATCTTTGAAAAGAGTAAAAACACCGGATATAATAATGGCATTACTAGCTGTGAACACTCTCAGTTGTTATGAAACAGATACAGTAGAAATATATCCATTACATGGGACCTACCTGCACTGACGTTAACGGAGGAATCAGTCATTTCCGGCCCACCACAAACCCCTGGAGGAGATGGAGATGACCTTATCGGTGCACTACATATTAGCAATCCCAGTGTTCTCACTTCCTTCCTCTTCGTCACTCGACGACTCAATTAACCTTCTAGGCAGGATCTTTCGTCTTTTTATCTTAGGCAATTCGAATTTGGAGGTGATATCTGAAGTATACTGTGCCTCATGTTCCTTACTTGTTGCTTTTACCAGATCATCTGAAATTACATTTTACCTGTATTTTATTTTTCGTTCATCATATGTTTTGTATTCAAGACCCTTATAATAAATTGATCGAATGAACTATGTCTTTCTTTCCACTCTACCATCGAGAAAAATTGTATTAATTGTCGATTGCCCCTTAAACATCAATTGCCTATTTAGTAATTAACCTTTTGGTATGGAACCTATAATAGATTGGTACCGTAGGAACCATGATTCTGAAGCACCCGGTTTGTCTTACCACGGTGTCCTGACCGACCTGTACCAAATGGTGAAATGGTGTTTCCGATTACCATGACTAAAGCACGCGTTCGAGACTTCTACAAGTCAACATTTCTTTAGCCTCTAAATTAATTCTAATACTGCATGCGACAATTGGTGAAGGCGGTGAATTCGCGGGACATAAGGGAAACTGGGCTGCGTGTGGCAATTTACCTAATTAGCACCAACTGGGTGACGTAGGGGATGGAAAAGATGACGTAGGGGCCGCGAAAAATAAGTGAAGATGACCAAGTGAAAGAGTCAACGGTCAATCACCTGGGAAGGGGACCCAAACTGTCGCAAGGTCAATGACCTGAGGGAGGGGAAAGAGAGGGGAGGGGAAGTGCCCCCAACTGCCCCGACTAATAATTCCGTGTAATCTCCCAGTTTCATGTCTTTGTCAACTTTTAACCCAATTAGTTTTTTCAGCCTCATTTTCACGAAAGCGACACTGAAAAAGACAATAATAATAAATATGCGCCATGTCGTTTTCCTTGTTTCTGGCAATCTGACTGATTGAGGAGAGAGAGGAAAACTGTACGCGCCCATAGGTGCGATCACGTATCATGGGGTGGGAGTCGTCGTCATCTGTAGAAGATGACGTCGCCACGCAATGAAAGCGGTCGTAAATAATACACGTGAAATTTACAAAGTGTTTTTTTTTTATCTAAAACCATCTGCAAATGAAACTTTTACCCCATTTTACAAAAATTTATCTTACTAGATCCTTCGTTATTTTTTATAAGTAGATTGTTAAATAGATTCATATTATAACAAAGAGACCGATTGTATGTTTCCGTTTATTGTCCACTCATATAGCTGCGGAACTCCCTTCATCACCCATTTCACAAAGGTAAGGTAATCATAGACGTGCAGGGTAAGGCGAGGTTCATGGCAAAAAGGACGCCGTACTTCGCACCTAGAACATGAAGAGAAGGGAATCCATTAAGAAAGTGATGTATTTAGATGGGATAAGGGGGTCTAGCCGATTTTCACCAAATCGCACGTGTGGGGGGGGTCTTGGCAAGTATCACGTCATTTTTACCGCAAGAAACAGTATGAAATTACCCTACAAACACATAAAGGATCAAATCTGTATTTTAGGGAGATTTCATAATACATCAAATCTAGATTTCCAAATCCTTTTTAAATACGGATTAAATCTGTTTCCGAAGTTTCTGCGCCACTAGCGGCGCTAGCGTCGGTGATGTAATTTTTCAAAATGGCCGAAACATTAGTGATGAAGTGTGAAAGTGTGTTTTGTTATTGTTACTAAACGACTAGATTTGACCGACACGAGCTGCATATGGTTTATTTGCTCCATTATCTGTTATATTTTTCCTTTACATCCATCAATTGCATAAGTATCGTATTTGCACCTCACAGTAACCTGGATCTTCTGTATGTAGTGAACTTTATCATTCAATATACATGCATAGTTTTTTTTAAAACCATATTCCATTACGTTGGTGCACATTTATGTATTACGTTGGTTCACTATGAGCTTCATTTTATGACTGTATCGTAATGTTTCAATTTGTAAAGTGCCTCTGAAAATAGTAACGAGGGATGGTCTTGGCAACAAAAACGACGACGAGGAGAAATTTTTCGTTTCTCAATGTTATTCGGTGGGCTTATTGAACTCTGAACTCCGTTTCCATAATTCCCTTCAGATTCCTTCTTTTGTACCTGGTTTCTCCATTAACTTTTTTCTTACTAAGCCCATGGTTGAACTGTGCTTTTAGTGTCCTCAGGTATGTCAACTTCAATGGCTTTGTTATTATGAACCTGTTTTCTAACTGAACCTTGCAATATAAAAATTTTATCATTTCTCTCCCTAAAAATTCACTAGAGTGACCGTTATTGGGCCCATGGTTGAACTGTGACTTCAATGGGCTCACTTATATTGACTTTAATGGCTTTGTTTTTATGAATCTGCTTTCTATCTTAACCTTGTATTATAAGCATATAACTCTGCCGTGAGTGTCGTCATGTTTGTTGATTTCAATGCCTTTGTTTTTATTGATCTGCTTTCTCCCTGAACTAGTACTTTAAAAATTTATTTTATATTGACTGCAAAGCCTTTCACTTTATCCACCTGCCACTTTTCTATGTAGTATATTGTGTTTATCTTTCCTCCCTTTCTGGCTGCGGCAGGCCAGTGCAAGGGGCAGGAGGAGGCAAACGATGCTCAACATCAATTAGATTCATAGTAATTTGGAATTCTATATAATGATAATAAAAAATACTTGTGATTTTTTAATAAAGCATCAATTACTCTATCTCATGTTTTTTAATCCATATTATTAACCTTTTTCCTCAAGTCAGTGTATTATTGTGAAGTGGCTACTTAATGCATTTTTCCACCTAAAAATCTATGACATTGATAAGGGCACATTAAAAGCTAGTTGAATTAATAAATTATTAATTTCATTGTAATTTGAAATGCTTGGAATTCGTATGTGATATAAATAGATATTTGTACCTTTTTAATAAAATATCAATTATTATGAGTCATGTTTTCTCAATCCAAATAAACAATCTTTTTCCTTCAAGTCAGTTTATTATTGCATAGTGGTTAGTTAATTTTTAAAGATTTTGCTTATTGGGTGCTTGATAATATAATTCTTGTTGGAGCTAAGGGGTGAAATGGTAGAGATCTTATTGTGGTGGTCAGAGGGTTTTCCCTTCAGGGAAGCTTCCTCAATATATATCATTAATTGTAACGCAAAGGTTCCTTGATAAAAGTTCAAATGAAAAGCAGTACTACAATGTATCCCAGGAAAATCTAGATACTGAAATCTGTATTTAATCCCTGAAAAATCTGTATCGTGGGGCGAGATATTACATGTATTAAATCTAGATATAATATGAGAAAAAGAGGACATAGCAACACCTTTGCAACAGATTAAATCTAGATATTATTGAGATTTCGTGGATTTCAAAATACGTGTTTAATCCAGATTTAATCCTTTCTGCGTTTGTAGGGTACGATCTTAGTAATCTAAAATGCTAGCCGTAACTAATACCACATAAAAATAATTAAACAAATTGATTGTTTTTATAACTCAAATGCAATGCAGTATATATTTATATTTTTACGCTGAAAATGCGTATTTTAAACGATCTCAAGTGAGATTAGAGGGGGGGTCGAGCCAAATCTCACGATATCTCATTAACGGGGATCCACAAATCGCCAAAATCAACAATAGGGTTGTTCACCATATTTTTTTTATTTAAGAAATCGAAAGATCGTGCTTCAGAAGGAGCAATGACAATAATATTATGCTATTTTCTTCATTGTACATGTTTAGAGAAGGCTTTAAACAGTGACAAATTTTACGTTACGCCAAAAAGCCCTACTTCCATCTTGAATTGGTGTGTGACGTCACAAGCCTGTAGATGCCCTACTGCAGTGTTTGAAGTGGCTCAGCAGGGTTATTCCACTTTTTTTTAAAGATCTCCAGCGTCTGCCGCCAGATCAGTGTTTAAAGAAAATCCAAATGTATCCTTTAATAAGAGTAATAATAAGCAAAATTACCCTTACTTGTACATATTTATTGCTCATCATATCACAAATAGCACTACAACGCACACATTTCACGAGCTGTCTTTTTGATACGTATAATCAGTATATTCCAAATCAACTGCTTCAATAAAAAATTTGGCTCACAATAAATATAAAACACTATTATGTAACACTAATAAAACATGACAATCGGTTTTCCAATCACTCTGCACTCACAAAAGAATTTGCACTCCTTGAAGTTCGTAAGGATTATCCACACCTCACTTACCACTCATCACTAACGACTTAGAATCAGTTTACGTTATTTTACATTGACATTACGAAGACAATGAAATGAATAGGCTGAAACAAATTATTAAACTAGCTAAACCAGTTATTGTAACATCAAAAAACTTCGAATTTCACTTTCACTATTACCGTAACCAAAATATGACCAAAACAAACAACAGCGCAACGAAATTCGTGAAATGTAAACACTGACGAATGCTCCAAATGAATTGGCAATAGGTAATAAAATCAAACAGAACTTAGAGGCGAACAAACGAATGAAAATTAATATACCTTCGATGTATCCTATAAGTACAACTAGCTCAAATATGAAACATATCCTTCGCAATAGTTAGATACCTTAGATCGAAATGTATAGGGTTGATTGAACCAGCATGGAAGAAATAAATAATTTCGTCGAAGATGTTACATTCACAACTCACTTCACTTGTCGCTTCACTCTTTACTTCATCGTCTATATGCAATCAATTCACTCAGGGGTACATTAAGGGCACAAATTTTGTTCACTTGCACTAGCGGCAAAATGGAAGTTCACTGCACGTAGGTAGTTTCCTTGCAAATGCAGCTATACAAAACTTTCAATTCCTGTCAACAATTACACTACATACGTTGCCTGCCTAACTTGAAGAATGGATTTTATGTCGCCTTGATCCATCCGGAAGCTTCATGCACAACATAGGCCATTTCAAAATAAGGAATAACCTTGGCAAATGTCCAGTCGGCATGCAGAGTGCTCAGCTTGGCATCGAGCGATCGATGGGTACAGGCCAGCCGTACAGGCTTGTTTCGTCATCACCTCTATTTCAAGATGGCGGACCGTTTTTGGCGGCGTTTAAAATTGTTCGAATTTTGATTGCTAATAATTCCATCATTACTTTTTCAACGCATCTGTCATTCATCCCAATCAAAATGAAATTACATCAGAAGTGATATACATTCGTTTTTTTAGACCGTTGTGATAGGCTCGAATAACCCTATTCACGTAATCAATGATTGAATGAGGAACAATGGATTTTGCATCTCTTTTGCGTCGCCCGCCGTGTTTTCCAACAAACCGTCGGGCATGCTTCTTGAATTCCATTTTTGCTTTTATTTCGCAGTCCAACTGGAGCATTCATGCAAACGACCCTCACTTGGTCCCTGTCTAGATGCCAGCAGGGGACGGACAGGCAAAACTCCTTTCTATCCTCAGGTAGTAATGCATGCAGATGACAAATGGTCACGTACAAGCCAATGAATGGAAAACAGTGAATCCATCCCGTTCTCTTATCACCTGGATGCTACACGAAGAGGTTGCCATGTACTGAAGGGGGAGACACCACTGCCTCACAGACGAAGTGAACTACCTTGCCACTACAATAACCTCGAACATCTCGCGGGGGAACACATTTAAGAAATATTTGCGGCATATGCCTGAAGAAATTAGGATTCGTAAAGCGTATTGTGGAAAGATTTTCGGATGAGAAAGTAAACGAAAGGTGCTATTTAGCTCTCGTCCGACCGCACCTTGAATGTGCAGCGAGCGTATGGGATACGGTGCAGAAAGACAATCCGTGAACTGAATAAAATACTGCGCGGTTCGTCAAAAACCGCCACGGGCGAACAGACAGCGTTACCCAATAGTTAAGCGAATTAGGCTGGGAGCCGCTTGAGGCTCGGAGGCTGCGCGCTAGGCTTAGATTACTTTAACAATTGAGAATGGATATATTTAAGAGCGACACGGAGAACGTAATATTAGAGCCACACTATATTTCCAGGTCCGATAAAAGCGATAAATTGCGAGAGATTTTTTTGCCGACGGATAAATATGGGAATTAGTTTTTCCCCCGAACCATAAAGGACTTCAATAAACGCTAGTCCCAATTTCGTCAGAACACTTCTTTTTTTATGAGAAAACGGATGATGTCCTAACACCTCCTGCCACACTCCTTTTAGGCGGCTCGCGGGGTATTATGTGGATGCATATGTAGATGCCTCCGAGCAAAGTTTTGCAGGAATGGGGGAGCTTGGGTAGGACGAGCCACGCCCACTTTGACCAAAACATTGACAATCCCATAAGGGTCAATGATCACTAGTTGGCAAAACTTTTGGTCTTAAATCGTTTATACTTTAAATAAACTATATAATGTACACCGTGAAATATTTCTTGCTTAGGTATTTCATTTGTTATGGTATATGCTTAGGTATTCATATGAAGTTATGTTTGAAACATATTTTCCTAGGAAAAAATTATTATCACTCACCACGGTTACGTTCTACAACCAGCTAAGATGAGAATAAAATGTTACGAGTGTAAACTAGTCATATCCCTGCTATTGCTATTTAATATTTATTTGCCCAATGGAAATCTAGCAATTACAGTGCAAAACTAGCTTTTCTAGGATACCCACCACCAGTACCTAAAGTGGCTAACAGCACGCATAGTATATACGTTAACGTTTTCCCAAAGTAAATTAAATCCTATTAATAAAAAGAAATTAGTTTCTGCACCGTACCTTAGACTATATAAACTACGTTTACATACTCTAAACACCTAATTGAAATCAAACAACGCACTATACACGATTACTGACGAAGTTCAAGAGCATAGAGATTAGTACAATATCTATTTTCAAGGGATTATATACGTCCAGCCGCCGGTAAATAATGCCAAAATCTTGTTATGTAAACATTTGTTGATTTCTACAGTAAACACTATAGTCTCAGTGGAAAAGTGCATACCTCGTGAAGTATTTATGAAATCATTTTATCACGCGGCTGTATCGCTCATTAATGTGATCGTCACCTGGATTGGAAAGTATTGTATTAGTATTATGAAAGTATTAAATTCCTATTACATAATCTACATCTACATAATACCCTGCGAGCCACCGCTAGGGTGTGATCAATCACCAGCATGTAGCATGCAATTGGACTCCCTCATGCACACCACACGGTCCAAAAAGAGTCACGTATACTAACAAATTATGATACCATATGCTGTTAGAAATAATAATAAAATTAAGAAACATCCATTGCGTTTTACATAGGTTAGTAAGCTACACTACAAGTCATGCAATCTCTTTATGAGTTCTATCGCCTGCCGTTATAATCTCTAATTGATCGTGGAAAGAAAGACATTCTGAACCTGTCTGTTCTACAATCTACCTCTCTTATTTTATTTATATGATCCGATCTTCCGTCGTAGGTATGTTGGCGTCCGTTATATATGGTTAACTTCGTTAAAAAAGACGCTGCTCTTGAATTTATCTAAAAGGTTTAAGCCCGTATGACACTTTGAAATTCATTGGCCAATAAATCGGCGCGCGATATTGCTCAAAATATTGGGCTTTACGCACCGTACGACGTACCTTTTGGATGTTCAGAAGTGTCGCTCTGAACGCAATACTTTGAAATACTGCTCCAAAGAAGATAAACATTTATTGACAAATGTGAGTGTATCGAAGTTAAATTTATTTTACCAAAGTCATGTTTGGTGTTCAAGAGTTAGTAGTTTTAAGTATTCTGATCCTTTTATTTTCCAGCACCGTAATAATTATAAGTTTTTTGAAAATTTTTATAAATCGTCCAAGAAGGAGGAGGTTCCTGATTTTAAATACTTTAAGGAATATAATTTATCACATTGCGAGTGGGCAGATAGGTGTTCGCTTTGGTGGAACTCCAAAATAAAAGGTTGGTACCACAAACAAAAAAATTTATATTTGTATGGAGAAAAGAATTGTGGTAAAAGTAGCTTTGTAAGTCGTTTAGTCGGGCGTGAAAATATGAAGTTTGCTTATTACCCCGACGTTGGTAAATTTGCTTTTGGTGATCTTGATGTAAATTTTCATAAAGTAATTATATTTGAAGAATTTGATATTCAATATTATTGTATTAGTATGTTAAAACGCCTTTTGGAAGGATTGCCATTTCGTGCTCCACAAAAATTCACATCTGGTCAGGTTGTGACATGGCGACAGCCAGTAATATTTGTAAGCAATGATTTTAAAATTTTTGATGATGCTCTTTTGTGTAGGTTAGAGGTTGTACAGTGCGATGGCGCCTATTTTGAAGAAAAGGCGCGTTTATTACCGTCGGTCAAAATTGAGGAGTCGGAGAATATTTGCGAGGAGGAAGAAATTTACACGATATCGTCGTCCGATGATGAATAAACGACGTAAATTGTATCGCAAAATTTCAAGGTTTCGATTTAGCCCAATTATGAGAGTAACAGAAAAAGATGTCAGTTGGTCTAATATGATGTTTGCTTTTCACCATGTAACTGGCGTTTGGGATGATAAAATGTTTAATTCCCAATGGGGATCTTCATGGGTTGGACATTCCAAATTGTTTTCTCAGCTTGGCAACACATGGAATCGTTGGTTAATTAATAACTGTTTAGTTGTTTATGACAATATTCGCGTTTTTGCAGTGAAATATGAGTTTGATAAAAGTTTAACCACTCCTGAAATAACAAAGTTTGTAAAAAGTAGAGTTACTCCTGGTGAAAGTGTTGAAGGTATTGATTTAACAAAATATCGTGAGTCTCGTTGTTTAACTCCTAGATTATTATCTTATCAAAGTCGGAAATTTGATTGTGGTGGTGTACCAGATGCAGCAATTGTTGCTACTCATAAAGATATTGATAATGTGAAAGTGTACAATAAAATTCCAAAGAAAGTTATTTTGAAGATATATCCTGGCTGTCGCCATCCGTCACATACCTCTGATGAAAGAAGTTCTCTGAAACAATATATTTGTGATCAAGGTGGTAAAAGAATAATTCCTGAACAATACTTTGGTTGTTTACGTGGAGATTCCAGTGATTTTGACAATCCATATTCAGCTGTCATTGTGCAAATAAGATATAGAAAAACATTATACACATGATATACTATGAGTTCTAGAGTGCAAACTAATCCTGCTCCTGTAAAACCCCCAGGTTCTAATAAAACTGTTGGATCATGAATTCTTCACGTTATTCACCTATGGCTGTACATCAATTAACTCCTGAAGAGATGCAGCGTTGTTTAGATTTGTTAAGGTATCTCACCAGTAAGTACGTCACGGAAAATAAAATAGAAAATTTTTTTTTCCCTTTGCGATTCTGGCCTCAGTATATTAAAAACATTATATTTTGCCGAAATATGAATTATTACCAAAGAATGTTAGTTGTTGCATTTTTTGTTGGCAATGGTTTGTCTTTGCCATTGACTTTAGTATTTTTAATTCGTTTATCAAAGTATCCCTTTGATATCACTAAAGTTATTGCATTACATAGATGGTTTAGCGATTTAAGTAATCGTGGGAGGAACATGTATTATTATTATGATATAATATTAGGTAAAAGTTTTTATTTTAATGGTGTAGAGAGGAAATCTACTCGTTTCAGGGGGGACGCAAATCCCAAACGCAATCGGTATCGTACGGTTGGACGATGCGTTGCAGGTAGTCACCTCCAGGGGAAAAAAATGGGGGATGTTTATGCCCCCAAAACACCCCTATGGTTATAAAAAATTACGTACATTATTAAAAACAATTTATACTGATCAAGCATTACCAGTACTACTTAACAATGGATGAATGTGATTTTGTGAATAAGTGTAGTATTCACAAAATCACATTCATCCATTGTTAAAGCCCTACCTAACTAAATACCTCAATATGCACGCCAGAATTAATCGAACGCCATAATAAGGACTCATTGTCACGATGTCCGAAAGCCTGCCTAGTCTGAGTTTTTTATAATCGACAGCATTATATAATTAATATAAAACCCATATTCTCCTGTTCCAAATGTAAACTGTTGCCGGAAAAATACATGATCCTGATCTTTTTGTGTAACAATGTCATATTATCATTACCAAAAATGGATTAACAATGTAAACAAATTGCCTATTTGCATACAATTGAATGAATTAAAAATTGTTATGCACACAATATATGCCCAATGTAATTGCACCTTGATGGATGTTTTCAAAATATGTTCACTTTATTTAGGTTAATTGACAACTGACGAATGTAAAATTTTGTCAATACCTTAACGACATTCTATTTTACTGGAATAGTACCAGCACTTTCATTTTCACAAAAATTACATGTAAAATGTTTTATTATATACCATCAAACACAAAGGTATTAAAATATTTTATTTTTAAAACATCTCCTTAGTAACATCGTGATAGGTATATATAAAATAGTTTTATTGTCTCTACTTGTACAAAGTAGTAGGGAGAAATTACGTGTACAACATTTAACAGAATTTAAAATTATTAAATTAATAATTTCAAATGCTATTAAAATAATATCATTAAAAAAATCGAGAATAAAAATCAACAACAATAATACAAATCGACCTTAGCAATGGGTACAATTTATTCTGGTAGGGTGTTACTTCTATTTTCATGGTCGCAATATACGAAGACCTGCCTATTCTGAGTCATTTCTTAACAACTGTAATATGCATTATTAAATTCCTACACTCCTGCTCCAAGTCTAAACAATAGCTGAAAAAAATGGATACATTATTTAAAAAAAATAAAAGGCTCCGTACAATATTACCGAAAAACATCACAAAAACAGTAATGCAAATAGTACTAACCACTAGAATAAACATCACAGCAACATATCATACATTATCTACAATGTTTTCACATATTTAAATACAAATCACAAATGCACCAACTGTTTTAGCCAGGGATAAGTCATATTTGCATGTTATCAAATAACCTTTACAATTTGCAACTCATGCGGAAAAACGACATACTTTGGAAGAAAAATATTCCATCTCATTCCCAATAAGGGTGCAATTTTGTAAGCATTTAGTGACAATAAGCAATGACTTATCCCTGTTACACCCCCTCCCCACGATGAGGGAACAGTTTGGATTTGAGGGGGGCATGCACTACACTACGACCAAAATTAATAAGAATAAAAAAACTACACAAAATACAATTAGCAATTAATAACAACCAAGCACTACTACTACTAATGTCATTCATTCATTCATATACCACATTCCATTCATTCATTCATAAAATCGCATTCCATTCACTCATTCATAAAATCACATTCATCCATTCATACAGCCCTGCCTACCCAAATACTTCTTTAAACGCCTGAATTAATTGAACGCCTAAATACGGAATCGTGGCCACGATATACGAAAACCTGCCTAATCTGAGTTATTTCTACTCGACGGTAGGACGCAATATAAAACCCCTACTCTCCTGCCGCAAATCCTAACTATAGCTGGAAAAAATACATGCATTAATAAAAAATATACACACACCCTGTACAATAATGGCAACAAAAAATGCAAAAAAAACAACTATCTTCTGGCTTGGCGTCTTCTTTCTTCCAAGCTTCATTCTTCCTTTCTTCACGATAAAATCCTCAAGGCTCTAGTTGTCGGCGCAGTAACCCTCAGGTGTCCATTTCATGGACCTCCACAGTTGTCTCCAAAAGCAATCGCTGTCGTTTTCCACAAGCTTGACCTGTGGTAATATAACAAAAACATTCTCATACTCCAACAAAGGGGAGACCTATAAAGTTAACACTCAGCTCAGAAATATCATTTCGAGGAAGACGTTCAGAAAATATCAACTTTTTAAGTGTCTAGAAGTTTTTAAAATTAAAAAAATACAATAGTGGGTAATTTCAAATTATTTGACACTTATCTAATCGGCAATATTTAAATGCATTTTCGTTACTCTTTAAACATTTTAAAGGTATTATTCTGCAATATTAAAAAATTTCCCGGAAATCATTACAGTGAGCTGAGTGTGTTATTTATGTAACTTTTTTTTACGACTTACTTGGAATTCTTGGGTATTACTAAAAATTGATAGTAAATATATACAATTCTGCATTTAATATATGTACCATTATATGAATTGGAATAATATAATGAACTTATAAAAATCATACGATGAAATTATTTAAAAAGACGAAAATAGAAGTTACAAATATGGCAGCCATATTAAGGACACAACACCAGAAGGATGTATTTTAGTAATTTCTTGTACGATGTAATTTAATAAATAAGTCTTCTGATACGAAAGAAATAATATAAGTTAATTCTCAAGATCATGCAAAGAGCCCGAGGTGAAAGTATCATTTCAAAAGCAAAACAGCCGGAAAAAATGAAAAATATATACTGAATTTTCCGAAACCATTGGCTTAGTAAATATTTAATAGCAAGAAAAAACGCGTCACCGAAAATTAAGTACCCACAAATAAACAAAAAAGAGTATCAATCATTGTAACATTAGGGTTGTGAACTTTTTTGAAAAAGGTTACTCATACTCATTATATTCACGGAAAATTTCAGAAAGTAAGAAAATATGACCGGAATTTAATCTGTTTCCGCCAGGTAGGGTCTCCGAAGAAGGAATTACTTGATCGCGCATGACGGTTGCTGAGTTACCAAAACCAAGGTCAATATGGAAACCTCGACCTCCACATTACAATAAGAATATTAAACAGCGAAGTAAATACTTATGAAAGATTCACGATAATCCCCATAACTTTCCTTCATTCGAATTATTAAATTTAATGGAAATGGAGTTCCAAATCAAAATATATGAAAGCAAACGCTATCGTCATCGTCAGCCAATCAATGCCTTGAGATTTAGAGTGGGATTTAAGTTTTGTGAGTGTCGCAAAAAAAGCGCGAGATCTTAATTTTGGGTGCGGTTTAATTAAATATTTTCGCGTTGGAAAAGTGAAAATATTTATTTATTTTCTCACGCATTAATTACTTTTATCATCAGGGTTCCTGAATGTAAAAATTATAGTGTACCTATGTGATCTCTAAATATTGGTTCTGAAATAAACTCAAAACTTGGAAGAGGAATGAATGAAACTTACCGTCTGCCTGGGGAACGAGCTGTATTCTTTCGATCTCTTTGCACGTGCTTCCATCGAGGCCTCCAGTAGTCAACTTAAAACAATACCATCCAAAGAACTCTGCAATTGAAAAAAACGAACACTGATAAAGAGACAAAGAAATGTCCTAGAAAATCGGCTTCATTGCCGAATCAATCAATACATTTTCCCAAGGCGCATTTACGTTACAGATTAGGCTCACGTTTTGCTTAGATTTAAAAAACTTTGGGTGAAAAATAAAATTTCCCGTATTGCAGAGGAAATTAAAATATTATTCAATTAATTAACAATACTTATAATAATAAAATAATTCCAATTAAATGAAACCATGAATGCGAATTTAGCGAATGACTAAATTGAGCAGGGTATTACGTTTATTTGTTAATTTTGATGGCATTATTGGCAAATTAGAAGTTCACTATAAGTATGAGCACAATTCAGTGCCGTTAATAAATGCAAAGTTGAACATTCTCAAGCAACTCATTAATTAAAAAAATAATATGGGAAAAATGAACCAAATTTGAATGAATATTATGAGAGCATACCGCTCCTTATCTGCTGCAACTCATTCAGAGCCGCAAGAAGCCGGCTCGGTAAGGTGCACCATCCCATCTTCTTCCAAGTGTCTTCTTTCTTCTTATCATCATTTCCAGCGATGACTCGCGCCTAAGGAGAGAGCGGGTTAGTGCATACACAAATGAATAACCCTTCCGAGGTTTTGCACCACTCCAAAGCAGCACACAAGAATGTGACAATGGCATCGATAGGAAATCATAGACTCCCTATCTAGCCACAGCCACATTCCTGCACGACGCAATGGAATCCGTAATGCAAAACCACGGCACAAAAAACTACAACTAACGCGCGAAAAAAACGCCTATCCTTACGCAAATTTATGTTCAACGGCCAGAAGGGCCCAAAGCTAAGATGTCGTCTTCTTCTGGTCCCGCGATGCTATCCTCTTCTGTCTTCTCTTCTTCCAATGAATCTTCATTCTTCTCTTCACATCCAGCGATGGCTTGCGGACCTAGGGAGAGAGCGGGTTAGTGCATACACAAATAAATAACCCTTCCGAGGAATTGCACCACTCCAAAGCAGCACACAAGAATGTGACAATGGCATCGATAGGAAATCATAGACTCCCTATCTAGCCACAGCCACATTCCTGCATGACGCAATGGAATATGTAATACAAAACCACGGCACAAAAAACTACAACTAACGCGCGAAAAAACGCCTATCCTTACGCAAATTTATGTTCAACGGCCAGAAGGGCCCAAAGCTAAGATGTCGTCTTCTTCTGGTCCCGCGATGTCATCCTCTTCTGTCTTCTCTTCTTCCAATGAATCTTCATTCTTCCCTTCACATCCAGCGATGGCTTGCGGACCTAGGGAGAGAGCGGGTTAGTGCATACACAAATAAATAACCCTTCCGAGGATTGCATCACTCCAAAGCAGCACACAAGAACATGACGATGGAATCAATAGGAAACCACACATTTCCTACCTATCCACAGCCCTATTCCTGCATGACGCCATGGAATACGTAATGCAATACCACGGCACAAAAAAACTAAAACTAACGCACGGAAAAAACGCCTAGCCTTATGCAAATATTATTTATTGGCCAGAAGGGCCCAAAACTAAGCCGCAAATATCGCACACGTCTTCTTACGATGCTCCTCTTCTTTCTTCTGTGAATACTTGCGTATTCAATCTCCTCTACTTCGTGCAGTCTTCACTCTTCCTTCCTTGAAGTCCAGCGATGGCTTGAATCTGTGAAGAGGTAAGATTAGTACATGCACAAACAAATAAATAAATAACACTAACATGCAAGCCCTAACGCGACGCTACGGAAAAATACTCGCAACACACGCAAGTATAAATAATCACACGCAGAAAAATATCACACGAAATCACAGGATAGGTAAAAAAAAACACACGCAATTAGATTCTTGAAGTTCTTCGAGCTCAATTTGATGTCTTCAATCTTCATGGCTGGAAGGGAAATAGTTACAGACATGTACAATTAAGTACAAAAAAAACACTCAGTTCGGGCGAGGGATTATCAATGTCCACTCATTCCCGATACACACACACATTATCTTCCTTCTTCATTCTTCGAGGCCCCCTGCGATGTCTTCAATCTTCGGGGCCTCAGCTACGTCTTCTGTCTTCATTCTTCACTCCTGCAATAAATGGTGTTAGTACAAAACCCACCCAAATACCTTAAAAAAACTACACACACAAAAATACCCACTTAGATTTCCTGCCTAAGAATGCATTCTTTGTCACCTAGGACCGGTCTCATTCGTAGTAAATAACCTTAAAGTGCACTTTCTGGTACCACTGTTTCAGCGCTGTATCGAAACCTTTTTAAACTTGCTCCTTCGAGCCGTTACCTTTCGTGTACTGTTGTTACCTAGAGCTCGTGCTTTGATAATCGAGAGTGAATTCACTTTCCACCAGGAGTCTCTCATAACTCCGGTTGTGTGGCTCAGGTTGGCCCGAATTTACCATTTCACGTTCAAGATAACCTGTTGTAAACCTGATGAAAATATACGGTAAGGCACAGCGCCCGAGGAAATCTGCACTCTTCCCAGCCTTCAACTCAAGTCGATGAATGGTGTTCTAATTCTTCCATATTCATTCTGCAATTGAAAAAGCAAACATGTGGATTAAAATTCGAGTCAAATCTCTCCGAATAACATAAAAGGAATTAGCATTGGATGTCCCGCGAGGCCATCGTCTTCTTCTCCTCATCATTCTTCCTGCTCCACCCTTCATTCTTCCCCTCGCGTCCAGGAATGGCTTGTACCTAAGGATAGAGCAAAAAATTCAATTACATTCGGCGGTTATATTATTAAATATGAGTCACTCCACCTTAATTCAACAAGCGTTTCCCCCCTAAGAGACTCAGATTTTGATATCTGTATGGGTCTACATAAACCTCAAACTAAATACCCTGAGATCTTTTTTTAATGTGGTTTTAATACGTTATATATTTAAAAAATGCCTAAAATCATATAAATCCCACAATTTAGCTATCAAATTGTCGTGGAGCCATTATTTATTCCTTACTTTACAGTTAAGTCCTTTCGGAAGTCACTCTGAGTAGAATATTTATAAAGTGCACTTCCCTATTATTGTTATATTTAAATGTTTAAAACATTGTTAATCAACTTTTCTCAAATAATCAAACTCAGAATTGGCCCAAGAATTTATCCTTTAGAATGTAGGCTCATTCAGTACAAAACTCATTCAAATACAAAAATTAAATATAAATCAACTCCTGAATGATATTTTTTGAAAATATTTAAACGTTTACTTTTTCTCCCGTACGGCATTCCATTTAATTATAATAGCAGTCTATGGACGTGTACTCATAGAAGGTGGTCTATATCTTATTAGTATGACCTACAGCTTCAACTATATGTATACTGTCAACCAAGAATTCATCAAAATCTGAGACCCTACGGGACAGGCTAGAAATATATAAATTTAATTATTATGACAGCAACACTAGAGAATTCGTATATTAAAGAGTACCAAAGAAATACATAACAAACAAACATTTTGGAAAATACTAAATCGTATGAACTATATTTTTTAAATAGGCAGAAAACAAAATTTAAATACAGATCTCAAAAAATTGAAGTTCTTGGCCACATGATGTTAGAATATTACAAGTTGAGCAAGATTCTTTAACTATATTGGATTTGTACAAATTGGAATTCAAAGTTGCTTTGTTCCACCGTGATCACGATTTACCTTTTTCTAGTTTATTTTGGATTAATTAGTACGGAAGCTCATTTTTAATCAATAATCAGAGTCAATATTTATATAAAAATTTCCTTCTCTCCTCACATAAATCGTTGAAATTGATACTGGAAACAAAGGAGGCAGTCAAGTGAACATTATTTCTATATTTCACGGGTTATCTTAGTGGTAAAATGAAAAATGAATAACTTGAAACCATGCGTTATTATTGCGACAGAATTGAATGCGTATTTTCAGTGTAAATACGTTAATCTAACCGTCATTCGTTAGATTTATCAAAAATCAATGTTTTATCATTTTTTATGAATAAAATTACGTGAGATAATACTACGCAGGCGAATGAATGACGCAAATATCAGTTTCGTTACACTTTTTATGCCGGTTCCAGCTACGTGAAGTCTTATCGGGACCCAACAACGCGAGGACTTGTGAAATCCTAGCGGGGGCGAAATCCGGGAGCAGGTACCCCGACATCTTTTCTTCTATTGCCCCTTCTTGTTGTAAGGGATAGCGATCATTCGATCAGTTTCTGAAATAAGCATTTGTACCTTACTCAAAAAAATATGAACCAATAATTGAATTCTTTGTCTTTTAAGGAGCGTTTACAATTTTTAAATGAAATTTTACCATAAATATTAACTTATATCTCGATTTCAATAAACACATCAACATAGACATTGTTGATGCATTAAATCCGTTAATTAGGACGGTATAGCTCCGTTCAAAAGTTCACAATGCACAGAAGAAAACCGAGGAATTGAATTAAAGGTCTGCAACATACGTGCAAACAACAATTATACTTGTAGCTAATTCACAAAAACTAATCATGAGTTGACCCGGAACCAATTCCGCTGCTAGGGCTATCAACCCGGAAAGGAGGAAGACCAACTAAACTTCGAGTCCGAGATAATACGGAGTCCCCGCTAGGAAAAGTCGATAAAGGTTGATGCTGAAAGAGTGTGATTATCCGTGAGAGACCCTTCTTAACCAATGTCCTGCAAAAATGGTCCGTACAGAGGGGACGGAAGAGACCCTTGGGGCTCAGTCCAACAGTCATGCTAAGGAAACAACACCACTGTGTCGAAAGGGTTACTGGATACCCCCAAAGATGTAGTGTTCGTAAGAATTGGCTTGTATGATGGAGATTAAATATATAGTTGACAGACGAAATTGGTATATTTTGCTTGAATGTTGAAAAAAATAAGGAAATAAAATCCTTTCAGGAAATATGGAAGGTGGAGAAGTTAACCAACGAAACATTATTTTACATTAACGTCCGAAAAATATGGCTCTGTTGTGCCTACAAGTCAAGGGGAAAGTGAACGGTCTATCAATTTATAATAAGAAGAACTTTGAGAATAATATGATAATAATATTCGGTTCTCTTATTTTTCACCTGTATAAAGGCTTTAGTATCGAGTGCGGACACGTAACAGATAAGCGTGAAAACTACATCTACGAAAAAATTATGAAATTGAAAATATGAAATGCTAAGGATTGAATAAATATATTATTATTTTTCAAGCGTTTCAACTTCAGTGGTGAAGTATACGAATAAAAAATAATAAAAAGCACGGCCTTATCCTGTAACTCATGTCAAAAATGATTAGCCCCATTCACTGAATCGAATCACGTACTAGCTTTCTGTAAGCGAGAGACTAGTTCTACACTGAATGAGCTTCTTTGCTTATTTATGCTTCGTGTCACATTTTTTCCGATGCCCTTTGAAGGTTTATTTAAATTAGCGGAACGAGAGTGAGACATGCATCCCGATGCCAAATGCTAACTCGGCATAATATCCAGCCAGCAATGTGCGAAAAATCTACGGAGAGAAAATCATTCGCCAGTATTCGAATCCGGATCCCCCCACATGATATTTTTCTCGGTGGATTTTAGCACAATTTGTGCATTGTGGGTGACTATCGTAAAGGTACCACCGTGGCTAGTCCCGGTTTACTTATAAAAAAAGAAACACTTATCCAGCCAGCAAACTGAAAAGGTGTTTGTCAGGGTTGGCTTATCACAAGCATGTAAGCTACCTTCCATAAATTTTTACGAAACAAGAGTAATGGAAGAGGAGTTAGGTCCGTGATTTCAAATTAAACTATCGGTCAACATGAAATTTACTGCGCTCCTTGGGTCCTAACTTCCTTTCTTCGCAAGATTTATCGCTTACGGACACTATAAAATTAATATGAATTTATTCATTGGCGGAATACAAAGAACTCGAATCAATTTTGTCATCTGGCAATGTTCCAAAAAATATTCCAGTAATTTTCCTGGGCAATGATTAGTACTTCCCGATTCCCAATGAAATTATTCGAATGATAGAGATTTATATTATTGTTTCAGCTTTAAACTAAGGAGCCCCTTTTTTTCATAAAAAACCAGCACAACCTAATATTTCAGTTTTCTACGGACAAAACGATTGAAAAGCAAATTTTAATCAAACAGAATAACTACTACTATGTACTTTTCCTATCATTGTTCTCAGTGCATAACAAATGACGTTTTACTCAACTTGCTTCAATTCTGCAACCATTATTATCCTCTGTATTATGAAATTCTTCAGAACTAATATCATCTACTTCGGACACCGCAAAGTAAAAGTTTCAATATTTCTAACTCTCGACAAGAGGGCAGGTGAAAAATTCTGACGGAATGAAAATGGAAGATTACATGCGTTCTTGTCAGCGTAAAGAAAAGTATTAACTCGAAAGCACACAATATTTTTATGAGCGCATTTGTAAAAATGTATACACTAACGCATTTTTTCATTGATTAATCGTTACTCTTCATATGGGTATTATTTAGACGGTGCGCTATCCTTCTACAGAACTAATGCACATCATAATTTCAATTATTTAAAAAAAATTTTCATCTACTTACTAACCGGCAAGCAGCCTTAATAGGCGTTTGGCAGGGGGTTAGGTCACCTGCCGTTGACAGATAAAAGGGATATGCTCTAACGAAATTACGCCCAGCATGTAGTAAAGTCCTTTATTTTCGACGGGGTAATTCCCATACCTATCCGTTCGGCAAAACATCTCTCTCAATTTATCCTTCCTGTCAGACCTATAAATGTGGTGGGGCTCTTACATATTGTTCTCCGTTTTCGCTTTGTAAGATATCCATTGTCAATTGCCAAAGCATTCCAAGTCTAACGTGCAGCCTCCGAATCTACAGCGGTTCCCAACCTAATTCGTTTAACATCTGTGTAACACTTTCTGTACGCCCGAAGCGGGTTTATTACGAATCGCGCAGCCTTCCTTTGTATTTTATTCAGTTCGCGGATTAAGTCTTTCTGCACCGGATCCCATACGCTCGCTGAATATTCAAGGTGTGGCCTGGCGAGTGCGAAATAGGACCTCTCTTTTACTTTCTCATCCGAAAATCCACCCACGAAACGCTTCACGAATCCAAGCTTCTTCAGGGCTCAGACAAAATAATTTCTTAAGGCCTGTTTACACGGTACATTAACACGTACGGGTCTAAATGTATGAACGCGAGAATGAACGCCAAAATACACCGTGTAACCACCCAACTTGTGCAAATGCATGCACAGAAAATAGAACCTGTTCAAATTTGGTTCATGCATTATATAAAACATTGAGTATATATAAAACATTTTATCAGTATTTTAAATGCACTCCATCACAGCCCAAATTCCTGACACCGATCCAACAATTAGGGTCAACAAAGGTCATCCCCTTTTTGCGAGCAGACCCACTCGATGCTCTCGTTGATACGGTCGATTCTCCTATAGTACATATCCCTTCCCCAAAGAATACCACAAAATACAATTTTGACCTTATTGAACGTATTTTTGGCCGGTGTTGCTAAATATCAAATAAAACCAATTAAAATGTCGTGAGGAGGTTATATATCCTCTGTAATCCAACTCTGTTCCTATGAACATGTCTGAATCCTGAAATATATGCTCGATTTTTGCGCTCCTATTTTTCATGCTACGGCAATTAACTACGACAAACTTGATTTCATATTTTGTGGAATGATTTTCGGTTGATTCTTTTCCACGCTTACGCTTTGGGTGGGCGAGTTACACTGACATTTTGCTATTAAATTGTTTTAATTTCTTTCCACGGAGTACGCGTTTTGGAATTTTTGATTTTTTTCCTAAGGTCATTAGTGGTTAAAATTTTCATAATTCGAATTACCTCGGAGGCTACTTTAAGTTAAGTAGCTTCAGTCGCTGAAAAAATTCAGTAGTAACTTTTTCTTGACTTATCTGCACAGATTTTGATGATGTTAAGGATGTCTCCTATAAAAGGTAAAGAAAAGTATTATAATTTCGGATTCGAATCCTCCCAGAAATTAACCGTTACTACCGCGAACAGAGTAAACCCACTAGGCCTCGGAGCGACGTGTTGCTCAGAGTCAAACGGCGAGTCCAAATATGAACATA
Source organism: Ischnura elegans (assembly GCF_921293095.1). NCBI lineage: Eukaryota > Metazoa > Arthropoda > Insecta > Odonata > Coenagrionidae > Ischnura > Ischnura elegans. The sequence goes on along the minus strand of NC_060248.1, from coordinate 129,519,420 downwards.
AAGACAAGAAAATCCCCCGAATGAAAACATTCCGACGGTCCTACGTGATCGTGGACGTTAGTTACTTCAGTACATTACATCCGCTAATATTAATTCTGATTGGGCTCCTGCTACTGCAGTTTGACTCCAGCTTCGGTAGCTAGGTCGCGTCCACCTCCGTCCTCGTCGGCTCTTGGTGGCATACGAGTGAGGGATACAGGTCGCTTTATGTGCCAACCTCACAAGTTTTCACTACCCGTCCCGTCAGTTAAGTGGGACCATGGGGTGTCCACATACTTTTGAAAACGATGGTACATTCTACGTTTGAGGGAAGAATGGAAAACTTTCCGAGAAGTAATCGGCGATAACAAAATTAATCGTAATGTAAACCACCTCTGACATTTTCTGTGCAATTTATAGGGCCATCTTACGATTATTCGCGAGTGTATTGGAAATTTTGTGGCTTGGCTACATATATGACGACGTTAATGTAAATACCTATTCTATTTATCTATGGCTGATTGATAATAATCGTGAAATATTTCAAATTCGTGTCGTTTTGGCGTGTTGTGAGACTTGGACGTTGACAGCAGCAGAGAAGTCAAGAGTGGAAGCATTCGAAATGTGGTGCTACCGGAGAATGATAAAGACAAAGTTGATGAAGCGAATAGGTGCTGTAGACGAATGATGAATATGAAATGGATCGACTGAGTAAGTATTATGAGGAAGTGACAAGAAAAGTGAGGGAAAAGAGAAATATTCTAAAATCTTAAGGATAAGACGGGAAAAATGAGTTGGCAATAATATGAGCCATGATAATCTGAAGAAAATAATCTGAGAAGGACAGGTGGAAGGAAAAAAAGATCTAGGAAAATCCTCGAATGTGACATTTCGGATGACGGAATAATTTTTTTACACAAATAATTATTTACTTTGAAATAGATAAAATTAAAATATCTTTATCGTTAAAAAAATCATTTTTTTATAGTCTGTCATGGAACTTTGTCAAAAAAGGTGGATTTCTGAAAAATATCTGTATTTATAGAAATTGCTTTTGATATTCTGTAAATATTTGCGGGCCCTTACGGATGAAGTCACAAGCATTCTTCTACTGGACAATTCGCAGTGTGAATGTCTCGTCATCCGAAAATTCATTATCAGCCCGTTGCGTGCGAGAGGTGAGTGTGTCGTGTGCGAATCTCCACGTCAGCCTTCAAAAATAATTCAGTGTGCTACCTCTGGCTTTAAGCTAATCTATTTAATGTTAACAGAGTACTTTGTTGTGTTTCACCGCTAGAATTTTGAGTATTGGAGTGCTTGGAACGGCAGATCATAACGTGTCCCATCTCATTTGATGCCTATCTATGCAGTGAATAACCCAATATGGAATAATTACCAATGTGTACCTCATCGGATTTTTTGGTTGGTAATCGAGTAAAACTCTAATCGATCGGATTTCTTGATACGATTACTTTTGCAGTATTTGTATTTGTAACAATTACTTTTTTACGAAATGCAAGTTTTATTTGTAATTTACTACTTACGTTAGAAGAGGAATCGGCACTATCGATATAATCGTTAATGCTCCTAATCGACGCTAACATTACAGATTTCACTTACTTGCCTAGGCCTACGTATAACTTCTAATCCTTGAGTGTCAAAATTTCCTTGCTCATATTCAGCCACTCTTACGTTGTAGCCAACAACACAAATGGGTACAAAATACGACACCACTAGTGGTGTCGTATTTTACACCCATTTGTGGTGTTACAATAGATATCATTGTAAATATCGCGAGATAAAGTGCCACTTTAGCTATTTCTGACACTAGAATTCCATAATTTTACTCCAATATTCGACAATAATTGCCAAGTGGTCTTTAGAGTGGACAATTTTAAAAGAAGTAAATATAATTTTACTGATTACTTTTAAAATCAGTAATTTATTCCCGTAAATGATTACCTTTAGAAAGTAACTGCAATTCAGCCCAGTTTCTTTTTCTCGGCATTTTTACTAACACTGCTCATTGGATAAATATACAATAACGGGCAAGTGGTGGAGGGTTAGTTTCACTGGCATCCGAGGAGGTGATTGATTACCAAAGAGCAATATGAAATATTTTACATCTGGTGAGGCCTGCCTTCGTTTTCCATTTCGCTGACTGTGATTTTGGTACCACTAGATTTGTGCAGCCGAGCTTCTGAAGATCTGAGATCTACAGCCTCGAATTAATATTGATGTGACTCCCTTCATTCTGTGGAATTAATTACGTTCGACTGTTTAGTTACCCCGGTATTCGAAGGTTCATTTCCGTGTCTGAAAACTTTGCGGTGCCCCTTCGCTTGATTAAACTGTAGTATTAACATTAAAGCAACGGACGAAGTGAAGTACCTACCTGGGAGTTATGATAATTTACAATTAATCGTGGGGAACACATATAAGAAATATTTCTGGCATAGCCCGGAAGAAGTTAAGATTCGTGAAGCATATTGTAGGAAGATTTTCGGATGAGAAAGTAAAAGAATGGTGCTATTTTAAGCTCTTCCTGTCCACACCTTGAATATGCAGGAAGCATGTGGGATGCGGTACAGAAAGACATAATCTGTGAGCTGAACAAAGTACAAATAAAAGCCGCGCGATTCGTAATAGAACTGCAACGGGCGTACAAACAGCGTTACCCAGCGAATTAGCCACCGGAGACTCGGTGGCTGCGCGCTAGGCTAAGATTGTTTGAACAATTGAGAATAGAAATCTTTAAGAGTGACATTGAGAACATAATATTAGAGCCCCTCTTTATTTACAGGTCCGACAGAAGCAATAAATTAAGAGAGATATTTTTCCGAACGGATGGATGTGTTAATTCGTTTTTCCCCCGAACTACATAGGACTTTAAAAATGCTAGTCGTTATTTCGTTAGAGCATTTTCTTTCATATGTAAACGGCTGGTGTTCTAACACCCCCTGCCGCACGCCTTTTTAGGCGGCTTGCGGGGTAGTATGTAGATGTAAACTAAAGGTCAGCGAGTGCAACGAGGTCCGGTTCTAACACTGGCTACATTCAGCTCGTGTTCCGCTCCCGTCGGGTATTGATGTGTTCTCACTCCGAGTGCTTGAGTCAACGCGATGCATCGCGGGTTGCGAGCCATTTAGTTTCCGGCTAAATGTGTGAAAATAGTTGCCTTCATTGAGTGGAAGCCTTATTTGTGTAAAGAAAAGTGTGCTAAATCGAGCTTGCAGAAGTTATATCCGCCAGGCCTACAACATCTTTCTGGCATTTGTTCGTGCGCAAAGTGTAACACATCTACACGGAACACAACTTCCATCAATTGCAATACCTGCCGTAAAACGATCCATACTGCCAAAATTTACGAAAGACAACCCGGATGGACAGAAGTAAATCGGACGGTAAATCCCTCCAGGAAATATTTTATTTGTTCGTAGAGGTTATAAAATAACTAAAGATAACGGATCAAAAAAACTAGGGAAACTATTCATAAGCCATACGATGAATTGGAAAAAAGGTTTAAGTTATTCGAATCGCAGGGTAAAATATTAGAGAAAATTTTAGTCAAATATCCAAATTGTAAAGTGCAAATGTGGTCCTTAAGACGCAACTTTCTGACGCACTAAACTGTTCTGATGGCCTTGAGAAACGCATGTTAGGTATTAACACGAAAATTCATGGCATCCCCAGCCAATGTGATCAAAATAAGGAAGTAGTAGTGAATAAAGTATGTGCTGCATTAGATGTAGAAATAAATAAAAGTCAAATTGTCTACAACTACCCGGTTAAGACGTAATCTGGTTGGGAAACAAGAGGAATTCAACTCCGACTTCTGAATCAGCACGTAAATGATAACCTGTTAGCTAAGTGCCAAGTAAAAATCATTTCTTTTCTATTTGACTCTTGACCTTGTAATCCGTACCTCCTAGTGATGTACAATCGTTTTCAATAATTTGTAGACATCCACGTGTCCCATTTTTGTGAGTTAAAATAATTTCCATACCCTAGGGCTATACGATGATTACAACTACGAATGTATCTGGTTAGTAATTGAGTATTGTCGATACTGTAAGTTAGGATTTTAGTCAACGGATATTTGACAGTAATTAGCCGCAAGGAAATTAAGATACAATCACTGCCACTTCCCCTACTTAATTCACCTCAGTGACTTAATCTGTTCAGAAAGAAATGTGCTAAGGTAGATAAAGCCATTATTTTTATAAATGTAGTATTGACTCTTGTTTAATCTATTATTTTATAAAAGAAAAGGAGAATAATTAATTCGAATTTAAACCCTCCCACATTTCACCGCACCAACCGCACATTTAATGAACCTACTAAGCTATGCAGCCACAATTTCGTAAGTCAGAAACGGTAAGTCACGTATGAATATGAAAAGAGGATATACCATTCCGCAAAGTCAACCATTTTCCGGCGGAACAAAAGATCGAATTGATGCTAAGTTATCATACTGCCCACTGATTTCATTCCACTCCTTACAGCACGTGTTCCGATTCCTATTCAGTCATAATCGGGTACAAACAAATTACTATTTCAGACAGAATTATGTATCTTCAAAAGTAGCAGTGGCGAATACATATGCCCCCCCCCCCCCACCCTTGCAGGACCGCACGCATCGCCTAATATTTCAGAACATAAATTGTAACTTTTTTATATCATAACATATCATTGTCTAGCATATGCCTATAATTATTTTGAATGAAACTATCATAAACTTTGCATGTGACTTGATTATTCTTCATTACGCTTTAAGTATAGGTGGTTCAAAATATCTTTTGCGCTCCCCCTTGAGTTTTTTCTATATCCTAACCTAAATTCCGGACTTGCGTCATGTCACGATGTAAAAAAGAATTAGGGGAAGGAAGTGGGATTAGGTAGCAGTCATGGGAGTACATATAAGATGGAGGAGTGACTAAAAAACTCCTTTCCGTTCAGTAAGTCAAATTTCTTCCTTTTCTTTTTCACTATTTCCTACTTACCGGCCGCATCTAAAATAAGCCCTTTTTCATTGACCCGAATAATTTTAATATCGAAAAAATTATATATGTTATTGGGCCATTGGGCGCTTTGAAAAGTTGGGTCACGGCTCCAAGCACCTTTTGCATTCGGACACACGAGTAAAGAAGTTCCTCCCAGTGTGACCGATATACACCCCCTCAAGTGAGTCACAGCATAGTTTGTACAACCCGCTGAGTCCGAAAGAAAACACTCCGACGGCCCAACGTGAGCGTGAGTTTCCTCAGTAAACTGAATCCGTTAGTGTTTTTGCCCCGGGAGTTCGACTCCCATTTCGTTAGCCTGGCTGCATCCGCGTCCGACCTCGTCGGCGACGTAAAGGCAAAGGAAGCAGCTTGCATTGAGTGCCAACCCTGCAAAGTGGTCACCGACACGGCCCCATCAATAAAATGACACAAGTGGGTGTCTGCATATCATTGAAAACGATAATACTTGTTTACATTAAGGAGACCCTTTGTGCTGGTAGAAAGGCGGGGTGGCGCAGAATGATAAGCACTGTAAGTATCTATGGATTCGTGGAGGTAAAATTTATTTGAGAAAAGTAGAAAAGGAGCCAGAAATTGTAGTTAGCATCATGGATGATGTAAAACATCTTTGATCATTGCTTTTATGATTCATACTTCAATGGTATAGAAGGTATACCTAGACCATAAGCCAATTTAATTGATATATATATTACTGTAGATGCGTTTGATGGAATGAGTTCCTTATTGATGATCCATTAGAATATCCGAAGTGCTAGGCGCAATGTTAATTTACTACTTTCACATTTAAATAGCGTGTCACAATAACCCGATATTATAGCTATGAATGAAATATGACTACAATGTGATTAAATTAATGCATATACAGTGAGTGGGTAGGTACTGTTCTTATGGAAATTCTAATACTTCTGAAAGAGCAAGAGGTGTTTAGCGTTTTTAAGACATGACACAACAACCGTACTGAGGCCTTGTCATATAAGCCCTACTGATTGCTTGTTGATCAATGTTTCATGCAAGTTTTGTATATTTGATCTCTTTGTCGTCCACGGGGACAAAAAATTTCTATTGATCAATTTGTTTTAAATTTTGAACCCTAATCAAGGGGCATACCTCAAAAATTAGTAATGGTCGGTGATATGAATGTTCAGTTACTAATGCCAAGCTGCGATTCCAAGCTGTTTACATATCTCATGAGTTCATGTAGCTTGACTACCTTAATCAATGAAGCAACGAAAATTACTAGACAATCAAGAATTACAATTTGAATCTCCCATTTAAGATTTGGGGTTTTTACACTGTGAAACCAAACTCAAGGAATAGAGAAATAGACAAGAGTTTACTAAACGCACTAGCTAATCAATCACTTGCTCAAGTACTTGGTAAGCTTATGAGAGGGAAAGTTTTTTAAAGACTCTTTAGCAGTAAGTCATGCTATGTTGATGATAAAAATTTATATCATTGACGATACTAGTAATCCCCAAGTGTTTTCTGCCGCGTTAACAATATTGGAGTAATTGGTAAAACCAAAACGGAATATTTAATTTATCAATGCTACTTCGTTAAATTTGGCGTGATTCTTGATGAATAATACTCGGACTTCGAAGCTAATGCGTAGAATAAAGCCGCTGACGTATCACTGAAATACTTCTTAGAAATCCTACACCAAGGAATCAACGAATACATTCCACAAATACTGAGATGCGATAGTAAAGAACCTCGCAAGTTACAGCAATAATGTTAGGATGGACCGTAGGAAACTATAAAACTTGCTCAAGAAGTCCGTTACGTAAGGTGAAAAATCGAAGGAACTTGAAGCAAAAGAATGGTCATAAGCAAGAGATATTCAAATAAAATCTACAAAAAAATAAGGACTCGTTATTTGATAAAGATGGGAAACTTGTCAACGAAAATATTAACAAAGCCAACGCGTTAAATTACCACCTATAAAGTGCATGAACGATAATGCATGTAATTTCGACGTTGCATTCCCTGAGGAACCGATGAAAGAAATCAATATTCAACGCGACGGCATTCAAGTGGTAAAGAATAGTAAATCTCAGGGGCCCGAGGGAATTCCCGCGCGTGTCCTCAAGGAGTTAGCGACAAAGAAATCACCGTACTTAGAGATAATATTCAAGAAGTCACTATCCGAAGGGTAGATACTTATACACTGGTAATTGCAAATACCGATATTCAAAAGGGGAAAGTGACATGGCACAGGGAACTACCTCTCAATTTAATTAACGCCTATTATTATTAAATGTCATTAACGCCAAGGCAGGTTACTTGAGCGTATCGTCGTTGACAATAGCATGGCTTTCCTGGACAGTCATAACTTCCTCCATAGCTGTCAGGTTCTGAGATCTCAAGAGATCTCAAGAAAGCCTTCCAGACGGTACCTCACAACAAACTTTTACAGTAATAATAATCGTACGGATTAAACGAAACAGTGGTAAACTCGATACAAGACTTTCTGAGTGATCGTAACCGATTTCTACTCTTGAATTAGCAGTAAATTATGTACATTTGCTGACGACGCTGCCAGCTATCGCGATATTAACTATCTGTACGGCTTCCAAATTCTATCATAGAATTTAAACAACGTTCATGTGTCGAGAACCAAGTGACGAGTCAAGACTCTCAAACTTAATCTTAGCAAATTTACAGCGGTACAATTCTTAAGTAGGTTTTCTAACTATTCCCATTGATATTCAGTAAACATAAGAGGGGCAGATGAAGCGAAGTATCTAGGAGTTACGATAACATCGAGGCTATCATGGGAAACACGCACAGGAAATATATATTTATTGCTTATTCCAGAAGAAGCTGGTGTTCGTCCAGATTATTGTGGGAATATTTAAGTATGAAAAGTAAAAGAGAGGTGCTATTTCGCACTCGTCCGACCACACCTTGAATATGAAACGAGCGTATGGGATCCAGTGCACAAATAATTAATCCGTGAGCTCATTGAATTACAAAGAAAAGCGTCGCGATTCTTCAAAATATGGACCGATACACAGATGTTTTACGAATCAGGTTTGAAGCCGCTGGAGACTCTGAGATTACGCGCAAAGCTTATATTGTTTGAGCAATTGAGAATGGAATTCTTTCTAAGCGACACGTAGAATATCTTAATAGAGCCCCACTACATTCCAATGTCCGACAGAAGCGATGATTTTAGAGAGATATTTTGCCGAGCAGATAGTCGTGGGGATTCGTTTTCCATCGCACGACGAAGGACTAGAATAAAAACCAGGAGTAATTCCGATGTAGTATTTCCTTTTTATGTGTAAACGGCGACTGTCATTAAATACACCACCTGCCACAGGCCTATTGAGGCGGCCTCTAGGTCCAGCAGTCGGATTAAAACACTCTGAAGGCCGTACATTTTCTCAGTGCAATCCATCCGCTAATCTTCAATGTGATGGGGCTTTTGCTTGGATGGAGTTTGACTCTGGCTACGATATCTCAGTTGCGTCCGTATCCGTCCTCGTCGGCTCTTGGTGCTTCATGTGCCAGCCTTCCAGTTTTCACCGACCCTGCCACATCGGTTAAGGGAGACTCGCGTATTTATATTCATCATCGAAAGCGATAGAATCCATATTAGGATTTGGAAAAAAATAAACGGTAATATAATAAAGGGAAAGCCGGCCGATTGACAGGGTTGGGATAAATACAAGCCGAGGAGTATTTGGAATGCGAATTACAAAATACCTTCGACTTGGGTATTTGAAAACCACCTACAAAATAGTATTAAACTATCCCACCCACTAAAAAGTAGTATCCTATAGTAAAATAATTATTTAAAATACCAAATATCTTTGTAATGACAGTGGCGCAGCGAGAGGGGTGGGGTTTGGGGGATAAAACCCCCCCAGAGCTCAGAGAAATTTTAAGTTAAATCTATTTTACTTAATTGGATTGATATTTTTTATAGAATAGTGTGAGGATTGACAAAATATCCCTCAGAAGGCCGTAAAACTCAACATTTTGAACCATTTATCTCAACTTTCTTCTTGCGGAGGGCCCACAAACCTACCGCTTACCCTGGAGGGTATACCACACCCCCAGGCACCCCAGTATTAGTTGCGCCTGAAACCCCCCCTAGCCTTAATTTCCAGCTGCGCCCCTGCGTATGGACACCAAATGATCTTAAAAAGATATAACCTGCCTTTGCACATTATGGTTAGCACAAATATCAAGAAATCGATTTTATTGAAAATGAAGCAATATTTGAAACATAACGTCATAGAAGTGATATCGGAGCCACTTCAAGAGTAAATTAGCATTTTTATTTTTTATTTTAAAATGGGAAAATACCAAAAATTTATGTCTGAAATACAGAAGACAAGATACAATCAGGTCGTGTACTTGAAATATCAAACACGTATTACAGGTGTATATAAAATATGTACGTATTTTAAAATACTTTTATTTGAAATACTGCCCACCCCTGCCTATAAAACTGTGAGTAGCCTTTTCACGGAATGGAGTAAAACATTTAATACCCTAATCGACTGGTATAGAAATATTTTGACAGCAGAATAAAACTTAGCTCAAAAATTATCGAAGAGGAAATTGGGTTAAACAAGGATGACATGGGAGCCACCATCTTAAGATCGGAAATCGACGCTGCAATAAGAGACCTGCGAAAGAATAAGGCCCCAAAAAGAAATGAAAATCCAGCAGAGATAATAAAAAATCAGGAGAGAAGTTCTTAGCTCAACAGAATAAAACTATTTGCGGCATGCACTCAACAAGAGATTTACATAGTGACTTCGAGATGAACTTTCCTATTCCCAAAAAGAAAAGAGCATAGAATTGCGAAGATTTCTGGACCAGAAACCTGACGACCTATGCGTCGAAGATACCGGCAAGACTCATGAACAGGAGAACAGAACGAAGAGGAGAAGAATTCCTGGATGAGGAACGATTCGGATTTAGGAAAAGCAAGGGCATGAGAGAAGAGATTTTGGCTTCTCTAGGCTGCTCATAGACAAGAGAATGGAAAAGAATAAAACGAATTTCGTAGCATTTGTCGATCTAGAGAAGCCATTTGATAACATGGAATAGAATTCAATGCTTAGAATTCAGAAAGAAATTATAATGCCCTACAATAATCGTAGAATCACTCAAAGTTAGTGTAATAACCAAGTAGCTGCCGTATAATGCGGACCCAACAGTGCAGAGGCGACAATTGGAAAAGAAGTGAGACAAGGGAGTGCCCGGTCATCCCTAATTTCTAATGTTTACATAGAGGAGGCCATCAATTAAATCAAAGAGAGGGCCTTGGGTGTCAATATCCTCGGAGAAACAATTAGTATTCTGCTATAGGCTGACGACCGAGGCGTCATAGTAGAGACAAAGAATGATTCGAAGAAGACTGACAAATATGGAAAGGACAATGGCAAGATATCAGTTGAAAATCAATAAAAAGAACACTAAAATATTAGTGTGCAGCCAAAGAGAGTGGTCTAGGACAAATATTAGCCTAGGAAAGCGAAAGCTAGAAGAAGTGAAAGAGTTTTGTCACCTAAAAAAGCAAAATTACCAAAGATGTACGACGCTCGAAACAAAAAGCAGAACAGCACAGACGAAGACAGCTTACTACAAAAACAAGAATCTCCTAACAGCTGAGAATATAAGCATAGAACTGAGTGAACAGTTTAACAAACAAGGGAGGGGAGAATGCTAGAGATAAATGAATAGACCGATTAAGCAATGAGGAAGTGCTAAGAAGAGTGGGAGAAAATACTTTTAAAATCCCTAAGGATAAGACGGGAATACTAACATGTACGCATTATGAGGCATGATTGCCTGATGAAAATAATCATAGAAGGACAGTTGGAAGGGAAGAGGGGCAACGACGGCCTCGAAAAACTCACATAGGAGAGGCTATTAAAGGATGTAAAAGAGATGAAATACGACGCTATGAAAAGGTAAGCGGATAGGAGAGGAGAATGGAGAACGGCGTCAAACAAATCGTAAAGTTTTGACTTGTGATGAAGATAAACAGACACACTGCCTGAAAAAAAATTAAGTGCCAAAAATCTCAATGAATTTCTTCAAATAATGAAATAATTAAATACCGAATTCCCCTATATTTCACTTAACAGACAGTCAAAAATCTATATGAAAAAGTCTAACTAATATTTCTTTGGAAAAATAACTCCAAAAACATAAAATTCATTTGACGATTATTTCGCAGGCTCATAACTGCCAACGGTAACTCTTAGAAATTGTTTACGGAAAGCTAGAGAAATTAACTCCTGCATGGCAAAAGGTAAAATCATTTAAATATTGCACTTCTCCTTAATAGACTTCTTTAAATATTTTTTAAATGCAAACACTTACTATTTAAAGTCACCTACGAAAATAGCTACTTCCTATCACGAATACAATTAACTCTGAATTCTTATGGATCGCCGACTTAGGAATAAGCGTCACGAAGTGCCGCGCCAGTAATATACCTGATTATTGATACCATAAAACTCAATTGGTATCGAAAGCATTGTAAAAAATCGACTATGTCATAATTATCAAGCCAGAAGAAATAATGTTTACCATACTATTTAGGGCTTTGATAGCCTGTTGCTAAAAATTCACGCAATAAGGAAAAGAAGATCGTTACATGGGAATATTTAAAGATACATAAAATGTTTTTCAAAAGTGAGGAATATTGACTTACCATATTTTCCCAGGCTTCCCCATCCATGGAATGTCATCGCAACTCCACGCCAAGCCCCACACATTTCACAGAATAGATTCGCCACCCCAATATTACTCGAAAACCTGAAAAGATTGAAAACACATTAGAGGATGATAATATGGAAACACAAAAGGAAAAATAGTTAACTGAAGCATTGTTTAAGGAGGACAGTGTAACGTGATGCTACAACAGGAGTTCATGCTAATGCCCTCGAAAGAAGTGGAAGAAAGGAAATACCGATTGAGTGGTTTTATATCCGATGTTGATCGCAAATATTTTCCAAATAATTAATGTAGAGAAAACATTGGTCATCACATTCAAGTACTAATTATCATAGAGGGGTAACACAATTATTAATTAAGGCACAGTCGATTAAATGTAAAAAATAGAGCATGTTTGCTACATCGTTACTGAATTGGTGGTGCACAACTGCCTATACCTAAATATCGTAAAAAGCTTTTCAAAAACCTATTCACAAACTACTAATATATTAACTCATTGTAGGGTCAACATAAAAATTAATGCATGAAGGTACAATGAGGGTTGATGACTGGCAACTGAACCCATTGACACTTTTGACACGACAGTGCGCGCATAATCACAAAGGAAAAAGTGTCGCAGGTATGATACAGTATTCAGGAACTACATTTAGCACCCCGCATTAACGGCCACAGCGATTCCACATTCAGCTGTATGATCTACGTAAAAATGTAAGAGCAAGTTACCGCATTACTAAAATTAAGTTACCGGAGAGCAAAAGAGAACATAGGTCAGGGAAAGCAAACGTTTTATTTGATAATAATATTGATTGAAGGCGAAACACGACAAAAAAAAAACAGAACTACTCACAGGTCACCGGCACTAGACAAATGCAGCGTCTAGATCGAAATGCAATTACACAGAAGTAACACGTCTTACGCTCGTAAACTATTACATACGAAAATGTTAGAGGAGGATCGAACCAGTTAATTAATGCAGTAATGCTCACATTAAATCTCATCGGGAGAAAATGGGCAATGAAACCTGGTCTATAGCCGAAACACTTATCACAGAAGAAGTTATTTTCATACGAAATTCAGTGTTGATAAGAAAACGTGGATTTGAAACCGAGTTGAAAATGTTTCCCTATCACACACTTTCTTGGAAACACTATGCAAATATTAACACTAACAAATTCCTAGCGTAGAATTTTATGCAGAATCGTGAAGACGGGTGTAGTAATAAAAATTGGTTTTTCAAAATGATTGTAAATCTTACAACGATTACTTAACAATTCAGAATAAATTGCATTTGCGGTTAATCTTCGACTCAAGAATTGAAAATACTCTAATAATGATAAGGAAAGTATCACCAAAAGAATGGGTTAGCCACTCACCTCTTATCCCCAAGACAGCTCGCCGCGAAGTGAAGTCCATTCTGATACTCTCAGCCGAATGACGTATTGCTGTGACGTCACGATATACTCCGATCGATTTATTTTTCAACCAATGAGAATCATTAAAGCCACTGAAAATCGTATGTTATACTATTCGAACCTTTATAAATTAAAATGAATTCATAAATAGTTGTATTACATATAATTATAAAAAATATATCCCATTTTTTCGAGGGAAAAAAAGATTTAAAAGTTGCGCTGTATACGTAGCGAAATCGTAATCAGCCAACGGTCATATTAAACGTGGAACAATATTCCAGAATGTTCCAAACATATACGAAGGTCGGTTTGAGTGCAAAAGGCGTCAGCGAACAGTCACAGCTCGAACAGTCAAACGATCTTCTTAGAGAGTCCATTCAACTGTTATATCCAATCCAGCACTCCCCCATCCCTCCTCCGCAACACGCCCTCATTCCCTCACCAACCGTCATTTCGATGAAATCGTATTTGTGCAAGTTTAAAACATTTCTTTGGACTGTTTCACCCATTTCGTCGTTCATTGAAGTCACCGTTTCATTCCGAAGGAACGAGGATATGGTGAGCGATACAGGAGATCTATCAACAGATATACGAGGAAAATAAGCAGCGGTGTAGAATAAGGTACGTGTGAACATGTAATTGACGTGATGGAGTTATGATGTACAATTGATATGAATATAATTATTGTGTGTTCGAGAATACACGATAGCAAAAATATCCGTCTCTAACATGGCTTAGCATGTAGAATGATATCCTATAAAAGAGAATAGCGGAGATTGCGAATTGATAAAGCGGAATTTTGGAATTATAAGACCATTAGTAAATGCATTATGCGGTAAGTGCAAACACTTAAAGTGTAACGGTGTTCGCATTTGTGCATGAAAATGCTCCCCTGTAAAATACACTTAATGGCAATCACCACTTCTGTTTCGTGTGGCCATCGATGTATGAAGTCATTGCGGATTACATTACAAAGACCTCAAAATTGCAGGAAGTTAACTATGAGTGGCTTGCATTAAATTCAAGGCAGGTATTAATCGCTCACTGGTAATACCATCTATTTCTCCTTCGCATCGACGTGGTATATTGGTGATAACATATTATATTCTATAACTTGGATATAATTGTACTTATTTCCTATATTAATTTCGGCTGCGTGAGTATTATTTGTTGTTTTCATAATACCCCTCCTACATTCAATCTCGCATATGATCCAAGTGAATTATCTCTTATCTAATGAATAGTACAAGCGTAATCATAAAAACCTCGTGAGTGTCGCTACAGAACTTTCATTGGCAGGAAAGATCAAAATTCTAATGGCATGTATGTAAGTACCAGTGTAATATGCAATAATAAAAGACCATGCAGTATGAATAATTATCATATGAGTATTTCAAGTGAACGTTATTGGAATGAAGACTCACGGATGAAATACAATAAGAACCTAATATTTTTTTTCTGTTTATTCGCAGATTCGTTTCCTTGAAAATTCAAAAACTGTAGCAATTGCAGATATGAGTACGCTGATTCCACTGTCGTAATACGAAATGGAATCCAAAGTGATTTATTACGGGCAGCAGTGAAGCCTGCGTTATCAACTCAATATATAATTTTCCTTTGAAAGGTGAGAAATAAATTAAAATACAAGGACCTTCTGATGGATACAATTTCTCTCTACATGAGTGGTCATCGCCGTCGATGCGTTCTTGAGGTAAGTAATTTCATTTTATCATCAGAATTGAACAGTTTTCATGAAAAAAATAGCTTGCAGTAACTTATATGCCTTATAATATTATTTAGTTACCTTAAGAGACAAATCTGCAACTAAAAGCTGTGCGTATTGAAGTTCCTGAGGTTCTTTACCCTTTAACGATCGAAGTTACTCCATTTTTTGACATTATAATGCGTGCAGAATGCAAAAGAAGTGGTCGCGATGATAGGAGGAGAAGACTCTCTACCTTTCGATTCGATGGCATGTCCATCGGCGGCTCAGCTCAGCTGTCCATCGGCGATTCCACAAAATACACACATTCACCAACACTTCACAATCAACACACAACTGACCATGAATTTCTCCATCCAAACTTGACACTTTCTCTTCACTGTATAGCAAGATGAGCACTGCCTTCTGCCAGTGGTTAACACAGTAGAAATATTCACATTATTTCCTTGGGACTACGGAGCAGACGGCTTGAAAGGTAGCGATGGAAGCTTTTTTAATCCTGTATCCAATCGGTTGATAAATTGTATCATTCACTCCTTCCACATTAAACCTGGAAAATAAGTAGTTGTTATAAAACTATAACCCAAAAAATAATTGCACCTACGACACTATACATCCAATTATAGCAAAGAAGGAATGGTGACAGCGGAAATGCATTCAATGCATAGAAATTTTAGCAATTCTTTAAAGCCTGTTTCTGTGATAGATAAGCTATTGTAAGTCCTTGTTTATCTCTGAACAGTTTTTATGAAGGGAAGCTTGTGCGAAATAAGTCAGTGAAACAAATTAAAATATATACTATATTCTGATCATACTTTCGTAAAATATGGGTGGTTAAGATGTAAATTTTCACGTACTTTTACGGCTCATGCATTCCTATACATAATTTCACTTAGTATTTTATCGCATAACCAGCCCCTGATACATAAATTACGGAATCAAACCCCAAAAAATCGAGTTGCCAAAAATTAATTTTGTTTTTGACTACCTATATTTCAATGCCAAAAGGTTTATTGTAATTTTGTACCTAACGTGCAAAACGTAATGATTTAATATGCACAAAGACAATGGAATAAAAGTTAAGAGTTTAAGACATACCTCCACTCTTCTGCAAACAGACCATCCATCTCTCAACACCAAACGAACAGCTGTGAGACTCGGACATCACTTCACTCGGAATGAGGACTACGAGGAAAAACCGAAAGCGGTGCTCTGCTTCTTACTCATTGCTATTGGAGGATGGGGGATTGCTAAGGAATGTAGGGTGTGTGCCTGGCATGAATATCCCAAGGCAGAGTCAAAAAGTGTTGAACTGAATTTGAGTCGCAGAGAATCAGGAGTTTTGACGGGTGAGTTTCGGTATGGACGTTCGTCGTTGGGCCCCATAGCACAGCAGGGATTGAGTTGGTGGTTAAGGAGAGGTAGGGGATGACGGTCGGAGAGGACGAGGGAGGGGAAAGAGACTCAGGGTGCCACCCTCTACACATTAAAGCCATTAATTCAATTTAAAGATTGCAATATCACTGCATAAATTCGCTGCTTAGTGTTCTATTACATTTACTCTGGCTATTTTAACATCTCGAGTCGAATCATCAGAACAAGTTGTAAACAATTCATGTGTAAAATTACGACGAGAAATTATTTTCGCATTCCTCGATCCAAACTAAAACAAATTAAATTGTATTTCTTTCTTTGCGTCGTTTAGGAATCACGATGTATCCCATCAGAGATCTTGATTTCCCCTGGTTCTTCACGGAAGGCCAGCTTTTATGACCTGGAGGTATGATTTAGATTGTAAAGGTTTTCTTTGCGAAAGGAAAGTAAAGAATTTTCATCGTTGTTCATAGCAAAAAACAAATTTTGATGCGCAGAACCAGTGTTGGGTCTAGAACTGAATCTCAGCATATTCACTCCACCAAAAGTTTGTCGTAGGGTGTCTCACTTTACGAATGTATACGTGTAGACGAGCTTAACATTTCTGTGGCAGCGGAATTCAAATATCTGGTAGTTAAGATAAAAGTAAGCCAATTATGGTCTTCATGCACGGTAAATACTGTTGAAATTTGGATTTCCCATGATACACTTTTGCCAATTAGCAGGTCACACTTCATTACTCCCCTCTCTCTCAGTCTCAGAAGCCAAACAGCCAGTCACCTAGGAGGACCTACTTCGGCTTAGTCAACGTTTTCCTGGAACCAGCAGACACTTGGGATGATTAACAGATGAGCAAAAAATTCCTATATCTAACATCCTACGCTAAATAATCTTTGTTGACGCCCATTACATCTGAGCACTCACGTCATCATCATTATATTCAAATCAAAGTGATTTCTTCACACCTGATTTTAATTATCTTTCTTTTATCATTCTTCAATATAATGCGATCAATTTTACCATTCTGGAAAAAAACATTAATTCTGGATTCACGAATAACTTTGTTTTACTATTGCAACGAGATGTAGCAAACAAACCTCAAACTCTCAGATCATATTTAGTCGGCAGTGCTGCTGCGCTTACTAACATTGAACTTTATCTCTGTTATTTACGTTAAATGTCTCACGTGTCTTGTATTTTCCGATAGTATTTATAATATTCTATGATTGTGTTGTAATAATACTTTATGATATTGGCATATAATTCGATAGTGATATTAATTTACTATGTTTTTTGTACTTTTTAAGAAATTATAACGGTGGTTTCATGGAGAGCCTTGCGTAGTAACCGTCGAGAGCGTTGGCAACGGAGGTTATTGACGAGGAGAGAAGAATGAACAAGAAGGGATTGAGGAAAATTGTGTTTAGAGTGACTTTAATGAAATTGTGTGTTTGTTAATATATCGGGAATAAATGTTCTTTCTAGTGTCTAGAAGTAAGTATATTTTTTTCCACCCACGTACGTTACAAAATGTTTAATTAAATGATAATAGATATTATGACCACCACAGAGCTAGGTTTTTTCATTTCTTTAGTTGCACTGTCCTAGTGGCCTATTTCAAAATGGGTTGAAGAAGTACAATACTTACTCAGGTGTAGTGGGGTTGAAAAGGAGGGAGGAAGGGGTAGGGGCGCAATCCTTTTGGCAGGAGATTCCTAAGGTAAATATTTAGGAATTAGTTTTGATGGTTTAATATTAATAGTTGTTCGTGCTGCTTGGGAGAGACATGAAATTTCCGAGCGGTAGTTCGAAAGAATAATCTTTTAACACTATTGCGCCGAGGCGAAACCTTACCCTACCCCACCAGTGCTAGCAAGGCTTTTGATAGGCTGCTACGTCTTCGTCTCTTACGAATGATCACCCGTCAAATAAGGCGATGCTTCTCATCTACAGTTCCATCACTAATGTGTTTTGGTTCGCCCTCCCATTCGTCTTCTCTCCTCTGGAGAAAGGACAATGGGACACGACTCACTCTATGTTCGATTGCTGGTCAGTAAATATCAATCTATGACCCACAACTATTTCCGTTTACTGAAAAGAACAATAATCAGTCAGAATTACTCCCTTGCGGAGAAGTAGCGAGAGGTTAGCAGGCTGTCGTTTCTTTTCTTCCAATCTGTGTTTCTCACGTATAAATTTTGTTTTCCGATTTTCACTCACTCTTACAAGTCCAGAGTTAAAAAGATTTCATGTGCCTTCATTTCAGATTCTGACGTTCGGCCGTTACCGCAGGGATAATAATAACTTGCATATGACGATTTACCATCCCCAAGTAAAAACACGGTTCATTGTTCAACGCCCGGTATGGCAAACAGGGAATTTCCATTCCGGTCACAGGATCATGAAGGTCTTACGAATGCAACTATTACGGAAGACATCAGCTGCACGGTGGAAACAGAAATTGTCGGCGCTGCTCCAATTTCTGAAGCATTGTTCTCGGAATGAGTGCCGACAGCCTAACCGGTCTTCTACTCTCATTCGAGCTTCCAGATAAATGTATGAGTAGTGTATGTGAAAATTGTGCTAGCAATATTATGAGCGGTGCTCTCGGTGACAACGCCGAAACAAATCAAAGTTTCTCGGATAAGTGCGAGTGCGATTAAGCCAGACTCCTGGATTACGTACCGTGAATGTAAGTACGTGACCTATGATAAATCCCTGAGCCTGACATTTTTCAAAGTAACTTTGAATTACGGAGTTATTTTCATAGAAGGTAGCAAGCAATTCCATCACTAAGCTTTCCTTTACATTAATTCCTGTAAATCTGTTCTCTATCCACCATCTTGAAATTGGAATCCATAAATGACGAAATGAAATGGCAATCCTCCATTCTACGTGCAGGTCGGGAGGGCCGTGACAGTATCCAAATCTCATACGATCGTCCGTGTGAAGCGGACATCTTTTCCTCCCTTCTTCTCTTTCTCTCCCTCTTTACACCTTCCAGGGTATAACAGGAAGAGCACAGTACTGAAAGGATATTCAGCAGTAATCCTACTGCCATGAAACACCTACTAATCTTCGAAGTTACTACTAAGATGAGAAGTTAGCAGAGGTTTGCGTTTTTACAACAACTCTGTTAATTTTTGTGGTATAAATAATTTGTTTTCTGCAAACTGCTAATAACAAATGTGGCTTCTTTATATCAAATTTTCAAGTTACAGGAACGAAAACTACGGGAATTCCAAGCGCTCAAAGTTGGGCGACTTGATTTTACGCGCAAAAATCGGGTACTTTTGTGAGGAAAAATTAAGTACAGGAATTACTATGAAGCCAGAAGAAATACTACTACATGATGCAACGTAGAAATAAATTCTCATTCGTATGCTTTTTGCTGCATTGTAATTGATTGCTTCGTTTAGACGCTAGAGCTCCTCAAACTCGGGTATCTTGCTTTTATTTACAGACAGAGGTTCCTTCCGGATGACTGGATCTTCGCTCGCGTCGCGTCGCTGGCACTTCTGCACTTTCTTGAATCGGAAGGTTCAAGAGAGAACATCCGGGGGCAGGGGAGTTCATCTAGGGTGCGTTCCGAATCACGCATCATGTGCATCGATGCGCATCAGGCCGTTCCGAATCAGGCATCGACGCGCATTGATGCGGCCCTGCATCGAGCATATTTTGAGGTTTCGGAAGCATCAACTCGCATCGGCTCGCATCAGAAATTCTTGATGCAGTTGATGCAAAGGCGAAAATGGGCGCAACCTTTAAAATTGTGACTGTGCGTTTGGTGTTTGCATTGGGTGTTTACACGACTCTATTGTGCTTCTACGATCAGAGGAAAGAGTTGAAGGAATTATAGTTATTAGTTTTTTAAATAATTAGTCCATATAGAATGGGGAAATGTATATCCGATGCGTAGAAGTGTGCGTGTATGTAACTTGTTTACAACCGTTATTAATTTCATTTATGGTTAAAATGCAAAATACGATACATAATTTCTCACATTGAAATGCAGGCGTGGTATTTTTAACCGTAATTTTGCTTCTCTACACTAACTTGTGGAAAACTTTCGACACTTTAACGTTATATTGAGATAGTATTAGTTGAAAAGCTACATCAGGGAGTGTTTATAGCACAGAGACTGTGGTTTATGGTATAATAGTATCTTCAAAATAACTATATAAGACTTTGTTCGTCGGAATATTAGAATTGCTTACGCAATGCAGAATCTCACTGGTCTATCATTTGAAGGCATATATGTTGCAAATTATTGCTATTTTGCCAAACGTTTATTAGCTATTTAATATGCGAAACTATACATTCATTGCAAGTGAACTGCTCGGTAGGTACGAAAATTATTTTCCCCCTGCTAAAGAGATTAGTTCACGTTATGGTACCACAAGTAAAGGGACATTCAGGGTAGTAATGCCGTGATAAATAACATCATCAATTAGTTTATTTATGCATTTTATGCTAGGATCATGGATGTGTGCTTGATTTACAGTGATGTGTGCTTGAAGAACCCCATTGAGTTGATTGAGTATTCAGTGCAATTATTTTTTTGTATTTTATATGTATTTTATATATATATTTTAAAAATTGTATAGCATTGTAGGACTAAATGAGACTCCTTACTTTTAATAGAGAAAACAAAAACCTTTCTTGTGCAGTCATCAGTCAAGGTGAGCATATATTTTACACAAATAGTATACATATATTTTCACCTATAACACCATCAGACCACACCATTCTGAGAGGATCAGACTTAATTTATTACATACTGCATCCATTCTAGCACTTATCTCTAATCATTTCTTTGCTAACTTGCCATAAACATATGCTATACAAGGCTGAAATTAATTATTAGGGGGACAATCCACACCACTGACAACCACATTATAACCTGCACTTTACTCTGTCACAAGTCTGCTACTCTTGCGCCACAGACTTAGTAAGCAGTCCTCTACTACTTTGACAGTCAATCCTACGTAACAAGTTGCATTACTTTTACTTTTTGCATTATATCGTTTCTATCTTGACAACATATGCTATTTCTTCAAAACTAGCGGCTAGATCACTCCTTTTATTTCCAACGATCTGGCACCAAAAAAGCTGTACCCAGATTCATTAAACAAGACAGCTGTGTCTTTTTTAACTAGCTTGTTTACAGACTTGCTTGCATTGGTTGATAAATTTGTAACATTTTGATCTGGAGTATAGCACTTTACAGTGTGGGAACATGGGCACTTAGGAAGGAGAATGGGAGAGACTGGAGGTGTTCGAGATTTGGGTAAGGAGAAAGTGAAGTGGACTGAGAAAAGAAAGAAGGTCAAAGTGCGAGACATGTTTAGTGAGGAGAGGCAGCTTCTGGATGGAATTCGAAGGAGACAGGAGGTATGGATTAGGTGAGTACTGAGCTGGGAGTGGATGTTGAAAACACTATTAGAGGATAGAATGTTGGGTAAACAAAGGAGAGAATAGGATTTTTAGATAGCATGAAAAGGGTGAAGTTGTGAATTCATGAGGGAAGTCCATGAGGGCATGGGGGGACTTTTGGAATGCTCCATGCAAACCTACCTAAATACCAAGCGGTAGAATACTTAAAAATGTCTTGGAGTTTATTTTTAAGCATTATATTTTGCCGTTTGAAAACGCGTTGGTGAAAATTTTATTGAGGTTTCAAGTATTTGTTCCCGATTTTTATGAAAAAAAATTGTTTTCAAGTCGTGTATCTTATCGGAAAACCATAAATTGATGTCTAGCAGCTAAATCTACGTACTATTGATAGTAAAAATCGTCCCTTCAAAACAATTGGACCCGTAAAACTCACCGATGGCTGAGATTTACAATTCACTACGCTTCCCCGTTGACCGTTTTTCGAGTTGGCTGCACAAATTCCCGTCAATTCGCTCAGTCTATCACTATTTTAAGTAAATATGAGTTGCAAGTTACGGCTTGGAACTTTCGAACGATCGTAATGAATATAATGAAGTGTTAATATACGTATCAATCATTGGCGGCGCGTGCGTATACGCATGTAAGCAAGTGCACACCCAAAGATGAATAAATTATAAAAGAAAACTCTTCCTTTGCAACGCGAAGGATAAAAGTACTGTCTGCATGTGCAAGAAACATGAGCCTCCGAACGCTACAGCTATCTCCTTTTCGAATTCACCGCTCTACAAGTGTGCGATCCCGTGGCATCATGCCGGGCGCATTTTCGGTCTGTGCGATCGCTTGAGGGAGCTCTGGCGAGACTAGGTAAGCGGGGGGGTATGTGCTGTTCAAAGGGGCGCCACAGTGGTCCCAATCGCTAATCTAGTGGGACAAAAGTCACTTTTGCAACTTTTAAAAATAAAGTCGCCGTAGGTGTAGCGATATCCGCAATCAAGTGCTTCATCACGATTGGTAACTTTTACAACGTTTATATAAGTTATAACAATGTTATGCAGCTGCAAAGTCACGTGTTGAGATTACCTACCATCCGCCAACACCCAGACGGTGGCTGACTTGCTAGCATTAGCATGTACCTGCTAGATAGCAATAACGCAAGGAACGACAATTTATAACGGGATATTATAGCCATCGGTATATAGCATTATTTAGAGTGATTTTTCTTCAAATATAATTGCTTTAAAATTCTATATTTTAGACGGCAATCTCTCAGTCTTTAAAACCTCGTTTTTTATCGACTTCAATTGTTTAAATTGACTTATAAATAATATATGTCGAGGTAGGATTCCGAAACCTTCAAAGACATGTGGAAACGTCCTTATAGTTATAGATATTTTTATCACATTTTGCGCCTGCTTGCGCTTTTTGACAATAATGCCCTTTTTATTCCATGAAGTTAACAAACGAGAGCCGTTGAGACGCGGGCCTGAGGGCATTTCCTTAGCCATTTTCTTAGGTATTATAATGTCAGGAGCAATGGAATCTGAAGAAATATTTCCGTTTCAATCATTAATGTAGAGACAGCAACCCTACAAACATGAGTGATGCAGAAATGCATCGCCAGCACGCGCAGATTTTGGTTTTATTCGTCAAGTTCTTCACGGCCACTACTAAGTACCAGCAAAAAGTGTTTATCTCCACGAGATAACCAATACTTGATGACCAGTACCTTTAAATATCAGGCCCTAGTACTTCTAGAAGTAGTCAGTTTTTGGGCCTTCATAACATGTGCTACAAGTTTCAGAATAACACAAAATGTCACTTGAGCTACAAAAAATGTCTAACGATGTCGGATCGATATATTACTTTGAATCAAATGGTTGTTATGTGCTCGAAGTGCCAGAAAAAAATTGGGTGCTGATTCGCGCAGGTTTTTGAGATAATTGCTTTAGAGTGCAACTATGTATTACTTTAGTAAGCGCTCCGCGGCGCGCGCGTATATCTTCATTTGGATGAAGTATTTGGTTTTCCCAAAGACAATGTGATAGAGGAGAAAATGAAAAGGACGGTGCGGCGGCTTTGTGTGGAAGTGCGAAAGAAATGGATGGAATCTCACCGCATTGAAAAGGACTTTCTTCGCTACCATGGAGATTGGCTGGATGCGAAAATTGTAATTAATATTCCTGGAACTACAAAAACGACCACAAAAACTTCAGGTATTTATAATATTTTCTACGTAATAATTTTGTATTTAGATTCTAATTAAAATATTTTGATCGATATATTACTTGTACTGTTGCACACTATAATGTATTTGTATATTCAATCAAATTGCTGATTAAATTTTTGCAGGCAGTGGTCGGCCAAGAAGAGGCTTTGAGGAGAGTAGCTACCGCAGTAAGATGAGAATGGTGGAGGAAATGACGGCAACTACGAGTACACCGGCCCTAACGTTTGCGACCGAAAAGGCTCTCCGTGCTCAAGGCAGGGATGCATAGGCTGGACTGGTGAAAGAGGCTCTCCACTCTACTCCCACTCGAGCATCAAAAATAGCAGATGCTAGGAAAAAGTCTCAGTCGAAAGAGAGTAAGTTCATCCATCCATACTCCCCTGAAGAAGCCCTTGCTCTCATGATTGAAGCCGATTTGTCTCGCAAATCATATCAAACCTTACGATCGCAGGCGATAGAAAGGGGATCAGATTTATATCCCTCTTATAAGGTCCTTTTAGCCAAACAGAAGTGTTATCCGTGCAACACTGCGGTCATAATCACTGAACGTAAGGCTGAAGTTAACGTACAGGCCTTACTTGACATAACTGTTTCCAGAATCGCCATGCTGCCAGCGGACGTTATGGAGACCCTTTCTCCCATCGTTCTCAAAAATTTACATTTGATCTGCAAGTGGGGGCTTGATGGTAGCAGCTCCCAATCTATGTACAAACAGGTCTCTAAAGACAGCTTTATCGACAGTGATCTTATAATGACGTGTGTCGTCCCTCCTCAGTTGTACTACAAAGAAGACAATAGTGCAAAGGTAGTGGTGTGGCAGAATGTTCGCCCTTCATCGACAAGGTATTGCAGGATTTTAAAGGTAGAGTTTAAAAAAGAAAATAAGGAAACAATACTTAATGAACAGCAAAACGTTCAGACACAAAGTGATGGACTAGAACCTTCGAATGTTGTCATACCGAGTTGTGGTCATATTCAAGTACGCCATACAATGATAATGTCAATGATTGACGGTAAGGTATGCAACGCCATTACACACACTTCGTCTCAACGGTGCAGCCTTTGTGGCGCACTCCCCCGGGAAATGCACAACATCGACAAAGGTCTGGAAAGGGGAGTTAATACAGAATCGTTTCGATACGGACTTTCAACTCTCCATGCCTATATTCGATTCTTTGAATGGCTTTTACACGTAAGTTACCGGTTAGAGACTCTAGCATGGAAAAAAACTACAGATACTAAAGATCTAATACAGAGAATGAAAATTGAAATTCAAAAAAAGTTCAAGTCTGAGATGGGTCTCCTAGTAGACATCGTCAAGCAAGGTAGCGGATATAGTAACGACGGAAATACTGTGCGTCGTTTCTTCCTGAACGCTTCAAAGTCAGCCGCAGTAACTGAATTAGATGAGGAACTAATTAGCCGGTGTGACACAATCCTACGAACTCTCTCCTGTGGTTACGCTGTTTATGTGCAAGCATTCCAAGAGTATGCAATTCATACAGCTAGGCACTATGTCCGTCTCTACCCATGGTATCCAATGCCCGCATCAGTTCACCGAATATTAATTCATGGTTCGGATGTAATAGCAGTTGCACTTCTTCCCATCGGAATGTTAAGTGAAGAGGCTATGGAGGCGCGCAATAAAGATTTCAGGAGATTCCGGGAAAAAATATGCAGAAAAACATCCAGAGAAGATACTAATAGAGATCTTTTCAACATTTTAATGGTATCGTCAAATCCACTAATCCTTGCGGCCATTACCTCGAAGAAAGAATGGAAGTCTAAAACCAGATGTCTGCGCTCTTCTTCAGAGTGTTAGTAGATCTACAACGGACAGTGAAAGCGAAGACAGCGATTAATAAAAATTCAAAGTGAATCAAATTTTTTTCTGATATATGTTTAAGAATTTGCTTAGCGTTTAACTTGTTAATATTAGAATTTATTTTGAAAAAAGGTATTATCTGTATAAAGAAGTGATCAATTTGATATTTTACTTGAAATTTATGTAGTGAAAGCTATATTGAAAGTTGAATTTTTATACCTTAAACTATTAATTGTCTTGTAAAACAATATTTATAAAATTTATAAACATATAAATGTGGTTATAAATGTCCACGTGTTTTTCTCTAGGTTATTATATGATTTTATTTCCGTTATCAGTAAAAAAAAAAAACAATTAAAAGTTCAATGCAATTTTTTTTTTGTTTATAATTTTTCCGCTTTTCCTTTTCTTAAAATTGTATTGGATATTCCTAATAACCAGCCCATAATATGCAATCAAATGAATTTTTATGCAAATCAGACAAGTCCTTGGTATTTTGCCGACTTTCTCCGAATTTGGCCCCACTGTGCGACGCCTGGAATATCGGGATAAATTACGCTAGAGAAGAAATATTTTTAATTTTAACTATTATAGTTTTGTACGGTATACATTTTTATTAATATTTATGGTATGCTTATTACGTGGCTTACAATGTTTTACATTTTTATATCGAAAAGGAAATCATGTCGCATTCAGAGATATTCAAGGTACCGGCGGTAAATCGCATGATTTTGTAATAATTGCTGCGGAAGAAAAAGACTATAGATGATTTATTAAATGCGTAGAACATAAATTAGGATTTGGAAGTTGTAATAAAGATACCTGAAAGGACATCAGGAAAATTGTGATGCAATTTAAAAGTAATTTTGATAGTGGAAACAGTGCTCCAGAAAATACGACAGAATTTGTTAGATGTGTACAGTCTCTTTTGAAGGATATATCGACAGTAGAACTTTGTTTTGCAAGCCAGATGCCAAGCTCTGGGAAGAAAGATGCGGCTGCAATTATAAAAGACATAACTGAAAACATACCAAAGAGAGCTACCAACTATAAGAAGGCTTAATTGTCTTCACCTTTGATTCCAATACCATATTCATCATTAGAAAGCTTTCTCGAAGATGAAAGTTAGGGGATAACTGAGAAAGAAGTGCAAAAGATAGAGGCGCAGATCTCTCGACTGATGCCCTTGGTCTTCGAAATAAACGGGAGGAAATTGTACATAGTATCAGAATTTTGACGTTAAAAGAATCCTGACATTTCATCAGGCATTACTGGAGTAGAGGTGGAATTATTTCAATGGTTTGGAGCAATTATTAGCGCACTTTCCTGTGGTTTCTCCATAAGTACAACTGAATATGATAAATGTGCTCAAAAAACAGAAAAAATATACATGCGTCATACTCATGGTATTATATTCCTTTCACGGTACATGAAATCTAATTCATGAGCCAAATTGATTGTTTGCCCCCATTGCATTGCATTGCATTAGTTCACATTGGAATGCTTCCCGCAGAGGCCCAAGAAGCAAGCATATTCGGAAAGTCAAAGAAAATCTCGCGCTAAAATACTCAAGAAAGGACACAATGAGAGATGTTTTTAACCGACTAATAGTCACATCTGATCCTTATGTTTCCAGTATTAGTTCGTTGCACCCAAGGCATTGTTATTCCCTCTTGATGTATGTCAGACAGCTTCTCAGGGAACCAATATTACCTGTACTTAATGAAATGAGTAATGTTAAAGAGATGGAGGATGCAGAGTCGGTAAATTTCGGAGATGAAGGGAATTGGGAGAGTAATAATGATGGAGGTGACTAATATTCCGCAGTTCACATTCTGTGAAAAACGATTTTATGTGCAAATCCTGTGTTTAGGAGTATATTTATAACGTAATTAGTTCATTAATTTAAGAAAAGCTCATTACTATAGATTTTTAATGATTTTCTGCAATTTTTCTAAGTGTTGAGTAACACGAAATTATTTTGTAAATTAAATTTTAAATCATTTTTCATAAAAAACCACCTTGAAAAAACCTATGATAGCGTTATTTTGTATTTTTGTCTATAATTTGGCAATTCTGAATGTTTTCACAACAAAAGCTCTAAGTTTTTTGGGGAAAATAATTTTGTCCCGCTAGATTCGCAATTGGGACCACTGTGGGGCGATGGGAGCAGACTCAAAACCATGCGAATGCGCACGCGCATGTTTTTGGTGACTGACTAGCAGGTAGTGTAGTGGTGTAGCCGCCACCTACACTACCTGCGCCCAGGATCCTAGTCCGTCTACAGAGCCATCTGTATAGCCGTTTTCTACACTACTTCCTCATAGGGTGTAAGGAAAAGAGAATGAATTTCAACTACCGTCACTTGTAAAGGTGTGTTGAGAATAATTATTTTCATACATGCTAATATTATTTCTGTTCATGCAATTTTAAGGGTAGAGTGTACCAGTGATATGTTTTGCTTGCTATGTATTCTATTACGACGAAATATGACGCTCATGGATTAGGATTAACATAATATAATTAAATCATCCTATATCTGCTCTAAAGCACACCCTAGATAAATTACCACCAGCCGCCACTGGTATCAATACGCGTTTTTCGTCATCATAGGTACTATGCATATTAAATTTCGGTATATCAATCTTTGTGTTATCGCTTAACCCGAACTAACTTCCAGCACTGGTACCTGCGGGTATTTTCAACGGCGGAATACTTCCCGTTCATATCGCATAAAGCCGTTCCGAATCACGCATTAGCATAAGCGCATCAATCCCTTGATGCATTTTCGGAACGGCTGCATCAAGGTCATGCGTTGATGCGGATGATGCGTGATTCGAAACGCACCCCTAGTGCGAAGCGAACGGCCGAGTGTCAAATATGGCGCGTGAAATGATTTTGAGAAATAGCCCGGAGAGAGCGATAGATGATTCATCTGATGAAGATAACGCAGTCATCTCTGAATTAATGAGGCCGCGTGTTAGAGGTGATGAGATATTGCGATACTCAGCTGTAATTAGCCCGCATTGATCCATATTTATGCACTTATATACATATGTTTGTAGTGGAACGAATAGTGCCTTCCGTTTTGAAAGTATTATTTCGCTAATATCTCATCTTCCTTGTACATCCTTACAAAGTAATGTTTGCAGTTATGATAAATTTTATATCATATTCGGAATAATAATTTATATTACTTCTGAAGACTGTGGTATCCATGTGTTTAAGTGTGTGCCAATTCGTAGCTACGATCCATGAACCCCCGATTAAGTCCAAGCAATGGGCTCTAAAAGTTTTCATTTAGCAATCTCGTTCCCACTCTTGTGAATTGCAATATCTCTATTTTTTAAAATACGATGGCAATGCGGTGAATTTAGTGCAATACCCTTCTGTACAGACTCGGGCTATTGTTAATGAAAAGGGCAATTTCTTCGATGTTTTTGTTGGTTATCCTGGGTCTGTACATGACGCCAGAGCCTTTAAGAATAGCTCCATATATCCTGAGCTTCCTAATTATTGCCAAGGTTTGTTTCCCTGGAAATTTAATTCAATACTCATCTTCCCTGCTGCACGGGCTTTTCCTGATATCATTTGTATAACCATTTTCTTTGCATCATGATTCCTTGGAAATATGATTTCAATATCCTACTTGATGCTCCTCAAATCTTTCAGGTCAGGGTTATTTACTGTGAGACAGTGTGTATCCATGCTCCTAATATATGAAAAATAAATAGGCTTCGCGCACTCTTCCGCACACTGAAAGGGGAAAAGGCATGGGGGGAACTTCGGAGGAAGATTGAATACCCCAGCTATATTGGTAGGCATGATCACCAATTCAAGATGAAATGCCGGCCGCAAAGGACTAACGTAAAGAAATTCTCGTACCTTAACAGGACGATTACGGAATGGAATAGACTCCCTGCAGAACTGTTTAAGCCCTACCCTAACAACGTAAGGATTTTCAAAAAGAGGTGTAGAGGATTAATATTGGAAAATTAATATCACTGAATTTTAATACTTTCCAGTTTCATTTTGGTAATGTATTTCTCATTTGCTATATTTTTGTTTTTCTTTTTATTTTGTATAACCTGTTACCACCTGGCAAATAGCCAACTTGTAACTTGTACTATATAATAATAATAATAATATGATAACACCATATAGGGATAATGGCATTCTCACAAGAGCGCAAAGAATTTATAATAACTGTGGAGCATGCATTTGAATGGTTGAAGCAGAGGTTCCGGCAACTCTACCATCTGAAAGAGAGGGAATGGTAGAGCTGGTCAAGACCATCCATGCATGCTGCATCTTGCATAATATTGCAGATGTTGAAGATTTGATGTTGATGGTGATAGCAATGCAATATAATATAGAAGACAGTGCAATGGTCCCATATGGAAATTTATAACTCATTAATCATAGGTGGTAATTATAATGAAAAATCACCGATAGATCATTTCCAATACATTACCTTCCATGGTGAAAGATATCATTCCATCCTTTCCGATGAGGAACTCATCGCGCCCATCTAAAATGGGAGTAACTGTCATTTTAGCAAGCCTTATTGAATTCGCTGCAAACTAACTTGGAAAAGTTGTAATCGCTCTAGCGATTGGAGAAGCTACACTTAATTTAATGGGAAATATCGAACGCGGATCGATTGTTAAAACCGCCGTCGTACCAAGGTACTCGAGGAATTGATCTTGCTTTGCTGAATTTAAAAGGATTCATGACCATTGCAATTGGAACTGACAATTTTGCTAATCTCGTTCGAACTTTTCGGGAATAGGAAGTGGTCCGTGATGAAATTCCTAAGTGTAATGACCGAAGGCAATTTTGTCATTTGGAAGGCTTTGTCCGAATATTTTTGCGTCTGGCATTTCCTGCGTAACATATGAATGAAAGAATATTTGTGGCTGCCTCATTCCATACAAATTGGTCCAAGCGGTTCGTTGGTTCAATGGCATCAGGGTTGTTATAGAACATAAGTTTTACCTCTGTATTCCCAGAGTAACTCTTTGCCCCAATCTAGAATCTGAGATAGTATTTCCATCCTCGTAAAGACTGTCTATTTCATAGAAATCATGTTAGAAAATAATTAAAAACTCGTTCAATACAGCAATAAGATTTATTAACTTTCATGAATCGAACTAACGGGATATCAATGCATTTCATTGAAAAGGTTGATGGTGTGAAAGACGTCATGCTATTCGAAGTCATAATTTTAATTGTCAGTTGTGGCAAAAAAAATCATTTTTATGAATCACAATATCACCAACCATAACGAAAAATAGCACTCCATCCTCATCGAAGAGTAATTCATTGTGCTTGTCTAAAATTGGTATAGCTGTCATTTTGACAACACTACATGGATCCACTTACGATTCTGTTTCATTCATGAGAAAAGAATATATAAAAGAATATACGGTACAAATTGCTGATGGATTGGCATCAGTCCCTCTCTGGAGTTATATTAAAAGAACAGTCGACAACGGGAACAAATCTTTTTAAACAATTTTTTATTGATGGGTTACTATGTTAAAACTAAGGTATTTTTCAAATAAATGAGCACATTTGCTACGTTTATTGAGAAACATCCATTTCATTTTACTAAATATTATAAGTTCGTATATTATTACTATTTAACCACTTAAAAATTATTATTATTATTATTAGTATTTTACCCAGTCAGATGTATTTTCAGATATCAGATATCTGAAAACATGTTTTATTTCCGAAGAAGTAACGTCAAAGTGAAATAGCTTCCCATTTTCTATAATGTCCATTTGTTTTCCGCCGGTTTTCGTCTGCTATTTCGCATGATTCCTAAAGTTGCACCTTTTTCTCCACCTCCGAAGCTGGTTCCAACGGTGCAGAAATAAGTTGCACCTTTCAAACCTGTACCCGCGACGCGAACAGCGTTCGTCACTTGCAAATTCGGCGACGTGAGCCCAAAAGTGGCAGAAAGGTGCAGGAAAGTGCAGAAGTGGTAGGGACGCGAACAAAGCTTGGGAGAGATAGAGTGAAAGGATCGTCCCACAGCCGGGGTTCACGACCATACTCGCACCGGCCACCCCACAGCCGACACGACGGTAAACACGTCCATCCTACGAGCCGTCCGTCATGCCGGAGATTGAAGAGGTGGAACAAGCCGTGTCTGTGCCCTTGCTGCCGTTGACTCGAATACCTCAATGCCTCGGAATACTTGAATGTGGTTATAGAGTGAATTACAGCGATACAAAGCGAGTGACAATCGACCTTGATTTGAAAAATGAGTGCAACCCCTTCATAGCGATGAGCAAAGTTGGATGCTGCTCTGCCGTGTTGGACTATTTGGGCTGGTGTGAGTTAATGAAAAATGAGAAACTGATATTTTCATATTTTTATAATGATGTGGTGCCGCATATTAACCCTAAAGGGAATTGTGTTTTAAAATTTAAATGCATATACTGCACAAAATCCATCGTCGTAGAGGACAAGAAAGACAATAATGAACAAACCAGTGTTTTCTTAGCACAATCCTCTCGGTATTGACTGATGGCCTATGCTGATAGTGTTAAAATACGATCGGAAGAGCGGAACACGTGGTCCTCCTACGCCATAAGACTTCTAAGTGAATACGTTGATGGCGTTTTCAATTCGTATCACAGTGAGAACAATAACAAGCACGAAAGAGCATTTTGTTAATACCTTGAAAGTGTAAAAATCAATATGTCGGGCATTGGAGATCCACCTAATTCCTTAAACGCTGAAGCCCTTTCAAGGGAAATACTCGCGAAGGAAATGGTTTCCTCTCTGATTATGTCGCCCGTGTTCCACACCCTAATAACACGAAACTGTTGGCTCAACGTTGGCTAATGGTTTTTGTCCACGGTTGGCCTAATGTACGGATTGACAATCTGCCCAACGTTTTCCCAACCAACAATTTCCCAACGGTGGGCCAATGGAAAACCACAACATGTACCCAACAATGATTTCATTGGCACTACACTGGGCCTACCAAAGAATAACATTCTTACGGCATGCTGCCTGCAGTGATTTGGATTTACTATGATGTATAAATCCATAGGTAATACATTTTTATGTGGAATTGAAATGAAAAAGTTGAACTACTACATGTTAAATAGAAACTTTATATTGAGACTCCACCTTTAGTTTAAAGTATACATACAAAAATCATGCTAATAAAATACTCTCATTTGACAATATGGTTTAACTAAATATTTGTACTCATTCTTAAAATTTGGCAACAATAAACACTTTTCATCCAACTCGTCAGAAGTGATTGAATAATTTGATAGAGGTGATGAAACTTGGAAGATTCCAATCTTAGGGATTTTAAACGGTGATGTGAAATAACTAGTTTTAAGCATAAAAATGTCACAGTTGTAGGTAACAAGCTCCTTCTATGCCATCAACACTGACTTCAGAATGACAAATTTTGAATCTTTACTGATAAAACAGGAGTCACAATTAGAATTGAAACAGACAAAATCTGATATTTTAGACGTTTTCACACTATTGCCTCCTAAATCACGCTGACTTCTTTCGATAATCCTATTGGACAACTGTTGTAACGGCAAATTTGGGGACCGTACCAACTTTTTCATCCTGCCCATAAAATGTTCAAATGGGAAAGCAGAAAACTGATCTAATCAGCCAAAATTTGTAGCATCACTAGACAGATGAAGGAGATTATGGACGTTGTACACCAAGACCTCAGACCCATACAAAATAGGAATATCTTCAACAAACGGATGAAGCATATCCCTGGCAAACATTCTACAAGTTGGCTCTGAACTTCGGTCGCCACATAACATATATATTGCACCACTAAGTAATAAGAGATGGGAGTAAACTTCTTTTGGCAAAACATTTTCCAAAACGCAAGCTCCGTAATAGACCAGGAATGCCCTGAATTCAGTAGCCTTCCAGGACTTGAACAATTTTAATGCTCTGGGTTTCCTTGGAAATTCTTTTGGGACAGCATTCCTTATAATTTTTAAACGGTTGGAAATTAATTCAATGCTGGGTGACCTTAATCTACATTTTTTTGGGCCATTCTCAACCTATAGCCTTATCAGTTTTTTCATTACGCCAAGACACACAAGATGCATATAGTCTGAAGGCACTTGAGAAATCAGGCCCAACTTGAGATCTGCAAGCACAGTCTTGGACCGCTGATGGCCCTGATACTTAAGTTATCTAAACTCATCGTCTTTCCTTAAAACACTATCTTTAACGTAGGGCCAAATAATCTTGCCTTTGTGAAAACCTTCCTGTGAGCACTTTTTACATCCATTTGTGGAGTTGTGAGACATTACAATTTTAATATAAGATCTAGTAGGGGCATCTGCTATAATGCAGCAGATGCGGAAGGCATAAGTCACTCTCTGTACAACTAACCCTGTGACTTCCAGTTTTTTGCACTCATCTACAAAAGGTTTCAAGTATTCATTTGAAACGGTTGGCTTACTTTCCCCATAAAAAAGAGCACCAGCAAAAGGATTTTTGTGTGTACTCTGATCTAACACAGATGAAACTGGCCAAAATACTTTAGTTGTACTAGAATGCAAAGGTAACCCATCCACACTCACTGTAGTAGAAAGTACATTATTTCCCAACTCCTCCTGCATTTTCCTCACTAAACTCACTTCTGACTAAACCTTATTTAGCTCTCGGGAGTAAATTCTCTTCCAGCCCAAAACAATTCAGCAGCCCATGGGTACATTTGATCACCTTTACCTTTATTGGAGTGTTTAGGACCGTTCGACTGTCTACTGGGATTTCTGGATGATAAGGTTTCAATATATGAAGCAACTCTCGAAGTGCAGCATGACTTACATTATGGCTTGAGTACCAAGAATATAGCTTTTCTTCCAATGAAGGCAAAGAATCACGTGGGGAGGAAACTGAACATTCAGAATGCAAGGAATAATCACTTGACAGATCTCTGCTACTAGCGTTTTCGAAGCTACTATCAGGGCAATCACTTAAATGAATTACCTCACTAATCCCACTATCAAAATTAACATCACCAATTAATTCTCTATTAATGAGTAATGTAGTCTGTGCCACATCACGCTGTCTTGATCGTTTTGAAAGACCAATGTACGCCTGACACTCACGTTTTTCTTTTCTTCCTGTTTCCATCTCAAACTTTGGGATGCCAGTTATAAAATAATAAAAAAGTAACCCCAATTTAACTGCTCTCTGAATAAAACACAAATCACTACTATGAAAATATGATTAAATGTCGTGCAATTATTTTTAAGAGCAATCAATATTCTACTCAGTATTATAACTTTAGTTACACATCTTCTTTCCTTCTCCTTGCTTCTCTTGCCTCCATCCCTGTCCTTATAGAACTTATAGAACCGGAACTAGATTCAAATGCATGAAATCATTTCATCATCAGCAGCCAACGGAGTCCTGTTATTCTTTCGAATAGCTCCTAAAATAATACAACAGTAATATCAATTTTATGCGTTTAAAAACCAGTTAAATGTATAGAATTAAATTGAGGGATGGAAAAATGATCAAGTTAATTACCTAAATAACCTTCATTAATTTTAAACTTCTTAAATCATTTTCCTTGTTTCTTCAGGTCCATTATAGTGACATGCCAGTTTATTATCAAATAAAAACCCCAAAATTCTACTGATAATGTGCCGCACTTTTTTCCCACCCAATAGCCTGAGATTCACTTCCTATGAAGGGAGAGAGAGAGAGATTCCATATAATGAGAAACATTTAACAGAAGGAACAAAACCAATGCAAGATAATAAAAAATTTTAACGCTAGATTTCACTTCACTCTTATTACATTGCCTGACTAAAAATTCAATATTTAGCTCTAACTTTGCTGAAGCATTCAAATATACTGATTAAAAGAAAGTTACAAAAACTAAATACTAACTGAGATGATCCGAAAAGAAGTGGGGAGCTAAACATTTATCAAAGAAATTTCATT
This sequence comes from Ischnura elegans, assembly GCF_921293095.1. NCBI lineage: Eukaryota > Metazoa > Arthropoda > Insecta > Odonata > Coenagrionidae > Ischnura > Ischnura elegans. The sequence goes on along the minus strand of NC_060248.1, from coordinate 129,483,773 downwards.
TTCAGTGCAAGCCACTTCTCAATCTCCACGACGTCACCATGGCTTTAACATGGAAATGAAAGGTGATTCGGCAGGAAGGAGGCTGGAATACTAGATGACTCTGGATTTTTTTTTAAGATTGTCAACTGATGCAGCTGAATGTCGTCAACTTTCTTTTCCCGCCGCGCTAATTGCTTCGATATGACAATGAATACTAGAAAAGATAACGACACAGCCATCACATCTCAGATACAAATCACGGACAAACCCCAATAAAACTGCTACCATTTATCACTGTAACTTCTTTTTCTTAGTGAACTCGCATATTCTACATGCACAGTAGGGTCTTGAAATGTTGAACAACATGGATTGTTGACAATGTCATCTATGAAAAGAGTAAAAACACCGGATATATGAATGGCATTACTTAGCTGTGAACACTCTCAGTTGTCATGAAACAGATACAGTAGAAATATATCCAGTACATGGGACCTACCTGCACTGACGTTAACGGAGGAATCAGTCATTTCCGGCCCACCACAAACCCCTGGAGGAGATGGAGATGACCTTATCGGTGCACTACATATTAGCAATCCCAGTGTTCTCACTTCCTTCCTCTTCGTCACTCGACGACTCAATTAACCTTCTAGGCAGGATCTTTCGTCTTTTTATCTTAGGCAATTCGAATTCGGAGGTGATATCTGAAGTATACTGTGCCTCATGTTCCTTACTTGTTGCTTTTACCAGATCATCTGAAATTACATTTTACCTGTATTTTATTTTTCGTTCATCATATGTTTTGTATTCAAGACCCATATAATAAATTGATCGAATGAAATATTTCTTTCTTTTCACTCTACCATCGAGAAAAATTGTATTAATTGTCGATTGCCCCTTAAACATCAATTGCCTATTTAGTAATTAACCTTTTGGTATGAAACCTATAATAGATTGGTACCGTAGGAACCATGATTCTGAAGCACCCGGTTTGTCTTACCACGGTGTCCTGACCGACCTGTACCAAATGGTGAAATGGTGTTTCCGATTACCATGACTAAAGCACGCGTTCGAGACCTCTACAAGTCAACATTTTTTTAGCCTCTAAATTAATTCTAATACTGCATGCGACAATTGGTGAAGGCGGTGAATTCGCGGGACATAAGGGAAACTGGGCTGCGTGTGGCAATTTACCTAATTAGCACCAACTGGGTGACGTAGGGGATGGAAAAGATGACGTAGGGGCCGCGAAAAATAAGTGAAGATGACCAAGTCAAAGAGTCAACGGTCAATCACCTGGGAAGGGGACCCAAACTGTCGCAAGGTCAATTACCTGAGGGAGGGGAAAGAGAGGGGAGGGGAAAGAGAGGGGAGGGGAAGTGCCCCCAACTGCCCCGACTAATAATTCCGTGTAATCTCCAAGTTTCATGTCTTTGTCAACTTTTAACCCAATTAGTTTTTTTCAGCCTCATTTTCACGAAAGCAACACTGAAAAAGACAATAATAATAAATATGCGCCATGTCGTTTTCCTTGTTTCTGACAATCTGACTGATTGAGGCGAGAGAGGAAAACTGTACGCGCCCATAGGTGCGATCACGTATCATGGGGTGGGAGTCGTCGTCATCTGTAGAAGATGACGTCGCCACGCAATGAAAGCGGTCGTAAATAATGCACGTGAAATTTACGAAATTGGGACTAGCGTTTATTGAAGTCCTTTATGGTTCGTGGGAAAAACTAATTCATATGTATATATATACGTTCGGCAAAAATCTCTCACAATTTATCGCTTCTATCGGACCTGGATATATAGTGTGGCTCTAATATTATGTTCTCTGTGTCGCTCTTAAAAATATTCATTCTCAATTGCTCAAGCAATCTAAGGCTAGCGCACAGTCTCCGAGTCTCCAGCGGCTCCCAGCCTAATTCGCTTAACTATTGGGTAACGCTGTCTGTTCGCCCGTGGCGGTTTTTGACGAACCGCGCAGTATTTTATTCAGTTCACGGATTGTCTTTCTGCACCGGATCCCATACGCTCGCTGCACATTCAAGGTGCGGTCGGACGAGAGCTAAATAGCACCTTTCTTTTACTTTCTCATTCGAAAATCTTCCCACAATACGCTTGACGAATCCTAAGAAATTCCATATTGATCGTGGAAAGAAAGACATTCTGAACCTGTCTGTTCTACAATCTACCACTCTTATTTTATTTATATGATCCGATCTTCCGCCGTAGGTATGTTGGCGTCCGTTAGATATGGTTAACTTCGTTAAACAAGACGCTGCTCTTGAATTTATCTAAAAGGTTTAAGCCCGTATGACACTTTGAAATTCATTGGCCAATAAATCGGCGCGCGATATTGCTCAAAATATTGGGCTTTACGCACCGTACGACACGCATCAATATTTGCAACAATATTGGCCGAAATACTGTTCTAATGTCCCGCTAGAGGACGCCACTGTATTTGATTTGTACGCTTCATTCAATTGTGAAACAACTTCTTTCGTCCACAGTATAGACACTTCAAACGAATTTTCGGGAATAAACAATTTTTTTCCACCAAACCTAAATATTTTGCACAGAGCTAGTTTTGGCCACTAGTAGTCAACAACACAGACTTCTGATTGGAGATTGGATGCGAGAAAATAGAACCTATTCTAAATTCCAAATTGGGCAAGAAATTGTGTCCAATATTGTGACAAGGATATTGGACTAGAAATTGGTGTGTGTCAGTTGGACCAATATCCAATAGATTGGTCAATAAATTGGGAAGTGTCAAACGGGCTTTAGTCTACTTTTCAATCTAAGGTCAGACAGAGATTCCCATCCGAGTTTATGTAAGAGGTCAGTTACACTAACAAGACTATCGAAACGACCTTTCACATACCTGGCAGCTCGTTTTTGCACGCGTTCTAACTCTGTTATTAAGCCTTTTTCATGAGGGTCCCAAACACTGGCAGCGTATTCTAAATGTGACCTAAGGAGGAAAAAGTAGCTAATTTCTCTCATTTTGTCGTCGCACATTCGTAATATTCTTTAAAAAAAACCATTTTACGATTAGCTTGACCGGTTATTTCTCGAATATGTTTACTCCACGATAGATTATTATTGAGTCTAACTCCTAGATATTTCACGGATTCAATAATTATATAGGAACGTTCTTGGGAGTTATTCTTCTTCCAGAAATTACTCAATTTTTCAAATTCAATTCGCAGGGTATAATGCAGATGTAGACCTGTTTTTTGGGGTCGCTACCTTACCCTACTAAGAAGTGACAATATATAAATATAAATAATAACTTACCATCATAGGTGGATCTAGAGGGGGAGGGTTACGGGGGCACGTACTCTCTCAGACCCTTAAAAAATATGCAATATTTTTAATACGGTCCCATTATCATTGCATTCGCTTTGTATTACGAAGTATCCTCGTGCCCCCTACGGCCCCCCCCACCCAGAAAGAAATCTTGGATCCGCCCATGCTTACCATTATATGTATAAATACTTCAGGAAATTCCTCTATGAGGTGTATAACACAAAATTGTCCCACGTTGGGCGTACACAATAAAATACACACTGGAAGATGAAAATAAATAAATTTCTAGGGGCACCTACCACCTTCCGTAGAGTTTTTTTTATAAATTTTCAACTTATATGTATAAATATTTGAGGCTAATATACCAAAGCCCCTTCCCCTCCATCTTACTGTCTAATAGTGCTATATATTTAAAAAACACAATGCAAATTAGCTATGCGAATGAGGCACTAGTTTACATAGTTGAACTGCCCTCGCAGATCGCTGCTGAGTTCTCAATGAGCCAAATAGCCAGAAAGGTATGAAGAGTTTGGGTGTTATGTGGGTTCCTTCACTAATACTCCTTTGTCGTCGCTTTGGAGGTATCAGACAACGATACACTCGTCACAAACTTTTCTGCTACTTAATGACGAAATAATCTTTCAGCATTATAGCAATTCATTGATTACTGGAAGACATAATGAAATGTAACCTCATAATTTGAATATTGGAGTGCTGGAGGGCTTATGGTCTTCTCAGCAGATGCGTTGCAGGTAGTCACCTCCAGGGGAAAAATATGGGGGATGTTTATGCCCCCAAAAGACCCCTTTGGTTATAAAAAATTACGTACGTTATTAAAAACAATTTATACCGATCAAGCATTACCAGTACTACTTAACAATGGATGAATGTGATTTTGTGAATAAGTGTAGTATTCACAAAATCACATTCACCCATTGTTAAAGCCCTACCTAACTAAATACCTCAATATGCACGCCAGAATTAATCGAACGCCATAATACGGACTCATTGTCACGATGTCCGAAAGCCTGCCTAGTCTGAGTTTTTTATAATCGACAGCATTATATAATTAATATAAAACCCATATTCTCCTGTTCCAAATGTAAACTGTTGCCGGAAAAATACATGATCCTGATCTTTTTGTGTAACAATGTCATATTATCATTACCAAAAATGGATTAACAATGTAAACAAATTGCCTATTTGCATACAATTGAATGAATTAAAAATTGTTATGCACACAATATATGCCCAATGTAATTGCACCTTGATGGATGCTTTCAAAATATGTTCACTTTATTTAGGTTAATTGACAACTGACGAATGTAAAATTTTATCAATACCTTAACGACATTCCATTTTACTGGATTTGTACCAGCACTTTAATTTTCACAAAAATTACATGTAAAATGTTTTATTTTATGCCATCAATCACAAAGATATTAAAATGTTTTATTTCTAAAACATCTCCTTAGTAACATAGTCAAAGGTATATAGAAAATAGTTTTATTGCCTCTACTTGTACAAAGTAGTAGGGAGAAATTACATGCACACCATTCAATAGAATTTAAAATTATTAAATTAATAATTTCATACGCTATAAAAATAATATCATTAAAAAATCGAAAACAAATATCAACAACAATAATACAAATCGACCTTAGCAATGGGTAAAATTTATTTTGGTCAGGGTGTTACTTCTATTTTCATGGTCGCAATATACGATGACCTGCCTATTCTGAGTCATTTCTTAACAACAGTAATATGCAATATTAAATTCCTACACTCCTGCCCCAAGTCTAAACTATAGCTGGAAAAAATGGATACATTATTTAAAAAAATAAAAAAAGGCTCCGTACAATATTACCGAAAAACATCACAAAAACAGTCATGCAAATAGTACTAAGCACTGGAATAAAGAAAACAGCAACATATCATATATTATATTCAATGGTTTCACATATTTAAATACAAATCACAAATGCACCAACTGTTTTAGCCACGGATAAGTCATATTTGCATGTTATCAAATAACCTTTACAATTTGCAACTCATGCGGAAAAACGACATACTTTGGAAGAAAAAATATTCCATCTCATTCCCAATAAGGGTGCAATTTTGTAAGCATTTAGTGACAATAAGCAATGACTTATCCCTGTTACACCCCCTCCCCACGATGAGGGAACAGTTTGGATTTGAGGGGGGCATGCACTACACTACGACCAAAATTAATAAGATTAAAAAAAACTACACAAAATATAATAAGCAATTAATAACAATTAAGCACTACTACTACTTATATCATTCATTCATTCATAAACCACATTCCATTCATTCATTCATAAAATCGCATTCCATTCACTCATTCATAAAATCACATTCATCCATTCATACAGCCCTGCCTACCTAAATACTGCTTTATACGCCTGAATTAAATGAACGCCTAAATACGGAATCGTGGCCACGATATACGAAAACCTGCCTATTCTGAGTTATTTCTACTCGACGGTAGGACGCAATATAAAACCCCTACTCTCCTGCCGCAAACCCTAACTATAGCTGGAAAAAATACATGCATTAATAAAAAATATACAAACACCCTGTACAATAATGGCAAAAAAATTCACAAAAAAACAACTATCTTCTGGCTGGCGTCTTCTTTCTTCCAAGCTTCATTCTTCCTTTCTTCACGATAAAATCCTCAAGGCTCTAGTTGTCGGCGCAGTAAGCCTCAGGTGTCAATTTCATGGACCTCCACAGTTGTCTCCAAAAGCAATCGCTGTCGTTGTCCACAAGATTGACCTGTGGTAATATAACAAAAACATTCTCATAATCCAACAAAGGGAAGACCTAAAAAGTTAACTCTCAGCTCAGAAATATCATTTCAAGGAAGACGTTAAAAAATATAAACTTTTTAATTTCAAGTGTCTAGAAGTTTTTTAAATTAAAAAAATGCAAGAGTGGGTAATGTCAAATCATTTGACACTTATCTAATCGGCGATATTTCAATGTATTTTCATTATTCTTTAAACATTATAAAGATATTGTAGGGCAATATTTAAAAATTTCCCGGAAATCATTACAGTAAGCTGAGTGTGTTATTTATGTAACTTTTTTTACGACTTACTTGGAATTCTTGGGTATTACTAAAAATTGATAGTAAATATATACCATTCTGCATTTAACATACGTACCATTATATGAATAGGAATACAATAATGAAATTATAAAAATTATACGATGAAATTATTTAAAAAGACGAAAATAGAAGTTACAAATATGGCAGCCATATTAAGAACACCACACCTATCCAGAAGGATGTATTTTAATAATTTCTTGTAGGATGTAATTTAATAATTAAGTCTTCTGATACGAAAGAAATAATATAAGTTAATTCTCAAGATCATGCAAAGAGCTCGAGGTCAAAGTATCACTTCAAAAGCAAAACAGCCGAAAAAAATGAAATATATATACTGATTTTTCCGAAACCATTGGCTTAGTAAATATTTAATAGCAAGAAAAAACGCGTCACCGAAAATTAAGTACCCACAAATAAAAAAAAGAGTATCAATCATTGTAACACTGCGGTTGCGAACTTTTTTGAAAAATGGTACTCATACTCATTAAATTCACGGAAAATTTCAGAAAGTAAGAAAATATGACCGGAATCTAAAGTTTCCCTCAGGTAGGGTCTCCGAAGAAGGAATTACTTGATCGCGCATGACGGTTCTGAGTTACCAAAACCAAGGTCAATATGGAAACCTCGACCTCCACATTACAATAAGAATATCAAATAGCAAAGGAAATACTTACGATAGATTCGAGAAAATCCCCATAACTATCCTTCATTCGAATTATTAAGTTTAATGGAAATGAAGTTTCAAATCGAAATATATGAAAGCAAACGCTATCGCCGTCGTCAGCCAATCAAAACCTTGAGATTAAGAGTGGGATTTAAGTTTTGTGAGTGTCGCAAAAAAAGCGCGAGATCTTAATTTTGGGTGCGGTTTAATTAAATATTTTGGCGTTGGAAAAGTGAAAATATTTATTTATTTTCTCACGCAAGCATTACTTTTATCATCGAGGTTCCTGAATGTAAAAATTATAGTGTACCTATGTGAACTCCTAATATTGGTTCTGAACTGAACTCAAAACTTGGAAGAGGAATGAATGAAACTTACCGTCTGCCTGGGGCAACGAGCTGTATTCTTTCGATCTCTTTGCACGTGCTTCCATCGAGGCCTCCAGTAGTCAACACACACAATACCATCCAAAGAACTCTGCAATTGAAAAAAACGAATACTGATAAAGAGACCAAGAAATGTCCTAGAAAATCGGCTTCATTGCGGAATCAATCGATAAATTTTCCCAAGGCGCATTTACGTTACAGAGTGATTAGGCGTTTTGCTTAGATTTAAAAAACTTTGAGTGAAAAATAAAAATTTCCCGTATTGCAGAGGAAATTAAAATATTATTCAATTAATTAACAATACTTATAATAATAAAATAATTCCAATTAAATGAAACCATATCTTTATTTATATAGGAAAAATTTAGGATTTATGTTGAAGTGGGTAACCTTTGAAAGGACAAAAAATAAATTCTTCCGATTCAGAATGAAACATCATTATAGAAAATAAAATTTGGAATGAATAATCAGATAAATAGAAACTAATTATAAATAAAGGTTATTCGGACTGCTTTATAATGTGAAAATATTTTGCAGAGACTGTAAAGGGAGGTGATATTTTGACTCGAAAACATTTATACAGAAAATACGTTGACGTGTGATTATGAGTCATCCAGAAAAATGTTGGCACAAAAAATATTTGCCCATTCGAATATTTTATCATAACTTTTCAATTCAATTCAAAGTTTATAGGTCAATGAAATATTTCTTCCTGTTAGTAAGTACAGAGTAAAATTTTCAAACTAAGTAGCGAATGACTAAATTGAGCAGGGTATTACGTTTATTTGTTAATTTTGATGGCATTATTGGCAAATTAGAAGTTCACTTTAAGTATGAGCACAATTCAGTGCCGTTAATAAATGCAAAGTTGAACATTCTCATGCAACTCATTAATTAAAAAAATAATATGGGAAAAATGAACCAAATTTGAATGAATATTATGAGAGCATACCGCTCCTTATCTGCTGCAACTCATTCAGAGCCGCAAGAAGCCGGCTCGGTAAGGTGCACCATCCCATCTTCTTCCAAGTGTCTTCTTTCTTCTTATCATCATTTCCAGCGATGACTCGCGCCTAAGGAGAGAGCGGGTTAGTGCATACACAAATGAATAACCCTTCCGAGGATTTGCACCACTCCAAAGCAGCACACAAGAATGTGACAATGGCATCGATAGGAAATCATAGACTCCCTATCTAGCCACAGCCACATTCCTGCATGACGCAATGGAATCCGTAATGCAAAACCACGGCACAAAAAACTACAACTAACGCGCGAAAAAAACGCCTATCCTTACGCAAATTTATGTTCAACGGCCAGAAGGGCCCAAAGCTAAGATGTCGTCTTCTTCTGGTCCCGCGATGCTATCCTCTTCTGTCTTCTCTTCTTCCAATGAATCTTCATTCTTCTCTTCACATCCAGCGATGGCGTGCAGACCTAGGGAGAGAGCGGGTTAGTGCATACACAAATAAATAACCCTTCCGAGGATTGCATCACTCCAAAGCAGAACACAAGAACATGACGATGGAATCAATAGGAAACCACACATTTCCTACCTATCCAACGCCCTATTCCTGCATGATGCCATGGAATACGTAATGCAAAACCACGGCACAAAAAAAACTAAAACTAACGCACGGAAAAAACGCCTAGCCTTACGCAAATTTTATTTATTGGCCAGAAGGGCCCAAAACTAAGCCGCAAATATCGCACACGTCTTCTTACGATGCTCCTCTTCTTTCTTCTGTGAATACTTGCGTATTCAATCTCCTCTTCTTCGTGCAGTCTTCACTCTTCCTTCCTTGAAGTCCAGCGATGGCTTGAATCTGTGAAGAGGTAAGATTAGTACATGCACAAACAAATAAATAAATAACACTAACATGCAAGCCCTAACGCGACGCTACGGAAAAATACTCGCAACACACGCAAGTATAAATAATCACACGCAGAAAAATATCACACGAAATCACACGATAGATAAAAAAACACACGCAATTAGATTCTTGAAGTTCTTCGAGCTCAATTTGATGTCTTCAATCTTCATGGCTGGAAGGGAAATAGTTACAGACATGTTACAATTAAGTACAAAAAACACTCAGTTCGGGCGAGGGATTATCAATGTCCACTCATTCCCGATACACACACACATTATCTTCCTTCTTCATTCTTCATTCTTCGAGGCCCCCTGCGATGTCTTCAATCTTCGGGCCTCAGCTACGTCTTCTTTCTTCATTCTTCACTCCTGCAATAAATGGTGTTAGTACAAAACCCACCCAAATACCTTAAAAAAAACTACACACACACAAAAATACCCACTTAGATTTCCTGCCTAAGAATGCATTCTTTGTCACCTAGGACCGGTCTCATTCGTATTAAATAACCTTAAAGTGCACTTTCTGGTACCACTGTTTCAGCGCTGTATCGAAACCTTTTTAAACTTGCTCCTTCGAGCCGTTACCCTTCGTGTACTGTTGTTACCTAGAGCTCGTGCTTTGATAATCGAGAGTTAATTCACTTTCCACCAGGAGTCTCTCATAACTCCGGTTGTGTGGCTCAGGTTGGCCCGAATTTACCATTTCACGTTCAAGATAACCTGGTGTAAACCTGATGAAAATATACGGCAAGGCACAGCGCCCGAGGAAATCTGCACTCTTCCCAGCCTTCAACTCAAGTCGATGAATGGTGTTCTAATTCTTCCATATTCATTCTGCAATTGAAAAAGGAAAAATGTGGATTAAAATTCGAGTCAAATCTCTCCGAATAACATAAAAGGAATTAGCATTGGATGTCCCGCGAGGCCATCGTCTTCTTCTCCTCTTCATTCTTCCTGCTCCACCCTTCATTCTTCCCCTCGCGTCCAGGAATGGCTTGCACCTAAGGGGAGAGCAAAAAATTCAATTAAATTCGGCGGTTATATTATTAAATATGAGTCACTCCACCTTAATTCAACAAGCGTTTCCCCCTTAAGAGACTCAGATTTTGATATCTGTATGGGTCTACATAAACCTCAAACTAAATACCCTGAGATCTTTTTTTAAATGTGGTTTTAATACGTTATATATTTTAAAAAATGCCTAAAATCATATAAATCCCACAATTTAGCTATCAAATTGTCGTGGAGCCATTATTTATTCCTTATTTTACAGTTATGTCCTTTCGGAATTCACTCTGAGTAGAATATTTATAAAGTGCACTTCCCTATTATTGTTATATTTAAATGTTTAAAACATTGTTAATCAACTTTTCTCAAATAATCCAACTCAGAATTGGCCCAAGAATTTATCCTTTAAAATGTAGGCTCATTCAGTACAAAACTCGTTCAAATACAAAAATTAAATATAAATCAACTCCTGAATGATATTTTTTGAAAATATTTTAACGTTTACTTTTTCTCCCGTACGGCATTCCATTTAATTATAATAGCAGTCTATGGACGTGTACTCATAGAAGGTGGTCTATATCTTATTAGTATGACCTACAGCTTCAACTATATGTATACTGTCAACCAAGAATTCATCAAAATCTGAGACCCTACGGGACAGGCTAGAAATATATAAATTTAATTATTATGACAGCAACACTAGAGAATTCGTATATTAAAGAGTACCAAAGAAATACATAACCAACAAACATTTTGGAAAATATTACATCGTATCAACTATTTTGTTTTAAAAATAGGCAGAAAACAAAATTTAAATACAAAACTCAAAAAATTGAAGTTCTTGGCCACATGATGTTAGAATATTACAAGTTGAGCAGGATTCTTTAACTATATTGGATTTGTACAAATTGGAATAAATATTGCTTTGTTCCACCGTGATCACGATTTAACTTTCTCTAGTTTATTTTGGATTAATTAGTTCGGAAGCTCATTTTTAATCAATGATCAGAGTCAATATTTATATAAAAATTTCCTTCTCTCTTCATATAAATCGTTGAAATTGATACTGGAAACAAAGGAGGAATTCGATTGAACATTATTTCTATATTTCACGTATTATCTTAGTGGTAAAATGAAAAATGAATAACTTGAAACCATGACACAAAACCATGCGTTATTATTGCGACAGAATTGAATGCGTATTTTCAGTGTAAATACGTTAATCTAACCGTCATTCGTTAGATTTATCGAAAATCAATGTTTTATCAATTTTTATGAATAAAATTACGTGAGATAATACTACGCAGGCGAATGAATGACGCAAATATTAGTTTCGTTACACATTTTATGCCAGTTCCAGGTACGAGTCGGAAGAAGTCTTATCGGGACCCACCAACGCGAGGACTTGTGAAATCCTAGCGGGGGCGAAATCCGGGAGCAGTTACCCCGACATCTTTTCTTCTATTGCCCCTTTTTGTTGTAAGGGATAGCGATCATTCGATCAGTTTCTGAAATAAGCATTTGTACCTTACTCAAAAAAATATGAACAAATAATTGAATTCTTTGTCTTTTAAGGAGCGTTTACAATTTTTAAATTTTAAATTTTACCATAAATATTAACTTATATCTCGATTTCAATAAACACATCAACATAGACATTGTTGATGCATTAAATCCGTTAATTAGGACGGTATAGCTCTGTTCAAAAGTTCACAATGCACAGAAGAAAACCGAGGAATTGAATTATAGGTCTGCAACATACGTGCAAACAACAATTATACTTGTAGCTAATTCACAAAAACTAATCATGAGTTGACCCGGAACCAATTCCGCTGCTAGGGCTATCAACCCGGAAAGGAGGAAGACCAACTAAACTTCGAGTCCGAGATAATGCGGAGTCCCCGCTAGGAAAAGTCGATAAAGGTTGATGCTGAAAAAGTGTGATTATCCGTGAGAGACCCTTCTTAACCAATGTCCTGCAAAAATGGTCCGTACAGAGGGGACGGAAGAGACCCTTGGGGCTCAGTCCAACAGTCATGCTAAGGAAACAACACCACTGTGTCGAAAGGGTTACTGGATACCCCCAAAGATGTAGTGTTCGTAAGAATTGGCTTGTATGATGGAGATTAAATATATAGTTGACAGACGAAATTGGTATATTTTGCTTGAATGTTGAAAAAAATAAGGAAATAAAATCCTTTCAGGAAATAAGGAAGGTGGAGAAGTTAACCAACGAAACATTATTTTACATTAACGTCCGAAAAATATGGCTCTGTTGTGCCTACAAGTCAAGGGGAAAGTGAACGGTCTATCAATTTATAATGAGAAGAACTTTGAGAATAATATGATAATAATATTTGGTTCTCTTATTTTTCACCCTTATAAAGGCTTTAGTATCGAGTGCGGGCACGTAACAGATAAGCGTGAAAACTCCATCTGCGAAAAAATTATGAAATTGAAAATATGAAATGCTAAGGATTGAATTAATATATTATTATTTTTCAAACGTTACAACTTCAGTGATGAAGTATACGAATAAAAAATAATAAAAAGCACGGCCTTATCCTGTAACTCATGTCAAAAATGATTAGCCCCATTCACTGAATCGAATCACGTACTAGCTTTCTGTAAGCGAGAGACTAGTTCTACACTGAATGAGCTTCTTTGCTTATTTATGCTTCGTGTCACATTTTTTCCGATGCCCTTTGAAGGTTTATTTAAATTGGCGGAACGAGAGTGAGACATGCATCCCGATGCCAAATGCTAACTCGGCATAATATCCAGCCAGCAATGTGCGAAAAATCTACGGAGAGAAAATCATTCGCCAGTATTCGAATCCGGATCCCCCCAAATGATATTTTTCTCAGTGGATTTTAGCACAATTTGTGCATTGTTGGTGACTATCGTAAAGGTACCACCGTGGCTAGTCCCGGTTTACTTATTAAAAAAAGAAACACTTATCCAGCCAGCAAACTGAAAAGGTGTTTGTCAGGGTTGGCTTATCACAAGCATGTAAGCTACCTTCCATAAATTTTTACGAAACAAGAGTAATGGAAGAGGAGTTAGGTCCGTGATTTCAAATTAAACTATCGGTCAACATGAAATTTACTGCGCTCCTTGGGTCCTAACTTCCTTTCTTCGCAAGATTTATCGCTTACGGACACTATAAAATTAACATGAATTTATTCATTGGCGGAATACAAAGAACTCGAATCAATTTTGTCATCTGGCAATGTTCCAAAAAATATTCCAGTAATTTTCCTGGGCAATGATTAGTACTTCCCGATTCCCAATGAAATTATTCGAATGATAGAGATTTATATTATTGTTTCAGCTTTAAACTAAGGAGCCCCTTTTTTTCATAAAAAACCAGCACAACCTAATATTTCACTTTTCTACGGACAAAACGATTGAAAAGCAAATTTTAATCAAACAGAATAACTACTACTATGTACTTTTCCTATCATTGTTCTCAGTGCATAACAAATGACGTTTTACTCAACTTGCTTCAATTCTGCAACCGTTATTATCCTCTGTATTATGAAATTCTTCAGAACTAATATCATCTACTTCGGACACCGCAAAGTAAAAGTTTCAATATTTCTGACTCTCGACAATAGGGCAGGTGAAAAATTCTGACGGAATGAAAAAGGAAGATTACATGCGTTCTTGTCAGCGTAAAGAAAAGTATTAACTCGAAAGCACACAATATATTTATGAGCGCATTTGTAAAAATGTATACACTAACGCATTTTATCATTGATTAATCGTTACTCCTCATCTGGGCGTTATTTAGACGGTGCGTTAACCTTTTACAGAACTAAGCCACAACATAATTCAAATTATTTTAAAATTGTTTTCATCACCTAAATCTACATCAACTTAATAACCAGCAAGCCGCCTCAAAAGGCGTTTAGCAGGGGATGTTAGGTCACCTGCCGTTGACAGATAAAAAGGATATGCTCTAACGAAATTACGCCCAGCATTTAGTTAAGTCCTTTATTGTCGACGGGGGAAAAACTAATTCCCATACCTATCCGTTCGGCAAAATATCTCTCTCAATTTATCGCTCCTGTCAGACCTGGAAATGTGGTAGGGCTCTGATATGATGATCTCCGTTTTCGCTTTGAAAGATATCCATTGTCAATTGCCCAAGCATTCCAAGTCTAACGCGCAGCCTCCGAATCTACAGCGGTTCCCAACCTAATTCGTTTAACATCTGTGTAACACTAACTGTACGCCCGAAGCGGGTTTATTACGAATCGTGCAGCTTTCATTTGTATTTTATTAATTTCACGAATTAAGTCTTTCTGCACCGGAACACATACGCTCGCTGAATATTCAAGGTGTGGCCTAGCGAGTGCAAAATAGCATCTCTCTTTCACTTTCTCATCCGAAAATCCACCCACTAAACGCTTCACGAATCCAAGCTTCTTCAGGGCTCAGGCATATATATTTCTTAAGGCCTGTTTACACGGTACATTAACACGTACGGGTCTAGATGTATAAACGCGAGAATAAACGCCAAAATGCACCGTGTAACCACCCAACTTGTGCGAATGCATGCACAGAAAATAGAATCTGTTCTAATTTGGTTCATGCATTATATAAAACATTGAGTATATATAAAACATTTTATCAGTATTTTAAATGCACTCATCGCGGCCCAAATGCCTCACATCTATCCAACAATTAGGGTCAAAAAAGGTCATCCCTTATTGCGAGCAGACCCACTCGATGCTCTCGTTGATACGGTCGATTCTCCTATAGTACATATCCCTTCCCCAAAGAATACCACAAAATACAATTTTGGCCTTTTTAAACGTATTTTTGGCCGATGTGGCTAAATGTCAAATAAAACCAATTAAAATGTCGTCAGGAGGTTATATATCCTCTGTAATCCAACTCTGTTCCTATGAACATGTCTGCATCCTGAAATATATGCTCGATTTTTGCGCTCCTCTTTTTCATGCTACGGCAATTAACTACGACAAACTTGATTTCATATTTTGTGAAATGATTTTCGGTTGATTCTTTTCCACGCTTACGCTTTGGGTGGGCGAGTTACACTGACATTTTGCTATTAAATTGTTTTAATTTCTTTCCACGGAGTACGCGTTTTGGAATTTTTGATTTTTTTCCTAAGGTCATTAGTGGTTAAAATTTTCATAATTCGAATTACCTCGGAGGCTACTTTAAGTTAAGTAGCTTCAGTCGCTGAAAAAATTCAGTAGTAACTATTTCTTGACTTATCTGCACAGATTTTGATGATGTTAAGGATGTCTCCTTTAAAAAGTAAAAAAAGTATTATAATTTTGGATTCGAACCCTCCCAGAAATTAACCGTTACTACAGCGCACAGTGTAAACCCACTCGGCCACCGAGCGACGTGTTGCTGAAAGACAAACGGTGAGTCCAAATATGAATCTAAAGATAGGAAAACCCTGCCACGGAGCCCGAAAGAAAACACTCCGATGGTCCAACGTGATCGTGGACGTTAGTTACTTCAGTACATTTCATCCGCTAATCTTAATTCTGATTGGGCTCCTGCTACTGCAGTTTGAGTCGGTAGCTAGGTCGCGTCCACCTCCGTCCTCGTCGGCTCTTGGTGGCATACGAGTGAGGGATGCAGGTCGCTTTATGTGCCAACCTAACAAGTTTTCACTACCCTTCCCGTCAGTTAAGTGGGACCATGGGGTGTCCACATACTTTTGAAAACGATGGTACATTCTACGTATGAGGGAAGAATGGAAAACTTTACGCGAAGTGATCGCGCGATAACAAAATTTATCCTTATGTAAACCACCTCTGACATTTTCTGTGCAATTTATAGGGCCATCTTACGATTATTCGCGAGTGTATATGAAATTTTGTGGTTTGGCTACATAAATGACGACGTTGATTATAAATACCTATTCTATTTATCAATGGCTGATTGATAATAATCGTGAAACATTTCAAAATCGTGTCGTTATGGCGTGTTGTGAGACTTGGACGTTGACAGCAGCAAAGAAGTCAATAGTGGAAGCATTCGAAATGTGGTGCTAACGTAGAATGATAAAGACAAAGTTGATGATGCGAATAGGTGCTGTAGACGAATGATGAATATGAAATGGATCGACTGAGTAAGTATTATGAGGAAGTGACAAGAAAAGTGAGGGAAAAGAGAAATATTCTAAAATCTTAAGGATAAGACGGGAAAAATGAGTTGGCAATAATATGAGCCATGATAATCTGAAGAAAATAATCTGAGAAGGACAGGTGGAAGGAAAAAAAGATCTAGGAAAATCCTCGAATGTGACATTTCGGATGACGGAATAATTTTTTTACACAAATAATTATTTACTTTGAAATAGATAAAATTAAAATATCTTTATCGTTAAAAAAATCATTTTTTTATAGTCTGTCATGGAACTTTGTCAAAAAAGGTGGATTTCTGAAAAATATCTGTATTTATAGAAATTGCTTTTGATATTCTGTAAATATTTGCGGGCCCTTACGGATGAAGTCACAAGCATTCTTCTACTGGACAATTCGCAGTGTGAATGTCTCGTCATCCGAAAATTCATTATCAGCCCGTTGCGTGCGAGAGGTGAGTGTGTCGTGTGCGAATCTCCACGTCAGCCTTCAAAAATAATTCAGTGTGCTACCTCTGGCTTTAAGCTAATCTATTTAATGTTAACAGAGTACTTTGTTGTGTTTCACCGCTAGAATTTTGAGTATTGGAGTGCTTGGAACGGCAGATCATAACGTGTCCCATCTCATTTGATGCCTATCTATGCAGTGAATAACCCAATATGGAATAATTACCAATGTGTACCTCATCGGATTTTTTGGTTGGTAATCGAGTAAAACTCTAATCGATCGGATTTCTTGATACGATTACTTTTGCAGTATTTGTATTTGTAACAATTACTTTTTTACGAAATGCAAGTTTTATTTGTAATTTACTACTTACGTTAGAAGAGGAATCGGCACTATCGATATAATCGTTAATGCTCCTAATCGACGCTAACATTACAGATTTCACTTACTTGCCTAGGCCTACGTATAACTTCTAATCCTTGAGTGTCAAAATTTCCTTGCTCATATTCAGCCACTCTTACGTTGTAGCCAACAACACAAATGGGTACAAAATACGACACCACTAGTGGTGTCGTATTTTACACCCATTTGTGGTGTTACAATAGATATCATTGTAAATATCGCGAGATAAAGTACCACTTTAGATATTTCTGACACTAGTATTCCATATTTTTACTCCAATATTCGACATTACTTGCCAAGTGGTCTTCAAAGTGGACAATTTCACAAGAAGTAAATATAATTTTACTGATTACTTTTAAAAATCAGTAATTTATTCCCCTAAATGATTACCTTTAGAAAGTAACTGCAATTGAGCCCAGTTTCTTTTTCTCAGCATTTTTACTAACACTGCTTATTGGATAAATATACGATAACGGGCAAGTGGTGGAGGGTTAATTTCACTGGCATCCGAGGAGGTGATTGATTACCAAAGAGCAATATGAAATATTTGACATCTGGTGAGGCCTGCCTACGTTTTCCATTTCGCTGACTGTGATTTTGGTACCACTAGATTTGTGCAGCCGAGCTTCTGAAGATCTGAGATCTACAGCCTCGAATTAATATTGATGTGACTCCCTTCATTCTGTGTAACGGAATTAATTACGTTCGACTGTTTAGTTACCCCGGTATTCAAAGGTTCATTTCCGTGTCTGAAAACTTTGCGGTGCCCCTTCGCTTGATTAAACTGTAGTATTAACATTAAAGCAACGGACGAAGTGAAGTACCTACCTGGGAGTTATGATAATTTACAATTAATCGTGGGGAACACATATAAGAAATATTTCTGCCATAGCCCGGAAGAAGTTAAGATTCGTGAAGCATATTGTAGGAAGATTTTCGGATGAGAAAGTAAAAGAATGGTACTATTTTAAGCTCTTCCTGTCCACACCTTGAATATGCAGGAAGCATGTGGGATGCGGTACAGAAAGACATAATCTGTAAGCTGAACAAAGTACAAATAAAAGCCGCGCGATTCGTAATAGAACTGCAACGGGCGCACAAATAGCGTTACCCAGCGAATTAGCCACCGGAGACTCGGTGGCTGCGCGCTAGGCTAAGATTGTTTGAACAATTGGGAATAGAAATCTTTAAGAGTGACATTGAGAACATAATATTAGAGCCCCTCTTTATTTACAGGTCCGACAGAAGCAATAAATTAAGAGAGATATTTTTCCGAACGGATGGATGTGTGAATTCGTTTTCCCCCATACCATAAAGGACTTTAAAAATGCTAGTCGTTATTTCGTTAGAGCATTTTCTTTCATATTTAAACGGCTGGTGTTCTAACACCCCCTGCCGCACGCCTTTTTAGGCGGCTTGCGGGGTAGTATGTAGATGTAAACTAAAGGTCAGCGAGTGCAACGAGGTCCGGTTCTAACACTGGCTACATTCAGCTCGTGTTCCGCTCCCGTCGGGTATTGATGTGTTCTCACTCCGAGTGCTTGAGTCAACGCGATGCATCGCCGGTTGCGAGCCATTTAGTTTCCGGCTAAATGTGTGAAAATAGTTGCCTTCATTGAGTGGAAGCCTTATTTGTGTAAAGAAAAGTGTGCTAAATCGAGCTTGCAGAAGTTATATCCGCCAGGCCTACCACATCTTTCTGGCATTTGTTCGTGCGCAAAGTGTAACACATCTACACGGAATACAACTTCTATCAATAGAAATACCTGCCGTAAAACCATCCATACTGCCAAAATTTACGAAAGACAACCCGGATGGACAGAAGTAAATAAAAATAAATAACAGAAGGAAATATTTTATTTGTTCGTAGAGGTTATAAAATAACTTAAGATAACGGATCTAAAAAACTAGGGAAAACTATTCATAAGCCATACGATGAATTGGAAGAAAGGTTTCAGTTAATTGATTTGCAGGGTAAAATATTAGAGAAATTTTTAGATTAAAAATCCGAATTGTAAAGTGAAAATGTGGTGCTTAAGGTGCAACTTTCTGATGGCATTGATAATCGCATGTTAGGTATAAACACTGAAATTCATGGCATCCCCAGCCAATGTGATGAAAATATGGAAGTAGTGGTGAATTAAGTTAGTGCTCCATTAGATGTAGAAATAAATAATAGCCTAATTGTCTACTACTACCCGGTTAAGACGAAATATAGTTGGGAAACAGGAGGAATTCAACTCCGACTTCTGAATCAGCACGTAAATGATAACCTGTTAGCTAAGTGCCAAGTTAAAATATTTTTTTTCTATTCGACTCGTGACCTTGCAATCCGTACCTCCTAGTGATGTACAATCGTTTTCAATAATTTGTAGACAGAGCCCGAGAGAAAACACTCCGACTGCCCAACGTGTGCGTGAGTTTCCTCAGTAAACTGAATCCGTTAGTGTTTTTGCCCCGGGAGTTCGACTCCCATTTCGTTAGCCTGGCTGCATCCGCGTCCGACCTCGTCGGCGACGTAAAGGCAAAGGAAGCAGCTTGCATTGAGTGCCAACCCTGCAAAGTGGTCACCGACACGGCCCAATCAATAAAATGACACAAGTGGGTGTCTGCATATTATTGAAAACGATAATACTTGTTTACATTAAGGAGACCCTTTGTGCTGGTAGAAAGGCGGGGTGGCGCAGAATGATAAGCACTGTAAGTATCTTTGGATTCGTGGAGGTAAAATTTATTTGAGAAAAGTAGAAAAGGAGCCAGAAATTGTAGTTAGCATCATGGATGATGTAAAACATCTTTGATCATTGCTTTTATGATTCATACTTCAATGGTATAGAAGGTATACCTAGACCATAAGCCAATTTAATTGATATATATATTACTGTAGATGCGTTTGATGGAATGAGTTCCTTATTGATGATCCATTAGAATATCCGAAGTGCTAGGCGCAATGTTAATTTACTACTTTCACATTCAAATAGCATGTCACAATTACCCGATATTATAGCTATGAATGAAATATAAATACAATCTGATTAAATCAATGTGTAAACAGTGAGTGGGTAGGTACTATTCTTATGGAAAATCTAATACTTCTGAAAGAGCAAGAGGTGTTTAGCGTTTTTAAGACATGACACAACAACCGTACTGAGGCCTTGTCATATAAGCCCTACTGATTGCTTGTTGATCAATGTTTCATGCAAGTTTTGTATATTTGATCTCTTTGTCGTCCACGGGGACAAAAAATTTCTATTGATCAATTTGTTTTAATTTTGAACCCTAATCAAGGGGCATACCTCAAAAATTAGTAATGGTCGGTGATATGAATGTTCAGTTACTAATGCCCAGCTGCGATTCCAAGCTGTTTACATATCTCATGAGTTCATGTAGCTTGACTACCTTAATCAATGAAGCAACGAGAATTACTAGACAATCAATAATTACAATTTGAATCTCCCATTTATGATTTGGGGTTTTTACACTGTGAAACCAAACTCAAGGAATAGAGAAATAGACAAGAGTTTACTAAACGCACTAGCTAATCAATCACTTGCTCAAGTACTTGGCAAGCTTATGAGAGGGAAAGTTTTTTAAAGACTTTTTAGCAGTAAGTCATTCTATGTTGATGATAAAAATTGATATCATTGACGATAATAGTAATCCCTAAGTGTTTTCTGCCTCGTTAACAATATTGGAGTAATTGGTAAAACCAAAACGGAATATTTATTTTATCAATGCTACTTCGTTAAATTTGGCGTGATTCTTGATGAATAATACTCGGACTTCGAAGCTAATGCGTAGAATAAAGCCGCTGACGTATCACTGAAATACTTCTTAGAAATCCTACACCAAGGAATCAACGAATACATTCCACAAATACTGAGATGCGATAGTAAAGAACCTCGCAAGTTACAGCAATAATGTTAGGATGGACCTTAGGAAACTGTAAAACTTGCTCAAGAAGTCCGTTACGTAATGTGAAAAATCGAAGGAACTTGAAGCAAAAGAATGGTCATAAGCAAGAGATATTCAAAGAAAATCTACAAAAAAAATAAGGACTCGTTATTTGATAAAGATGGGAAACTTGTCAACGAAAATATTAACAAAGCCAACGCGTTAAATTACCACCTATAAAGTGCATGCACGATAATGCATGTAATTTCGACGTTGCATTCCCTGAGGAACCGATGAAAGAAATCAATATTCAACGCGACGGCATTCAAGTGGTAAAGAATGGTAAATCTCAGGGGCCCGAGGGAATTCCCGCGCGTGTCCTCAAGGAGTTAGCGACAAAGAAATCACCGTACTTAGAGATAATATTCAAGAAGTCAATATCCGAAGGATAGATACTTATACACTGGTAATTGCAAATACCGATATTCAAAAGGGGAAAGTGACATGGCACAGGGAACTACCTCTCAATTTAATTAACGCCTATTATTATTAAATGTCATTAACGCCAAGGCAGGTTACTTGAGCATATCGTCGTTGACAAGAGCATGGCTTTCCTGGACAGTCATAACTTCCTCCATAGCTGTCAGGTTCTGAGATCTCAAGAAAGCCTTCGAGACGGTACCTCACAAAAAACTTTTACAGTAATAATAATCGTACGGATTAAACGAAACAGTGGTTAACTCGATACAAGACTTTCTGAGTGATCGTAATCGAACAGTAGTTCTTAACGGAATTTTCTCTGATGTAGTTACATACAGATAAATGATTTCTACTCTTGAATTAGCAGTAAATTATGTTCATTTGCTGACGACGCTGCCAGCTATCGCGATATTAACTATCTGTACGGCTTCCAAATTCTATCATAGAATTTAAACAACGTTCATGTGTCGAGAACCAAGTGACGAGTCAAGACTCTCAAACTTAATCTTAGCAAATTTACAGCGGTACAATTCTTAAGTAGGTTTTCTAACTATTCCCATTGATATTCAGTAAACATAAGAGGGGCAGATGAAGCGAAGTATCTAGGAGTTACGATAACATCGAGGCTATCATGGGAAACACGCACAGGAAATATATATTTATTGCTTATTCCAGAAGAAGCTGGTGTTCGTCCAGATTATTGTGGGAATATTTAAGTATGAAAAGTAAAAGAGAGGTGCTATTTCGCACTCGTCCGACCACACCTTGAATATGAAACGAGCGTATGGGATCCAGTGCACAAATAATTAATCCGTGAGCTCATTGAATTACAAAGAAAAGCGTCGCGATTCTTCAAAATATGGACCGATACACAGATGTTTTACGAATCAGGTTTGAAGCCGCTGGAGACTCTGAGATTACGCGCAAAGCTTATATTGTTTGAGCAATTGAGAATGGAATTCTTTCTAAGCGACACGTAGAATATCTTAATAGAGCCCCACTACATTCCAATGTCCGACAGAAGCGATGATTTTAGAGAGATATTTTGCCGAGCAGATAGTCGTGGGGATTCGTTTTCCATCGCACGACGAAGGACTAGAATAAAAGCCAGGAGTAATTCCGATGTAGTATTTCCTTTTTATGTGTAAACGGCGACTGTCATTAAATACACCACCTGCCACAGGCCTACTGAGGCGGCTTCTAGGTCAGCACTCGGATTAAAACACTCTGAAGGCCGTACATTTTCTCAGTGCATTCCATCAGCTAATCTTCAATGTGATGGGTCTTTTGCTTGGATGGAGTTTGACTCTGGCTACGATATCTCAGTCGCGTCCGTATCCGTCCTCGTCGGCTCTTGGTGCTTCATGTGCCAGCCTTCCAAGTTTTCACCGACCCTGCCACATCGGTTAAGGGAGACTCGCGTATTTATATTCATCATCTAAAACGATAGAATCCATATTAGGATTCGCAAAATAATAAAGGGTAATATAATAAAGGGAAAGTCGGCCGATTGACAGGGTTGGGATAAATACAAGCCGAGGAGTATTTGGAATGCGAATTACAAAATACCTTCGACTTGGGTATTTGAAAAACAACCTACAAAATAGTATTAAACTATCCCACCCACTAAAAAGTAGTATCCTATAGTAAAATAATTATTTAAAATACCAAATATCTTTGTAATGACAGTGGCGCAGCGAGAGGGGTGGGGTTTGGGGGATAAAACCCCCCCAGAGCTCAGAGAAATTTTAAGTTAAATCTATTTTACTTAATTGGATTGATATTGTTTATAGAATAGTGTGAGGATTGACAAAATATCCCTCAGAAGGCCGTAAAACTCAACATTTTGAACCATTTATCTCAACTTTCTTCTTGCGGAGGGCCCACAAACCTACCGCTTACCCTGGAGGGTATACCACACCCCCAGGAACCCCAGTATTAGTTGCGCCTGAAACCCCCCCTAGCCTTAATTTCTAGCTGCGCCCCTGCGTATGGACACCAAATGATCTTAAAAAGATATAACCTGCCTTTGCACATTATGGTTAGCACAAATATCAAGAAATCGATTTTATTGAAAATGAAGCAATATTTGAAACATAACGTCATAGAAGTGATATCGGAGCCACTTCAAGAGTAATTTAACATTTTTATTTTTTATTTTAAAATGGGAAAATACCAAAAATTTATGTCTGAAATACAAAAGTCAAGATACAATCAGGTCGTGTACTTGAAATATCAAACACGTATTACGAATGTATATAAAATATGTACGTATTTTAAAATACTTTTATTTGAAATACTGCCCACCCCTGCCTATAAAACTGTGAGTAGCCTTTTCACGGAATGGAGTAAAACATTTGATACCCTAATCGACTGGTATAGAAATATTTTGACAGCAGTAGAAAACTTAGCTCAAAAATTATCGAAGAGGAAATTGGGTTAAACAAGGATGACATGGGAGCCACCATCTTAAGATCGGAAATCGACGCTGCAATAAGAGACCTGCGAAAGAATAAGGCCCCAAAAAGAAATGAAAATCCAGCAGAGATAATAAAAAATGCAGGAGAGAAGTTCTTGGCTCAACTGAATAAAACTATTTGCGGCATGCACTCAACAAGAGATTTACCTAGTGACTTCGAGAAGAACTTTCCTATTCCCAAAAAGAAAATAGCATAGAATTGCAAAGATTTCTGGACAAGAAACCTGACGACCTATGCGTCGAAGATACCGGCAAGACTCATGAACAGGAGAACAGAACGAAGAGGAGAAGAATTCCTGGATGAGGAATGATTCGGATTTAGGAAAAGCAAGGGCATGAGAGAAGCGATTTTGGCTGCTCTAGGCTGCTCAAAGACAAGAGAATGGAAAAGAATAAAACGAATTTCGTAGCATTTGTCGATCTAGAGAAGGCATTTGATAACATGGAATAGAATTCAATGCTTAGAATTCAGAAAGAAATTATAATGCTCTACAATAATCGTAGAATCACTCAAAGTTAGTGTAACAACCAAGTAGCTGCCGTATAATGCGGACCCAACTGTGCAGAGGCGAGAATTGGAAAAGAAGTGAGACAATGGAGTGCCCGGTCATCCCTAATTTCTAATGTTTACATAGAGGAGGCCATCAATTAAATCAAAGAGAGGGCCTTGGGTGTCAATATCCTCGGAGAAACAATTAGTATTCTGCTATAGGCTGACGACCGAGGCGTCATAGTAGAGACAAAGAATGATTCGAAGAAGACTGACAAATATGGAAAGGACAATGGCAAGATATCAGTTGAAAATCAATAAAAAGAAGACTAAAATATTAGTGTGCAGCCAAAGAGAGGGGTCTAGGACAAATAATAGCCTAGGAAAGAAAAAGCTAGAAGAAGTGAAAGAGTTATGTCACCTAAAAAAGCAAAATTACCAAAGATGTACGACGCTCGAAACAAAAAGCAGAACAGCACAGACGAACAGGGTTTACTACAAAAACAAGAATCTCCTAACAGCTGAGAATATAAGCATAGAACTGAGGGAACAGTTCAACAATCAAGGGAGGGGAGAATGCTAGAGATAAACGGATGGACCGATTAAGCAATGAGGAAGTGCTAAGAAGAGTGGGAGAAAAGAAAAGTCTTCCAAAAGCCCAAAGTCCACATTATGAGGCATGATTGCCTGATGAAAACAATCATAGAAGGACAGGTGTAAGGGAAGAGGGGCAAGGGACGGCCTCGAAAAACTCACATGGGACAGGATATTAAAGGATGTATAAGAGAAGAAATACGTCGCTATGAAAAGGTAAGCGGATGGGAGAGGAGAATGGAGAACGGCGTCAAACCAATCGTAAAGTTGTTGACTTGTGATGAAGATAAACAGACTCACTGCCTGAAAAATAATTAAGTGCCACAAATCTCTATGAATTTCTTCAAATAATGAAATAATTAAATACCGAATTCCCCTATATTTCACTTAACTGATCGTCAAAAATCTAAATGAAAAAGTCAAACTAATACTTCTTTGGAAAAATAACTCCAAAAACATAAAATTCATTTGACGATTATTTCGCAGGCTCATACACGCCGACGGTAACTCTTAGAAATTGTTAACGGAAAGCTAGACAAATTTAATCCTGTATGGCAAAAGGTAAAATCATTTAAATATCGCACCTCTCCATAATAAACTTCTTTAAATATCTTTAAAATGCAAACACTTACTATTTAATATCACCTACGAAAATAGCTTCTTCCTATCATGAATACAATTAACTCTGAATTCTTCTTCATCGCCGACTTAGGAATAAGCGTCACTAAGTGCCGCGCCAGTAATATACCTGATTATTGGTAACATGAAACTCAATCGGTATCGATAGCATTGTAAAAAATCGTCTACGTCATAATTATCAAGCCAGAAGAAATAATGTTTACCATACTATTTAGGGCTTTGATAGCCTGTTGCTAAAAATTCACGCAATAAGGAAAAGAAGATCGTTACATGGGAATATTTAAAGATACATAAAATATTTTTCAAAAGTGAGGAATATTGACTTACCATATTTTCCCAGGCTTCCCCATCCATGAAATCTCATCGCAACTCCCCGCCAAACCCCACACATTTCACGGAATAGATTCGCCACCCCAATATTACTCGAAAACCTGAAAAGATTGAAAACACATTAGAGGGTGAAAATATGGAAACACAAAAAGATAATAGTTAACTGAAGCATTGTTTAAGGATGACAGTGCAACGTGATGCTACAACAAGAGCTCATGCTAATGACCTCGAAAGAAGTGGAAGAAAGGAAATACCGATTGAGTGGTTATATATCCAGTATTGATCGCAAATATTTTCCAAGTTATTAATGTAGAGAAAGCATTGATCATCAAATTCAAGTACTAATTATCATAGAGGGGTTACACAATTATCAATTAACGCACAGTCGATTAAAGGTAGAAATACAGCATGTTTGCTACATCGTAACTGAATTCGCGGGTTACAACTACGTAGACCTAAATATCGTATTAAGCTTTTCAAAAACCTATTCACAAACTACTACTATATTAACTCACTGTAGGGTCAGCATAAAAAGTAATACATGAAGGTCTAATGAGGGTTGATGACTGGCAACTGAAGCCATTGACCTTGTGACAGTTTTGACACGAGAGTGCGATCATAATCACTAAGGAAAAAGTGTGGCAGGTATGATACACTATTTACGCACGGTATGATACTACATTCAGGAACTACATTTAGCACCCCGCATTAACGGCCAAAGCGATTGCACATTCATCTTCATGATCTTCGTAAAAAGGTAAGAGCAAGTTACCGCATTACTAAAATTAAGTTACCGGAGAGCAAAAGAGAACACAGGTCCAGGAAAGCAAACGTTGTATTTGATAATAATATTGATTGAAGGTGAAACACGACAAAAAACAACAAAACTACTCACAGGTCACCTGCACTAGTCAAATGCAGAGTCTAGATCGAAATGCAATTACACAGAAGTAACACATCTTACACTCGTAAACTATCACGTACGAACATGTTAGAGGAGGATCGAACCAGTTAATTAATGCAGTAATGCTCACATTAAATCTCATCGGGAGAAAATGGGCAATGAAACCTGGTCTATAGCCGAAACACTTATCACAGAAGAAGTTATTTTCATACGAAATTCAGTGTTGAGAAGAAAACGTAGATTTGAAACCGAGTTGAAAAATTTTCCCTATCACACACTTTCTTGAAAACACTATGCTAATTTTAACACCAACAATTTCCTCACATAGAATTTTATGCAGAATCGTGAAGACGGAAGTGGTAATAAAAATTGGTTTTACAAAATGATTGTACATCTTACAACGATTACTTAATAAATCAGAATATATTGTATTTTCCATTAATCCTCGACTCAAGAATTGAAAATGCATTAATAACGATAAGGAAAGTATCACCAAAAGAATGGGTTAGCCACTCACCTCTTATCCCCAAGACAGCTTGCCGCGAAGTGAAGTCCATTCTGATACTCTCAGCCGAATGACGTATTGCTGTGACGTCACGATATACTCCGATCGATTTATTTTTCAACCAATGAGAAGCATTAAAACCACTGAAAATCGTATTTTATACTATTCGAACTTTTATAAATTAAAATGAATTTGTAAATAGTTGTATTACATATAATTATAAAAAATATATCCCCTTTTTTCGAGGGAAAAAAAGATTTAAAAGTTGCGCTGTATACGTATAGGAAAATGTCGTAATCAGTCAACGGTCACAGTACACGTGGAACAATATTCCAGAATGTTCCAAACATATACGAAGGTCGGTTTGAGTGCGAAAGACGTCATCGAACAGTCACAGTTCGAACAGTCAAACGATCTCTTAGAGTCTCCATTCAACTGTTACATCCAATCCAGCACTCCCCCACCCCTCCTCCGCAACACGCCCTCATTCCCTCACCAACCGCCATTTCGATGAAATCGTATTTGTGCAAGTTTAAAACATTTCTTTGGACTGTTTCAATCGTTTCGTCGTTCATTGAAGTCACAGTTTCATTCCGAAGGAACGAGGATATGGTGAGCGATACAAGAGATCTATCAACAGATATACGAGGAAAATAAGCAGCGGTGTAGACTAAGGTACGTGTTAACATGTAATTGACATGATAGAGTTATGATGTACAATTGATATAAATGTAATTATGGTGTGTTCGAGAATACACGATAGCAAAAATATCCGTCTCTAACATGGCTTAGCATGTAGAATGATATCCTATAAAAGAGAATAGCGGAGATTGCGAATTGATAAAGCGGAGTTTTGGAATTATAAGACCATTAGTAAATGCATTATGCGGTAAGTGCAAACACTTAAAGTACAACGGTGTTCGCATTTGTGCATGAAAATGCTCCCCTGTAAAATACACTTAATGGCAATCACCACTTCTGTTTCGTGTGGCCATCGATGTATGAAGCCAATGCGGATTTAATTACAAAGACCTCAACATTGCAGGAGGTTAACTATACGTGGCTTGCATTAAATTCAAGACTGGTACTAATCGCTCACTGGTAATACCATCTATTTCTCCTTCGCATCGACGTGGTATATTGGTGATAACATATTATATTCTATAACATGGATATAATTGTACTGATTTCCTACATTAATTTCGGCTGCGTGAGTATTATTTGTTGTTTTCATAATACCTCTCCTACATTCAATCTCGTATATGACCCAAGTGATCTCTTATCTAATGAATAGTACAAGCGTAATAATAAAAACCTCATGAGTGTCGCTACAGAACTTTCATTGGCAGGAAAGATCAAAATTCTAATGGCATGTATGTAAGTACCAATGAAATATGCAATAATGAAAGACCATGCAGTATGAATAATTATTATATGAGTATTTCAAGTGAACGTTATTGGAATGAAGACTCACGGATGAAATATAATAATAACCTAATCATTTTTATTTTTTTCCGTTTATTCGCATTCAAGGGAATATAGTAGATAATTACGCTATGAGTACCAATTGAACTAATCTATTATATTTTCTCTAATAAGTCCCACGATACACAAAATAAAACACTAATTGCCTGGTTAACAGAAAATACAATTTTTTATAATGATGCTGCCCAAAGTAAAATGATTAACATACTTTTATACTATGTCATTAAGGACAAATATAGGAAAGCAATCTTAAGCCTCAGTAAGTCATCCACCTATCATTGTTATCTGTGAAATCGAACAAAGACTCGGTCGTACAGGGGCTTAACGGCAGATATTTATCCACTTGCCCCAACTGAATACCTTCCTCACGCTAACCCACTTTTTTCATTCTGTGATTCAGTTCTATTCTCTGCCACCCAATTTCCACTATGCCCATGTCAACTCGGTATTCTTTTAGACTTAAATAATCAACAGATTTTTTAGTTTAACTAACTAGTAGTAGTAAGTTGTTAACTAACCGTTTAACCGCTGAGAACACGCATAACTGCTGAATCTTTTAGAGTATATTAGAGCATAATATTTATAATCTAGGAGAATTTCAAAGGTTATTATTTACCCCATGGCACCGTAATTCGACTTAGAACTTATTGCAATTTATTTTTTCCTAACATCGTGAAATATATGATTTCGAAGGTTATTATATATCCCATGGCAATTCTAGTATATACGTACTCTATGGTAGAACTTATTGCAATTTCTTTCTTTTCACGGGGAATAATGAGGGAAAATATTGAATTTTTATATCCAATACTCTAATTTTAGAATTGTGTTTTTTTTTCAATTCTAACCCATGATAGCACAAAATCACACTATGAAGCCAAATATCACAATAAATTTTGAATCTTCAAAAAACGCCGTTCGGTGTAAAATAATTCAAATCCTCGTCAGAAAAGAATGTGTGCAACATCTAGTTTCGTTTCAAATAATAGTCTCTCAATATGTTTAAGCTTCACATTGAGTGCAGGAGAAGAAGACTCCCTACCTTTCGATTCGATGGCATGTCCATCGGCGGCACAGCTCAGCTGTCCATCAGCGATTCCACAAAATACACACATTCACTGACACTTCACAATCAACACACAACTGACCATGGATTTCTCCATTAAAACTTGACACTTTCTCTTCACTGTATAGCAAGATGAGCACTGCCTTCTGCCAGTGGTTAACACAGTAGAAATATTTACATAATTTCCTTGGGACTTCGTAGCAGACCGCTTGAAAGGAGGCGATGGAAGCTTTTTTAAGCCTGTATCCAATCGGTTGATAAATTGTATCATTCACTCCTTTCACATTAAACCTGGAAAATAAGTAGTTGTTATAAAACTATAACCCAAAAAATAATTGCACCTACGACACTATACATCCAATTATAGCAAAGAAGGAATGGTGACACCGGAAATGCATTCAATGCATAGAAATCTTTAGAAATAGCAATCACTGTGAAACAGGAGGAATTCAACTCCGACTTCTGAATCAGCACGTAAATGATAACCTGTTAGCTAAGTGCCAAGTTAAAATATTTTTTTTTCTATTCGACTCGTGACCTTGCAATCCGTACCTCCTAGTGATGTACAATCGTTTTCAATAATTTGTAGACAGAGCCCGAGAGAAAACACTCCGACTGCCCAACGTGTGCGTGAGTTTCCTCAGTAAACTGAATCCGTTAGTGTTTTTGCCCCGGGAGTTCGACTCCCATTTCGTTAGCCTGGCTGCATCCGCGTCCGACCTCGTCGGCGACGTAAAGGCAAAGGAAGCAGCTTGCATTGAGTGCCAACCCTGCAAAGTGGTCACCGACACGGCCCAATCAATAAAATGACACAAGTGGGTGTCTGCATATTATTGAAAACGATAATACTTGTTTACATTAAGGAGACCCTTTGTGCTGGTAGAAAGGCGGGGTGGCGCAGAATGATAAGCACTGTAAGTATCTTTGGATTCGTGGAGGTAAAATTTATTTGAGAAAAGTAGAAAAGGAGCCAGAAATTGTAGTTAGCATCATGGATGATGTAAAACATCTTTGATCATTGCTTTTATGATTCATACTTCAATGGTATAGAAGGTATACCTAGACCATAAGCCAATTTAATTGATATATATATTACTGTAGATGCGTTTGATGGAATGAGTTCCTTATTGATGATCCATTAGAATATCCGAAGTGCTAGGCGCAATGTTAATTTACTACTTTCACATTCAAATAGCATGTCACAATTACCCGATATTATAGCTATGAATGAAATATAAATACAATCTGATTAAATCAATGTGTAAACAGTGAGTGGGTAGGTACTATTCTTATGGAAAATCTAATACTTCTGAAAGAGCAAGAGGTGTTTAGCGTTTTTAAGACATGACACAACAACCGTACTGAGGCCTTGTCATATAAGCCCTACTGATTGCTTGTTGATCAATGTTTCATGCAAGTTTTGTATATTTGATCTCTTTGTCGTCCACGGGGACAAAAAATTTCTATTGATCAATTTGTTTTAATTTTGAACCCTAATCAAGGGGCATACCTCAAAAATTAGTAATGGTCGGTGATATGAATGTTCAGTTACTAATGCCCAGCTGCGATTCCAAGCTGTTTACATATCTCATGAGTTCATGTAGCTTGACTACCTTAATCAATGAAGCAACGAGAATTACTAGACAATCAATAATTACAATTTGAATCTCCCATTTATGATTTGGGGTTTTTACACTGTGAAACCAAACTCAAGGAATAGAGAAATAGACAAGAGTTTACTAAACGCACTAGCTAATCAATCACTTGCTCAAGTACTTGGCAAGCTTATGAGAGGGAAAGTTTTTTAAAGACTTTTTAGCAGTAAGTCATTCTATGTTGATGATAAAAATTGATATCATTGACGATAATAGTAATCCCTAAGTGTTTTCTGCCTCGTTAACAATATTGGAGTAATTGGTAAAACCAAAACGGAATATTTATTTTATCAATGCTACTTCGTTAAATTTGGCGTGATTCTTGATGAATAATACTCGGACTTCGAAGCTAATGCGTAGAATAAAGCCGCTGACGTATCACTGAAATACTTCTTAGAAATCCTACACCAAGGAATCAACGAATACATTCCACAAATACTGAGATGCGATAGTAAAGAACCTCGCAAGTTACAGCAATAATGTTAGGATGGACCTTAGGAAACTGTAAAACTTGCTCAAGAAGTCCGTTACGTAATGTGAAAAATCGAAGGAACTTGAAGCAAAAGAATGGTCATAAGCAAGAGATATTCAAAGAAAATCTACAAAAAAAATAAGGACTCGTTATTTGATAAAGATGGGAAACTTGTCAACGAAAATATTAACAAAGCCAACGCGTTAAATTACCACCTATAAAGTGCATGCACGATAATGCATGTAATTTCGACGTTGCATTCCCTGAGGAACCGATGAAAGAAATCAATATTCAACGCGACGGCATTCAAGTGGTAAAGAATGGTAAATCTCAGGGGCCCGAGGGAATTCCCGCGCGTGTCCTCAAGGAGTTAGCGACAAAGAAATCACCGTACTTAGAGATAATATTCAAGAAGTCAATATCCGAAGGATAGATACTTATACACTGGTAATTGCAAATACCGATATTCAAAAGGGGAAAGTGACATGGCACAGGGAACTACCTCTCAATTTAATTAACGCCTATTATTATTAAATGTCATTAACGCCAAGGCAGGTTACTTGAGCATATCGTCGTTGACAAGAGCATGGCTTTCCTGGACAGTCATAACTTCCTCCATAGCTGTCAGGTTCTGAGATCTCAAGAAAGCCTTCGAGACGGTACCTCACAAAAAACTTTTACAGTAATAATAATCGTACGGATTAAACGAAACAGTGGTTAACTCGATACAAGACTTTCTGAGTGATCGTAATCGAACAGTAGTTCTTAACGGAATTTTCTCTGATGTAGTTACATACAGATAAATGATTTCTACTCTTGAATTAGCAGTAAATTATGTTCATTTGCTGACGACGCTGCCAGCTATCGCGATATTAACTATCTGTACGGCTTCCAAATTCTATCATAGAATTTAAACAACGTTCATGTGTCGAGAACCAAGTGACGAGTCAAGACTCTCAAACTTAATCTTAGCAAATTTACAGCGGTACAATTCTTAAGTAGGTTTTCTAACTATTCCCATTGATATTCAGTAAACATAAGAGGGGCAGATGAAGCGAAGTATCTAGGAGTTACGATAACATCGAGGCTATCATGGGAAACACGCACAGGAAATATATATTTATTGCTTATTCCAGAAGAAGCTGGTGTTCGTCCAGATTATTGTGGGAATATTTAAGTATGAAAAGTAAAAGAGAGGTGCTATTTCGCACTCGTCCGACCACACCTTGAATATGAAACGAGCGTATGGGATCCAGTGCACAAATAATTAATCCGTGAGCTCATTGAATTACAAAGAAAAGCGTCGCGATTCTTCAAAATATGGACCGATACACAGATGTTTTACGAATCAGGTTTGAAGCCGCTGGAGACTCTGAGATTACGCGCAAAGCTTATATTGTTTGAGCAATTGAGAATGGAATTCTTTCTAAGCGACACGTAGAATATCTTAATAGAGCCCCACTACATTCCAATGTCCGACAGAAGCGATGATTTTAGAGAGATATTTTGCCGAGCAGATAGTCGTGGGGATTCGTTTTCCATCGCACGACGAAGGACTAGAATAAAAGCCAGGAGTAATTCCGATGTAGTATTTCCTTTTTATGTGTAAACGGCGACTGTCATTAAATACACCACCTGCCACAGGCCTACTGAGGCGGCTTCTAGGTCAGCACTCGGATTAAAACACTCTGAAGGCCGTACATTTTCTCAGTGCATTCCATCAGCTAATCTTCAATGTGATGGGTCTTTTGCTTGGATGGAGTTTGACTCTGGCTACGATATCTCAGTCGCGTCCGTATCCGTCCTCGTCGGCTCTTGGTGCTTCATGTGCCAGCCTTCCAAGTTTTCACCGACCCTGCCACATCGGTTAAGGGAGACTCGCGTATTTATATTCATCATCTAAAACGATAGAATCCATATTAGGATTCGCAAAATAATAAAGGGTAATATAATAAAGGGAAAGTCGGCCGATTGACAGGGTTGGGATAAATACAAGCCGAGGAGTATTTGGAATGCGAATTACAAAATACCTTCGACTTGGGTATTTGAAAACAACCTACAAAATAGTATTAAACTATCCCACCCACTAAAAAGTAGTATCCTATAGTAAAATAATTATTTAAAATACCAAATATCTTTGTAATGACAGTGGCGCAGCGAGAGGGGTGGGGTTTGGGGGATAAAACCCCCCCAGAGCTCAGAGAAATTTTAAGTTAAATCTATTTTACTTAATTGGATTGATATTGTTTATAGAATAGTGTGAGGATTGACAAAATATCCCTCAGAAGGCCGTAAAACTCAACATTTTGAACCATTTATCTCAACTTTCTTCTTGCGGAGGGCCCACAAACCTACCGCTTACCCTGGAGGGTATACCACACCCCCAGGAACCCCAGTATTAGTTGCGCCTGAAACCCCCCCTAGCCTTAATTTCTAGCTGCGCCCCTGCGTATGGACACCAAATGATCTTAAAAAGATATAACCTGCCTTTGCACATTATGGTTAGCACAAATATCAAGAAATCGATTTTATTGAAAATGAAGCAATATTTGAAACATAACGTCATAGAAGTGATATCGGAGTCACTTCAAGAGTAATTTAACATTTTTATTTTTTATTTTAAAATGGGAAAATACCAAAAATTTATGTCTGAAATACAAAAGTCAAGATACAATCAGGTCGTGTACTTGAAATATCAAACACGTATTACGAATGTATATAAAATATGTACGTATTTTAAAATACTTTTATTTGAAATACTGCCCACCCCTGCCTATAAAACTGTGAGTAGCCTTTTCACGGAATGGAGTAAAACATTTGATACCCTAATCGACTGGTATAGAAATATTTTGACAGCAGTAGAAAACTTAGCTCAAAAATTATCGAAGAGGAAATTGGGTTAAACAAGGATGACATGGGAGCCACCATCTTAAGATCGGAAATCGACGCTGCAATAAGAGACCTGCGAAAGAATAAGGCCCCAAAAAGAAATGAAAATCCAGCAGAGATAATAAAAAATGCAGGAGAGAAGTTCTTGGCTCAACTGAATAAAACTATTTGCGGCATGCACTCAACAAGAGATTTACCTAGTGACTTCGAGAAGAACTTTCCTATTCCCAAAAAGAAAATAGCATAGAATTGCAAAGATTTCTGGACAAGAAACCTGACGACCTATGCGTCGAAGATACCGGCAAGACTCATGAACAGGAGAACAGAACGAAGAGGAGAAGAATTCCTGGATGAGGAATGATTCGGATTTAGGAAAAGCAAGGGCATGAGAGAAGCGATTTTGGCTGCTCTAGGCTGCTCAAAGACAAGAGAATGGAAAAGAATAAAACGAATTTCGTAGCATTTGTCGATCTAGAGAAGGCATTTGATAACATGGAATAGAATTCAATGCTTAGAATTCAGAAAGAAATTATAATGCTCTACAATAATCGTAGAATCACTCAAAGTTAGTGTAACAACCAAGTAGCTGCCGTATAATGCGGACCCAACTGTGCAGAGGCGAGAATTGGAAAAGAAGTGAGACAATGGAGTGCCCGGTCATCCCTAATTTCTAATGTTTACATAGAGGAGGCCATCAATTAAATCAAAGAGAGGGCCTTGGGTGTCAATATCCTCGGAGAAACAATTAGTATTCTGCTATAGGCTGACGACCGAGGCGTCATAGTAGAGACAAAGAATGATTCGAAGAAGACTGACAAATATGGAAAGGACAATGGCAAGATATCAGTTGAAAATCAATAAAAAGAAGACTAAAATATTAGTGTGCAGCCAAAGAGAGGGGTCTAGGACAAATAATAGCCTAGGAAAGAAAAAGCTAGAAGAAGTGAAAGAGTTATGTCACCTAAAAAAGCAAAATTACCAAAGATGTACGACGCTCGAAACAAAAAGCAGAACAGCACAGACGAACAGGGTTTACTACAAAAACAAGAATCTCCTAACAGCTGAGAATATAAGCATAGAACTGAGGGAACAGTTCAACAATCAAGGGAGGGGAGAATGCTAGAGATAAACGGATGGACCGATTAAGCAATGAGGAAGTGCTAAGAAGAGTGGGAGAAAAGAAAAGTCTTCCAAAAGCCCAAAGTCCACATTATGAGGCATGATTGCCTGATGAAAACAATCATAGAAGGACAGGTGTAAGGGAAGAGGGGCAAGGGACGGCCTCGAAAAACTCACATGGGACAGGATATTAAAGGATGTATAAGAGAAGAAATACGTCGCTATGAAAAGGTAAGCGGATGGGAGAGGAGAATGGAGAACGGCGTCAAACCAATCGTAAAGTTGTTGACTTGTGATGAAGATAAACAGACTCACTGCCTGAAAAATAATTAAGTGCCACAAATCTCTATGAATTTCTTCAAATAATGAAATAATTAAATACCGAATTCCCCTATATTTCACTTAACTGATCGTCAAAAATCTAAATGAAAAAGTCAAACTAATACTTCTTTGGAAAAATAACTCCAAAAACATAAAATTCATTTGACGATTATTTCGCAGGCTCATACACGCCGACGGTAACTCTTAGAAATTGTTAACGGAAAGCTAGACAAATTTAATCCTGTATGGCAAAAGGTAAAATCATTTAAATATCGCACCTCTCCATAATAAACTTCTTTAAATATCTTTAAAATGCAAACACTTACTATTTAATATCACCTACGAAAATAGCTTCTTCCTATCATGAATACAATTAACTCTGAATTCTTCTTCATCGCCGACTTAGGAATAAGCGTCACTAAGTGCCGCGCCAGTAATATACCTGATTATTGGTAACATGAAACTCAATCGGTATCGATAGCATTGTAAAAAATCGTCTACGTCATAATTATCAAGCCAGAAGAAATAATGTTTACCATACTATTTAGGGCTTTGATAGCCTGTTGCTAAAAATTCACGCAATAAGGAAAAGAAGATCGTTACATGGGAATATTTAAAGATACATAAAATATTTTTCAAAAGTGAGGAATATTGACTTACCATATTTTCCCAGGCTTCCCCATCCATGAAATCTCATCGCAACTCCCCGCCAAACCCCACACATTTCACGGAATAGATTCGCCACCCCAATATTACTCGAAAACCTGAAAAGATTGAAAACACATTAGAGGGTGAAAATATGGAAACACAAAAAGATAATAGTTAACTGAAGCATTGTTTAAGGATGACAGTGCAACGTGATGCTACAACAAGAGCTCATGCTAATGACCTCGAAAGAAGTGGAAGAAAGGAAATACCGATTGAGTGGTTATATATCCAGTATTGATCGCAAATATTTTCCAAGTTATTAATGTAGAGAAAGCATTGATCATCAAATTCAAGTACTAATTATCATAGAGGGGTTACACAATTATCAATTAACGCACAGTCGATTAAAGGTAGAAATACAGCATGTTTGCTACATCGTAACTGAATTCGCGGGTTACAACTACGTAGACCTAAAT
This sequence comes from Ischnura elegans, assembly GCF_921293095.1. Taxonomy (NCBI): domain Eukaryota; kingdom Metazoa; phylum Arthropoda; class Insecta; order Odonata; family Coenagrionidae; genus Ischnura; species Ischnura elegans. The sequence goes on along the minus strand of NC_060248.1, from coordinate 129,445,984 downwards.
ATCGTATTAAGCTTTTCAAAAACCTATTCACAAACTACTACTATATTAACTCACTGTAGGGTCAGCATAAAAAGTAATACATGAAGGTCTAATGAGGGTTGATGACTGGCAACTGAAGCCATTGACCTTGTGACAGTTTTGACACGAGAGTGCGATCATAATCACTAAGGAAAAAGTGTGGCAGGTATGATACACTATTTACGCACGGTATGATACTACATTCAGGAACTACATTTAGCACCCCGCATTAACGGCCAAAGCGATTGCACATTCATCTTCATGATCTTCGTAAAAAGGTAAGAGCAAGTTACCGCATTACTAAAATTAAGTTACCGGAGAGCAAAAGAGAACACAGGTCCAGGAAAGCAAACGTTGTATTTGATAATAATATTGATTGAAGGTGAAACACGACAAAAAACAACAAAACTACTCACAGGTCACCTGCACTAGTCAAATGCAGAGTCTAGATCGAAATGCAATTACACAGAAGTAACACATCTTACACTCGTAAACTATCACGTACGAACATGTTAGAGGAGGATCGAACCAGTTAATTAATGCAGTAATGCTCACATTAAATCTCATCGGGAGAAAATGGGCAATGAAACCTGGTCTATAGCCGAAACACTTATCACAGAAGAAGTTATTTTCATACGAAATTCAGTGTTGAGAAGAAAACGTAGATTTGAAACCGAGTTGAAAAATTTTCCCTATCACACACTTTCTTGAAAACACTATGCTAATTTTAACACCAACAATTTCCTCACATAGAATTTTATGCAGAATCGTGAAGACGGAAGTGGTAATAAAAATTGGTTTTACAAAATGATTGTACATCTTACAACGATTACTTAATAAATCAGAATATATTGTATTTTCCATTAATCCTCGACTCAAGAATTGAAAATGCATTAATAACGATAAGGAAAGTATCACCAAAAGAATGGGTTAGCCACTCACCTCTTATCCCCAAGACAGCTTGCCGCGAAGTGAAGTCCATTCTGATACTCTCAGCCGAATGACGTATTGCTGTGACGTCACGATATACTCCGATCGATTTATTTTTCAACCAATGAGAAGCATTAAAACCACTGAAAATCGTATTTTATACTATTCGAACTTTTATAAATTAAAATGAATTTGTAAATAGTTGTATTACATATAATTATAAAAAATATATCCCCTTTTTTCGAGGGAAAAAAAGATTTAAAAGTTGCGCTGTATACGTATAGGAAAATGTCGTAATCAGTCAACGGTCACAGTACACGTGGAACAATATTCCAGAATGTTCCAAACATATACGAAGGTCGGTTTGAGTGCGAAAGACGTCATCGAACAGTCACAGTTCGAACAGTCAAACGATCTCTTAGAGTCTCCATTCAACTGTTACATCCAATCCAGCACTCCCCCACCCCTCCTCCGCAACACGCCCTCATTCCCTCACCAACCGCCATTTCGATGAAATCGTATTTGTGCAAGTTTAAAACATTTCTTTGGACTGTTTCAATCGTTTCGTCGTTCATTGAAGTCACAGTTTCATTCCGAAGGAACGAGGATATGGTGAGCGATACAAGAGATCTATCAACAGATATACGAGGAAAATAAGCAGCGGTGTAGACTAAGGTACGTGTTAACATGTAATTGACATGATAGAGTTATGATGTACAATTGATATAAATGTAATTATGGTGTGTTCGAGAATACACGATAGCAAAAATATCCGTCTCTAACATGGCTTAGCATGTAGAATGATATCCTATAAAAGAGAATAGCGGAGATTGCGAATTGATAAAGCGGAGTTTTGGAATTATAAGACCATTAGTAAATGCATTATGCGGTAAGTGCAAACACTTAAAGTACAACGGTGTTCGCATTTGTGCATGAAAATGCTCCCCTGTAAAATACACTTAATGGCAATCACCACTTCTGTTTCGTGTGGCCATCGATGTATGAAGCCAATGCGGATTTAATTACAAAGACCTCAACATTGCAGGAGGTTAACTATACGTGGCTTGCATTAAATTCAAGACTGGTACTAATCGCTCACTGGTAATACCATCTATTTCTCCTTCGCATCGACGTGGTATATTGGTGATAACATATTATATTCTATAACATGGATATAATTGTACTGATTTCCTACATTAATTTCGGCTGCGTGAGTATTATTTGTTGTTTTCATAATACCTCTCCTACATTCAATCTCGTATATGACCCAAGTGATCTCTTATCTAATGAATAGTACAAGCGTAATAATAAAAACCTCATGAGTGTCGCTACAGAACTTTCATTGGCAGGAAAGATCAAAATTCTAATGGCATGTATGTAAGTACCAATGAAATATGCAATAATGAAAGACCATGCAGTATGAATAATTATTATATGAGTATTTCAAGTGAACGTTATTGGAATGAAGACTCACGGATGAAATATAATAATAACCTAATCATTTTTATTTTTTTCCGTTTATTCGCATTCAAGGGAATATAGTAGATAATTACGCTATGAGTACCAATTGAACTAATCTATTATATTTTCTCTAATAAGTCCCACGATACACAAAATAAAACACTAATTGCCTGGTTAACAGAAAATACAATTTTTTATAATGATGCTGCCCAAAGTAAAATGATTAACATACTTTTATACTATGTCATTAAGGACAAATATAGGAAAGCAATCTTAAGCCTCAGTAAGTCATCCACCTATCATTGTTATCTGTGAAATCGAACAAAGACTCGGTCGTACAGGGGCTTAACGGCAGATATTTATCCACTTGCCCCAACTGAATACCTTCCTCACGCTAACCCACTTTTTTCATTCTGTGATTCAGTTCTATTCTCTGCCACCCAATTTCCACTATGCCCATGTCAACTCGGTATTCTTTTAGACTTAAATAATCAACAGATTTTTTAGTTTAACTAACTAGTAGTAGTAAGTTGTTAACTAACCGTTTAACCGCTGAGAACACGCATAACTGCTGAATCTTTTAGAGTATATTAGAGCATAATATTTATAATCTAGGAGAATTTCAAAGGTTATTATTTACCCCATGGCACCGTAATTCGACTTAGAACTTATTGCAATTTATTTTTTCCTAACATCGTGAAATATATGATTTCGAAGGTTATTATATATCCCATGGCAATTCTAGTATATACGTACTCTATGGTAGAACTTATTGCAATTTCTTTCTTTTCACGGGGAATAATGAGGGAAAATATTGAATTTTTATATCCAATACTCTAATTTTAGAATTGTGTTTTTTTTTCAATTCTAACCCATGATAGCACAAAATCACACTATGAAGCCAAATATCACAATAAATTTTGAATCTTCAAAAAACGCCGTTCGGTGTAAAATAATTCAAATCCTCGTCAGAAAAGAATGTGTGCAACATCTAGTTTCGTTTCAAATAATAGTCTCTCAATATGTTTAAGCTTCACATTGAGTGCAGGAGAAGAAGACTCCCTACCTTTCGATTCGATGGCATGTCCATCGGCGGCACAGCTCAGCTGTCCATCAACGATTCCACAAAATACACACATTCACCGACACTTCACAATCAACACACAACTGACCATGGATTTCTCCATTAAAACTTGACACTTTCTCTTCACTGTATAGCAAGATGAGCACTGCCTTCTGCCAGTGGTTAACACAGTAGAAATATTTACATAATTTCCTTGGGACTTCGTAGCAGACCGCTTGAAAGGAGGCGATGGAAGCTTTTTTAAGCCTGTATCCAATCGGTTGATAAATTGTATCATTCACTCCTTTCACATTAAACCTGGAAAATAAGTAGTTGTTATAAAACTATAACCCAAAAAATAATTGCACCTACGACACTATACATCCAATTATAGCAAAGAAGGAATGGTGACACCGGAAATGCATTCAATGCATAGAAATTTTAGCAATTCTTTAAAGCCTGTTTCTGTGATAGATAAGCTATTGTAAGTCATTGCAGTTTTTATGAAGGGAAGCTTGTGCGAAATAAGTCAGTGAAACAAATTAAAATATATACTATATTCTGATCATACTTTCGTAAAATATGGGTGGTTAAGATGTAAATTTTCACGTACTTTTACGGCTCATGCATTCCTACATATAATTTCACTTAGTATTTTATCGCATAACCAGCCCCTGATACATAAATTAGGGAATCAAACCCCAAAAAATCGAGTTGCAAAAATTAATTTTGTGTTTGACTACCTGTATCTCAAGGCCAAAAAGTTTAACATAATTTTGTACCTAACGTGCAAAACGTAATGATTTAATATGCACAAAGACAACGGAATAAAAGTTAAGGGTTTAAGACATACCTCCACTCTTCTGCAAACAGACCATCCATCTCTCAACACCAAACGAACAGCTGTGAGACTCGGAATTCACTTTAACGGAATGAGGACTACGAGGAAAAACCGAAAGCGGTGCTCTGCTTCTTACTCATTGCTATTGGAGGATGGGGGATTGCTCAGGAATGTAGGGTGTGTGCCTGGCATGAATATCCCAAGGCAGGATCAAAAAGTGTTGAACTGAATTTGAGTCGCAGAGAATCAGGAGTTTTGACGGGTGTGTTTCGGTATAGACGTCCGTCGTTGGGCCCCATAGCACAGCAGGGATTGAGTTGGTGGCCTTAAGAGAGATATGGAAAGACGGTCGGTGAGGACGAGGGTGGGGAAAGTGACTCAGGGCGACACCCTCTACACATTAAAGCCATTAATTAAATTTAAAGATTGCAATATCACTGCATAAACTCGCTGCTTTGTGTTCTATTACATTTACTCTGGCTATTTTAAAATCTCGCGTCGAATCATCAGATGAAGTTGTAAACAATTCATGCGTAAAATTACGACGAGAAATTATTTTCACATTCCTCTTTCCAAATTAAAACTGCATTCCTCTTTCCCTGCATTACTGCTCCTAAATTTACTCCATGTGATGTGAGGATTTACGCATTTGTGGATTACCTCGGAGTCTACATTTAGAAAACTTTACTCCTTAAAAAGTTGAGTATTGAATTTTTCTAAGTCACCACCATTAATATGTTGATAAACTAAATTGCATTCTCTTGCATATATTATGTTAAAAAAATTGATTACTACGGACTTGATCCCTTGCAAGATTCTCATGAAGTTATGGCGCACAATGTAGACCCACTCGGCTGCGGAGCCACGTATTGGTAATAGGTAAACGGTGAGTCCAAATATGAATCTAAAGATAGAAAAACCCTGCCACGGAGACCGAAAGAGAACACTCCGACGGCCCAACGTCTGCGGGGACGTGAATTACCTCAATGCATTCCATCCGCTAATCTTAATTTCGATTGGGCAGTGGCTCCTGGAGTTTGACTCCAGGTTCGACTGCTCAGTCGCGTCCATGTCCGTCCTCGTCGGCTCGCCGCGAAGACAAAGAATGCAGGTTGCTTCATGTGCCAACCTTCCAAGTTTTCTCCGACCCGGCCACGTCAATTAAGCGGGTGTCGTGAGTGTCCACATATTATTGAAAACGATAGAATATTCGGGTAATACGAAAAAGGACTTGATGAAGCAGTTTACCTGACTGAAATATTTTCTATATTATTGGTGCATTAATATTTCGGTAAAAACGAATAATGATATCTGCGGAAAGCAAAAAGATTCTCAAGATAATAAATTTTTTTTCTTCATTAAAAATTTTATAACGACAGCAGCTTTTAATTAAGTTAATATGCGTTAAAGTGGATTTTAAAAATTGTTTCTGCCATACCATTTAACTGAAAAAAGTTACTGCGGAAAGGTTCGACACACCGTCTTCGGATTACTGCCGTAGTATGTATTTTCCTTTACCACTAGTCCCTTTCACTCGCTGACTCCGAAGGGGATTCATTACGAGCTTTGTCAGGTAAGGGAATGAACCAGTCTTCTAGTGTCACTAAATCAAACTGAATTTTAACACTCAGTGGCATTATTTGCTGTGACATTGCGGCGGATATTTCATGTGTATGTTTTGTTCGCTATCGCTGATCGAAAAGCTTAGGCGTTAATTGTAAGACGGATACTTCGACGGATCGGCCAACTAACGAGAGGAAGTAAAGTGACGTTCTGGACGTAGATTTATTATCTAGTATAAGCTGCACAATTTATGATGTATTAAACACTGCACATATCCCGCATATATTTCCCTTTAATGTTGTTGTTATAAAAATATAGCAGGAAGAGGGAATGTTGTTCAAATTTCCCTCCCACTGGTGCTATAGAAAATACCGAAACTCGATTTCAAAACTGCTGCGAAAGTGGCGCCGCTCCATTTGTTTTAATACTTTTGAATCCGACTGTACTTGCTTTATGTTATAGGCCCAATGGAGCTTCATTTTCCAAACCTCTTTACCTCTTGAGTGGTGGTAATCACTTTTTCCCTATCACGTTACGTTTCTACGATCCGTAGCAGAGCAGACATCAGCACTGGCGACCATCGATAACAAGAAATCGAATGAAACAAAAAAAATGGCTGTTTAGAACCCACAGTTAGAACACTTCATTAAACAACAATAAACCAAAATAAAATCAGATCCCCGGAAAAAATAATATTTTATAACAACATATGGAAAGTTTAAAATTGAAATACTTTTAAAATATTGTAATTTACGTGATGGATCATAAAATATTGTCGTGTCCCAGACGACTCTGAAAGGGGTTCAGCGTAGCGTAACTCAGATGATTGGGTGCGTCATATCTCAGAGGTGTTCGCAATAAAGAAATACGCACCTATTTCTTTAAATAAAGTCTATTTAATAGTGTAGTCTCCTTAGTCAAAGAAAACGAAAGGCATTGATTGCGATTCGTTACCCACCATTAGTGTATTCATAATATACAAATTATTTGGTTTTAGAAAGACCGGTTTAGACGAATGGCAATGATCAATTTTATCCTCATTTGAAAAAAGCCAGATTGGCGCCCATGCATAGCCACTCCACGTGACGTCACAAAGACCTAGTTTCTATACGAGTAGATAGGAGTTTTACATCGTCTGAGATTACCAATGCATGCATGAGGTATAGAACTCAGGGAAACATGTCTTAATAATCACCTATTAAAACTGCCTATGGTCGGAAAGTTTCCTTCGTTTGATAAGGTATTAATAATCCTTATTTAAGCCTAGCGCTACCAGCTAGCAGGGTACTCTGCTGCCTGCTAGCATCCAACGTCCTATCAGCGCTCAAAACCTCGCCCCAAGGTCACCTCACACGGCGACAGCTGGAACCAGAAATAAGTCACATGGGGTTTTCCCATCATTCCTACTTAGCCGTCGCGTTTTCGCGCGCTTGAAATTTTTCACTTTTCTTTTCATCGCTAAAAATAGATATCGTCATTTAAAAATCTAAAATCGTGAAATTCGTACTCCAGGAGTATTAATCTTTCGATTTAGGCAATCAAAAAATAATGGGAAACCACCCTATTGTGATCTAGGAAATATTGCATTTTGAATGTTCGTTCAGAAATCCCCCCCGGTGACCACCTTCCCCTCTTCCCCTTTCTTCCACTCCTCTCTTCCCCTCAACCCAGAAACGCTTTGTTGAGTCGCACTGTGCGAGCGGCTCTGAATAGTGTGCTGTGCAAATCCATGAAAAGAGTCTTTTATGCCATCACTATTCTATATCACCTTAAATTAGTTTAGCTATATCTCTGAAATACATATTACTCTAAAATTCCTATAAAATATAATTACTTACGATTTGGAGCTTTTTTCCGATTTTAGCCCACTGGACGTCGCTGCTAAAAAAATAAAATATCTTGTCGGCGACGTTATTTCTATTGCAACGCTACTAAGAAAGGTACTCCACAACGCTCCAATCTAGATGTTCTCACATTTTACACTACTAATAGCTATTTTTGTCTTTTAAGGATACTTTTGTATAGTAACAGTTAGAAATTAATTATTCTAATTATAGGTAATAATGCTACGATATTTCAAATAGTTGCATTATCATATAAATTCTTTGTGTTACCATCAATCACCAAATGGAATTTCTCTAAAATCAAATCCTTTTCTTCGTTGCTTCAAATCTCGCGCCCCGCAGTCCAATCAGTATGCGTATCGCCATCTATGATATTAAAAAAGCATTAATGACAAATGAAAATCATTAATGTGGTGACACCCCATTATGGCGGCGGGCAGACGACTAATGTCATATGACTTGTTGACACTTTGTTAAAAGACAAATTTATGGTGAAACGTCAACCCTTTACGAAATGACGCATTTATCAGGAGGTAAAGTAAATGTTTCACTTATCCAGGAGGTAGAAAAAAGGGAACTAATCAAGCTTTTGGAGAAATGCGATGGCCCCAAGGTACCTACTAATACGATCTGTGCATTGCGGATTCAATTCTCAAGCTCACATTCACTCTAACAGGCTTTTATTTTTAGGCAATAGTATGGGACACATCATTAGAAAAGCCAATGAATTTAGTCGCACCGGATAACCTCCTCAAAGAGCACGGGGTAGTGAAAAGGTATCCTCTTGTACCAGGTCCTCTGCCACCCACCAAAGTGAAAAACATCATTTTCATCACGCGACCATCGTTACATTTAATGGATTATATTATTAGCAACATAAAGTACGTACCTTTATTCCGTGAAACTTAATGGAATTGGTGTAATTTTACCGTGAAATAAAGTATTACTTCCTTAAATTTCAGAGGAGAACCTGTGAGTCGAGATTATCACTTGATTTTTGTTCCAAGAAAAAGTTTACTGTGCGAACGTCGCCTCGAGGTACGTTCAAATTTTTTAAATTCTAGACCATTCGCTGAGAAAGTCTCTCTTGCTTTGGTTGAAAATCTCTCTTAATTTACAGGTCGGTGGCGTTCTTGGTAACTTCAAAAATGTTGAAGAATTTTGCTGTGATTTGTTCCCTCTAGATAATGATTTGATGTCTATGGAATTGGATGGAACATTTAAGGTTTGTTTTTACGAACTTCATTTGCCTTAAGACATTTGATACGAAATAATAGAGCTCTTGCACTCATTACCAATGACATTATGAGTTTGAACTTAATGCAGATTTCGGAGGAACAATGCTTTTTCTTTGATATTTTTAGTTTAGCATGAAATTATGGACACTCAAATAAAATATTACCAATGGTATAAGTGCTGACAACATAATAATAATAATCTTTATTTGCCGGAAAGACAATTATATGCAATACATAAATTGTATAAGGCACGTCAAAAACACAGGTTGGGTACAAATAAAATATATAAGGCACAAACAGCAAAGTGAGGTGAGCATATATAATATTACTGTGACAGGTACTCTGATATAGAGTAAAAGCAGCCTGAAAGTAAAAAGTCTTTCAGCTTGTTTTTAAATACCCCTTGACTCATGGGATCTTTTAGCTCCATAGGGAGCTTATTGTACAAAAGTAGACTCATAAATTGTTCACCACAGGCAGCACTTTTAGTCCGTACATAGGGGACATGCAAATCTTTGTGCTGCCTCGTATAATGAGTGTGAATGCTGGCGTTTGGGACAAAGTCTTGGAAGTTAGTCTTTACTTTGAGAAGTATGGTGAATATATACATTTTAAATCTGTCTTTATCCGAATAAGATTCAATAACCTGGAAATTGTATTCTCTTATATGTAACCTAATATCAAAACAGGCTTGTGAATGAAATTAGATGTGAGGTCAGTGTGCTGCTGCTGTATTCTAAATCATGAAGAAGAAAATATTTTGTCTTGTATAGTCTTATAAAGTTACTCCAAACCATTATTTCAACTTTTAAATGTAATTATGATTACTTAATTCATTGGAAAAGGAATACTACCTGGAAGGTGATCCAACCTGCCTCTTCCAAGCTGCTCAGGCATTGGGGACTCTGCAAGCTCTTTATGGACCATTTGGAAAAGTATCTGGGAAGGGTGCAGCAGCTAAACATGTGTACAACCTCCTCTTGCACATGGACCGCGAGCGTCAGCTGGCCGGAGGCGGGACAACCCCTGTGCTGCCACAACCTGGATCAATGGTACCGTAAACCGGGACAACTTTGCCACTTTTTTTTCTTTTTCAACCGCTTTCTTGTAAGTTCATGTTCGGTAATGATTTAAAACCATTTTAAGCCATTATTCTTGGTCTCTACTTTCAATATTTGTGAAAAAATGACAACTTAGGTAAGTAAAAGTGTATTCATTAAAAAAAATTGAAAATATAGTTGGCAAAGATTCTCTGGATCTGGGGCAACTTTGCCAACGGAGTTATATCCAGTGGAAACCTCAGTAAATAACAGAAAAAAAATTATTTTTATTTAGAAAACTCTTAAATATAGAATGGCACACCAAGATACTCAAAACATTGAACGTTGGAATGCTATGGTCATTCCCCTAATTTTTTTTCTTTTTACAAGTCCCTCCAACATGATTTTGTATGGAGGTGCTTGTAAGTGACCAGGTGTGATTTGTCCATAGTTTGTCCTGGGGCCACATTAATTTTCCGTCTTCTTCTCTCTGGCGAACTTTTGTTTGGATTGTGACAACAGGCTTGAAGACAATTCAAAAATGAATCACTTACTCTTGTAGGAGTGTCAGTACGATCAGTTTTCTATGCATCAGGAATTCAAGACTAAACTTCTTCGGGATTGAGTGGCACGATGCCACATTTCTCGAACCCTGATATGATGTTTGAGTTCATTTTACTTTCTTCATCCAAAGCACTGAGAATTTTTGCCAAAAGTGTTGGAAGTACACTTTTTTCAATAGTTTTATAACTATTACAGTTCCACAGAGTCAGTATGGCTCTCCATTTGTTTTTTATAAGGAGCGAATACTGAAAAATCAAAGGGTTTGACATAAATGATTGGACGATGGCGTAAGAACACAAAACGAATAAATCGTCAATCAATGGAATTAAAAGGCATTCCCCAGTCAGCACAAATACGCACATGGTCAAGTATCTCTTCTTCCTTATCCTTGTTCAGTGCCGTCTGGCGCCCTGGATTCTTTGAATGGCGACACTTCACCTTACTTTTAATTGTCCTATGTGGAATATTATACTTTTGGGCTGCTTTTCCACTGATCAATTCATTATTAATCACTGCAGAGACAACAAGTTGCAGTGTATCCATGTCGGTCGAAAAAAACAATCCGTATGGTTTTGATTTTGGATGTAGACATCCAAGCTTTTTTTAGAATGCAGGGACCCTGTGTGTGCCATTCCAAAGTCTGACGTTTCGTTTCCAGGTCATACTGGAATAGTACCAATGTTTCATCACCGGTAATGTATTGTCCATAAAATCTTCATCTTCCTGGACGCAGTCCAAAATTTCTTGGAAAATTTCTACCCGCAAATTATGTTCCTCACTCAAAGTTTTCGGCACCAGCTTCGTGCACACTTTCATCATCGCAAGATCCTCTGTTACTATGGTGTGGACGGTTACGACTGAAAGGCTGGTCTCATCACTGATAAGGGCGATGGTTAAACAGACTTAAGGCATCATCCCCATAAGCCTGTTTAATAAGTTCAAGGGTCTCCGACGTGGATTTCCCGAGTTTAACGCAAAACTTCACAGCGTAGCATTTCTCTCGAGACAGTGCACTCCATGCTGGCACGACGACGCTACAAACAATCACTCGTCACAACAATCAACCTGCTGTCTCAACACATTCCTGTAGGCGACTGAACTAAAGTGCGCCACAGTGGTGGGGGACCCCTCTATCAAGCTGACAAGTCGGACCACCATCCACCGTGTTGTTGAGGCTACAGCGAATCAGTCCCAATACTTATTGAACAGACCCTGTACATGTATTTTAAAATCTCGCTGAAGTTTTTATTTGTTTTAAAATCAGACTTATATCCTCATGACTGCTGCTGTATTCTCCCAAAGCCAACTCCCTCCTCTTCCCCTCACTCCACTCTCCGATCCTAAACTCACCTCACCTCTCAGCTTGAGCCTTTCTCCCTCTCCTCATGGATTATGTAAGCCTTGTATAAAATCTTTTGCGTGACACTTAGCCATTGAAATCGATTGGAATATATATATGCACGAGATGTGTACAGAAAATAACAGGAATTTTAGGAATTTAGAGAAACTGTTAGTTGTATAACTGGTACAGAGATGCCGACTTACAAAAAATATTGGGGGGCCCAAACCGGGGATCTTTAACGGAAAATTTTATAAGTAGTGAGTTTTAATTTTTTTTAGCATTTTAGAGGAGTCATATGATGAACATTAGAACCCTGATAACTTTAATCTCGATATCTGAACACTCCGGGGAAAATCGATAAGCCTGGCACATTTTTTCCTCACACCCATAACGAATTTTTGAGGGGGCTCGGGCCCCCTCAGGCCCCACGGAGTCGGTGCCAATGAACTGGTATCACCCATATCGTAAATCGGGAGATCCAGGATTGAATTGTTGTTGGGTCAAATGAATTTGTAATTAAAATGTGCTGCCTGGAAAAGCAGAATTTTAAAACTGAATGTGCTTCATGTGGCAATAATGTTGGCAGAAGGTGCTGGGTTCCCATCGTGTTCAGTGCATCATTACATCTTTCAATAGATATTCTTCCTCTTGTTAGAACCATTACCTTCTTGCTTGAATTGATCTTAATTTTTCACTTTTACTTCCAACTATATCCAGTCAGGTGTAGCATCCGTTCCAATCAGCAAACCGCCTTTTTCTGCTGTGCCTCAGTCATCTAACCTCCCGTGTATCATTGATCATGTTTTGCTTCTGGACCGGGCAGTGGATCTCCTATCACCTCTCGCCACTCAGCTAACCTATGAAGGCCTCATTGACGAAATATTTGGTATCCAAAACTGTGAGTATTTTATGTAAGTGAATCCTTTACCAATGTGAATCCAAAGAAGTGTTTAAGGATTATATCTACATTCATTTCTTAATTGCTGTTAACTTTTTTTATGCTGTATTTCTGCAGCCACAGTGGAAATCCCTTCAGATAGATTCAGCTCTCAGGTGAACACATCAAGCTCCAATCTAGCCAAGGAAATTAAGCAAATTGAGTTGAACTCTGGAGAAGAACTTTATGCAGAAATCAGGTGAGAAATGCATTGCAAATGTGTAGATGAGTCATTAGTGGATATATTTCTGTTGATTTTTTTTGTGTGTTATGCATCGGAGAGATACTCATATAAACATGGATACTTCACTATGAGGCTGCTTAAACTGATAACCGGCTTATGTAAATTGTATCCAAAAATGTATAAATCATATACTCCCATGGAGGGTGGATGGAGGGTGCATGATCCCCCTTTAATTTTATTTTTAGTAGAAACTGGTTTTAGTATCGTAAGTGCCCTTCTAAGTATGTGAATATGGAATGAAGTCATTAGAACTGGTTTGGACTAATATCACTTGCGTGGTAAGTTTTTTTTTCTCCCTTAATCCATTTCAATGAAATGATTACTAGAATCAGAAATAAAAATGTTTGTTAAATTATTTTCCTTTTGGTTTTGCTCGTCACCGTTGAGTCTTTGCTTCCATAGGGACAAGAATTTCAACGCAGTAGGCCCTGCTCTCCGAAGGAAAGCTAAGCATATCTCTGCCCAGCTAGATGCAAGGAGTGTGGAGAAAACAGTGCAGGAGATGAAGCAATTTGTAGCGCGCCTTCCTCATATCCTGGCATCTAAGCATTCACTTGAAGTCCGTGAGTATAGTTCAGTTTTTTTGACACCTAATAGTCCTATAGATGGATTAAAGGGAAACATGCAGAGATGGGCAGTATCGAAAATACTTGTATTTGAAATACGTATTTTCGATACTTTTGTAGTTTGTAATTTGTATCGGAAATACATTTTCTGAGAGTATTTTGTAACGAAAATACATCTAAAGAGTAGTTTGTATTTTTAAAATACATTCAAAATCAAAATACATGTAATGTTTTTGTGGATAAGTAGAAAGAGCGTGTGACGAGATGGCAGGGATCCCGAATGAGTCTGTATTAGCCTGCCATCTATGGGACAATAAATTGCCCCTTAATTTACTTCTGTAACACCCGTAGGTGCTTGTATACTTGCAAAACGTAGTTGCATGTGGAGTATTTTGCGAAACGAAGTTGTGCATTGAGTAATTTGTGGAGGGGACTTGTAGAATCTGACGCTGTTCCCCAAAGGTGCAGGAGACATTTTTCTCCATTTTATTTAAGACATTTCGCCATGGATAATGGTCAAATTGCCAGTTTTCTATAGATACGTTGCAAGAATGTTTGAGTCTCTCATTCTAAAAATAGTTGAATTTATTTTAATTTTTTATTAGGTAAGAACTTCGGTGAAGGCATGTATTTCATATTTTAATAGAGTATTTTGAAATTACATTTGTATTTAGTATCGAAAATACAATTTTTAGACGTAATTTGTATTTTGTATTTGAAATACAGATTTTAAAAGTAATTTGTATTTTGTATCTAAAATACATTTGACATGTATTTTGCCCATCTCTGGAAACATGTTTGTGAATTGTGTTTTGGTGGCAATGCAGACTACCTTTATTAATTACTCATTCAATGAAAATATTAAAAAATAAACATAATAGTACATAAAAGAATTTGGTTTGTTTATGCTGCAAGCCAGGGAAATATGACATACTGTAATAAATGTGGAGAAGTACGAAGTATATTTTCAGTATGTACTTAATATGGGTATTAATAAAAAATACCTCGGAAGCCTGAAATCATCTATCATATGAAAATTTTTTACTAACATAATTGAACTTTAGGTTTCAAATGATGTTGTGGAAAAGTTATCAGTATGTATCTGTCTTGATCATATGTATTTAATCAAAGAGTAATGGTCTTTTGACATCATCCAGTGCAATTCACTGATTTTAAGTGTCAACCTTTCTTTAGCTTTGCCAAAATACTTGGGTTTTTTGTAGTGCACAGAACTCGCGGGGAAGTATGGATACAAGTTATGTTGAGACCTGTTCTGAAAACAAGACTGTCAATTCCTTGTTTTAGTTGGGTACAATTATCTCTTATATTAGAACTTAACAAGTACTTACAGGTACAAATATTTTCTTGTTTCAATAAGTTGTTTCAAACTGAAATTGAACTATTATTTTCAAATTTTATTTTCATGAAACCTAAATCCATGAAAAGACACAACAATTGCTGAGCTGATTAAAGAGAATACAGATTCTGAAGAATTTTTGGATTCGCTACAAAAAGAGCAGGAATTCATGAATGGCATTGACACTGACAAGGTTCACCCATACATTGAAGATTTAATTGCTCAGAAAGTACCTCTTATAAAGGTATGTATGATGGCATGCTGCTAAACAACTTTCCATATTCAGATGAAGACAGTTGGCTATCATTGATTTTGGTGATTAAATCATTTTTAATCCAAATTCCATTAATTATGTTGATATTCATACTGGTGGTAGCCGATTAGAAATTACCTCTTTTGTGTGGCTGGTCTTTGTTTTGCATTTGTGTATTTAAACTAACATTTCTGGAAGCATTGTTATCAACAAATTACACAACTTTTGGAGGTTATCAGTAGAGTAGTATAAATATTCTTAAATTTTCACTGAAAGGATGTGATAATTTTATGCCTGTGGTCAATGTTAGCCAACCATCATAGCATACCTCTTCACACCACCTTGCCTTAAATTCTTGTGGGCTTAGGGTACTGCTTTAGAAATCTGATGATACTACAAACTTTCAGAATATGTGAAAAAATCCATCAAATGTGAATACGCAGTAAAAAATCCATAAAACAAATTATTGTGGGGCACAAAAATTAATCCATTTACTCAAATTGAGGGAAGAAATATGTGCTTGTGTGGCATTTTATGATGAATTTTGTAATGAAAATTTTTTACTCCTACAGGTTTTGAGATTATTGTGCCTTCAGTCAGTGACGAATAGTGGATTGAAGCCAAAAGTACTTGATCATTATAGGCGAGAAATTGTCCAGACGTACGGGTTTGAGCACTTGCTCACAATGATGAATCTGGAAAAAGCTGGGTTGCTGAAAACACAGGTACAGTGTATGAGAATGGAACCATATAGTACGAATATTTTTGTATGTTTTAGAATTTTATTGATTACTGTAGTTATACTTGATGTAAGAAATCATATTAGATTTATTGGCATGAATATGATTACCTATTTACCTTTTCTGAGTCTCAAGTTTTGGTTACACAGTAAATTAACAGGTGTTCGTTAATGTGTGAATGCATGATTGATTTGGTGGACCAGACAGAACATTTAAGAATGCATGAACTATTTCTGAACAGATTCCATTTTCTGGTCGTGCATTCACACAAGTTGGGTAGTTCAGAGGTGCATTTTTGTATTCTTTCTTGTATTCATATATGTTCTTTGACATTGACTCATTGGTGTTATTTTGCCATGTAAACATGTCTTCGGACGTGTTCCTCATCATTTTACTCTTTAAAATTCCCTCTCCATAGCAAAGTGCACGGCCCTACACTGTACTTCGTAAGACTTTGAGGCTGACTGTTGAGGATGGCAGTGAAACAGACCCGACTGACATCTCCTACGTCCATTCCGTGTATGCTCCAATTAGTGTTCGTCTGGCACAGGCACTCTCTCGACCTTCGGGATGGAAATCAATACAAGATGTCCTTGGACTCCTGCCTGGACCAAGTATTGTTCACCAACCTGCCTCAGTCGTTCAAACTTCAACCCCAGTCATTTCCACATTATCGCTTCCACCTCAGATGACTCGAAGTAAGTGCCACCATTGATTACATTCTTAGCTTCTTAGGATTCTTGGTTGGATGCTAACAATATTACAATGGAACATGCGTTGTAAATTGTTCTTGATTTTATGAATGCATTGTAGGTGGTAGTATAGCCATGGCATCACCATAGCTGGTAAGAAGGTACTGAATGGGTTATAGATAAGGTAAACTTTTCTATGCATTGGAGATTTCCGTTTAGAACTTAATTTTATGGTTTTCAAGCATTGAAGCTTTCTACTGCCCATAAAATGATATATGTTTCCACTTGTCAATCAGATATGAGCATTAGAGCAAACACCATTCAAATAATAAAGTGGAACCCCGATATATCGTTTCTGCATTGATCGTTTTCCCACATTCATCTTTCGCCGTTTTCTGGTTCCAAATAAAGTTCCATACGGACAATTTAATTTTTTCCCATGTCTATCATTCTGCAGTCTCGCTATTCAGCATTGATCGTTTGACGATCGCAGTCCCGACGTATAATTTTGCCGCATTCATCGTTTGATGAAAATGAGACGAAGTATTTACAATGTGTCCTTTACGGCTAATAATCATAATCATAATCATAATTTATTCAACATTAAACATAATACAATGTAATAGTCTTCGTCAAAGAAAAACTAAATCTAGAATATACAATTTAGAGTATTGCTCTCCAGAAATTCATTGAGTGAATAAAAAGCTTGAGTCACTATCCACGAGTGAAGAACACCTTTAAACTTTCTTAAAGTACAATTTCTTGCCTCTTGAGGTAAGTGGTTGAACATGCAAAGTTTAACATGGTCAAAAGAATTTTTTGTAGTTGACAGCCTACAGTGGGGCTGTAACAGATTATGTTTGAGCCTTGTGTTGTAATGGTGGACATCAGCACCAGTTTTATGGCTGTCAATATTCACTTTCACATTTATTAAACATTTAAATATATATAGACCGTACAATGTCATAATCCCTTGCTGCCTGAATAGTGGTTTGCAATGTTCCCTTACGTTAGAATTGGTAATAATCCTAATGGCTCTTTTCTGTAGAATGAATAACTCTTTAGATGAGGAAGAATGGCCCCAAACCTCAATGCCATAGGAGAGGTGGCAGTGAAAAATGGCAAAGTAAACTGCTTGAAGATGTTCGGCAGGAATGAGTGTTTTCAGTTTTCTAAGGAGGAATATGGCTTTTGATAACTTAGCAGTTGTAGAGGATGTATGACAATCCCATGTTAGTCTGCAATCAAGGTCAAAGCCCAGTAGCTTTAAATTTCTAGTGTGGTACAGAGTAGGGCTTAAGGAGAACACCATTTGTTGGGTTTTATTTGTGTTAAGGGCAAGCCTGTTTGCTGAGAACCATTCTTCGGCCACTGAAAGGATAACATCCGAAGGATAGGTGGGATCATTTAGATCATGTATGAGAGTAGTGTCGTCAGCATATAAGACTGACGTGCAAGGAAGATGGTGTGGGAGATCATTAATCAAAATTAAAAATAAAAGAGGACCGAGGACTGATCCTTGTGGTACACCATGTGTTACGTTAATAGGGGCAGACAGTGAATTATTCACTTGAACACATTGCGAGCGGTTTGTTAAGTAGGACTCCATGAGTTTTAATTCAGAATTATTGATACCATAATATTGTAATTTTCTCAGGAGTAGTGGATGGGAAACACAATCAAAAGCTTTAGAAAGGTCACAAGCTGTTAAAACAAGAGAGGATCTATTTTCAAAAGCCTCCAGTAAGTTATCGACCACATATTTGATGGCAGAAGATGTAGAACGACCTTGACGAAAGCCATATTGAGAGGGTGTAAATAGATTATTATCGTGAAAATGATTGTAGAGCTGAATTTTAATGACTTTTTCAATTATCTTACCAAAAACAGGAATGATAGAAATTGGGCGGTAATTTACTGGTGAGGTTCTATCACCTTTTTTATGAATAGGGACTATTTTCGATATCTTGAGTTTTTTTGGGAATGAGCCTGACTGAAAGCAGGTATTGCAGATTATTGCAAGGGGTTCACTGAGTACATCTGCTAATTGTATGATAAGGTTGGCAGATAATCCATAAATGTCGGTGCAGTTTGATTTTCTGAAGCTTTTGATAGTTTTAAAAATGTCAGTGGGAGTAACCCACTGCCATTTGAAAGCAGGTGCGGTTACAGGGAGTTCTCTAAGAAGATCAGTGGCATCAGCAGATGGGCTCTTTAAAGAGGAGATGATGAGATTGATTGAGTCAATGAAATGCTTGTTCAGGCTTTCAGAACAGAAAGGGAGTTCTGAATTGAGATGTATAGAGCCAGTTTCAGAATTAATAACTTTCCAGGCTGCCTTTACTTTATTGTCAGCCTTATTAATTAGAGTACCATTTGCCATAATTTTTGACTGATTTATTTTATTTATGTACTCCTTCTTATGAAGAAGCCAGGCCTTCTTGTCCTCAATATTGCGAGAGTGACTATATTTGGAGTGAAGTTGGATTACTACAGATCGTAAATGAGATAATTCCTTAGTAAACCACTTATTACTGGGCTTTTTACCTTTAGTTTTGGACATAAGTCTTTTGGGGAAACAGTGTTCAAAGAGCAATATGAAATTCTCAAAAAAACAAGTAATAACAACAGGCACATAGTTTGAATCTTCCCCAAGAGATGGAACTTCCATAGGCCAAAGCTCAGTGCCATGGGATAGTGACTTGATAGCACACAAACATTTGTCCATTTCCCAAAATCCGCTATCCCTCTCCATTCAGCACTCAGTCCCCCTCCCAAGCCCCCTCAGCTGTCCTCCTCTCCGAAATCAAAGAGAAGTTCCTAGCTAGCGTGAGGATCGTATTATGAAGACCATTGGAGGGGCATGATATTTCTGTACTTAACCTCACTTCAATAATGTAAATGGAAGTAAATTCAACCAAGTTTATTTTGATGACAAACGATACAGATATGTCTCTCTATGTACTATATGTACTATAGTCTCTCGCATGCAGAAGTCCTCCGTAACCTTTCTGTGAGTGTCTCTCCGCAGCGCCTTCCTGGCTCTAGGCTCCACTTATAATGGTGCCATCGGCTGGGACCTCAAGGCCCCAGGGCAAGGACCTCAAGCCAGGTGGCTGTCTTTGGTGGTGGTGCTTGAAACTAAAAGCACCGCCTCAACCATAAATCATTGGCTTCATAAGGACATATCAAGTTAGACGAGAACAATAGCAATATGTGTCACCCCCTTTTTTGCCGATTGACATTTTTTTAGCTTACCTGCTTCTAACTTATGAGTTTTCGGAGGTCAACTGCTGCATGAATTACCTATTGGCCCAGAAGTTGTCTAACAATGAATTTCAGCAATGAGGAACTTGCATGGGTCGTAGATTGCTCTAAAAACTATTTTGAATAAGTCAAATGAATACATTAGCTCGCAAAAATACCTTCAGTTTCTCCATTCAACATCAAAAGAAATAAAAAAAATTGCATTTAAAATCGAGAAAAATTTCTCTGAGCCGACCACTGCGCGAAGACACCCGAGCGTTGCCGAGGCCAGGCGTGACGTCATAGGTGCCTAAACAACCGTGGGGAGTAGGGAAATACGCTGAGCGCTTGGAGTAAAATTTGTTTTGAGGGAGTATTTAGCCGCTAATCGTCACTTTATTTTGTTCTGTTATTCTTGGGCAAGTTTTCCTATTGCTATTGTGCCTAGATTATTACTTGGGATATTAATAATGCGGCATCGGGATGATGAAGTACAAGCGTTTCACTTCGTGTGTTTTAGTTATCAGAAAAATGGATGATAACGTTGCCACTCGTTCGAATAGTACACCTGAAATTCATCTACGTCTACATAATACCCCGCAAGCCGCCTATAAGGCGTGTGGCATGGGATGTTAGGACACCAGCCTTTTTTTAGGACACCAAAAATTGATGCCATGACCCTCATGGAATTTGTTAAGACAAATTATTGCTATACGTTGGCGGCAAATCGAGTTGTGAAAGAAACTTGTAATACAGCAGGATAACGATCGTAAGCTGTGCTGTTGACATTAGAGTAAGCTGTGCTGTTGAATTTGGCAACGCCGGATTAGCGGAGAAGGTATTCCTATCCGTCCTACGGTACGAATTCACAGCAAAACAGTCTGCACACAATTCACAAAACAGTCTGCACAAAACAGTCTGCTACAATAAAAAATATAGCGGGAAATAGGCAAATACTCTTATCAAAAACTGGATGTCACTGTCACATTCTTATATTCATCACGTACAACTTACAATAACAGAACTCGTTATGATGAATACAACTATTTATTCACTGATTTAAACCCTTAAATTAACCCACACAAGTGACACAGGTGACATTTCTCACTACTATTCGTTGAAATAATGGAATAACAAACTTCACACACAGTTTTCATTTCAATAGCGTGATCGTGAAATATCATATCTACGGTGAACAACGGAGATTAGCACGCCACTGACAATTTTTACACTACTGTTAGAAATTTATCGATAGCGTAATAGCACTTTTTACAATTCAATCACGATGGAACACTGATAACTCTTGGCCGATATTTTTCAGCCTTGTCAAACTTTGTGCATTACAACCACTGGCACTGTGATTATTAGCAGTAGCTTAACGGGAGATGTCACGTTGAAAATAACACTATTTTGGCACAAAAATGTTTCTAGATGTCTCCAATCAGCGAGCAAAAGTTGCATTGAATGGAATTCACCCCATAATACAAGCACAGACAGTCCTGAACGACGAATTCTCCGGTACCTACGAATAAACGGATGAAGTTATTGTATATAAAAGCTAAGCGGACATCAGTAAACATCAAAATCCTTCTAATTGCATACTTAAATGAATTATATGCCGTCGATAACATCAACTTACAATTAACGTATCTCCCTTCCAATGGCCGTGGCTCAGACTCCTACAACGATGTTATTTAGGTATTATAGAATTTTTGGTTTAACTGCTCCAGTTTTATATTTTATGCCCGTACTCAGATATTAATATTATAAATAATGCAAAATATGAGGGCTTCCAAGCCTCTATCGTCGGATATTTATCTTTAAATATAAAATAATCAACACGTCTAACAAACGAAGCTCTCACAACTGCTGGCAACTATTACAAACAATCACAACAATAGCTTCGCGTGATGTTTAGGCACCTTTGACGTCATCGAGGCTTCGTCGGCAGTGGCTTGGGGGTGAGGTAGTTTTTCCCGCGCTTTAAAATTCGTAATATTTATCATTAAATATCTCGCGAAGGAAAACTCAGATAAACATGCGGTTTTCTTTGTTGTATTCAGAAAATAATTTTCTATCCGCCTGTGAAATAAAAAAAATTCATGCAAGTTCCCCATTGCCATTATACTTTTATTAGATTGAAATATTATTAGCATTGTGCACTTAATTCAATAAGGGATGAGACCAAACAGGACGTATTTCTGAAATTATTTAAGCATTCAAAGCTAGGAAATGGTTGGCAAAATACGATAGAGACTTAGCTTTCTGGCAAAATATCCTCGCAGCTGAGCCTCTTGGCAGTTGATGTTGCATTTTTTTCCGAAAACAGGATATTATATTACAATTTACTATTTATGCTATAAGTCTCACTGGTCAGAGTTACTGACAAATGGATATTTTCTCAGGATATTTTGCTTCTCCCAACTAGCAATTCAAATTCATCTGCTTATCTGGTGCTACACTACTTAGAAATGAGTGGGCAAGTTGCCTTCTATTTAGGAAAAATAATTTCATCGCGCGGTCATATGGCCATGCTTTACCCTCTGCATGTACCGTTTGTGATAGCAGGAGTTCCAAACTTCACTTCGTATGAGTGGTTTGGTACTTTCATGCCACCCATAAGGTTCCCACCATTGACTTCAAACCAGCTATTGCTTTCCATAAAGTCAGCTTTCATTTTTATTAGTTTTATTTTTACTCATGTTCGGACCATGGCCCTTCCAAAGTCACAAGTGAGAACTTTAAAAGATGGGCTGAAAATAAATAAAGAAGAAGAAAAGAATCTGGGCTAGAAGCCGTGAATATTGCAAAACACTTTGGTACTTTCATGGGTTGTCCGCTAGTACATGATGGTAGGGGTTGAGGTAAAGTGACCTACCTGGTGAAAACAAGAAGTGGGATGAAGCCAAGGATCAGATGGCTGTGCTGCTGTCGATTAACTTAACATTGTTCACGCTTTACATGATTGCGTAAGTTATATGAAAAATATACTCATTAGAAAGGAACATTTCAGAAAATACACTATTTTTGGCCTTGGTGATCCATCTCACAACCAATCACTGTGCCGGCAAAAGCGGTTGTCTTAGGTATAACATGCTCATTGCTCTATTAAATACGTGTACGTTAAATGTCGTTTGATGGATAAGGATGTTTAAATCAGACACAAATCCATAATAGCAGTGCAAATTCCGAGATGGAGTGCAAATATTTTTCAGTTAGGTGGCTTTTTCCTTTAGGATATTTGAAAGAGATATCAGTCGAATCAACAATATGCCCTTAGTGTTACCATAAGGTAATAATATTTCTGTAAACAGCTTAAAATCTTGTTTGAATCCTTTTATGAATATCATAATTACTTGCCAAAATTTTAGTGGGCCTCGGTGGCGGTGAGGATAAGTCCTTGCCTGCTATACTGAAGGTTGCGGGTTTGAGTCCCATCTGGATAGTTTGCCCCTTCCAGGACATGGGTGTGTGTGATCGCCTGTTGTTGACTGTTTAAACTCCCGATGTAAAGGCCTCATTGTGCTGTTTTCACGGGTAGTTGAAATAAATAAATTAAAAAATGATGTTTCCTGGGACATAGGCAACCTAGTCAAATAGTCCTGCATTCAGTTTTTTTCGATCATCCCCTTGAAAAAGGATAAATCAAGGTTCCACTGTAGTCACTTCATCGCAGTTGCTTGATGACCGTGACCGGCAAATTTTAACTTCCTGATCAATGCATGAAGTTAAGCCCTGACTATATAATATGGGCTGAGTGGTATATATACAGTAGATTCCGCTTAATAGGTCCACCGGTTACTTGGGGCAGCCGCTTAATTGGGGCAGAACAGAACCCAATAGAGGAATATCCCAGAGTATTCTCCGCTTAATTGGGATAGATTTTTTTTATTTGATGTGGTAGTGAAAAATTAACTTCAGATCTTGATAGAGGATGAAAGGGTCACTTGAGAAAATTGAAAATGAAATGGCAGCGATGAAAAATCTGCCGATCAACTCACATTATGAAATTTTGTACGCACTGTAATTTCAAGGTTCCAAGTGAACATTGGAGCTATTTTTGTTATGGACATTTGATGCGGTGCAATGGTGCAATTGAGGTGCAATGTTAACTACGTATTCACTGGCTCTTGTGGATATTTGGCCTCTGTAGGAAGTCTATGACTGAAGATTTTCATTGAAAAATTTTGTCGCTAGTTACAGAAAATCATCAAGTAATAAAGTCTGTGGAGTGAATGTGTGTTGATTCAGTTTATGTCTCTCATAATGCATTCCAAATTTTCTTGCTGCTATTTTGGATGTTGGGTTAAGAAGATATTGGTGGTCAACCTGGACACATCCTGAGTAAGTCACCAGCTCACTTATTTATTACCACCCAGGTAGAAACGTTCCTATTTGTTATTTTCCTTGATTTTTTAATCATATCTTCTAATCAGCACCGAGAAAAAAACATAATGTAAGCGCATGATGGCACTATTTTTGTAAGGTTTGAGGGAATTTTAGTGATTAAATTTTGGAACGTGAGGAGAAAGGCTTCATCAGCATTAAAACTCCTCTCAGGAAAAGATATTTAAGAATCAACATGGCAGAAGTCAATGGGAGGCAGTTTTTCAATGTTCTGCATACTGAGATGCCTAGAATATCCTGAGCTTTTATCATGGCAAAATGTTAATTTAGAAGAATTGAAAGTAAGTGTGAAGTAATTGAAATTGACTAGGAAGTATGCATTCAAAGAATTATGTACATATGTAATCATTCCTCAATATAGTATTGACATAACTGTGGTCAAATTTAATTTCAAGCTCTACATTTTATAAGGCTTTAGAAAATGTATTAATTTCCACCTAAGGTAATACATTTGAAAAAATTGTTGTTAGTTTACTGTATGCCTCCATTCAAAATTTGCTGTTAATTCATACCTCTTAGTAAACTATAATTTCACTGATATAATACGGAAAGATGTATTTATTCATTATTTTTGCTGCTGAAATGACAGGTGATTAAAATAATTCCATCTTCGTAGACATTTCGTTCTGCTTTCTGCCTCAACTGCATCAAATTTCAAACATTATGGCTCTTGTGGCAATAGTAAAATCATCTCATTTATAAGAAAATTCCCAACCATTATCCTGAAACAGTAATCCACCTTTCTACATTCAGCAAATTCAATCAGTGAAAGCCTCTTTTTTGGCTAACTCCATCCAGGTATTGCCTATTTTTACAGATTTTTGCAAAGTTAAGTTGAACAAGGGGGATATTTCTATAATGCATTGTGTATATTTGCAAGTTATTTTGAAGTTTTGCTTTCTACTTTTTCTGACCTGCAAAAATTTATAGTAAGTTGCCCTTGTTACTGAGTGTTAGCTCTGGTTATAATGCTGTTATTTTATCTTTCAGGAGGATCCTCTGGAAGTCTTTCTTCACAAGGGGAAAATCCAAAAGTCATCCTTGTGTTCTTTCTTGGTGGGTGCACTTTTGCCGAAATTTCTGCCCTGAGGTTCCTTTCCCAACAAGAAGATTGTAAGTGAATTAATTGACAACAACAAGTGTCTCAGTTCAGTCATTTATAAACTGTTTAATAATTTTCAATATCACTTTTCCAGCTACTGTGGAATTTGTGATAGTGACAACTAATCTGGTGAATGGAAATACTTTCATCAAATCTCTTATGGAGCCCTTGGGACAATTCAGCCAAACTGCTGCATGAATGAATTTTACACCAGAGCTGCTCAACCAACATGTCTCCTCTACAAAATATTTGTTGTCTAATGAATTATTTTCATTTTCATCTAAGATGTATCACCATTATATATTAATTTGTATTATAAATATATATGTTATTGACTCAGTGATGGAATCAATGTAAAATAAATATCATTCCTTTTTTCTGTAGGAAATTTCTTCATGCTGGTACAAGATAAAATTTTTCATAACAAATGGAGTAGACCTCTTCGTTGGCTCAAATGTTAAGTTTCAGATCTTTTTATGGGCAATTAGGTTTTTTGGTGGGTTTTAGTGCAAAAAATATTGGCTTGGTACGATAATATTAACGGGAAGCACAGTGGCCCTCTGGGCACAGCTATGGACTAGTGATGGGTGGGTCCTCGGATCAATTCTAAGGAGAAGACTTTCGACACCCTGGAACAAATGTTTTCTTGATGTATGAGGAGGCCCAAGGAAGGAAACTGGACTCCCTATGCTGAATGTGTGATATCACAAGCCTATGGCTTCGTCTGGGATGAGCTCTACCCCCCATAATCCAAATCAACCTTCAGTTTCATTCACTGAGTGAGAGATACCATAGATTAAAGGCAAAAAAATTACAGAGCACAAGAATATCAGTGGTTTTTTTCAAATTCCAATAAATTCATTAAAAAACCTGATAGATCATGGATCTGCTTTGAAAGTTACTGTCAAAACTAAGGTTTCTTTTCCTATGTAAACATTCATTTCCCAGCTCAAAAATTTTGTTGCATACAAATTGACTCCATGTCTTTGACTGCATGTACTTATGCCTTGCCACTATACAGCAGAAAAAGCAGACATTATTGGCACTAAACACATTGCAAAAGGTTACGAAGTGACATCTAACTCAGATTTGCTTACAATGAGCTTGTTCGCAAATTTTCTTTTACTGCGATAAAGTATGGAAGTTAACACCCGCATATGTCCATTTTTCAATTCAATGCCTACTTCTCAAGCTATTGGCCACAAAAAATTGAAGACCATGCCATGACCCTTCCACAGGTAAGTAGTTGATCCCACGAACTGCCTAATGTGTCACAGCATCTCTATTAAACTCCTTAGTTTTAAGCACGGACTTCATGAGATTCATCAAGTTCAGACTCTTGCTAGTGATTCTCTCCTTTAGTGAAAAGTTCTTCCTGATCAAATAAATCATCCAAAACTTTAACGATGACACCAACTCATGAAAAGTGGGTGGCAGCTTTTTGCATTTTTGGTTTAAAACTTATGAGAGAATAACTGAATGAGGAAGATTTTTTTGTTGCGCCTCATTTTTCCCTTCCAATTCCTGAGTTCTTGTGAAGTCATCTTTCCCTACGTCCAAGTCAAGCGACCTCATTCTTAATAAAATGGAGAAAGAAGCCATTTGTGTGCATAGAAAACATAGTTGTACCTGTTAATTAACATAAATACTCACGGTTCCCAAAAATATTGATGATTTGAATAGAAACTACAAGAGATGTAACTCCTTGACCCTATCGAGATGGTGGAGTTCTCTCCCTAGCATGACTGCTGAACTGAGCCCCAAGAGACTCTCCCGTCCCCTCTGTATGCAGCATTTTTGTAGGACATTGGATGTTATGAAGGGTCTCGCAGATAATTGCACACAGTACCAACCTTTTTCGACCATTCCCAGTGGGGTTTCTGCATTTTCTCTGACACAGAGTTTAGTTGGGCTGGGCAGGTTAATAATCCTACCAGTGGCATTGGTTTGCAGTCAACTCTTGCTTTGTTTATATGATTTAGCTATATGGATAATTGTTGCTTGCACGTAAATTGCAGACTTCGATTTGAAATCCTTGTTGTATTCTGAGAATTGCCAAATTTTGAACGAAGCTCTACCATCAATATTAACAGATATAAAGCATCAACAATTTCCACGTTAATGCTTGCACTGAAATTGCTATATAAGTTAATATTTATCGTAGAATGCCATTTAAACATAGCAGGCGCTGCTCAAAAGACAAACAATTCAATTGTTAGTCCATATTTTTGGAGAAAGGAACAAATATTTATTTCGAAAACAGACTGAATGAATGAGGAGTAATATAAGTACCTTCGCCCAGATTTTGAGGGTATGGCCTAGGTCCAGCTTTGTTAGGTCCTGAAACTAAGACTTCGCAAACCTGCGACCGTTATAATAAGGGGGAGAGCAAGAAAGCATATTTTTGGCATCTGTTCACCCGCATAGGGAAATCTCCAAACAAAAATATGTAACTTTCATCTCCCAGGTCAAGAAATGTCCTGCTGCATATTTTCTTCGTTAATAGTGAATGGGTTAACAAAGCTTGAAGTTTGTTTTCATCATGTTCAGTGAATATGTCACAAAAAACTTTCAAGTCAATGGCAAGGCAGCAAAGTTCTGCATTGAATCAGTTTGCTCGAAATATTTCATGGATTCTTACATCACTCTATCACGGGTCACATTTTGAGCCCATTCATGCCAAACTAAATTTTTCCTCTAGTGCAATTTCACCACAATTACCCCAGAATTTCGTTTCAGCAGCAAAAAATTAAAGCAGTGTTAAGCCTATGCTCCATTATACATATATGCATAAGAAGAGTCCTTCATACAAAATCTTCAACATGAGAACCATATGCAAACATATATATTTAACTGAAAAGCACCTTAATAGAGCTGCAATCAGCACTCTCAGGAACTATTCCCATTACAGCTTCAGCAGCATCAGTTAGGTAATTAACAGGATGGTATGTGTTACCATACAGACACAGAAAAATATTTCTCCAAATCAGTCCACTTTTCACTTCTGAGGATTCAATTTTGAAAAAAAAAAATAAGTCAATTTCATTTGAAAATAGTACCCCTCATTACCTTTCTACTAGAGATTTATAGCAAAAAGAGGGTGACTACATTAAGAGAAATACAGTACTTGACAAATTTTGGGTACTTTTCACAAATATCACTCAAAATGTGAAGAATGACCTATGGATCTAGGAGTGATTACTCAGAGCTTAATCCTCAAAAAATCTCAAGAATTGCTGATAAATTAGGCACAAATGCATTTCATGTTTCTAAAGTTACCGTATATGTCTGAATATAGTCCCCCCTTTTTTTCCAAAAATGCCTATGGAAAAGTAAAGGGGGGGACTACATTCAAGCGCATTTTTTTAACTTTTCCCAAAACTCAAATTTAGGGGACTATAATCGGAGAAATACAGTATTTTCACCAGCAGCATTTAAAGGCACTGAAAACAAATATCAGAAAAACCTCACTGAGCATTGTAATAGCAAATATGTAATATTTAGTGATTTTTCTGGGTATTCTTCCGCATTTATCCATTATCGAAACGCAGAAGAATACCCGGAAAAATCACTAAATATCATCATAATCTCCGCGGAAGTCTACTTGGAAACTTTAGCAAATATGTATACCTTGCACCCACTTCCATTGGATGAGCAGTTTCAGGTGAGGCTACAAGATGAGATGGGACATCAGTTCTAGGGATTTCAAGGAATCGGGCGATGGGAGGGAGGACCACAATAATACATTTGGAAAGGCATGCATCTCCAACGTAATCACTCTTCAGCCCAGAAAGAGAAATTGACCAAACCGCAAACATTAAAAATACAACAGCAAAACTGTCACTTAAAAAATTGTTAATTTTAATTTTAAAAATAAAATCACTGGATTCACGCAGTTTCATTAAAAATATCTCAACATTTTACGAGGTACAAAAACAATAATATAATAACAATAAAATCAAGTAAATGAACATACCCATGAGAATTTAGATCCACACTAACTTACTTGAGTATCCACAAACATCCCTTGATATCTACTCTCCCCAGAGTATATACATTGCTGTCGGAATTCAGATTTTTGTACTGGCAGGTCACTGAAACACGTATCACTCCAACACAAAGAAAATTAGGGGCTTTCTGGCACATCCTCAGGCGGACTCCACTCACACAAATCACTGTCTTTCAAGTTCAATATTCAGAACTATGTATTATCTTTTGACTATCACTGGTAGCACTAAAACAAGTCAATGTTTAACACAACCTTGGAGATAAGCATCCCTTTATGTGCTATCACTGTGGGTCCACTTACACCTTGTGAGTCACAATCCACAGCTTGCTAAGAACCAGCTTTACGATGATATTTTTATCAGGTCAAGTTTAGTCCATGGGGCAACCATCATCAATTTGTTCGTTTGATCAGCCACTTCATCACATTGGATGGACAAGCACATGGACTGTGTTGGCCGTTCGCTATTCTTGAACATCGCCCACTCCCTGTCCCGGCGCTGCCTGCGTCAGGAAAACGGGAGTTCCACCAGCTGCCTGAGAGGCCACCTTGAACATGTAATTATGCATTTCATTTTCAGTTGGATGCCATTTTAAATGCTCACCCACCACAAATAGCAGGTTTTAATACAGTTACTTATAAAATTTTAAAAATAAGCCTCCTTGAATGCGAACATATTAACACGTTGCGTACGGATGGCGAGAATTCTTGTCATTTTTTCCCGAACGGATGACGAAGATTCTCGTCATTTAGGCGCGTCAACCTAAACAATTTTAAAGCGTACAATACGTATTCGTTAGTACGTTTTCAGTTGTTGTTCATTATTCACAATGAATTGATGCATCATAATGTTTGATTGGGTAAAGTTATATTCAAAACATTAGCTTTTTAACCATGTTTAAACCAAAGGCATTACGCCCTAATAGGCACATATTTCCAATCTCAACACCTCCACCCAGAATTCCTAGGAATTTAAACACCCCGGTACGCAACGTGTTAAATTGCAGCCAAAGAACAGTGACAACAGTATTACATAGCAACAGCACAACAGTTTCATGCAAGTATGTCCAAATGTCAATGTTCTTAAATGTCTTTGACTTGTCAACTATTGAAAGTAATTGCTTGCATGTCCAATCAGCCAAATCAAGAGTGTTACATCAACAGAGACGGAGCACTTAACCTAAAGCTTAGCATTAGAATTCAAATCTTAAAAAATTAATTTTATCCCTTTTCAAGAAGATAGATGAAAAGAGTACCAAGACTGCATGTTCCAGATGTGGGAGAAACCAGCATCAAATGGGCTGTATTACCTGACTAATAAAAGGCATCAAAGACGGAAACACAGCACATACACTAGTAAAAGCGGGCCTTCTAATGCAACTGATAATTATGCAAGAGTTGAGATTTATTTTTATTTTCCATCAAAACCATCTTCTAAGCCTGGAGAATGCTTGAACACAGATTGCACTCATAGATCAGAATGTGAATGTCAACTATGTCATTCCTGACTTATATCACAATAATATGTCAATCAATATGTACTAGGCCGCAACAATAGGGTAGTTTCCTTCATCAAAGAAAACGAAAGGCATTGATTGCGATTCGTTACCCACCATTAGTGTATTCATAATACACAAATTATTTGGTTTTTGAAATACCGGTTTAGACGAATGGCAAGGGTCAAATTTTATCCTCATTTGAAAAAGGCCAGATTGGCGCCCATGCGATTCCACTCCACGTGACGTCACAGGGACCTAGTTTCTACACGAGAGGATAGGAGTTATACATCGTCTGAGGTTACCAATGCATGCATGAGGCACAGAGCTCAGGGAAACATGTCTTAATAATCACCTACTAAAACTGGCTAAGGTCGGAAAGTTTTCTTCGTTTGATAAGGTATTAATAAACCTTTTTTAAGCCAAGCGCTACCATTCAGCAAGGTACTCAGCTACCCGCTGGCAGCCTGCGACGTATCAGCGCTAAGCCTCGCCTCAAGGTCACCTCACCGGGCGGGAGGGGGAACCAGAAATACGACGTACGGAGATATTTTCCGGCATTCATACTTGAGCGTCGCGTTTTTGCGCGCTTGAAAATTTTCACTTTTCATTTAATCGCGAAAAATAGATATTGTCATTTAAAAATCTAAAATCTTGAAATACGTACTCCAGGAGTAATAATCTTTCGATTAAGGCAATAAAAAAATAATAGGAAACCACCCTATTATCACACTGCACCATTAAATACATGTACAGAGATTATTTTTTATGGTTATCCTTTAAAATAGCCCTGTCATAGCTATGTGAATAACCATATTGGAATGGGCACAGGTAGTTTCTACTCTTATGTTCATTCCATCACTAAACCAGGTTTCCATTCGTTATGTCATCATCAGGCCTTCACTTTGATGAAACCATTATGTGTAATCGGTGGATGAATAGAACAGAGAGGAAAGTACCAGTCACGATTTCAACAATGACCTCCATGATATTCACCAAGCTAGGCCCTCCACAGTTTAGTTATCTTGTAATGCTAAACATGCCTCTCTTTGGAGTTCTCACCTGAATGATCTGTGGCTGTCCCTGGCCACCCACCACACTCTGCTGCTGGATGGCTTGAATAGGAGCCGTTTGGATGATGATTGGCTGATTTGTGCCGCCCTGGATCTGCATGCGGATCATTTGCAACTGAGCAGGGGTGAGCTGAATCTGAAATGAGGCAAGGTTATTCACACGTAATTCATTTATTAGTGAACTCTTCTGCTTAAGGTAGTTTTACATACAGCCCATTCACTCAGCCTGTCCCGCCTCCAATATTGAACTTCCCTCTTCAATTTACAATAAGGCCTATTCACTACACCATAGATTGAAACTGCAGCAACCTAGAACTCAATTCCATTAGACATACAGAGTCTCTAATAAGTTTCCAAATATGAGCTGTAGGTATGTAAGTGAATAAGTGATGCACATCAAATAGATTTGAAAGATTTTCATCTGAAAGATTTAGACTTCTGGGTAAATTAGAAAAATCTAATAAATATTATTATAATATGATATGGGAGTTTGCCTTCAGTGCTTCGCAAGAATTCAATGTGGTGGACTAGTTTTCGCTGGCTGTTGCAAGCGGAAAAAAAATTTCAGAGCATTTGCCCAGTTCTCAGAGTTTCATGCAAATTTCCCCAGAAGACCAAAATTCTCATAGCATTCAAAATCTTACAGGCTAACTGACACCCTGTAGCCTAATCCCATATAAACCTTTACTATAAAAGTAACCAGACACAATTTTTTTTAACTTAAAAATTCAATTTTTTGTGCTACAAACGTGAGTCACCTTCGAAGTACTCTCCATTTCCACTGATACATAGGTTAAAACGTTTTTTCAGCTACACAAAACATATTTGGTGCCTATCAATTCCGATGCCTAGCAGCACCACATTCGATATTCTTTTCACCTCCGTAATGTGATGAAAACATTTCCTTTCATCACCATTTTCATCAGGCGGAAAAAAGGAAATCACAAGGTGCGAGATCTGGTGAGTAGGTAGAGTGAGGGAGCAGTGGCGTGCAATTTTTTACCAAAAACCCAAGTTGAGGCCAGCAGCAAAACGTGCCGCTTTTTGATCAGGAGTCAACAAGCAGGGGATGAATTTTGCCGCAGTGCGTCTCATTTGCTAATCTTCCGAAAAACTCTGCTGCAATGAACTCCACGAAAGAGGAGATTGTTTAGTGAGTTTGTCAATAGCACACCTCCTATTCTCATGCATAAGGGCACAACTTTTTTCCACATTTTCATCAGTTCTGGACCTGGAAGGCTAGGCTGGGTATTAAAATGTCTTCGATCAACATGTTGCCATGTTTGAATTGTGAATACCTCTCGTGCACCGGAGTTCTTTGTAAGGCATGTTCTTTAAAAGCTGTAGACAACAAATAAACCTTGTCCAACTCAACTTTACTGAGCAGAGATCAAACTTCCAACCGGACGGAAATGTACCGGACGCTGTACGGTGTTCTCGAATATCAGCCATTTCAAAAATTGAAGAGGTCAAAATACTGTTTGAATGTAAACTGTCAAAGGGGATGATGACTACCACCATCTAAAGCCATACCGTTTCACATACTGACTCAGAAATGATGAAATAACACCCATTAGATGGGAGAAGCCCCAAATATATATGAGTGACACTTGCAGCGATTTCCGTCCGGTTATATTTGGGTCCCACCACATACTTCTTCAAGCAGCAAGATAATGCCACTTAGCTGTGTCGTTCTCGTAGATTATATCTACTGGTGCCATGTATTTCAAAGGTTTAAATAATACACTTAAATTTACATATTACTTTTAAGTATTGTTCACAATGGAGGTGCTTAGCTGCCTCATTCCTTCTTTTTTTCCAGGAGCATATTGCAATGACAGGCAAGTTGTCAACCCAAATCGATGTTAGGAATTCACAATAATTGCCACAGGAAAAAAATTTCCCCAGAACGGGAATTGAACGGACCCTTAGACCTGTGGACGGAATCGAGCTTTCCGGACCACTGTGCTATCCATGTTCAATATTCCATAGCAATTTACCAAGGTTCATGGTGTTAGGTGTTAGTTAATTCAGTAACCATGTTTGTGTAGTGGCCTGCACAGTAACCCAAAAAACCAATGGTTTGATTCCCATTCCAGAGGAATTGTTTCCCATGGCAATTGTGAATTTCAACACCCTTCACATGACAGATTAGAAATATTTAACATGACATTTGAGCAGCTTTCCCTTCCCACTCAACTTTGACTAAAAACAACAAAAATTTCAATTATATCTTTGTCAAATTTGCCACTTTTTGGGAGTTTAAACTATTCAAGGGATATTGTTATTAAATCAATGTACCAACCAGATTCACCCTTGTGGTAAAACAACGCCCCAAACAAGAGACACCCTCAAACTCGTTCATTTATTAGAAGGGAAACTCACAGGTATTTGCTGGACTTCCCCGCTGGGCGTGACGATCTGCTGGACGATCTGGATGCCACCCCCAGCACCACCCAAGGCATTAGCCACGGCCTGCGCCTGCTGCGCGTGGGCTTGTGCCTGTGCAGCGGCCGCTGCCTGCTGTTGCTGCTGCTGTTGTTGCTGCTGTTGCTGGGCAGCGGCCGCAGCTGCCTGCAGTTGGATCACTTGCTGTTGCTGCTGCTGCTGTTGTTGTTGTTGTTGTTGCGCTGCCTGCTGCTGAACCACCTGCACGGCGTGGTGCACCTGAACCGCCTGCCATAGTGAGACAAAAGAGAACTCATGTCAAAGAGCTCATCAACTGGTTCATTTCAACTGGAGATGGGTGGGTTAGGCTCTCAATTCCAAAAATTATTAAGCTTAGCACCAGAATCTCAACTGATGACATAAAGAATCAGTATCAAACAATAAATACAGAACTCGCGGGGAAAAAAGGTTTGTTTCAGGTGAGGTGGGGGTGGAACCATTCCATTATAAATGACACATCTTTGCAGGTTCCCCTTAAAAACCCAACTAAATAACATAACCGTGCTTTCAGATGCACACAGCCCTTCACAACTGACAATGATGCGACAACGTCAAAATGCATCGTGCAGAGAGCTTCATAAAGTTTTAAAATTGAAACTTCAAAAAAATTATTAAGATGCAAAACTTTCCAAAGGTATACTTCATACAGGCTCTATCCACAATGATTAATACAGAAATTTGGTCTGGAACAGCTGCTGGAACAATAATGCTTGGATGGGTTTGGTTTTGGTATTCGTTGGGGAATGGTTTTCATACGAAGGATCCCAAAGTTATTACTTGGAAAATAATGCCATTGACCATGTTCCCTCAAAGTATGAAGAAGCTGTACAGAAGAATTGAAATCAGCTGTTATGCCTTTGACGACTTTCCTTGGCAATGAGACAGATAAATGCCTGGCATGGAAAAATAAATAATTTACACAGTTTTCAAATATTTTTCCCAGAATAGATACCAATTGCAATAGGGAAGTATCTTGTATATTTTCAATAATATTTTTCTCTATACATATATCTTTATGACATTGGATGATTACGACAAATTGTTTTTGAGAAAGCCATGCAATGGAAGCAGAAAATCAAAACAGATGAGCTGCGTTAAGTCATTCCCAAATCAAAATTAATTTTTTTTCATATATGTACCTTAATGTCCCAACTTAACAGGAATGAGTAGTTTGTGTAACGACACTCTATCCTTAAGTGATGGTTTCACATAATTTGTATCAAATGGGTGGCTATTATTATGTTAATGGGTATAACATTCATTTCCTACACAAATAATACATAATGCAGAACAGAATGTGAATGGTATCTTCTTAGGTAGGTGAATAGTAGAAAAAGCAACACCACAAGCTTACCACATTCTTACTACTACCTTTACAGGATTACTTTAACTTTCATAATGCAATTAGGACTGAATGTTTTTTTTGCTATGATCGCAACATTCTAATTTCAATAATTCCAAAAAGTACAGTGTTTGATACTAGTGTTCAATTACCAATACCAGTTTTCGATTAATAGCTATAAACTGAACTTTGCCACGCTCATTTTACCATAAATTTCACATCTAATTTCAACAAACTCAAATAAAAGCCATTAATATCTTATAATAATTAGATTTCACATTCTAGATCTATATAATACCTGTTCAGGTCCTGGGGAAGCAGGGGTAGCAACAGCTGCTGCTGGAGATGCCCCTTGTGACTGAACAACCCCAACAGTTTGCAGCTGCCCACCAGGTTGCAATATCTGAATGGTAGTTGGAGTACCTGAGGCAGAGGCTTGAATTGTTTGCTGGCTTGGACTAGCTCCTACTTGCTGTGACTGCTGCAGAGCAGCTTGATGTTGCTGTGCGAGTTGAAAGTAATAGTGAACCTGAAAGAAAGGAATGAATGCAATATAACTGCACAACTCATTGAGCATTTGCATTGAAAAACCATGAGGGTAATGTAACCATACTATAAAGAAATACAGATGGAATCATTACTCTAGCCTGTGACAGAAAAGGTCAGGACATAAATAACAAATATGTGAATGACTAAGTATAAAAAGTCCAACCCTAGGACTACCAGCTTTGTTATGGTGGCAAAAAGAGCTTAATCTCACCAATATCGCATTCTTATCCAATAAGGTGAGTAAAAATGAAGTGGTATCATACAAACCTGGTCAGGATTCATTGAAGCAGTCCTAACATTAGCATCATCTCTCACTTTATTCGGCTTTAGTTCATCTCGAGGAACAATATCTATTAGAAAATCAAACTGATCAAACTTTGTTATTGCCATCGCTATGTCATTCCGCTGAAAAATTGAAGAAATTATAAGTGAACTACATGAAATTTTATGACAAAAATTCATTCATTAAGTAACTCCTAAGACCATAAGCTATACCTGCAGGGTCCTTCGTTTATTATCCTCCGTATGCACCCAGGCACGCAATGTAAGCTCATGAATAAAGATTTCAGCAGCTTTGGCAAATAAAAGCGGGGCTTCTCCACTTATCATCTTAACTTCATCGTCAAGTTTCATAATCTTTTTTATTCGTGCCAATGGAAGCATTTGCTGCTTCAAGTCCACCTGTAAGGAAGGTGTTGTCAGTTGTGTTTCGCATTTAAAGGAAGTGGTAGAATGCCACCAGTGACTGAAGCAGAAAAACCTGACAAAAATACATTCATTAATATCTTGGGAACTAAAGTTAACGCCGTAGGCAAAGTGCAAACTTACAGAGGCAGTTTTCTTGATCTCCTCGGTAACTTTAGGCCAAAATGTAGACAGTGCTTGCTGAGCTTCCGACAACGACTGACCTGTGCCTGAACCTTCACCATCTCCATCAGCATCACTAGCATGCATGAACACAATGTTTATAACACATTATTTCTACGAAATATTGAAAAATATTACGTTCACAATTACATGTCGAAAACAACTTTATAGGGGGACATAATTGATCCTAAGTTGGCATACGTACGCGTTCACGAAGAACACAGACATATTGAATTTTTCCCGATTCAGCTGGGGAACAATCCTCTCACAGATGATTGTTTATATCCCATTCACGTGTAAATTCACATGGACTTCGCGGTCAGATCAAGTCACCCACAACCAATCAGTGAGATTATGAGATGTCCTCCAATCGTTACACAAACGAGAGACAGCCAAACGCCCTGAGTGGCCCCATGGAGGATCTGGCAATTAACGAACGAATTTGGTTCGCTTTGCGCAAGACGTCACTCAGAAATGAAATGGCCGCTTTCCTCAAAGATAGGAAGAAGGTGTCCTCTCTTATTTCTCCTTCATATTTCATTGTCCTGGAAATTATACTCATCATTATCTCAGAATAGATACAAAAACTTATCAGATATATATTTAAATATGATTCAGGTATAGCAAGCAACTCTTACTGGAGAAGCAAGGCTTCTATAATAAATTATAATTGAAAGCTTATCGAAATTTTCCTTCTTATATTCAGTCCAACGTGAGAATATTCCTACCGTATAATTTTCTCATATTTGCCTAAAATTTTGATTATGAATTAAATATTTATGAATTTCACGCCCACTATTAAACCAAGCGGAATTAATGACAAACTAAAACTTAAATTACAATAAGTGTTTAAAAACAAATTCCCAAAAAAATCTGCGAATTTTTACGCGCTAAAATCTTTCTCATATCAAATAGTATCATTTCTGGTTCCAAAGCTTCTGATCTTCGTATCTCTGTTATTTATGTTCCTACAAAATTCTTTCGGTTTATGTGAAATGAGGACTATGGTAGAGGCTAGTGGCGAATCTATTGGGGGGGGGGGCTAAAGCCGATTCTGCACCTAACCACATTGGGTCAAAGCACACACCAGGTAAAATCGAAATTTTCGGTGGTTACTTCTTTGTACAAATGTATTTAGTCATAATTTCCGGTAAATTTACCCACTATAACGAATTGAAATGCAAATAACTTTTAAGCTTATGACCTATTTTACAGGCTTTGGCACTAATAAAACGACCTACTACAAATACTTATTTGCGTTCTTTGTTTAACCAAAGAATGAGCCTAAATCACCGCTTTTAAGTCTTAAAAATCCCAAATATCTAAAAATCCCTTTTTGACTGGGGAGGAATTCCCCAGGCCTCCGTTTTGCCTCCCCCTTGGCCCAATCCTAGATCTACCACTGGCTATAGGAGGTTACCCCCCAGATCTCCCACCTATAGCCTCCCCTTGTCCTTATCCTGTATTCGCCTCTGGTAGAGATCGCAAGTAACTGCTTTAATATAGTTAAAAGGGCATGTGTATCACATAAATCGGTTAAAGGTATAGAAAAAAATTAAACACGCATTGGCAGCATGTTTTTTCGCAAAAGGGCCAGTTTATTTAAGATATCTTGGTCTCCTGACCACATGTGGCCTTCCATACAAAATCAGAATTTGATAACTCCAAGGCACCTTAAAAAACGAACCGATTGTAAAAATTATCAGACTAATTCTCAATGGGCCTGAGGAAATTTAGTATATTCTGAGACATATTATAGAAATAAAAATATATTTTTGGTTTTCTTTTTATTTGAACAAAACAAAAGCGACAAATTTACAAATCCATCAGAAACGTATCAAAAGTTTAAAGAACATTGTGTATGGCAACGAAGAACAAAAAAATGTTCTTGACTTTGGAGGGTGTACATTGAAATTTATCAGTGATGGTAGTCATCAGCGGGTTGCTTCACCCAATATCCGTACGGCGCGTGATGATCGCCAGGGCCCCTGTACACTTTGATTTGGACTCTGCCGTGGTGCTCTGAAAGGATGGAAGGTATGATCATGTAGGTACACATGTATAAAAGAGTCAAACAGAAAGATAAATAAGAGGAAGTGAAACACATAAACGGGGAAACACTACGGCGGTATGGAAATGGACTGAAGGCCAGGGGCGCAGCTAGGAATTAAGGCTTGGGGGGGGGGGGGGGGGGGGGTTAGATGCATTAATACCAGGGTGTGTGGGGTATGGTATACCCACCAGGATGAGCGGTATGTGCGAGATCAATAAATTGCGGAATTCAATAAATGGCTGAAAATAGTGAGTTTTACGGCTTTCTGAGGGATATTTTGTAAATCCTTACACTATTCTATTAGTAATATCAATCCAATTGAGTAAAATGGATTAAACTTAAAAATTTCTCTGAGCTCTAGGGGGGGGGGGGGGGAATTTATCCCCCAAACCCCCCCCTCGCTGAGCTGCTGATGAAGGCAGTACCTAAGCAGCGGAAAAAATGTCAGCTTGCCACGGAACTTCCATCGCACAAACAATTTGAAAAATAATATCATGCAATACAGGTTTATGGGTAAGGTATAAAACAAGTGAGTCATCAGTCCTTCGACAGGATTGAGGAAATAAACATACCATGACCTGATGCCGATGCTTGCAAATCCGCCGATGGTCGATAACCCGATGCCGCGACTAAAGCATCTCCGTTGCGATGAGGAATCAGCCGCTCCAAGGGTATAGCCGCACTCAGGGCAAGAACTCCCAGCATCAAAATCACGACACCCTTCTATGGAATAAAGATCAATATCAAGACACAATTCACGGCGCACATCCACTGCAGAGGTCGACATGGTATCCAAGGCAGAAATACGTCAGTAGCCTCACCATTCCGTTCATGGTCTTCGTCGAGCGATTTGTG
This sequence comes from Ischnura elegans, assembly GCF_921293095.1. NCBI lineage: Eukaryota > Metazoa > Arthropoda > Insecta > Odonata > Coenagrionidae > Ischnura > Ischnura elegans. The sequence continues at coordinate 129,405,847 of NC_060248.1, read as the reverse complement.
GAGTCTTCACGGCAAATCTCCGGGGAACGATGTGATTTCTCCTGGAATCGCAAGGCCCTTATATCCTCGGGTGAGAGTTGCCCGCGGTCTCCCGGTGGCGCCTTTTTTCCCGCGAGCGCAATCATCGAGGCGCGACGGAGGAGAAGAGACAAACCGGCACCGAAAAGCGGAGAAAACGCTCCAGTCGGAAGATGGCACGGACTTGAAGTTTCGTTTTCGCGCCGAGCGTTAATTTTTTTCTCTGTGCACCCCAGTGAGCAAAGACTCTCGATTTCTGTGCCTCAAAAACACTTGGAATGCTCTAACAGGCAAAAAATGTTCCCGCGAACGTCAAAGGACGACTTTCTTACTCGGATGTGTTTAACCGCGGATATTAGGAAATTTCCTTTTCCTCATACAATAATAAAAACTCGAGAAAAAATACCATTTCAATGAGTATGCCTTACATGTATGTACATGATAGTTTTGTACGGTCTAATGGAATATGGGGTCACTTTAATGAGTGGGATGAAAAAAGTTAATGATATCGAAGTTCGTTGCGATGATTTAAATGCTATAAAAATGCAATACAAATAATAAAAGCCGCAGGGAGAAATTCATTTCCATCAATTTATTGTTTCTCAACTCAAGTTCTTGGCTAAAGTTACTGAACTCAGGATAAGTGTTTTGTGTAAATATATGTAATTCGTCCTTTGAATGCCGCATGTAGTCGATAAATTCATATATTTTGTTTTGCAGCAAAGAGAAACTCGGATATCCTAGAGGCATCACAGCTATTCTTCATGAAATTCATCAAGCAATGTTCGTTCCATCGAATCAGAAAAAAATCAAGGTTGGTTACGAGCCGACATCATTAGAGCCGGCATCTTTAAGGAGGTTTCGAATGACCCTTAACAACTTCCCTCATTCCAAATTAAATAAATGGAAATTAGAAAGTAAATGAGAAACTCGTAGGTATCAAAAAAACTGCTTTATTTCATGCTCTGACATTCACTATTCCACATTCAGATACGATCGCAATCCATGATACGACATTTTTCAACTAGCCTCGTCGAGGGAAATAGCTGAGGAAAACATTTATCTCAATAACTGTGAAGACAATGGCTTTAACCTACCTCTTCCCACATATAATTAAATGCACAGTCTTGTAAATAAAATTTATCTACGTCCTGGAGATCAGAAGTTCCGTATAACTCTCGGCGTAGTCGTGAAGTGAAAGAGATAGCTGAAGAGGGAGTAAACTTCTTAGGTATTATTGCCCATGACGTGCTCCAAGATTTACTTTGGAGCTATAGACATTTGTCATGAAAAGTATTTAAATTAATTCCTTTTTCACGCAGATATTTTTAATTTTTTTCTAAGAATACCTTATTACTTCAGAACTAAGAGGCGAAACTTATCAAAAAATATTTTATTCGATAATGCGCTATGGTGTGTATTTTAGAGTGTTTTTGTTGGGTGGCTAGTAATAGGCAACTCTCTTTCTATCTCGACTCATGAAGACAAACAGCTCTTATTTAAAATAATGAAACAAAGACAATCGAAAAATATGTATAATATAAGCAACCATCGTAAGTTTTACTCGGAGATTTAAGTATTTCACAAAGTAAAATAATATTTATTGGCAATTTCTAGAATTATTGAAAAAGTGGCGACTGGTCTCTCGTAATTTTTGGTTACATTGAAAAGATGGCATTTTTTTAAGAAAGTTTTTAATCTCCAGCTTGGAAACAATATTTAAAAACAAATGATGAATATTTAAAAGTGGTTGTAATTTGTCTTCGAATATCATACCTCAAACGTATACTGGATTGTAGGTATTGCATACCACCAAGGCGCCGCGGAAAGCCATCACAAACCGCCAAATCTTCTCGAAAAACAACGACCGTGATCCGCCCCTGTACACGAACAATTTTTTATTTTTTTATATGAAAATCAATTTAATCCCATAATAAACTTTCATTCATAAAATCTTCATATCTACACTAAATCACCATACCTGGGAAAGATGAGCCGCATAAAAATAAAGCGCTCTGCGATCTTTCGTTGGCTTACATTGTTATTAAAATTATTATGCTAATATATTGAGCACTGGCCTAGGTTTCGGTAGAGGTAGGTTGTGGGAAGTATGCCACCCACGCAAAAGTTAGATCTTCAACATTTCTTGAACGAGTTTTTCAATTATTTTTTCACGAGTTCACTCCATCAGAACGAGCGCCGGATTAAGGTTTTGCACATTACTTCCCGGAAAGGGAATGAGACCAGGGTGTCCCGATAATTTTTAATGTTTAAATCGAGAAAGCCATTGACGAAATCAAAGAGAAGATTTTGGGTGCCAACGTTCTCGGAGAAAGAATTAGTATAATGCGATTTGCTGACGATTTAGAAAGCAGTCATAGGCGGGACAGAAAATGATTTGCCAGATATGAGCTGAAAGCCAACAAAAAGACGACTGAAATATTAGTATGAAGCTTAAGAGAGGAGGATAGAACAAACATAAAAACTGAAAAACAAAAGCTTGATGAGGTGAAAAAGTGTTGTTACCTAAGAAGCTGATTCACCAACAATGGACGAAGCAAGAAAGAAATAGTTCTTAGAACAGCTCAGGTGAAGAGGGGTTTCTACACAAAGAAGAATCCAGTGGCGGATAACGATGGGGGGCACAGGGGGCGCACACCCCCCTTTGCGAACCACCCGTATTGACAAACATAGCAAACCAAAATTGTAACTTTTTTATATCATAAGATGGCATTGTCTTGAATATGTGTATAATATATCACTTTAATTAAAAATTTCTGAAGCTCTGCATATGACTTGATTATTTTTTATTACGATAAAAGTAAAGGTAACTTCAGATATCTTTTGCGTTCCCCCTTGACTTTTCTCTGTATCCGCTATTGGAAGCAGTGGTGGCGCAGCGAGGGGGGGATTTTGGGGGATAAACCCCCCCCCCATAGCTCAGAGCAATTTTTAAGTTTAATCCATTTTACTTAATTGGATTGATATTACTAATAAAATAGAGTAGGATTAATAAAATGTCCCTCAGAAAGCCGTATAACTCACCATTTTCAGCCATTTATCTTAAAATTCCGCAATTTATTGATCTCGCACCTACCGCTTATCCTGGTGGGTATTCCATACCCCCACACACCCCAGTATTAGTTGCACCCGGAGACGGAGATATAGGTTGCACCTATATCTCCGTCAAAAGTTGCGCCTTAATTCCTAACTGCGCCCCTGACTGGAAGAATCTACGTATAGCTGAGAATACAAGCATAGAAGTAAGGCAAAAATTCATCAGATGCTATACATATGGAGCATGTTTCTCTATGGAAGCGAGCCTTGAACGTTGACAGCAGCATACTGTTCCGCAAGTTGGCTAAATGTAGCAGGAGGAGTTGGGTCATCCGCCGTTTACAAATAAAAGGTATAGGCAACCCGCACACTTACCTAGCCTTCCCAGAAGCAAATTTCTGGATAAGTGGGGAGTGGTCGGAGCGGGAACGTGCAAGGCAGGTAAGAGGAGAAGGTAAAGGCATGCCGAGCGTGGATATGACGGCGTGAAGTAGGTCGCATGCCAAGCAGGAAAAACAAAAGGTGGAAGAAGGCAACAGCTGTTAATTCGGATGCCTAATAGATGCTCCTGGGTACAGTTTATTTCCATATGCTCGAGTTATTTGATTTTATACAAATTGGGTGGTTTCCTATTATATTTTTATTGCCTAAATCGAAAGATTATTACTCCTGGAATACGAATTTCACACTTTTATATTTTTGAATGATGATATCTATTTTCCGCGATTAAATGAAAAGTGAGAAATTTCAAGCGCGCGAAAACGCGACGGCTAAGCATGAATTCTGGGAAAATGCCGTGTTACGTCATTCTGGTTCCCGCTGTCGCCTTGTGAGGTGACTTTGGGGCGAGGATGTGTACGCCGCTGAGATGCAGGCTGCTAGCAGGTAGCGCCTGGCTTAAAAAAGGTTTATTAATACCTTATCAAACGAAGAAAACTTTCCGACCTTAGCCAGTTTTAGTAGGTGATTATTAAGACATGTTTCCCTGAGCTCTGTGCCTCATGCATGCATTGGTAATCTCAGACGATGTAAAACTCCTATCTACTCGTATAGAAACTAGGTCCCTGTGACGTCACGTGGAGTGGCATCGCATTGGCGCTAATCTGGCCTTTTTCAAATGAGGTTAAAATTGACCATTGCCATTCGTCTAAACTGGGATTTCTAAAACCTAATAATTTGTATATTATTAAAACACTAATGGTGGGTAACGAATCGCAATCAATGCCTTTCGTTTTCTTTGATGGAGGAAACTACCCCATTGAAACACTCCTTTCGCCCGCATCCCACCCCAGTAACCCACCCACTAAATGGCTCTAGGGAGGCTTCATGAAAATTATTTCAAAGATGATGATAGGTACACTGCATTGAAACTGATCGCATGAAATCTTTATTGTGCAGAACATCCGTGCTTTCTTTCTTTCCAAAACATCTCGAAAGTGTTCTTCAAATAAGTGGCCGATTAAAGGCGTGGGCGACCGCTCATCCCCCCTCCCCTCCACCCCCCCCCCCCCGCGTAAATTCTCGAAAAATTGGAAATAATGCAATCTTTAAGGTGGCTCTCCAAAGTTTTTAACTCGCCAGCTGATCGAACAAAAGTTTAAAAGAATACCCAAAAGCTACATCTCTACGCAAATCAGACCGCGGGCATAGTATCGCTAATATGTATTGCTTACAGTCAAAGCGCTGCGGAATATAATGCACAAAACCCAAAACAGTGATCATAATCCGCATCTGCTTATGCGGAGGTAAAAAAAACGGCCATGATAAAATTACTGCTGTTTATTGTGCTTACTTTGAGGAAGTTACGGTGGAGTTTCTGACCCTCCCCTCCATTTACATGGCCTTTACTAGGGTCCAATCAGGAGCGGATTAAATTCGATTTTCATGAGGGTAGGAGGGATTCAGTGATTTACGTCTTTCTTTCCGTTTCCACTTGCCGACATGCAACACCCTTCAACCAAAATTTTTCAGATAGGCATAGAAAAGTGACCTTTAGAAATCCATCAATTAATACTAAAATTTATTGTTAAATTTTAAGGCGATGAAATAAGCTCTTTCAATAACGAAATACCTAAAATAATTCAATCTTTGTTTCCCGAAAATTCGGGCCCGAACCACCACCGCAGTATCACCATAATAGTATCACCAATAATTAGGGTCCCGTGATTAATATTTTACCGGGGCCCGAAATTTCGCGGCGTATGCTAGCATTTCACTTCCACCCTATCTCCATTCACCCGATTTCCAACCTTGTTTATGTATTGTATACCTTGATATATTGTCGGCAATCAGGCAAAAAAAACAGATTTGCCGTTTATAGAAATATTTAGGATTGCAGTAAATGTCAGACTTTAGACGTTGCAGACTATTTACGCATTCCCAACTATAGTTTTCAATGAGCTCCCAAAATGTGAATAAACCATCGGAACGTCTCTTGCATAGGAATCAAGGAACTACATATTTTCACAATACTTCGCACAAAATGCTCTCTAGCTGCGTTTTGCAGGAAGTCGGGGAATTTAACGATAAATTCGGGAGAGGGGACGGTCGGTCCACCTAAATCTAACTACATGATTAGCAATGAAAGGCTCTTCGTTACGTTAAGTGAGTATAGGCCATAAAGAGCGTTTATGGGGCCCTTCCCAAGAATCCCAAATTGAGGGCCCGAGACAATGACTCCCTCCATCCACCGCGAGGTCCCCTTTCACAATGGGACATCCAAACATGATATGCGCGCAGTGAGGGAGGGTGGTAAACCCCTCCCCCCCCCCCCAGAGCTCAAAGATTTTTTTTAATTGAAATATTTTAATATCACAAATTTTGAAACTAATATTAGGGGGGGGGGGATGACTCACAAACAAAACACCAAACTATTCACACAAACGTAAAACTTACCATTTTGAACCATTTATCTTAATAAATTTCTGGGGGAGGGCCCCCGCACATCCCGCTTACCCTGGCGGGTATTCTATACCCCCCAGTATTATTTGCACCTAAAACCACCCCTAGCCTTAATTCCTAGCAGCGCCTCTGGACGCGCGAATAATATTTTCTGAGACATTATAACCACGGACTTTTGATGTATAGGGGCCAGTATGTTGAGTCTATTTCGGCGCTCAGTTTCCTTAACTATGTCACATCTAAAGTCTACATAATGTATAAGTCCGGATAGCGAGTGATGGGTTCTTTAATGAAGTTCCTATCCTTTGTAGACGTTTCGGCTCTGCCCCAAGCCCACAAATTTCAGATTTGAGGTAGAGAAAAACTCCACAACAGACTTTATCCTCGATTATTCTATATGTTGCTATGAGCAGTAGCGGATCCAGAGAGGGGATGGAAGAGGGCGGCTATAACCCACACCCCTTAGAGTATCCAATTTTCACTAGATAAAATTATAATATTGTCCGGACCCCCACTACTACTTGGAGGTTGCTCCCTCTTTGTCCCTATCCTGGATCCGCCATCGGCTCTGAGGATGGAACTTATAAAAGCCCTAAATGTTGGCTAAGAAGAGTAACTTCATTAAAGGGCCTACACTCGCTATCCGGAATGATATATTTAAAAAAAGTAGCAAAAAACAAGAAGGCTGTGCACTCTGCATGTCATGGGATGCCGCATTCACGAGAGAAATGCTGCTGCCGGTAAACATTTCGTTTATTTCCACAGAAGGGTTCCCTCCACTACCTCATTATTGTAAGACAAGGGAGCTAATCGTGACCAAAAAGAAGGTATATGTACATGGTCGACGGGTTGGGCGGTAAGATTAATTCAGCGATTGAGTATAAAAAAAACAGAGCTAGTTCCTTCCTTTAGGGCTTCCTTGTCTCCATCTCAACAAGCAAATGCCGGAAAAAGTTATTCGAGTAGGGATGGGCTTCCGCAAGACGTCGAGGAGACTAAATATTAGAAAGCCCCAATTTTCCCACGTCTATTTTTCCGAAAATCACTCGTGCGCGACGGCCGGTAGACCTCCGTGCGTGAGGGAAGTGACGCGGGACATGAAAAAAAAACGATCAGCACAATGGTATTGGTGGCAACTATCCACCGCAAAGGTAAAATTAGGTGTCAATGAAGGGAGAAAGTAATCGAAATCCATATGGAAGACTTGGATTGCCGGATGGGAGAATGAACAGTGGCGCCGACTCCGTGGGGCCTGAGGGGGCCCGAACCCCCTCAAAAATTCGTTATGGGTGTGAGGAAAAAATGTGTCAGGCTTGTCGATTTTCCCCGGAGTGTCCAGATATCGAGATTCGAGTTATCAGGGTTCTAATGTCGATCATATGACTCTTTTAAAATGCTTAAAAAACTTAAATCTCACTGCTTATAAAATTTCCCGGGGCAAGATCCCCCCCATCGTTTGGGCCCCCCCAATATTTTTGTGAGTTGGCGTTCCTGGTTAAGCCATATGGTCACACCAAGAGCGTAGCAGAGCCAGATACAATAGGGGGCGCCCCCCTCCCCTTGCGGGGCTGCCTGCATTGCCGAACATTGCACAACCACAATTGTAACTTTTTCTGCATCATAAGATAGCATTGTCTTACATATGCGTATAATCATATTAAATACATAAAACTATCTTAAACTTTGCCTGTAAATTGATTATTTTTCATTATGATAAAAGTGCATATCGGTAGCTGAAATTATCTTTTGCGCCCCCCTTCAGTTTTTTCTGTATCCGTTACTGGAGTGGGTAAGAGTCGTTTTTTTCAAGGAGGTGGGGCCGCTAACTACTAAACGGGATACGAGAGATATGACATCAAAAAGGCTATTTTGAAGAATCTTCATCGAAAATGTAGAAGACACCTGGGCGAAGTTTAGAGTTTTATGTTGGGAGGCAGGGAGGAGTAGCAATCGTACTGTGGGGTTTGGGACTATTCCATAGCCCACAAGTGCTCCTGGAAAATTTATTTAAATTAGCCTATGCACGCAGCACTTAATGTACCACCTAATGTAGTCTAAAATTTATTTAAATTTTGAAGTTTTTGTTTTCATAGTACTAAAATGTAGAAGTTTTCTATTTTTTTGGACAAATAGTTAAGTTGGGGGGAGGGGGGGACAGGCTCCCTGAAACTCTGCCCATGACAAACCATGAAATATTAACAAGAAACACATTAGCAGTGAAAATGTATTGACCTCTTGCAATGAAGAACTGGGTTGGAAACCCAAGTCCTGTGGTCACTATTTTGCTACATTCCAAAATTTAACCACAGATTTATATTCTGGCATAAAATGAACTAATTTTTCATATATAAAGAGTAATGACGAATCAAATTCAATTCTTAATTTTTATAAAATTGTTGTCAGAAGTGAATTTACATTTTAATACTCTATTCTGATTAGAATGATTTCAAACTATACGTACATATGGCGAGTCCTTTTTCCTAAAACAACTTTATAAATAGCATTAAAAGTAGCCAGTCTCATACGGGTCCTAAATGACTCACTAGGCACAATCGAAAGAACATGTTTTCTGAGAAGAAAATGACTCATGAGGAATTATTGCTTTAACAGGGCACAGAAAACACTAGTAAAAACAATTTAAAATGCAGAAAATAGGGCTTGGTAAGGGGAAAAGGAAAAATGAAAGACGACCTAGTTTTAGGAACACGTTGTTGTATCTAGAAGATGATGGCTATCTCGGTGGGAATCTAGAAGATGATCTCTGCAATTTATGTAAAGTATGTATAAATCTCATAAGGGAGGGACGAATGACAGAAAATACTAATAGGGTAGTTTCCTTCTTCGATTCACAGCCCTGAGGACGATGACCGAGTCGGACATCAAAACGTCGGCAGATATGGAGTTCCTGACCCAGTGGTGATCCCAAGAACCCTTCACTAATTGTAAGTCCATTCGCCGGGAAAGCACGAAATCTTTCTTCATCCTGGATACGGCCTTGCTTGTGCCCCCAGAAGGAAATCCTGGATCCGCCCCTGATAAGGGTGTATTACAGGCAAGTCAGTAGTGGTTGCCAGAAATGAATTTCCCAATGAATAATTACAATGCTAAAATATTACCTAACATCATAATTCATCTGATAATCAAACTCGTTTATGGTCTTCCTAGTTTTTATGCTAAAATGTAAGCTCAGACTGTTTAAAATACTATAAAATTATGCAAGTTTAATTGGTGACAGGATGAGCTAGATTATGTCGAACAAATGAATAAAGAACAGGCTGAACAGTATGCATCATTCAGGATTTTAGGATGACAAGTATTAACTAGCGAAACTAATAAAACACTAGCCTTAATATATTATTTAGGATCTACTGGAACAGGTCCACTCACCACTGTTGATCATGAAAAAAATTGCAAATTAATTTAGTTTATTTCTTAAATGTGTACAATACGTTTAATATATTTACATACATGACACTTGGCAAATATTGAGATAAACTTTTGTTATATGTTATAGGAATGCAATCAGTTTCCTGACACAATTCTTCGTACAGTGTTGTCGAAATTCCTAGAATAAAACCCACGAAATTAATTGCAAATTGACACATATGTGTAAGCTCATAACTAAACCCATAAACGTACGAGACTTACTTTGATGTAATTGGATCACCAGGAATGTAAAACGGGTTACACACAACATCAGTATACGCTGCGTGCAAATTCCGGAACATCTAAAACGAAATAATGACAGTTATAACCTTGATACGTGGTATTTACCGCTGTTGCAGCTATTGGCTAAAGCTTACCATTCTAACTTCATTGTCCCTTAATGAAGTACTCGATGATTCTACCACTACAATAAACTTGATTCGAGTGTTTGTAACATACCCAAATCTACTAGCGTTAAGGATTTGATACAAGGGACAATTTTAAAATATAAAGGAACTCTAAATACAGAATACAGAAACTACACGGAAAGGATACATTTTATGCTCTTCCGTGCTATAAAGTTGACCAATATAAAGCTCCCTCACATCACGATCTCCAGTGGTTTTTAACTTTTCTTCAACCACATCCAAGGAAGTGTGCACGCGGTAGTGGAATTGGAGCTCTTGATTTGGATTCAGACATAAAATATACTTCGGAGAGTTCTGAGAAGATAATAAATTTAAAATGTACAATCTCACTTAATGGATAAGATAAATCAGCAATTACGACTCAACATCATGTCATACATCTTTGCCGATTACAGCTACACACACGGCCATTGTAACGAAGGTTTTCTTCTCTCACTCATTCGAAATGTTTATCTTCAGGTAAATAACAGCCGACCGCAGTAAACAAAGCTAAATATGAAATGAGATCGGTAAATTGTCAGAGCGCACAAAGATATCGTATTTCACTTGTCCACTCCCATCTCCTCCATTGTGGCGGGCCGTTCGAATACACACGAAAAATCATCACGTCTGGCAGAAAAAACAATTTCAGAAATGCCCTAAAATACTCAAATTTGTCCTATTTCTGGGATAGCATTCAGAACCCCTAATTGACTGGCAGAGTATACCTTTGAGATAAGGTAGCAAAATATTTTGTTACAGATGAGGATGAAAGGTTTTCAAAGACCTCATTTTGAGTGCCCCATAAAACATTCTCCTACATCCGAAAGGACCAAGGGACAGAGCCCCAATCAAAATATTATCCAACCCCTATAATCCTTGTACAATCCAGTTAATGGAAACTAACCCAATCAAAAATTCCTAGTCAGTGGCCAAAAGAAGACAATCAGCAATTTAGAAAGAACAGGATCTAACTATGAAAATTTTTTTTTGAGAACTAAGGCCCTGAAATCATGAATGCCACAAACCTCAAGATGAAATGAAACCATTGAATATAAACATCTGGCTTGATGTGAAGGGTAATCAGCCATTAATACCATATATAGTCAGGGTTGTAGTTGGGCCAGTACGGCGTACCCCCTAAAATCCAAACTCGTAATGAACATACCGGTAAAATCACCTTTTCAAATCTGTAAAAAATAGCCCACTTTATTGTCCCATGGATTTCAGAAAGAAAAATCAGAAGTGATTTTCTACTTGTTATCTCATGGTACATCTTGGAACTAATATAAGAGTTGGGAGTTCGACATTTCAATTGTGGCCGAATGTATAATACATGTTCAGCTGTTGGCAAATTTTGCTGAGTAGCACCTAAGTTTTTTTCCCAACTACAGCACTGTATATAGTGCAAATGCCTAAGTTTTTAATCAATCTAAGCTCCTCATAAAATCATACAGGCCCCAACTCCACAAAGAAAGTCATCTCTCTTCCCGGAAGATATTTTATTCAAGTGTATACAGGCTTAATCCATTCATTTTAAATATCAGGCCCAGGTTAATGATGAGAACAGCAAAGCAAAGATGAGATATCATAAAAAAGCATTACTTTATGAAACGAGACATGAAGTTCAATGAGCTGATTTCAGTGACAAAAGATGTCATGAAATAGCAATGGTACAAGTAGTAACTGAAAAGCAAAACTTGTGTTGAAGGTTTTGCAATTGATAAAATTTATTAATTTTGGCACTCAATAAGTTGGGCTGCAGACGACTAACAACATAGGCAATTACCACAGACATTAAGGATAAATAACAGCTAAGTATTTCAGACTTAAATAAAACCAATTACATTTCATTTATAGTCAATTCTTGATCAATACAGAGGGGATTGGTTCACAGTACACACTAATGCACCAAAATTGGCAAACGAAAATGAAGGCATTTAACAACATTTACTTTAAAGTGTGGTGCAATCCAAAAGTTTGCCAAAGAAACAATAAATGACCAAATGCCAGTTGTTGCAAACCCTAGCAATAATAAATTGATCACAATGAGCCTACAACAGGGAATTTATATTGAAATAGCACGCAACATATTAGATGGTACCGAAACTCAAGTGAGGAAATTTATTGAATGATTTACATTTCTCACTTGAACTTCGGTTACATATATGTAACCCACTGAAAACGATATTTTTCACCTATATACTCCTAAATAGTTAATTCATCACTTTTTACACATTACATAACGTATTAAAGAGTATAATGTCATCCACAGCAATAAAAATATGCTGAAATTTTTGCTCAAATCATTAAGTACCCAGACGGTCACCTATACTTAATACGCCCTTCACTTCATGGGATGCCACGAGAATAAGAATTAACGTGGTAAAATTTCCATCCAACATATCCTTGAGGCCCTCCTCTGACAGAAAGAAAACTTTTACCTGATTTTAATACCCTTATACATTAAAATAAATACTTATTTTAAATAACATTTCAATTTTTGAAAAAACTGCACCTCCTTGAGTCAGTATCAAAAAGTAGGCAGTGTGATCTGCTGTTTTTCAAGCATTCAACATGAATACATTCAAGTAGATAAAAGTGTACATACACCATGGCTTACAATCCATTACATTAACGCAATCAGTTACCTCAAGTATTTACATTTCAGGAAATACACGTGTTCAGAATGGCACAGTCACATTTATTTTCAATAAATAAAAAAAACTGCCACTGCAATGAAGGCACATGCTACTTCAAATGCAATAATTTGAAATAGATATAATTTTTATTGGAATGAAGCACTAATTTCCATAGGTTATTTAGTATAAAACTTCACATGAAATGCTCATGCTTTTATTAAATGTTGCCATGAGATTTATCACATTTTCCTTTATTATAAAAGTTTTAACATGATATATTGAATAATAGATAGAACTTTATCAGTCTAACAAATATTCTAGCATCAAAAAGTGAAATTTAAATGCTTATTTATCATAACAGCTCTGTAAATGTTTGTTCCATACGAGTGTTTGGTTTCTTAACCAAGTAATTCAAAACTTAAAAAGAAAATAACAAGGATTATTAACGCTAAGCCAGCAATTGTTATTCTATACACCACACGTGAAAAGCAGACCTAATGAAAGAACTATATATACATTTTTTTCTCTAATCAAGTTTTACTTACAAGAATAAAATATTATTCTCCTCATACTATTAACATCATATTCAACAACCTTTTTACATATTTTAGAGTATTCGTCACCATTCTGATATGATGCCAGCTGACTGCAAATGCTCCCCAATTCAAATGCCACGGCAAGATCTCTCGGATTAGGGCATATATTGGAAGGAATCGACAAAAAACAGGGGCCCACGCCAATGTCTATAAGAGAGCAGCACCACCTTCATAGGAAACCACCAGCATACAAAGAAATCAAAGGAGTACTCAAGGCAGGAAAAAAGAATCCTTTCCCAAGGCTTAGCATGAGAGCATGGTCCATCGTCAGTTCACCCTATTATGCAGCAGCCACCTGAGCCGGCTGTATGGTGTTGTCTTTTGCTTCCATGTGGTCTTCATGGGATGGAGGGCTGACTGATGATGCTCGCCGATCGTCATCCCCCTCCTGCTGCCTTTCCACGCCTAACCCCGGGCGAACACTATCCCCCAGCTCTCTGCGTGCCCCTCCCCTCCCCCTTCCCCTGGGCTCCGTGTCAGGGGGTGGCAGAATGGGGATGGCAGCACGAGGTCTCTTCTGGGGCGTGGCCCTCGGCGCGGCAACCTGGCTGTGGGTGCTGTAGTACGTGATGCCACCCTGGTACATCTCGGGAGGGGGGGCAGGCTGTGCCTTGACAAACAGACACCAAAATTAGGTCCCATAACAAAATACATATCACCTCTGTATTAAACCATTTCTAATAAAACCTGATGAATTTACATCACTACAAGCTCATCACCTATTAGGCAACAGGGCCACTCAGAGGAAGTGTAGAATCTGAAATATATACTTAGGGGTTCGATATTGTCTGACAATGCAATATGAGTAAAGATATAATTATTTTTATGCCTACTGAACCATTTCAGTCTACTTCACTGCAGAGAATACCACTGTCGAGATAAGAAAAATGACTTAACTTTCAAGCAACGCTTTGAGATAGACTAAAAAGGTTTGTTTGGAAAACAGATGACTATAGAGCGTTCCACATTTAGCTGACAGTATGGGCTCTTATGGAGAATCTTTCTCATTTTAATCTCCATAAGGTCGGGAGCGCAGTGTAGTCAATAACAGCACGAAAATTAATGTTGCCCTATGCACTGATTAAAAATTGCATTCTAATGTAGAAAGAGATGCTGCATTCATTGGTGCCGATAGTTTTTCGATAAAAATTCTCACAAAAGGTATAAAAAAACATTTCCTTAAATTTCCATTAGAAATGTGTATTTTTTTACTTTATCATCTTCCCGCAATTGTTGCCCGACTGTTGTCTGTATTGAATTGAATCTTTTGCACAAAATTCTTCATACTATTTTCTCTTTGAAGGTTTTCACCAATTTTACAGTGATTGAGTTAAAATATTGTTATACCGACGTAACACCCTTTAGGGCAAGAACATTTTGATTTTTGCAAGTTAAAAAGTAGCCGCTTACTTACTTACGTCGTAGGTCCGTATGTGCTGCATATAAAATTGGAAGAAAACTACAAAGTTATTTTTGGTGAAAAAATCATTAACTTATATCGCTGCATCTTTTGGAGTGAACAAGTGTTAAGTGGTCTGCTGAATTTGAGAGTTGTGAAGAATGTTTTACACTTATCTCTGCTGTAACACACCCAATCACCATGTCTGATACAAAGAAGAGGAGAAAAGGTGAGAAGCTCAGAAGCCATGAAAGACAGTTGGTTCTCAAAGTCTTCTCGTACTTTAGGAAATCTCTCAGCATTAGTGAGACCTACCGAGAAACTTCGAAGGCTACACTGACATGAATTTCAAATAGACTATGGATGGCTTTTCAAGTTGGACGTTCCATGGTTCATCTTTGGAGTAAAGGAGAAGAGTAGTAACAAGAATCCGCTACTACTTATTCCTGATGGTCTATTCAGTTTATCCTTGAGTTTTTATTGATGCTCTCCACAAGATTAAGGCACATATGAATGCATAGAAGTAAGGTATCAATAAGGTCATCTTTCTTACGGCACACGTCTTACAGCTTATGTCCGTGAAAATACAGGTTTTGCTTACATTAAATTTTAATTATAACATTGAAAAGCCAATTATCCATCTGATATAACCGTAGTCTTATACAACATCAACTTTCATGTAATACTAGCCAGAGCCAAAAAATATTGCATAATATGGAAGGAATAGAAATTTTGTCACTTTCAGAAGTGGCGATAAATTTTATTATCCTTCACTTTATTGTTATTTTTTACATTACGGATTATTCATTATTCAGCTTGTGCATTGAATAAGCACATACATAAAATAACAAAAGACTTTTCCTTTTATATTGCAGCAAAGGTATTTTAGTTTATGCTAAAAAATTTCTTAATTTACACCGTCTTTCGTGCGATCCCAAACTCCTTTTCGAACTACACCATTTAGGTGCACTATTGTGTGTGGTTGCATACGCTGTCAAGATGACTGCTGGCAGAGTGGAAGCTTGGCAACAATGTTATTCATAAGGCCCGTACTGTAAACTAAATGTGGAACGCTCTATATCAACCTGTGACGTCATCGCCTAACCAGTCCATGAATGATGAATTAATAGAAATTTCAATATAGCTTCTAGGAAGACAATGAAATCATGCAGAATTAATCATAACACTACTTCAGAGAGATGAGAAAAGGGGAATTTGATGATATTTCCATCCAATATGACCTTTGGTAGCAATGGCCCAAAACCAAAAGTACATATGAATGCACAGAAATAAGGTCATCTTTCTTACGGCACACATCTTACAGCTTATGTCCGTGAAAATACAGGAACCTGTATTTTCACGGATATAAGCTGTAAGATGTGTGCCGTAAGAAAGATGACCTTATTGATACCTTACTTCTATGCATTCAAATCTGCCCTCGCACCCGTACCCATTCTCCACATAGAGACTATAAATTGAATTGAATACGAGAGTAATGTATTCATTGTAATAAAAGTGGTCAGCTCAGGATGTGTCTAACAGAGCAAGTTTCACTCTGTACTTTAGCAAAGAACTTATTACACCTACAAGGTAGCAAAATGTTGTAAGAACAAAACCATGTCTAGATTTGATATCTTTTCAATGAAAAGCTCTAAAATAAGTAATTGGATACTACTCAGACAGTATACAATTATGGTAAACATTTTTTGCCCGTACGTCTAAAATAAGAATATAATCATCTGTATCCCATATACTCACTGAAGGAAATTTCTCCACTATCAGCTTTCAAATGTACTTTTGCACTTTGATTCAAATTGTATGATTTCTCTCTTGTTTGTATTGTATATGTACATTCTGCTGCCTCTTAAATCCAGGGTATTTCTTATTACTGTGTCCTCACATGAGGTGTTTTAATTGACGACATCTACCACAATTATTATTGTGCTACAGATGAATAAAGATATTATTATTATTATTATTATCTTTCTCATTACAATCACCAAAAACAAAAAAGTGATAAAAATGACTCCAGTGGAACCTTGAATCGTATCTAGACAAAAAGACACAGACTTATAACTATTAAAGTCCCAATGGTTCATAAAAGGATAATCATGATATAGACCCTCCTATTTTGGGCAACCTACGCTCAATTGATTTAGCAAGATGCTGGCCCCCTGGGGCATGATCACCTTTATTTAAAAATGTGAAGTAATGCATCGAATGCCCATGGCAATGGAATCGAATTTCTGTAACAATGGATGATTGAAAAGAGTGAGTTACCATAACGAAAAGTACAGAAAACTTTGTTAATCCACATAAATATTTAATGTGCGGCTAGGTTTCAGCGTGATGTCATCATCTGGTACAGTGCCACGTCCAAACTTAGGTCGTACATATTATGCGGTAAAAATCATTGTAAATATTTATGTGGAATTACCAAGTTTTCTTTACTTTTCATTATGCTAAGTAGGTTCCATAAAGTCAAGCCTTAAACAACTACAGTCGGATCCGGATTTAAGGTCTTCGCATTTAGCGTTTATTTTTTTGGGTACCGATTCATTCCCTATTAGGACAATGTAAAAATTATCCGTATCTAGTGTTTCCGCATTTTGCGTTTTTTTGCATTTATGGTCGTAAAAATTTGTCCCGCTCAAGATTTTTTTGCCCGATTTAACGTTTTTTCATGACGGTTCATCCAAATCTTCGAATTTATGCTCATCAACAAGAACAGTCTCATGAAAGTTTACCAAGAGTCGATAGAATCTACCGGGGAATGCTTCTTCAACTGCTTTCTTCCGCGAGCGCAGCGCTGCGACCTTCAACTCGCAAGTTGGTTGATTTGTCTTCTCGTAACGTTTCGCTCCCCTTCTGATCCAAACACCAGGCACTTTTTGTATCAGATCCGATCTAATGGAGCAAAGTCATCCCTTAATAACCTCGAACTACCTTATCCTTCACTTCTTGAACTTGACTTCGATGATACGTGACGACTGATGACACAAGTTATCCTCCGAGGGCCGCTACAATAATGGTTTTCTCGCTATGTTTTCAATGGATGACTTATGCCCCTTTCAACTCTACTCTCAACAGGCAGTCCATTGTTAGCCCAATATTTTTCCAGTCGGCTACTTTCTCTTTTCAAAAGAGGAGGCCCAATATCAATTGCGCAGTTCACTCGAAGATTCTTTCTATAATCCATTCCAAGGTCAGTTTCCACGGAGGAACAGCGAAAGAACAGAGGAAGTGTTTCCCCTGTCATGACCGTGAGTGAGAGCATTCTTTCCCTACGGAACAACATTATTTTACATCGTAATTTAGATATCCCTGAGCCAATTTATCGACATGCGGCTGGTTAATATCGCTGTCGATTCAAAAATATTTATCTGGTGCTAATTAATGTCAAAAGAGAATGACAATCGGAGTTTTGACGAACTATCACGGTCCATGACTCTAAATAACTCGCTCATGCTGGAAAAAAATCACCGCATACTCATGGTAGAATAGATGAGCATGGAAAAATACGAAAATCCGGCAGGTATCCCTAGGTGGTTGACTTCGACATCATAACCCTGACGAAATTGCCAAACTCCAGAGGCACTGACAATTTTTCGGATGAAATCCAGTTCTGTTGAAGATTAAACCTTTTCACTTAACAGAGTTTAGCTAATCGTTATTCAAGGTCCAACCAAATTTTACTAAAAGCTGCCGAGAAACAAGGCGAGTCGGAGTCAAGGTGATCAGCGCGCCACGTAAGCAACTCTCCCGGCTCCATTCGACCTGCATAAGGCCGCGGATATATGACAACGAATCTGGCGTTATCATCGAGTTGAATCACCATCGACTTGTACGCATACTAAAATAAGATTCTACTTTTTTGGATGACCTCGAAATCCAAAATGTGCTCATAGGAGGCTTTTTAAAGGCTCATAAATCCCTTGTTTCGCCGAGGCAACAGAAAACGTTAAGTTGGCAAAATTCCAGAAAACCTTCCTTTTACTACATATTCGGTAGTTGAGAATTCGGGATTAGCGATCTTCTGCTGTCCCTTTATTTCACTCATTCCTCATGATTTTTCGAGTACCTACTTACACCTTTTCTTATTATATTAGAAATGCTATACAGGCATCCCCCGAGTTACGTATGCCTCGACTTACGTAAATCCGTACTTACGCAAGTGATAACCGTACTTCAAGTGATTACGTTAATTTTCGAATGCGAGCGCGTTGAAGTAATTATTCGCTCGTATACTCAATGGCAGAAAAAATTTCGAATAGTTATCGAGTTTTTTAAGTGCTAAACAAAACAAAGTAACCCATTTTTATCATTCCTCGAAGGAATTTTCATTAATTTCTGTAGAAAATCGCTTTTAAACCCCAAGTCAATAAATAACATGAAAATTAGCAGTTCTAGTGATGGAAGTGGTTGCGCCCACTTCTGTACGATACAGCTTGTCACGCAGCGTACACACCCGAACTCCGACTTTCAAATATTTAAAAATTGTATACTTAAGCTTGGACATTTCCATCTGTGGAAATAAAAGAAAACAAAGTTCGAGCCGAAATCTTTTTGCGGAAAGGAATTGGTTAGTACCCGCGCCAAGGCATTGAAATTTTAGGCAAAGAACGCTACGAAAAAGTGAAGAAAAAGTTGACAGACGATATTAATTGCGTACTTGTTTACATATTTCTGGCGATTGGGTAGCCGTAGTGTATTTTGCAAAGATTTCTTTAAGCTGCATTTTCTCGTTCTCTCATATTGTGTGCCAATATAAATGAATACTGCATCATTGAAAGCTTTTCCCCACTAACTTTGTTGCAAGTTAATGACGGAGTTAGCTGAATAAAAGCTCACTTTTAATTAGCTTCATGCATTGGAAATACTCTTCTATGTTTCAAGCGAAGTAAATATTCAAATGATGATACTTTCACGTCATTTTATTGAGATGTGAGAATATGAAAGTATGTTTGCGTGCGTGAAAGATTACTGTGGCAATGAAACCGCCAGATTCATCAATCTACGTAATATATAAAAGGCAGAGGATATAATGATTGTAAGTAAGTACAAAATATGGGCCCTTAGTTCGCAGTATAACATAATGAATCAATTTAAGTATTAAGTTTAGTAATGTAGCATTGAGATACCGTACTTTCCCGAATCCACGCGATCGGTCAACTCGGGGAATAATATTACGCATTTTGATTGGCAATGCTCGAGAGGAACTCTCAGACTATATTAATGTTATTGATTTTTTCTCTAATAACGTAAGAATACACGGAAGAGTTAATGAATATCGCAGTGAATTGAATGAAACTCCACCGAGAATGTACCGCAAACTTCTCCGCTGAGAATTTCACCGCACCGATCGAAATCTCTAGAGCACTAATGCAAATGTTCGACTTACGTAAATTTCGACTTACGCAGAGTCTGCCGGAACGCATCCCTTACGTAACTCGGGGGATGCCTGTAGTCACCAACATGTCACTTTTACAGAAAAAATTCTAAATTTCATCGAGACCACTGAAATATGCATAAAAATGGAATCACTAATGTCCATAATAATAATCTGCGTGGGAATGCTTTTAAGTTGATGTTTATTAGAATTTTCTTAAAATATTTCATTAAAACAATTGTCATCCTCTCATTACTTACTTTTACTACCCATTTTTTTAGCTGATTCCTGAAAAGTATTATCCAACCTTCATAGGGCAGAGAACATTTCATTAAAGAATTTTTTGCTGCATTCAGCACCTTTTAGTTACTTAAAATAATATTTTTTATTCATAAAAAGCCATTCCAATCATTACAGACCCTAAAACCTGAAAAAAATGGCAGGTCCTCATTTAGTGTTTTTCCGCATTTAGTGTTTTAAATTTTGTCCCCCCTGAAAAACCTTAAATCAGGATTCTACTGTAATTACATAGAGTGAGTTACATTTTCACCCTAGTTATTCAACCTTTTGAGAATTCATCCCATCGTCAAAAACTTGGGTTTGGGCCTGCTTGGTTTTCAACTACAATCGTTAAGCACTGAACATGGCCAAGCCACAATATTTTTGTTAGCTTCATACCTACACTTAAACTCTCTCATTTTCTTAATAGCTTCACTCTGAATTGCAAAGGTTCTGGCCTCAAGATTATTTCGCTCAACATTTTGCAATCTTACAACACAAAAAGAAGCGCAGCTGATGAAATAGGGCAAATCCACTTACCACTTGAGCAAATCCTGGGAAAGGAGGGTAAGGGGCAGGAGGGTATTGGGTGGGAGGTGGAGGAGGTCCATAGTTGATGAGTGATGGGTTTGGTGCTATGTACTGAGGGGGAGGGGGTGCAGGTGGCACCACTGGGCCGGGCGGCGGGCGGGGAACAGGCGGCGCCGCAAATATCCTCGGTGGCTGAGCCCCGGGCCTAGGCGAGAGGAAGCCCCCCGTGGCGTCGTGGGCAAAGTTGGGTGGGGGCGGTGCAGGGGGAGGGAAGGGTGGAGCGACGTAGTTGGAAGGGGTGAGCAGCTGAGAGTGTGGAGGCGTGGGCAATGCCGTTGGGGGAGGGGGAGGCTGAGGGGGCGGAGGGAGGACGGCATGCGGCATCTCCTGGTACACTGCCTGCTGGGCATAGCCTGAAAAATCAAACGAGAGAGCACACAAACGTTAATCCACCGTAACCAGGGTAACCACTGAAAAATATTAGAAAGAGACAAGAAGGAAGGCACAATGAGAAATGCAGACTTTGAAGTCTTGTTTCCACCAATCTTATACCCAGATGCATCAAGACCATCAGCTTACCAATTGCAGTATAAAAATATTCTCAAATGCAAGCACACATGGTGAATTGTGCGAAAATTCCGCGGAGAAAAAAAATCATTCGCCTTGACTGGAACTCAAACCCTGGATTCCCTGATTTCTGGTATAAATATGTATGCTTAAGATGGTTAAGCTACCAAGACATCCATTCCCCTTGGAGGAAATATGCGTAGTATACCAGACCAGATGGTCAGGACTGCTGACCATATTATGCAACCAGCAGTCCAAATCGCGCACACTGCACCAAAGTCCAAACTTTGAACACTATAGGTGTTCTCTCTTGGTGTGAAAGTTGTGGAAAATAGTGTGAAATTAGTGATACCACAAATTTTGAGAAAATTCCATAGAGAAATTTGGTATGCCTGGTATTGTCCCCCAATTTCCTCAGTGGGGAATGATGCCTCGGTAGCTTATTTGGCCATTAGAGGGATCTAGGTTCAAATCCTGGTCAAGGCGAATGATTTTTTCTCACAATTCTTTAACATGCGTGACTCCTTTAAAGTTATGACCATGGCTAGTCCTGGCAATTACACACGGTGAATTAAGAGTCTATTTGGTTGAGAGTGTTGCTCACACCTGAACACCATTCTGTTCTCTCTACTTAAAAAAATATATGAAGCCAAGTTAACTACTCAAATGAAATTAATAGATCGCAAAAATGTTACATTTACTTCCTGTAACTTGTGCCCTCCCCTCCATGATACCTTCTGTAATAAGCTAAATCATCAAATTTTAAATTTTAAGAATGCATATTTTTCTGTTAATTAATGAAAATTTTTAAACATTAAGTTTACCCCCAAAAGAAAAAATTACATTAACAGAAACACTTTTTTATTTATTTTCAATTTTTCTATGATCCGAAAATACATGATTTATAAATAACATTAATTATGTACGGACATAATTTAATATGTAAATTGCCACTTGATATCAACTTAAATTATAGCACTCCAAAAATAATATCAACAAGACACTCATGAAAATTGTAATTACTTTAAAAATATGTACTTCACAGGCATCAATTTTGGAGTTCCTCTAATTTCAGTCCATAAATAAAGGAAGTGATGAAGTGTACAGCAGAATGAACGAGAAAAACTATAATTTCAAAAAGATATGCACATATTGAAAATCATGTGGAGATAGCCACAGTACTTGATGATGATTAATAAAAATTGCTCATCATCGCTATGAAAAGGTTTTTAACGTGAATAAAGCAAGATTGAAAAATATACGTAACTCGCACCATGGAGCACACGCAACACTTGGATGAAACCCAGCAAAGAAACAACCCGCTCGTCATATCCATGCAACAAAACCCCCTACAGCAAAGTCATAGGTTTTATGGTCCCAACAAATTTGTTGCATGGAGGCTTTACACTACACTGTTAAGTGCTTGATCTCTCAATGTAAGAGGCCATAATGTGCTGCCTTCAGGCAAGTCGGATTTAAATAATTAAATCCTTGCAACATAATTTATCATGCTTCAAGAATAGAAACTTAAGCTTTCCACTACCCAACATAATTGTTTTTTTCCTGTTATGGACAATAAAGTGTGAAAGTGTGGACTTCCCAATTTAGTTTCAAAACTCCAGAATGCTTACAGATATTCTCACCATTGTAGCCATTAGTATGCACCGTTCTAAGCAACTTACCAGTATTATCATAATAAGTAGGCCTAGGATAGGAAGCAGGACTTATCGTTGTTTGAGGTGGTGGCGTGGGGACTACGGGAGAAGGATTCGTTTCTGGAACAGATCTTTGTCGCTGAGAGGAATACCGCCGAGGACGGTTTGCTGCTCCTCCGTCCTGCTGCTGCATTCTTGGGGGAAGTGTAGACTGTTGCTGCCTCCTCTCACCAGAGGGACGGAATGAAGCAGGTGGCGGGTTTTTAGAGATGCCTAATTGAAAAAAAAGACACAAATGTTACAGTTGAGGAGGGTCCCAAGTCTTACATCATAGGGGGCCATCCAGTGAAGGCAAATCAGCTTTATAAGGAATCACTAGATTTAAGAAGTCTAATTCTAATTAATATGGAGAGACAAAATATACTAGAACAAAATTCACTAATTCTTGATTTACTTTGTGGTATTCCATTATAAGTTTTCCTGGATATCAGACAATTACTTATACCACTTATTTTGGTATTTTTTAAAAAACAAGCGGTACAAGTAATTGTCTGATATTCAGGAAAACTTAAAATATACTAGAGCAAAACAGATTTTAGAGAAGGCTAGCATACCATTTAAAGCCAGGAACTTAACACATATCTATTAAACCTGAAAAGTGGTGAATAAAATTGAGAGAAAGCAATGTAAAAACCAGAGTCCTAGCAGATCAAAAGCCACAAATTTCTTACTCCAGCGGTGAAAGACAAATTTAGGTATTTCTCAATTTAAAATAGTAAAAAATAATATCAGATTTATGAAATGATTTATATGTAAAGGCCATTACACAGGTAAGTGAATAGCCTGTGGATATGGTGATGTTGGGTTGACAATTGTAAATTGCCTTGGCACTGCTTATTTAAAGTGTCACATGTGGGGACCATGTAAAGTGGTAAAAATTAAGCCAACCAACCAGTAAGTATGGAGATGTGTGGCTACGGCAAATTCTTATGGCACTGAGAATTCAAAGCATAATATGTAGGGGCTCTGAAAAGTGGGAAAAAAGTCACAGAAAATCTGTAAAAACAGTAATAGTAATAGTTTTTTAAATATTCTAAAGTAGCTCGACTTTCATGGTCAGGAGTTAACATGTTCCCTGCAACAGATTTTTAGACCAATTCACTCAGTGCACCCAAGTGTTTCACTTTTTCCTTTAGCTCTCTTGGATCCTTTCCATCTGAGTTTTCGCGTGCATTCAGCTACATGTGCTGTGTTGGTCACTTCATATATAAGAGCGGCACTGAAGTATCTGTGATCAACGGCGTGCCATGAGAGGCCAAAGAAAGGGGCTTATTCTTCGTTCAACATGACCAAAGCAGGGTGAAGATGAAGTACGCATTTCTTCATTATGATCGCAGAGGCAGCGAACCCGTTAAAAGAAAAATACATTTATTTAACAGCTGTAACTACTTCATTGAGATCAAATATGATGACACTTTTCGGTACTGCAGACTACAGAGATAATTTCCCTGATAAACAGATCCTCATATCAAAAGATATACGAGGTGTCACTATTTTATCAAAAGATACCAAGAATCAGAAATATTTGCCTGCTGAGATTTCTTTTACAAGCACCTTCCCGCCCCGCGGGTGATGCCACACTGTATTCCAAATTAAAGGTGCATGCTTGCCTGAATTATTTTTCCTCATACTTCATTCATTATGCAAAAATATTAGCTGTTTTTTTTTACCTCCAGACTTATTGGCAACACTCAAAGTCATTGGCATCCAAACGCCACGGAGTAATTACTGTTACTTCGGGGTCCTTACATACGACAGAAAGCTCGAAATCAGTCAGTGAATTTGATAGTTTATCCATAAATAAATACATCTTTTTCCTTACGCAAGGAGTAATTATGACCGGTCAGTCAAATTTTAGATAAAGAATAAATTTCTCACAGTGCAAGTCATATTTCTGCAGTGTGATGCCCCAATCCCGCCAAAAATATGATCTCGGAACCATGGGGGCAGGTAGAAATTAAGGCTAGGGGGTTTAGGAGCAACTAGTACTAGGGGGTATGGAATATGGGAGGTGCGAGTGCCCTCACCCAGAAATTTTTTAAGATAAATGGTCTAAATTGTGAGTTTTACCGCTTTCTGAGGGATATATTTATTAATCCTTACACTATTCTATAAGTAATATTTATCCAATTAAGTAAAATTGATCAAATTTTAAAAAATTTTCTGAGGTCTGAGGGGGAGGTTTATCCCCCATCCCCCCCCCCCCCCCTCGCTGTGCCACTGCTCGGAACACATGAAGATATCATGATCACACACACCAGAAAGATAGCGACAGATCACATGTAAAATAATTTTATTTCACACCATAAGTGCATAAACATTTTGTCAACACAGTGGAAGAAGGCTGCACATTCAAGCACCGCAACATGCATATCAAAATATAACTTAAATGATGTCACGTTTTTTTCCTCAAAATTTAATGCATTTAGTTCCGAAAATGTGAAACTTTGCAATGATTATCCAAGTAACTGCTAAAAAGCATAACAATTAAAAATGAATAAAAAGTTACTCGCATAATATTTATGAATTTTGGCAAAAGTGAAACAGCAAAATTATCATCATTACAGCTTTAAGCATCAAAATAATAACTTTTAAATGCAATTATAATAAAATTTAAAGAGGTTGCAATCTTCCAACCAAATGATCAGTCCATAAAACATCCGATATAATTTACAAGTTGGAAAAGCCCACATTTCTAGAGATAGGCGAGGATAGTAACACTAATTCTAAATTCACTGCAGTCATTGGTGCAGCCGGAGACCATTAGGACCAGTCACATTAATTCATTTTCTAACGAGGCAATTTGCATGCTCCTTATTATTATCATTACCCCTGATTTAAATGAACTTTATTTATATTGAGTTTCAAAATTGTGCTTCCTGCTTCAGAATTTTTTTTGATAGTACTGTGATACAAGGGTAGGACAGGGCTACAGAAAATAAAAGGGTAGGGTTACAGAAAAATTCGAGAGCTTGAAACTCATGGTTTTCTCTTATCAAATAAGGTGAATATCACTTAATGACAAGACTCATACTAGACATCAGTCTATTTCTAGATGTGATGAAAATGCTGAAAAAGTAGACACCACTGTGATGCAAGACCAATAACTGTCTTTTGAAGAGTAGTAATCTTTGGAATTTATAAATGTGGAATACTATGGAGCTTGGTTCACCGAATTTTGTCTGACGCTTTGAAGTCACTGCAATTTTGTCTGACGAGAAAAGTCAACGCAAAATTTGTGCCTTGTATCCCGACTGACTAGCAAGACATATGTTTTCCAGTCATTAACAGTGAGTAGTCATAGTGCTGTGGTGCACACCCCAAAATCAGCCTTAAATCCGTTGAAAGCCTCATTTTTGTCTTTCCCTAAAATAAATAATCAATTGACATAAAATGACAAGAAATGCACGTGTAAAAATATGCGAGAAGGCTAGGGCGCTCGGAATGCTGTTTTGAGGCTTGAAAAAGGTAGCATAAAAAAGACAACAACGAGACCATTTCCAAGGAATTTCCACAGAATTTTCAACTATGAAAATAACCACCATCAATTTCAGCCAATAAATTTTTAGCAAAAGAATCATTCCTCCAGCAACAGAGGACACAAATTATAGCAGAAGGGGCAGATAATTTACTTCAATTTGGGGGAACATTTCTCCGTGAGGGCCAGTTTTGGAGTCATATTTAGTAGCGCATAGCAGCAATGTTATGAGGAATTTTTGATAAACTCTACCCTTAAAGAGATCCAAACGGATAATGAGAATAGGCTGCCACCCAAATCAGCCAAAAAGACTACTCGTTTCCATTCAACCAACCACAGATTACCATTTTACCGGAGGCACAACGGTACACTTAGAACCAGCAGCCATTCAAACAAAACAAAAGTAAATCTTAGAGTAGGGGCTGAAGATCCTTGGCATGAACTCACTATTATGTTATTCAATAATATGCAGCTCATAGGTTTTAATTCCACAGGAGTGTAACACAGCTACCTGGGCAGCCTTTCTTTGTTCACTCACATAAGGCAACATAACTGCACTCTAATTGTTAGCTAACCATGGCCAAGCAGGTATGTAAGAGCCTTTGAAAGATGCAACTCTAACCACACCTAAGCGAGCAAATCAGGATGCATTATGGACTTAACACTTAATCTGAGCGATTACTGTATTTCTCCGAATATAGTCCCCCTCTGAATATAAACCCCCCCCCCCTTATTATGAGGCTTCAGTTTCGGGAAAAGTTTTTAAGAAAATGCGTTTGAATCTAGTCCCCCCCTTTACTTTTACCACAGGCATTTTTTGAAAAAAAGGGGGGACTATATTCAGACATATAGAGTTGCACATTTCATGGTAGAATGATTCCACTGAATGCAAGCCGTATAATGTAAGCATGGACAAAAAGTATAAGCCAATTATGGGTGTACTGCTTTGTGGAATGAACTTTTAATGCTCAAACATTTATTCCTTCACCTGAGAATACCATCAGGACACAGACTATACTATGCAATTCTCTATGCCATTATTCAAAAGATGCATAAAAAGTGTTTTGTCCAATGGAATGAAGTTAAAACACAGGTGCTAGAGTAGATGAAGGCTACTTTGAATGTGCCTATGAGAGTAACGCATAAAAATAAATCCAAATTAAAAATTATACTAATTCCCCATATCATACTTGGCAAACACGAGAGGTTGATGTTGGCAAAAAAATTCAGCAACTTGGACCACTTCCACTAGGAAAGAGAAGAAAATATGGGGTATTGAGGAATATATATACAGGCGGTCCCCAACTTTCGTACACAATGCGTTCCCGAAAACTTGTACGAAAGTCGAACCATTGACTACCATACTAATTAGGGGTTACGTTCCAAAAGAGCGGAATATACGTACTAAAACCTTTTTTTTTTTCACGGAATTCATTTCAATTGACTTAATTTTAAAAATATGTTAATAAAACTCTTCAAATCATCTAATTTCTTTCGAAAATACGCAGAAAATGCAAATTAAAAAACAAGAACTCCGTTGGCTATCGAGTGAAACTTCCTCTTGGCGTTTAAGTTGACATTCCACTTATTACGTCCACTATAAATAAAAAGACATATCAAGAAGCATAACAAAATGTAGTTGTTGAACCCCCACTCTGGATACCTTTTAATTTTTACACCAAAATTCGACATTTGGCATGTGACATTCGTGATCGCGTATATTTCGCATGTTATTCAAAAAAAACAAGAGACAAACAGAATTCGGGTGATATTTCGTGCAATATCGTTGCTGAAGGTGTACATGAATTAAACAGCACTCAAACGAAAAAACACAATTAGAAAGAAGATCTTACTAGTTGTATTGAAAGCTATTTGATGATGTCTAGTCAACTTCTTTTGAAAAATATCTTCAATGAAGGCTTTCTTCTTCTCTTGATAAAGGAGCCTATAGCAGGCAGTCTCTCTCCCAAATAAATCACCTAGATTAGAGTCAACTACCAACAATTCCCTTCATTACATACGTTCGTATTGTTCGCATATACTGCCATTTGAAACAATTGGATGTTGGGATGCGCAATAAACATCGCGGGAACTTTAACAAAATTACAGACCAACGTCCGAAAGTCCGAATTTAGCATACGAAAGTCAAGTAAAAGGTGTCAATTTTGAACGTACGAAAGTACGAATTGTACGAAAATCGAATGTACGAAAGTCGAGGACCGCCTGTATGTTAGTTGTGACTTACCAGTAGGTCGACTCCCACCTCGCTCCTCCTCCTCCTCTCCCTCCTCCCCTTCCTCCACTATTGTCATTTTGCCAAAGTTAGTCGTCACACTTTCCGAGACGCTTGGCTCACTCACTGGAGCCACATTCTTCTGCTGCCGAGGAGGAGGACCCCTTGACCTCGGCACTGGGGCTTCCTGCGTCCTATTGAGCCCACCAGGACTTTTCACTTCATTTGCCTGCTGCTTGTTGCGGCCCCTGCCCGAACGCTGCTCACCCCAGCCACGACCTCTCTGCGAGCTACCACGGCCAACACTTCTGGAATTTTCATCTGTTCTCCGGGGCTCACGCAGATGCGACTCCACCTTCTTCACTCCAACCTCCTCCTCTATTCGAGGAGAGGGTGCCAGCGCAGCAGGTTGGGTTGCAGGAGGGACCTCCCGCGACACAACTTCTTCTTCTTCCTCCTCCTCCTCCTCAAACGCTGGACCCTTAGTCTTCTCCAAAGGCATCAAGGGTGGGAACTCCTCTTTATCCTCTGCACCCTCTTCAGGGTCTGTATTCCTTCTGCCAGGCTTCCTACCTTCTTTGCGAGTTCCTTCTCCGCCCCGCTCAGACCCTGTTGATCTCGCATAAGCACCTTCATCCTCCCAATTTCTTGTGTACTTGTTAGGCCCTCGGCTGAAACGAGAATAAACACATACTTAGAGGCTAAACAACATAACATATAATTATCAACTGCTAATCTAATAATGATAACTATGTTTCCAAAACACAAAACACAAATGCCAGCATCAACTATTCACAAATGAAAAATTTTCTAAATTTGATCCCCCATAATTCTAAACATCAATTATACCTACATTCTAAGCAGCCACAATCAAGAAAGTGGATATCACATTCTAGATAGTACAAATACCATGAAATTGGGCATGATTAGAATATCTTTGAACATTTTTCTGCACGTGGTGCACCACATACTATCAGCTGCTTGCCACAATCAATTATGCCTTCCTTGGCCTTTATACCCATAACCACTAACACCTGATCCCTAAAAAGCCCAAAAACAAAATGCTCAAATTTAACAAAAAAAATTAAAAATTTAATTTAATCAGGGTTTCCAAAAACAACTCATCTGTAGCAGTGTGATGCATGGCTGCATGATCACGGCAGCATGCTTGAAAATCAGTAGCAAGGAGTCCTGTATGCATGCATGCAGTGCTGACAGTGCATTTACATTTTCTAGAAGTCGTGACATAACAAAATAGTTTTCTTTAGCAACAAATTTTTGTGCAAATTCAACTGTTACAAAGTTCTTCTCAGGGGTGTAAATTTATAGTGTCAATTCCTTTATTGTACAAAACCTTATTTCAATGCACAGAGAAGTTATTAATAAAATAGTGTTCCAAGTGGAGCTACCATTTTCCGAGCGTTAAAAGCCTAAGCTTTCTTCATGCTACACCCGATAAAAAAACTGCTAGTGAGAGGATGAATTCCTGTTGATATGGAGGAAATGCAGAAATAAATTTTCTCTCATCTTTTGTTTATTTGAGTCTAATTGATTCAGTAATTATCGAGATATAGGCGGTATATACAAGCGGAGAATACACGGTCCTCAACTTTCGTACACCTACAGTTCACACGTACGTTCCAGATTGACACCTTTCACTTGACTTTCTTACACTAAATTTGGACTTTCGAACATTTCGAACATTTCTATATTTTTTTGAAATTCCTGTGATGTTCACTGTGCATCCCAACATTCAACTGTTTCATACAGCATTATATGCAGACATTATGAATGCATATGATTGAGGACAGTGTTAACTTTAATCAAGGTGATTTTTTTAGAGAGAGACTGCCTGGTATAGGCTCCTACATCAAGAGAAGAAGAAAGGTGTAGTTCAGCCTTCATGAGAGAGATTTTGACAAAAAAGTCGACTGGACAAAATCAAATAGCTTTCAATAAACTTAATAAATAAAAATGCTTCTTTCTGATTTTGTTTTTCTGTTTGAGTTCTGTTTAATTCATGCACGACATTTAAACCTTCAGCAACGATACTGCACAAAATATCATCAGAATTCCGAATGTCTTTTGTCTTTTTTGAACAACATGTGAAAGATACGCGATCGCAAAATACGTTGTGACGAGATGTCACCCACCAAGGAATTTTAATGTAAAAATTTAAAGGTATCAAGAGTGAGGGTTCAAAAATTGCATTTTATTATGATGTCTATTTATTTATAGTGAACATTATACGTGGAATGTCAACTTAAACACCGAAAGGAAGTTTCACTCAGTACCCAAGAGAATTCTTGTTCTTTTAAACTTTCAGTTACATTTTCTGCATATTTTCAAGAGAAATTACATAATTTGAGGAAGTTGGTTAATTTATTATCAAACATTTGTTAATAAAAATAAAATCTGTGTTGAAAAAATGTTTTAGTATGTATATTTCACCCTTTCGGAACGTAACCTCTAAATAGTATAAAACTTAATGGTTCAACTTTAGTACATTCCACTTTCATACACGTTTTTCAGGAATGCATTGTGTGGGAAAGTCTGGGACCACCCATACAACACTTCAAACTAATGCATCTTGACTTTTTGCCATGACAGTAGGCATATTGCTCCACTTTCCGGGAGGAAAGGATACGCCACGAAAAATTCCAAACAGAGCACTTTGGCATCCTTTTTTTTCCACATTTTAGTACTTGGTACAACTCCCCTTGGCAGATAGCACAGGAAGTATCATCAGTAACATATTACGCCAAACATCATCATCATTCAAAGAGCTAAAGAATCTCTAGACAAAAATTTTTTAGTGGTTAATATTGGTATCCTTGCACACTTCCTTCAATATTTTATGATGATAAATATTAACCCTTTTACAGCCAGTGGGCCTTTATATCGACCCAGTCTGGTTACCAGCTGATATATGTATTGGCCCAACTTTTTTGACTTATTTCATTTCATGATTCAGCCATTTCACCTGCTACCATTCATAAATACCATCCATAAACCTTTCATGGTTCTAATCTCTATCTATACAATTGGGTAAAAATGAAGATGCATTTAATGAAATTAGGTACTCATAAAAATTTAAAATATTGCAAATTCCAGAGAATACCTTTGGCACTCTCTGCACATTCCACCCAAAATGAGCTGGCAGTAAAGGAGTTAATCCAATCTTACGCTAAAAAAAGAATTTATGAAAACAAGTTGAAGGAGGTAGAACACAATAGAGCCAACTAACCCATAACGCCTCCTTCGCCTGGCACGTGGAGGTCCTTCTTCATTCCTGATATCATATCCATAGATAGCCACAAGCTCTTCCTTTGATTTAGGTGCTTGATCTGCATCGTTGTACTTGTCATGGGACCAGCGATCATCATTTTCTTTCCAGACCTTCTTCTTTTCATCCTTCTTCACTGCAGTCGTACTGCAATATGAACACAACATGCAAGACATCAATGGGTGTTGACTAGAACAAGGTCTTATGGATTTGAAATGGTTCAGTATAAATTTTGGTGCGAGAAACTCAAGCCAAAAAGGGTTTAATTCCAGGAACAAAAGTGAAAGGATTAAAATTTGAGGTTTGATGCCTCTAATTCTCTCAAGAACCATCCCCAGTGGATTTCGTTGGACATAAATAGTTACATTCTTCAGTATTCATATCTGGTTCTGAATTAAATTGCAGTGAATTTTAAAAGCTTGCAGAAAGTCATTTTTATCCATTCCCCATGTAAACACACTATATTTTCTGTACACTCAACTCATCAATTTATTTATTATATATCTAATCCTCTATTCACAATGGTTCCCTACTGGCTCATATGTTCTAATCTGCCTTTCAAAGTACTAAGAGCTCTCACATCAGCCTTCGCCCAGCCTTTTGATGTATATGCTTTAAGGCTGGAAATGCCTTGTAAAGTGTCATGGTATGAGTTATACTTATTTATATAAACCCCATTAATTTCATACTTGCAAATTTGGTCTGTTTCTGGCCTCAGTCAGTTTTCATTTACCCTTCACCTTGGAAGGTTTTCTGCTTGTCCCTTTGTTAATTTCCCAAAGAAGTCCAGTGTCCCCTAGTCCCCAACTCAAACCGAGAGAGATTGTGAGTGACTGACGTAGTTGATATGGTGGCCACTAAAATACATAAATATTAATTTCCAAAACTGTTACAGTTTCTTTAAAAAATTTCCCTATATTTTTCAAATAAATATGTAATGGAACA
Source organism: Ischnura elegans (assembly GCF_921293095.1). Lineage (NCBI taxonomy): Eukaryota > Metazoa > Arthropoda > Insecta > Odonata > Coenagrionidae > Ischnura > Ischnura elegans. The sequence continues at coordinate 129,372,978 of NC_060248.1, read as the reverse complement.
TGGTCTTACGATTGTAAATTCTATTAAGGACTAATCCTAAAATAAAATCAAGTAAATTCACAACACCAAATCAAATTTATGAAATATTGATGAATTTATTTGCTCTAAGATAGCATTCTACGCTTCGGAGTATGTTTCCCATCCAATAATAAATTGCCCTTGCTTAAGATATGCAAAGTTAAAGAGTAAGGCTATGAAAAAGGAGTCAGGAACTTCAATTTTGAAGAAATAATACCACCAAAAATCCAAATTTGGTCAAGTCTGTTGAAGGGTTGAAGAGATTGGTCAATTAGCTGGGATGGGGGATAGAGCCAATGGTGGAGAAGTGATATTAGACAAAAGATAAGGAGAGTTTAGTAAGGTAGATAGATAGTAGATAATCGAGCCATTATTAGATGTGGTTAAGTGGTACTTATCTACTGTCCATGTTACAAGTAAAAAAAAGCATTATGTGACTTGCCTTTGGTCACAATTCATGGCACTGTCCTTATTTATTCGAAGGTGGATGCAGTTATTAAAATCTAACAAATTATAATATTATCATGTTATACAGGACATATATGACACTAGGTGTTTTGCATATCATGCAAGCCTTCACAATAAAGTATCAGATGCATAAAAATGCCCTTTTTAGATTTTGTAGTACCTTCATTCTTCACAATTTTCAATGCATTGAAGGCTGAAGGTTGTGCAACAATTGGTCAAGAGTTCCGATGAGCTAGATGCCATTTGCAGCACAAGAAAAGGTGACATGCCGAGCGATCAAAAGAGCAGAGCAAAACCTGTCACTGGGATGATCCCAGGAAGACTCCTCCTGCCTGAATATCACACGACCTATTTTTTGCCCCGAAGGTGATTGGTACGGAATTTACTTAGATCAAATCAAAAGTGAGAGAGAAAAAAATTTCACTTAACCCAGGCGTAAGTAATGGCATAGTTGTCTACAACATCTAAAACATGAATTGTTTGTGATGAGAAGCAGCAAATATTTTAGCCATGCATCAAGCTTTCCAGCCATCTCCTTCCTGACCTCAAAGAATTGGGCATTTAAATTACTTTTTGCTTTTCTCCAATTTTATTGCAGCGTGTGTGAGGGGATGAAGAATGCACACATATACAATGTGCAAAAAAAGAATGGCAAGACATAATCCTCTTATACAAGAAGAAATAGATAAGCTGAAATGGTAGATATTCCTCATGGGAGGCAGCCAAGTCAAAACAATGGCCATAAATCAACAAATAATTTCAACTAATCTTTTTCCTAAAATTGCTGAAGCCAGTTATTAACATCTATTCAAAGGAGGGTGGGCTAATATATGTATATAAGGTTGATTAAAATTGCATACAAGCTTACCTAACTTCGTCGGAAGCTGTGCGATCATCATGCTCGTAGAAGGTGCCCTTCTTTGGAATATATTGAGGATTTCTTCTATCTTCATCATCATCCAGCTTCTTTTCTTTAGCAGGAGCACTTTCCTAAAACCGTCACAAGAGTGATAGAGATATTTGTAAAAAATAAACCTCACCGACCATTGGTAAACACAAGACAAGGTAATGATAACAATACGTGATGAAAACATGATCGTATAAACAACAGCACCAAAAAACATTACCTGCCCATCCCCTTCTTCTCTTTCTCCCTCGTACAGCTGCTCATCGACAGCAACTTCATCGGAAAGAGCTTCCTGCCCCCCTTCCTCGTCCACTGCATGAGTGCCTTCTTCTTGGGACTCTTCGTCTTCCTCGGCACTCTCATACTCAGATTCCCTAATGCCATCAGCAGCTTCTTGTTCACTGTCCTAATGGGGAAATAAAAGTAAGCAATTTATCCACACGAAAACTAATTATTACCAGCAAATGAAGCGGGACTTATCGTTCCACTGCACAAACGAAGTTCAAATTCAAGCTAATCATAAGATTATTATTTGATGATCCCATAATATTTGTACAAAAACTTAGCTGAATAAATGGTAAGCATCATGAAAGCAAAATAATATAGGACTACCAAGTAATAATAGGCGCTTCTCGTATGTTGCAGAAATGTAGTTGTCAAGAACTATGAAAATTAGCTCATTCACTAATATCGAGTCACGGAGAGGCACTATCCAATATAAGAGTACAATTAACGATTTGAATAATATCACACTGTTCTCAAAAACGTAAACTATGTTGAAAATATGGGTATATTTTTCCCGGATTGAAGTGACACAAGCACAATTTCGGAAATCAAAATTTGTGTTTGGAAGTAGCAAAAGAAGGATTACGAGAAAAACTCGATGAAAAAATAAACATTTGTTACTTACGCCTTCAGATTCTTTTACAACTCCGCTTTCATCACCAGACCCTTCGGATAATTCCTCAGAATCTCCAGACACGCGAGGTTTCCTTCTCCTCCTTTCCGACATTTTGGATGATTGCACAGGAAATTTTCCAGTCACTTGACGGTTTACGCATGGAAATTTTAGAATATATGCTTGATTGAAGTTAATATTTCTGTGACATAATTTATTAATAAATTTATTTTAGCATATTATACCATCACAGTAAATAAATACGAAAAACAAAAAATTAGGGTAGTTGTTGATTTTCAGCGGTCTGTATCAAATGTGTAAACATTGCTGGGGACATAATCTTGCACCCGAGCGAAATCTGATTACTACCAAAATGACTAATGTCTTGAAGAATCCACCTACTGCTCCAATATTTACCTGATCTTCCAACCTCTCTGCCGTACCCCTCGTGAGCTTAAGTTTAAGAAAAACTAATTTAGAAGGAGTTACACGCGGAAAGGTTTTGGATGGCTGGGTATAGCATCAACCCAATCGATCTTGATCGTCTTGAAACCCAACTTCACCATGCGATTGAAGAAGATGAAAAGTATAAGCGAGAAGATGCCGCAAAATTTAGAGCGATTGAACAAAGCAAGACGTATGAGGAATTCAGGTAACGGGATCGGCGTCGATAGTTGTAAATTAAGGAAGGGTATAAGAATTATTTTAATTATAAAAGTATACTAGTGGATTTTCATAATCTGTAAAAGTGGGTTATTCCTGACTCACGTAAATATTTTTGGCCAATTCAGTTATTCTTACAAAAGAACAGCATTTCTCTCGTTAATGTTGATGGCGGTTTCTAATTGCAGGAATATCGTAAAGGCTTCTCATTTGAAACCTCTTGATAAGCATGAATCTCTGTCCACCAAAAACATGAGGCCTATGGTTTGGAATACTTATGCCACTTGTACGAAAAATTCTCCCAAGAATGAGCAAGTCACGTCATCATTCACTCATTCTTCCCAAAGAGTATTTCCATGATTTCTACGTTATACAATACTGTCTCCCATTATTTTCTCGAGAATGCAAAATTTATTTCTTCATTTTTAGGTGAAAATAGATGAATTGATGCAAAAGCAACTAAGCTATTACAATTTTCAGCAGTTATGGCTTTTGCTTTGTGAGGATCAAGAAAGGCGTGTGATAATGCTGAAGAAAGCTATTTCCCAAGGAAATATTTTTCAGAACCATGATATTCCAGTAGATTTAATGGTTGAAGTTATGGAAACACTGAATGATTCTCTCAGTGATAGTTTTCAAATTCCAGAAGAAACATTTGAGTTGGCAATTGAAACGATGAGATCAATCTTTTCTACTCCAAGGTAATCATAGTTCATCATCTAGTTATTCATTTGGCTTATTAGTTGTCTGGTTATATTGCTATTGGGATAAGCTTTATCCCCTCTTTGGCTGCATAAGTTTTTAATTTTGGTCCATTCCCTTTCAACATTCAGGTGTCCTTGTCCACAAAATATTTAAAACCCTACCTTTATGATCCATCATAGTGACTGATTAGAAAACCATATTTTACTTCTCAGGAAGATACACATAATTAATCATTCCTTCTGCCAAGTAAAGGTTCCATCTCTTCATCTGTTGGTGGTATACAAAATTTTTGTATCAACTTCAAATCACATAATGTTAACACAATAGATGTTAATGCAGTTGCAATACATTGTAAAACATATAGATCTTTAGAAATACCACATACCTGCTGCAATTGCAATGTGGTATTTGTATTGTCTGCATTTGAATCTATTCCTCAAGGGTTTATCCTCTGCAGACTCTGGCCGTTTTCCAATTCGCAATTATTCACCCTTCGTGCACTTTTCGATCGTCAACTTACGGATGTGACGACAGCAAGGGTGGATCCAATCGGTTGAGGGCACAAGGGAACGAAGGGTAAGTGAACTAGGGAACGGGGATGCTCCCTCGCTCCCTTCCCCTCGTAGGAAATGGACGTCAAAATGGCGGCAATGGAAAACTCAGAAATCTTGAACTGGAGTTTTAAGTAATTTTGTGTTTATTATGTGAGCTCTTCTACGTTATATTATATCGGCATTGTGAATTCTTGCTCTTCGCATGCAAAAATATAAGTATAAAGGTGAAATTGATTCTTAAATCAACCACCAGATATTCTAACACTACCCCGTGCGTCACATTTCGTTACTGCCAATAGTTCGCATTATTTCCGTTCACACTTTATGGCGCCAGTAGAGCATTAGTAAGGGAACAGGGTGCAAGGGAGAAAGGGATCAAGGGAATGAGTGCATACTACGTGGATTGGAAAACGGCCTCTCTTTTCCTGCATACTTAGTGGGGGAAATTTCATTACATCAATCTAGGTACAGTGAGCTCACAGCTTGTGAGGGAAAAATGTCTAGGTTACAGAAAAATAGTTTCACCTACGGTGTTGTTCATGTACTGCCTTAACCACAACATCTGTGGCAGACAGCTTGGAATAAGGCTCAATATTTGTTGCTTGGGCAACAAATATAAATGAAATAATTTCCAATGGGGGTAGCACACTCACATCTCATGGAAAAAACCATGGAAGATAAAATTTTGTACTTTCAGTTACAGTAAAGTAAATTGTGTGATGGCTGATAATATCCTTGTGAGGGAAAAGAATTAGGTATGAAAAAATCGATAGAGAAAAAAATCAATTGCCTTGACCAGCATTCGAATCCGAATCCCCCGATTTCTGGTCAATTGCTTTAGCCAGTTAAGTAACCGAGGTTTCATTCTCCTCTGTGGAAATTTTTGGACTCTACCTATTACTTAGGTATACGTATAATTAGGTATGTTGGCTTTGCACCAGTCCACCGTAGAAATGTATTTATTGAGTCAATATGTACCACTGTAGCAGTAACATTAAGATTAAACTGCAGGATAACTATCACCAAATATACAGTCACACAGAAAGAATGAAGAAAATGGAAGTGGGATAGGCATAGAGAGAGATGCTATCGGAAGAATTATGTGTAAGCAAGGGGTGGGAGAATTTGAGGTTAGGAAAGCATTAAGAATTTTGAGCTGCGCTTGTATCTGCAGTGAGGGAGTGAGGTAAAGAATTGATCACTGACCAGAATGACTTGGAAGTGTTTCCTTGGGAAGTCAATGTTTGGGTAATGGATGAGGAAAATATGGTCATTAGTGTTCCCTTTTTGTGGTCCACCTTCCCTCTGTATGCGTCATTTATGGGATGAAGTCTATCTGTCTTTCTGCAAAAATGCTTCTGTCTACTTATCAGGAATTCCCCTCCTCCTTTTCTAAAAATGTTTTTATGGATGGTAAATCGCGGTGGCACTAAATTTTCTACCCCCATTATGCCTCTGTACATATTGATTAGATCATGCTTTAATTCTGTCACTTGGCAGATTTTGAGGTGATTTGTTACTTATGTAGAGCATCATGGTGTACTCTTTCATACTCAGAATTCCTGCTATCTTGGTAACCTTACAGATTCACTCTACATGTGATGTTTTTGAATGAGCGGGAAAGAAATGTCATCAGTCAACTCAAAGAAAAAGTGAAAGCTTACCTGAAAGAGAAGGAAAAACAGAATGAATCGGGAGGGAGTGAAGATACATGTGTGAAATTTTTGGATAACTTTTAGTTTAATGTAGGTATCTGTAGCTATTAATACATTTAACAACTTTGTCTTATGATATCAGTAAAATAAACCCTATGAAAGATATAACAAAATTCCTCAGATAACAAGTTCATTCAAATTCTCTTCCCCATTTTTACCCATAATCTGAGTGTCTCTGCTTTCAGAATTCATCCTGAATGTACTTTTGTAATGTCTAATCCTGCAAACCTGCTATTCTGCTGGCTTTTTCAGGTTATCTGAACTGCTACAATGCAGACTAACGTTCTCATGCTTAAATTCATTACAATGACAGTTAAGCAGTAATACAACACAGGTCTTTGACTAAGAGCCCCAAGGCTATGTCAGCCCCAGGGGGTCTCCCTATTAATGTAAAGGTGTGCTAGTAATGGATCCTATGGCATAGTTTGCTTGAGGGCCACATATGGGTTGATACAACTCCACTTTTGTACGTAATCTGATTTTTAGCTTTTAAATTTTTTTATCCGAGGCTTCAAAATCAGCTGGTTGAGATATAGTGGAATTGTCTGTTGGATTGCGGGAGAAAAATTTTTAATGAATCCTAATAACCAGAGGTGTTTCAAAGTGAACTTGTGGAAGCCCAAATGTTTATTTTCGCTATAATGTCTATTCAAATCATATTTTCATGAAGACAGCATGAATAGTATTTCCATTAGTGGTTCCCTGTCCGAATAAGTCTGCATACCTGAAATTACATCATGCACTGACCTCCCCAATCCACCACTTTCCTGTCCATCTACCTCTGCATTCAAAGCCTAGGCCATAGCCAAATTCAAAAGTAATTAAGAGAAACGTTTTTTTTCCAACACAATTAGAGCTGTTGAAACCTCATATTTTCCCCACTGCATTTTAATTTTTCCTTAGGCTTAAATCTAAGGTTCTCATAATCTGCTTCTGCTCTGCAGACCACCATTGGGAAACCATTGATTTTCAGTATCTATGCTCTAGTAAGAATGAAGTATTAACATTTGGTTCCCAAATGTTACTGGGCTGAAAATTTATGAGGTGCTTTTGAAATGTTTCTGAAGTGTGTAGATGTCCTTATTTCAAGGGAGTAACTGTGGTGTAGACAGAGGCGTTCCTTTATGGAGTTACCCACAACAACTGCTCTTCAAGTGAGAAAATTCTTCGTACGAAAAACCATTTGCCTAAAATGGGATTCAAATCATTGTGGAATTTTTTAGTGTACCCCCACCCCAAATTTCTGGTACTCCCCCCAGAAATTCCAAAAAGGATTTTTTGTGCTGAGGTTTTTCGTGCAAGGCCCTTCGACTCAAAGGCTCGGAGACTCTAGGGTTCTCGAAGTGTGACATTTAGATTCTAAATTATGCAACCTCTGCATCTTTAATTCACTATATTTCAAGTTCGATTAATCGTTTTTCCTCTACAATTCGTATCTGTCTGAAAGTCAGTGTTAATCTTAACACTTTCAATGCTGACCATGTAAAACTCAAAATCGACCCCCGGTGCGGCTGTCGTTTTTTAATGTAAAACGCATGCATGGGTGCCAAAAGAGCTGGGAAAAATAATGAAAAAATTTTCTTGGCCCTAATTTGTTAGCTATGAATTTTTTTATTCATGACGTGATATCACGTCACCCGCACAGCGGGATATAAACGTAATGCGGGTTGCATACTGTCGGATTTTTCCCCGCGCCATCGTTTTCTTTCAATTTTTTTTCTGCGCTATGTATCCAAAAAAATACGAGGAAAATGAATTTGTTATGCTCTACTGGTATCACCATTGGTATTTTGCCACTGCCATAGGGAAATTTTTGGCTTAGATGGATGTAATGCAAGTTATAAGTACAAGGAATCGCCGTGAACAGCTGTTTGATTGTGATGGTAATTCTGCACAAGATATTTCGGCATATTCCTTGTACTAGTAATCCTAAGTATGGGGGTAGGGTTCGATAATATTGAATAATTTCTACATTTTCTTCTGAAGCCACTATTCTCGTCACAAATTCCTTCACTCGTTTCATGTTTTCAGCTCCAATTCCTTTCTTCCCATACGACCACCCGTAAGCATCAGATATTTAACAAAAATGGTTTTCACATACCATTATGAGTTCCCTTCACTGCAGGTGCTTGAGATGGATGGCACTCTGCTTTCGAGATTATTTTCCGATGGTGTAGTAGGGTGTTTCTTGACGTGCACCACTCCTGCCGGCTGTTCTAAGGTTGGAGGGGGTACGGAGATGAAGCGAGGGGTGATAGTAAGATTTAGTCGGTCCACTTGTGAGAACTAGGAATAACCTTTTTGGAAGTGCTATCGGCACATCAAAAAGATGGGGAAGGTATGGGGAAATATTTTGCTGATACGTGTCCTTTTAGGGTTATTGGGGTATAGGCTCCGTTGCCGAAATAAAAATGGATGTGGAAACAGAAATAATCAACCTATAACTTCCTCATTACTATCTTCTGAACTCAAGCCAATAACATATTTTTGCAATATGATGTTACCGAGTTAGAAATTAATGCATAAAAACTGGAACTAATAGTATTTGCAAGCAAACATCTTACAAGTAATCTTCATTTAGGCCACGTATCGCGGTTCTTACTACGAATATTCTGCGAAAATCTGAAAATGATGTAAATTTTTACCGCAATAATATTTTTTCATTTGGTGCATAATAATATCAATTCGAGTAAACCATTCAATAATGCGTATTGCTAGGAATAAATTTGCAGCATCTATGACCCTTATTACTTACCCGATTACCGAAAGCGACGATACGTTTTCTTTCTAATTACACGAGGGAAAGAGTAATTCCATCGCGCTAGGAAATCTCTAGTTACTTCTTATTTATGTAAGAGCCCTAGACTATTGAAAAAAGGAGCACATAACATGAAAAAAAAATATTTTATTTACCCATAACAAATTCAATACAATCGAAATGATTACCATTTTTAAATTATATATTATATACCACTACGTACAGTCATGCATGTTTTACCTGTGTAGGAAATACCTCTCTCACAAATTTTATAACAATATAACAACCTACAATACTATTGCAATATAACAAAGCAACTAAACAAGGCAACCTATAATACTATTGCAATATATGATACATAAATATATAATACTATTTATGCCTTCTTATGAAAGAAAGAAAAAAGCTCGGGGCAGAGTAGAGGAGACCTAGCAGCCAATGTAGATATCTGCGGTCTCTTTCCTATGCCCAAGAGTGCTTGCACCGCAATAGTGCAATACTTGCACCATCGATTTTTCTTTCTGCCACCTTCCCTTTGGATGAGTTCAGGGAAGAGAGATTGATATATTGATGGTAAAAGTGGCTTGGGATAAGGAATGTGGGATGGAAGAATAAAGGATCTAATGACAGAAATACGGAATTTATAAGGGTAATCTTTCCGGCGGGTTCACGATAAATGAAAAAGCGTGCATAGCTTTCGGGAAGGAATTATTAGGGAATCAATGGAGGAGTGAAATGAATCTAAAAGGGACGGATTTTTTTAGATGAAATACTCAGGCTCTGAATCGTTTGGGCCGGTATTTGCTGAAAAATGTAGGGCTTGAAGAATGCTAAAGAATCCATCACGACTCATGTATATCCGAATGCAAAGTAGGTCAAACAAGATAGCAATGCTCCATAAGTCGGATATATTGGTTATAGGAATACTTACCTTGTGAAATATTAGGTCTATGAAGGTAAAACTCTTCATAGGTCAATTGTTTCCAATTCCTAACCTATTCTTTCGAAGATTATGAGAAAGTATGTCTGTATACGAAAGACGGTGTCTGGGAAAAGGAGACGCAAAAAACACTTGGGTCCTTGGAAGGGGGTGGAATGGTGAGAGCTGGGTTTTCTATGAAAGTGATATTTTGAGGGGTGATATTGTAAGGTGGTAATTGTTATGGTAATTGTTATAATTGTGGTGGATATATTGAGGGGTGGTATTGTAAGGGGTGTAAAGTGATATTCACTGAACTAAGGGTCCACCGCAAAGGACGGTATTGTTAGAGGGTTCAGGAAAGAATAGGACAAAGGGGATGGGCCAGTGATTGACATAAAGGGATCTGGCGTAGAAGGAGGCAACGCAGTACCTGATTGTGAGGGTTCAACCTCCTCCCCACCCTCCTCCTCTCTAATTTATAGCTCGGAGTCTTCAGAGAATGCCTGATCCCGCTCTCTTCCAGGAGCTCCCCCTTCTTCGTGTACATTCTTCTAGAGAAGGCAGAGAGCTAAGAAGGAAATGTTTGTGCCCTTGCTGCAGGTCCTGATGGAAGGTCGAAGACTACTGATCATCTACAAAAGCTGATGAATAGAGAATTTCACCTCTTTCAGGCGGCATTGACTACCAGCCAGCATGAAACATTTTCCGTTTTACTTCTCGCTTCCGTACCATCTGCAATAAATACATTGTATTTTTTTTTTAATTCCGATAAATAACAGGATCAAAGTAAACACTCTCGGTGAAATAGGCCAAAGCTGAAATGCTACAAACAGCTTTACTAATGTAAAACTATGTTTAGGAACTAAATATTCACAATGGCGAGACAAAGAATTGAAAGCACCCATAAGCCATTGATTTCACGGTTATCGAGAAAATAAAAGCATTTTTATAAAGTAACTCCTGAGCACTTTTTCGCCAATCCATGGGATAATGTGCAAACAGTTATTTGCAATTATAATAAGAATGTTTATTAGTGCATAATATACATATATCAACAATAAATATTATAAATAACTTACACTTTTTCCGTAAATAACTTCCTTCACTCTCGTAATATTGCCGCTTGTCGATCCCCTCACTGCTTAGGAGTTGCACTGACAAACAAAGGAAGGGTGCAAAAGTTAGAGATATGTTACGTTGCATAAAAAAATGTAATGGCATTTTCAAATTTATATTAAAGTTTAACTAATCACAGTACTGCATGTATTAATTGAATAAAACTTATTAACATCAGACAATAAAGGTTCGAAAAATGAAAGGCTCGCAAGAAGAAAAAAGGAGGGATGGAAAAAATCTATATTCTCGCTAAACATTATTAAAACAATAGAAAATTAATAAACACACATAAGTATGTTCCAGTTAGTAAATACTTTTGATTTGTAAAATAAAACTCAAATAAAATTTGTCATACTCACGCATTAATAGAAATATATAAAAATAATAGCATAAAATACAGGGGGGAAAATGAATGGAAATTGGCTTACCTTAAGATAAAAGAAAAAATTTCTCCCGATCCTCCCAGGAAAGGTTGCTTGAAACGGCGTCCACAAATGCGCTCCTAGATCCCTGCTGAGCAACTTAGGAGGGTAAAATGTCATAAAAGAACTGAACCGAGCTCTTACGGAGGGCCGGAACCCTCGGGGTACACATGACGTGATATCACGTCATCAGCACCAGGGGATAGCGCACCATGACGTGATATCACGTCATGCCGCACTCAAGGTGTTAAGAATGGTACGAATATATATATTCATTACTTGTCTTGGAACTCTTGTCTCCGAACTCTGTCCTACGACACTGCCCTACAACGCAGCCCTCAGACGCCAGCCCTCTGACGCCAGCCCTCTGACGCCAGCCCACCTGAAGATCAAGACTTATATAGGTAGTACTGCGGAGGAATAACTACTCCTTGGCAATCAAGGGGAAGTGGGTGCTGAGGCATAAGAATGCAGTTTGGAGTGAGAAGTACTCCACTTGTCCTATCACGATTCTCTCTCCCTCCAACACCTCATCCCACTATGTCTTTCCCCTCCTTGAACTCCAATGACTTGCCTCTACCAGCTATCACACCACTTGGCTATGTCTCCAACCCAGGAGATAGAGGAGAGAAAACCTGGCGGTATGCGGTTCTCCCCCAACCCCGGCTTGGATGACGGACGTTTTGCAGTGGTGCCAGTCAACAGGGGCGCCTACCGGCAGATTTACACGGATGCAGCTAACTTGAACATCGCCCTATTACCCCTCCACTCCTTTGCAAATTCCCTCCCCTCCACCCTGAGCTCACCCTTGCCTCGGCGCTGGCGATGGATAGATGGCTCGGCTGAGATGGGTGATTTCTGCAAAATCATACAGCTTGTACTTAGGTTTTGGTAATGTTTCCTATGAGATCATTAGTTATCATCGTTGCTTTCTGTAATAATTCTGATTTTGAATATTTCTACTTCTTATAGATATTGATTGAAAATGACTTGTAATTTTGTGACAATTGTTTCTTTGAGTACTGATTATTTTCGTCTGTGGAGTCTTTCCCTCAACCAGCTAGTGACAGACGATCGGAGTTCCCTGTGTCTGGGGCTTACATTCGCAATCTCGAAGATTTAAAGACGTAACGCCACATCAATTTGATGGTATATCTAGACGAATGATTTTTCTTCTCTGAAATTTTCACGCTTTACGCATGTGTACTGTGGGTGTAGTCCAGTACACACTCCCAATGCTCTGGTGTGCTCCTGCTTCAGACACTAGAAATTCGTGGTCCACTCTCGCTCCTATTGCTCCATACGCTTCCGGTGCTCTACATACTGAATCACTGATGGAGTGACTGTAGCATTTTGTAAGTACATAGTTGGTTGAGAAATTTCAATGAAACTAAAAATAAGCATAACCTGCAACACTGAACTACTCTAAAGGCCTGTTTGCGGAAATGATTTTTGAACCAAACATGATTGAATGCATGAACCAAAATAGAACAGTTTTTATTTTCCGTGCATGCATTCGCACAAGTTGAGTGGTTACACTGTACATTTTCGTGCTCATTCTCGCTTTCATACATTTACACGTTAACACATACAGGTTAATGTACCATGTAAACAGGCCTTAAGTGAAGTGTCTTCGCTATGATTCTTCAATTGCACTCATAAATTTGTATGAAACGGTTCAAATGCAGCCCTAGACTAAAAAGGCCTGTGGCGAACATCGAATCTGAAATGTAAAATCATTGAGTTACAGCTCTTTGCGTCACCATTATTTCCCCCGAATAATTCTATAAACCAATGAATGAGCAATATTTTAGCACTTGGTATCCTGGCTCCATTAGCCACTTCTTCCGTCAACTCCAAATGGCCATATTATTGCTGGCCTGGTCTACCAGTGTTATGAACACCATTTTCTTCTGCCTTCCTTCCCGTTCTAATTCACGCTGAATCGTGGATTTCTCCACAGCTCAGATTTTTTTGCAAGAGCGTTTGTAGTGAAAGAGAGGCAAATATTATCACGTCATGCATGAAAGCTCATGTAGCTTCTACTAGACCACGCAAGAACTCGCTCCAAATGCCCTGGAGCACAGGGAGCTTATACTGGACTACACCCTTCATTTTGGTTGTCTCTTCCTTCAATTTTTTACATTTGTTTACTATAGAGTTTGAAAAATAAAGAGACCTGTATTTCTTTGGTTTTCAATCCATTGCCGACTTCTTGAACTATTGGCAAGAAAAATTAATGGCCTCAGCCCTTTTGCAGACATGGTGAAAATATCATGAACTCATGTCAAGTATGTGTCTGCTTTTCCTTGGTCTTTTGCATGGGCCTCTTATTGTTTGAATAAACTTGTCACACCTGAGGCACTCTTAGAATTTCTAACCCGCTTGGAAACCCGAGAAACATTTATTCATTCTGTTCCCCGGAAAAGTGTAAAGTCATACTTCATAGGTTTTTTATTTTTACACTCTTTTGAGTGATTCCTTCAATCAATGAAATGTTTTGCCTGAACAAGGGAATAAACTGCAATTCTAATGACACCAACATAGGACATGGCTACTTTCATGTTTTTTAGCTTCGGGTTAGTGGTAGTTTCGTGGGATCAAGAAATAGTCAGGTATACTGGACCGAAGCAACGCTCAAGGGCGACCCTTTTCTGAACCTTTTCTCGCAGAGATAAGCCGGGTCTTCGGGAGACGGTCGTCACAGCATGAGGTTACCCTTGCCGATATGACCTGTCATAGTACTCTTTTACTTTACTTATTCCAATACTTAGAGGTAAAGAAATAGACCTATCATCATAGGCAGATCTAGGGGGGGGGGGGGGCACAGGGGCGCGTGTCCCCCCCAGACCCTTAAAAAATATGTAACATTTTTAATACGGTCCAGTTACCATTGCATTCGTTTTCTATTACGAGGTATCCTTGTGCCCCCCCCCCCCCCCGAAAAGAAATCCTGGATCCGCCCCTGCCTATCATACTCATTGCTGTTGAGCGATTAAATGTGTCTTTTGATTGAGGTTCTACGATGAGAAGTTAGGATTTTACTAAAAGTAATCAAATTTGCACCAATTGCCTCCACTGAATTGGCAACGCCAAAATTTTGTGAGGGGAGGGGGAACGTGAAAAACTCCTTTTTCTCCCCCCAATCCGCTTTTTAGCTTGTCCACGTGATTCAGGAATTCTTGTGACGAGGTTTCTCAAAGGTGTTTGGCAGGGTGTGAGTTTTCACCAACATTACTTCATTTATTCTTCTACTTCTGCATAACGAGCAGCCTCTTGGGTGTTTGGCAAGGGGTGGCAAATCACCAGCATGTAAAATAATCCCTGCTAGCGAACACCCCAATGGAGCAATGGATAAATATTAAAAGCATGCTATTATATCTATGTAGTGCATAATACCCTGCAGGGGCGCAGCTAGGAATTAACCCTCTCCTTCCTAAACCGCCCGAAACCAGCCGTAAACATTTCCTCATCATGCACGAAGTTTAAATACCCATTTGCCCCATTGGTAGACCTATTTTTCTCCGCGATGAGGAACTGACGCAGGTTACTTCAATTAACTTACAATAACTTGAAATATATTTAAGTGTTTTATTTTAAAATTTGTATACGTTTTAAGAATATATTAATTTATTGAAAGAAGTTGGCCTTACCTTATATTGAATTTAATTCCCTCCTTCAACTCCATTTTCTTGGTGATATTGATGATAACATCCTAGTTTGCAAAGAGGTAAATCGCATCCGATGCATTTCCATGACGTTTCTATGCTTCGACCAGCAGGAGTTTTTCTTTTCTTCGTCACACACTTTTTTCTCCCCACGATCTTTACGAGAGAGTGTTGCTGTCTCTGTGAAAATGTGTCCATCGGAAGGGTTCTTTTACGTCCCACTACTTTACGCGAGGAGAATTTCCCTATCATCTGCCTGTAAAGTGCTAAACGAAAATTCTTCTGTGTTACTCCATGCCTAGTATTTGAGGGTGAATTGGTTTCTTTGTACAAAATAAAATTGTTCACTAAAGCCGTGTTTACGACGAAGGCAAATAAATATTTCCACCACTTTTTTTGTTTTCCTACTTAAGCCATAGTAGCACCTTCTTTGATCAGCTCTGTCAACACCACCCATGTATTTGGTGTACAATGCAACTGAATTTGGACAGGATACCATAGTTTGTTTGTTCCCTTTTCCTGTTTTTCTTTGTACATAGACTTTGTTATTGGGATCGCAATTGGTTTGAAGGATACAAATATCCCGATTAACATGCCAAACCGTTGCAGTAACTTTTCCGCTCTGTAAATTTCTACTCTCTCGTCTTTGGAGTCTAAGTTTTTTTGGGTATTTGAATTCCGCAGGCCATTCTTTACGAGATGATCTTGTAGTAGCGCATGCGTATGTGTTATTCATAAGTAGTAATTTCATGAGCGACACACTCGAAAATAAGCTATCAAAGTACACATGATGATTTTTCCCTGAATAGTTTTTCATTAAATTCATTACAACTTGCATCCCAAGAAACATTTCACGATTTCTTTTATCTTTTTTCCTTAAGTACATATTTCCCTGCAGAACTTAGCCATGGGAGCTTGCTAAAACCCAAACTTTAAATCCCCACTTCGTTGGCTTTCCTTGAATGTATTGTTTAATGTAATGACGTCCTTTAAAAGCAACCATCGCCTCGTCAACACTTAATTCCCTACCTGGTTTATACTTTTGCTGGAAAGTTTCCATTACATCAAGAACCGGCCTAATTTTATGCAATACATCAAAACCCTCCTCACCCTGTTTTTTTTCTGGAGTTATATATATCACTAATATGGAAATATTTTGAAATTTTTGTGTATCTTCCAAAGGTCATACAGTCACAAACAATTGAGCAGTCAATATCTTGGCTATGCCAGTAATCCCTGCTTTCAGGCAAATCGAATATTCCCATGTATACAAGCACTCCAATGTATGCCACTATTTCATCGCACGTAACATCTAGCCAGTCTTTGTCAACCTTTCCTGAGGAATGTTGAAGATGTTCTGCATATTTGTTTGTGTTCTTGACAATGTTGTAAAAAAAATCTTCGCCCCCTAGCATATATTTTAGGAAGGAAAATTCATTGTCACCTATCGCCAAATTATGAATAGGCCCTCTCTCTTCTTAGAACTCCGACGGTTCTTCAAAAATCAGGGTGTCCCTCCAAGAGTCATGTGCCTGATCATCACCTTTTAAATCACTCGTACTTGGGGTAACGTCATCCTCCAGTCCTACTTCACTTGATCTGTCACTATCACTGTATCTTTCTTCTCCATTCAAACAACTAGAACTATCTGAATCACTCGAAAATTCACTTCTGTTCACTTCTTCTGTGATAGCATCCTCACTTAAAGAAGCCATGGTCAGAACTGAGGGGCATTAGGTTTCTTTTCATTTGAGCTGAGCTTCGCCTCCTCGCCATATGAGATAGGAAAAGTGTGAGAGTGCGTGTGACCACCCACAAACAGAACTGAGGGGGATTAATTTTCTTTTCATTTGAGCTGAGCTTCGCCTCCTTGCCATGTGAGATAGGAAAAGCGTGAGCTTGTGAGTGACCACACAGAAAGAAATATCGCCATTAGATGTGACAGTTACTCCAAATAACACAGGGCAGGCCTAAGGTTTTCGTATCACATCATTTCAAAACTGGCCCTCATAAAAATCCCTTCGTAACGGCTTAAGAATCTTTTCTCCTTACTTCCCAGTTAATATACCACGCTGGAACAAAGCACCTTATTGTCTCGGGATTTTAGCTTATGGTGACGACGTTCTGCTTCTTCTTAATGAAACGAGAGATAAGAAGGATGCTTGTGCTAGTAAAGATAAACACTCTCAAGATAAAACAGATGCCTATGAAGCTCAAAAGGCTGCCCAAAGTATAGCAGGCCAGGCCGGGCGGATTCGGCCGGTTTATGAAGGAGCGACTTAAATGGCGGCGGCCGGGTTAGGATGGAGCGGAGAATGAGGCATTTTTAACTTCAATAGGGAGAGGGTCAAGGCTGGGGGGGTTTTGGGGCAACTAATACCGGGGTGTGTGGGGGTATGGAATACCCACCAGGATAAGTGGTAGGTCAGAGATTAATAAATTGCGGAATTTGAGGATAAATGGTTCAAAATGGTGAGTTTTACGGCTTTCTGAGGGATATTTTATTAATCCTCACGATATTCTATTAGTTATATCAATCCAATTAAGTAAAACGGTTTAAACTTAAAAATTTCTCTGAGCTCTGGGGGGGGGGGGGGTTTATCCCCCAAAACCCCCCCCCCCTCGCTGCACCACTGATACCCTGTGAGCCGCCTCCAGGGTGCTTGTCACGGTGTGATCAATTAGTGCTAGAGTACATCTGTTCTCTAGCACTGCATTATTTTGAGATATGAAGTTGCATTTTATAATATCTGCTAAAAGCAAATTATGGATGAAACTTTTAGCATGATGCTAACAAAATATGTAGCTGACTTTATGAAATGTATGATTTTGCAATTCATTCATAGGGGCAACAAATTATCAGTATAGGCACTCTCATACCTCACGAGAACTCCCTGAAATTTTCTGTTTATTGTATATGTATGTGCCTGCTGCTAAGGATCCTGGGTGAATGAGTTAAGCTGAATCCCCCTGGTCAGGGTGCGGAATGGAAAATTCATTATTTAAATCTTACAAATAGAGATCTATCAAAGGGTGATTATTTTAAACATCACAAGAGGCATGGCTCAAAGCCTTTAAGACCCGAATCTTAGAATACTTTCATGTTCAGAAATTATTTGTTCCGGTAGGGGATGTATCGATTTTGAAGTTTGTCGTTGGCCATAGTATCAGTGAAGTGTCTATAATTTATGAAGTTGAAGGGATCAGTTACTCTCAAATTTTTAAGACAATATGTTTCTAGATGGAAGGTATTTGCTGTGGGTTGCAGGCATTACTGATGCAGCTGACATAATAATAATATTATATTTGCCCAAAGATCTTGTACGTATAATATAAGTTATGATTTCAAATATGTATCCCCACCATTTGTTTTTTTATGTTATTTTACTTTCCATCCAGAATTTCATTTGAAAATAGGGTAGACATTTGAATTACTGCATTAACTATGCATTATACAAATGCTAACTTGATGTTTACGTATCGAAAGTTAGATACTTATTGAGAGTCTGAATTTTGATCCATTTTGCTGTTTCAGGTGTTTTTAAGTGGGTAAAAAGGGGCCTGTCCCTCATTTCTCCCTGACGTGTGGAAAATAAAGAAAAAATTAAATACCATAAACTGAATTAGTTTAATGAATCATGAGTGAGAGGGGACAAGGGGGCCCTTGCTGTCCAAAATGAGTATCTACACATGTCACAGTGATCTTTATTGGCCTAAATGGTGGCCATGATGCTAATTGAAACATGTGTAGCACAGTCGTGACCCTTAGACATTCAGTAACCCGACCAATGGATGATCTACCATCAGTACCTACCTCCTCCTCCTCCCTCCACATCTCTCATTTTTTCCCACACAGTGATGACTGCTGTGTTCCACAACAAAACAAATATGTAGTTTAATTTTGCTGATTTAACAGTTTTAATGGAGCAGAAATATCAACTGAGCTTGAGAAACTATGGTTTCTAACATGAGCCTGCTGAATTGAAACTCTGTACAGTTCTGATGAGAGAGTTTATATGACTAAGCATCCATTGATATTGGTTAACATCCTTTCTGCAATATTTTTTGTTAGAATTACCTTGGATTGGGGTGGGAAACCTGGAACAGATCCAAAGCTGTTGGGGTATAATGAAACCTTATGCCAGCCCATTTCAGGTGGGCTGTGCAAAAAATGGTAAGGGTATTTTCTAGAAATTTCAGATTTTAAATTAAAATAAGCACCTAATTTTACTAAATGCATCTATATTTTTACCCAATGCTAAAGATATATTCAGAGCTTAGAACCATAATTGGGTTGTGGGACGGTATCTATCCCAGTGAGAAATGGGTGGTGGAACCCACGTGGAGAATTAACGTGGATACCACGTGTTTTTGGTCGTGGAATCAACGTGGAACCCACGTGGAAATTTGGTGGAAAAATTAAAACAGCAGTTGGTGCTGTCCTAAAACCATTAAAACCTCAACCACTCTATATCTAAACCTTCTATATATGTGTCTACGATTTTTCATGTGCTCTCATGGCTGCCTTTCCACGAATTATATAAAAATAGAATGTGCGATACATTTTCACATAACTAGCGTGGTTTCAGGATGATAAATGACGCAATGTCACCAGAGAGTTAAGTTCCACAAATTAGAAATTCTGTTTAACATTTTATGATAATCACCACAAATCCACTTGAAATCAACGTGGATTCCACGTGGGTCCAACCGCTCAATATCCACCACTCAACGTGGATTCCACCACCCATTTCTCACTGGGATGAGACGGCCGCAATCATGAATGAAATTAAGTAAGTCAAAAGGGAATGGAAGGAAGGGTGGAGAGAAACCCGGCGTCGGCACTAGCCTGCTCTTAACGAAAGGCGCCAAGGGGACCACGGCTTAACGTCCCATCCAACGGACGGAGTGTTGCACTTGAAATGCCATCCACAGCATTCGGGCAGTCACTAAAAATTCTCTGCCACTGCCGGGATTTGAACCCGAGCCCACCGAGTTGGAAGCCTTCATCGACGCGTCAGGCCTGATTTATCTTATTTCATTGATGAAAAATTTTATATATGAGACTTCAACTACAACTCTTGAAACGTTCCAATAGGTAAAGAAGATTTGAATGTCCCGGTTCTAAAAACCTCTGCCGTTTTTTGGTGCTGCCATCTTCCTTGATATATGCCTACTAAGAGGATAAGGGGAACACGCAAAAGAAGCCGTGGAAACTGCTTTCGTTATGTTGAAGTGTCAACCGCAGCCAACAGATGGGATCTCGTTGGATAGGATTACGTTGATAAGCAAACGTACAAGTGGTATACGTGGTAAATAGGAATTACTCAGTGGTCTTGTGTACTAGAGTTGCTCTTTGTGGAATATTTAACTATTAGCCATGTCGTCTCCTGAAGAGTCTCAACTGAAAGGTGGCCACCCCCCTGCAGGTAAACATGTCTTATACATGAATATTGTCATGTAAGGAATGCGTCATTTTAGGATGGTTGAAGCACGCCGTCGTGTAATTCACGTGACAGGATTTTCTTATTCTCATGTTCTATTCTGGTTATAATTACAGTGAAGGCAGGAGGAATGAGAATAACACAGCACAAATCTCCTAAAGATGACAACAAAGAAGTTAAAGTCAGCAAAGAGGAGGAGATGGAGCCGTCGACGAATTTGAAAGTCTCATCAAGGTATTCATAAGAGTATAATTCTAATTTATCATTCGAAATATTTTTATCTTGTGCGTTTATCACGGGTCGATGGTGTACGAAATAAATATCAAGTTGCTTTGTAATGTAACTTACCAAATTAACTTCCGTTTCCCAAAACTTGAATGGATCTTTTCCAGAGTGATAGAATGTCTTGGGCAGTGAGAAATTTATACTAAATCGTGAGATCGTCAAAGTTGCTCAATCTAGGGTTCAAATTTCCAATATGTCTTGATTGTTGCCGTCACAATTAATTTCGCAAATCGTGACTTCGTGTCATTTTATGTGTGTCAGCCGGGTGGGTTGTAGACCTTGAAAAATGTATACGAGTGGCTGAATCCACGTTAATGGGAGACGCGTTTATATTGGGATAGCCCATATTATTTTTTTTGCTAAACCGAATCGGAGATCAGATTTTTCGTGTCGCATTCTTTGGAAGGAATAGTTGCATGTCTGGAAAATAATGATTTCTCATAAGATTTGGTTGGGACGTACTCAACGTATAGTTCGTAGAATGGATTATAATTACTAAGTAATACCTTACTCTATGATCTATAATTATTTTGTCTCTAAATTTACAGTGATGCGATCGTACTTTATCAATATCCCGCTGTGTGGAAGCTATTTCATATGCTGCGTTTTGGAGAGAAGGCTATTAATTGGCTTGCTGCTTATCATGCAAGCCTCTGTTATGTATCCATTGCCCCCTATTTAATAAGTTCTGATTAATCCTACCTATTACATAGTAAGAAATATCTCTGGATTCCTTTTGGAATGCTGAATATTTAACCAATGTTTTATTGGATGTCTGTTCATGAAACTCTTTGGACTGTATCTTTATCAAAGACAAACAGGTGAAAACATCGGGAACAATGGGATATTTTAGGCTTGTATTCTGACATTTGAATGCCAATCTGTTTTCTTCAGAATTTATGCGAGCTGAAAGTGATTGGGGAACCAAAATTTAAATGTGCTCATCACAAGTAGAGTCGTGGATAATGGTTGGTTGGTTTTGGCTTTTTAATTGGTTGGGGTATGGTATTTATCTGAAGTACTTTATTTCCTCATCTTCGCAAAGTCTTTGCTCGAAAAACTACAATGTTTAAATCCAGTAATTTCATTGATACCTTACAATTCTGAAAAGTACACAATCATGACTTCTATTTTCTGACATGTCACCAAAGAGGATTGATATGTCCTCGATGTCACCTAACAGCTTGTTACTTCAATCATCTATTTTCGTTTGTTTTGGCTACGAAAGCAATCAGAGATCCCTAATCAGAATGAATGCTGTATTTACCATAAATTTTCAATGCACGCCTTTGTCCATATCTAGCAAATGTGTAGTATAGGAAATAAGTAATGAATCATAAATTTGGTGGCCATCTGATAAAAAACTGAGAGTTCAATTAATCTCGCTTACCAAGGTCTTCAAGGTCTTTCTCCTACTTGGGTTGTTGACCAGTATTTCAATGGAACTATGCTAAGGATAATGGAGGAGAAGCTATGTTAAAATGTCAGCCAAAATTTTTCATGCCAGGTGGAAATCCTGGAATGATCTCACTGTTAATTACAATGTACTGCCACGGACATTATTTCCAAAAATTAGCATTTAACGTTTGTGAAACATGTATTCCCAACATGTGAAACATTTCTTGGTACTATAGAGAATAAAAACTGTGGCTGCTTCGCTTGTTGATGCAAAGGATTTTGCTGTGCTAAAAAAATGGATATATTGTTATTTATTAGTGGAGGATGCTTTTGAATGTCAGGTTTAGGCTATCAAAGTGTAATATGTACGTATTTTCTTGGAGGTCAGTGAAAACCTGATTGATGAAAGTTCTCTGATTGCATTTTATCATTTGAGGATGGACAATTAAGTGGTTATAATTATTTTTTTGCTGTTAAAGTTTTCAGAAATTCATTCTCTGTTTGATTTGCAGCCCACCCAAGACGACAACTGTATCAGGAGCTCCAGTGCGTGGCAATGCAGATTTTCCTGTGGAAGCAGTCCAAGCATTCCACGAGAAGCCACGCCCGACACATGACCCTCACATTCACCACACCAAGCCTGGAAACATCCACCAGCCAAGGAAGTGAAATTGCTTGTTAAAGTCAAGGATATTATAGGAGATGACAAGTGCTAATCAGGGTTATTTGTAGGGGGTTTGAAGGACAGAGTTGAATTTCTACTCTTATTCTACCATTGACGTTGGAATTAAGAGACTGTGTGCATTGAATTGTATTTTATGGAGTCAAATGTCCATATTTCCGAGAATTCATTTTGACTTATTATAATAACCATTTTATGGTGGACTAGAGGTAAGGGAGGTTGGGATAGGGATAAAACTCCTTGCAGATTTATTTTTCTTTTTATTTGGAGCTGCATTTATTTGGGTTGACAGTTGGGAGTAGTCAATAATTTTGAATCTAATTTTGTTATGTTTCGTGTGCATACTCTATGTTGATGTTTATTGTTGTCGCTCTACCTTCAATCCTGATGCAAATATTTCTTTAATATACTTCTATATGGGTAGTAAGTTTTATTTTTCAGGATTCAGCTGTTCTCACAATGGCTAGGAAAGAGGAACTTTATCTTTTTTACCTTCTTTTTCTTTTGCATTTTCTCTTTATTTTTATATTTTGATTTGGGTGTAAGGTTGATTTTTATGGTAAAGTCTGATTCAGTTAAGTTTTAACTATTTTCTTCATTTTCTGCTATTATTCTTTACAGTGATAATTTCTTTGGGAACAAATCTCATGATATCTTGAAAGAGTTGCTAGTCTGAGAGACTTAATGGAAAACTGCTTGAATAAGATTGTTTATTTTAAAAATATTTCTTTAGTGAAATAAAAAAATGATGTAAATCTTTTCTATGGTCGCCTTTATCTTATGCAAATATGTAGTTATTTACTGTGGCTCACCCCATATTTATCCTCTGCCTGTTGAGAGTGAAGAAGTGTGCTTCCTAGATTTTGTTCAAAGGAGCCGAAGGGCAATGTGGAACACCAAATCGACATAAAATCATCATGAAATATTGAGAGCCAATACATTTTTATTCAAATTTCCAACATCTCCAACCATTTTCACCAGGAGGCACATTTCTTACAAGTACAGTAGACTCTCGTTAATACGAACACTGTTATTATGAAGTTTTCGTTATTACAAAGCAAATCATTGGTCCCGACAAAAAGGCCTATCCAAGCTATAGTAAAAGAAAAGTTATTACGAAATTTTCATTTTTACGAAATTACGAACCTCAGTCCCGGTCCTGGCAGTTACAAAATGAACTTTATTACAAAGTTCCACGCTCAAGCAATGATATTTAGGTGGATATTCAGTATGCTAAGTTTTAATAATCGCACTATGTTAAGTTCTTCACGTGTGCTGTGCCCAAGAGCGTCAATTATCTTTATTCAGTGCACACACAACGTCATATAATAAGCTTCACTCCTGTGGAGTCATGGTAATACACTCATTACTGCTCGTAAATTGGAGGTAGTAATTTTCGAATTTGGTGCCTTTCGATTTGGCCGATGCTACGCGGTGTGGTGTAGAGGAACTCTCACTGTGGGCACAATCTGAACAAAGTATCATTGAATCCGGTGTGAATTTTTGGCTCCGTTATGGTGGTCGCCTGGGCGAGCGTCGCCTGGGCATCATCATCGTTGTAGTTACAGGAACCAAAATTATTGTGAACACTGTGAAAAAAGTTACGACAAAAACTCCCGAGTTCTACACGGAAAAATGCCTTGAAATCACTTTTTAGGTTCCTGAAAACCATTATGTCATTTAAAACCTTGCGCACCTATCTAAGAATACATTTTGCAGAAAATTTGCTAAAACTGTAATCGCAATTAACAATAAACACACTGTTTTACACTTCGTATAGACTGACTGTAGTACGGCCCACAAAACGAACAACCTGCAACGCCTGCTGCTTCGCCTTTTTTCTGGCGCGAAATTTAAAAGACTTGACATTATCTCAAAGCGAAGGTGTGATAAACGAATGACGATCTCAAAATTTTCGTGACGTTATCGCGAAATGACGTCAAACGGGGTGACGTAGAACGAGGACTCAGTGTACTATTTTTTTTCCAAACAATTCCTTAAAGAAATGTTCATACGAACTTCGTTATTACTTAATTCCAGTTTTTTAGTCCCGTGGACTTCATATTAATGAGAGTCTACTGTAATCACAATTATATATTGGTGATTTAGTGTCATTTATATTTTCCACAATTCCGTCTTCATGGAAACAGTGGAACCACTGAATTCGTGTCCACTTACCATCGTCTACACTTCTTCCTGCAGTTCCCATTCCTTAGGTCAGCAAATCATAGTTCCCATGGTGAAAATGCACACACTGCATAGAACTCGCAACCTAACATGCTAACACAACTATGACCACTACAGGTTCTTGCCACTCACTATTTATCACTGCCTCTCAAAAATCAGTTGGGTCAAAGTGAAGTTGGAGGCAGACCACAAAGTGCCATAAAAATGAATTATTTCTGGAAGCAGTATTGGAGTTGGGGACAACAGAAACAAAAATTTTGTTCCGATCACTCTTATCCAGTTAGTGAGTTTTGAGTTTTTTCCACCTGTTGCTATGTTCAAACGGCCATTTACCTCAGGCCTTGGTCAAGGTATTGTATCTTTTCCCTAAGCATCTGATCTCGTGGTGTGTCGAGCCGTACAACATTTGGCTGAAATGCTTTTGGTGTGTAATGCCTCTACCTTTCTGCCACTCTTGAATGAAATTTGCCGGGTATGCATTATGGATGTTTCCAGTCAGCAGTGAAAGTGATGATGAAAGGCATTCTAAGTGGAACTTGGAAGGAGCCAGTTAATAAAGAAAGATAAACATTCCTAGCTGAATATGTATGTACCTGTCAGCCTTAATACAAATGCTAGTTAATATTTCTCTTTTTTCCCCATTTCTAATGCATTAAACATCTTCTAGTCCTATTATAATTGAAGTAATTAAACGAAATATGAGAGCCAATGGCCAATTATCATCGTATGATTCTAAAAAAAAACAGACTGACTTACAGATAAAGCACTCCTACAAATTATGGGTTTGGGCTTTAAATCTTGCATCCTGTGATGCAGTTGCTCTAAAAATGCTGTTGCACTTTGGGGCACTTGAAACCTTGATGCTAATTGGAATGTCTCAATATTATGACTTTTTTATCTCATTGCTATAGGCACCCATTAAATCTGCTCAAATAGAGAGATACCCTTTCACAACTATTTTATTTATTTATTTATCACAACCCCCGTAAACAGCACATAACGGCCTTTTACAACGAGGGATTTCAATATTAACAGAGTACAACACAAACATCCATGCCCTGGAGAGGGATCACCTACCCAGGCGGGATTCGAACCCGCGACCTACGGTTTGGCAGGCGAGGACTTTACCCCGCCGCCACCGAGGCCGGCATCTTCATATTGAATCTATATGACTATGAATATTATATTAATTGTAGCGCAATTAAAATGTGAATTTGAGGTAAGACGTAAGAAGCAATTTTATTAGTAATTCTCCTCTTTTCCAATGTGGTACTCGGTATCAGATAAACGCCAGTTGTTACTCTTAACACACTCAGTGATTCAATATGAAGGTTGGTTCGGATAGGCTGAGGACTTAGCCACAGTCATGTAAATTTCAATTATTCAGGGTAATGAGGCTAGTTCCTTTCCCTATGAGGTGAGAATGGAGGATCTGGGATTTGAACTTGAGGCTCTTTGATCAGCAGCCAACTGCTTTACCTACTTGGCTGTGACTTACTCCCATAATAGGATATGATCATAAATACAGTACAAAAAATTACGATGCTGTCTTGCAGAACAGGATGCCCTTAAAAGAGTGACTCGATATCCCTCTTAAATTCAGAAAATATAAGCACTTAAAATGTATTTTTCACTGAAGTGTATGTCCTAATTCACGAATTTTTATTTTGAGTCATTTATGTCCATTTAAATAGGCGGATTTAGAGGGGGAGCTCATCCCCCCCTCCTCAAGATGCTTAAAAAATAGACAAAATTTTTAATATGGTTAACATTATGTTCGTTTTTGTTGTGTATTACAGAACCCTAATCATTAAGTATCATATTCATGACTTTCATGTTCACATAAAGAGAATATTTCATGCAGTAATTGTTGCATGTTGTTTTTAATCACAAATATGAGGAGAACGTTTGCCTGTCAGACCCTTGTGCCCCCAGCCCCCTTCAATCCCTCCCAGAAAGAAATCCTGGCCCTGACCTTGTCCATTTATCCACCTTTTGGACTCAAAGCATTAACTGCAATCCAAATTGGTCCTGCAAATGTTCCCTTTCAACCCTACAGCTGTTGGCATGGGGAACTGTAGTAGTATGGTAGACACTGGATGGATGGCTTGGGAGATGAGAAGATTCTCTTCTTTCTAGTGATAGATGCTTGATCATATTGAAGTAAATTCTGTACAGTAGTGACTTCTAATTATCTGGTTGCTCAAATTTTTGTTGATCTGGTTGCTGCTTCTTAGCACAGCCTGCATTATTTACAATTACAGAAATCAATCACAACGTACTTTGACTGTTGGGAAAGGCATCACTATTAAAAATGAAAGGACTTCATCATACAGAGAATGGAAAATGAGAGATTGGGTTCCTAATGAGATTTCGAAATGTTATCCCAAGGAAAGATAGAAAAATAAATTATTATACCAAAAAAGAAAGAATAGAGACAGTGATATCAGAGTACAATTTCATTCATATGTAAAGAGATTATCGGAGCAGTATTCCATTCACCAAATTGAAAATTTGGCCATGATCTTTTTGTTGACTTTTACTAACTTCCCTTCCAGGTCTGAAGGATTGAATTGAGCAATATAAGCTTAAAATGCCCTAATGATGATGATGAAATGCAGGGGAATACATGATTTGTATTGGTGAGGGTAGAGCTCGCTCCAGACTATGCCACAGGCATGTTAATTTCACTTAATCAGGGTGTAGGGGCTAGTTCCTTTCACTGGGAGATCTCTCACTTCAAGGATTTTAATTTGGCTGTTTGAAAGCTTCACCCTAGATTTGAACCCGGGAACCTTTGGTCGGCAACCAATTGCTCTACCTACTAGCTTCCATGATCCTCATTTGTGTGACATTGTTAGCCAGTAATGTTCTCTCTTGGGTTGATTCAAAGTTCAATTCAAAATGGCTTTGATGTGTATGATGCGGAACGCACATTGCAGTGGCAGCCATAACTTTAGTAACTAGAGTAGCCAGTTAGCCTTAGCACATTACTTAGAAACTGTCTGTATTTCCATGTGCATAAATATTGAGAAAATTTCATATCTTTAGCAATATTTACATGGTTCGGTCTTCGTTTAAGTTTACTCAGACTTTAAAAATTATTGGTAAGGGTGGCAGAGAATGCCAAGTACATAGTTGAATACTATTTTGCTTTGAAGAAAGGATGCTGGCAGATCCTGGCTGCTTTCTTTGCTGGTCAAGTAATGTAAGGAAGACTCGCAAATGCTGCTTATGGTTCCATCCTTGCTGCCATCTTCCCAATTCCTCAATCCTTTAAAGTGACTATATCGCTGTTTTATATTCATTACATCATTTGCGGTATCATCCAAAAGTGGCAAGTATAATGATTGTATGCCACATGCATAAACAAGCCAAGCATTGGAACAAAACTGCATCACTGTTTCTTAGGATGGTGACACTATATAATTCTACAATATTACTTGCTGCCATTTTCTGGGACGAGAATGATTCAGCCATTTATCCATGTAAGCCCACCCTTTATAGCCTGGTAGTATGAGAATGACCAATCGGAAATTGCCTTAGCTGCCTCTATGACAATAATTTTGTGTGTGCTGTAGACCCCTGCTCGGCAGCTCAACAGATGGATTTGGCATGCAAGGTGATTGCTCACATGCTTTTTATTTCAATTTTGCTTCAATTCACTCAGTATGTCATCAGTAATGTAATTCCACTCATTTGTTTATGAAAAATGTTTTAACATCATCATCACTGGTCAACAATCCTAGGATTGGTTTGACGCAGCTCTCCACTCAGTTCTCCTATCAGCTAATCTTTTCACACCTACGCATTTCTTCTCTTTCACATCCTTCTTCACTTGTTCCATATATTTTGTTTGAGGTCTTCCTTTTCCGTTCTTGCCTTCGACGATTGTCTTCATCAGGCCAACATGTTTCAAGATGTGGCCTATAAGGTTGTTCCGTCTTCTTGTTAAGGTTTTCATGAGGCTTCTCTTCTCTCCCACTCTTCTTAGGACTTCCTCGTTACTAACTCGGTCGATCCATTTGATTTTCATCATTCTTCTGTAACACCACATTTCGAAGGCCTCTATCCTTGCTTTCTCCGCTGCGGTCATTTTCCATGCCTCACTTCCGTATAGGAGCATACTCCAAATGTAGGTTCTTATAAATTGTTTCTTTACTTCCATATTTAAGTTTCCCACTGTAAGCAGGTCTCTCTTTTGGTGGAATGCTCTCTTCGCCTGGGCTATTCTGCTGATAATTTCTTTCTTACTTCTCCCGTCACTAGTTATCTTGGTTCCCAAATAACCGAATCCATCCACCTCTATCAGTTTTTGCTTCCCTATTTTAATGTTAGTCTTGACTTCTTCTCTTCTGCTGCATACTAAGATCTTGGTTTTCTTCGTGCTTATTTTCAGTTGATATCTACCCATATTAATCAGAATATTTTTCAAATCCCTCTCTGTTTCTGCTATAATGGCTATGTCATCGGCAAATCTTAGCATGCTAATTTTTTCTCCATGGATATTCACTGCTAATGCCTTTTCTTTGATTTCATTAATATCTTTCTCAATGTAAACGTTGAAAATTACGGGTGCCAATGGACAGCCTTGTCGCACTCCTTTCCTAATTCTTGCTTCTTCACAGCTGGGCCCTGATTTTATCACCGCTACTTGGTTTTTGTATGAACTGTGTATGATTCTTCTGTCATTATAAAGAACCCCAATTTCCTTTAGAATGCCAAGCATTGTGCTCCAATCCACGTTGTCAAATGCTTTCTCTAAGACCACAAACGCAACGAACGTTGGCTTGTTCTTTTCCATGCTCTTCTCTATGAGCAGTCTAAGGGCAATATTGCTTCCCTTGTGCCTTTGTTTTTTCTGAATCCAAATTGGTCCTCATCCAAGTACTCTTCTGCTTTTCGTTCTATTCTTCTATAGATGATCCTTGTCAGTATCTTCGACGCATGAGTAGTAAGGCTTATGGTCCTAAAGTCTTAGCTGTTCTCCGCTCTTTTCTTCTTAGGAATAGGGATTATGATGTTCCTCTCGAAGTCCTGTGGTATCTCACTTGTGGAATACATTTCACTAATGATTTTGTATAGCTGGTTCAACGTCTTCTCTCCTGAATTTTTAATTAGTTCTGCAGGAATGTCATCAATTCCAGACGCTTTATTTATCCTGAGGTCTCTTACAGCCGCATCAAATTCTGATCTTAAAATTGGGGCTCCCATGTCATCGGCATCCACTTCCCTCTCGTTTTCGATAGCATTCGTTCTGAGGCTGCTTCCTTTGTACAGATCTTCCAGATATTCCTTCCATCTCTTCACTTTTTCTTCGTTTTCAATCAATAGTTCTCCGTTTTTGTCCCTAAGGGTATTACATCTTTCCTTAAAGTGGTTCCTCACTATCCTATTGGCGGCCTCTACTTTTCCATGTTTAAGATTGTTTTGTACGCCTTCACAAATACTTTTCATCCACGTTTCTCTAGCCTTCCGCGCTTAACGACATATTTCGTTCCTTATCCTCTTGTAACAATTCTGTCCTTCCTCTGTTTTCGCAGCCTTGTATTTTCTTCTTTCTTCGATGAGATCTAATACTTCCTGCGTGATCCATGGTTTTTTCATAACGACTCCTCTTTTACCAAGAACTTCCTCAGCTGCTGCCTGCAGACCACTTCTTATAGTTTTCGAACTCTCTTCCATTGGTTTATTGGCCGTATCCTCCCCTATTTTCTTTTCTACAGCCTCTTTTTAAGGCCAGTTGATGCTGAACCTCCTTCAATTTTTCAACCTGCCAAATGTTTTTCACGGCTTTCTTCAATTTTTTAAATTTTAGGTGGCATTTCATCATAACTAAGTTATGGTCACTATCGATATCCTCTCCTGGATAACTTTTGCAGTCCTTCGCCTGGTTCCTGAATCTTTGTTTCACTAGAATGTAGTCCATTTGGAATCTTCTAAGGTCTCCTGTCATCTTCCACGTGTATCTTCTTCGCAGGGGATTTTTGAATAAAGTGTTGGCAACCACTAGCCTGTGCTCAGTGCAGAATTCAAGTAGCCTTTCTCCTCTTTCATTTCGGTTACCTAACCCATTTTTCCCAGTTATTATTCCGTCTTGACCTTCGCTGACGACGGCGTTCCAGTCACCTAAAATAATAACATTTTCTTCTCCTCTTACCTGCTTGATAACTTCCGCTATATCTTGGTAGACATCTTCTACTTCTTCATCTTCATAATCTGACGTAGGCATGTAAACCTGTACCACTACAGTAGCTACAGGTTTAGTATCTATCTTCACCATTACTATCCTTTCATTAAACTGCAGCTTTTGACACTCATCCCGGTGCTCTTTCTAAGCATTATGCCTACTCCAGCATTACCATTTAGCGATCCTGTGTGTATCATTCTGTAGCTTCCACTCCAAAAGTCTCCTTCCTGGGGCCACTTCATTTCGCTGATGCCTAATACGTTGAGGTTCATTCTTCGCATCTCCACCTTCAAGTTCTCTAGCTTACTGCAGGTACGAAGTGATCTAACGTTCCATGTTCCTATCCTTAACATTCTATCACCTTTGACCGACGTACCCTCTCGAGTAGTCCCCGCCGGGAGATGCGAATGGGGGACTAGTTTACCTCCGGAATATTTTACCTGAGAGAATTCATTCCATCAGACAATCCATCATGTCATTATGTAAATTGAGTGGAGTAGCTGTGACTCCTCGGGATGATAATGTGGTGGTTTCCCCTTGCCTTCCACATCGCAGTACTACAGCCGTTAAAGTAAATGTTACCACGCCCGTAGTGAAATGTGTGTCGCTGCACCGACCAGTATGGTCTCCACCTTCGCACATGTGAAGAAGAGCTGCTGCCCTCTCCCCCAGGTGATGAGAGGCATAATTATTGGCAGCCCTCAGTCGCCAAGTCGCGGTATCTTCACAGGTTTCGGTATCATTTAAATGGTCTACCTTACCCAAGGGAAGCCCAATACCACGTCAGAACACCACCGCTTTTTGTCCACGACTGCTAATTCGATGAGAGAACTCGCTTATCTCGCAGCTAACCTCTAAGAAGTACAAAATAATTGAAGATCATACATGTGCTATTTTCAGCCAAGTCAATGCTGGAATACATGATCGGGGAGTAATACACACCTCAAGTCACCAGTCCCGTGGAGGAGAGGAGATGGAGCTGCAGAACAACGGAAGCACCTCTAAGGCTGCTAAAGCTTGAATGCCTATTAGTGCTCACTTTTCTTAATTAGTGTTCACAAGTGGATCATTTGTTAGATTAATCATGACTTCTCAAATGTTTGTAGTGGTCCCCTTATCTAAATTGATGCAACTTTTTATTCACATATATTTCTGATATAAATTTGAACTCAGCTTACGCACATCTTGGACAATGATAAATGCCTTGAAGTTCATTTATCACTGAACAACTGGATGAATGATCATGACATTAATATTGTGTTATATAGAAGGTAAAGGAATGACTTGAAAACAGTTATGTCTCAAGCTTTCTTACAGATGGTGTAAAATACTTTCCTCACTTTCTTTAGGGGTTGAAGTGAAAGGTTTCCTTAAAAATATGAAAAATAATATTTCTATTACTAAACCGGCAATATTTTCCTCACCAACATCCTGAGACACATCAAAGTACCAGTTCCGATTCAGCTCGGTGTATAGTTTTACTGATAGTACACGAGTAACAGATATAGAAAACACTCAAGGGGGGGGGGGGGGGGGAGGGCGTAAAAGGTGTTTTGAGCTTCCTATGCCTTTATCATAACGAAAAATAATCAAGTTACATCGAAAGTTATGAGAGTTTTATTTAAACTAGTAATATGCATATACAGACACTGCTATCTTATAATCATATCATCAATTATATAAACACTAAACACAATGCTATCTAATGATATAAAAAAGTTAGAATTGTGGTTCAGAAATGCGGGCAGCCCCCATGTGTATCCGCCACTGTATTACACATGAATTTTAATCTGTGATTTCTAGAAACATAATATGTAACTTCATACTTACAATTTCACCAAATTTCAAAAACGAATATTCGCATTCTCTCAATTTGCCTGCCCTTTCTCTATAAAAATTATATTTTTTTATACCTTCTACTATAGTTTTACCCACCATTCTGCATAGCAGCAGTGAAGTTCTCTCGGGTTTTGCACAGTGTCAGATCCTCCATGTCTCCTTCCAACGTTTCGATGAACAACTCGCCCATTGCCATCAGGCATTCAGGAATCCAATGTCATTTCCTCCAAGCCTCGGGGTATATATACAGACATCCGTGGCTTAGAGCGGTTTCAGCGTCACCTGATTGGCTGCCAGTCCCTTAGGATTTTCAAGAGGTGGTCCCATATATGGCTTAAGCTGTAGTCACAGTCTCTGTTTATTGTGTTGATGTTTTTTCGAATATGAATGGATTCCTTCACTAAGTGGTCCCAGTATCCATGGGATTGACACATGGGCTTTGCTTCTTCTCAGTGAATCACATGATTTTCAAGGATTCTGTGCTCAGCCACTGCCAATTTTTCTGGCTTTCCTTATCGTAGGTGTCTGCGGTGTTCTTTTACTCTGGTCTCCGCAATGGAGGTTTTTTCTGCATTCACATGGTAATGCGTACACTCCAGCAGTTTTTAACCCGGTTGGGTCCTTTGCCTTCACTAGTTGATCTTGTAATTTTGGTGGAGGCAAGTGGATGTCAAACCTCTTCAGGATTCTAGAGATCTTCCCTGATATGGCGGATATGTATGGAAGATAAGCCTTGGTCGTCGAAGTAAACTCTCCTGTGGAGAAGTCTTATTAGGGGTTAAGACTGGGTGACGCAACTGTCTTGCCAGACCCTATGAAAAACAAGCAGCGACACCAGCCAGCCAACAAACATTAGCAGATGAATCCAACCTGAAGCAGATTTCCCGGGCAAGTTAACGATCTTTTCCCCCTTTTCTACCGTCTTCTAATTTACAGCCAAAGTAAACCCTCCCTTTGAATTCATTTATACCCATTTTAACATTCACTACCCTGGGCCATACATTGGACTGAACTCCATGATAACACCTGAAGATTGCATAGAGAGCTGAAACGTTGGCACTCAAGAAACTTAATGCAACAAAAAGGAGAGCAGCGTGATTCATTGAAAACTGCCATGAGTGAATAGAAAGCAAAGCACAGCTTTTTCTTGAATTAGGCTGGGAGCCAATAAAGAGTACTTACATGCGAGGCTTAGATTGCTTGAGTGATTAAGAATAGATTTCAGAGCTAGACACAGAACATTATCTTTGAACCTCAAGAGATTTTCAGGTCCAACAGAAACAATAGATCATGAGAGATATTTTCCTGAGTGGATTGGTGTAGGAATTTTCTTTCTCCAAGCAATAACAGGTCCTCATTACATGCTGGGTGGTTTTTTTGTGATGGCTGATGGTTCAATGCCACACATCTATTGAGGTGGCTAGAGAAGGACCCGGGAGATGATGTGCTCAAGGGGAGCTAACTTGAACTTGAAGAGCACTCAATTGCAAGATACTCAGGTGTACAGGACGGTCTCCATAAATCATTATATAGGTACAGCCTGTTCCCAGTATAGGGATTCCCAACAGGCCTGTTTTGGGCAATCTGCCCCTGCATGACCCTCATCCAAATTCTCATCTGTGCCACACTCCATGCAATATCCATTTGAAAACAGCTACCTTTTGGCATTGCATCCATGTCTCAACACCCATTGCCTATCCTTGACACTGGGATTGTTCATTCTCCTCAATGTACACATAAAGGTCCAAGTTTTACCATGGATCCACTTGGTCCTCAAAATCTTCCTGCAGTACTACATTTCCCTCTAGTGCTTGCTTCTTTTTACTTCACTTATCACCCTATTGTCAACGTTCAGGAAGATAATTATTGGGTGAAATTAGTTATTCCCAAGTATCTTCACTGAAAACCTGCATCCCAATTTTTATATTCACATTGCTACCAATCAGTAAAATCTTCTACCCTTGGGGCCTCCTTTTTATACTTCTATGACCTACTGATTGTTTATAAATTTATTTCTCATCAAAGCATAAGTAACCCCAACTTAAGGGCATATATTTTTAGCACTTTAGAATGCCAGTAGCTGAACAATGACCCAAGTTAAACCACCACCCAATGGAATGTGTGCTCATGCAATGTTTTATTCACATGCTACATAATTCTTATCACCATGCATTGCCCTTAGGTGCCATTCAAGTATTAAGATAAAAGATACCAATTTTTAACCCTCATCCCCCACTTTGAGATGATATATAATTTCAGTACCTCTCCACTCCAAATACAACGAAAGACATAACAATATACACTTTCAGAATTTTGCATACAATTATGAGGGCAATGCTTCTTAATTTTACTCAAGAAAGCGATTTAACAGTGAAAATGAGGGTTATGAATTAACACCTATTAATATCACAAAACAAGAATAATATTCAGGCAATAATTAGAGGGAAAGGGGAATCACTAATTTTTAGGGCTTAAAAATACCTGATGATGAAATTTGCTCTAAACCTGTACATTGTTACCCATTTACTGTAATGATCACATATATTGTGGAAGAATAGTGATAGATGCGAGTTCAAGTTAAATTTATTACAGTAAATTAGGTCTTCAGTGAGTCATAAAATTAGGTAAATTCATGCTGGCAGGAATTTGTGATTTTTGTGAGGAATGTGCCATCATTGTTATATAGGAGATGGGCAACCTGTACTGATACAAATAGCCATCACATAAATAAAAAACTACTGATAAATGAAGAATATTTGCTCAACAAAAGGACCAAAATATTCACCACTCCAATATTGCTCAGGTATATGTCATTTAAGATCGATTAAGCAGATGATTAGGTAATAGACCGAGATTTTACCATTTAATACTAGTAAAAAAACTTGAGGAAATTATAGTGTCTTGTAGTTGACACTCCGCTCTTATCAGCTAATGAAACGATTAAAACTAGGAGCATAGTAAAGGAAACTTTGGACGAGATAAGAATTGAAACTAGTTTGGCAAGATAATCATCAATGATCAGTGGGTAATAAGTTCATTCTCATCACACCTTATGATAATGCCTATTATTATTCATTTTGTAACTTTATTCTATGCAAATGTTTCAAGCCAAATGGTCAGGCGTCTAAAGTGACTAATGAATACGTAAAAGTTAACACCGACAAAAGGAACAAAATTACATGCTCCCTGATACGGGTGTGGTATTCTTCCATCTCAACCATTCACTCTTTACTGACCCATAATTTGTCGGCGAATGGAAGTGGATACATAACTTTCAATACATTATAGTTACATAGCGAAATAAAAGTTTAAGTTCTGTTTGCGTACAGTTAAAATTATTTCCATGGATTATATAGATGTGTATAAAAATGAGAGACCTACAGGGGAGGCTGATTATTAATGGATTGCAGGAAACGCTATGCGGAATATAAGAGAACAGACACCTAAAAACAGGCGTTGAAAGAGAGCGAATCAATTGTTAAAGAGAAAGAACGTTGATATTAACCACTGAGGTATAGGTTAAGTATCATATATATTAATAGGGGACCAAATCAATTAATGGTGCAAGCGAAGAGCTAAAGAACGACGAACAAATAAAATGATAACATATGGAAAATAATAAAACTAATATGGCTCTATGTTACACAGCTGTAAATAACATATTGATGCCAATTACCTCAAGCAAAATCACAAAGAATGCCGGAATGAAACACCTGCTACTACCACATATTTACGTTAATAATTTATATATTAATAAAATTATAGCACACCAAATTGTTTACAAACAATCTTCCTAATACACAGATTTACAAAACAAATTTTGTGATGCATACAGGAAAGTTTTCTAGAGTCATTTGTTTTGTAGTTTCATGTTTACTCACGAAAGCTATTAAACAAATTTTGCAACAAATGCTCAATCGGATTGCGCATAAAACATAACGTCGACTCGCACTACATTTCAGAAACATGAAGTTCTAATAACTCTTCATAAACTGCATAGAATATTAACATGCGCCCGTGTCCTTCAGTTTTAATTTCAAAATACACTACTCGTCATTTAGCGCCCAGACGCCAGATAATTCTTCTGTAAAGAATTTGGTGACAAAATTGTTTTAATGCTAAATAATTTTAGATTAGGAGTTCACTGTTCAAAATTATACACATAATACCTTTTATATAAGCATTTCTTGGAGCAGAAAAATGCAAATCAAACTGCGAGCGAACTGGACGAATGTTACAAAATTACAAATAGTTACCCGGCTTGCACTATCTATGTGATTTATAAAATATTTTTCTACATAAATGACTATAAGAGAGGAAAAAAATCACTCGTTTATTCTTCAGGAAAATGACTTTTAGTAAATTTTCGATTTTGCCACTTCGGAGAACCAATTTCGCACTTCCCATAATGCATCATAATCCCACCGTCTCAGAGGACGACAGTCAAGTGATAGTCCTTCCCCGTATTGGACGTTACATGTGTAACCTCATCTAAACCCTCGTAGTTGGTGCTGATCCGATGGAAAAGAGTGTGGGAAAACGTCAGAAAATGTGTGGTTAACAGTGTTGTGCTGTGTCTGTGCTATTATTTGTTACAAAATAGGGAATCTCGTCGGAAGCGAGAGGCAGCGCGACTCACATCGGTGCTGCCTTGCCACCATATTTCTTGATAGCTGGCCTGATGTCATGGGTTGTTTTGGAAGTGCGAGCTC
Source organism: Ischnura elegans (assembly GCF_921293095.1). Taxonomy (NCBI): domain Eukaryota; kingdom Metazoa; phylum Arthropoda; class Insecta; order Odonata; family Coenagrionidae; genus Ischnura; species Ischnura elegans. The sequence continues at coordinate 129,335,427 of NC_060248.1, read as the reverse complement.
AAAAGCAGACCAAGAAGAAAATAAAAGGCGAAAGGAAGCGAACAAAAAGATAAATCAACAGATTCAAAAGGATAAACAAGTATATAGAGCTACTCATAGACTCTTGCTTCTTGGTAAATATCGAACACATTTACAGCGGTAATCGTGTAGTCATGTCAGCCATATTGAGCTGGCCAAGATTGTGATGGTTTGTATGAATATTTGTGTTCTTATATATGTTTCTGTCTCTTCCAAGGTGCTGGAGAATCAGGGAAAAGCACGATTGTGAAGCAGATGAGGATATTACACGTTAATGGATTCAGCGAAGAGTAAGTGACTTACATGTTCTTACACCTACTCCTCGAAAGCTCTTGCAAACCGGTAGGATTCTGTTTAGAAATTGTAAATCGGTCAAAAATGATTCCAACTACTCAAAGCTGTTAATTATTTTTTGGGTGTAATGCATTTCTCGGTGGTTTGTTGTAATCTGCGACTGGTTATGGTTGAAGTGTATGGTGATACATGGTGCATGTACTTTGTTTTCTTATCTGTGATGCGCCTTTGTCCTTTAAATTTTAAATCGCTCCACTCATTGAGTAGTAGGGGAATATTAGGATGTCATTTTGAAGTTAATTGATAATAAATGTGTGCAGGCATTGACAGATTAGTTCCCTATGCTCATGCGTGAGAGGAGATGGTGTAATGCATATTTGCAGTGGGTGGAAAATAAATAGTCGTCGCTCCTTTCCTAATGTCTTCGTGAAATAATATCAACGTTAGTACTGCATTGTGTTACGGTGGGGAAGCAGTTGCCGGGGTCATAGGTCTTTGGTGGATATGCACCCATTTCGTGGTCGTTAGGATGTGCCGTGCCCGTAAGGCCCGTTCGCACGAGCAGCTCCCTCCCCTCTCCCCGCCGACCACGCCCCCGTGCCCTCCGCCAGGCAGCAGCCTCCCCGTCGTCTTGTCCTTCAGGCTCTCCGGCCGTCCCGGCCCTCTTCTTGTTCATTCACCGATCCCATCGCTTCGATTTTCGTCCATTCTTCATCTCCCTCCGTGTCGCCCTTTGTCACGCGCGTGCCTCCCCCAACCCCGTCCATCCCTGCATCCAATTTTAAGATCATTTCATTTTTCGACCCTCCGGCCCCCGTTTCTTGCTCGCCGCCTCCTCTTAACCCTTGCTTCCTCCTCCCCCGCAATCCTTTTCCTCCCCCGACCCTATTTCCTCATTCCCCTCGGTACCTCGCGAGCCCTCTTCGACCCCCCTCCCCCCGCCGTCGCCCCTGCCTGCCTTCCCCCGCCTCCCTCAGCCCATCTCCGCACAGGTGGCCAGCCTGTCGACAGTTTGCGGGGTGGGGTAGTATCGATCGTAGCGGTGAAGGTTGGACATTTTCCCGAATGTAATTGTATGTTCCATCCATTCCTCCACCCTCCCAAATGTTGAAATCTTTTTCGATGGCCACCTTTCTTTCTTCCATCGATTCCTTGGGATGTCCGCGCGTGTGTGTGTATCGTGTCTGTGCATTTGCATTCCCACTCACCCTTTCGGAATTCCCTCCCCCCCCTACCTTAAAGTGCCCGCCCCACCCCACCACCCTCTCTTCCTCCCCCGCGTGCAGCAACGAGAGACGTTCATTCGCCTCCGGGCGGTGGTGCATCCTTTGGTGCTCGCGGGGGATGTGCGCCCGCCCCTCCCTCTCCTCGGGAGCCTTGACCTTCCCCCATCGCACTCGAGCCGTTCTTCTCTCGTTGCATGCATCGCCCCTGCCATCGCATCGTCCGCATCCATTGTTCACCTCGCGGCCGCTCAAGCAGCATCCCCCGCCGCGAGCATGCTTTCCGGCGCCGTGCGTCCTTGTTTTTAACGATTGGCTCCCGTCGCCGCGGGATGATCCCAATCGAGAGCGGACTCCCTCCCGTTAGCACGGAGACCCCTTTCTCCTCTCCCCGGCCGCGGAATCGGGGTCACGTCTCTCCGTTGCCCTCGTCTAGACACCTCTCTCAAACCACCGCCCTGCCCCCTACTGGCTCTGGCTAAACTGACTTGAGTCGCCCGCCGGTATATCCCGCGAGACCAGGGGTCATCCTCGGGTTCCAGTCACGTAGGAAGCGCATCCTATCATGCCTGGCCTCTCCCGCACATCCTAGACCTTTGCTCCCGCGGGGACGATTGGAGTGAAAATGTTTTCTCAGCAACCCCTTGCTTGGTTTTGCTTCTGGTAGATGTGTTCCCGCCTCGGATTCAATATCGGTACAGTGTTCCTTGTATCCTGCAGCCGGTCAGCGGTGAGGCCTCCCAGGACATTCTGCCGCGGAAATTATCTCTCTTAGTCTCACCTTTCTGTCTAAATAATTAGTGAATGCCGTTTAGTCCGAAGGAAAGAGTAGTAGGTGCCGTGCAAGAAACCTGTATATGCGGCGTGCGTGTGTGTGCTTATTTACAGAACCTAGGCAACAGAGACAAACTTCCGTGGCACCGGCGATGTGATTTATTATGATGCTTGAATAATTGGCTTTCTATTATATTCATCCATACTACAAGTGCACAATTGGTATCAACTATTTTTTTATTTATTCGTGAGAAACGTGGGAGATCCGCTACGAATGAGGCTTTGTGTTGAATTCTGTTTTGGTTAATTTCAGGCCTTCAAAGTATATTGTCGAAGCAAATAATCTGTACAATTCTGGAGTGTATATTTCTTTTTATAATTGGAAGGCAATCTGAAGATTTTAAGATTTTCAATTCAAATAAAATTTTATGAATCGATATAAACCAAAATTTGATGTTATGGTTCCTGCCATGAACTCAAAATTTATGGAGTACCTTAGCAATGTTTTATTATGAGAAGGTAATTACCTGTTATAATCTGTTCTATGTAATGATAATCAGTGATGGGTAAAGTATTGAAAAAATATAATCGGTCTCATTTGTTATAATACTGTCAAATTTGCAATTAATCACAATTTCAAATTACTCCTTGAAAATGTAATCAGTAGGACAACAACTACTTTTAATTTTGCACCTGTACATGGTGTAATCACTGTCAATGTTTTCTCAAACAAATAGCACTAACATGCGAACTAGCATTTATTATTTGATACCATTACAGAAATCAATGATTAAAATGTTTGATTTAGTTACTTAAGGCATAAATAAATATTTTTAATAAAAAAACACCTGCAGAAGAGGTTAATGTTGTTGGAACTGCCTTTCAACCACTGTGCGTGGAATTATAATTTTCATTTTTGACTGCTAGAATGAAACGATAACTCACACGAGCTTTGGAGCAGATTATAAGTAAAAATGACTTTTTAAATGTATGGATTGCATGAAAAAATTAGTTTGTTTAATCCCTTCCTTCTATAATGATATTAACCCATGTGGTGGTACAGGGATAGAAGTCCTGGATCTTTCAAGTTTGAATGTCAACAAACATTTATCAGAGAATTTGCATATAATGTTTTTTAGGCGTTTGTATAAATTATATCTCTGTGAATAACACGAATAGGCGTTGTAAAAGTGGCTCTTGTCTTTTCATCGGTTGAAGTGCTGCAATTCTGCTGACGTTTTGTAGAGCGAGCCGCCCTCCATCCATTGATGAGGTTTTTCTCCCAATCGTCGGCTGTGAAGCAGTTTAGGCTCTATGGAAGACCGTAATAGCCTTTACAGCAGAGAGTAGTAAGGAAAGCGTAGGATGTTTCCTTTCACACCTTGTGATACTAATGCTCTGCATTATGATTTGCTGGGTTTGAGTATCCTTCAGAAGTACAATAATTTTACTTTTAAGAGACGTTGCCATGTTTCCACGGAATTTATATTCGGACGACGTACTTCGTTGTTACAACAGTTGTTACATTTTTAAGCATTTTCTAGATTTTTTTTACAACGAAACGCGTCTTACGAAAATACATTCGTTGGAAATATTTCAATCCATTATTTAACTAATATTAATAACTTCTACCACGCCGTGCCAGATATCATGCAGCATAATAATTTTTAGCGCTTGCTCGTATTTATAGCTGAGTATTGCAAACTGTATTTTGTTTCACTCACAGAAAACAATTTATACAAAGTTTTACTCCGAAAATACGAGTTTTTTCGATTCAAGTTTTCAAGGTATAATATACATTAATAATTATCATGTTTGAGGCCGCGTATCGTAATTACTCATATTTATTTGTGTTGCCCGCCGCTTCCTTGCTCTTAACCGGAGAGGAAACATTTGAAAAACACCATTAACAGATGTGGTCATTTGTTCCTTAAATTTGTGTATAGGATGGTGGAAACACTTAAGGAAGGGTGCAGAGAAGTATTTGGGGTCGGTGGTGCCTAGAGGAATGAGATGAATTGACGCCCCATCTGATGGACGCGACGCAATGCTTGGAAGTTTCCTCCAAGCAGAATCCAAGTGGGGTTCTCCGGAGACTATTCTCAAGCTCATTGGTTTGAGCTCTCCTATTGTACGCCACTACGGTCTGTTCCTCGATTTCTTAGTATCCTCGCAAGCGTCCGACATAAAAAGAAACATGCAACGAAATTTTTTTTCTACTGTTTATGTTTGTATTTCATTGTGACTCGCATACATCGATATGCGTCCTCTCTTAACGTTTATGTGACAAGTGATTGTTGATTTTGCTATGATCATGTTAATTTGAAAAGGCACAAGTGTGCCTACTTTCCCTTCATCTTTTGCGCGAATGACGGGAATTTGTCATGGGTGATTGCAAATATCGAACTTTTGGGCCTGACGATCTTTGATGAAATTTGTAATTACGAAACGCGTCTCACTAATGTCGCGGATTTCGCAACGGTCAAATTATGAGCGTGCTGTAAAAATATTACTTCTCCTTGGTTTATTTTTAATGCCAAAAAATCATTTGCCGTATCTTCGGCGAATAATCTTCATGACCATCATTGTGGTTATATTTGTGATTTACACGCTTCCCAAGTGAAGGAGGGGCCAGTCTGGTTGTAATAGCAGCAATCGTTTGGGGGGGAGGGGTCCAAAACGAGGGTGGAAAGGTTTTGAAAAACAGGGTACTAAGTAGAGGGTTTTTAACTAATTTTAACGCTTTTCATAATCGAAAAAAACTCATTTGTCAAAGAAATCTTTTGTAAATTCATGATTTTTCAACATATTGTTTTCTTTTATGAAGAAAATAAATTGTTTTCATATTTCGAGAGGGGAGGAGGTCCGGACCTCCCCACACTCTACGCCACTGAATAGTAGTAACTAGGAGTAAAGCATTTTTAGTTTTCATTCAAACCTGTCTTGTGATTGTGCATTTGTGATATTATGGACTTATAGAGCGTTGGTAAAGGCCTCGATTCCGCGACCCGCTCAATTCTAATGATATCTCTTCTTTCGAGGCTAATTCTACCGACTTCTACCCTTCGTGGTGGAACATAGTCACTTAATAGTGAGTGATTCGTCAAGGAGGAATGTCTGGCGGTGGTCCATTCTTCGTTAGGGATCTTGTAAGGAATCTTCACCCGCTCCCTGGTTTCATATGATGATTTGGATACATGAAGTGAAAACACGGAAAAACCACTGTCACGGGAAGTTAAATCATTCAGGACATTTGCGGAGGAGGAATTTCGCTGAGCCTTCCGGCATCGCGGGGATTGTTGCTCGGAGTTGTTAAATACTTCACCCTTCAGCCCTCCTTTAACATTATACCCTTAGTTCTGCAGCCAGACGCTACACCGAATGAAAGGAATTGTTTCGGTCGTTAAATGGTGGAAGGTATGCATGATTATACCTGTCAGTTGTAATTTTTAATACTGTGGAAGACGCAAAGTCACCATAGATTGTTAAGTTATTGGCGCAGCAGTCACTCCATTCTATCCGAGTGAGAAGGTCGCAGTGGTGTCGTTTCGATCTCAATAATATTGCTTTGTGTAGCCATCCATTTCACTCTCTGATTTCGTTATTCATTAATACGCATGTTATTTATATATGTGGTGTAATAATCCAGCCTAAAAATCCATTATGTGGGTATAACGTTTTTGACATTGCAGACTTGCAAACCTTAGACTTTCCCCACGTTCCTTATCATAGGTATTATAATAGCAAATCTTGCGTTCGATCTTTTATTGCTGCATCGAAATGAGAGTTTTGTCTCATTGAGCCCGGTTGACGTGGTGGCAAGAGTGTCAGCGTCCAACCCATTCGGTCCGGGTGCGAATCCCGTCGGGGGCAGAGATTATTCAGGGAATGCCCAATCCATGCCGGATTACTTTGTATAGGGCGCTTCAAGTTCAGCTCTCCGTCCGTGGGATGGGACGTTCAACCGTAGTCCCCTTGCCGTCCTCTCGTCAAGGGAAGTCTTAGGCCGACGCCGCTTTTCCCCTACACTCTTCCTTTCCTCCCTATCCCTAATGGCCACACGCAGTTCATGTGGTCTCGTAGTTTTTGAGTTACGATGTGCCCCCGTCGCCAATTCCTCCGCATGTCGAGTGACCTTGCGGCCGAATGCGCGCACCCCCGGCGACGCCCGGACCCTCGCCGTCTGAGGACACGAGGAGGCCTCCCTCTCTCTCTCTCTCTCTCTCTTCTTTCTCCTCCCCTCCTTCCCCCTCCCCCGCTGTGCGCTGCGCCCGGCGTGTGGTCGATTGCGCGCCGCCGGGAGGATGATGCTCTCTCTTTCTCCCAAGGAGCGTACTTTTCCCTCTTACTATCTCTCTCTCTTTCAAATGTAATTCATCGGGCCGCACCTCTCGCCACAAAGACTACCATTGATTGTTTGAGAAGGGGTAAGCATCCAGACCACGAATGGAACGTTTATTTGGTAAAGTAATTTCAAGTGCATAATGTGTAGCTGAAAACGAGGGAAAGTTGAAAAGGTTACATTTTCCTCTGCTTGGTAATATTTTTCATAAAAAAATAGCCATTCGCATCGATGAAGGGACATAGCGACCCGAAAGTCACGGGGAAATAGGTTGCAGATCGGGCTTTTAATCCAAATGTACTCTCGAGATGATGTAAATTAACAAATGTATTACTTTTGAAAAGATGTTCCTCGCGATTGTAAGTATTACATGGTAAATATCGAGAATTAATGGATCGATCTCTTACAATTTTGGAAAACGATTAAAATGCAGAGAAAGTGGGAGGAGCATGAATCAAGCTTCTCTAGGATTGACTGCGGCCTCCTGTAAATGTGTGTATTACCCTTGATGCTGTTTGTCAGTCCCCACAGTTCCTCGATCTACTTCGATTCCTTTGCAGCACTCCTGCCGTAGCTTTCGCTGCTCCGCCCAGCATCCCAACCTTTCGTTTAACCGTTCGTAACTTCGTGACGTGCACGTTGCATACGTTTAAGGATAAATCTATTTGGGGAGTACGGATTTTCCCTGAAATAGCGTTGGTTTGGTGTTGTGGTCTTGGTTCGTTGAATTGATGACTATTTTTCAGGAATTTATTGCGAGATTAATGCTTGACTCTAAAATTTTTTCACCGCCGTTGTAAACGTGAAATTTATTCGTTCTTGCGATCGTTGAATTCATGGAATTAGTTCCGTAATGAGTACAGCGTGAGGCGTATGTGTGGAAAATTAAGCTATATGTTCCTCAATTTACTATCCTTTCAATGCGGTATCTTGCAGTTACAGAATTCGTCGATTGTATTTTAAGGTTATTAATTAATTAGTGAAGTAGTCAGTGTTAGGGAAGTAGTCTTCCTGTCTGTTTTGATACGGTGATTAAATTTGGAGATGTAACTTGTTAACTTGTTAAATTCTTCAACAAATGTCTTATGTGAAATGATTCTGTTACACCGTTCCTAGATTTTCTGTAACTAAAAAAATCTTATTTTTTTATTTTTGGATAATCTTAGAAATTTAGATATTTCAGTGCATAAATGCGGTAATTGAATTTATGTATTGGACTTTTATTTTGTTAGCTGCGTTACTAGAAGGAGGAATTTGATGGGTTGTCCCTTACCTTTTAAATTCCCAGTCCTGCAATATTAGAATTTTTAATTTTTACCGCATGAAATACCTGCAATTTTAACATATCGCAAACTCTCCCAACCTTTGTACTGGAGTCCCTTTTTATTGATTTCATTATTCCTTTTTATCATGTCCCATTTTTTTGCCCGCTGGGTGCGTAAATTACTTCTTCTCCTAGGCTGTAAAAATTCTCCTCACTACTTCTTATGACATATTGAGAATCTTTATGTGAAATTCAAGGCATTATGTCAATTGATCTGTTCGACGTGATTGCGCGTCTACCATGTGCATATTTATATATTCGTTTTAACTGTCATGGCCATACATTGATTTTACACGTCTCTGTTTGCTGCAAATTGTGCCGTCTTAAAAATAAAATATTCTTGTCAATATTGAATTGAAATTTTAAAGTAACTAGTGAATTTGGTGGTTGTTTCAAACGTTTCATTAATTTAAATTTAAATTTCCAATATTTTTACGTCTTGGTATGAATTTCAGTTTCGATGGTGTGTTGCATCTGTGTCTAATAATTAATGCATTTTCTCTTGCTTTCCAAATACCTTCAGTTTTTGTGTTCGGGTTGAACTTTTCATGAACGGACATTTCCTGTTCAGCGTGGAGAATTTTTAAATTTTCCAGTTTTAGGCATTCTTACTTTGAAAAAGGATTCAACCACAAAGGCACCGATGAATAAAAAAAACGTAAACAAGACGATTTTTTTGTGCAGAAAAATTCTACTGAAAAGCATTGCTACCAATTTTTGATTTAACCTTCTAAAATATCCAATATGAATGTTATTGTCAATAAAATCCATAGATAATTTTTTGTTTTGCCATTTATATCAATATCTTTAGCATGGTTGTGTGAAAGTGCCCTTGAATGAGAGAAATTTTCTCTTCTTGTTTTGCTGTAGTATTCATTATTTTTAAGATATTTACTTTACCCCTTATATTTACCTATCGTTAATTCACTTTGATTTTACACCACCTCTTTAAAAATTGATGGCTTCGGTGTATTTTAATATTTCTTTTTTTAGCGTATTTCCCTTCTGATTTTCTTTTCTACGATTTTTGTCTTTGATGTCCTCATTGGGATTGAGCTATTCGACTCGGTTAGCATGCCCGAATCAAATGTTTCTTCTTATCGTTGGGGCTTTTCTGTGAGCGCATAAATTTCCATTTATTCAATGTGCGCCGTAATCACAAATTCCTCAGCACCGCTGCCTTACACTTGAGTCAAATGCGAATTTCCAATTTGGAATCTGAGTGTTCCCCGATAGTCATTCGGCCTGGAATTTCTTCCTAGCCTTCTATCTCACCTACTCAATGCTACCGCAATCAGTCGCATTTTCACCACCGAATAACATTCCAAGGACATCTATTTTGGTCTTAGTCTGCTTAAAGATATCTCTCTCGCTTGTGACTTTCTGCATTAGTGGTTCTTCTGTATTGTTTGAAACCATTTTGATATTTAATTGTCAAATTATTTCGCTTGATTTTGGGCTGTTTGGAGCCTAACAGTTGTAGACTACCTGGCAGCTGATCTAAGGATCCCAGGTTCAAGTCAGAGTGGAGCCTACGGAACCCGAAGTAAAAGGCGCAGTATCAGGAGATACATACCTGCACTACGCACTGAGCGTGTACAACTTTCTTCTTCCTAGTCTTACGAGGAAAAGGAACGACGAAGTGCTGGATATGGTTGGCGAGGAGAGGCAGCTTTTAGATGAGGTACGGAGGAGACAGAAGGCATGGATGGAGTTAGCACTTAGCGGGGAGGGGATGTTGAAAATGGTGTTAGAGGGTAGAATGTTAGGAAAACGAGGGAGGGGAAGGAAAAGAATAGGATTTTTAGATAGATTGAAAGGGAGTAGGCCTTACAGTGAATTGAAGAAGGTAGCGCTGGAAGGAAGGGGAGGCTCCCAGATCACTTCTTTAGTTCTCCATGGAAACCTACTTTGATCGGTAGAATACTGTAATAATAATAGCACTGTGCGCTACCTTCACCTATGCAAGCCAACTAACGGGTTAATGTACTGAGGGACTCAATGTATCTGATCCGTCAGGTCTATAATGCTGCAAGTATTGTTATCATCAAATTGTTCATGTTTTGCTTTTCTCTCAGATTGAATATCGAACTTATGACGGCCATTTCAATGAAGTAGTAAGAAATGTGGGGAGTTAAGAGAACTCACTCGATAGTTAAGAAAATATTTTTGAAACGATTTTTTTTCATCTGTTAATGCGATACAACTGGGAAGGGTTAGGTCTTGGGAAAAGTATAATTTTGATGGTCTATAATGGAGCAAGTTAATATGTAAATTCACTATTTTAGCGATTTATTCAGGTATTTAAAAAAGGAGGTCAATAGTCCTCAGCATAAAGTTTTATTCGACCTATTTAGCCGCTTTTACGTTATCCTGAGGTCGTTTGTGCAACCTGAAATGATTTGTTACTTAAAAAAATGTGAATGAGAACTGATGTGTGTAAAGTTCTCATTTTGCTCGAATTTGATGGATATTCCGCGCCTGAAGCTACAACGTATTGGCACCGTAGTTGATGCACAAGTGATTCCAGAGTGATGAGTCCCCCCCACCCCCCTTGCTCCCTCTGAAGCCCCCGCCGAGTGGTTTGTTGGGCGTCAGCTTCCTCCTCGGCCACGACCTCAGGCTAAATAATGAAACAAGCTATAAGGAGCGGTATGCGCGCGAGGTCAAAATTGGTATGGAAAAAACCTTAGATCACGTAGTGGATGTGATTTGCTGACTACGACGATATTGTTTATTTCGAATGGAAATGTTATCTCCAGTTAATTAATACCAAGAAGTCTTCAGTCTTAAGACCTACCCCTTTCGATGCGTAACTCTATAGCAAATGAAACCGTAAAATCAAATATGTTTTCTTTATCTCTGAATTAGTTGTATTCCCTATCCATATTTCTGACTACTTTCTGGAAGTAAGTAAATATAAAATTAGAAAAATTATAAATATAACCTGTTTTCGACTGTCAGCTATTATTGGGCAACATATGAACTGCGACACTAATGTAACCAGAAAAAATATAGAAATTGGATAATAGTGTGGGGAATAAACAGTTCGTATATATTCTTTGCTCTTAACCAGGTTTTGTAGCAATAAAGCTATTTTAATTTTTTTCTCTAATGGTATCTGTTGCTGCGGAACATTTGTCGATTACTTCCTCGTTCCTCCATTCCCCCTTCACTGCCGCTTCAACCCCTCTTTTTCAGACCATCTAATTCTTTGTAGGGTTAGAGAAATAAAAATAAATCAAAAATAAAAAGTTTCCCATCGACGAAACACCAGCGGCCCATGCATAAGGCGTAAAAGTAGCACAGAATCGGTTAACAACTCGGCATGAGCTCCTGACGTCATCAACTTATCTGCCAAAGGGTTAGGGCCGTTAATTTTTGGTCGCGGAAAGCTCGAGAACCAGGCGACGGATCGTAAAACTGAGAATCACGGGTCTCCTGATTTTTTAACCTCTATTATAATCACCAATTTAAAACAAAAACTGTCGAACGGAATCGCTAAGCGTCGACCCAATGGTTAGAGAGGACATTAACACCGCGTGTATTTTTTAAATGAAATAATATCCTCCCTTTGAAGGCCGTCAATCAAATAGTGGCCCCGACGAGCATCAAGAGAAATACAAATGCGAGACCATCACACGAACAATTTCCTCACCACTGGAAACAAAGTTTATAATTCTATAAACAATTACAATTCTAGGTTAACTTAAATTCCAACTTACTTCCCATAGCGTAACACGTTCGCAGCCAAGTTCAATAAATTTGAATATTCGAAACAAGTTTTTCTCCTGTTGATATGAGAAAATTAGTTTAAAAGAATAAAATTTTAAAATTCATTTCCTTAAGTGGTGTCTGTATTTAAATGGACTTTCAAAACTGCACCGTCTGATTTGCCGAACCATGTACGTTACATCTCCTCACCACGTCATACGTCCACTTGTTGCCCCTCTGATCCTTAATACCCCCCCCCCCCCCTCTGTGTCGCCACTATCATCTCAGTTTCCCTCGATTCCCACTTCGCGCAAGCAGCCGATGCGTCTTTTTGGCTCTAACTAAAATGTGGTCGTACACTCAAACCTGAAGCCTCAATTAGCTGAATAGATGGCAAGGAAAGAAAATTTTCGACGAAAAAAGCCGATACTAATCAGCCATTCGTGAGAGAATGTAAGATAAGAAAACACAAAATTTGGCGCCCCTTTTTCATGAGCCGATGACGTCATTTGAGATATTTCTTTCGCAGAGGAATATCGATTAAGCGGTCTTTGAGGTTTGTATTTCAAACTCTGGATACAGAATTTGCTATATGGTTGTAGAGCGTTGGCTATAGTGTTCACTAAATGCTTTCAACTGGTCATTTAGTTAGGGAGTGCTGAGCGGGGAGGGGGTGTTGAAAGCAGAGGGAAGAATGTTGGTTAGCGGCGGAGAGAATGGGGTTTTTAGATAGAGACAGATGGTGTAGGCGTTATTGTGAATTGAAGAGGGAAGTCCATGAAGGGATGGCTGACTACCACAATACTTCGTAAATACCTACTCCATGCAAATCTATCTTAATGAGCAGAATACTGAAATGAAAAGTGAGAATAATCCATCCATTTTTCAACGCAGAGATGGTGTCCGCCGATATGACCATAAGAATCCCCGACTTTTGCAAATTAAGGCCGGTTTATATAAAACTAATTAGCAGTAAATATGTATTGGGAATTACTAGCAAATAAGCTTCACGGCTTCGAGGCGTTCATAGAAAATAATAATAGCGTGCACTCGACGCCATCTATTATACTTCTGCAGGACTATAACAACAAACTGTCGCAAATTGGTTTTCAAATTGATTTGAGCTGTTTCTTAAGCCTGAATCACACGATCATTTTTTTTCGTCGCGATCACTTTTCCCGTCGTGAAAAGCAATCGCTCTAGTGATCATTTTTCTGAATCACACGGTCACTCAGGGTTACTCCCGCCGCTCGTTGTCATGGGATCCACATCAAGAAAATATATAGCGTGTTTGTTTATTTATGTCATTCCCACAATTGTCAAACGCTGCGCTGCAATCACACCATACGGTCATGCGTTCCGATTGGCTGATATGGGATTTTAGGGACGGTTTTAGCGACGGAAAAAGCCACCGGACGAGTGATGAAAAATAGCGATGGGAATCCTCATCGCGATCGCGAAAAACAATTGCCGGCGACGATCATTTTGCGAGTGATCACTCTAGTGATCCTGATAGTGATAAATTTCGCGATGAAAAAAGTGATCGTGTGATTCAGGCTTAATCTTCTCGTAAATTCAAAATGGAACAAACCACTTCACGTTATTTCTCGCGATAATTTCACCCGGTTCCGCGCTGATTTTTTTCTGCGAACGCCGTCATCGACGCATTTGTACTGGAATCTTGCTCTAAGTGCTCCGCACGGACGATTTAACGCTAATATTTTCCATATTGTCCGGCCTTCAGTCAGCGGGCACACTGGCTGTTGCATGTGCTCCCATCGGCGGCCCATGGCAGCGCGGGAGTTGATCAACTCGCTGCGAGTGTGTGGGGGCTGTGGATCGTCCTTAAAATACCTGGATCCCCCGAGGTCCCCCTGCCGCCTCTGTGGGGGAATGGGGGGCATGAATTTTATTCGCGTCCCCCGCACACATGTATGTTCTAGTAAATATAGCCCTGCTCGCTTCCTGCTCTTCGTCGTGGGGGAGCTGTGAATCTGCGCCCAGTGAATCCTCATAAGTCCACCAATCGTATTCTTATCCTCCCATGCCCGGTGACACTCCTGCCTTTTCCATATTCGTTATGTATCAACCGTACATTGTCACACATTCCTCATGTTGGTTCAACCCTTATCTGCATGTGTGAGTCCACATTTCTTAAGTTGGGTGTGTTCTGCGGTGATCCACGAAAAAGTCATCACTTTACCTCCACAACGAACTCACCTCTTATGGTGTCATTGAACCTGGTTTGTGTCCCCATTCGTTTTAATTTCATTGTGTTTCTCGAGTGATTTTCTCATATTTCTTTATGGTTATGACGTTCACACGGTAAAAATGTGGGAAACCCAGTCTTAATGCCGCCTAGATGAATATCGTTCTCTTTTAGCACTCCATGGCTAATTCGCCAAGAAGAAAGATGTGCTTTCATTTAAACTTTCCTCGAAAACTCATGTCATACCATGGATAAGTAAAATAAACGATGCTAATGGCAAACCTGTAAATATTAACTGGCTAGAGGGGGGGGCATGCCAACTTTAAAAAATCGGCGTTTATTAATGTAGAACCTGCCCGTTACATAACCTTGCTTAATGTCACCCAAGCATGGCTCTTACATATTTCATCGGTTTACTGACTGAGGAAACATCGATTACCACTCAATTTCGAAGTCACCCAATCATCTCTGGGCTTGTCTCCTATTCGGAGAGGTGATCTTGCTATTCTTGGGAGTTCTATTTCTGCTTTTTGCTCATCATACATGGGAAATGACCATAACCGTACTCCACGTCAAACTGAATTAAATCCTCTATTGCTTCGCGTGGAGGAGTTGTTTCAGCCATCCAGTATCTCGGCAAGAAGTTTCGGTCCTGAGTTAGCGATGCATTTTTTTCTCCGTCCACTTTTTAAGTATGAATTCGCTATTCCAGAATTTTGAATGTGATTTTTCCTTAGTTGTATTTTGTGGGTTCATGTGTGGTCTATCGTGAAGACCTATTGCCTATTCCCATCATTTAAGGCATGTTGTATTTTGATATTACTCATCTGTCCACAATAATGAGGACAAGTCCTCTTTTTTATTATTGGTCCTGGTCATTAGTGTTTTTATTTTTTACCTCCGTCATAGAATGTAATTATGTGAACAGTACCTTTTATTTCACTTACGGGTGAGGTTATTTTTAATTTCAAAATTTAAATGGATTGAAAGAATCTTTTGTAAGATAAATGTAAGTAATTAAGAAGGTAATGAGTTATAAGACAATCAGTGGTTTCTGATGTATTGAATTCTCGGATGGCGGTGGAGTGCGAAGGGTTGGATTCCCATCCCCTCGACATCCGACCCGTCCACAATCGGACTTCCCTCCCCCCCTCCACCTCATGAGAGCAGCTTTGCGTAATCTGTTTGACCATGCGTAGTGCGGCCGTGCGCGCGTGCCTTCTACTACGGAATGCCTCACTCGACTCCTCTCGGAGTGTTCTCGACCCTCCAATAGGGTAGTTTCCTTCATCAAAGAAAACGAAAGGCATTTATTGCGATTCGTTACCCACCATAAGTGTATTCATAATATACAAATTATTTGGTTTTAGAAATCCCAGTTTAGACGAATGGCAATGGCCAATTTTATCCTCATTTGAAAAAGGCCAGATTGGCGCCCAAGTATTGCCACTCCACGTGACGTCACAGGGACCTAGTTTCTATACGAATAGATAGGAGTTTTACATGGTCTGAGATTACCAATGCATGCATGAGGCACAGAGCTCAGGGAAACATCTCTTAATAATCACCTATTAAAAAAGCCTAAGGTCGGAAAGTTTCCTGGGTTTGATAAGGTATTAATAATCCTTATTTAAGCCAAGCGCTACCTGCTAGCATCCTGCGTCATATCAGCGCTCAAAGCCTCGCCCCAAGGGCACCTCACGCGGCGGAAGCGGGAACCAGAACGACGTCGCACGGCGTTTTCCCAGCATTCATACTTAGCCGTCGCGTTTTCGCGAACTTGAAAATTTTCACTTTTCATTTAATCGCGAAAAATAGATGTCGTCATTTAAAAATCTAAGAGCGTGAAATACGTACTTCAGGAGTAATAATCTTTCGATTTAGGCAATAAAAAAATAATAGGAAACCACCCTTTTCTGCTTCCCTGCCCTCGTAACCGAAAGGAGACGCAAGAGGCCCATTTCTCGTTGGACGTCGCTCTTACTGTTAAAATCGGCTGAAAATCAGCTCACCGAGGGCCATATTGCAGGACCTGACTCAAACTGAAGATGAGAAGGAGTTCGTATTTTAGGGTCTGACTTCAACTCCTCTCACTTGAACCAGGTGCGGTGTGTTAGAATTAAAAAAATAATGAATTTAAATTAACTATTATCATTCATGGTCTCCTGATGTATCAAAAACCAGAATTATTGGGCTAAAATATCACACGTGGAAGTATTTTTACGAGAGAAATTTCATTTTGAAATTGTGAGGCGGTGGCAGCGGACATCTTGGAACTGGGCGTCTTTAATTTGAGTTGGGAATCGAGTGAGGTCTCGTAATACCAACGTGGCAACCGAGTTGGGTTTGTGTCGTGATCAAAACGAGACAAACGTTCTGGTATAAAGCCCAATAATCCTCGACTCATTCCGTTTTTTCCTATTCGGAAAGACAAATGAGTTATCCGAGTTTAATTTAGGCTGACAGCACTGCAGAAAGCTGGCGAGGCGTTCCCTCAACTCTCCCAATTATTCAACCCGAAATTTGGTTCGGAAAGGTGAAGGTAAAACTCACCCCAGACTTATTAGCCACAGGCCTGTGAATATCACACATCCAGGGTAGGGGGAGGGGGAGCAGTTCTTTTCCTTGAGTCACTTCAAATTTCGAGGTTTTCATTATTTGGGGGTGTGGGAAGACTTCGCCCGGGGTTTGAGCCGAAACTCTTCGATGAGCATCCGAGCGCTCTATCCACTAGGCTAACGCGTCTCCCAGTAAAGCGTTACAGTTGCAGAGTTCCCACTCAACCGTGAAAACCTTCAAACCGTGAATAAGCCGTGAATTTCGTCTACCGTGAAGTAAAACTGGAAATAGCCGTGAAATTCGTCGTAAAACCTTAAAAACCTCTCAAACTTGATTTAAGATCTACGATTGGCGGATCAAAAGAAAAATAGGTCAGTCACTCCCAGATACCAACTGTCCTCGCATTTATCAGCGCACGTATATTCGAAGCGCAAATATTGGTCCGTGTGCAATGACGACACACAGACATTAAGGCTGTGATTGGACGACCTTTTACCAAAGCGATATTTAAACCTGGCGAGAAATCAGACACCTCTTCACTTCCCTGTCACCCTCCATTTTCTCACTCACAACCTTTAGCCGGCCCTAAATTTTGCTAACGATAGGCGACGTCATAAGAGCGCTTTCATTTCTGCGTTTTGCATTCCCGGCGTTCATCGCGTTTGCTGTATTTTTAGTTAATGTGCGGCCAGTGATTTTTATGTGATCAACATTTCTTCCTAAAATGGCTTATCAACAGACCGTGAATTTGACGCAAATTAGACCGTGAAAACGTGGAAAAAACAGTGAATTTTATAATTTAGTTAGAGTGGGAACCCTGCTACAGTTGGCATGTTCATCGCTGCTTGTGTATCGCCTATATTTCTCTTATCCGATAAAAATAAATTGTTGTTGATAGTAGATAGTGTATTCCCATGATGCTGCGTCGATATTGAGTGACGGTTAAAGGTATATCTGGAAACGTCTGAACATCGTATAAAACATCCAGGGAAGTACGCAGGGATTGTGACGCAGTGATCACTGAGCGATTTTGATTGGATCATTTTTTGTTTTCACAAAAGAGACGTCAGTAACAATTATTGAAAAACATTTTATAAGCATATTCTATGGCATTCATAAAATATTTTTGCACGATATAAGTTATCCGGAGTCGATGACTCGTTAGTAGGTGCTTACATTAATCTCATTGGCTCTTGAAATGAGTGTCATTACAATATAGTTTATACCTCTGTTCGATATTGGAAGAGGAGAGCAAACAATGTACAAGTTCATTTTTTGTTTAGTAATAATATTGTACGATCTCAATTCATTTTCGAAATGAAACTGAGGAATATGGTAAATTTTATGCAATTCACTTTTTTACCGAGGGCTTTTATGACTCTTGAGGCGTTATAAACATAATAGTGTCATTAACGAAAAATTGATGTAAGCAAAATTACAATAAAAAGCTATAATTGAAGTAATTTATACGAAAAAATTCAAAATGGGAAATGATTTTAAATGGAAAAGGTAAATATAAAAGAATGAGATATATACTTCGGGAATCGTTGCCTTCTTAATGCTGAATGGAGTGGAAAGAATCTGTGGAAATTTGGGACTCGATACATCATCGTTTTTGTAAACGTTGGGTGCACGTATGTACTGTGATGGGAAAAATGTCGAAAAAATGTATTCGGGCTCAACTACAACTACACCATGGAATCTGCATTGAGTTACAATCGCAAAAGAAAAAGTAATCGGTGGGTTGGCAATTTTGATTTCAGTGACTTCTCAAACTGGGAGTGCGAAC
This sequence comes from Ischnura elegans, assembly GCF_921293095.1. NCBI lineage: Eukaryota > Metazoa > Arthropoda > Insecta > Odonata > Coenagrionidae > Ischnura > Ischnura elegans. The sequence goes on along the minus strand of NC_060248.1, from coordinate 129,317,181 downwards.
GTGAAAACCAGCATTTTAATTATTACTTAACCCTCGGCCTCCACCTGCTCAATACTTACGTGAACTCCACCTGGGGTCTTTTTTGACCCCATGCCGTAAATTTAAAAACAAATAGGTATCTTTCTGGATATTTAGAATTACACACTTTTAAATCATAATAAGGACATTAATAAGTAATTATTACTGTTTCATCAAGTAATGTTAGGATTTTGAAATACAATAACATTTATCCTAGAAAACTCTACAAATTATTGTTCTTCTATAAAATTTCTCTTATAATTTTTCCGTTACAGTCAGAGACAAAAAACAATTATTTTTATAAAATTAAGCATTGTAATTGTTACTAATTTATCTTACAGTCCTTTAAATTTTCTGCAGGATTTAATGATATTTGCATGATCATTACAAACAAAGACTTCACATTTTTCACACCTCCGATTCATTTTCCTATCGGATTCTCGCAGACAAAATAAACAGCATCCACGTTTCTTCTAGGTGGAGGCAAATCTCTTCTACACTGCATTGGAATTAATGTTCAAATCCTGCACAGGTAACTGCTTCCCTAGTTACCTGAGTTCGCGTCTAAGGATTTTTCAATCGTCTTCTTATCTCTGGGTCTACTAACTCCTTTGCCAAATCAGTAAGAAATTTTCTCCTTGCTTCCTTTCCTGTTTCCCCATTGAACCTCTTTGAGTTTCAGAGAAAATCATTTATTGCTGCAATATCAAAAAATAGAGAAAGAGGCCATCTTTACAGAGTAATGTCTTGCCATCAGATCTACAGTCAGTACGACGTCGAATATTGTATGATAGTAAAATAAAATTAATTTTTTATGTTCATCACGACTAACATCAAATTAGCGGTGTTGAGTTGAAAGTAGACTAACTTCCCTTCTTGGCCTTTGGACATATGAAACCAGTAGTGTATTGTTTGCATAAACAAAAATACGTGAATGCTCCTCTCGATCCTTGGCAGGTAACATAACCCTAAAAATTACTACGCGATTTGATCTTAGTGTACCTAAAAGTGTTACTTTCTTTTTCAGGAGTTCTTGACCCAGTTCTAAGCTTGTAAAGAAATTATCCGTATTTATATTTCTTCCAATGCCTTGCAAATGACGAACCAAATCTAGCACTCCCCGTTTACCTCGATTCACTTCCCTGGATCTTTCAATTTTTCCAGTGTATATTTGTGCATTTACAATATACTGACTTTCACAGTCAACAGTTGCCCATACTTTTATTCCATTTTCCTCTGGCTTTGATGGCATGTACACTTTGATACTACATCTACCTCTAAATGTGCACAAATGCTCATCAACTGTAACGCTTGAGGATGGTTTGTAGGATATAGTACAGGCCTCCGTAATCATGTCAACACACAGATCTTATTGCCTCCACTTTATTTTTTGATATTTCTTGCCTAGCAGCACGAGTCTCTTGAGGCCATTTCTGAGCGATAGGTGGAACATAATTTCAAATTCCTATTCTAGCTGGTGCAATGTCCCTCATCTTCATTGTCCTCAAACTCTGACGAATTTTCTTCCTTCACTATCACGTCTATGACATCCTCCTCTATTTCAAATCGTTCCTCTTCATCACTGCTCAATTCACAACTGTCCATTTGTATGTCTTCGTCACTGTCCTCAAAAATTTCATTTAGTACCTCATCTGCACTATATCCTCTGCTCAGTCGATGAAACTCCATATTTTCTCCAACTTTTTGAAAGTACAATTTTTTACTGACCTCACAACATTGCTCGCGATGTGGACTAAGCACCTACGGAGGAGCTAAAACAAAAATAAGGCATGTACTCCTTGACATTAGAGTTGTGTGATATGCTTCGGTGGCTAGTTTGAAAATGAGGAGGAAGGAGAAATCCTGCGACAAAGTAAAGGTGATGAATCATAATAACAGGTGAGGCAAATTTTCCCTTAGAATGTTTTTTTTTTCTTTTCTCAATGTCCCCGTTGATGACAAAGGGTTACGTTGCTCCAAAAGGCCAGGCAGTGCCTTCGACATAGACGTTACATGCTGTTATTATTTCATGAGTGAAAATGCTAAGTCTTGGACACGGAATAATATGAAGGTAATAAATCAACATGATACCCTCTGAGACAACACAGTCAGGCGGTGGCTATTTCCACTCAATGGTCACTGGGCCCACACTGTGTGATACTTTATATTCAAATTTTAGCTCTAAGCGGGGAAAAAAAATTCTACAAATATCTTCAGCAGGAAAGACGGGAACCAGCAGGCCAACTCATGGAAAATAATGCACGTTGAGTAAAAATACTCATCCCCTGCCTAAAGCCTTAGCGGTGGCTTGGAGATTATCATGCAGATTTAGATGCTGAACAGTGCTATAACAAAATCTGGTATTAAAATTTTATAGGGAAAAAAAGGAAAACACGAGGAAAGATTGACCAATGAGATGAGCCCAGCGTTGAACGAATTATATAAAAGACGATCTCTACCAACACTCTGCACCTCAGTGACCTAAAGATGCTAGCTGCGATGTCGGCAAAACTGTTATATATCAAGGAAGACACGCGGTGTATAACCCAGAAACTTCGCATCTGAATCTTCATCCCACCATGAAAACCTACATAAGGATTACCTACCTTTCAACACCTATTATCAATTACATTTCCATAGATATACGTTTCAAAATGTAGTGCCTACAAAGTCTCCACCTGGGGTCAAATTTGACCCCACTCGTGAAAAATATTCCCATCCATGAATAACTGAAAAATTTAATATCAAAATAGTATGAATTTATAGAAAAAACATGCGGGAAGGCATATCTGTAACATAGCAAGATTCCCTTAATTGAGTAAAAAATTGCAGGCGTTTTATCAACCTTGGGGTCAAAAAAGACCCCAGGTGGAGTCGGAGGGTTAATTCCATTTTATAAAATAATTTTTGAAATGCTTGCAGTAGGAATTTTAGGTAAATACTTTCTTCCAAAAATGTACTCACGCGGATGAGGTTAATGTATCTGCAACTAATGTGCGATCAGCGCGAGCGGAATTAAAATGATTTTCACTTTCCATTCGAAATTTCGAATTAAAATATGACCCTTGCTCAAATTTAATGATTACTCGTAGGAACTTTGTGGTAGATTGCAATTAAAAATTGCCAATTATGTAATCGTTAACAGTATATCGATTACTTTTACTCTGTTACATCACATGGATGATTGCGATGAAGCGTGGCGTGCCCGTGAGCAGGAAGACACGGCTCCCGTGAGCCGCTCGTGGTGGTCGCGTCGCCCGTCCAACTCTCTCGCCCCCCCCCCCCCCTTGCCACAGCAAAAATGGGTCACTTGGGAAGAGGATTGCGCCCGTATTATTCACGGCAAGTTATTCCTGATCCGGTCGGTGGACGGTCGGAGGTTTATATCTGTCCCCGCGGGTGGCGGACTCGCACCTCCCTCCTTCCCTTCTCCCCCTCCAACCCCCTTCCATGACGGACTGTGAAGAAAACGTCCTCGCTCTTCGCGCATGAAGTTGCGTTGCGGATGGGGGGGAGAGGGGGGCAGTCAGCGTGCTGTGAGCACAGCTATTTTTTTCAGTAAACACTCAGGGACGTTACCACGTAATATGTCGTGTGTACAGACATTTTGTATTTCATTGCTATTTGGTGTATATAATAATTCGGAAAATATCGAAAAATCGGGAAGCGAAAATCGAGAGATACCAAATTAGTTACATGTTTTTATCGATTTTAATTAATTTCATGTAATGTTTTCTGTTGAATTTGTATTATGTCCCAGAAGCTCAATTATGTAGTGTTATTTTGAGCACATGCTCGTGCTCGATGATAATGCATTATTATACTATAATGTATTTTTTGTTTGTTGAATTTTAATGGTAAATCAAACGAGCATTTTCCCGAAATTATTATTCCTTACCAATGTAAAATATGAGGATTTTTGTTGTTGTTATTTTTACCATTTTATTCGGTGGCTATCTCTTTTAAATATGAGTTTTCGAGTGTCGTTTTGTGTTATGAAGGTGCGATGGATTAAGAAGCGTCACGTCGTTGTTGCGTGTACGTACGTGGCTGCAGTCACGTTTCACCTTCAGAGCCGAGAGGTAGGCGGTTGATCGAGTCCCTCAATTAATTCACCGAACATTTATAGACGCACTTGATAGGTCCACACGTGCCGATCATCGGGCGCTCACTTGGGCGGATTTTATTGGCCGACGGGGGCGGCAATTGAGGAGAGAGGAACGTGCCATTAGCACTCGCTGGAGCCGCACGACATATAAGACGTGTGTGTGTTGCGGAGTCCTGAAGATGACAGGATTCGTCGAGCGTGTTGTGGTAAGGTTTTCTGATGAATACGCGATAGAGAGGGGCTATTATGCTCTCGGTAGGCTATCCTAGAATAAGCAGCGGGCGTATGGGATCCGACGCATTAAAGAGTTAATCCGTGAACTTAATGAATTACAGAAGAATGCTGTTTAGGCAGGGAGCCTCCAGAAGCTACATGCTAAGCTTAGAATGCTTGAGCAATCAAGAAAAGATATTTTTCAGAGCTACACGGAGAACATCGTCATCCCAGAACCTCTCTGAATTTATAGGTGCGAGAGAAATGGTAAATCAAGACAGATTTTGCCATACGGATTGGTATGGGAATTTGTTTTCCCCCGAATAATGCTAGTAAATTCTAGATAAAACTCAGCACGCGCATTCCCATTTCTTTTTTTTGTGAGCGGCTGGTGTCCTTACAACCCCCGCCACACACCTTTTGAGGTGGTTTTGGGGATGGTAAGTAGATGTACACATCCGTTCGGGACTTATTGTTTCGATACTGACTATTGCAGCTACTCCATTGCTTCTTCCCAGTGTTCGAGTTAGCGGACGTTACTTTGATGTGTCCGTATTAAATGCCCATATGCATGGCTAATCCCCGCTCCAACTCACCTTATTGCACGAGAGTGGTTGAAACTCCTTTAGGTGACAATCTACGGTCTATTCAAGTCTTATTTTGATCAATTCATCAGGAAAGCGTTTATATAAATAATTTTCTTCCTTGTAAAGGGCATTTACTAGCATATTTACTTTCTTTCTTTGTATTTGCCCAAGTCATAGGTAAATTTCACAATTATAATTTTCCTTCCAACTGGCCATTTACCTGCCCGACTGCACTAGTTTCGACAATTTCCCTTCTTTCGCCTTCTCTTCATTTGACCAAAAGGAAATCAAAAACGTGTGGCTATGTTGAAATGAAAAAGAAGCTGTAATATTTGTTTTTGAATCCTTCTACCTCACCTTGATTGTCTTTTCGATGTCTTGCCTGTATTGTTCTTGGGCGGGGGCCATCTCCTTACGCCAGCGTCAGAAGTGGAACATCTTAGGTGGAGAATAATGGAATGTTCAGGCGACAATTAGGACTGTTCAGCGAAATTTCTGTTGGTGATAATTTCATCTAACAAATTCATAAGTATTCATACTATTCGTCACTGTTTTACATGTATAAATTAATCATTGGAAAAAATGGATGGCTTTGTACCCATCGCCGCGCTGCGGATATATTTGAAAACAGATTATAATGGGCCTGTAGTTGACGCAAAAATCAAGCTTCAGTTGTACGGGCTGGTGCCTCGTCAGGGTAGCCTCCTTGCTCCCGAGTGTTGCCATCGATACATTACAATTCGCTGTTGAGCGGAAGCGAGAGAGAGGTGGGTGCGGCGGCACGCAGAGGCAGTTAAACGTCAGGAAGGACGTCATCGGGGATCCGTGGTCTTGGGGGATCCGCTCGTCTTGCCATTCAAGTGCGGTGATGAGCATGGAAGGGTCGTGGGTATTGTGCTTTATGGGCCTCGTGGCGAAAGACGGCGGCAGCAATTATTGCAATTGAAATCATAAGAAGCTGTGCGCCACTCTTCAGCCTTGCCTCATCAGCAAACCGAGTTTCCGCAGCCGCTGCTCTCCTGTTTTCGCCTTTTCATTCCCTTTTATCTGTGCCGTCTATCTACTCTATTAATGGTTATTTTATCGTCCATATATTGTGTATCGTAACCCTATTTCATCGATTACGAGAGGATAACGTTCAATGGATAAATACTTCTAGCGTGCTGTTTTGAAAATGAAATATGCGCGTGATAATAGTGGCAGATGAAGGGGGAGGACGGAGCGGTTGACCATAACCCCGTAATTGTCGAGAAAATGAAGAAAAAATAATCATTAATTTGGTGTTTCAACAAAAGTTTTCATTTCCGCTGTTCAATGTACACTAGTTACGCGTTTTGGTTGATGATTTCATGTCTACTTATTTTCCGAGGGAGATCCTCCCCTACCCTGATTGCGTCAAGGGGTATTGCGTACTCCTAAGGCGCCCATAAAAGCTGTCAGCCGCCTCCACCTCTCCTTAACCCCGAAAAATTGACGACCCTTATCCGATCCTCGCAGGACACTGAGAACAAGGGGAGTTCAAAGAGGAGTCACCTCTCCGTCCCTTTTAAGCTCGCCCCTTTAGGCTCCTTTTAATCGGTTTTCAAAAATGCCCTCAGCGTGGCGATATTACGAGGGCGATCCCTTTTATGATCTCAGTATTTACCACATAACATTTACAAACGTGAAAGATTGAATTCGACAGATCTCGCAATCGCTTATATTAATTTCTGTTGACCGCCCTATTTTTAGCTCATTTCTCCGTGGAATTCGGACCGCTCGGCCCGTCAGCGACGTGTGTCGCGACTTTTTAAGGGCCATTCGAATGCGCGGTGAGTAACTACAAATGCAGAGATCGACTGTGTTATACTCGCGACTGAAAATAATTATCTGGGTTGTTAAGACATCATAATTCTATAGTTTACCATTATTCCCATGTGAAATAAAAATTGTTAGAACGTCTGGTATGGTTTGAATTAGAATAGGTAATTATTTGGACGCCTGCTTTCCGTTTCGAACTTATTCGTACCTCTACTACATGTTTCGTAACAAAATACACTTTTATTTATTCAACAAAATACCATTTCATTGTGGTTGCAAAACATATTGAAGGGGAGAGACTGAATCACCCTCAGAGTATCCTTACTCTGAGGAATCACCCAGGGAGTCATATTATTAGTGGTTTGAGCGCCAGGGCAGTGTCATTTTAGATTTTTGTTTCAATTTTTCAACCGCCGGACACTAATGCGATTTCTTATTTTAAACTTGCGAGAGAGTGGTTGAATGAAGAAGATATTTTTTCGCCGTAACTTATCTTTCCTTCCGTCCTTCGATTTTTTAAAATGATTTGCGAGTGAGAGGGGCCGCCCCCATCCTCTCCTAGCAGGTCGTTTGAAATGAGCCCTTGTCATTGAACGTTTTCGTGTGTGTGCTGATCACGAATAATGATTAAGATAATGAAATTATTTTTTTGCTCCCTTTATTCGTCCCTTTATTCGTTCCACGCCCTCATTGTGCTAATACTAATTTTTTTACAAATATTTGCGTTGTCAAAATAATACAGGAAATTTTTTAATGCAGTCACTTATTTAAACGGTAAATTTCATGAAATAATATGGCGATACTGGGAAATACGAGAGTACGAAGCATGGCATTCTACTAATATTGCCCAAAATAATAACAGGATATGTCAAAAAAACTGTGTCATGACATTGAATGGAGAAATGCTTGAAGAAATCAGCCATGCTGTATTCCATTTTGAATGCCAATGTTTTGAAAATGAAATGCGGAATTCCCTATCAGTGGCAGATGAAGGGGGATAGCGGAGCGGTTGACCATCTTACCGAAGGAATTCGAATAACACGTCATTTTCGGAAAAACCCACGAAGGGAAACCACTATTCAATAAACCAATGGTTGAAAAATCTGCGAAAACCGAGTGAGAAAGAGCTAATGGCCAGAGGTCTGAGATGCCATTCAGGGGAGGCGAATGAGCATCGGGGTGAGATGGGAAGTGGGCCCATTCCAACGCAGAGCCCAGTCGCGCGGAAAGTCCACCCGCCCCTGCTGCGACAACAACTGTTTGTAGTAATGTGCGCGAGGAATGAAGCGTTGGCTGAGGAGGGAGGCTAAAAGCTCTTCGCTTCCGTCGACGACTCGGGAGGAGGAGGGGCGTCTGAATGCATCATCGACACACAGATCAATAGAGAGAGAGAGAGAGAGAGAGGACATTGAGGATGGATGAAGGGGAGTGGGGTGGGTGGTCTCTGCTGAATGCGCCCCCCCCCCCGCCCCCCCGCTCAACTGGCCACACTCGCATCTTGCGCGCTTCATTTTCGGCAATCGATCTTCTCTCTCTCTCTCCTTCGATCAAGCCTCGATCGATGCATACTTGCGTAAGCCTGATCTAATCAGTTTGAACACCTTCTCTGGCTCAACTTTGTGGAAGTCACCGATGCTTCCTTGGTTTAAAAATAGCCTTTTCTTCAATCGACGCTAATTTATTCATTCAAACCGACCGATCCTGGGGGTTCTTTTGTCGTTTGGCAGCTCGCGTTGTGATCCAAGCAATGCCACACTTTCTCACGCGACTTATTTTCAGTCCTTTTGAAACATTCTCAAAGGAATGTGGACCGAACGCAAACGAGCATATATAAAGCTAAGTGAGGTTGCGTTGTGACCCTTGTTTCAGCAGCCTCGTTTGGTTACTGTATACCGGGTGTCCCATTTATCTTGACCACCCGAAATAACTTTTTGTCCAGACGCAAATTCAAAACTGTGTCAAGCAAATGTTTATTAGCCGTCAGGGGGACATTAATTAGCATGATTGCCTTCCTTGTAGCTTTGTTATTTACAAAGATATGAACAGGAGGAGTTATAGGAGAGGAAATGAATTGCCGAATAAAAAATATAGGGTGCCATTTAAAAAAGACATACCGCTGTTCATATCTTTGTAAATAACAAAGCTACAAGGAAAGCAATCATATTGATTAATGCCCCCCTGACGGCTAATGAACATTTGCATGACACATTTTTGAATTTGCGTCTGGACAAAAAGTTATTTCTGGTGGTCAAGATAAATGGGACACCCTGTATATGGTTTGGTTTGGTTAATAATTACTGTGTTAATAAAATGTATTTTTTAACTTGAATCGGGAACCTGAACTAGGAGGAGAAAAAGGGGAGAAAATGCAAATTTGTGCGTTGAGACTGCAAGTGCCGCAAAGCTGGACCATATCCTTTTCGTTTTTATCGTTTTCCAATATAAATTTCAGCAAATCCGTCGAGAGTAACTTACTTTCATTGCTGCTAAAGTATGCACCTGGACTTAATTATTCGAGTAAAACCATGATACGAATGAAAAAAAACTAACTAGTTTAAATAGTGTCGGAAGGGCATATGACAATGTATTTTCATTTTATGTATGTATCTTAAAATAAATTGCACAAGTGATAAAAATCGTTACAATGAATGAGTATTCCACTCCGTTGAGCTTTGATAGTCATCTTTTTCAGGGCTGTGGAAGGGATTAGCAGGTTATCATGCCAGATTAGCTTGAAAAACGCAAGTATTGTTTTCATGGATTTATTCCGTATCCCATCGGTCCTTAGGTTGCTTTCAACCGTCAATAAGTTAGCGTAGGATTATTATTTTGTACTTAAATTATATTTAATTCAATGCCGTACAATTTATTATTATTAGTTCCAAATAAGCAAGTTTCAAGTATTTACTTGAGACCTAATAAAAGTGAAATAAAATCAATTATTTGTTGGAAATAGCTTTTTTGAAGATCTCTATCTCAGGAAAAAATGAACGGCTTAATTAATTTGTTTTCTAACCATAGTCAATTTAATATTTTATGATTTGAATAATGTGGTAAGATTCCATAACCACCATAGTTTGATGAAAAGGCAGAAAGTCAAAGTATTTACAGTTCCCAGCGTTTTGCCCTGGATGTTGTTCGCACAAGTCAAATTAGAATTCTTCATTTTTTGTTGCGGAACTTGTCCAAACGGCATACCATTAAATCAGACCTCAATGAATAAATTCATGAGCTGTTTTTTAGTTTTGACTGGCATATTTGGAAAGATTGAAATATAGTGATTTCGTGATATTGAAAGATTGGGGAATACATATGTGAACCAGTTTACTATGTCCAAAAATCATTGGGCAAGTATGTCTACACCTGGTCCTTGTAATTTTTTTCTATGGAATGGGTTTAATCTGTTGGTAAATTGTTCTCATTATTTTTATTTGTGTTTACACAGACCTTTTTTATTCCTATGGTGTCCAGAAACTCCTTGTTCGTTGTAAACCTTGAAATCTAGCGATTTCCTCCAGAACACACCTCAGATTCACGTTTTTCATGACTGTTTGTCTCTTTTTTTTTAAGTGATCACTTCGTCATTGCCTCTTCGTTGTTAATATCTTACCATCGGTTGTTCAGAATAATCTTTTGCTCAGGCCTTGGAACGGGCTATTCCGTTTTCCTGTAGTCGCCCTCTGACCGCATGGGACCACCGCGACCGCAGTGAAGGCGAGACAAACACCTTTGACTGCTGCTGAGACGTGCGTGCCACTTCCCCATCGTCTTCTGCCGATCACAGTCTTCTTTGGGACCTCTTTTAGTTACCAGAAAAAAACTAACGTAGTGACAGGGTTCATGCCCTTGAGGAAAGTCGTGGAAATGTCAGAGATAGAAACAATCGGGAATGGAAGCGTATGAAATGCCATGGGGAAAGTCCAGAGGCGTGGCGAAAAGATGAGAATTCGCGGTTGAGCGTGCGGAGCTTTGGTGCGCCTGGCGTATTGTTGTCGTCTGGGCTGGGAGGCAGAGGGGCAGACCTTACTTCGCTGTGTGTGACTTTTATTTCTACCTCTACTACGACTACTTGGCTTTATTTTACAATTTACCTTGCCTTATTTTACCATAGAATTCTTACCTACGAATTATTTACGGTTGATAGTATATTGCCGTTGGGAAATTGAAAAAATCGGACTGCAAATCAGAGAAGAGTCAGGCACGTTGAAAATGGAATGTTGGTATGAACCCATAGTGGGGTTTGGCAAGTTTTTTTCAAGCCTCTTAATCCTCTGGAATAATGATTTTTTTCTGCCTTGAGAGCTATAATTTTTAATCGTGGCATCTAAAATGCAGAAAAATTTCTAAAATTGATTTTTGGTGGCGAGATAAAAATTTGTAGTAGAATGAGGAAATGTTGGTTAACTCCTTCAGAAAGGGGCCTAAAAACCGCATCTGTCACGCAAATATATGGTTAATGAACACTAAAGGAGATGAGCTCGGGAGTTATGATTGTGCGCACGGGCGAAGAAGTTCAGTTTTGAAAGTAAACGAACGTAATCGCTAACTCGATTTGTTGCAATGTCAACGGGATGACCCGCGATCTCCCGGGCTGCTCTCGCTAGAGCGAAAACAGTCCCGTGCATGCAACAGGTCTCCGGGCGTCCGTCGATCGATGTTAAGAGCAGAATCAGCGCCTCGGATGTGCTTCTTGTGAATGAAAGTGCGTCAAGATATGTAGTGCTTCGTCGTCGAGTGGACAGAGCGACACTGACCCCTCGCATGCATGAACGACCCATTTTGATCTACTCTTGTGCTCAGATCAGGCTTTCGTGCGATTAGATCGATTCTTTTATCTGCTAGCACTTTCGCTTGCTCTTTTGGCGTCTGTTGTGCGCTGGATCATTCATATCAATTTTAAAGTACTTGCGCCTTATTTAAGACCACCATTTCATCTTACTTGTTGCTTTTGATGGTCATAATTAATTCGTCCATATTCCTTACTGGCCACCCTTTCCTCCGTTTATAACTGACAAAAATACGAACAAAAACTTTCGAATTAGCCAATTGAAATTCTGGCCTGTTAATTATTTCCATTTTTCGTACATATTATATGTAACTATTTACGCGTTTCATTTATAGTGTATATCAGACCGAGTAGTCGTTTCGAGTTTTTTGAAAGAATTAAAACGATGAAAGATTTTTATATTGACCACTCACTGGAGGCTGCGATTTCAAACCTGTGCGATATATAGCATGAAATCTCCCTTATTAGTTGTCCTGTGAAACTTTTAAGTGTACGAAGGTTTCCTTTTTTCCATGGCGTAGAATTCTGCATCTTCTCGTATCTCGTTGATCTACTTAATATCTTTTGTGAATGGAGACGACTCGCTCTTGCTGGAATTCCTCATCTCCTTCGGCATTTTAATTGAAGTATTTTCCTATCGTGGTATTTTTGACTCTCATTTGGGAAAAAAGATATTTTAATGGTGTTTGATGCTACTGCATCCCATCCTGAGCGCTAGGGAAACACGTCAATCACACGGTGAATAGAATATTTTAAAGATTATGTACCTGAATTCATTTTTTTGCCGGAAATTTTTGGAAACAATAGGAAAAATGGAAAAACCATCCATACTGAAACGATGAATCCTAAATTTAGCAACTATATGTGCATATGAATTTATAAATTGTTAGAATTACGCCATATTAAACCTTGGGTAACGCTCTATTATTACATGTCCTATTTCCGTAACTGTAACCGTTTAAAAAGTAATATGTAGTAATAATAATAATAATATCTTGAACCTTTCGCTCATACAAAGAGTAGCAATTTATTCTTCCTTACAACCGGAGAGTGTCCGAAGTATTAGTTTACTTTCTCATTGTGTTTTACTGACTGTTTTGGACTGTAAATAACCGGTAACTTAAGCTAAAGAGCACCGAAAAACGACTTAAAAGTACCGGATACGATTCAAAGCCAAAAAACTATGTTAGTAAATAAGTATTTCGCCTGTGTCGTGCAAGTGTGCATTGATGCATTAAGTGGCTATTCTGGTGGGTACAAATACTTAGCAGCTCTCGCCACTCTCGGAATGGGGTGTGATGTGTTCCGTGGGGCGTTGTATACCGGCTTACGACGGCGTTGGGGTTTCCCTTTCCCGTCTGCCTTGTTATCCAATTGGCCGGAGCAAGGGCTTGGCAGCAATTCTCTGCTCGAGGGACGAAGTGAACACTCTCCGTGGATTCCTATGGCTGCTGCGGCTGTGTTTGGGAAATGAGTGTAATTTTACCCCCGCCAATTTCCTTCTCTTGCAATATCTCCTGTCTGGCTATCTCGCCTCTCGCTCTCCGGTCCAGCTTACCTTCGCGGTTTGGAAGAGGAGGGGAAGGGGAAATAGCCGCAGCTCACTCTGTCGCTGCCGAAAGTTGAGTGTCTTCCCCACACCGTGGTCTCTTTACCGACCTTCAGCTCTCCTCTATCGAGTTGCCCTGTTTTCCGTTTGGATCATGTCCCAGTACTCCCGTCATCGCCTTTCGTTTTATTTGAAAACCTGATCCTTCTTTAACATTAGATGTCAATATTTATGCAACATGAAAGGGTTTACCATCGCCATGTATTCGTGTACAGTTCCTTGTGCATTAAATTCTGCAGTTGTAGTTTTTGGATAAGGATGCATTGAAGCATGGTGGTGCACGATGAGGTTTCTGTGCCACTTTCTCTGGCTCTTAATTTCTTTCGGTCTTTGGCCCGAATCAACAGGTATATAATATCACCTTTATTTTGAATCGTAAATGGCTTTCTAAAACCTTAATCCATAATCATGTCCCTGCTCACGAGAAAATTCGCAGACTAAGGGGAATTGATAACTCTGGGATCACTAACGAGTATGGAAACTCCAGTTCTATTCACTTTATTTTCAGATTTCTTCAGCAGTCTTAAATGTGGTAGATCATATGCCCACCATAATTAAAGAAGCTTAGATCCTTCCTAGTAGCCTCTCATTAACTGCCAATCTAAAGAAATAGAATAATAATTTTGGGAAGGTTTTGTTTCAGTGGCTGGTATTTTGATGTTTCGAAAGCGTTGCAAGAGTTATACGGAACGTTTGTTCCACACCGTTATCGTTTTTTGAGAAGTATTCTACCGTTGAAATTAATGTCGCATTGCCAAGGATTTTAATCTTTCTCCCACGGTTTTGTGGAAAATGATTTCTTTCCTTATCTTTCTTGGTAAGGATCGGCCAGTCTTTTCCGAGTTGCGGAATTACACACTCCTCAAGGTTATTTTTGTGACTGGCCCTATACGAGTCTTATCTGTGGTAATAGGCCTTATCTTTATTCAGGGGTATAAAATTTAATGAATTTTTAATGCTATAAATTCTGTAAATACATCTATTCTTTCCCTAAAACTTTATGTAATGCTGAAGCATAATGTTTCTCAGTTGCAAAGCTTGAAATTGAAATCCAATGAGGTCTACGCCGATTTACTGTCGTATAGCCGAAACGTATGATGATAGTGAAAGATGTCTTAACCTCGTGTCTCGGGTTGTGATCGTTTTCTGTTTCGTTCCTCATCATTTGATCCTTATTAATTTTTTTTCCGGCATTCAGTCTATCTTGTCATGATTTTTGAAGCCACGCAATTTTTACGATTTCAAGGATTCCGTTGGGCATGTTATGAATAAACTTGTGTTTATGCTTATTTTTCCGAATGAGTTGAATTGACTTTGTGAAATTATCGGACATTTATAGTTTTAGCGAAAGTCATTTTGGTTTACATTCACTCGTTGCGCCATCCACAAATTCTGATGGAAAGAAAAGGAAAAGTGATCTCTATTATTTGTATTTCTGTTATTCTGAAATACTTTTCTTCCAAATTGCCTTCATTGCACTGCAGACTATCGCGTTAAAACATGTGTCATCAACATACGGTGTGGTTTTTTAAACTTTGAGATTTTTAATTTTGTAACTTGGACGTAATTAGATTTAAACGTGCGTAAATTTAAAACAATGTTGTCTACTACTTGTTTTTCATATTTCCCTGTAACTCTCAGGCTTAACGTGATAGTTTTTCTCGACACGTGAGCAGGCGAAGCGCACCATATTGTCTTGCAGACGGTTTTTCATGAGACATAGGGTAATTCGGGGAGGGACGCCGCATGCGGGATAGACTGCGCAACCCCTTAGTTTCGTCGTTTCCTGACAGATTGCGGGCAAATGCCCAATGCAGAGACGGAGTAGATGCTAGAGAATATATGTGAGGATGTCCTGTTTGTTTTTCATTAGTTTTACAGATTTTAAAGTGCCAATACTGAAATAAGTCTGGTATTTTACCTTCAATATAAAAATGTGCGGCATCTCTCCCTGAATGACCCTGTGAGATTTCTCTGTTTCTTGTGCGTGAAATTGTATGCATGGTGACGGCAACAGAGATTGGAGACTTTCAAAATCTGGTGTTACGAAGAATGATGAAGTTCAAATGGATTCATAGCGTGAGAAATGTGGGAGTTTCAAGAAGATGAGAAGAGTTTTGAAAACTTAAAGGAAGGAGAGTGGAAGACTTAATCGACCACATCACGAGACGCGTTGATCTGATGAAGATCGTAGTTGAAGGATTAGGTGTAAGGGAAGAACGGCAGAGATAGGCCTCGGACGAGGTACATGAGCCGCTGATGGAGGACGTAAAGTAGAAGAATTATGCAGCGCTAAGAGACCAGGTAATTGGAGAGTGGTGTACACAGCTGCGTCAAACTAGTCTTCAGGTTGATGACAGAAGCTGAAGATTTTCTGAGGTCGTTCATTGCATAAGGCCGTAACACCCTTAGTTCAACCTTTGCAGTGTATGGAAAGCCTTCATGATTCATTTCTCGGGACTCTGTTGTCTTGCGTGGAAAGCGGATAATTTCTGTGTATGTCTCGCGGGTGCACAGGTGGTCCTCCCCCTCCTTTCCAACCCCCTTCCCCTCTCTCGAGAGGGAGTGTGAAAGGGGGGGGGGGGTTGGAAGTGGGGAGACTGCACGCTGGCTGAGTTGCACCCAGCGCCGCTCGGGCCGTGCACTGTGTCCCTGTATCGTTTCCTTGAGCGTTGGATATTCTTTGGTTTTTCATCTGGATGAGTTGGTTTGCACGCTTGATCATTGGCAACTTCCTCTTCACTCGCTCAGCGATTCTACCCGAATTCTGGTGGAGATAGGTAACGGTGAAGCAGAACACTGAATAGTAAGCACGGGTGCGTGAATATGACGCATTATATCTCTAAATCGTGTAAATACATCGAAATTAATCTCCACGTTCAACGTTGTCGTATAATACCGTGGCCATTTTTCCTCGTATTTGCTAAACAAAACCTTTGTCGTAAACATTTGATTTGCGTGCAAGTTATTTTTCGATAAAAAATTTAGCCGTGTCCGACTTCTCTAAATCATTTTAGTCGATAGCAGAATTAGCAGCCAGGGAGTCGAACATGGGACCCCCTCACCCGGAAGGAAACCCGAAAAATCCCTTGATATAACTTCAAACGGGTGAACTGCATATCATTTTATCTTTATCGTAAATATATTTCATGCCGTATGGAATGGCCTCTTGCGTCGTCAACTTTGATTACTCGATGGCCCTCTCAGTCCGCGGGAGCATGATACCATTGTCGCGGGAAGACCAACATTTTCTTCGACCCCAGACGATGGCGATCCACGTCGAAAACTTGGTCGTTTAGGGAGCAATTTATGAGGAGACTGAGTTATTATTGCTATTTTCAAAATTTTTTTTGGAATTTAAAGTGGAGCCGAGCCTGTGGTAAAGGTGAAAAGGGTACGGGGACAGAGACTTTGATGATGCTGGTGATGCGAGGGCCCTTTGCCTGCTTTGATGCATGTAGTCACCATTAACCTATTAGTAACCATTGGTAACCATTAATCGGTGACGTGCGGTCTGAGAGACCGCTGCGTTTCTAAAATTATGAATATTTCCAACATTTCTATTTCAAAATATCTATAATCCCCGTGAGCGTCATAGTTTTGTATAATAAGGACGTAGCCCTTTTAAAATTTAACTTTCTTATTATTTACTTCTGAAAATTTGCAACCGAATTTGAGTAGCGGTCTGTGTGACATCACGTCACTAAATTGTGAAAAACAATAAACGTAATGCTGGTGGCAATAATTCAAAAAGTTGTTAAAAACAATTCCTAGTGAATTTTCAAGAATAATAGCAATTAATAATTTGTGAGAAAGCTTTTTTAGTTGCATAATGTGGATAATGAAGTACTTAGTTAAACAAGTACGATAATAATAACAACTCAAGTGTTTTTTATATCAGTTTTTTTATCCTGTTTCAAATAACAATTTTTACAGGTAAAGTTGGTTCGTATTGGGAATGCATAGTAGTAATAATAATAATAGCTGAGAAGACTAAAGCATAAGTTTAATAATAGTTGAGAAGTCAAAGAATCATTAAACTAAGCAATAAAAATGACTTAGCAACGTTTTATTAACTTTTGTTTTATTGCTGTCTCCCAGACCGCGCGTCACTGGTAGTGTAACAAGAATTGCACGTCACTGGTTAAGGGTTAATCGTCGTGTCTTACGTTGCTTAGTGTGTAAGTCATGTAATCCAGTAGTATGCAATACGTTGACTTGTTAGCATTTCAGTGAAAAAAGAAAATATGTGAAAATATAACTTTTTACGTTTTACCAATCAATGATAATTTCCAACTCGATGATCTAACACCGGGGAGAGGCATTTACGGTATTATAAGGGGGAGTGGAGCCAGAGTAGACTTGTAATAAACTGGTGTCCATTTCAATTCCGTGCATTCGCTGTCAATTACGAAATATTCAATTGTTTTTCCTCCTGTGTTGAAGTTAAAAAGAACTCCACCTGGCGGAAGAACGCAGACTGCTATAGCACTTCTTTCGTGAAATTCGAGAGCTGGTGGGTGGGGAAATTTTTCTGATGATCTTCGGGTGCTTTTGGCTGAGTACGCGCTGGTATATTTTTTAGCAGAACGTTGCGTGGGTGTTGTGGAGAAGATAAATAGAGCGTTTTAGGCTCTATAGGTAACCAATTGTTCATTTTTATTAATTTTGTATCTTTTGTTAAGGGGGCTCATAACCTAGACGGAATGCGTGACGCTCGGAAAGTAATATCGGGGATCGGTCATGTCTTTTCGCAAGAAAATTCTCTGTAACACTCCTTTTACATTTATAAGTGTACGTTAGTAAATACTAACGCATATTTTGAGTTTTGATGATTACGCCTTGCAAACATTAGTGGGAACTGGAAATGTCCTAATGCATTCTAAATGATGTTGTTGATCATAAATAATGCCATCCTACAATAGAGAACCAATAATTGATGCTGTTGATTGATTTTTGGAGTCGAAAATTCATGAATAAATGTTTCGCAATTGGGAAACAAAGTTAGTTTAAATTCTATTTATCCTCAAATTCAACGCTAAAATGAACTGTGCCTCGCAGTGACTGCACAAGTGATTTCATCCTTGCCTTAGAATGTACTGAAAAATTTAAGGACCACTTGTCAAAGGTCAGGTAACGAAATGGGAAATCGTGATGGTCTGCGGAGACTCTCCACGCCGAGGTAGTGTGAACTCCCTTTCGCCTTTTTGGATAACATTTATTTCCGACCATAGTCAACGCTAGATTTTCAAGTGCTAGTGTGAGCGTCCGACAAAAATAATTTCTTTTGGTACTGGGGAAATTATTCCCTCCCCACTCTTGAATCCGCTTGTACTCTCGAGCTTAACCTTGCCCTTCGAATGGTCCAGCCGATTCTCAGACCTTACTTTGTGATACCGCATCACTATATAAATAATAAAATCATTTTGTTAAGTTCCCGAGATACTTATCCACTATACCGACCTAGATTTCGAACGCAGGAGTCATTATCGAAAGTGATCATTTTACTCTTCTAGTCGAAACCTTGGTCTTTATAGTAAACAACAGGGTTCCCACTCAACCGTGAAAACCTTAAAGCCGTGAATAACCCGTGAATTTCTTCTACCGTGGAAAAACCTGGAAATATCCGTGAAATTCGTCATAAAACCTTTTAAAAATCTCTCGAACTTGATTTGAGAACTACGATTGAAAGAGCAAAAGAAAACTTGAAATGTCGATCATGCTCCAAGGTCAGTCATGCGCAGACACTGTCCACGCATTTCTCTGCACACGTATATTCTAAGCGCAATTGTTGTTCCGTGTGCCGTGATGACACATTGACCTTAAGCCTGTACCAAAGCTGGAAGGCTGTTAACCAAAGTGTTCATTAACCCTGGCGAAAATTCAGACACTTCTTAATTTCCCTGGCACCCTGCTCCCTCCATTTTCCCACTCACATCCTTTTAGCCGGAGCTGAATTTTGCTAGCGACGTCAGGAGAGAGAGAGAGCACTTTCATTGCTGCGTTTGCACTCTCGGCGTCTGTCGCGTTTGTAAATTTTTTAGTTAACCTGCGGCCGATGATCGTTACGCGATCAATATTTCTGCCTAAAATAGTTTATCTAAATTCGTGAATTTGACGACATCTAGACCGTGAAAACCTGGAAAAAACCGTGAATTTGATATTTTAGTTAGAGTGGGAACCATGAATAAATGAATCAGTGGAACTGAAGAATGTGATTGTGTATCGGTCCGGTGTATGTTCGTCTCCCGTCGAGAGTTGTCCGTAGAATTATTCTTCAGGAGAGAGAGAGAGATGCTGGATCTTTTGTGTGCGTGAGCGGAGGCAGAATGAGAGGGCGCCCATCCTGGTGTGTGCTCGACATCCGAGGCCGAGTTTGCAGAAGCGAGCGGGACGCGGTGGTGCAGCACTGGCTCGGTCTTTTGAAAGACGCGGGATTCGATGCACGAGGCTGTGGGGAGCCGCCCGCCCGCACCGACTCCAATGACCCAGTGGAGCCAGAGTTATCAAGAAGATTCCCACCGTTTAACACTAGGAATACCGGACTTGACACCCCTCCTAGAACTACCGAATGGAATAATTTTGACTCCTACCTTATAATTGTTTGTTTTTGCAGTTTATATCCGCTTTTGTTGATACATTGCTTTAGTTTATCATTGTTGTTTAAAATTGAAATATTTCAATCGTGGTTTTCAGCAAAAAATTATTTTTTTAAATGCGAGGTTCGACAGCATTGCTTTGAAATTCTTTTTCCTTACATGTCATATTGTTTTAATGGGATTATCACTGAGGAATTGGATAGTAAAGCAAAGCATAATCCTTTCACCATATTTATTATCATATTTAAACGAAAAAACATTACGTAGGGTACATGGAAGGTGGGAAGATAATTTAATAAAATAAAAAAGATTTTTATTACAGTTGGTACCTCCTCTCTTTGGTAGTCAAAGGTAAATTTTGATAAATGCGTTCTATTTTTTTTCTAAAGCTATTTTTATCGCAAAGCCCAATTATATGTCAAAAATGAATAAACACCACGGAATTTGAGGCCGGAATTCGTTAAATATTAGTCAGAGCAGAGAAATAAAAATCTCAAGGAGTCAAAATGACTCCATCGGTAGTTCTAGTGCTATGAGTTTTGTTGATCTTGTACAATTTCATATAAATGGTTGAAGTGAAGATTTAATTTCCCGAAAAATAGACTGATTTAAGTTTTTTTTAAAGTCTCTTTTCACTTAAATATACATTTTAACTCTTATAAAAGTTTTCCTGAATTATAATGATTTAAGGTTTTTATTCTTTTTCATATTTATTTAGTCCTTGCGTACTCCACAGCATATGTTTTGTTTTCGCGCGCGCAGCACACGTGCCGCGTAATTTTCTTTTGAGTTTTCGCTCACTGTGCATTTGAAATAGAGATGATGGTGCTAATAATTGGGCAAGAAAAGACTTCCGACCTGAGCAAGGGGGCGTGGTGGGCACCCGAAATTTCCAGATAGTGCCGCAAGATCCGTTGCCGATTTAGGTTCTCCGACGAGCAGTCTGGTGGCTCTCGGTAGCTTCAGGTCGTCCTCTCCTGCCAACCCCATGGCCGCGTGATCGAATCCTGTCGGAGAGTGTTTTTCACCTCCAGTGTTTCCATACTTTAGTCAAACACCAAGTTGTTGGTGTTGTGCTTAGATGGCGTTTAGATGACGGCAACCCCGTGTGCATCTTCAGGCCCAAGTCGAAAATCATTATTGATTTGGCCGATGTGTATGTTACGTAGCTGCTACTCGGAGTCATCAACGTGATCAATCCGAAGAACGGTTTGACGCTGCTCTCCACTCAATTCTCTTGTCAACAAATCTTTTAACAATCCTCTATGTACCTCATCCTTAATCCTCTGCCGTCCTCACTTCCGTTTTTACATCGACAATAACACAGGCCAACAAAAAAATTTTGTTTGAAAACTTTTTCATTTTAATAGCTGATCTTTACAGATTTTTATGTGCCGAATCCAAACCTAGCCTTAGTTTTTTTGTATCACCCATAGTTTCCAAGCAATACGTATTTTAATATTTAGTCTAATACCCCTATACGGTATATAGGGAAATCAATGAAACACTGTGTTACATCATAAAATTGTTTGTATTTACTACAGCGTGATAATACAGGATTCACTTGTCAACTGGAATTGGTCTACATTTTCTTTCCCTTTTTTCCTTGAAGCTTCTTGTGTAGCTTTTTGTGCGATGAATCGCTTGCTGAACTTCTCGGTGAAGTATCAACAGTAATCCCCCATTATCTTCGTTCATTAGACCTACTTTTTCAATTCTATTATAACTATAAAAAGATGTTAAATTCTAAAAATATTTCTTGATTTCATAAATTGAACTTCTACCCAAGGTTTTCCGAAGACTTCTCTCCTGCTCTCCCCGAGACTTCCTCATTACTATCTCGGTCGATCCATTTGATCCTCTTCATTCCTCGGTAGCACCGCATTTCGAAAGCATCCTTGCTGTGATTGTCCATGCCTCACTTCCGTAGAGAAGCATGCTCCAAAAGTAAGTTCTGAGTACCGTCATAATCGAAAGGCGAGAGGTTTTATATTTCCTGTCGCCGCCCCCTTGCCGGCGTTGGGTGGCGCGTGCGGGGGTTTGTGGCCGGCCCGTGACATTCCCCGCTGCAGTTGACGACGCGACTCTCTTTGCCATCTCCGCACGCCTCGCGTCGTCGTTTTTACGACCTCGCCAATATTACTGCTCCGGGAATAGTTCCCCGGCGGAAGCAATAATTCCCTGCATCGTCATTATCCGCTGTCATCGCTCCAGTGATGTATTGTCCTTAGCCCAATCCCTCTATTAGTACCAACGCGGTGGAGTCAAGCTGGACCGAAAGATGAGTCGTAAAAAGGACATATCGTCGCTGAAAGTGTACTTTTTTTCTCTCTCTCTCTCTCGAAAGGAAACTGATTTCCTGAAATCTAGTCATAAATTTACAAGTGTGTGAAACTTAGTTTGATTTTCAGTCTTTCGCGAATGGATTATTATCATACAACGATTTAACTTATTATCCCGTATTACTTATTTTTGCTTCACATGGGTGTGGGTGTTAAAGTTTTCATGCACTTCCCTATCCTCCCATATCGATGGCCAAGTTCTAACAACACGTATCTCAAAAATAGCAATTTTTCGGGAGAGCAAAAAAAAACGATTTATTTTTTAATTGTATAATTTCAATTGAAATTAAAAACCAAAAATACGAACAACTGAAAAAGAAGCATAATTTGCAGAGAAAGAGTTTTTTTTTTGCCTGAATTTTATTTTATTGACAGTATTAATAACATTATTTACTCAGACCGGCCAAATTTTGAGATGGGTGTTGTTAGAAATTAGTCATCGAGATGCATCCGTGGCCTTTTTTTTCATGGAATAATTGTGTGGGACCGCATTAATTGTCTATCTCATTCTAATTTTTGGCATTTCACTCCTCGATCCAAGTCAATTTAAATTGCCGAATTCATGGGGCGTATTTTTCACGTGAGAAAACTCCCGCCCTCTCCTCTCTCTCCCTCCCTCGACCTGCGGCCGCGAAGGCTGGTCAGCTGGACGCGGGGCGTGAGTGGCAGGAGTTCTACTGGACGCTTACGACGTGCGACGCACGTGCGTGACTGGGGTAACTTGAGTGAATGGTTTCCTCCGGCGGGAGTCAGACGCGGGGCCGCCCTGCGGTCATTAGCCGCTCTTCGGCATCGCGATGAGACGAATGCGATTAGACCCCCCGAACCTTCACATCTCCATTGCTTTCTGAGTACAGTTAAATTATTTGTCGTGATTTAGGAGATTTCAAAAGTAATAATTTGGAAAGTTTTTTTTAAGCATTGTCTCATCGAAAGACATGAATCAATGCATACTTTTACTTATTTCATTTCACTCGAAGATCAGTTTGGATAGGTGAGTGTAGAGCTCGTCCCAGTCTTAGCCTCTGGCTTTTAACTTCACCTATTTAGGGTATAGGGGTATGTTCCTTTCTCTGAGTTTTCGCTTCGAGGATTTTATTTGTTGTCCGAAGGCCTCGTCCGGGATTTGAACCCGGTACCCTGCGATTAGCAGCCAAGTGTTCTATCCCTACCGCGATCCCTAATATATCCTAGTATAGGGATTTAAATGGATGTTTCCTTCTGCGATTTATATTACTTCCTTTGTTGCTTCTGCTGTTATCTGAGGAAGTCCGGCATTAGTTGCTCCGGTTATCATCCGTGACACTTTACGGACGTGGGTGTTACCAGGATTGCTGTGTAATTTTATTCCTGCAGGTGAAAGTGTAGAATGGCATGCTCTATGTTAAAGGTACATGGTAAAAACGTCATCTGAACCATCGTTCTAAGATTTTGAGTTGAATTTCACTCCCAGGTAGATTGCTATGGCCTTGTTAACCAACTTTATTTCAAGAAGATGATTTCCATGACTTAATAACATGACCTAACTTGAAGGCACAGACTAGCTGCGTGATTCGAATGTTTAGGAACAGGTTACTTCAAAGTTTGTGGATAAAAATGCGCTAGAGAATAGTGAATTGGTAATATTTAGTATAGTAGAATTGAAGTACAACTTTTCTGCCGTTACCGATCTCAAATAAGTCACGGTTCAGTTGTCTAAGGTGTAGTAAATCCTCTGGATCTGCTGCACCGCTGGATCTGTTCTGTTGACGATGCTATAAGCGATTTTTAGAATAAACTGCGAAGCGACTTACGGAAAACCTTTATATAGTCACTCTGAAGTGCGTGAAACAGTATTCATCTTGGGCATTATCTCATCAATATTGCCTCGAAAACCGTAGAAACTGATCCGTAGAAAGTTTTGGATCCGGATTTTTGACCCTATTTTAATGCGTCATTCAAAAGGGGTGTTCATGTTAATTGTTTGCGCTTTCGTTGTCGCACAAATTTGCTGAGTTGGCGTTGAGCCATCTCTTTCTATGTGGAAATCAGTCGGCTCATCCTTGTATATGTATTCTTTTTATGAAACTTGTTTTGGGAAACCCCGTGGAATAAAGGTGAAAATCCAAATTATTTAATATGTGTCTGGCAATTAGTCTTTAAATGTAGAAGTCATGGTTGATAAGAAATTATTCTTTCATAATGTTGAGAGGTAGTTTTGAAATTCAATCAAGTATTTCCATTGTGCGTTATTAATCACTCTAGGAAGGAAGTATGTCGAGTTCAGTTGTAAATCGTCGTATAGTCTATATACCGGAATGCAAAACATTTGCTTTTGCTTAATGGTTTTGATACGAATTCCATCTATCCCAGTGGATTTATGAAAAATGGGATTGAAGGTGGAGTAGGTGGGCCCCTGGATGTGTGAATGGTTTCGTGATTCGTGAGCATTCTCTTTCTTTTTTCGTCACCTCAGGTGCGCGGCCTTTTTTTTAGTGCAGAAGAGCGGTGAGGTCGAGTGTTGATTTGTCTCCCCGCCTCACAGGGGGGGTTTCACACCCGCTGCTGCGAGCGAGCTCTCCAGGCTGGGGGGGAGGGGTTGCAGTCAGTGGTGTGGAGGGCATCGGCTCGGCTGCTTTTGAGGCCCTTGGCAGCGGAGGATCGGCAGCAATTAAAAGAGAGCAGGGGACGTGTATTTCGGAGGATGAAGTGAAAATGTAATTAGTTCGTTGAAATGTGACGAATGAGAAAGCGACCTGGGAAGCGCGTTCGCTTTGTTCCCTCGATATTTTTTTGAAAGGCAGAGTAGCTGGAAATATGCCCGAAGGCTAATGTTTTTCTCTCTGTTAAGTGTGGAACGTTCGCCTCGGGATGTCTGTGTAGGTTAATGAGGTTGATGGCTGATTTAAGTTTCGTGTAATCCTGAGAAATACCCGATATTGCGAAGAAAAAAATTCAACCGAACCCGTCCCTTTGCTATCCGAGTGAATGGAAGGCCAATTAATGGTAATTCCGGCGAGAAATTGTTGCTCTTGCTTCCTCGCTATAAAGAAATATATTTATTCCAGAACCCTTTTTCCTCTAGTTCCACTGTTGATTATATAGTTAAGTCTGTCAAAAAATTCTTATCGATCTAAGTACTTCAACCACTGTCAGTCTTTGAAAATATGTATCCCTTTAAATTGAAAATGAGCGGAAGTGGACGTTAGCCGTTATTATTGGCGTACTTAAACTTGGGTTACAATTTCATTCAGATTATGTATATTTTGGTTAATTAAGTGCTTTAATTTTTTGAGGAGAATAGAGAGGTATTATTCTTCTTCTTTAGCAATATTCTGCAGTGCATGAGTTGATGAAGAATAGATTTTTAATCGACTCATTTTGACGTATGAGTGTTTTAGGGAGAAAACGCTCATGAAATCGCTAACCAGCTGACACCTCTTGGCTTGTAATTCTACTTCAGACTATTTACTTCACATTGGATTTTTATGCTCAGCTCTCCAATTGCTCCTGGGAATGTTACCGTTATTCCCTAATTTCCGTTTTTCTTCTTTTAGTCTGAAAGTATGTATGAGTGATGCATATTATTTTTCTTTAAGAAATGAAGTTGTAATGCTACCTAAGGAAATGAATTAAAGCTGCTCTTTACGAAAATATCGTGGTTTTCTTGAATCCTAGATACTTGTGGTTAGATATTGTCTTCAGCCAAAACATAATAGAAGAAAAAGCTGAAAAGAGAATAGGTAAATAAATGGTATTTTAGTGATCAGGACTACGTTGTGCTTAATAATTTGTTAATGTATGGCTGCATACTTAACGTAAAATAACGTACCTGAATTGAAAGAAGTGAAAGGTGATACAGCGCAGCAGATAGCTTAGTTAAATTTGTAAAAGTAATAAAAAGAGAAATAAGATGGGAATTTTCGCCGTGCATCGTAAAAGTGGGACAAATTGTCAGATTGAATAATCTCACTGCCTTTGTCATCAAATTTAGTGTTGCTACTAGAATTTACTAATATGGGAGTATTATGTGACAGTAAGGAAATTGTGATATTGCTTCAAACCAATTTCATTTCAAATCGGAAGGTAGTTTGATTATGGTAACGGTTCCATGCCTCATTTTTTTTGCTATTGTCTATTAGAATGTGTCAATAGTGCTTGTTTTTCCGCTGGTTATTGACTTGTTTTTTTAGAATATTTTAAACCATCGCGTGCGGGCCAATTATACCAAATAGTGCTCGCTGGTTTTACTGTACTATGGGAAGTATTATGAATTAAAAATTAATCTATTTACGTTAAAAATCAGGAAATCTTTGATGCTTATATTCTCATATCTGTCATGTTTTTTTTTTGCACACGGTAATTTAAAATAATTTTGGAAAACTTAAGTCAAATATATCATGCTATTCTAAAAATTGGAGCGTAATAGCGTATGCTTTCTAAGTAGTAGTAATAGTTAGGATTTCTTTTATGGTCAAGTTGAGACAAATTTAGTGCATGCTCTGAAAAACGATAGTATACATGGAATTGCTCAGTAGTGATAGATGTTTGTGTTTTGTGGAGTGTTTTCCGGAAGTTGATGATCGCATTTTGGTTTTCTTCTTCGTTTCACTTTCCATCTTGGTTAGAAGCTGCTTCTATTGCCTTTATTTGTTGTGAGTACATTTTTTATTTCCCACCTGTCGATCACTCGGGACAGCGGCGGGAATTTCGGTTCAGTTTTTTGCGTTACTTTTGAAACACGAAGGTGTATTGTTTTGATAGACTGCGGATTGGCACTGGTTCACGTTTTCTCCTTAATTTATTTTTCATGTCTTACCGTAGTTTTTTTTTATTTTTTATTTTCATTGTTCAGCTGTATCAAATTATTATGTTTTTTCGCCGTGTCATTGAATCGCTGCTCCATAAATGATTAAGTGTTCTATGCATGATTAAGAAAATAAAGAATAACATCTAATCTTTTGTAAAATAATGTCAATCTTGTAGTTATGTGCCTATCAATTAGGGTCTCCGTAAAACTCTTTGCAATGGATATAGCGCCAATGTTGGTATTTACGTTAATATCACTGGATGATATCCAATGCAAATACGAAAATATTTCCTTTTTCCGAAATAATAGATAAAACCCCTCGTCTTTTATAAACTTTTTAAATGTAGATCCTCCCGCTTTATTCATCCATCTAGGTTTATTGGTGATGCCCTAATTTCTCCCTCACCAAAAACCAAAATTTTTGGAAATTCATTCCTCATATTGGTTTCTAAGTTTCATAACGTTAGCCTTTGAAAAGATCTAAAAATTTGTTATCCTTTAAATATAATAGCCGTAAATGTGTACAAAATATCCAATAAAGCCTAATATTTCAGATTTTTGTGTTTACAATTTGATACTAATTGGGTATCTCATTAACTGATATTCAGCTACCTAATTTCAATATATTTCAAACTTTATTTTGTATATGTAACTCCGGTGGCGGTGGGGTAACGTCCTCGACTGCCAATCAAAAGGTCGCGGGTTCGAGTCCCGCTTGGGTATGTTTCCCCTGTCCAGGGCATGGTTGTTCGTGTACGTTTTCTTGTTAAAATTTGTTAATTCCCCGATGTAAAATGGCTCAATATGAGCTGTATTCGGTGGTATGAGAATTGAAAAAAAACTCATTTTAGTTTTCGGGAATTATATTTTGCATATATTTTATCTACCGCATATTCAAGGTGATCTCAGTCCTTTGTGTTGTAACTGAAAACAATTAGCAGAGCAGTAGCTTAATCTTTTTTTGTGCTCCAACGGTGCTTCCCAGAGCAGATTAATTCATCTAAATCCGTGCCTTCGACTTGCTGAGAGTTGCGGATTGCTTTTTCGTTTCTGCTCTGTAAATTTTGGAGCCTCAGGCATGGCTGATTAGTTATCAACTGTGGTGTTCCTACTCGAAAGTCCTCCTTAACTTTTTGTGAGTTGATATTCACTCCGTGGTCGCCTTCGATCCCCTTCGGTCGCAAGGGCCGTAACCGCACTCGTCCGTTGTGGGTCGTTCGTGTCCTCGTCGAAGCAGCCCACGTGTACTCGGGGCGAATGATTTCCACAAGAGTTACCTGGAGCTCTCGGACGGTGAAAAAAGGGAATCTGACTGAATCAATTCGTCGACTTTTCGATGGACGGCTACTCATTAAATATCATAAGAAAAAGGCTTAGCCTCAATAATGATGCGAGGTTGGACTCGCAATGATTCAGCGACCGCGCTTTGTTAGCGGAGAGCCCGGTTCGAGTTCACTCAGAATAGGCTGAGTTTAAAATAATAACTGCTTGTCATAGGTTGAACCTCGGCCATTTCCCATGTCATCTCCGCGGTTTCTTTGGGATGTCTTTTGCTACCTTCACTTCATTGCCAGCCATATTTTTCTTTGACTCTCTTTTGAAAGCCACTGCCAGCGTTTTGACTGTTTTCTGATTTGCAGACTGTCTCGGCCCACCTCTTTCCAACGTATTCCTCTCTTAAATCATGTCACTCTGTCATGCCACTGTCCAAGTGAAAGAATGAACGCGACCATTCTGCGTTGCACAGAGGCGGAAAGGAGACGTGGCCTTCCTGTAGCCAGCCACGGGACGCTCCACGCCTCTTTGATCCGAGCAAGCCCTGTTTGAGAGGAGTGATAAACCCCACCCAGGGGCAACACGGGGGACCTACTGGTTGAAAAACTTTATTTTTCATAATCCATTTGGATGGAAATAAGAGAGATCGATTGCGGAATGTCGAATGGCCATGTGATTTAGGCAAATAGTCACTGAATAGTCTATTTTCCGTGAAAACTCGCGGCACTCCAAAAAAATTGTCCCGCAAGTTTCAAATAAGAGTTATTAAAGAATGTTGCATTTGACGGCAAGATGGTGTTGATTTGCTGGTAAACCCCCGAAATTTCCACTTTGACACAAAGTCAAAATACTTTTTTCTGTGCTATAGTTATTGGTAGATACCCACCAGGTGGGAATCGAACCCGCGACTTGCCGTTGGGTGGGCGAGCAGTCAACCCTGCTACGACCAACGGAATGGTGAAGGTTTTTTATTGTATTTATTGACTGTTCATGAGACCAATTTTGGAATTTCGCCTCCCTCCCCCCCAAACTCTTTCATCTCCGCCTTATCCCTCCCTCTCCCCCGATTGGAAGTATAGGAAGACGATAAATTTTGGTCTCTCGGACAGGGGCGGATTACGGTCGTAGTGTTGCGGATCATCATTTTCCGCAACACCTTGGAGATATGCAATACCTCTAATCGGTAATCCTGATATGCGGGGCTTTTACGTATTCATCAATCATATTTAAACATTGTTTGTCTTTTTTGTGAAATAAAATCTTTCATCGATTCCTGTTCTGAGAGAGTGATAATTACCATTTTAAGCTCTTGACTTTGATTAAATGTGGTGGAGGTCATGAACATGCTGTTGATATCTTAGCAGATTGCATCGCGGTCATGTCGCCCGTCATATTTCCCAACGGTGGCATATTATTGGATCTTGTTAAGAGTTGTGTTGCACTGCTGTCACGCGTAGTGGTAGAAAAAGAGAATCATACTAAGAAAGGTGCCGAGAGCATTGGCAAGTGCTTCCATGGTGAAAGAGGAGCTGGCCCTACAGAAGAGATCCCACGTCCACGAAAATCTCTGCCGTAGCGTAGTCTTAGCATGGCTACGCCCACTTCTGTCTCCATTCTTTAGAAGTTCTTCTAGTGTCAATCCTGGGTTGTTATGGTTGTGTGTAGTCATGTGGAAACGCGGTGTACCTTGAGGTGATACGTTACTCGCTTGATAATTATTTCGTGCGGTGACAGCGCCGTATTTTTTCAGGCTTAGAAACCTTACGCTTGGGCAGAATCGTATAAACCTTGTCAGGTTTCACTTGCTGTCTGTTGGCCGTCGTTTCGTAATTGGGCCTACATTCGTGAAAGGTTTTCGTGGGAGCATCTCGAGGTTTGGAAAGGAACAAACCAGTTTTCTTAATGAAATAATCCATTTAAATGATACCGGGTTGATACTTCATGTCTTTCGGATTTCTATCGATAATATTTTTCGATGATGTCTCAAAGATCCATTTGTTCGCTCACTAAATTGGGAAAGATGGAATTGGAATTTGAATGCAGCTTTTGAGTTATTCAGGTTTTACCCCAAATTTTGATGTTTTCATCCCTTGAAAACTAAGAAATGGTTTAATATAAATTCGCTTTATTTCGTCATATGCTGAAAATTATTGAAATATTCTGATTCATTTCATTCACCAGATCTAGTTCGAAGTCGCATGTAGTCGATGCAGGAATGAAATGTAACCGGTCAGTTTAGTGTGTCGCCTCCTCAGCATGGATCTCATTCGTTAGAATCAGACCCACTCAATTAATTTAGAATTTAGTGTGTGCGAAATCATTCATTAAAAACTAAAGAGAGTAGTGTCTTATAAAATCAGAAGTATCAACATCATCTTCTTCTTTATTAGTCAACAATCCTAAAATTGGTTTGCGCAGTTCTCCATTCTTCTCTCCTATCCGCTAATCTCTTCATAGCGACGTATTTCTTCTCTTTTACATCCTTTATAACCCTTTGTCCTATGTAACTCATTCGGGGCCGTCCCTTGCCCTTCTTCCCTTCCACCTGTCCTTCAACGATTGCTTTCATCAGGCCATCATGTCTCATAATGTGGCCATCTAAGTTATCCCGTCTTCTGCTTAAGGTTTTTAGAATACGCCTCTTTTCTCCCTCTCTTCTTAGCACTTCATCGTTACTTACACGGTCGATCCATTTTGTCCTCATCCTTCTTCGGTAGCACCACTTTTCGAATGTTTCCACTCTTGACTTCTCTGCTGCTGCTAACGTCCACAGAGAAACATTTCCCATGTTTAGCATCTGATGAATTGTTTCCTTACTTCTGTGCTTGTACTCTCAGCTGTAAGAAGATTCTTCTTTTTGTAGAAAGCCCTCTTTGCCTGCGCTATTCTACTGACTATTTCTTTCTTGCTTCGTCCATCGCTGTTAATTCGGATTCCCAGGTTAGAAAAATCTCTCACCTCGTCAAGCTTTTTCTTTCCTATGTTAAATGTTTGTTTTAGTCTCCTCTCTTTTCTGCATCAACATTAGCAGCATACTTATCGTTTTTAGAAGACATCAGATTATCCCTGAAAAATTTTCTTTCGCCAGATGGAAAGATCTTAAGATATCACCGATCAAAAATTTTCGCACCCTTAGTATACGCACGCCAAGCGTTCAAAGGTGTGCTTTCTCTTTGGTGTGCTCCCCTGAGCGGAGTAATGGCCGCAGCAGCGGTCCACACCCATCCTCCCTTGCTCCTTCTCCCTGGTCTTGCCGTATGGGGCCGGTGTCGCGTGGTGCGGGCGTGAAATGGAACCCTGAAACGCATTCACCGTTGCGGCAGTATTTGTGAACGTGAAAAGATGTGCCCTCAGTGATTCAACCAGTGGGCTGGCTTGGATAATGTGGGTAGAGTTCATCCCGGACTTAGCCTGAGGCTAGTGAATCTCCACATTCAGGGTAGGGGGCCATTTTTCCAGGGCATCTTTTTAATTAGGTGTTTCCGAAGGCTTCACCCGGGATTTTTATCCAGAACCCTAGCTTCCATGCGCTCCACGCACTTGGCTACCATTCTCCCCTTGAGAAATGATGAACCTGCAAAATCTGGAGGAACATTACTCGCATGAATTTTGCTGGTTGGCCCCTATCCCTATGGGTTCTTGAGGCTCACGTTGTTTCTCGGGTCCAGTCGCTCGGTTTCCGTTGATTTTTTCTCCAGCCCGAGGCAGGGTATTGATATGTATCATTTAGCTTAGTATTAATGACTTCCACCTCATCGTGCCACATATCATCATACTATGTATGATTTTGCTTTGATTTTATGTTTTACGTGTTAACCCCTCCTGAGGGTGTTCCCCCCTCCCTCTCCCCAGCGTCCTTCCCCAACCCGCCTCTCGTCGATGCTAATGTAAACCGTGTTGGAAGGGTTGGATGCGAGCCGCACCGCGCGTGCATCTTTCGAAACGACGGCAGCCGGCTAATTCGGGTGCAGCGCCGCGCCTCCCCTCTTTTCCCGTTGCACTGCCGTCGGTCGGTCGCGCTTTCGCTCGAAGTGCGGTTCTGTCGGTTTGGACGTCTCCCGCTCCCTCCTCCCACGCCCCCTCCCCCCACATCTCCCCTCCCTTTGCGCAATCCGTGGCACGCTGCCCGCCCCGCCACGAGCACTCATTGAAACACGCTCTCGGCCTCTGCACCCACCGACCAACATTCTCGGCACTCCTGCCCACGTTTCGGGTGGCGACTCCATGCTCATCCTCGTCGGGGGGGTATATTTAAGTCATCGCACGCGGTGTAGGGAGCTCGAGAAGCCTCAGCGAGTGTGATTCTCGGGCAATTAGCGCAATCAGTTATCGAAGAAAGTACTGATTAAATTAGACACCCCACAAAATTTATATCCGCTCGACGCGATTCGATGTCACTACAACGTTATTAAAGTTAGAACGTAGTTTTCCGCGGCGATGGTTTGATCTCTGCATTTCTTCAGGGTTTTCTTCCGCGTCAGCTTGTTTGTGGACAACAGTTTCGCTGGCTATCCTGCCAGCGTCTTCAGGTCCAAGGTGTCTTTTTTTTTTGAAGGAAGGCTAAAGATGGCAGGGGCCTTTCCTTCTTCTTCTGAAGCTTCTCAAACTTCCTTATATCCCTGTGAATCTCCTCCCCGTAGAGGCGAATAATGTTAGGACGTATGTTTCCGCGGCGATGGTTTGATCTCTGCCTGCATTTCTTCAGAGTTTCCTTCCGCGTCAGCTTGTTTGTGGACAACTGTTTCGCTGGCTAACACCTTCGACCTGAAGACGCTGGCAGGATAGCCAGCGAAACTGTTGTCCACAAACAAGCTGACGCGGAAGGAAACCCTGAAGAAATGCAACGTTATTAAAGTGTAGTTACAAAACGCTTCGTGTGGAAATAAGTTTTGGGGCAATATTGTATGAAGGCTAATTAATCAGTATTAAGAATTTCCTCGAAATCGTTCTGAAAATCATACATGATACAGATGGAAGTTTTGTTTTAACTTCACATCGGGAAATCCTCGGAGAATGTATTTCAAGATCTTATAGGTATTTCAAGATATCTCTGTTGTCCTTCCTCTTCGACATTTTTCATCATCGATTCACCAAAAGGGCGGAATCCTTCAGGCAGTCGCAACATGTCACACGTGGAGAAAACAAACGGTAGGGAAAATTTCTTTGTTTAGGTATTTCTTGATGGTGGCACAGGTTATGCTGATGTTGAAAATTCCTAATTAGCGAGCTATATTCTAGTAGTACATGCTTAGGCCAGTGCCGGATTCAGGAATTAATATGTGGAGAAACAGATTTATAGTATACCCCTTAATATCCATTAAACCATATTAATGTAGGATCTCCAGCCCTTGTTATTATTTTTACCTCTGTCGTTGGCGTACCCTCGTGACGAATGTATTTGTCGCACGTGTCTCCCAAGGACGAGGTACGAGTCGAGGCCTATATCGAGGAGGGAGAAGCTTCATTTATGTGGCCACAGAGGGCGCATGTTAGTCGGTTTTCCAATGTGTCCGAAAGAGGCGATGGGTAACCGAGCGATCCCTTTAGTCTCAATGTTTCCAATTTATTACATAGGCCAACAATGAAAAAACTTTTTCACTGAAAATACCTTATTCTTGTGTTTTTTAAGTCGCTGAATCCAAATATGATGGTTTTAAAGTTGTATCACCCACCATTTATTCACATTTTACAGTTAAATTTATGAAATCAAGCTATATTTTTAGAATTAATAGCTTTTTATAGTTGTAATAAAATTGAAAAAGTAGGTCTAATGAACGAAGATAATGGGGGATTACTGTTGGTACTTCACCTTGAAGTTCAGCAAGCGATTCATAAAAGCTACACAAGAAGCTTCAAGGAAAAAAGGGAAAGAAAATGTAGGCCAATTCCAGTTGACAAGTGAACCCTGTATTATCACGCTGTAGTAAATACAAACAATTTTATCACGATGTAGTGAGCGGTATTAGACTAAATATTAAAATACATATTGCTTGGAAACTATGGGTGATACAAAAAACTAAGGCTAGGTTTGGATTCAGCACATAAAAATCTATAAAGATCAGCAATTAAAATAAAAAAAGTTTTCAAACAAAATTTTTTTGTTGGCCTGTGTTATTTGCAGTCGCTGGGACCACTTGACCGTCAGTGGAGACTCATTTAAACGCAATTAAAGTAGCTGTGGATGATAGCACATTTAGTGGTCGACTGTAGAATCCTCTACTGTAATATTCGACGCTACGCTACGCTGATTTTTCACGGCTTATGTTTTGTCTCCAGTTCCCAGCTGTTATGGCTGTCTACTGGGTGTTTCATGGCATTTGATAGTTTCGGGCGATTAAATTCTCTTTTAGGTCATGGCGTATCTGCGGCTTGCTTAAGTGGGGGAGGGGACATGGGAGGGGATAAGTGCAGTTTTGGGGACTTTGTGCTTTTCATTTCCGGAAGGGGTATAGTCCCAGAGGGTTTGCAAAAGTTCGTTTTGTGTTGCTGCGAATGATTTTTCGAATCGGGGAAGGTATGATTTGAGAATGGTAAGAAGAGGAGTTATCTTCAGGTCTTCCCTGATGTTTCTGTTGGAAACACACCAAGGTGCCCCAACAATTCTTCTTATGATGACATTTTCGGTAGGTTGGATTCGTTTGAGGTGTGTCGCTGCAGCGTGGACGCAGGCCGGGGATGCGTAAGACAGGAGTGCAACTATTGTATAAAAGAAGTTTTGTTTTGAGGCCCAGCGGCGAGGTAGATTGTAGAAGAGGTCGCAGAGCTGCGTGTATTCCTTTCGCCTGTGTAATATTCGACTGGATAATTCTCTCCTTTAATAATATTCACGGGTGAGATCGGCGAGTCTACGCATGCACGACGTTAGGGCGGTGTTCTGCTCCGTCCGCGGACGGATCGTTCGCGAGGAAATACACTCGACTAAAGCGGGACGTTTAAGACTCGCATGCGCCGGGGGATCAAGATATATGGTGCGGACCCGCCAGCAGCCGACGACGGCAGATAAGAGTGCCAATGGCGCGGGCGGCGGTGGTGTCGGGTGGGATGGGGCGCATAGGTCGACTCAAGGTGGCGCGGATGCGCCGGAGAGCATTGCTGGAAGCGACTTTGAAATTCTCGTGTAAATTTTCTCAATTCTACTCTGACTTCTATATTAACCGCACCTGATTAATTTGCGAGACCTATAGAGGCTACGTATTCTCAAGATTCTGGTGACAGAGAAGTGTCTCCAAAAAAATGGATCGGTGCCCGCTGTCAGTAAGGATACATTTTCGATTTGTATTGGAATCCAATGCTTGCAAGACGAATTATTCAAATCATATAATCGTAACTATAAGGTAGTGATCGTAACGGTTTTTTAATGAAAGGCACACACGTTGCCGTTGACGTGAGAGCGTGCAGATTCATCCGGTTACAATGACAACGCGTTGCCATTGGTGGTATGCTATCCAATTTTAGAGCCCCATCACGCGATAAGAATCTTGCTGCTCTCAGCTCTCCTTTGTGGAACTTCCGTTGGTTTTACTAGAATATTCAAGATTGTGTGTACCAATGGAGTGTAGATTATGAAATTTCGAACACTGCAACATAGTACAGCTTCATGCATTCAAACTGGCGGCTTCCTTGATAGTTGCGATAATTGTGACTGTGATGGGAATTGATTTTGTAATACGAGGAACTGAAACATTGCAAAACCCGAGACCCGTGTTCCGTAAGTACGGGTCCTGCATCTGAGTCCGCCCCTGGGAAAGGCAGTATCGGTGGCCCATAACACTGAGGGCACACCTGGGTAAAAACCATGGGCTGTACTTCTGCATTTGTCGTATTGTTTCTCTTTTGTAAAAGTGTTATTTGTTCAGTGTGTGTGATTTTACCTCGGAATGGCGGTGACTTGACAAGACATGGAATTATAATGAAGCGCCTCTACTTCCCTCTGTTTAAATAACCTTGCTTGCTTTTGTTATATATGTATTCGGTTTTTTATGTACATTTTTGGAGGAAACCAGCTGTTTTACTCAGTTATTTAAATGAATATAGGTACTAGACGTACAAAAATTACCCGTGTGCAACAATGTATTGTTTTGCTCTTACCTCTCTAATTATGCTTTTTCTCTAATATCGCATCTCTTAAAATTATACATGCTGCCGCTTGAGTTCAAATTGTGCACTTTGTGTTTTATAGTGGTAAAGCTGTCTCGATACTTTTTGCCGTAAATATCATTTTTTGTGCCATTTATGTTTCCAGTTTAAATAATTCTAATCTGTAACAATGCGATTGGCGTTTGA
Source organism: Ischnura elegans (assembly GCF_921293095.1). NCBI lineage: Eukaryota > Metazoa > Arthropoda > Insecta > Odonata > Coenagrionidae > Ischnura > Ischnura elegans. The sequence goes on along the minus strand of NC_060248.1, from coordinate 129,280,772 downwards.
GTAAAAATATTTTTAGAAACCTCAATAAACGTAAATTGAATACCGCCGAGCCTCACGGTAATCGACAAATGGAAGACAAAGGAAAGTAGAGGCTATGAAAGAAAGGGCATAAAACTATCTGTATTTCATAAATAACATGAAGTTAATAACGTACTCTTAGTACCTACGTAATATTGTACTAAACTGCGCTTTAGTATGTAAAATATGGCTAATGATCATATTTTACCGTGATAAAACACCTGGGTGATGGTAATTATCTAACAGGGAGATTAATGAGCTACTTACAGATATTTCCAGAAGACCTTAAAGTCGAGAAAGGTATGGGAATATAAAAATCTGGAATCATTCTTCTGCTGCAAAATCGTCTGGTGATTTTGCCTCATCCTGTGACTTGTAGGTTTATCATCGATATTTTAACATCTCATTTCCATTATCATTCAGGCGATTCTCTATTTCTTATAAAATAATGTTCACGTGGTTCGGTCGCTTAATTTGATTAGAGGTTAAGATTTACCGGCGCTCAATCACAGGTTTATTATTATTATTATTATATTGTACAAGTTACAAGTTGGCTATTTGCCAGGTGGTAACAGTTTATATAAAATAAAATTAAAAAACAAAAATGTTGTAAATGAAAAATACATCACCAAAATGAAAATAGATAGTGAATATTTAAAATGCAATTATATTAATTTTATAATGTAAATCCTTTACACCTCTTCTTGAAAATCTTTATGTTGCTAGGGTAGGGCTTAAACAGTTCTGCAGGGAGTCTATTCCATTCCGTAATCGTCCTGTTGAGGTACGAGAATTTCTTTACGTTAGTCCTTTGTGGCCGGCATTTCATCTTGTATTGTTGATCATTCCTACCAATATAGCCGGAGTATTCAATCTTCTTCCGTAGTTCCCCCCATGCCTTTTCCCTCGTAAGTGTGCGGAAGAGTGCGCAAAGCCTTATTTTTCTTCTCCGTCCTAGTGTGTCCCATCCCAGTACTTTCAGCATTTTACTGACACTTTCGGTCTTTTTATGTTTCCCCATTACGTACCTTGCTGCCTTTCTTTGCACCTTTTTTGGATTCTGTTTGTCCCTTTTCATACGGATCCCACAATCTCTCTCCTCCTGTTGAGTTGAAGTTTCGATAAAGCACGTACAATATAAATATATCATTGAAGGAAATAACTTTGGACTATCCTTTAACGGAGTCGCCCGGAGTGCGCTCACAATGCCCACAAGGCCCACGGATGAAAAATCACTTGCCTGATCGGAATTCCGACCCTTATCCCACCACTTTGCGCCGGGTGTTCCTCAACATGAGCTACCGAGGCATCTTCTTCCTCTGCGGGGTTCTGAGATGGCCTACAGTTTGGAAATTTGCAGAAATATTTAGTCTCGATATTTCTGACGGATATTTGAGTGTCCTTTCTGATTAATTTTCGCCAGCCTGAGCACTCAGTGACAGAGGAAAAACCAGGAGAATCGGGAATTATGCGTTAATGTATGCTCCAGCCTGTAATTTCAAGATTTTTTACTTAAAATTCGTTTCACATAAAATGTTGCCAGTTCAACACCCATTCTCTGGCCTAAAATGTGTTTGTCGTAATTTTAAGTGCAGTAGTCTAGTAGGATTTTTACGTGGTGCAATTTTATGAAAACACATATTTATCTATAGAACTCTTTAAAATGTGACGAATTTCTTGAGGTGCCAAGTGAGACATACGTAAATTAAAAGTAAAATTTCTATCACTTAGTTCATGACTTTAAATTAGGAACGTGAAATAATACTTAAGCATCATATTATTTAAATGCATTAAAGTAATTGTGGGTGCTTTAAAATTCATATCTATTGTCTCTGCTATGGAACCAATCACGTAAGATTAACCTGGAATTCGCAAAATTTCCCAGGAAAAACTGAATTAAGCATGAATTTTTCTTCTTCGAATGGCTGGACATCCTGTGAGCGTAGTGGGCAATCGTACTTGAAATGTGTGAGTGAGAAAGCGCGCGTTGCCTTTGCTTTTTCCTTATCCTGCCCTCTCGGCACACGAGCGTCGATAGTTGATGCCGTAGCCCCCTCTGCTCCGTTCCTCGTCGGGCGGTGCGGGAGGGGTGGCCCAAGGACGCTCTGCCTCCCGCCGTGGCTGGCCCCACCGTGTGTGTGAGCAGGCCGCGGTGATGCTCTCGGGTCGATCACAAGGATTCGCTGCTCCCAGTCCTCCCCCGACTCGCCGCCGCTCCGGACGCGCTATTGGCCGTATCCGCGACGGGTCGCGCTCCCCCGGACCACGGACCGAGGGAATCGTCTATCGCTTGCTAGGTAGTGATCGCCGTGACGTCGATTCGCGTGTAATCACTGGACGATGCACGAGCATCTTGAATTTCGTGGAACTTGCAGTGCCGGACTGATGATACACATACGACCGCAAAAGTAATTTAACTGGCATCCTGCGAAGGTCACGTACGTGAGAAAAAATCACTGAGTCAATGTTACGCCTGGGTACGGACGGACCTCTTTTAAACGTTGTTTACGCGATGCATGCACCCGCGCAGGCACATGTGAGCAAGAGAAGGCGGAATGAGAACGGGTGAAGTCACTTGGAAGGACTTGTGTCAATTATTTCATGAAAGTTGGGCTTTTCTATGATGCAGGTAATTATGTTCACGCGTTCCCTCGGGTGTTCACGCTATGTAGATATAAATGCGATTATATCCTTGCATTTTCTTGCGTGCGTATATGCATCGTGTGATCTCGGCTAATTCTGTTTTACAATGTGAACGTGGAGGACTGCGGTCGATATTGTGTGCACATCAGTTCAGTTCTATATTGATCCGTAAAATCAACTGAGAAATCTTGAAGGTGGGACACCCTAGTTTTCTTTTCATTCGAAACACACGATGTGGATTCGAGGGTGGTTTTGGTCTTCACTGCGGGGAAATGGTTAAAAAAATGCGCGAAAGTTCACTTTTACCGCCGCCTGTTTCAACATCGATAGGCATCAGCATAGGTTCTTAAGTATTTCGACCCGTACCTCTGCGCTGCGAACATCCCACTGAGATAAAGTCATTCGCCTCGGCCTGGAGTCGAACCAGGATCGCCAAAATTCATGCCGAGTGATCATACCGCTTCAACTGTCAGTGAATCTCCTTCCGCGGTGATTTTTTTGTTGGATTAGAAGACAAGGTGCATGCATCCATGCATTCTTAGCCACCAGGATAAATGCTTTGACAGCATTCTCGGGGGCTAAAGCTAATTATGAATGCATAAATATTCGTTGTAGAAATACTGTAAGATACAAATGCGGACTAGTCGGTGGCTAATCTTTAAGGAATCACTCACAAGTGCACGAGAAGTGCGACATTTCCTGAAAGGACATCGTATTTGCCGTGGCACACGAACCAGCATCCCGTGAATTTGCGCCAGGTTCTCTAATGGCTTGAACCCAACCAACTTTAACTCAATCGCATACAGCGGGACACATGATCGTGAAACACAACTAGGTGAGCCACAAGAAAGCGTTGGATTAGGCGACAAGGTTATTGGAATGTGTACGTAATAGTTTCTGGATGTCTGTTCATATTACGATCCCGTCACACGGTACACGTGGATTGTGGGGATCTGGCCGTCAGGCCGTGGTCCTCTGGGGGTCTTTCGTTTAGGAGCTAGCTATTGTCGACGCCGAGTTTCTCTCAGCCCTCGTTTCCCCACCCTACCCTGTGGCTGTCGGTCGGCTCCTCCGAATGTCATGCCGCGCGCCAATATTCGGGCAGGATAGCGAGCGAGTGAGGGCGGAGGTTGCAGGCGCCGCACCCGCGACACGGCGAGTGCGGCGGCGGAGGCCTCGCTGGCGGCGGCGGAGGGGAAGAGGCCGGGGGAGCCCGTATTCCAGGAACCGCCGCTCCTTGTGGCTCCCGCGGCGCGGCGGAGGGAGGGGCGGCGGGCGTAATCGATAACGGAGGGAGTTCTATTTCGGGAGTCGTCACTTATGTAAGGGGAGGGGGAGGGAGGGAGTGTTTCCTTCGCCTCCCCTTCCTCCTCATTCATGGCACCCCCTCCACGCATCCCCCCTCTTCCCCTCCCTCCACGCATTCTCTCTCTCTCTCTCTGCAAATTCATCAGCAGGAAAAAATTATTAGGAAAGTCTGCCTATGATCTCTAGAAATTAGGAAATATGTACAGTAGGGCGGATCGGAAAAATCGATTTTTTTCAAATCCATCTGGCCCAATGAAAAAAAGTTGTGGGACCGATCAAAAATAAGGCCTGAAAAATTTGAGACCTCTAGGTGAACCCCTGACCCTCGCTCAAATGCAATTTAGGGGGGGAAGGTCGAAATTCGAAAAATATAGTATTTTATGGTCGTTTCCTATAGATTTTGACGAGTTACGGCCCTTGTAGGGCAAAAATGTCGTGCATTTTGACGTATCTGCCACCGTTTAGCCACAAAATGCCAAATTTGAGTCCGCGCACGCGAAGGAAATATTCCAACGCCCACGCAGCGTCGCGGATACAAGAGCCGCAGGCCGATCCCCTCCCCTCCCCGCTCGCTTCTACCCCTCCCACGCCTCCAATACAGCAAAATTCATCCCGCGTATGCTGCTAGGAGGTCATTTATCTTTTATAATATAAATCGGAAGATGGTAGAGGCTCATAAAGGAAGCTTAGTGAGACGACTTGTCCCTTATTAGGCGCCTCGTCCGGGTTAAACAAATCGATGTTACCAACTTTTAGAGAAGTGATGAAATATTTTTAGATCCGAGAACGCAGGAAAGGAGCCTACGGTCCATGAAAAGGCCTCTCGAGTGGCTATAAAGGTGTGCTAACTTCGGATATGCGCTCCAATTTCGGCTTTGTCCGACAGATGTGATTAAATGGATTTTGGGCGAAAGCCGCTCGCGTCCCCTCCCCGCAAGCTTCTCCCACGCGCCAAATGCACCAAAATTCACACTAAGTGCGTCTTACTTCGTTAGTCTAAATATTTAATGTTTCAGTATCGTCTGTGGAGGAACAATCACGAAAGAATTTTTCAATTACCTGCTTTCCAATCTGTATTTCTTATGTCAGTGTCATTCCTCGTCTTTCGCTGTTGTCAACAAAGTTTTGGTGAATTTCTTCACGAATTTCTCGTCCGTATCTATAATAAAAAGAAATATTTAACTTCAAATTTGAAAGTTCATCAACAGATTTTTGAAAATCCACAACACTAAGGTCAGATGTAGCCGGAGGTACTGTGGTCTCTCTCCAATATGTCATCAGCGAGTAGTCCTTAAAGTTGATGTTAAAATCCAGCACTTTAAAAAATTTCGGATCGGCCGCCCAACGCATATTTGCAACAACGCAAATTCGGTCCTTAGATTGCCCTCCCAATGTTATGCCGCAAATCTAAGTCAATATAGTGTAATTAGCAAATAGACCTCTGTAAGGGATGAAATATGATTTGATGCTTTCCCGGCGAATGATGTGGGTAAACTCTTCTCGGGATTCAACGACATTTATCCCTGATGATGAGCCCCGAGTCGGAGCTTGAAATGTTTGCCATTTTGGAAAAATTAACCCGGTGGTAATCCCGAGAAGAGTTTACTCACATAGCAAGGGATGTTGGAATTATGCTTGTAGCATAGGGATGATGCCTCCTTTTTGGGCGGTATTCACCATCGCATTCAAATCCTTTTTATTTTCGTGTCTCTAATTTTCACTCGGAAAGGAATCGAGAATCGCAGATTTTATAACTTTTGCTAATCCTACGACTGGGGAGGCGAACCCAAAAGTGGGACCCTGTTTCTTCAACTAACATCACACATTCCCCTCTAAACTTGGATTGATAAGTGCTCTTGCCTTTTTTCATCAGACAAAAGTATAGTCTTTCACTCCATAAAAATGTAACCCTTTGTTGACACCGTTTGATACCTCTCTTTTCGTATTCACAATAATTAGCATCTTTTTCTGTCTACGTAAGTAATCTTGCAAACTTCCTTGGATGTTTCTTACGAAGTTATGATTTTTGCGTCAACTAAAGTTGCAAGGACGATCATTGCTGTTTCTTGGTTCTTGCATATACCTCTATCACATTTGGCAGACGCATTTTTCACGCAGAAGTTCCAGTTTGAGTTTAGTCCTGAATTTTTATTTGATGAGGAACGTTGAGATAAAAATCGGATGATTGCTCTTCAGTTTAATTTTCTTCGGATGAATTGATGAAGAAAATTTTTGATACTATTTTCCCATACAAGAATTGACGATGTCGACTCAACGCTTACCGACGATTCCCTTTTTTTCCTCAGTTGTCGAGTTTCTTTAGGACTCAATCCAGCAGCCATCATCTTTAGTTTCGTCCGCTGGTATCTCAACATACTTCTTCATTGAGGGGAACATTATGCTCCTTCTCGCACTTACACGCAAAAATATCGCATAATTTCAAATCTTCTTTCAAAAGTGCTTCAGGTTTGTACTTAAGCAAAAACCCTACTTTTGCCCTATTCGCATTTTCCGTAAGTTTTAGTACTTCCTGTTGTACCGCTAAATCCATTTAATCACACGCATAATGGAAGGGAAGCGTCACCATAGTTCGCACACCTTTATAGCCACTCGAGAGGCCTTTTCATGGACCGTAGGCTCCTTTCCTGCGTTCTCGGATCTAAAAATATTTCATCACTTCTCTAAAAGTTGGTAACATCGATTTGTTTAACCCGGACGAGGCGCCTAATAAGGGACAAGTCGTCTCACTAAGCTTCCTTTATGAGCCTCTACCATCTTCCGATTTATATTATAAAAGATAAATGACCTCCTAGCAGCATACGCGGGATGAATTTTGCTGTATTGGAGGCGTGGGAGGGGTAGAAGCGAGCGGGGAGGGGAGGGGATCGGCCTGCGGCTCTTGTATCCGCGACGCTGCGTGGGCGTTGGAATATTTCCTTCGCGTGCGCGGACTCAAATTAGGCATTTTGTGGCTAAACGGTGGCAGATACGTCAAAATGCACGACATTTTTGCCCTACAAGGGCAGTAACTCGTCAAAATCTATAGGAAACGACCATAAAATACTATATTTTTCGAATTTCGACCTTCCCCCCCTAAATTGCATTGGAGCGAGGGTCAGGGGTTCACTTAGAGGTCTCAAATTTTTCAGGCCTTATTTTTGATCGGTCCCACAACTTTTTTTCATTGGGCCAGATGGATTTGAAAAAAATCGATTTTTCCGATCCGCCCTAATGTACAGCCTCTTAGGGGGCTGGGTGAAGTCCTTGCCTGCCTATCCGAAGGTCGCAGGTTCGAATCCCGCATGGGTAGATCGATCCTATCCAGGCCGTGGAAGTTTGTGATCTGATGTTGAAGACCACTGTAGTGCTGTTTTCGGTGGTATGGAAATAGATATAATAAACTCATTGTTATAACCCCTTCAAAAGTGCACCATGTAAGGAACCAAAAACCTAGCAGTATCTCATCTTTGGGACAATGAACCCCCTTTCAACGTCAAACTACGACTCCCTAAATGAGCCCTTCTCCCGTCCCACATCCCATAAATATTTCAAAACATTTTCTTCCAGTAATGTATATTGAACGAGTCATTATAAAATTTATGTGATTCGACTGAATAAAGAAATGCTCAGGAGATCATCAATCTGTTCGCTGAACAAAAAGAGAGAATGCGTCTTGGCTCTCTCCGAATTGCGAGGAGTGTCGTTCCGAGTGGGGCGCCTGTTCCTCCCTTCTTCGCAAGGGCTCGCCGCTGTTCCTTTCTTCTTCTCTCTCTGGGTGTGCCGCCTCTCGACCTCACCGGAGAGCCCCCCCCCCACCCCCGGGGGCGGCGGGCGGCTCGAGTGCCCACTCGCCCATTCTACCCCCGAATGCTCTCTCTCCTCGCGCCCATAACATTGAAGGGTTTCTTTGCCGCCGTGAATCAGTCGTCGGATGCGAAAGAGATGAACGGGTGTACAGAGTGCATGCTCGTGTTAATATTGTAAGAGCGATGAGTGACATCAGATATTCATGTTAAAATAGTTCTTGGAGTGTAGGTCAATGTATGTTATGCAAAAAAGTTTTAGCCAACGTTTCTGTTTATTTTAAACTATCATCAGGGCTATGAAAGAAAACAAAAGAACAATATAAAATACAAGGATATACAATATTTTTACATAAATAAATGTTACGATAGCGTTTTTTTACAATAATATAATATATATATATATATAATCATAATAACATATAATAGAAATTGAAACAAAGAGATAGAAACATAAATACAGGACGATGACACACTGTGGCGTGGAGATGGAATGAAGGCCGAAAACACATGGAAAAAAGTTCACCTGAACCGGGAATCGAACCACGGACCTGCTTTCCGGGCAGATGTTCAGACCACCGAGCTATCCAGGCTAATCTAATCTCCAGTGTTTTCGGCGGGGGTTTATACACCAAATCCCCCGAGGTCTAGCCCTATTATTTGGCCAAGAGATGGCTCTGGGCGTAGGTCCCGCCACGAACGAAGAATTCAACGCGGACAGAAGAAGAAATGGAATTAAAGATGGTCACAATCACACACACAGTAGGATAGATATAGCACATGCGTTTCGGGGAACGCTGATCCCGAAAAAAATTTGACATACCTTAGCTTTGCACATGTTTATTGATATTATGCTACTAAGCTATTACCACACCTAGTTACCATGAATTTTGATTAATTAAATAAAACTAAATTTTACTGAGGTTTTCAACATCAATTTTTTTTATTACAACTGTTATTTGTTTTTGATATGTAAACCATTTCTTTGAAAAGTCTTTTTTTTTTTAAATAACCTTATGATCTAAAATTTCGGCGTTGTCAAAATCAAAAACATGGTCATTGCTTATGCTGTGGCTAGCAATAGATGATAGTTTAAAATAAACAAACGTTGGCTAAAACTGTTTTGTATAACATACATTGACCTACACTCCAAGAACTATTTTAACATGAATTAAACGAGTTCAAGATAAGGAAAAAAATTAAGACTTCAGATAGAAATTCTATGACTTTGGTCTCATTTAAATTATCTCATCTGTCGAATGGTGCAACAAAAGTTAACCACATGTCTCACTCTTTTTCGAGAAATGCAATATGAGCAATTTAACGAGGAAAGTACTAATGAGAGTGAAACTTTCATTAATGTCAACTCAGTCAATGTTATTCGTAATATCGATGGCTATTATTAGACCATCATTTAAACGTTGCTAACGTTGGCGAATGGTAAATGGCGGATTTATCTAGGTATATATGGTCATGACAATCTTCTAGTTACTGATATAAGAACACGATTGAAGCTTGTTAAGAAAGGGAGGTTGATAAGGAAATGGGATGTAATAAAGCTGAAAAATGAGAAGAATGAAGCATATAATAAAAATGTTGAGAAAAAATTGGAAGATGTAAGACAAAGTAATGAGGTATCAGAGGAATGGAATAACATTAGGGATGTAATATGGGAAGTCTTAGAAGAGGAAGTTGGTGTTGTACAAAAGGAAAGAAATAGGAAGGAATGGATCACTCAGAGCATGATAGATAAAATGGAGGAAAGGAGAAAGTGGAAAAATGTTAACACTGAAGAAGGAAAAGGGCAATATAGGAAACTTAACAATGAACTACGAAGATTAACTGATAAGGCAAGAGAGGAGTGGATGGAGAGAGAATGCGAAAAGATGGAAGTCCTAGAAGAACAAGGGAGATTGGAAGAAATGTATAAAACAGCTAAAAAGTTCACAAAAAGAGAGCCAAAGAAAATAAGTAAACAAGGAATGTTAAATAAATACGGAAAGATAACAACAGGTGTTGAGGAAAACAAAAACATATGGAAAGAATATGTGAAAGAACTATATGATAGTAAAGACGATCATTCTGAGATGGAGCTGGAAGAGGAATGGGAATGTGAAGAGGTGAATAGAGGACCAAACATACTGAGAAGAGAAGTGGAAAAGGCAATCAAGGATCTCAAGGAAAGGAAAGCAATGGGATGCGATAGAATACCATCAGAAGCATTAAAGAACCTAGGTAACAATGCAATGAGTCGATTAACAAATTTAATCAATAGGATATATGATACCGGGAGCTGGCCTGATGATCTACTTAAAACTATTCTAATACCAATACCAAAGAAATGTAATGCCAAAGAATGTAAAGACTATAGGACAATTAGTCTTATATGCCATGTTACCAAAGTAATTACAAGGATTATATTAAAAAGAATCGAAGGAAGAATTAAAGAAAATATGGGAGAAGATCAATTTGGATTTAGAAAGGGTAAAGGGACTCGTGATGCAATAGGATGCTTGAGGATGATAGGAGAAAGAATGATGGAAGTGAATAGAGATTTGTACATTTGCTTTATTGATTGGGAAAAGGCATTTGATAAGGTTAATTGGAATGTGTTATTGAAAATTTTGAAAGACATTGGCATTGATTGGAAAGATAGGAGATTAATAAAGGAGATGTATTGTAGGCAGGTAGTAGTTATAAAAATTGGAGATGATGAAACAGAAGAAATTGGCATAGGAAGAGGAGTGAGGCAAGGGTGCTGCCTTTCTCCAGAGCTCTTCAATGTTTATGCAGAAAAAATGATGGAGAAAGCTTTAGAAAAAGCTAGAGGAGTTGTAATAGGAGGAGAAAGAATAAAAACAATTAAATATGCAGATGATCAGGCAGTGCTGGCAGAAAGTGAAGAAGATTTACAACAAGTGATGGATGATATAATGGATGTGGGGAGGGAATTTGGAATGAACTTAAACATAAATAAAACCAAGGTGATGAGAATCAGCAGAAAAGAAGGTTGTGTTTGTATATCCTTAGAAGGAAATATCATACAGCAAGTACAGACTTTCCAATATTTGGGAAGTCTGGTAAGATGGAATGGAAGTTGTACTGAGGAAATAAGAAGAAGGATATCAATAGGTAAAGGAGCGTATGGAAAGGTAAAAGCATTGTTAACAGCAAAAAGAATTCCAATAGAGATGAGGAAGAGGTTTATGAAATGTTTTGTGTGGAGTGTAGTGTTGTACGGATGTGAATCATGGACTGTTAAAAGAAGGAGGAGAGATATTTAGAAAGTTTTGAAATGTGGGTATGGAGACGAATGTTGAAAGTGAAGTGGACTGACAGAGTGAAGAATGAGGAAGTTCTAAGAAGAATAGGCGAGGAAAGAAAATGAATACACATGATTCATAAGAGGAAGGCAAGTTGGTTAGGGCATATATTAAGAAGGAATTGTTTGGAACGGAGAATAATAGAAGGGAAGATAGAAGGAAAGAGAGGAAGAGGAAGAAGGAGGATGGGAATGTTGGATGATATAAGAAGAGGAAGAAAATACAAAGACCTAAAGGAGGATGCTCAGGATAGAGAAAGATGGAGAGAAGTCCAGTGGAAACCTGTCTAAGGACAGTAATCACTGATGATGATGATGATATGGTCATGAACAATTTTCTCCTTAAGGGTCCAGTAGCATTACCAACCCAAGAATTCTCGATATGTTGCCAATTTCACCCAGAATTTTGTTGATATCTTAGTGGTTGAAAATACGCAATCAACTGTTTTAGGACACTTATTTCGGCAAATTACAATTCGCATTCAAGGGCTCGTCATCCACTTCTTGCTTAAAGTGTAAAAAAATATAGACTCGAAATAAAAACTTAGTTTTGACATAGTTCTGGGAGTAATAAGTAATATTTTTATCATTTGTCTCTCTTCTTTCGCTGAATACGACATTTAGCCAATGAGAAACCAATGATCGCAGATAGCCATGGAAGCGCTGCGTTCGGCCTTCAAAAGAAAGAATATAGTAAATATTGATGGGGCGGTGAAAATTGTGGAAGAAAAATGGACGGAAATTATCTAGAAAATGATGGCGTAAAGCTATCCTCATCTGTTCCTGTAAAGCTGTCGCTGAAGCGGTCCTTCAAAGGGACAGTATAATTAAGCTTTTTATTCAGGCCTTATATCTTGTGTAATTATTGTGGAATTCATAATTTTGATATTAATCATTTTTATCTAGTCCTCGTGTATTTTTAAGTCCAGACCATATTTGTATTTAAAATAGGTTTTTTTCATCGCCTCGTTATTTTTGCCTGTAAGGAAAGGTTTTCGCATGCTTTAATCTAACCAAGTCGTTTCTCGTGGCATTCGTGGTTTTTACAGCTTATTTTCCTCTCCTTGAAATAATGTATTTATTTAATATTTGCTCGGTATTCGCAGTGCATTCGAGTCATTTATTAATCATCCTTAAGTTGGTAGCTCGTCTTCTGTTCTTGAAGTTTTTCATTCCTTTTCTTTTGATATTCTAGCCTCGATTATTCATTGACGAAAGGTTACTTTGTTTTTCTGACTTCCTAGCTCCCGCAGTCCTATCACAATTTGAACATAAGTATCGCAGGGATTAGGCTTTGCGCTTACTAGATCGGGTACTCGTTAAAAAATATAGCTCAATAAGGATTTTTAATGGATTTTGTGTAATCTTTTTCTTGTCGTTGAATGGTAATGAATGTTTAGCACACAATTGTATGCCATACACATTGAAGTGAGTGACATTAATCCAACAACCGCTTCGCGGGATGGTAGCTTCATCAGCAGCCGTCTCAAACATATCCGTTCCGTCACGACTTTTACATCCACTCTCCCGTAGTCAGACGGTTTGGAACAGCCGATGACAGCTTGATTAATGTGGATGTAAAGCAATAAATCTCTCATTCTTATCTTGTTCATCCTTGTCTTACATTCGTAGCACTGGTATCTCAATGGAAAATTTTCACATTAAAATTAGTCTTGTCGTTGTCTCAAATTTACTTCATAATTCATGAGCATATCCTTAGTGCAGCGTTACAATTTTCTACGTTCCTCACGCAAATTACCTTAAATTATTAAGGTTGATATGAGTAAACTAAAGAAGCATGATGATTGCAGTGTAAAAATGAATAATGTTATGATATGAGATTAATTTTTAATTCATTACTTATACTATAAGGCCACGAAAATATTAATACCTACCACTGACAATGAGATTGGATGATCCCTGCGTCGATTCGCCAGCTCTTATGAAGAACTTCTTAATATCTGATAGTGATAGTTTTAGGGCGTTTGGTGCTGCATGTTTGTTGCGGAGTGATTGGATGTGTTTCATTGGAAATGTGTGGCTGCCTACTCGGGATTTAGTCTGATATTTGGGGAATGGGTGGATGGGTGACGAGTCTTCTCCCTGATCCCTCCCCAAATGCCAGTCGCTCCACTCCCCCGCGCCCATCCCACACACCCTGACGCCGTATGCCCCCTCCTCGATATTCCCATTTGGCGTATTTGCCAGTTCGCCTCAATACCAGGCATTGTCAGTTTCCCTAAGAAACCTATGTCCTGAGTAATATGTTTGTTTGTGGAAAAGTCGCTTTTGAGTAAACCGTGAAATGGATTAAATTTAATATTTTTAAAATAATTTTAAAATATGTTTTTTTGACCGTCGTTCAAATAATATGACTTCTTACTTCATAGTTTTTGGAAATACATTAATATTCCGCAATTTTCTATTGGCTAACACTGCGAAACTTGTCTGTGCATGGAATTAAATATGGATTGAAGTTATAGTAATCATTTCATAAAAGTAAATTAAACTGAGGTAAGGTACGTTGTGTCATAAGAATCTTCATACAACCAAATTGGAGGTGAAAACGCCCTTACTTCTCTCTCAGAAATTAAGAAATAAATGCTAATTAAACGCCAGTTAAGTCGGTTCACGGCTGTTGGAAATAAAGTGTTTTTAAAATTAAAATTATGTTCTACCTTTTCAATTCACAGATGTTTTTCAAATTGTCCATTCTCCAGGGCTGTTTTGTTTAATTCTCTTGGAAATAACATTGAACATTGGATTTTACGCGCTCGATGCAGCCTAATATTCTTGTGATACGTCGACAGTATTTGCAGAAATTTGGATTTTCCTTTGTTTTGAATCTGGTAGCCGCGCATCGGTGGTAACTGTACGTTGTAAAACCGGTCCTTGTGAGCGAGAGAGGGTCGTCGTGTACGGGGATCGCTCGTCATCTGTCTGTCCGCTGCCTTCCGCACGCACCCTCAACGCCCGCGTTTTGATTCACGGGGCCGAGGGAAGGTGCGCGCGGCCCTCGACCTTCTAACCCCTCCATCCTTTCTCCCCCCCCGAACGCCCTCCCTCCTCCGGGTTGTTCACCCTCGCCGCGCGCAGCCCCTCCCCTCCACTGGGACTTCGCATTGGTCACAAGGGGGCGAGATGGGGCAGCCTCCCCCGCGTGTACACACGATCCTCCGTCCCTTTTCTCACGACTCATTCCCCACTTACTTTATTTTCTATTGCCTATTTACGACTTTTTTTCAGTTCAATTAATTTATTATCGTGGGCCATTTGGCCCATGAGATAATTTGCAAGTGCACAACAATTCAGTAAAAATCATTTGACAAAGGTTCAAAGGAAAAAAAACTCTACAGCAAGACTCAGTAAATGCAAAAAAATGGAGAGAAAAAAAGCTAAAAACAAAAACAAAAGGTAAACCTATAAGTAAAAATATATACATACGATTGCATCCCGAATGCGGATACCCGGGTATCTAGCCACACAACATTTTCAGACATATTAAATACATTTGAAACATTGTCACAATTTATTAAAAAATATTCAGGTGTAACAGAAAAACGTAGGACCAATAGAAAATTATATCATGAATACAGGATGTATTCTCCCCTCATCACATCAGTACTCAATCACGTCAGCATGGCTAGTTACACTGGGAATTGCCATGAAATATCATTAAACAACTTATATACTTTATTCTTAAATACATGTATTGATGGCAAATTTCTTATTTCTATCGGCAGTGAGTTCCATATTCTAGCCGCTGTAACCATGAATGATTTATTGAGGTGAGATGTTCTATGGTGGGGGATATGAATGTCAAAGTTGTGATTTCTGGTGGGTATGAAATGAATATTTCTTTTCCAAACAAATCTTTTGTACAGACTTTAGGGAGGAATGCTTTTATGAATGAATTAAATGCTTTTCGTCCGTCCTGCAGGGATAGTGGTCGTCCGTAAGCACCTTCTTTTGGGTTCTATTGTCCCAGAACATTTTTTTCTCTTACATTTTCTGATTGATTTTGTCTTATTCGGTGCATAATGATCTAAAGGGCGAAATTCTGCTATTTTTCCCGAACTATGATCAGTTTGCTACTGAGTAGCGGTGGCGGATCCAGAGAGGGGCTGGGGAAGGCTAGAGCCCCCTTCGGGTTTCCATTTTACACTAGATAAAGTGGTAATTTTGTTTGGACCCCACTAGTGCTGGGAGGTGACCTTCCAGCCTTCCTCCCTTGCCGCTATTCTGCATCCGCCACTGCTCAGCAGGTAGGGAAGTTTCGCTGTTAATTGTTCAGATTTTAGATTAAATAGATGTGGTGGTGAATGTATTGGAGGGGAAATTAAACGCGAAAAGTATCTGGTAGTGTAATTTTTTCCTGTTCATAGGACTCCGAAACGTTCTGATTTTGGAGATATCTTTGTTGGACTCGGTGGTAAAAAATCTTATGTGACTTGTATTTTACCTAGAGTTGCGTGTTATTCTTGCCAACTGTTTTACGTTTACGCTCTGAGGCACAATGGATTCCTGAAGAATATAATTCAAGGAAAACGAGAGGGAATAGCTCCAATGGGAGGCCAGGGGACTAATGCATGAAGAAGAAAGTATCAGGGAAGAGGTACGAGGAAGTAAGCCATCTAGCATTAGATATGGTGGGATGGAGAATTGAAAGACCAATGAATGACCGATAATGATCTTTTTTTTTGGGTTTTGACTTATTCGTTTTGATTTTACGATAATGTCTTTTCGAACGTAATTTGATGGGAAAGAATGATGTATCGCCTCATCAATAATTTTACTATTCCTACATTGAAAAAAAAATTCGATAGTCGAACGGCAGCGTGGGGTGATGTTTTCCGCCTAACATATTTTCATGCTAATTAGCACCATTCGAAGAATGAATTAATTGATTTTCCTCTTCACTACTCGCTACTGTTACACTTAATTGCCGCGCCGAAGGAGCCTCTGTTTATGCTGTACTGGTGAGCCCAATGACTCACCCCATTCAGTCAGTTGATATTTTTTATTACATTTTTTTACGAATTTGTTTGATTTGTCGGTTTCTAGTGTTATTAGTCTGAAAAAAGCACACTTTTAATAACGTCATCAAATTTTGGATAATTTATCGTCGCACAATAATAAGAAAACGCTTTAAAATTGTATTTTATTATTTAGTATTATTAACATATTTTTTTCTCTTGTGTATCAATATTTTATTTCTATATTGTAACACCAATTGGAAATTTTCCCTTTTTTTATTTATTTGATTTTAATTTGAGTTCCGCTCCACATTTTGATCGGTATTTATTCTAATTGACGAGAAGCTTTATGAGGGGTGTGAAGGTGTTTCGGCTCTTGGTTGAACTGCATACGTTGGACTTTGCGACACTCGTCCTGCTCTGTCCGAAGCTGCCCGCTTCAGCAAATGTAGCGTGCCGGAGCGGTCCAAATATAAGAGGTACGAATCCGCTTCGGGCAAATATGGATGTTTTCATTGGGCCAGGAATTAGGTTTTACGTGTACGAGTGTTCTGAAATTCGTGATGGTCCAACTCTTGCAGTTAAGGTTTGATTCTTGTGTTACGACAGAGCGGGTCTCACATTCGGTCAAACCAATTGTTGTCGAAAGAGGTTCGCTGATCTCCATTCTGTGAGCAGGAGCAATGAGGGGAGCGTTGGAAATCGCTCTGTCTGCGTCTTTGTTTGGAATAGGCGTGGTCAGTTAACTGTCCAGTGGGTTGCGGAGATATTAGGATAAGTTGCCTTACGTAGATCTGGTGGATGACACCAGCGAGTCATCGACGTCAACGTCTTGCCCCCAAACAAAGTGAGGTGTCTCAGGGAAAGGAGGTGGTCACCCTAACATAAGTACCTTCTTCCTAATCGACTGGAATGGTTGAGGAATGGATTTGGGAATGGACTTTGAGCTGTGGGAGGCGTTCCCCCTTTCGCTCCCTTCCGCTGTGATCCTCCCCTCCCACCCTCCTCGCCTCTCCGCTTTTGCTTCCGACTCTTCTATCTCTCTTCCCACACTTGTGCACGGACTTATTTCGGACGAAATGGGTAACCCCAATTATACTCGGCGTTATCTCGTCAGCGTCGCTCAGTTGTCCCTTATCGAAAGAAACCTGGCCAAAATTAATAACGTCGTTATGTCGCCCGAATATACAAACACCATAAGGCCATTTCTCAGTGATTTTGATCGCCTAAATCTAATTATAAAGTTATCTCTTCATTTTAACATTTCATCTAGCCATTATTATTTTTAAAATTTATATGAAATATTACTGGAGAAGTACAGGAACGAGGATAGATTTAGCGAAAACTAGCTATGTCGTTGAACAGAAAACTGTCTAATTTTAAGGAAAAATAAGAATAAAGTTTGGCTAAAAGCCATGCAAACTTCAGCCAAGCAATTGACGGGATTAGAACCCGCGAACATCAACGTAGTCGGCGAGGTACCAAAATCCGAGGGACAACTATAAGTTTATGCGTCGTCTTGTTTGGCGTTTGCGGTGCGTGGATACCCGCCGTGAAGAGAGGCTGACACGCGGACGATGGCCGCCCAGCCACTTCCTCCTCCTCGCTTGCCCGCTCCTTCAGCGGCGGCGGCGCAAATGAGTCCTCCTCTGCGTCGGCCCGTTTAATTGCCTCCTCGATTGCGAGCGGTGGTGGTGGTGGAAGGCATTCGCCGCCCTCTCATCTGTGATACGGCTCCGAAGTTGGCCTCTTTCCACACTCTGTTCCCTCTAGCCTATTTGGACAGTTGCGGATCAAGGGGAGAGTGATTGGGGGACGGCAGCCCCCCGTAATTTCTGCGAGATTTGAAAAGGTGGCAATTTTTAAAGTGATTTTCCGATGTCACAATTTATTGTCCGATGTCACCTTTAAGGTGCCCTATAAAGTCATTATGAACATAATAGTGAAATTTACGGTAACAAGTAAACATAAAATTACAATCATCGGTTATGATAGGAGTAATTACGGCGGGAAAAAACGAAATAAAAGAAAAAATATGGAATTTATGTGTGATCTTACAAAAATTTTGAACGATGAAGAAAAATTAGAGAAAACATCATGTAATATCGAGAAGGGTCCAGCCCCTCATGTGGGTGAGATGAGGGTCGGCAGGGAATTCAAGGAATTTTTAAAACATAATTAAGGAAGGACTTGGCTGTACGCCATGCATTTGAAGATGTTGTTATAACGAAACTGGTCGTGCGAAAATAAATTCCCTGGAAATATTGCTATGCCTCATTCAACTTGTATTGATCGTAGCACATATCATACAGGATTGTGATTCGGTTTGAAAAATACATAGACCCGTATTTTTCCGTTTTCGATTTGTCGTCTACTTCTCGAGTTACTCATGGCTTTCAGACTCATCATAAGAGAATGATTTCTCTATGTTCCCAACATATCTAAATCCTACTTATCTTCATGGATCTACGGTTGTATTACCTTAGTCGCGGAGTTTAAATGTCGAAACCCTGAATATATCAATACATTTTTGAACTTTTCCCGCGGAATATATTCATACAATAATGCACGTTCATAAATATTGAAGTCTACGTCTACTTATTATTCCACAAGCCGCCTCAAGAGGCGTGTTACGGGGGTGTTATGACACCAGCCGTAACCAAACAAAAAAGAGATCCTATAAAGAAGTTCCGCCCAGCATTTATTGAAGTCCTTTATTGTTCGGGGGAAAACGAATTCCCATACCTATCCTTTCGGTAAAATATCTCTCTTAATTTATCGTTTCTGTCCGACCTGGAATAAAGTGTTGTAGACTAATATTATGTTCTCCGTGTCGCTCTGAAAGATATCCATTCTCAATTGCTCATGCAATCTAAGCGCAGCCTCCCGAGTCACTAGCGGCTCCCAGCCTAATTCGTTTAACATCCTTATGACACTTCTTGTACGTCCGTTGCAGTTTTGAACGAATCACGTAGCTTTTCTTTGTATTTTATTAATTCCACGGGTTAATTCTTTTTGCACCGAATCCCATATGCTCGCTTCATATTTAAGGTTTGACTGGACGATTGCGATGTAGCGCTTCTCATTTCTGTACCCTTACCAAGAGTGTAAATATATATTCGTAAATTAATATGTAATAGGGACATTCATCGATAAAGATCCACTAAGTATTAATAATTGCAATTAAGATACATTTTCTCGGCTTGACTCGCAGCATTCATTCATTATTGCGCTTGAAAAATGCCGCGATTTCCTGCCCCTCTATCTTAGGGTGGATAGTTAATGAACGGAATCGTCAAGCATGGCAGAACCCTTCGGTACCCGCCGAGCGAGTCGCTAGGCGTGATGGGTAGGTGGCAGGGATCACTACGGCCGCACACTTCAGAAGCTGTTGGACATAAAATTGGGTGGGTACCCACTCCGCACCACTCCATTGGCTGCCCTCCTGCGGTGCGGCATTACTCTTGTCTCTCCTCAACTTCAAACCGTACATCTCAGCTCTTTGTCCCTAAGAAATTTATCCAATTTACATCGCCTACAATACTCCATTTACATACCCCCCACTTTCTAACCAACCCCCCTCCCTCAAGAAACATAAATGAGCCTACATCCTGTGCTGTTTTACCATGAAATAACATTACTTTGTCGAAAACTGGTTGGGCTAATACAAACCATTAAAATGTCTGTCCGTGATTATGTTACCTATCACACGATTCGACAAAATATCGCCATCTGCTCTAAGTTGCTCCTCGATACTCGTTCGAGAAGCGGTTCAAAGTGGTGGAAAGTGATTCTAGTCTCCTGTAGGTATTTTTCTGTTTCATATCCTGAGTCATCTCCTCAGTCTTAAGAAATCGCTCTTCCACGGTGGAGTAGTGCTCCGACTGAGGTGATTATTGAATGCCGCCGCAAGACTCTCTCTTGAGTTTCTGTAAAATAATTAATTTTTTTATCTTTCAGCATTTCAAAAAAATTATCGATATATTCACGGTTTCGACATTTAAACAGCACGTGTAAGGTAAAAAAAACGTTAAACTTTCTAGGTAAGTAGGATTGAAGTATGTGGGGGGGATATGAAGAGGTTATTATTAAATCATATGGTCGTGGATTACATGAAGGGGCGGGAGTATCCACTTTAGGTTTACATCTAAAAGGATTAGTTTAATTCAATTGTTCTCTCTAGTAGCATTGGATTCAAAATTCAATAGTTTTTTTTACTGTATTTGTCAATTTAGTTTAGATTTCGGAGCCCTAATGAAACAGCTTGTGAATTTGATGAAACGTTGGTGGAGAAATAATTTGATTAATCGTTTGAATTAATGTCGAGAGAGATGCATGGGTAATGTTTGGTGGTTTAGAGTTTCATTCACGAATATTGCTATGGAGAATTCTCGGTATGGAGAAGAAGTCGGGGTGCTAAATATGTTGTCACCCACCGTGCATTTAAATGGATTTATCTAAGTCCCCACTCTTGTCGCATACGGGAAGAGCGATCCGTATTTCACGGAGAGATATGCTGTAATTAGAGATTTGAACAGATATTTTTATTCGTAGTGATGTGATCTATCAAGTATGTAAGTTTTTAATGGAATTCCTCGCGATTGTTATAACTGTATTGCAATTATTGAGAATCGATGGGTCATTTTTTACTCGTTGTGTCGCTGCGGATATTTTTGAAAACATAAAAATTCGCCCCGAGTTGCAGCTTAATTCATTGTGCAGCGGGGCCAAGTGGTGCCTCCTCGAAGGATTAGGCTCCTTGGTGTCATTGTTCAAAAACAAATGAGTAGGACCGTCCGCGTTTGTCGTGAGGGGATTGGCTTGTTGGGGGTAGGGAAGGGGGCGGGGGAGGAGGAGGTCAGTTGTCCTTGAATCGAGGCTCGATAAGGCTTATCGCAGCTACCCTCCCCCTTCCGAACCCTTATCGACCGTCGGAGCCAGCCTGCCACAATTCATTAAATTATTCTAATGCTCTCATCAGGAGGTGAGCCTCGGCAATGGTGTCGCCATCGAATGCACACAAAAAGTGAACGATTTGCGAACAGCTGAATTGGGACTGCCAATGTAACCATTTTTGTTTTCAAATATGTTTGAAGAGTGGAGAGTGTACTCCGTTTATTTAAATTGATATCCTTCATTTTATTATTTTAACAGAGTGTTTATTTACGATAAAAATCATTTTTATTTTGTTATATTTCAGTACGTGAATTGTGTACGTGAGTAGAAGTGCTGATTGTTTTTTTATGGTCCTGGCTAGTTTTTTTATGAAGAATTCTGTAATCACCTCGCATTTTAACCTGTAATATTTTAGTTACTCAGATATCTCTCTCCTTACTTTCGCTCTAGAGATTTAACGGGTGTAACTTGGTTTTAATCGATAATATTATTCATGAATCATATTAGAACTTGCTTATTTTATTAGAAGTTAACGTTTCAATAAAGTATGTTCGGTTCATATAAATAAATGTGGTAGACTTTAGTGAGCGTAATGCTCTTACCCGAAAATATGTCCTCCAATTTTTAGGGATATATTCCTTCGAATTTCCGAGTAGAGCTGCCTGCTGGTATGTGTAACGTATATTCGAATTAAATAAGATACGTAGCAAATGTGATGCGCGATTATCTATTGAATCATGGAATATTTCTAAAACAAAATAAATCAGTGAAGCAGTGAAAAAAACGAATAAAAATTATCCTGAACATTGATACTTCAAAAATATTGAATTTTCCTGATATTCCTGCCGTTGCGCCTCTTCAGCGAAGTCTTCACTTACTTTTTCCATTAATTTTTCCGTCCCTCAAATGGTAGTAGCTTCAGCGTTAGGTTTTCTGAGATGAAAAGAGTGACTACGCGACCTATCAGTTTCTGAATTAAACGGGTATTCCCATCGTCCCTTCGATCCATCGCTTATTCCGTCACTTTCCGTATTTGCAACTGTCATTCAATTGAATGTCAAGCGTGTCGTTACGATTGCTATTAGCGGCCATGCGTTATGATTGGCTGCAAGACAAGTTTCAGCGGTGTGGGAATAGGGACGTGCCCAGTGATGGGATTTCCTTCCCTGGAGCTATCGCGGAAAGTTTTTTCGTGAAACGGCCATATTTCCGCCACGTTCATTTGATCGATCGTTGGAACTATCGCTCAGAAGAGATGGAAAAATTTATCTTGTGATTCAGACTTAAGATTTTTTGAATGGCGACGCTTCGATCGTGGGGGCGTATCACAAATCCAGCGGCCGAGAAAGGAAAGGAAGGGCTCTCTTACGAGTTGGAGATAGCTCACTGCGCAAATTTCCTTAATTGCGGTTGTTTTTATATTTCCAATATTCGCAGCCTTGTAATAAACGTTTTCCGTAAATCGATAGAAATTTCTTCTGTGTAATACATGTATTCATAAATTGCTCTTTATAGTTTTTATTTAGTTATATGTCCACCAATGTGAAGGCCCGTGTGCCGTTTATCGTGTCTACGTATGAATAAAAAATAAAAGTAAATAGTGATGATATCAGTATCCATTTGTTGTATCTTAGTCAGAGGGTTCTCCGTTTGATTCGGACTCCTGTTAAATGTTCCAAAGGTTTTATGGAAATACGTGCTCCAAGGGAAAACTTTATCTAATGTATGTTTAGAACAGTCGATATTAATTTATTCGTTTTCTAAATTTCTGATCGTAAAATATGATTAACTTTTTTACTAAGATACTTTTTCACCAAGTTGCACCTTTATGCGACATCAGAATGGTGTTATGTTTTTACAATGAAAATTGCATTGATTTATTTTTGAAATTGAAACTATTTAAGTCAAAGGATGTGATAATAGGGTAGTTTCCTTCATCAAAGAAAACGAAAGGCATTGATTGCGATTCGTTACCCACCATTAGTGTATTCATAATACACAAATTATTTGGTTTTTGAAATACCGGTTTAGACGAATGGCAAGGGTCAAATTTTAACCTCATTTGAAAAAGGCCAGATTGGCGCCCATGCGATTCCACTCCGCATGACGTCACAGGGACCTAGTTTCTACACGAGAGGATAGGAGTTATACATCGTCTGAGGTTACCAATGCATGCATGAGGCACAGAGCTCAGGGAAACATGTCTTAATAATCACCTATTAAAACTGGCTAAGTTCGGAAAGTTTTCTTCGTTTGATAAGGTATTAATAAACCTTTTTTAAGCCAAGCGCTACCTTTCAGCAAGGTACTCAGCTATCCGCTAGCATCCTGCGACGTATCAGCGCTAAGCCTCGCCTCAAGGTCACCTAACCGGGCGGGAGGGGGAACCAGAAATACGACGTACGGGGATATTTCCCGACATTCATACTTAAGCGTCGCGTTTTCGCGCGCTTGAAAATTTTCACTTTTCATTTAATCGCGAAAAATAGATGTTGTCGTTTAAAAATCTAAAACCGTGAAATACGTACTCCAGGAGTAATAATCTTTCGATTAAAGCAGTAAAAAAATAATAGGAAACCACCCTATTGCTTGGTATTTGTGTTTTTGCTTGATGCCTCAATCAGCGGTAAATCTAGATTTTTTTTAGCCAACGCATTCCTTCCGCGATTACGATTTGTGTGATATTTTAAAGGAAACACGATTGGAAAAATGATAGGGAAGGTGTTGAAGGAAGGTACCTGATTGAAGATTATTTTTCAACCCTGAGGTACCTACACTGTCGTTTCATCTGTATAGGCGCGCACAAAAAAAATACAGCCCAAGTTCTGCATGCCTGTGGTGTTTGAGTTTTTTTAATAAATAAAATCCTCAAATCCAAGTCTTTAATACTTCTAATGTAAATGTTGGTTCTAGACTCATCGTTTGGGTAATTTGGATATAGACTCGCCGTGTACCACAGTACTTCTCTTACGAAACATTATAGCGCCTTAGACTTTCAAGTCCATTGAGCAATACACTTTACGGAAAATTGCTTTAAGTCTTGTATGATATCGTAAGATATAAAATACCGTGTACCATATCACTTTACCTGCCTGCAATGTTTTATCATGATAATGAGCCCACAAATGGACCCTCGGGTTGGCCTTGGTTTTTTGACAGAGTATGTAATTAAATTGCAATGAGCTAAGAGCACTTTGCCTTACAATGCCAACAGCAATTTCATTTTAACAGGGGACGCAAAGTATAATAATAATAAATAATTTTATTACTCCACACACAAATTACATGGCAATAACAAAATTGAGTAATTTTAGGTAGCCGCGAAGGATAACCTGTTTGAGGCTACCAGCCAAAATAATAATATTTATGCTTTACATATAGTGTAGCTCATTTTTTGGTACCTTGATAATCTATACTAACAAACCTTAAGTGCGTACATGAAAAAAACAACTAAACTAGTATTTATAATTCATTTGCATCAATATTTTATAACAATATTTGTTCTACACTTTCTTTAGTGAGAAGCCAAGAATGTACATTTTGCAAAAACTTTTTTAAAGACTTGGAAATAAAACATGACTGGGGCAACAAATTGGGTCCTACGTACAAAAAACATCTTTTAAACAAAGTCAAGTATACAGCCACTAGAAATGGTGTACTCCCTGTACTGACTGGGCTGAAGATTCCCAGGAAACGTAGTTATAAAATGAGCAAACCTGGGGCAAGGAAAATTATTGTTGGCCTTTAACTTTCAAGTTTCAGTATGAAATTTGACAATTATGAAATGCAATCTTAAAAAAAAACAATGCTAAAAATTCCGCTCAAACATCGACAGCCGAAATCGGCAAGGAGGACGTAACACATGAAGTTAGTACTCTCGGTTGATGATCCTTCTGCCATCAGTGAGTATTTACAATTTCTCATCAGCTGAAAAAAGAAATATATACCTAACAATAGCACTTTGTACACCATCTAAAATCAGTTTACTGTACTTTATAATTACAAAAACGTTATGAAAATTTGTATGCAGATCGAAACAGCTCTAAAGTACAATACTTCCAAAGTTGGTTTAAAAATATACCGATAAGGTTGTCCCGAGAGCATTAAGTAAATAAATTCGTTATTTTTATGTCACTAATTTTACCGTTTGTCGAAAGTTATTCTGCATTTCTCAGTGAAATCAAAGCCCCATTACAAGCAATTTATAGTGATTTTTTACGTCATGAAAGGAAAGTGATAATCCTTGTATGGTATTTACGTATTTCGTGCTCTCTTTTGAAGTTTTTATGTTTTAAGTGAAGTTTTCTTCTCGCTATATCAGGCTTTATTTTCAAAAAAAGTTTTTTTGAAAATTGAATCTTTGGATTTGGAAAAATTATTTAAAAATTTTGTGGATAGGTGTTGAAAACCTAAATCTCAAAATCCAACCCTTAATTTAGTTTATTCATCAATCATTTTACATTCCATACGAGATTTTTCATATTTGTCAGACCATTCGTCCTTTGATTTCTCTTTTGTACCAGTATGAAATCAGGCCTCATTTACGAATTTGTAATTTCAAGAAAAGACTTGTTTTTCTCATTTATTCTTTAATTTCAATGATTTAAGGGCTTTTTTTAAGATTTGATCCACAATGAAATGTAATGTTTGACCCACCTCTATGTTTGTTTTGTGTACAAATTACCTAGAGCTCTGTCGCCCGGAGTTGGACAGCCTTTAAATGTCTTTTACAATTTATGCGTAACTATGATAATGGTATTTTTCCGCATTGATCAACACCATTTTCTCTTCTTTTATTTGCAGAGAGAAAAGGCAAAAAATCGAGGACATCAAGAAGAATATTAGGGATGCCATTTTGGTGAGTATATTTTTTGGATTTTTAGTATTAATTAGCCATTTAATACGGTCAACAACTTTAGATGGTTAAAAAAAACAATGAAATGCTTACCGATTATAAAGAAATCATTTATCCATCCCATGATTTTTCTTAATTTTTCATGTTTTGAGACTCTAATTGAAACTACAACTAGCTATAAAATTCGGTGTGGGTGGTATTTCATCGTAAGAAAAAAGAGTCGGTGAAGTCAGAACGATAACGCCGACAGAAAAATTATTGGCACCGAAGATATCGGTGTGGATGAGTCCATCATTTTCTTCCCACCAATTTTAATGGTAGCGTTGTGAATTATAAATTTAATATCAGCCCTTGAATTGACTTGCGCTTTTATTTGCTTGTTTTCCATGAGAGTTGCCGTCTCCGAGGCCCAATGGGGAACTTATAGCGAGAAACAAGACAAATGGTCACTTAGGGTGTCCAATGATCAATATGCCCAATCCTGTTTTCCTCGCACAAACTTTCATCATGCTCGGTTTATGACGTTCCAGATCTTCCGATTCCCAATCTCCATGCCTCCCCATTCTTCCGCAGCTCTTCTTCTAATCCCCTTTCACTCATTTCTTTCTCTTTCCCAATAATCCAGTCTTACGTTGGCCCTCTTAACCGTCGTCTTCCTTTTGGGTTTCACTGCAAAATTTATTTCGGAAGTCTTTCATTTCCCATTTGTAACCTGTGCCCGTATCATTTCAGTTGCTTTGTTTTAATTTATTCAATTTTTTTCACTTTATTCATTTTTCCCCATCCTTTGATATCTTATAAGTACTTTATTTTTTTCCGATTTGCATGCTGATCTTCGCCACAAGTCGATTTCCGTTTTCAACAGTAGTTTTTCTTATTTTTCCGTTTGTGGCCTTACTTCACAGTCGTAGGTTACGATGATCTTCACTATTCTATTACTTGTGTATCCCCTCTTATATCCAGTTTTTATTTGCTGGGCCCATAATAAGCTATTAAAAATACTATTGCTACTTTAGTTTATAACACATAATAGCTGCCTCCATCGTTTTGTAGTCTGCAATTATCATCTCTAAGTAATTATGCTCTTTACAGTCATATTTCTTGTCCTCCTAGAATAAGTTACTGCTGCATTCCTCCCAATCACATGTATTTTGTTCTGTTGATAATTATATCCCGACCCCACCTTTGTTAATCTTCCGTTAGTTTTTTAATTATACATTCTGTATCTTCATAATCGTTTCATGTTACAACTTGGTCGTTTGCATAGGGAATAAATCTGGAAAATCAGTTCGTCTACGCACTCATATATCTCAACGGGTATTATTTTTTTCAATCAACGAATCGCACGGATTGAACGCGTAGTAGTGCATACTCGAGAGTAACTTTTTCTCTATTGCAAATCTCGTACTCAATAGCGGAATTGAAAAATTCCTATAAATATAGTCCACAGCGACTACTCAATTTGATTTCAGCCAGTGTCTGACCGTAATATGTTCATGAATTATGCCTTCATACTCCAATTATAAAATTTTCCTTAACAACTTTATTTAAAAATAATTTATTCCTTGAAACATTTATTATATCTGACAATGAGTAATCACGATTTTGAGATTTTTCTGGGTCCAGACTTTGACCTACATTTCATCCTTGATGTACTTTTTGAAGTACCCCGGTATAGTAGGGTTACTCCTCTTTTCGTGCTCGGATATTTCTAGAATTAAGAAGAATTCCTTGTATTGATATTTCTCCCTTTGGCAGTTTTATGATTCCAGAAAGCGCATTCTAATGAAGGTCCAAACGCTCATTTCACCTCTGCTATAGTGCGAATTCTCAAATTCCTGTGCCGATTTGAATTCCGTGATTGCGACCGCAATAATTTATGATGAAGTTTGGTGGGCCTTAGTACCACGGATCTAACTTCCATGATATTTCATAATTCACCGCCAAAGTATATGGTTGGCAATTTTCAAACGACTTTTCTCGCAGAATTAATGGATGTAAATTCCGCAAGTGCGAGAATGCAGGCCAAGGGGTGCGTAACTCTTGACTTCAAGCTGGATATTCATAATATTAATATGGGCGACAGACGCATAAAGACGGATTTGTTTAAAAGAAGAGAAGTTAGCTGATGCATCGTGAGCAGTATCATCACAGTTGCAACAAAGACTGGAGTTTATGAAGTAACTTGCATATTTTCCTCCATTGAAATTTTCCGCCCCTTCTCCCGGCCATTTTTTTCAGCCGATCCGATTAAGAGCCGATCTTTAAATTATTTCCGCTTATTTAGCGGAAAAAGTGCAGCTTTCCGTGTGAAGATTTTCCCTCTCCTCTGCGGAATCGACGTGAAACTGATTACACAAAGGGGAACTATAGGCAAATAAGGGCTAGGGGTAAAGGGGCCAGTGTTACCTTTCCAAATATTTTTAAATTTAAATTCTTTTAAGTTACCCCTCGAGTTAATTTCTTAGGAATTTTTTACAATGTCCTATCTAAATTTATCATCTTCCCTGATTTGTGATTTTCCTTCCACACCCTTCATCACTGGTCAACAATCTAAGGATTGGTTTGACGCAGCTCTCCACTCAGTTCTCCTATCAGCTAATCTTTTCACACCTACGTATTTCTTCTCTTTCACATCCTTCTTTACTTGTTCCATATATTTTGCTCGAGGTCTTCCTTTTCCGTTCTTGCCTTCCACTTGTCCCTCGACGATTGTCTTCATCAGGCCATCATGTCTCAAGATGTGGCCTATAAGGTTGTTCCGTCTTCTTGTTAAGGTTATCATGAGGGTCCACACCCTTATCAATGCGAAACAATCTGGTGCGGAAAATTCTAAGATGGAATTTGTCTTCTTTTGACAAATAAAATATACTATTACTTAGGAATATTACAAATATTCAACTGAAAAAATAATATTCATTTCTTTGTAACACTAAAAATATGAACTCCGGATTTGTTCCCTTCCGTAAAATTTTGCTGTGTAGATTTTTTTCTTGGAATTTAGGTCCCTTTTTCTATTTAATCAATACGTTATCCCAACTTTTGAGTTATGCATTTTTCCATTTTCAAGGCTTTAACGAAATGTGATAAAATTTAGTGATACTGTACTTATTTAGTGATAATGTACGAGGTTTTAGTAATGCCTCACCATATCATTGAAGGGATAAATCTATATATGTAAAAGAAAGTCGAAAATCGTGTTAGTTACACCATTTATAACTCGAGAACGGCTGTACCGATTTTAATGATATTTGGTTTTTTGTATTCGTCTCAACCCCGGATAACAGAATAAATATTACAAGTTGTAAAAATTCGCGCAAAAAATTGATCTTGATCTCGGGGTTGTTTTTTTAGGAGTTGGTAACACGGCAAAAGCTATCAAGTTGGTCAACACTAGATGATTTGTTTTGTTTAAACCAATTTGATGACTGAGCTTCTTAACAATATCTAAAACATTTCAATAGTTAAAAAATATTAAAAATATTATTAAAATCATTTAATTAAAAATTTTCTAGTAATTGTTGGTTAACAGCATTGGCAGTGTACATCGAATGTACCTGTCGACGAATCGAGCGGATTGATTTCATTTCCTCGGAAGTTTTGCAATTTCGTATCATCGAATGATGAGCTCGTCAACAAAGTGTTTACGAACATGGTTGATAAACACCAAAAGCACAAATGGTTGATTGAGCGAGCAATTTCGGCGGCTACGAACGAAGATGAGGATGACTGAAACTTGGTAAATCAGGATCAAATAGTTTGTACTCTGCATTAATTCAAATCTATTGACTGTATAACAAATAAAGACGAAGTTACCAACTAGCCATATGAATTTTTGAAGTCCTCAGATGTGCATGGCTTCCAACGGCATAATTTACAGCTGAAGATAGGTTTGGTGTTCACGATGCTTCGAAACCCAAACCAACCAAAACTATGCAATGGAACGCGTTTGTTGATAAAAAAAGTGGTAATCAATGTGATTCACGTGACTATACTCATTAGAAAATTCAAAGATGAGGAAATTCTCATTCCAAGGATTCGCATGATCCTAACCGATATGCCGATTTCAAACCAATTTTCAAGTCGTGTTGAATTCGCGATGACGATTATCAAGCCACAAAGTGAGTGTTTGTGCACTGAATCGAGAAACGCCATGCTTTTCTCATGGTCAAATATATGTTGCATGTTCACGTGTTGGTTAACCATCCGCTTTATTTGTTATTCCGCCTGGCAACAAAACAAAAACTGTTGAATATCAGAAGGTACTTGACTCAAGTGAATAAAGCCGAATGTGTAGGGTAGACCGGGGCATGTTAACGCATCGGGCACTGTTGCAGGTTTACGCCGTGCAATTTTCCGTACCGAGTTACATCTAGCGTGCCACAAGTCATGACATACTAATGCTGCTTCTAGGGGCTATTTTCTCGAGATATTGAGTCAGTCAACCATGGGGCTAGACGGGGCAAGACTTGGACCCAAAAACTTTTTTTTACGGTTAAAAACGCGAATAGGCCGACAACTGAATGCATAAAACTTTGACTCCATAAAACGACAATTTTTTCATAATTTAACAATGTTTCAAAATAAAAAGTTAAGACTTGAAAATAAAAAGTTAAGACATAAATTAGAAAATTCATTGAAATAAATCCTCGTGAAATGAACTCCATGTAGACTGAAAAAATAAATTAGTTTCTAACAAGTCATTATAAGGCTAATTTTTGTAGTTTCGTTGAATTTTTTCTTAATTTATTACATTAAGTCAAAAATTATTAAAATCAATACAGCCTCTCTTGATTTATAAATAGTGTAACTAAACTGTTGATTGATAATGAGGCGGTACGACGTTCGCTGGGTCAGCTAGAAGTTAAATAAATATCAATTTCACAGTACATTAACAGAAAAAAAACTTATGGACTGTAACACTTATTTTTTTGTTTAATTGAACTCTAATTTAATATTTGGTATAATTTAACCTTGTAAATTTTTACGTCACTTAATTTTATCACATTTTCATTTTAGATTTGAAAATGGAAAAATAAATTTCCGAAACTTTGGCCTAACATGTATATAAAATTCATTAAAAAAATACTTAAACATATTTTTTTTTGCGTGTGTATCTCCTGGCAAAACTACCTAATTTGCAATTTTTTTCTGTAATTATTCTAAATTCATCGATTTTTTGCTCCAAAGGAATTCTTGACTCCATATTCTCTAGATGAATTATTTGTGTAAGCCTTTGTGTATTACATTCTTTTATGGCTTATTTCAATTAACGCGTCTGTGGATTTCGCCGTCTAGCATGCCTATTCGAGTTACTCGAAAAGGCATACTAGACGAGAGTTAAAAAATTGAAACATTGTAATTTATCGATATCTGTTCACCTTGTTATGTACAGCATTTGTTCCAGTCGATTCAAAAAGCTCCAACCTGTGTTTCTGTCATTATAAATTTTTGGAATTATTCTCTGATCTTATATTCTAAAAAGTCTAGAATGGTAAACTGCCGTTCTTTTAAACTACGTAGCTAAAATTATTAAACTAAGAAGCTTTCTTGTTGTTTAAACAATCAGTAATGGAATTGTACTTCCGTGATACTCAAATAATATCTTACAGAAGGAAAGAAATCTCTTATAGGAAATATTAAATCCAATTCCACGCGGTTTCTTTAAAGCTGAAATACTGTTTTAGAAATTGGTTTGCGTTTGTATAAAACTGTATGAAATATGTTCAAAGTAACTATTCTATTCTTATATATTCTGTTTTAGAGGTCTGAATTTAGACACTGATGAATTATATTGCACTTTTCCGAGGTTTAGTGTATTGTTTATAAGCTCCTGTTTATGCCCTGCAACTTTCTCTCACTTTGCAGTGAAAGAGCTTATAATTTTAGTGTTACTAACATATGGTAGTTATTAATTACATGGTTCGTTATACTGCCATACCTTTGGCGTTGGTCTCTTGTTGTCTCATTCCCCGTCTTCGGACGGTGTTCCTTTGGGATTAATACTGCCATGTAGACGTCGCTATTTACAGTTGCTTACCGTTGGTCCTCGAGTATCGCCCGCTAGAAGTATTCTTTTCGAACGTTTAAACTATCATTCAATAGGAGTTCAAAGCAAGCAATGAAACTAGAAAATTGCGCCGTCAAGAAAAAATTGTACGACGTCCGAATTGCTCGAACAGTTGAATTGTAAAGCTCCCTTTTTTAGGGTGGGAATCTTAACGAGTGTAGATTTCTAAGTAATGCGTTTGACTTGGGTCGCTGTAGAATGGCTTCTTTCCGAGTAATTAACCATTATGCTCATTGCATTAAAAAAAACCTTTCAAAGGAAGCATGACTTCCGGGCCATTTCATCTTAAATCAGGCAGATAGTGCAAAATGCCAGGTGACCATCACGGATTTCTCTGAAAGTTATATATATGAAAGCAGTATCCGTGTGATTAATAATGATCACTTTATCTCATTGTCAGCTCAGAACTGAATCGTTATAAAGTTACCATCCTTTGAACATTGCAAAGTCAGGCCTTAGAGTAAAAAAAGAAAAATCTCATAAATGCTGATTACTAAGGAACCATGGCCCGTAAAGCAGTGGTTAGTGTTTTATTTTGATGAGAATTCATTTATGCACATTCTGGCTTAACATGCAAGTCATTTGAAGCAATAATAAACAAATAGGACTTGTTTAAACAATAAAAATTAGTCGTCATTTAACAATTTATTACTAAAAAAGGCCACCTTGTATTTAATTCAAAATTTCTTAGTGGGTACTTTAAATGTTCTGCTTTCAATTAAAACAATAAAGAAGGTAGTATTTTTATACTTTTTGTTTTAAGGCATGTCAAAGTTACGCATGTTTTCGAGTCTTTTACACCAAGATTGCATACCTTCAAGGGGGCAAAAAACTTTCTACTTAGCATTCATAACAGAGAAAAATTCATATCTGAATGATTGGTTACATCTATTGAGTGAAAGCAAGTTCAATCTTGTTTACTTCCATGGCATCCAATGTGTGCAAACACCCACTGCTACTGGCTGGAAACGGTGAATGAGTCGCAATTTGCACAGAGTATTTTTCAATGGCACTTCACATAAGTCTTCTACTTTGGTCCATGTGGAACAATTCAATGGACCATGTGGATGCATAAACGAGACACTAATATCATTTTCTTCTAAAAACACGGCATTGATTTTAGAAATGCACCAGGTTTTTCGGAAGCACACAATGAAGTCAGATTTTGAGAACTGAATGTCTTCATATCTGAATTTGTTAGTGTCACAGCCTGTTTGCATGTGTGGTTTGCAGAGCGAGCAATAGTTGTTCCATGTCTAAACACACCTTGTCTAAATATTCACAATCTAAGTGGTAAATCCGAAATAAATATATTTTTATATATAAACAAAATATATGTTGGACCCGGATTGACGAATATGAAAGTCGGAAAACTAAAACTAAATAAAAACCAAATATATTTGCGTAATGTAGGCGTAGTCGGTTTAATGGATTTCGTTTTTCGATGTTGGTACAAGTGATCCCGGCGACCATTTTGCAAGTTTCAGGCAGTTTTTAGCAAGTATCTTTCTTATTGCATCATGAACTTATACTTTCCTATACATATTTAGATTCGATACAAAATATTGCCTTTAATGAATGCCGTCTCATCAACATATTGTTACAAGCAGCTACGCTAGCTCGAATAAGACGTATTTCTCGATAAGAGCCCATGATAAACTATCCTAATATTACCGTCAGATATTTCAAAAACAGCTCTTGGGAACCCTTTTTTCTTTTGATCATTGAAAGTGCGTCTTTCAGGGAACATTTGACCAAATTTTTATCAAATTGTTACTTTTACCGAGGCGTTCTAACTACCTTAAAGCATATTTTGACGCAAAAAATACTTCATGGGAACTGCTCAAAATAAATTATCCACGGAAGTCAAAAAAGGAGCATATATTTATATTTTTTCAGATCCTTTTGTCAATATCCATTGTATCTTCGGGGTGAAATTGAATTGGAAGCGGCATTTCCCGGAAGAAACAGCTATGGACGTTTTTATGAAGTCTGTGAAGCTTATAAGTTGATATCTCCTTTTCCAGTTACAAATCCTGTGGAATTTTAATTTTCATCCTAACCTTTATACAAAATTTACAGCAGATGAAGAGTCACTGGACGTGGAAACATTAATTTTACTCACAAAACCAAGAATTGGTGCAGTTGTCGTAAGAAATCAGGAAACTGGATAGTTTCTAAGCTAAAGTGGTTTGCGCAGTAGCCGGGAAAATCAAAAGTCCTTGGTTAGAAATGTGTCCATAAATTGTTAAATCCGATTGATGTTTGTTGAACGGAAATAAAATAAAAATAGCGCTAGAGTTTAGAGTTATTTTTGTAATGATCTCGTTTATATAAACAGGAGAAGTGAAAGCTTTTTCAGGGAATATAGCAAAAAGTTGCATGTTTCAGGCTGGTATGATAATTAGGTGGTAATAGCTGCCTTGCCGTAGACCTAGGAATTTGTTACTTTGCTATCCTTAATTAGAATCCCATCCGATAGCTCGATTTTCATGAAAATGTGAGCTCACAGGAACCTAACTTAGAACATCTGAGTATGTAAAAACGGAGATTTCCGCGGTGTGCGTTGAACTTTTTCGTTTCCTGTTACTGCCGCGTACGTTGCTGTGGTGTTGACGCCAACCTAAACAACCTACGCAATAGTAACCGGAAAAGTAGTTCTAAAGGCCTGGTTACACGGTACATTAGAATGTACAAGAATCTGTACATTTTTCTGAATGGTTTTCTGAACAGATTCTTGTACATTCTCATGGACAAGATCCACGAATGGGTGGTTACACGGTACATTTTTTCGGACATTTTTTCGTACATTTTTTAATGCGCAACAAATTATTTCAACTTCAAATATAAACCAATGGGGAACATGCAAACTTTTTTAAAAGTACTAGAATAATAAGATCCTTACCTCAAATATACTTGCCGAAAATTTCGCGGATGAATAATGTTTTATAGCTGAGATATGAGTCTTTAAAAATAATCTTCTTCGACTGTTTGAAAACACGTGACGGAGCGTGCGCGCGTTACATCACGGCCTGGAATCCACTGATGACAGACTGAGGAAGTGGATAGAAAAACGGTCTATTTAGGGACTCAAACGCAAATTTGGCGAATATAATTGCTGCTTTAATGTCAAACTTCGGATTGTGAATATAATGGGTTGCCAAGGCGTTGTTGAAATAAATAAAGGCGATTGTTTGGGGGGCTTTGGAAAGATTAAATTAAAATAAGTTGATTACAGATTGTGATCTACGTTACACACCTACATCATTTGCTTTATGCAGTAAGTATATTGTAGCATGGACCTTCAATAGAAAAACGTGTGAAAACCATGTAAATAGTGTATCCCATAAAACCATATAAAGTGCCCCAACGTCTAGTACCTCTATTTATTCGCCGGAGAAGTTTTTTGCTTGTGTTCGAAGGGACAAAAATAAGAGTAATGAGTGGTTGATGATTCACAGAATGGAGTCAAATACATTATCTATATTGTCAACGGGATATCCTCAACGTAAGTACACTCTTAAATCAGGGTTACCGCAGGATTTTATCAAGTTACTTATTTCACTTTGTAAACAACTCTAAAAATGCACCTATCATTCTACCCATTGTAGGATCAAATTATAAGGAAAGTGGATGTTTACGAGAATAAATACTGATTACGATTAAACCACGGTGAAAAATAAGGAATGTAATGGGCGGCCGGCCTCTCGTCACAAGGAGCCCCTAACAAGGAATATTCTCAAAGTGTCTTTCGCCGATATCGTTAAAATTTTGTTGGATAGTAGTGTTCCATAATAAAAGCACATTTTCAAAATTTCTCGTGCCCTTAAGCCTTGTGATATAATAAACAGGACATAATAAAGGCAGTTGAATTTTAGATTTGAAAGCGAATGTGTCGTGATTTCTCTCCATCCTCCTGTGAATCGGCGCACGCTGCAGGAATATACGAGAAAAAAATATGAGGCTTTTGGCAAGGTAAATTCAATATTTATTACTGCGATGCCCATAACGTCCGCTGTATGTCAACGTAACACCTAAAATTTCGACTCGCTTTGCAGTCGGTCTCGATTCAAAAACAGGAACTTGAGTAAATACAGCGTAAATAGTACTTGAATCTTATTTCTTTGCCTATCACATGCTTTTTATGACCTTTTAACGATCATTTGGATCTCAATCTTGGACAATTCTCGCGGTTCATACATTCAGCGCCTTTCCATCTGATCCTTCATTTTACCCATCCCCTTTTCTTGTGTTCCATTCTTTCGCTACCTATATCCAATCAGTCAGATATCCAAGTCAAGCAAGATCATATCAAATCGAAATAACTATCGGGGCCGTACGTAAACAAAGAAGTCGCCTATACAAGCCAGATGAAATGAATGTGTCGTTTTCGTATTCTGCCACCAGGTGACTCTGAGTTCAAATTGTATGATTGTCTGAATGAAATTAGAGCAGGCGTTCAGAAATTCATACATTCTTACATTTTGCGTGGTTACACGGTGCATTTTCGCGTTCATTCTGAGATTCAGACATTCTCACATTTTCTTGTACATTCTCATGTACCGTGTAACCAGGGCTTAAGTATGTATTTTGTTAATACCAATTTCGTCAAAAATCCAAAGCCGGTGAAGTTTGGAAGCACATAGTCTGTTGTTTGCTGAAATTTGAATTCTTCCGGAAAACTCGCCTAATATTTGGTAGCAATCTGTTGAAGGTACTCTAGACCTTGCTGAACAATTGTGTATTCTTTGAGTGACCTGCGGAAAACATCTCCACTTTTGTATTCCATAGCATAAATTTAACAGGTATGAAATACAGTGCTTGGAATCTCCTGGGCCTCAAAGTTTTGGCAATTTCTCCGCTTAATTGACCAGTTTTTCTATAATTATTACGTGCTTTTATTACTTAACTCTGTATAATATGGTAACAATTGAAATGATGTAGCCGTGAAATGGACCGTAGCTTCCAGAGCTATAATTGGTCCAAAAATATATCCGGTTTATATATCCCCCCCCCCCCCTGCGTGCGAAATAGCGTGTAACGAATCATCATTGTCGAAGCCCCAACTTCAATATAACTATGGGAATGGAAAAATTTAATGCTCATGGTTTCTAATAATGGGTATAATAACATGGATGATAATAATGAAATGCTCATGGATAGGAACAGAAAATTTCTTACTTGATATCAAATAAATCTTATGGAAATAAAAATGTCCTCATGAAAAACAGTATATGAAAACCAACTAAATTAAATGATACGTATCACTATCGCTTTTGTCGACAATCATATCTGTCACGTGATGTGTAATATTTTGAAGTCATCCGCGTGAACGGCGATGAAATATACTTGGATTACCATGATAATGAATTCCTCGGGACCGGGAATCGAACCAGGGACCTTTGGCTTTCCGGGCCACTGCCCTATACAGGTTCCTGAATTCCTATGGCAATTGTACCGAGGCTTATGGTACTAAATGTTATGCCCTCACTGTCTATCAAGGATGGCAACGCTAGGGAGAAGGATTTCGATGAAGCCATAACCGGTTGAGAGCCTCCAAACCTGCGCTTTTCGCTACAGATCGTGAATATCGAGAAATATCAGAGAAGTTATATATACTTCTTAAAACTGCCCGAAGTTTTGCTACTTTTTCAGCCGTAAAGGCAAAATTTTGACAATACGCTGCCTTACAGTACAATGGTTGTAATGATAAAATCTGGGGTGTCAAGGGTGAACTATGATCGTGCACTAGCCTAAATAATGGTGTCTTCCAATTCAATGTAAAGCTTAGCTAGCGACTCTGCGTTGTCGTTAATCTTGTATTAACGACGTAGACGTATACTTCACGTTATATTGTAATTTTAAAGTATGCACCTACAAACAGCAATTTCACCTGTTGTTATGTAAGAGTTTAAATAAAGGGTTAGTGAAGAGTTTGATCTGGATTGTAGCGCTCTACAGTGCGGAAACGTGGACATTGAGGAAAGAAGACGAGAGAAGATTGGAGGCATTCGAGATGTGGGTATGGAAAAGAATGGAGAGGGTGAAATGGACGGAGAGGAAAAGGAACGACGAAGTGCTGGACATGGTTGGTGAGGAGAGTCAGCTTTTAGATGAGGTACGGAGGAGACAAGAGTGTATGGATAGAGCGAATACTTAGCGGGGAGGGGATGTTGAAAATGGTTTTATAGGGTAGAATGTTAGGGAAATGAGGGAGGGGAAGGAAAAGAATAGTATTTTTAGATAGATTGAAAGGGAGTAGGCCTTACGGTGAATTGAAGAAGGTGCTGGAAGGAAAGGGAGGCTTCCAGATCACTTCTTTAGTACTCCATGGAAACCTACCTTAATCGATAGAATACTGTAATAGTAATAATGAATGCTTCCTTTATGTCTTAATTCCCTATAAAACTCACCCTTCGCATCTCGCGTGTTTCTTGTCCTATTCTATTGTGGCTTGGTTTTTGCCAGCACCTGCTTTCCAGCCATCTTACTCCTCGCGAGAGTTTCTCAATGCATGGTTGTGACTTATTGCACTCCTCCTCTCCCTCCCATTTACTTTCTTCTTGCATTCCCTCCTTACTGTATTAGGCATCCAGACTATCATTCTTAGTTTCTACGCGTTTTTCTTCTTGATTGTTTTTGATTGCTGTCCTTACGTGAAATGCGGTGTAGACCTTCACCTGGGCACCTTTTCCTCCGCGCACGGGGCCTGCATTCGTTCCTCCATCATTCTCCCTCGAACCCCTTTTGTCCGCGACGATTTCTTTCTCCCGTGGCCTCATATCACAGCCCCACTCACTCTTCCCTCTCCTCTATTAACTCCTTTCTCTCTCTCACACTCTCTCCTCCGATCCTCTCTCTGTCTCTCGCGACTCACTCTCCTCGATGCCAACATTTCGCTTTCTGGCCACAACTGTCACACAGGTCATCCCTCGAACCACTTTAAATAGACAAGTGCGTTCGTTTCCATTGCTGTCATCCCTCTCATGCCAAAAATCCATCATCTCATAACCATCGTAGTATCGAAGCTTATTGCATGCCCATTGAGTTAAAAAGAACGGGACAATACTGCACTGAAAAAAAAGATTTGATTAAAACTATCGAACTGGTGTGATAGGAAGTATTTTTGTTAAATATACTTAAACTTTGATACAAATTATTAAGCAATTGATTTATTTTACCAAACGCTAGCGTGAGCTCTTGAT
The DNA here is from genome assembly GCF_921293095.1 of Ischnura elegans. NCBI lineage: Eukaryota > Metazoa > Arthropoda > Insecta > Odonata > Coenagrionidae > Ischnura > Ischnura elegans. Next base: position 129,241,676 of record NC_060248.1, on the reverse strand, counting down.
ATATTTCATCAAACATTTTGGTATTGCATAATTTGGTCAATTGTACGGAAGAGTTTCGTAAAATTAACCGAATTAATTCAATACGATTATGAGTTTGATAACTTTTATCGAAGTTATGATTAATTTTACAAAGGTGATTGCTTGTTTGATAAAAATTATCAAACTCTACATTTCTATGCAAATGTGGTTTGATAGAATTTACCAAGTGTTTCGTAATCTATCGAACGGTCTATCGTTCCTCTTATGTTTATACCAATACACATATGCAGTTGAAAGATTCTTAAACAGGCCTTACATAAAAGATAGGTGGGTAAAAATGATTTTGTTTTCTTTATTTGTGATGGCGATAACGTTTTAATTTTGTTTACGTTCATTTTTATGTTTTTTTTCCTGCTTTAAATTGCAATACTACCCGTTAGCTGGTGCATCAAAGACATTGATTGAATAGCATATTATCATAGATATTAAAGCTGTAAGGAGATGTTTGTGTATTTCGACACATTAAAACTTTGATTAGAGGTATTCCTGAGGTATAACTATTCGCGATCATGTTTAATAACATGTGATAAAAGCCGTGATACTAGACCCAATCCATGCTAAGGATGTCACCCAGCACGTTAAAGCCATCTCTATATCGATGTAATAAGCCTGCAAATAAAGTTTTCTTGCGCATCTGCGCTAGATATTCATATGGAGTAACTACGTAATGCAATTGTGTGCATCAAGTATTCCTCTTAAGCATACAAAGGGAAACTGTGGTCACACCATATTCACATTTCAAAGCAAAGGTTGATTATTTACAATAGTAATATATTATGGCGTTTGAGTCATTAACTATTATGGCAGCCGATTTAGACTAGTTGTTAGAGTCCGTTGCTACCACGCGGGGGGCCCACGTTCAATGCTTCATGCAGGCTTGTTATTTTTCCACTTTTTATTTTGTATTTCTTTTGCAGAAACTTACGTCAAACTCCTAATTTTATGATTTTCACTTAGAATAGTGTTTTCTGGGTTGAAAATCTTTCACATGTGCACGCTACGTCGGTTTTATTACCCTTTCGATTTTGATTGTTTTTATCGAACTGCTGTGGCCATTTTGGTAACAATTACCAAATCAGTTTGATAGAATTTATCAAACTGGTTTAGTAATAATTACTGAATTTTTCAATGTGCCATATGAACCCAAAAGTTTGATAAATTTCATCAGAATTCGATAGTTCTAACTAAACTTTTTTTTCCGTGTGGTCGCTAAGCTCCGCTGTACAAGGGAGCGGTTGAAGCCTGGCAGAAGCGCTTCCGGGCCCTCCGAACGTGGCCGACTCCCATGCATTTTAAATGCACAAAAATGTATCGCAAGGATAGTGCATTTTGAGGCGCAATAATTTTCGTACGGGATCCAAGTAATTTTTCATCCATGTCGCAATCTCATCCGAATGTAATGGACTGGGATGAACTAATTCAACGTTGCGTTGTTTCCCATGCATTGGCCGCAAGTTTAGAACTCCTTCTCAAGATGTTCTGATTCGCAATTTCTTAGCATCGCTTAGGGAGGAGTTTCGGGATTTTATCGTTCAGCGGTCGTGCCTGTACTCCCTTGATACTCCCATCTCCCAGAGCTCTTTTTTATGCCGAAGACTCTCCTCCTTTAACTCCCTAGTTTCAAAATATCCATCCATGGACCTCTTCTCCTACACCACTATTTTCAAATCATCCCTAAAACGCTATCTGAACGATTCACCACTGTCTAACCCATAACATCCTTCATGTGTTTAAACATTTTGTTTTCTGTTTGCTTTTTTATTGTGCTATCTTTAAGCGGTTATTTATATATTGAGGACAAAAAATGTGAAAGCCTTTTTTGCCGTTTTTGTTGGTGAAATAAATAAAGAAAAATATTCCGCTCTAACATACGCTCTTCCTACCTTCGCTGATAATATTAAGTTCATACTTTAAAAAATCCAAAGAACCTTTAAAAGCGGTTATACGAAAACTATATTATGTTGTCTTCCTCCTCTATATTTTTTATTATTTGGAAAGCCTCTAGATGATGCTATCTACATCGTAGCTGACAGTTACCACTTATCATGACTGATAATACTTCTATTTTTTCATTTATTTAGCTTTCTTGTATATTGTATGTTATAAGGCACGAGATGGTGGAAGTTCTGAATATCGCAATGTTTAATTTTACTTATTTCTCATATCATGTTTTAAGCGTATTTTTCAATTACTGCGTAATTTTTAGAATTTGATCTTTTTTGTTGAACACATAGTTTTTTCCAATATTTTTTATATTACATATGACTACAGTTGAATTTTTGTTCAAATAAATATGGTATGGAATTATACATTAAAATGTTTCTGAGATATTTATAGTAGACATATACAAAAAGGCGGATACAATGACATGATATTTTAAATTATTTGTTTGGTTGTCATTGGGAATCGGAACGCCATCCATGCTATGCATTTATTTCGTTCGTAATCAAGGCTTATTTGTTATCTTTCATGAATGCTTTGGGTTATCCGCCAGAAGTATCTCATCGGGGAGGAATGGAAAGGGTACTTCCATGCTTATCTGTGAGCAGCTTTGTTTCAACCGCGCAGTCGGAGCGAAAGCCGTCGCGTATTTTGTGACAACAGTTCACTTCCTGAAATCCTGTCGCTTTTGAGTGAAAATCATTTATCGCCTCGCTAATACGATTCGGCACCTCGGAGCAATGTAGGCTGCCTGGAAATAGTATTGGCAGTGACATAATTTGCGAAAGCATTTCGCACGTCCCGAAGGAGGGTTGATGTGAATTTCTCCCTCTTTTCCCTCCGCGACGGGCGCTAATTCGTGTCCAAGCACTCTTGCCGAAGAGAGAACAAGTTTCTCTTTCCATTTTAGTTCACGACCCTGCGACTTCCGAACCGATCAGTGTCTAATTCACTAGCACTGTTTTTACTTCGCCCTGCTGGTCCCAATCACTTCGCCAGCAATGAATGCAAATGTTCTCGTTGTTACTTATGGCATATGGGCTTCATTCCCGACTCTATGGGCCCTTGATTTGTCGAAGGTTAATTTGAATTTCATTTTTCCAGAGAAAGTCTCCCGTCAAAATGATCGGGGTATGGAAGCGACTCCAAACTAAATTTTTCACCCACGCGCTTTAATCCATGTACGTTGGGGTGAAATATTCTTTAAAATTAAGTACATACTTTCTCTTTTCTAAAGGCAAGAAACGCATCCGAAATTATCTACTTATCTTCTGCCTTATTTGCACTTCAAGTGGTAGTTACTATTGGGCAAGACGATATGAAACCGAGGATGTACCTAACGAAACTCACCTTCGACTTCTTATTTTGTGTTACCCTGGGGTACAGAAATACACTTAATTAAGAAATAACATGCACCAAAATCACTTTTTACAAATTATATTCAAAATGTCGTAAAGAAAACTAATTGGGTCCAATTTACAACTTCATATTATACAAATATATTGCGTAATTTCCCTTTCTGTTCCAATGGGCACAATCAAAATTGTCTATAAATACAACTGATCTCCCGCCACGGAAATCTTTGGTAAAAGGCGAAAGATTTGTACGAACTGACTTGAGTTCTGCCGTATCGATCTTCCTCCGCTCTCTTTCTCTCTCGTAGGCGCCTCCTTTTTCTTTGCGTCCTTTTCTTCTTTCTGCCGATCTTTTTAGAACACGTCTCTCTTTCAGTTCTCTCAATACACCACTATGTTAGCTTTTCTCCCGATCCTTTTTAGAACACGTCTATCTCTTAGCTCTCTCAATACACGACTATGTTAGTATTTTCCTCCGCGTCCCTCACTACCATTATGGCCTCCTCACTACGATTGTTAATTTTAATTTATTTATTTAAACTAGTGATGGGCAAAGTCGATCATTTTAGTGATTCAATCATTTTGACTCGAGTCACATAAGTGATTCAATCAATTGATTCAATCACTATGATCGAAAAGACTCAAATCAAGATTCAATCACTATGATCGAAAAGACTCAAATCAAGATTCAATCACTATGATCGAAAAGACTCAAAGGAGTCATGATTGAAAAGACTCAAAAGGAATCAAGATCGAAAAGACTCAATCAATGGATGTAATAAATCACTTTGAATAATCGAATAAATACTGCCTCATCTGCGAAGAGCATTGGTAACGCTGATTGCTATCCATATTATCATTTCATATACTATTTTAATTGTGAATTCCTAGATGAGTAAATTAGATTGCAAAAATGAAGGAAGCAGTGTCATGAAAATATTTGGGAAGGCGAAACTGCCACAGTTTCTTAACACTAATAAAATAATTTCTAACTATAGTTGATCAAAATATAACACAAAATACACCACACACTATGCATGAATCTGATCTGCAGGATAATTTTATGAACGGCACAATAAAATATAACCAGCTTTAACTTCTACTTCTTAACGTTCTCCTACAGGAGTCATCTTAATATTTTCCTTTTACGTGTATTGGTGTTATTAATACTGATAACTGCTGGAAAACATTTAAGAAAAAGATTACACAAGTATTCAGTTCTTCATAACATAGTATTTAATTTTATCACAACTATTTCTGCCCTGACGAAAAGAGATTAAGCATCGGTCGTTCCAAATTTTGAATCAAACCGGAAACCGAGATGATTGATATGAAACCGGAAGTCGGAGTGATTGATGATTGATGATCGACTTGTTTAACGAAATGAATCATGAGTCATTTGATTCACCTAGTGATTCAATCTTTTTGATCGAATCGTTCATGATCGACCCATCACTAATTTAAACAAACAACATGGCGGTTAGTTTACTATGACGAATGCGTTTCTATATTGAATATACATAAAAATTGTAATGTTTGACACCACACCAGTTCGAAATTGGTCGAATTTGTTATTATTAATTTGTTATTATTCGAACGTTTACAATTGGTGGCCATAGTTGTTGAGTAAGCACGTTTAATATATGCGGTATAGACAAGAATATTATTTGAGTCTTGGGAAGCGTCGACCGACTCATTTCTCCGTTCGCGTGATTCACGTGCTTGCAGACAGTTGCTAACCGATGTGATGGTGCTTGTGAACTTCCTGCTCTAACTGCGACTATTGCGGGGGTGAGTGCAAATATTTTTACTATCACGCTGACCACATGCTCGTAAAATATTGCACTATGTGGAGCAAGATAATGCATAAACACAATTCTTAATGCTCATTTTTCAGTCATACGTTTAACGTATTTTCTAAAAAAAAATGAGTACGCATTCGATAAATCATAGGAAGGGTATTTTATCCATTTATAGTCAAATTATGTCATATTTTATTGTAATTATTCAGTAACTGCCATAGTCCGCAAAAATTGCTTCACGCTACTAACTCGCATCTATCACATCATCTTTTATCTCATGTTTCAGAGTCCTAATAATGAATTATAATCCGAGTAAACCTAAGAAATAAATCGCTCAAGTACGTTAATAATAAGTTTCCATTAGGTCTATGTGGCACATCTGAAATGGGATCACTCTCTACGAATCAACCATCAACCTCATCATCAACCTCTTTACTATAGCCACATAGAATAATTTTAGAAATTCAACAACAACTCATCTCACGACACCATACCGAAGAGACTTGAATATTTGTCTCAGCGGATCACAACTCTTGCTGTCCAAAAATAACTTACAGAAAGCAAGAACGCTTCAAATACCTCAAAGCGAATGAATACCCATGCAATTTTCTGCAGTCTTGGAAACGGGATGGTGGTGATGCTGAAATGGATTTTAAATTACTGCACTTTTTACGTACTGTGTTGATGAAACATCCGGTGGACATTTCGGACTTGTGACTCTTCTGATAGCTTTGAGTTGATTTTGAACAAAAAGAAATCGAATGAAATTTTCGAGCCCCCAGTGAAAGCATAAATAAATTACATGGAAGTTTCAAACGAGAAATGACTCGAGGACATAAGTTGTTGTGTTTCATATGGCAAATGTTCCTTCTAGAAGATTTATATTCATTTCTCTGATGCACTATAGGATATACACAAACACGTCCTTACTATCTTTCCTTAGTTAAGTTCTACATTGCCACAGGGTTTGCATTCGGTTATTAGGTTTGACCATACAATTTTCCTGGCATTGTAGTAGATAATGATATGCAGTCCATCCAAGAAACCTAAGGCTTGCGGTAGACAACGTAACTATCATTAAGAAAGTCTAAGTTCTCGGCGGTGACAGAACGATATGTCTTTAAAAAATGATGCTATTGGAGAGGATAAACGTTCATCAGTATCCAATTATATCAATATCCAAGTGGAATATCGTTGACTAAGCTTCCTTTCCACTATAGTGCATTGGAGGATATTCGAAGGCTTCGCTCCAGATCGGTTAAATCAACGAAATCCTTGACCACCTTAAAATACAAAATGGGTTTCTGAGTTTCCATACGACCCAAAGTCTACCACTTGAGGTAATTCGATGCATCAGTCAAATCTCATCTTTTTCTGCTTCTATTCTTTCTTTTTGTGACCAAAGTATTTATTTTTCTATCTTTCCCTTTGACACTATTTGGAAAGTTTGTTAACTACCTGATCTCTCATTTTCTATCCTCTGCGTGATCGCGTCCTTTTATTTCCAATTGTAATAGCTTTTCCACCAGTCGTAGCATACGTATAACGTCGTAATGATTTCTTTAATCTGTGCTTCATGCAGTTTATGCCAAAAATCAGTAATCAAAAGTTGAGAAACCAGGTTACGTTTAAGTCAGAGCGTGAAAAAAGTTTCATTAAACGTTTGTCAAATGTAAGCCCATGAACGATATTTTGTTCATGGCAAATGTTTTTCTTTATTTCTAAGGTAGTCAATTTGCATTTGATTTTTAAAATTCTCATGGAAACGTAGTATTAATCTTCAAAATTATAGTGTGTATTATGTTATTCTTCTTTATTTTACAATTTTGAAATTACATATATGCGTATACTATGCTTCTTGGTATCCAAATTAAAACGTAGCCGCGTGTAAGCGAAGGTGCATCGCCACCATTAATTTTGTTGTAATTTATGGAACAAATCTCCATATTTAATTTAATTTTGCTGAAAATTCGAGAAATATTGATTGGATTGATCTTAAACCACCTACTTAAATCAAGTATTGGCATCGATATTTGAAATTTCTTTCAAATTTCAAGAGCTCTAGCTCACCCGGTGAGTTAGTTTGGAATCGATGGAAAAATTCCACCGTTACAGATTGATACCGAGTCAAGTTCAGGAAAACGTTGTAAAAATCGATAATTTTTACATTTTATCTCTCTATTGATCGAGCAATGAATGGGGATTTATTCGTCTCGCAATCAATCTTCCCGATGGTCTTGCCAAGTACTACGGCTCCTCGTGCTGACAGCTGTGGGAGGTGGTGAGCTGGGGAAATATTTGCTTAGGGGCGACCCGAATTCGACCCCCGTTAATGCCGCTCATCCAGAAAGGGACTAAATGGCCACCCATGAAAACCCACGTGAATTCGGAAGTACACTTCAGCGTAGTAATTGTATTAAGTTTTCATATTCTGTATTTTTTTAAGTTAAATAAGAAGTCTGGCCATTCTTTTTGGAGCTTCGTTTACTGTAGACCTGCTACGATTTGATCGTTGGATTATTCTTCCTCATAGGATAATCCTCCAAAGTTGTTAGAATAGCAATGGCTGATGCCTGGTTTTGCTGATGGTAGGACCCGCCCGCCTTTGTGACGGTGCGGGATTCCTCGTCCCTTCCCTTCCTTACCTATCCCGTCCCAGGAGGCGTCATCGGGCTCCTATCGCGGCGGCGCCTCCTTCCTTTCTCCTTCCTGTCCTCCCCCTTCTGGGTGCAGAGGTGAAAAGCTCGCGCTTACAGTCCCTGCCCCCGGGAGTGTATCCTCGCGAGCCCGCATCTTTTGCTTAGGAATGGAGCAAAAACGTAGAGGACACGCAGTGTTTTTTTTAGCCTACTCAGACTTGGATTTAATTCGCAAATGGATCTGCTTCGGAAGAAATTCTCTAGTCAGTGCTTCACGGTCTTTTTTCAGATGTTGTGTGTCGCTTTATTGTTTGTATTTCCTTATCTCATCCGCATATTCCGCAAATCCTCACCCTGATAGAATCTTCGAAATAGATTCTTTGTTATGTACTGAAATGCAGTTTCCTTCATCAAAGAAAACGAAATGCATTGATTGCGATTCCTTACCCACCATTGGTGTATTCATAATATAAAAATTATTTGGTTTTAGAAATCCCAGTTTAGACGAATGTTAATGGTCAATTTTAACCTCATTTGAAAAAGGCCAGATTGGCGCCCATACGATGCCACTCCACGTGACGTCACAGGGACCTAGTTTCTATATGAGTAGATAGGAGTTTTACATTGTCTGTGATTACCAATGCATGCATGAGGCACAGAGCTCAGGGAAACATCTCTTAATAATCACCCATTAAAATTACCTAAGTTCGGAAAGTTTCCTACGTTTGATAGGGTAATAATAATTCTTATTTATGCCAAGCACTTCCTGCTAGCAGGGTACTCTGCTACCTGCTAGCATCCTGCGTCGTATCAGCGCTCAAAGCATCGCCCCAAGCTCACGCGGCGATAGCTGGAACCAGAACGACGTCACACGGGCTTTTCCCATCATTCCTACTTACCCGTCGCGTTTTCGCGCGCTTGAAATTTTTCACTTTTCGTTTAATCTCGAAAAAAAGATATCGCCATTCAAAAATCTAAGAGCGTGAATTGCGTACTCCATGAGTAATAATCTTTCGATGTAGGCAATAAAAAAATAATAGGAAACCACCCTATTCATTAAGTTTTCATTACATTAACGATATTTTATCCCTCCTAACAGCTGGTCCGACCAAAATATTCTAAGGCTAGCTATGACTATGTACTAAGGATTATTTGTCGTAATCATGCTTATTCCACCTCCATGTTTCTGTCCACCCCTTGCTCATTTTCGCTGAAAATTCCACACTTGTCGATCAATTGAATGCGTAACTGTGATTTTTAACTGCAGTGCAAGGTTTAAGGGTGATGGTGTCGGGCTTAGATTGCGATGTAGGCAGGAAAACTTTTGACCCATGGAAGAAGGATCGTTAGATCTTGAAATTCTTACATTCCTCTTCTTAATTGAAAAAGAGAGAGAGCGATTTTACGAATTTCAACTGGTGTTGCGCTTCAATCCTACGTTGCGAAAAGTGTAAAATAATAACAGTAATTCCTCTGTTGCCTATTGGATTTACTAATCATTTGATAGGTAATATGAAAGACTCATTTTGAATTATCTAAGTCCTTCAATACCTGACTGGATTCGAACCCACGGCCGCCATGCAACAAAACTAGATTCAAAATGCTTCGGATGCTTTCGTTGATTATGTCAGTCACATATTGTCGGTTTCTTTTCATTTTCCTTCATTGCTTGTGGCTTATTTTTCATGAAACTCCGATTTATTCCTCTGAAACTGAGAAGTTAAGACCGGTTATTTCATAAAAATCAACTGAATTGATCAGGCATATGGAATCGTGAACGGAATAAAATAAAATTCTCTCGGTTGGAGAAAAATAATGATGCGTAAAGGTAATTCCATTGGTCTCTTACGCTGCAAGGAGACTCCAAATCCTCAAAAAGATCCGGCTGCACATTGAGTCAAACTCTGCCGCTATGTGAAGAACGTATAGTCGGCTTCCAATTGAAAGACTTAAAACGTTTGGAGTCACCTTGTACCGTTAGTCATCATGAGATTGCCTTTATTTATTTCTAGCCACGTTTTATTCGTCGACTTTTTTTACTTTTGATGTTGAAGGATTTGAGTACGTTTAGGGGTGTTGAAGTACATAATTGCATTATATATAGCCCCACCAGCTATAGATGGTGAAATTCCCTGGTCTCAACCTTTTAATGAGTGAGTGATTTTCCGTTCGCAGACCATCACGGGGGCCATGAGTACTCTGGCGCCGCCCATCCCCTTGGAGAAGCCCCAGGACAACCGGAGTCGCGTGGATTACATCCAGGACGTGGCGTCGCAACACGACTTCGACTATCCACCGGTAAGTTCCTCCAGGGAGCTGCTATCTTCTCTCGCCTCACTGCGTGAAATTTACTTCAGTGTTCATCTCATTGCCATACTTCGTGGCTAAGAGCGTAAAATAATTCCAATTTTCATGGATACGATGATATATTCGGTATTGGTAAATGGCGTATGGTCTAGTCATGCAAGTTTTTTGGGACATGATTCAGACAAACCATAAATGAAATGGGAATATTGGCGTGGAAAATGAATCTCGGTGGTTCTGACTCTGAAACTCTCTACATTTTAAACAAATTCAGCACATGAGTATTCACATTATGTCAGGATTAATGAGCTCGAAGAGACTTGACGTACCAAGTGATAATGCTTGGATATTTTCCTCACAATTTATTGTGCTGACTGGTCCGGCGTATCAAATCAGGCAAGGATAACACATGAGAACATCGTCTTAGAACCGCACTGTATTCTCGGGTCTGACAGAAATCATCAAATGAGAGGTATTTTCCGAATGGAGAGGCACACTAATTCGCTATTACCCAGAGCCACGAAGTACTCCTTTAAATGCTATGTCGAACTCTGGCGGTGAAATCTCCCTTAGCGAGCACCGATATTTTTTTATCCTCTTTCTGCTTACGGCTGGTATCCTAACACCTCCCGCCACATACCTACCAATGCGGGGCGGCTTGTGGGTTAGTGTGCAGATGTAAATATGCTAATAACATAAGATTTTAACTCGAGAGCCCATAGGTGCTGGAAATCGTTCTTTTTCCATACATAAGTGTTGACCCTGGGTCAAATGCAGGCATTAACATTAATAATTAACGTAAGCTTTCAGTATCTTATCGCATGATTGATTAGAAGAATATCTCTATAAAAGTAATTGGTAGCCCAACAAGTAAAATTAGAGATTGAAGTCTAAACTGACCATTAATTTACAGTTATTTCACAATATCGTCATAGAATGGATATTACTGGATGAGTACTCAAGAATCTCGACATCAGCCATGTACACAGTACCCGCATTGATTGTTGAGGATCGAAATTTCCCTTGGATTTAATACACTATATTCGTGAGGAGATTGTCTGAGTCATTTGGGATTTGGAATACCCCAGGACCCGTGAGTATTAGTATTCGTCCGAGAATCCAAAGTTGTTTTGTAAAAAAAATGATGGACGAGAGTATATGTTGTGGAATGTAGGAAAATAGTGACTGATGACTCAGTTTGTCCCTCTAAATGTTATGATGCAAAATATGTTCATTAGTGTTCTCCTCTATGTTTCGTTTCGACTATGAACATTGATTTTATCTCATGCGTATCGATTACCACCTCATGTCCTCGCTACGAACGGCTTTCCTTGTTAGTGCGCCGCCCATTCAAGGGAAAGACCTCACACTTGGTTGGTCATTTTCCATTTCCGCGCGGACGTCTTACACTTTCTGTATATATTTCATCATCTTGTGGTGTTCTGACCGTCGCTAGGTTCCCCCGCACCAATGCTGTCTCCATTCCTTTCTGTCTCCGGCCATCTCCTTTATGTCTCCATATCTTCCAATTTTTATGTTGTCGATGAACTTCACCTCCCTTCTCCTTCCCCTTCTTCTGATCCCTTCCACCGTTCCCTCCAAAGCTACTTTTAAAATTCCATTCCCTCTCATCAAATGTCCCAGCCAGTTACCCTTCCTTTGATTCATTTAGTCCATCAACGTTCTTTTCTCATCCATCCTATTTAACACTTGCTCATTCCTAACTCGATCCGTCCACCGTATTCCCTCCATCTTCCTCCAAACCCACATCTCAAACGCCCCAATCCTGTCCCTGTCTCTCTTCCCCATCGTCCAAGTCTCACATTCATACATGAACACACTCCACACATAGCAGTTCACCAATCTCTTCCTCTATTTTAATTCCAGTGCCTTGTTACACAAGGCTCTTTTCTTCCTCCTGAAAACTTCTTTCTCCATTCCTATCCTTCTTTTTATTTCTGTATGTTAGGGACATACATAAATGTTAGCTCATCAAGAAGGTTATGACTCGTGAGGACGATTTGTGCATCGGTCAGCTGCTCTACCACTCCGGCTGCTTTTAGTGCGTCGTTAGTGCTGCGACGTTGTGGGGCAAAGGGATATGAAGCTGGGGTGATTTTCAGCGAGGTGGTGTTGCTCGGGGCCTGCCATCATTCCTCGCTGCCGCCCATCCACCTTCGATGATTGAGGGGGCTCTGCCCTGGGGAGTGCCCGTGTTGATGCGGGGACGCCACTCAAACCCTTGGTGACACACTCTACCCTGACCGTCCTTTTACTTCGCTGAGTACCCATCGATTTCGTCCCTCGAAATGGAAATCATTACAAAAACGAGCCTCTCCTAGTGATCTTACTCCCAGGCCTCAAGTTTTCGTCACATTTATTTCCGGGACGATTTGTGGGCACCGCCAGTATTTTTCAGCTTCGATTATTCTTGATATTTATTCTTCTAATACGATTCCTGGTTGCGCTGATTTCCTGATTATCATCTTCTACCTGTTGCTATGTATCATCTCTTGTTGCTCCTCATTCTTGTCTGTTACATGGATTTCAGCTACTTCTCTCATCCAAATTTTCTTTCCCTCTTTACGTTTTGGTTTCCTTATTAGTAATGTTTTAAGCCTTGAGCCTGTGCCGTTCCACACAGAAGGCATACTCACACACTATTGTGCATTAATTTTTGGAGAGGTAATTTGTTATTAAATATACTTCTCTTGGGCTTTCTTCTCGGCCACTGTTAGGTTTTATTGCTATTGCTTATTGTATCAATATTTATATCGTCTTCAATTTCAGACGACGAGCGTTATTCATTTTTTAACCGTCGTACACGTATCACGTAAGAGAAATTCCGAGAGTAGGCTGTAAGGAAAGGAAAAGTAATAATAACAGTACGTTGCCTTTTGGGGTTTGAATTACTTGGGAAATTGTGCGGACGGCGTAATATCTAATCACTGAGATAACGAAAAACAAAATAATTATTTCCTGGACAATGGCTCCGTGGAGATTCCTATCTATATCCAATAATTGCTATAAAAAAACCGTATTGTGTTTTGAAGACTGTGTCCGACTAGTGCAATTCGCATGCAAATTGAAGGTGGAGTCAAAAGAACAGTCACAAAAATTATAATTTTGTCGAAAAGTTGCTATTTAAAGAGAGATTATTGTTATAATGGATTTATAATTTATAAGTAGGATCAATTCCCTTTTCAAAATCGTTATCATCTTCAGAGTTATGCTTTTGGTAATTATCTATTAATAGGGGATGATGTACTCTATGGCGCAGTTGCGTAACTAGGAATATGCTTTGGGGGAGATGGGATAGCCTGGGGTGGCGACTCCCCCCCCCCCCCCCATCCCCCCTGACAACTTTTTCGGGGAAATTTTTGAAAAATGACATGCCCGGATTTACAATTTGCATCATTTTGGCTCTAAAAATTTAAATTTGAGCAGCTGCAGTTATTGAAGTTCAAAACTAGACAATATTTTTGTTCGGGCCGGAACAGCCTTATGTTTTTCCATTCTTTTAACCCTCAATCGGTGACGTGCGGTCTGAGGGACCGCTGCGTTTCTAAAATTATGAATGTTTTCAAAATTGCTATTTCAAAATATATATAATCCTCGTGAGCGTCTTAATTTTGTATAATAAGGACATATCACTCTTAAAATTTAACGTTCTTATTATTTATTTCTGAAAAGTTGAAAGTGAATTAGAGTAGCGGTCTGTGAGACCTCACGTCACTAAATTGGAAATCCAATGAACGTAGTGCTGCTGGAAATGAATCAAAAAATTGTTAAAAACAATTCCTAGTGATTTTTCAAGAATAATAATTATATTATTAATTTTTGTAAGGAAACATTTTTAGTTGCATAATGTGGATAATTAAGTAGTTAATTTAAAAAATTACCATGGTAAAAATAATAACTCAAGTGCTTTTAATATCAATTTTTTGATCCTGTTTCAAATAACAATTTTTACTGAAAACGTTGGTTCGTATTTGGGATGCAAAATATTAAATATAAGTTTTATTATAGTTGAGAAGTCAAAGAAACATTACACTAAACAATAAAAATGACTGCAACGCTATACGAATTTTTGTTTTATTGCGGTATATCCCAGACTGCACGTCAGTGGTAGTGTAACAAGAATTGCACGTCACTGGTTAAGGGTTACGTAGAATTTTCCCTCCTTTCTTCCTTTTACCCGACTGCCTTGGTTTTTGTTTTTTGGTTCCTCTACTCCTATGGAGGGCTTTAGAAGCTCAGGAACAGCTCATGCACGCCTGCATCAAGGCATTCGTTCGCCGATGTCAAGGCGAAGAGGACGATTTCTTTATCTCGCCGAAGCCCGGATGAGGAACTTCACACACGTCGACTGGAAAACAGACACAACACGGGGTTGGCGGGAGCCAGGGTAAGGCGGGAATAGGGCGGTTTCCTTCATCAAAGAAAACGAAAGGCATTGATTGCGATTTTTTACCCACCATTAGTGTATTCATAATACACAAATTATTTGGTTTTAGAAATACCGGTTTAGACGAATGGCAATGGTCAATTGTATCCTCATTTGAAAAAGGCCAGATTGGCGCCCATGCGATGTCACTCCACGTGACGTCACAGGGACCTAGTGTCTATACGAGTAGATAAGAGTTTTACATCGTCTGAGATTACCAATGCATGCATGAGGCAAAGAGCTCAGGGAAACATGTCTTAATAATCGCCTATTAAAACTGGTTAAGGTCGGAAAGTTTTCTTCGTTTGATAAGTTATTAATAATCCTTATTTAAGCCAAGCTTTATCTGCTAGCAGGGTACTCTGCTACCTGCTAGCAGCCTGCATCGCAGCGGCGCACAATATCCTCGCCCCAAGGTCACCTCACGCGGCGGAAGCGGGAACCAGAATGACGTCACACGGGCTTTTCCCATCATTCATACTTAGCCGTAGCGTTTTCGCGCGCTTGAAAATTTTCACTTTTCATTTAATCGCAATCGAAAAATATATATCGTCATTTAAAAATCTAAAAGCGTGAAATACGTACTCCAGGAGTAATAATCTTTCAATTTAGGCAATAAAAAAATAATAGGAAACCACCCTATTCCCTTCCTCATTTTCTTTCCACCCTCTTCCTTTCTTCAATATCTCAAGATTTGGTTTCCTACCCCTCATTCCTTTTTCCTTTTTTTTCTTTGTAAACGTAAGGCTTAGTTACGGCCTTGCATTACTTGCATTTCGGGCGGGCCACAACGGCCCCGTGACGCGACAAGTTTAAATAACTTTTTTATTTCTCAGAGACTTTGGGAGAGGGGGGAGAGATCTATCCACTCATCCCCCTCCATAGTTACTGCAATGGCGGCAGTTGAGTATATTGCTCATTGTGAGTGATGATTCCCGCTGTCATTCCTTCGATCTTGTGCGTAAACAGGTACTACGCCCCGTTATACTCAAAGCCATCGAGGCAATTGGTTCCGACATCACCCCAAGCCACTGACCTCTTATTGTTTATGTTTCCACCTGATGAACCCACTCGTGATCACGTTTTCAGCTAGTTGTTTCGGTTATGCGTAGCACGGCTCGTGAGGCGGGCAGAGTCATCTTGATTGCCTTCTAATGACCACGAAGCGGAACCATCGCAGCCCACCATTTTTTTGGCATAAAACATGTGTCGGAATGAGTTGAAGCGTGTTAGTCGAGTCGACGTATGCAATTTGCTTAATTCTACGGATGCTCCTCACGAAATTTTCTTTTGATGATGACGATTTAGCGATATTTTCCCCTAGCAACGCATCTGCTGTTTACATGATTACAAGGGTCATATCCAAGGGGGGGGGTAGGGGGGGGGGGCGATCATTGAATGCGGGCGTGCGCCATGCATCCTTTGGTGCTGTGTGACCTGAGAAGACCTGAGGGGGGTGGGGGTCACTCCGTCCCCTGGGCGCCAAGGGACGCGGCCGCCGGTTCTCCTCGAAGCGCCAAATGGACCGCATCTGAATATCCCAATCGATTATTTGTCCGTTGCACACCCTTCGATCGGCAGGGGAAAAAATAAAATTTCGGCGCTGTGCGCTAGTTGGATGCATCATGTTTGTAAATTCTCGTCAATCGTTGCGACTCCTGCATTTAAATTTCACACTTTGGGGGCACCCTTATTACAGAAATAGCCATTTTGGTGAATCATACGCATAAATATTATTGAAAAATAATAAGGTAGTTTCCTTCATCAAGGAAAACGAAAGGCATTGATTGCGATTCGTTACCCACCAACAGTGTATTCATAATATACAAATTATTTGGTTTTAGAAATCCCAGTTTAGACGAATGGCAGTGGTCAATTTTAACCGCATTTGAAAAAGGCCAGATTGGCGCCCATGCGATTCCACTCCACGTGACATCACAGGAACCTAGTTTCTATACGAGTAGATAGGAGTTTTACATCGTCTGAGATTACCAATTCATGCATGAGGCACAGAGATCAGGGGAAACATGTCTTAATAATCACCTATTGAAACTGGCTAAGGTCGTAAAGTTTTCTTCGTTTGATAAGGTATTAATAATCCTTATTTAAGCCAAGCGCTACCAGCTAGCAGGGTACTCTGCTATCTGCTAGCATCCTGCGTCGTATCAGCGCTCAAAGCCTCACCCCAAGGTCACCTCACTTGCGGCAGCGGGAACCAGAACGACGTTGCACGGGTTTTTCCCAGTATTCATACTTAGTCGTCGCGTTTTCGCGCGCTTGAAAATTTTCACTTTTCATTTAATCGCGAAAAACAGATATCGTCATTTAAAAATCTAAGATCGTGAAATGCGTACCCCAGGAGTAATAATCTTTCGGTTTAGGCAATAAAAAAATAATAGGAAACCACCCTATTCTACTTTTGCGCGGATTCATCGCATTGCCTCAATTGGTTACTAGATAATCCTTTGCCTCGCTCTTCCCTTCGATGTCTTCGTTTCACTCTCGTCCAATCCTGAATTAAGTTCTTTTCTTGGAAACAAACATTCGATTATTATAATTTCACGAGGAAAGTATGATCGGTCATTGTCTTGTCTTATGTTAATTAGTGGCTTTAAATGTTCTAATATCCTTCGAAAAGAGTAAAGGACATTACACGGAGGAGCTTCTCAGTTACGAGGGGATTTTTTCTGCATGTTTTCCATCAAAGTTCCATGTTGAGCTAGTTCTATCATCAAAAATGTAGGGAAAAAAATCTAAATTTATTCTTCATACGTTAATTTCTTTATTTTAATGCATGAAAATTTTCTCTCGCAGGCCAGAATTATGATATAATGGTTTAATATTGTGAGCACTGGAAAAATAAACTTATTAAACGCGTTTCTTTCTGTGATATTATATTTTTTATACGCGAGAAGGCGGAAAAATTGGGAAAATTGCACACTGTATTTTGCCCCCAGCGGAATTGATTTTCCATGAAAAAAATGACCAGACAAAAATTTCATCTAAGTCGTCACCTTTATCAAAATAACAGGGTTGTCAGCATTTGAAAACATAATTTCTTATACACAGGAAGTCCGGAAGCATTTTAAGATTTAAAAAATATTTTCTTGAAGTGCGGAAGGAATATCCAGAGAATAAGTAAGCAACATTATGGCTTTTATTTAGGAAACTCTCCTAGAAAACTCCTATATGAAATAAGTATCATTTTATGTGAGTATGAGTAAGGGAGACATTGAATCTCATATTTATACCCTACATCAAGGACGGATTTCACTCACATTTTGAAAGCGTTTTATTTTTAAAAAAATCACAAGTTATCAAAATTTACGCACCGTTTTGGCAAAAATAATGGCGTTTAATTCACTTATGATCCAAAAGAAACCATTTTCTGCTTGCATTAAGGTGGAGCATCATTCTTCATTGGCTGTTTTCTTTTCGTGACGCTTTACCCGTATAAAACTTATGGTACCATGATGAAAGCTTCAGGGTATATTGTCAACATTAACCTGTACGTCCAATGTGAAAACTTTAAATTATTAATTTCTCATTGGTTAAATAATTATTTTTCAAATGCAAGCAAATGTTGTG
This sequence comes from Ischnura elegans, assembly GCF_921293095.1. Classification (NCBI taxonomy): domain Eukaryota; kingdom Metazoa; phylum Arthropoda; class Insecta; order Odonata; family Coenagrionidae; genus Ischnura; species Ischnura elegans. The sequence continues at coordinate 129,223,561 of NC_060248.1, read as the reverse complement.
TTCCACTCGGTGTGCCTGGATAATTTCTAGATGATAGAATAATTTATGATAATTTTTTTAGCCGCCATGTAAATCGACAATGAGTTTGCCGTCGCACTATTTTCAGCGGAATGTTGATTTAGTTTCGAGTTAGCTTGGGAATTCAAAGAAAATCATGCTTATTGTACAAACTGGGCCGAATTTAAAGACTCACCAGGATCAATTGTTAAATGCATATAAATTTCTTGATTTGATAGAAGGCTGTGCTGATTCTACGATTATAGAAGTACATATTTAATCTACCTATGACTCCGCAAGTCGCCTCTGGCATCTTGGTGTTACGTGATGTTTACATGGAAAATAGTTCGTATTAAAAATATTATGGTGCGTTAGGAGTGTTTAGATTATAACTGAATTTTTATTTTAGCATTTTCGGTGGGAAACAACAATTTCCTTTCCAGTCTGCTTGACAATATATCTCTCGTCAACATCTCTTTATCACTCATATCGGACCTGCAACTAAGGTGTGTTTCATAATGATATGGTCTGTGTTACACTGGAAAATTTCTGCCCCTAGAAAATCTCATAAGGGGAAGTCGTATCTTCTGCGTCTCTAGCGGCGTCCAAGTTATTCGTGTAAAAGCTGTGTAGCGCTCTCTACTCCCTCATGTTCCAGGATTTGCGCCGCTTTCCTTTTTTTAAATTGCACGAATCGAATCTCTCAGCCCAGGATCCCTAATGTTAGTCGCGTCCGAGGCACTCATTGTATGGCACACCCCTCTTTTCACTTTTCATGCGAGGACCTTCCCACAGCACATATATACGCGCGAGGACGCATCACTTTCGCTTCAGCGGTATTTTTTCGTTACCTTTCACTAGAGTAAGGATTGGCTGAGGGCGGGTAGTTATCACCATCTTCAGTAAACACTTGCTCCCATCACATGTATCACTTGGCGTGGGAAATTTAAACATTAATACGATCGGGAGGAAAAATTGAGCAGACGTGAAATACAATCCTGTTTTAAAATATTTTTTTACTCACCTATGATGGGTCACTGAGCTTATCGTGAATGATTTCTCTTGACACCCACCAATTGCATTGCGATAATGCATCATTTCGCTAATTGTAACGCCAGTCGCGTGACACAAGGCAACGTCGCCGTTGAGACGCTCGAGGAATGCTGGGCCCAAGCTAGTGACTTCTCCCGCCCCATACTAATCCTGAATTTTAGTTTAAAACCCGTGCAATCAATTTGAAGTATTCTGGGTGTATAAAGTAGACATTTGCCTCTTTCCCAAACTTGAAAATTTCACCTCAATATTTTTTCAGGTGCTAACTTTTTATACTTATTGGAGATACGGGCAATCATAAAAAAAGGGTCTACCCCGTATTCCATTAAAATTTCTAGATGATGAGGCACCATTGCCACAGACCTTGGGAGTTATATTCATAAATTGAGTTTATCAAGGAAATTGCAGGACCTGTGACATGATGTATGTGGGAGAGACGGGAAGAATCATCCGGGCGAGGATAAAGGAACACAGCGCCGCCATTCAGTGGGGACATTTTCAAAAATCAGCAGTCGCAGAACACGCCGCCTTGGGCCGCATGGAAAACGCAAAAATCCTAGCTAAGAAGAAGCGTATTAAAACCCGATTGTTCAGGGAGACGATGGAGATAAAGAAGCACGTTAACAATTTCAACGCAGACGGACATCCATGGACCGCCAAAGTTTTACCCAACTGACGATGAGAATGTTTTGCATCTTCATATATGAGGTACCGTGCAACCCACCACCATGGTGTGTGGTACGGGATGATCCCACTCCAATGCCACGGAGTAGGGATATCTACTCTGTGCCAATGCAGCACTCATCCTAGCCTTAATCAGTAATGCGCTCGTTCGCCGGACACAGGCGAACTTGGGACCACGACACGCTGTCTGACCAGACACTATGTAGGAGAGTGATAAGGAAGCTACCTTACAAATGAAACTACTAATTAGTGGAAAAAAATAACGTGAAGTTGGCGTACTGAAAGATTCATGCATGAGTTGTAAAATGCCAAAAAATCATGCAGATACTTAGTGCAAGTAAAATAACTTATTAACTACACATGAAGACATAGTCAAGTTATCGTAGATCTTAACTCGAAAAGAGCGGAAAAAATGACATCTTAAATGTATCGGTTCTGCCGTCTATTTCCCTAATCCTATTCTTAGGACTGCTTCTTCCATAATTATTAAGCTCCTTCAAATATCTGGACCATCAGGCAAAAAGTATTCTACTTGAAAATTCCGCTAAAGATTTAAATTAAATTTTTTAACGAGTGATTCGTGACGAATTAAAGGCAAAATCCGACTGGCCTAGAGGGAATTCTTAATCCTAGATTCATCGGAGATCCGCCTCGAATATTTCTCAAATGGGATAGGTTTCATAACATCGCTTCAGTTGATAATATCCCTTGAGTGATTCCAAATGCTTTCCCCCCGTTTGCCTCTGCCTCCGCTACCGTCGGGTCGTCGTGCACCGGGTGGGTGCGGTCTCTGCCGATGAATGAGCGGAGCAGCGGAAGGCGCAATTTGCCGGCCGTTCACCTCGCTCACGCCGACTACTCTTCTCTCTTGCAGGAGTTCTACGAGCACACGGAGGTTCTGTGGCAGGACAAGGGTGTGCAGGCGTGCTACGAGCGCTCCAACGAGTATCAGCTCATCGACTGCGCCAAATAGTAAGTACCAAGTATTCTCTGTGTTTTCTTGGGCGTAGAGCGACACGGAAGGCTACTTGGGTTTCTCTCTGCGTTCGTGATGACATAGAAACTGAGTTTGTTCCCATCTTCAGGGTTGTTGTAAGCTACATGTGGTCGTCCGATATTTGAAGGCGTACGTGAGTGCAAGAACCAGATGATAGCCAAATTCTTGTTCAAGGATCTGACATATGCCCTGAAGTTGGAAAATGACTCGGTTGCCGAAACGTCGGCACCCATGTCATCAATAACTCGGTGGGAAACCCGCGTAGCCTTCCAAGAAATGTGTCTTATCTTTCCCTTCTCTTTGTCGTCCGATGACGCACGCGAACTGACAACCAACCGTGAGTCTACACTCAACAGCTGCGGGCTTTATCTCATGGAAGCACTGAATATCTTATTGCCACAGTTTCTATTTTCGCGCTCTTGTGATTTATGTATGCGTCGACGAGGAATGTGGAGGTGTTTTACTGATCATTATGAAGTCGAAAGGAAATGACGGAAAAACTCCAGTCCACTAACAAGTCACTGAGCAACATTTATACGCATTTTCCTTTCGTCAGGGATCGGGCTTCAAGGGCTACACCTCCTATTAAATTAATAATTATTATTATTAAACTATGCGGTAAACTGAGAAGCTACAGTGAAGCCTCAAGATGTTTTGACGAAGTTGTTTTTTAAGTATATAATGTGTGAACCCTTCCAGTACGGATTCATGTCATTGTAATTTCCTTCATTAAATTCGCAAATATTGCACCTTTGATAAAGATTTTGATATATATCCCTTGTGGTATCATGCCTTTCAATTTGCAATAACTCAAAATGGAGTCAATAAAGCGATATTTGGTGTGTTGTGTGTAATTTTTCCACTGTAAAATGTGTGGCAAGTTCGTTCATAGCGTTTTTTTCGTATTTTAAGCTTTTCTGGATGCCTTCCAGTTTTGCTTTCTTCTTAATCAACTCCCATGAAACGCCTCTCGCTCTGCCTTCCGTAAGAATTTTAAGAGTAAAATGTTCCACCATTTTATGGGCAGATAGAAGCGAGGAAAGGAAAGTGCGGATTATATTTACGTGCATTTCGCATCTGTTGATCTTGCACTATATTCATTACTCTATCACAGTTTACTGCAAAATGATGGGAGTGAATTCATATCGATATTGAATTTGCCCTGTCCAGACGGCAGTCAGTCAGTCGGAGCGTGACCTCTGGGCTGCTGCCTGCCTCCCCGTTCACTCTGGCTGCCTTGGTCGGCCCAAGGTGGTGTGGCGGCGGCGCGTGTGTCGCTTCCGTCTCTCCTCCCTCTCCCCGAGAAATGCTCTTCGCCGCCGCGGCGGATGTGCATCGCCCTCCCCCACTCGATAGAAACTCTTGCGGCGGCGGCGCTAAAATTAGCGCCCGGGTGCTATTTTTTGGGCCAGACTGCCCCCACACCACCCGCCCTCGTCCCCTCCTCTTCCACCATTTCCCTCTTACTCGGCGTGGTGTCGTCCCCCCCCACACTGTCCCGCGTGACCACCGCCCGCGCCGGCCACTCCCCCTCCTCCCCAATCCCCTTTGCTCCGCTCTCCAGGGTCCTCACTCATCTACTCTCACCAAAGAACAATCTATTTGTCTTTTACCTCCTTTCCCTTTTCACTTGGCTGTCTCATGTTTCCATGGTTACTTTGATAATGTTACTCGGTAACGAAACCATGGTCGGTGTCAATAAATTACTATGTGGAATTAGCAAAGTTGTTGATCCTTCTATTCCTGAGATTATGGATTTCCACCAAGTTACGCCCGTTACGATTATTTATTTTAAGTATAAGAATTCTGTAGTGGAAAAAATCATTTGCCTTATCTGTGATCTGAACCCATATCTCCTGAATTATGCCAGGTGTTCCACGAGTTCAACTACCAAGGCATCCTCTTCCTATGCGGAGGTTAGAAGCAAAGTTGGAAGAAGATGCCTTGATAGTTCAACTGATGGACTACCGAGGGAGAATTCAGGTGATCTGGGTTCAAAATCCGGCCAAGGCAAATGAATTTTCCACTGTGGAATTATGGCTCTTTATGTGCACTCGTGTGTGACTCCATAAACGTATGCTGCTGGCTAGTCTGCAGTTTCTTTCTGAAACAAGGAGTGTATTTAGTTCTTTCCCAATGTTTCAACTAATGTATTTTTCATCATCATGGCTTAGAACTAATTGAGAAACTCTTAGATAAAAAACAACCTATTAGTAATTATATTATACCTTATTGGCCATTTAAGTATTCTGCGTATAAATTCGGAGGACGATTGAAGTATTTTCGGAGGAATTTCTGGGCGGGGGTGGGGGTTCCAGAAATTATGGCGGGGGTACACTAAAAAAAATGCCACAATTGATAGATATAGTCCAATGAAATGGTGGGGAAATTGAATGTATGCGTTTTCACAGTTTAGGCAGAGGAATCTGCTGATCAAAGTTGATGGGAACAAAATTGAGTTGAAATTTCTACTGTGTGCTTGATGAAATTGAGCCTCTTGAAGGAAGACATTGCTATTATAATGCAGATATGATAAGCTATTATAATGCAGAAAAATTATAAACAGTATTATAATTTATGAAGTATGTAGACTAATTTTGGTGAACACATGCTCTTGTTGATCCTACATTTTTACTGTCATCTTCAGTGGTAAAATTGTTTCCATAACAGACCTAAATGTTAAAAAAGTCTTGTGTGTTTGTAGGGTATGTGTTAATATCTTAGTTCAAATATGCAGCAATCCGGAAATAAAATGATCCTTATGATAATTTTTTTTCCATTGGTAATATTTTCTCTCTTATTTTCCAGTTTCCTTGACAAGGTTAATGTCATTAAGCGGCCGGATTATACTCCCACAGAACAGGTAAATATCATATCTGCATGAATTATTGGACTATTTAATCTATTATCTATTGTATTTTGTCTTTAATTTATTTAGCTACTTATTTAAGGTAAAATCCTTCCTTTTTTAACTATCGATGAGTATGCTGTACAAGTATGAGATAAGCAAATGAATCCATCATCCAATAAGATTTTGCACAGCTTATTTCCTAGTCTCTGCTCTTTTGTAATGAACACTGTCATTACCAAAAATATGATGAAAATTTATGTGATTATAATAAATATATTTTTCTTCATTCATTTATACCACTTCCACTGGGTAGTAATTTGAGCTGTGAGATACTTTTGATGACACATTCATATATTTTTATGTTAAATACCTTCATTTTTTCGTTAATTCTTGCTATATTTTTGTCTTTTTTCCAAAATATTGATTACTCAAAATGGGGACTGTTCCATGAGATTTATTTCTGGAAACTGTTACTGTAGATTCTGGTTAATTGGGACATATCGGGACAGGCACTCTTTGCCCCGATTAAGCGGCTGCCCCAATTAGGCAAACTATCCCATATATGGTCATAAACAAACATTGAAATGATAGAAAGAAGGCTAAAAAATATTTTTAATGCCAACAATGTTTATAAAATTATTAATATACTTAATAAATCAGCAAGAATAGTTAAATATTAAAAAATTTTCAAGAATTCTGTTAATCTTAGTTGAAAATATTTTTCACACCCTCGGGCGATGCTGGATGAATGCCTTTTACTAGGTCCTGATAAAGAATAATTGACGGGTAATTTTTTAAGAATATGTGATTCCTAAATATTTCATAAACTTAGAGCACATACTGTTCAAATAGTATCTCCTCGTCTGAGGAATTTGTCGAATAAATTCGTACACACTCTAATGAATTCGGACTAAGTCGGCACATACATCCAATGACGACATTGGGCTACCTTCATTGCCATCTTGCATAAAGAAGAGTCGTAACCCCTTAATGAACGTCCATGTGTCTTGAGATGTCACCCAACTACACTCAGGTGCGATTTCATCTCCATCACTATCCACACCTTCAGCTTCACTTTGTTACCTGTTTAATATGATTTCAACTATGTCATCTTCACAGTTTTCATTGGTGCCGTAGCAGTCCAAATTGGGGTCAATAGTATCGAACTCTTCATTGGTTTTACTTGGTGCAGTTTCGAGTTTAATTCACTTTCAGGTTCTGCTGGAATGTTGAAAACTGCATTGGAAAGTTTGAAACCGCAATGAAAAAACAATTTCGAATTGTTCGACTGGCGACATTTTGCAAGCTTTCAAGGCTGCAGAAGGTTCACCTTTGAACATACTTCATTGGCGGTGGATAACAATGTCTGAAGGTTATCTTCTAAAGATTCTAGAGTAAAATCTACTTATTTCACACAGCAAAGTGTTTTCAAATTTTTCGTGATCCCAATATCCATTGCTTGCACCAAGGATCTTGTGTTTGGGGGCAGAATTCCAACTGAATATTTTTTAATCACTTAGGCAATTAGGATGCATCGTACAATTATAAAGTACAATAGGAACCTTTCTTGATTTTCACGCTAATTTTTTATCCTAACTCTTCAACTATTGTGTAAAAGGCTTGCAGTCATACATACATTGCTATTGGTGTGGTACTCCACTGATTAACTGCTTATTCTTAACCCTTTAAAGCATCGAGGCTTAGCACTTTTCCAATAGCCAGAAGAGTTTTCTATCAGTTGCCAAAACATTTGAACAACATAAAACAGTGATGTGATCTGTCGCTTTGTTGAAGCCGGTTAGTCCTACATAACTGTAACGAATATAGCCATTTGGTGTTGCTCGGTAATACAACTCAGTAGTCCCATTTTATCGGTGTTGTAAATGTCATCAGCACAAACATTCTTGAGTAACCTTGGCAGTTTGTTCAATTCCCACTCCTATGCACTCACAATGTCTTATAATAGCAATAGCTCAGTTGTATAGTGGAAGAGTGTGAAAGGGGATAGACCACGTGAGTCATTTGAATTTTGTGCAAGATGTTGCAAACAAAAAGTTCTTGGTAAGCAGCATTGTTCATCTCGACCAGTCTCCTCTGCTCAGCATCGGTTAGTAATCCCTAGAAATTGGCCCGCACCAGCTCGTAAACCCTCACCACAGGTGTCGCCACTCCTTTCCCACCATCTCAGTTTTATTCTATCATGTGTAGCCCAAATATCGCCACAGGAGACCTCTCCTCTTAACACGTTGTGTACGGATGGCGAGAATTTTCGTCATTTTTTTCCCGAACATTCCGGACAGATGACGAAGATTCTCGTCATTTAGGCGCGTCAACCTAAACAATTTTAAAGCGTACAATATGTATTCATTAGTACGTTTTCAGTTGTTGTTCGTTATTCATAATGAATTGATGCATCATAACGTTTGATTGGGTAAAGTTATATTCTAGACATTAGCTTTTTAACCATGTTTAAACCAAAGGCATATTTCCAATCTCAACACCTCCACCCAGAATCGGCATTCCTAGGAATTTAAATACCCCGGTACGCAACGTGTTAAAAGAACTCCATGTTGTATGAGGTCTCAGGGTCGGGAAACAGAATCCAAATCTTCTAACCAATAGTATAACTACAAGAGCATTAAGAATAAGGTAAGAATAGGTACCCTTGTGATAGATAAGACTAAAATTAAGGAGGAGAATGTAAAAAAGACGTATCCTGATATGAAAAAAATTTAATTTTGTCGTAAGTATAGAACCAACTCGTAGCCCAATAAATCAGCAAGCTGTCCCATTTAAGCGGAGAAAAATTTAGGATATTCTGCTATTGGGTTCTGTTATTCAAGATTTGCCCCAATTAAGCAGCCTCCCCAACTAACCGGTGGATCCATTAACCGGAATCTTCTGTATTTTGTCCCATTTCCTTTTGAAATATGTATGTATCTTGCAGCAAATTTTTTGTACCTGACAATATCTTTTAAATTTTTGCCCTGAATGTCTTTTCTTGGAAGTATAATAGAAAAACTGTATGCTAGGGTGTTTTATTTTCATTTCAAAACACAGATTCTTTCAAGAATGATTTGAGCATTTGTGAATAATTTACTCAAAGGATCATAGCTTGATGCTTGTCATAAACTACAATGCTACCAATTCCTTCTTGTTCTAGTCATACATTTGCCATTATATTTTACTACTTATTAATGTTGCGTACCACTTCAAATTAATAACCTTTATTTTATATTAAGTTAATAGCGAGGATTATTAGATCTTCGAATCACTAGATAAATATTCTAGCAGGCAATATTGACAAAAAAGTATTGGGTAGAACTTTTTCATAATTTACTGTTTCATTCAATACCAAATACCAAGAAAATCTGTTAACATGTAACCACTTAAAGCTATGCTTCCAGATAAACTACTTGAGATAAGTTCTACTACTGAAGGTTGGTTGTGATTGTCATTCATGGCATCGATTGGGACTCAAGGAGGGGAAAGACATGGTAGGATTGGAGGGAGAAAGAGTTTTGATTGGTGAAAAGTGGAGTACATACTTCTCACTCCAAACTCCAGGTAATGTTAAAACTAGCAAGTTACCAGTGCAATCTTACAATCTATTATGTGGGTCAGATTTTAGAGTTGAAGGCCTTTGCGCGAAAATCCTTTGCACGAAAAACCTTCCGCTAAGGACTTTTAGCACTAAGTTCTGCAAATAAATTCAGAGGATTTTTGGAGGAATTTCTGGGGGGGGGTTCCAGAAACTTTCTGGGGTGGGTTACACTAAAAAATGCCAACGTGTGTTCAGTTTTGTTTTGGAGTTTTTTTCTGATTGACTTCACAGGTTTTTCTAATAGTAAGTGCTTACATTAGCCTGCTGAAACGTCATGATTCATGACTAATACAGTTTATTATTAAGCTTAACTGTGTGAGATACTCTAATTTAAAACTATTTTTTAATAGCTGCATTAGTCTTTTTTAGTGTTGTGATTCATTCTTGTTTATTACAATTTTTGCAGGATATACTCCGGTGTCGTGTCTTAACGTCAGGTATATTTGAAACAAGGTTTCAGGTGGATAAAGTTAATTTCCAGTGAGTACCAATACTTCTATATCACTTATTAAGTGTTACCATAGTTGTTAAGTATGTTTTTTGCAACTCAATTGTGTTTTTTGTCATGTAATTTTTGACAGTCTTTACTTATTCACTTTTAAAAATGTATTTACCATTTTGGAATCATTGGCATTAAGAGTCGCCTCTTAAGGATCATAGCGTCTGAAAAACTCATAATTCTGTGGGGAAAATTTTTGGCGCTGGGGGTTTGTCCCTTTGGGGCAATTTTTGTCGCTGGGATAAAAAGATTGTTTTATTCACCTCTGATATTTCCATGGGAAAGTACAGTTACGATTTTAATAATATTATTGGTAAGATCTTGTAATAGAATTATGACTATATCTGGAGAAAATGCGTTATTAATGCCGTATATTTTTCACTGATAAATTTATTTGCCGCTGTTAAATCATGGTTCATTTAAAACCTTTTTTATCTCTGTTCATATACTTACTTCCATTATTGACCCAGTAGATAGGCCATACATATTTATTTTAGAAGATATTTATAATTTCGAAGGATCTAAGGATGACAGTAATAACCTTGATGATGTTAGATTAATGCAACTAAATTTAATTAAAGTTGAAAGTTTTGTTCTGTCTTGTGTGTATTTTTGATAATGGGAAAATTTTTATGAAATCGAATTGTGTGCCATTCTCCTTCACTTGAACTTGATATCTTCTATAATGTCCTGGTTAGTTTGTTTTTTCTCGTTGCTGCAAATACAAAATTATCAGCATGCATGCTAATTTGTCCAGTTTTTTCTCCAAAAATTACTGCCTTCTCAAGTGCCAACCCCTCGGCCACCCTCGTAACACCCCTCACTGTTCTGTTTGACTTTTGATTGGGTTTGGAATAAGTGCTTTGATAACTGCTGTTACTCTTAAACATCAATCAATTTAAGTGGTGATATTCCTGTTACTATTATTGCTGTCTTTCCGTCTAGGCATATAAACGACATCATGTAAAAATGATATTGCAATTTTTTTACAGTATGTTTGATGTGGGAGGGCAGAGAGATGAGCGTCGCAAGTGGATCCAGTGCTTCAACGATGTTACTGCCATCATTTTTGTGACGGCGTGCAGCAGCTACAACATGGTGCTACGGGAAGACCCCACGCAGAACCGCCTGCGGGAGTCACTCCTACTCTTCAAGAGCATCTGGAATAACAGGTGAGATGACAGAGACCATTTAAGTACGTACATATTTGGCTGAACTTTCAATTACTCTCTTGATTATTTCCATTGTAGATTCCAAAATTCATGGTCACGTTAACTGGCGCATCTTCCTTTGTCCAGTCACTTTGGAGAGATGCCTGCAAAGGATACTGAACATGCTCTCTTCGTTATCATTTGCTTCATGAAATTAAATTATGCATGACCTTTGCCCTACTTTTTATCTCACAAAATTGTCATGGAAGCATATTTATTAAGACCATTTAGTATTCTGTTTGATTTGTGCAATCTGCCTTGGGTGTCTGGTCAGTTCCAAACTGAAATGACTACCACAAAACTTTTTGGGGGTTTTCATGCAGATTTCTTGAACAATTGAATGCAAAGGGAGCGGGCGATAATGGTCTTTTGTAGGGAGTCTTCGCAAATCTTATCAATGAGAAGACTCATATTTTTATTTATGGTCCAACCAAGCTTTTCTCTTGGAAATAGTCAGGATTAGGTTCAATGTTTTTGTTGTAATATTGATGTGTTAACAATTTAAAAAAAAATGCAACTCATAGTTGATGAATTTCATTTTTTACAGATGGCTCAGGACGATATCTGTTATCCTTTTCCTGAATAAGCAAGACTTACTTGCTGAAAAGATTAAGGCAGGCAAGTCTAGGTTGGAAGAGTACTTTGAAGAATTCAGTCGTTACCAAACACCATTGGATGCCGCAACCGAGCCAGGGGAGGACCCAGAGGTCATCCGCGCCAAATATTTCATCCGTGATGAATTCCTTGTGAGTATTTTATTTATTTTTATACGCATAGATTTGATTAATTTTTTATGGATAGATTTTTGCTCTATCATATCTGTGATTAGTTAAGGGTGGAAATAGTGGTGTCTGTAAATATTCATGATGGGTACTGAGGAGGATGTAATAATACTAGGAGAATACTTAAATATTAGCAACGTAATAAATGGAATTTTCTTTGGTGCAGGCAAAATTGGCTGTACTGACGTAAAGGCTGTATGTACTGTAAATGCATGGTGGTGGGGAATTGTGTTTGTATCTTGCCAAGAACGTTTTTATATCCATTCTCAATTGCTCAAGCACTCTAACTCTAGCGTGCAGCCTCACGAGTCTCTAGCAGCTCCCAACCCAATTCGTTTTATATCTGTGTAATGCTTTCCGTACGCCTGTAGCAGTTTTTGACAAATCGCGAATCTTGATAGGTTGGAGGGAATGAGGTTTTTAATAAGGAGAACTCCACGAAAACCTCAGCTGTCAATCTTAAATCTATATCTGAAATGAAATAACCCAAAAAAGGTAGGAAATTGCTCTCCTGAATATATTCTTCAGGATTTTCTGCGGTCTTGTTGCTTCTGTTTCTTTGACTTAAGCATGTACTCTGTGTTGATATTTCAAACCCCAGCTCATCTGCCACTTGAAGAGAGTTTTCAGATAGACTTTTGAATTCAAGTTCGGCTTTGTATCAGATATCAGCAATAACTAAAGAACTTTGCCGGCCTCGGTGGCGTAGGGGTAACGTTCTCGCCTGCCAAACAAGAGGTCGCGGGTTCGAGTCCCGCCTGGGTAGGTTTCCCCGGTCCAGGGCATGGTCGTTTGTGTACGTTTACTTGTTACAGTTGTTGAACACCCTGGAGTAAAATGGCCAATAAGACCTGTATCCGGTAGTTTGAGAATAAAATAATAAAAAAATAAAATAAAATAGTTTAGAGTTATCTATGATTGCTATTTTGTCTTTGTTACTTTGTTAAGTGTGTAGAAGTTGGTAGTATTAATTAAGTTGCAATTATTTATATTGTAAGTATTTTTTCTGAGTCCCTGAAAACAATAGCAAGAAAAATAATTGAATTATTGTTTAGGTCCATCAATATTTGACATTTACTGATAATTATACTTTTTTAACTACAGCTTCTCTAATATAAAGATCAAAATAAATAAAAATATTAAAATTGTATCCTAAGATTTTACATGTTATTTTATTCTCTATCAGACAGTTTTAATTGATCAGCTGAATTATATGGGCAAAGCAAATTGTAAAACATAATCCTTAAAAAAAAGTTTGAGGTATGTATTATATATATTCAGGCATAAATTTTTCCCCAAATTTGTACCTCAATTTTTGCTCAAGTTTTTATCTACACTTTAAAACAACCACAAGGAGTATGGATAAAAGCTATGTACTTGTGACTATATCTATATGCCATAAAAGAATTAATTAGATATACTTAATTTATGACAATCAAAAGTCTTAATCTGACCCCAAAATGTGCTTTCGTAATATGTTACATCTTTAATTTTGCTTTTTGAAAGGTTTACAGTGGAACTTGGTTAGTACTTTCCTCCTTAGTACGTTATCCTCCTTAGTACCGCGATTTCTCTGGGTCCTGGTACCATCCAAAAAAAATACAGGCAAAAGTATTTGGTCAGTACGTTTGAAAAAATTGTGCTTTCCTGGTTAGTACACTCAATTCCTTGCCGTGACGCAACCCGCAATTCATTCTCTAGTATCTTCTTAAGGGTCGTAAACCTCTGAATTCATGATTTAATATCTTATTATTAGCCATTAACATTCTTGCATTCATTCCACATCTCTTTCTACGACCATGATTTATCCAAATGCATTTCTCAATTCTTGTGACGTAATGAATAGTAAAATGCGGCCATTTTTCGGGAATGTCTGACTATGCAAAACTGCAGCCAATGAGAAGCCCCAACTTTCCCCACCCTGAGCTCCTCACCTTCTGTTGCCTTTGGAGTGCCCCCACTGTGTACAGATTTTGCGAGTGGGCAGTTGTTGCTATTGCACGAATTATCATTGCGAGGGCAGTTAAATTACAATTGAAATGAAGAGAAAACTAATACAGAAGCAGATTACAACTTAAGAAAAGATTGAAATTCTCGAGGAAGTGGACTGAATTCCACTCGTAAAGCGAGTGGAGTTAGCACGAAGATTAAACATTCCTGCATCCACATTAAGCATGATTGTACGAAACCGAGAAGAGATCCTAAGTCAGTGTGACAAAAAGCGAAAGCGCGTTCGTTATGAGAAATTTCCAGAATTGGAAGATGTTCTTCTTAAATGGTGCAAACAAGCGTGAAGTTCGAATGTGCCGTTTGATGGTTCCATGTATTCGTCTCTATGTGTGAAATGGCAGATTGCACTACAGAAGAAGCAGAAAGTACTATGTTATTTCAGAGGCATTTTCAAGGAACAAATTAACTAAACAGATAATACAGTAGACTCTCGTTATTACGAATTTCACGGGACAGAAACACCAGAGGTTCGTAATAACAAAGTTCGTATAAACGTTTCTTTTAGGAATCATCGTAAGAAAAAAACATGCTTTGTCAAAATTTCTTGTCTCTTCAAACTCCCACACTTGTAGTCTTCAGAGTCAAGTATATAATTTACACGATTAAATTATGCACAAGTTCTCTATATACAAAGAAGATGCATTCTGAGACGTTGCTCATTAGTTGATAAACCTATCATCGAGGAGAGTGGTTATCCTGACGAACTGATCTAGCTTGCAACGTAGCCGGAGCCGAAAAAAATTGCTGTCTGCGGGAAGAAAGAACGGGCGAAACGCAGAACAGTTCCTGACTTCACACCGGATTCAATAATACTTTGTTCAGATTATGCCCAAAGTGCGAGTTCCTCTACACCACGTCGTGTCGCATCGACAGACTCCGAAGGCGCCAAATTAGAAATTTCGGACGGGCTTGAATTTTTCGAATGCTTGCATCTCTGAAAGTTCGTAAACCCTATATGCATAGGCAGAGGACTAACTGTACATCCAATTTACGAGTGTCAGTGAGTGGGTCACCGTAATTCCACAGGAATGAAGCTTATTATGTACATACATATAAATTCAGAGGTAAGGAAAGAAAGGGATAGGAACATATAATGGAAAAAGGACGAGGACAACGGTGCTGTGGTAGGTGGAAAAAAGCCAGAAATCAGAGGGTAAAAATGCGGCCTGACTGGGACTCACCTATTTATTTTCAAATTATCTATTTAAGTTGTAATTCAAAAGTATAGAATACATTACTGTTTGTTTTATTCCATATATATGTGTTGCGTGCATATTGAAGTATCTCTTACTGAATAGAGAACCAAAATCGATGCTCTTGGACACAGTGCAAGAAGAGAACTTAAGCATAGATCAACGGTGATAACGTAGCATAGTGTATATCCACCTAAATGCCGTTGCTTTTTCATGGAACTTCGTAATAAAGTTCATTTTGTAACTGCCGGGACTGGGACTGAGGTTCTTAATTTCGTAATAACATTCCTTTTACTATAGATTGACAAGGCCTTTTCGTTGGGACTAACGAATAGCTTTGTAATAACGAGAACTTCATGATAAAGTTGTTCATATTAGCGAGAGTCTACTGTCAAACCATAATATGTAATTAAATTTTATAGGCTGTGAAGTTCTCACTTTCCATAGTAATTTTTCTTACGAAAATTTATTTTTTTTAATTTTATCTTTTTTTTAAGTGCTGGAATTGGAATCTCCGGGCTTCTTTCTTCCACCATATGGAATGGTTCTATGCATTTATTGGCTATGAATCATCTCCTAAAATAGAAGATAATAATAATAATTTTTATTGGTGCTAGCGATCACATGTACAGGTGACATTGGAAGTCGTCAAAAAATTATAAATAATAATAATAGTTACAATAAATGAGGTATTGGAATATTTACAAATTTTAATGGCTGATGTACAAAGATTACTCAGAGCCCAACATGAAATCTTTCAGGCTATAATAGTTTTTTCTCAGTAAATACTTCTCAGAGCATTCTTAAATGGTACAGTTGAAAGACATTAGATATTATATGGTAATTTGTTGTATATTTTTGATAGGGAGAACAAGGGTCCTTTTTGGCAGAAAGTGCTGGGGTAGTCTTTGAGGTGAACGTCATTGGTGGTTCTGGTTGCGTGATTACGGAGAGAACTATTTTTTGGAAAGTATTCAGGGTTATTTTTAACAAAAGAGACACAGTTAAGTATGTTCAGTGATAGGAATTCTATAATTTTCAGATCATTATAAAGAGTTAAGCCAGGTGATTGCATGGAAACTCCTGCCATGGCTTTCACTGCATAGAGAAAACTTTGTGGCAGCAGCTAGCCGTACCCCAAAGATGATTCCATAGGTTAGGTGTGGGCACATTTTGGCATAATATATCATCTTCAGAGTATCAGTGGTAGTTACTTCAGCCAGCTTTCTTATAATAAATATGCCAGTGGATAGTTTATTCATCATATAGTCAATGTGTGATGACTAGTTAAGGTTTTCAGTGAGGATAATACCTAATAATTTTGTTGAGTGTGCACAAGAAATCACATGAGGACCAACATTTAAGATCATACTTGAGGTACATTGAGACCGGTTGCAATGGAACTGAAGAAAAACTGTTTTGTCAATGTTGACTTGCAGGGCGTTATCATGACACCATTCAGACATGCTGTTGCTATTGCTTTGGGTGGTATTAATTAGGTTGCTCCTATTAACCTCACTTGAAATGATTGAAGTGTCATCTGTGTATAGAATAGCATTTTGGATGAGGGCTTTCTTTATCTGGCAAGTCGTTAATAAAAATTAGGAAGAGCAATGGTCCTAGGATAGAACCCTGCTTTAACAGTCAAGGTATTTGACTCGATTAGAGTTATACTTTCTGCTGTTCTGGAGGTGTATTTTACAGATTGTTGGCGGTCAGTTAGGTATGATGACAACCAGGAATGGGCTTTCCTAAAGATGCCCAATGACTGCAGTTTGGAATGAAGAATTTTATGATTAATTCGATCGAAGGCTTTGCTTAGATCAAAGAAAACACTAGCTGCTAATTTATGCTCCTGAAAAGCTGTGCATAGCTGGTCTAATAGCTGAAAGATGGCTGTACTTGTGGATCTAGATTCCCAGAAACCATGTTGAGCATTTTTCAATATTTTAAAGGTCTTAATATAACTTATTACATGATGGTAAAAGAGTTTTTCAAATATCTTAGAGAAAGCTGGCAGCACAAATATAAGTCTGGTTAGCTGAGTCATTCAGAGAGCCTTTCTTATGGATTTGGGTCATGGAAGCATATGTGAAAAGCTCTGGGAAGACTCCGAAGCATATGAAGGTATTAAATATGTCAGAAAAGGGACCAGCAATGATTTTGGTAACATGCTTAGTAATAGGCATGGGTGTACCGTAGTTACCTGCTGACCAACTATTTTTGAAGGAGTGAGTGATGCGAACAATTTCAGGTTCCGTTGTTTGGGAAGAGAGAAATGCTCTGTTTGGGGTTGACTGCTTTGATGTCAATTGTGGACTTGAGAGTTGAGGGTGAGCGACAGAATTGTTTATTGAAGCTGTCTGCAGTGATTGATGGATCAGAGCAAGGAGTGCCATTTAGGAAGATCGGGGATGTGGTCAGGGTTCAGGACAGGAGGATTTTGTGTCATCTTTGATCACTTTCCATGAAGCATTTATAATGTTGTTTGAATTTTTAATATGTGTATCAATTTTTATCCTCGGTTTATTGTTTACCATAAATTTAAGGTCTTTCCTGGCTACTTTGTTACTGGGAATCAACTCATTCTTACCACTTTTTATCGGGAGTAGAGGTTGAGCAGCACTATAATGAACATTCTCAGAATATATATTTTCCTTTAGGGTACAGATTCTGCTTTTTTTCGTATTCAGTGGAAAGGCAGCTTTGAAATAGAAATGAAAAATGTTAAGAAAGGCTCTAAGGTTTGAGTTCAAATCCTGACTTTTGTATACATACCTGTTCCCAATTCTCTAGAAATGGATCATGAAGCAATTTTTCCATAGCAGAGTCTGAGAAAGGGCGAGGGTAATAGATGTCAGCCCTTTACTTGGCTGCTTTTCCACTGGTAAATTCCATGACATAAAGAAGACCTTGGTACATATGGTACTTAACAGATCTCCTTTTTTATGTTAGAATAATCAGGCTTTTTTGTTCAAATCTCTCTTATACTCTTGGATATTGGTGCCTTCAGAAGTGCACAGTAAATGAGTGGAAATTACCTAGATGTTAGTGTATTATTGATTTGCTCTAGGGTAGGCTTTAATAACCCTAATATCGATGGCAAATTTCTAACAACATGTGTATCAAAATTTGCCTGCTTTGAGACAGGTATCTTGAACGAAGAGTAATAACCTTTAAAAAAATAAAATTCAAGAAAAAAAACTTATTGTTTGCAAATGAATGCCTTTTCAGTTTCATAAATTTTTTGTTTCAGTGTACAATTAAAAAAAACAAATAGGTACATAGTTTTTTTGCTCTCCTAGAAAGTTGCTATTTTTGAGATATGTGTTGTTAGAACTTAGCCATCAATATGTATTTTGATGTATTAAGCTCAGGCCTGGGTTGTGACTTTTGATTTTTTCATTCAGTTTTTGTTTCAAATGTGAGCCTTTAATCGCATTACTTAACTGTTAATTATTCTCCTTCCACAGCGCATCAGTACCGCTAGTGGTGATGGCAAGCACTATTGCTATCCGCACTTCACTTGTGCTGTAGACACGGAGAACATACGCAGAGTGTTCAACGACTGCCGGGACATCATTCAAAGAATGCACTTGCGCCAGTACGAGCTGTTGTGATGCAACCCCCACCACTGTCCATGTGGCTGGGGAGCTGAGGAGCCGAGGAGGGGCAAGAGGCGGTTCTTCTTTTGCCGTTGCCGCCATCGGGAGAAACCACTGTCGTGTCGCCACCAGCACACGTTCGGCCGCAGGAGGGGGGGGAGGAAGGGTGGGTGGGGGGTTCCGAGGCATCGTCTGCCGTGGTGGGGCTCCGGCTGCGTGGCGGAGCGGCGTGCCGCCCCCATCCCTCCTCCTCACCGCTGCCTCGTCTCAACTTCCCCTCTGCACATGACTTGGGGATCACAAGAAATGTTTTTTTCTTTTGTGAGAAAGTGAATAGAGGGCGAGAGTGGGTGTGTTTTCGATTCAACTTGATGATGAGCGTGTGCTTCTCCGTACGATCTTTTTATTTATCTGGCTGACCACGAGGGGGGAGGGTGTTAGTCGGGAGCGAGCATGTCTACTCTTCTTGTGTGAGGGGGGTGGAGGGAGAGCCGATGGAGGGCAAGGCACTATTCCACCTGAGAGTGTGTGTGTGTGTGTGTGAACGAGTGAGTGCCTGGGTGTGTGTGTGTGTATGTATGTCTGCAAGTGGTTCTTTTTTAAGTACAGCCTTGTATTTAAAAAAAAATGAAGGGGTCAGAGGCAGATGTTTGTTTGGTGACACCTTGATGGCACCCCCATGGTTTCCATCTGTGCTCTTGTGGACTCTTGAATGTAAACATCCAATCGTGTACATATTTGGGTGCATATGTTCAGCAGAAAAGGAGTAAATAAGTGTTACTGGGAGGTTGGATGAGTATGAGAGTCACAGCTGCTAGTTAATCTGCCGCTATAGAAATGATGGTGGTGGTGAGTTACCCAGTCATCAAGAGTGTTAATTTGGCATTTGTGCTTTCAGAGACGTCTCAGTTTGCAGTAGGAGTGAATGCCCCCAATGCCCCCTTCCTCCTCCCCATTTTCCCCCACTCTCTTTTGAGTCCTACGCACAAACCCTTGTACATCGGAAAAGCCTCCTCTGCCCTACCCCCCCCCCAACCATTGTCACATATGTATGCCATTCCTCTTCCACCCTTCCCGTTCCCTGTACCCAGCCTCTCTATCTGATTGGTAGCTCGATCCTCCCTCCTGTTCATCGTTGTGGGTGTGTTCGCTGCAGAAATTAGCTTTGGGGCCTTTTTAAGTGTGCATTGTAATTTCATAACTCTTGTATTTCTCTTTCTTGGCTATTTTCTCTATCTCCGTCGCCCCACCAGATGAGTGAGTCAGTCACAGAGTTCAATTGTTTCCCGTTCCCCTCTGTGTGCATGCAGTATTCTTGCATTTAACAGGCTTTGTTTCTTGGGCAAGCCTCAGGATGATCTTTTTAGTGGCAAGTTCAAGATTTTAAGGAGTTTTAGAAAACAAAAGAAAAAATTTCCTTGGGGTGTTGTAGGTCAGAATGTGATCTCATTGGATGTTGTTAAACTCCTCCCTCCTCTTTCTTTCCCAATATCTTCTCACTTAGTGAAAGTTACGTACACAAAATCTTTTTACTTTCCCAATTGTCTTGTTCTATCTCAATTCATTATTTGTTGCTTTCATTTTTCTCCCTAGTACTGCCCATTAATGGCATCTTGAGGTCTTATGTTGTTCATATTTGTTAAATATATTTTAAAAACTCACATTGTTGTCCTGAAGGAGTTGCCATCCTAGAAAATGTTGACTTTTCATTTTTGGTTCACACTTATGTTTTGAACCAGAGGGTGTATTTTTGTGGCCTGAATGATGGGAATCTATTTGATGATCTCGGGGCCAGGGCCATGAGTCCTGTGTTGAGCCCTCTTTGTGTACTGGGAAGGGAACGTCCATCTTTGGACAGGCGCCTTTGCGCTCTAAAGGCTCAAAGGTTAACCAAAATCGTATTCGCACAGTTTTCCACTTGTCTCCTCTTGTCTGAATCATGTATCATTTCTTACTTCATTTTTCAAGGCTTAAAGATTTTTAAATGATGTTGGATCAAAGTACGTTATTAGAGTCCTTCAAGCTTTGGATGAATTTTGATCCAGATATATTTTCTTACCTATTGCCAATTTTTAAATCTTATACGACTATTTTGTTTTGATTGATCTGAGAGTGGTGTAAGTCATGATTTTGATCTTGGTATTTCCAGTGTTTGTTCAGGAACTATGTGGGCGGCCAGCATTTGTGATAAGTCCTGATGGCCGCCAAACCCCCCCTTTTGAAATCCTGTCGAGGGACAACCGAAGGTGTGTGCCTGTGTGTGCACGCAAGCGTGAGGGAGGGATGGGGTGTGCTCTGTGTTGTGCGCATACTCGCATGGTCTCTGCCTTCCTCCACCCAGCACCGCGATGAATCCGACCAGCCCTCCTGAGACCTTGTGTGGCTTGCACGTGCACACTGCACCTGCCATACACCATTTTCCCCTCCCCTCTCTCTCTCTCTCTCTCTCTCCTTAACCCTCTCTCCCTCCCCCCCTCCCACCCACCCTCCAGGGTTAGTGCACGCGCAAGAGGTGGATCAAAACTCATCCAACCAATTCATGTGTTGTTGAGGCCCACGTGTGAATTCTGGGGCTTGGTAGCTTGTTTGTGGTTTAGACTCTAGCTTGACTTCCCCATCTGGGATCGAAGCATTTTTATCCCATGTACGAAAGCTGTACCGCTGGCCCTTTTGGTGTTATGGATGAGAGGAGGGTACACTCCAAATGCTGGGCATGGGTAGTCCTTGCATCTGCACAAAAGTTGAAGAAAAAAGTTAAAAAAAAATATAAGAATATCTCTCTTGTCGAGCAAGACGTGCATCTAGGATGGGGATGGTATGATGACTGTTTCCTCGGACATCCCGGACACTTTTACTTCACTGAGGGACTGGTCCACTGAGAGTTTATTTGTTAGCAAACTCCCCCGCACTGCTCCAATTACAGATTTCTACAAATGTATATTTAAGAAATGAGTTTCTCAGAGTTTGAGCTATTTGCAGCTTTAATTAAAACACTTAGGTATTGATCTGGTGTGAACTTTCCATTTACACTTTTTTCTATTTTGAAGTGATGGTGTGTGTTTGTTAGGAAGTGGAAGACACTTGGCCCTGCTAGTCCTTTTTCCTTATTTATTTGTATGTGAATTGCAGCTATCACTTTTCTGCTTAGTCTCGTTTAAAAGAAATGCTTTCAAATACATTTGAATCTTTGTTGTTGGCAGTATGTAGATGTTGGTGAGCCATGTCAGAAGTGGTTCTCCATCGCCAGAAAGCCCACAGGTGGAGCACAAACTACAAAAACGGTACACTTGTGGTTTGGATGGGATAATATAGAATGTGTAACAACATTGTGCTGTTCTTTTGCTTGGTTTCTTGCTTTTAAAGGAAGTATTTTTTTATATAATAGTAGTCTTGGTGTTGCTAAAACATTTGAGCTGGTCGAGGGCCGTGCGCGTGTTTGTTGTGTCATTTTTTTTAAATGTGGATAGAGTATGAATCAAAAAATAGATGAGAATATGATAAATGTTTGTTGGCTCTTGAAAATGATGCTGCTGTTGCTTTTCTTTACTTATTTTTATGTATACCTAAAGAAATGA
Source organism: Ischnura elegans (assembly GCF_921293095.1). NCBI lineage: Eukaryota > Metazoa > Arthropoda > Insecta > Odonata > Coenagrionidae > Ischnura > Ischnura elegans. The sequence goes on along the minus strand of NC_060248.1, from coordinate 129,201,500 downwards.
GCTGCTGCCAAAATTATTTTGGAGAGACCTGTTTTTATTTGTTTGTTAATTTTATTAAATATTATATCATGCCCTTTTAAAAAGTCACCCACCACCAGTGAATACAAACAATACCAATGATGTATGATGGAGATGAGTGCGTGTACATTTGGTGAATGATGAGATTGGAATGTGGTTGGGGAAATACCACCACTATAATAATGAGTGATGATGTGTGATTGGGAAGCTAATTATGTATTAATTTTTTGTAAGTAGTTTTTAATCCAAAGTGTTTAATGTAAATGAATACCTGAGAATGAAGAAGAGTATTGGAGTGAATGGAGAAAAAAGGGTTGGACATCTTATGGTTGCAATTCTTAAAAAAATGCTTTTCTCTTTTGTACAAAATGAGATGTACTGTTGTAGTATTATTGTTCTAAATCTCTGTTGATGCTGCATGTTTGTGTGGATAATGATTGGGAGAAGCATGATTGAAAGTGTGCGTGGTCGTTGGCCAAAGTGATGGGTGAACATAAGAAGATAAAACCCTTTTGGGGTCAGTGTCATTATATATTCAACTTTTTTTTTAACAAAAAAGCTCTATCCCAGCTCCTTTTGATGTAAACAGTGTAAGAAAAATTGGGCACCAGTCCTCTCTGCTGTTTCACCTTGTTTCAGTTCCCAACATTTCCATGTTGAGAGAGACTATTGTAGTAACTTACAAAGAAATAGTTAATACTGAAATGTGTTTGGTCTTCACAGATATCTGGGACACATCTAAAAATTTTTCATCATAAAATTCAATAGTACTCTATTTCTGGATGATTTATTTCAACCATGCTTAATGATCACTGTACATTGTGTAATTGTGAATAAATTTACAATGTCTGATTTACAAACTACAATACTTTACTTGGTGCTAGTGAATTCCGGCTAGGTATTGCTTCCAGAAGTCATTGCCATTGTTTATTGTGACAGGTAAGTTACATTTATGTTAGGTAATCATTTTAGTTAAATCCCTAATGTGACTCATGAGAGTTTAAAGTTCATATTTCAAATTTCATTGTTGCCTGTTCAGTTTTTTCTTTAATTTTGGAGTAGTTACAAGGTAATGAGTGGTAACTCCATCCTCTCTAAAAATGTATAGTTTGGGTAAGCATAGGGGTACTGTTTCAGAATAATTTTGTACTAAAGCTGAATCTGATGAAGAAATGAATATGAGCACTTTTCTGTCACTTGGAAGGTAATTAGCTGTCACAGATTAAATTTGAAAACCATGTAATTGGTGCTAAAGTGGATCCATTGGGCCATAAAAACAATTTAATAGAATATGCTTTGTGGTTGACCAATCTGCATAGTTTGACTTTTCAAACTATGGAATATCATTAATGGTTGAGGTATTTTTGTACAATCGATACTAAGAGATGCATGTTTTATTCTCTCACTTAAACAATTGTACGGTGAACTTAACTACACATTGCAGATTTAGCGAAGCTAACACTGAAATATGAGTTAACTGAAGGGAGAATAGAGCCTGTGGATGGAAGGGAAGTAATGAAAATGAAAGAACTTCTCTTTCCAAGCTGAAGTAATGGGTGTGCATCACATAGTATTTCTGTCATTCAAAAAGGATTTTTGATATGTATGAGATTATATTTTCCATTACTTCAGGAGTTATTTCGGTAAACTTGAAAATAATTTCTCGGTAAAATGTGATTATGCTTACATGCAGTACAAAATCCTAAAAATTTTAATTTGCATATTGCATTAGCAAAGCTTCCAGTGCTTATAAGTGGTCAGGCAACTAAGATTCCTGTACTGATGAAGAGTTGTTTTACCAAAATGAATGGAATGTTTGCTTAAAAATTCTCAGAATAAATTAATTAGGACTGAAAGCACTTAGAAAAGAAGCTGTATATCCCGCGGAGGAGAAGTGAGTGTTCCTACGACGATGGCGATCCGAGGGTCCCTTTCCCTCCCACCTGGACGACGAAGACATTACTTGTATAAAAATTGTTCCAACACCCACAAAAATAGACGGCGAAGCTGGATCCAGGGATTTTAAGGGGCATAGCCCCTTAACGAGCATGTGCAGAGTGCCGTGAGTTACATCATATCAGCCAATATCTCATTAGCGTAAAGCTGTAAGTTAAATTCAACATTAATTATCAGCAGTGATTTTGGGATGCACCAACAAACAGGGTCTGTTCAAAAAGTATCTGGACTGGTTTGCTGTAGCCTCAGCAATTCGGTGGATGTGGGGTCCGACTTGTCGGCTCGGTAGAGCGGTCCCTCACCACTGTGGCGCACTTTAGTTCAGTCACCTCCGGTCATGTGTTGAGACAGCAGGTTGATTATTGTGACGTGTGATTGTCTGTGGTGTCGTCGCTTCCCAACATGGAGCCCACTGTTGAGCAACGCTATGCTGTGAAGCTTTGCGTTAAACTCAGGAAATCCACAATGGAGACCCTTGAACTCATTAAACAGGCTTATGGGGATGATACCTTAAGCCGCACAAGAGTTTTTGAGTGGCACAAAATGTTTAAGGAAGGTCGGAAGCTCGTCGAAGACTTGCACTGCATCGGATGCCCAACAACAGCTCGAACCGATGCTCAGGTGGGCAAAGTGAAAAACGTTTTGGACTCTATCAGGTGTTTAACCATCGGCCTTATCAGTGAGGTGACCGGCCTTCCAGTCATAACCCTCCTCTTCATTGTAACAGAGGATCTTGCGATGAGGAAATGTGCACGAAGATGGTGCGGCATCGCATAACGCACACGTAATCAGCCATTGACAAGAATTGGAAACTTCACCATGACAATGTGCCGTGCCACAGTGCAAGTGTTGTGTGGCAGCTGCCAGCAAAATTGTGGTGATGTTGCCTCACCCACCCCCGACATGGCTCCACCGGAATTTTTCTTGTTTCTGCGAATAAAAAGGGATCTCAAGGATTTCGGTTCGACTCCATCAAGGCGGTTCAAGCAGCGATGACAAAGGCTCTGAACAATATTCCGGAAACAGACTTCCAGTGGGCTTTTGACATGTGGAAGACGCGCTGAACTAAGTATATCAATGTATGGGGAATGTATTATGAAGATTATTAAGTAAATATTATGATAACTTCAATAAATTTTGATTTTTAAAACCAGTCCCGATACTTATTGAATGGACCCTGTATATTAAAAAAATGGAGTGTCGCAGGATAGGTTTCCCAAGATTAGTGGTCTCCTCAGGAGATGTGTTGCAGGTGGTTGCCGCAAGGGAAAAACTATTAGGTGGTTCAAAGCCCCAAATGCTACTCTGTCTAACTGCCTGGTACGCTGAAGACTGCTTCTCCAAAATTCACCTCCCCCGAACTCTCTACAGGCTTAATCATATGTGAAAGACTTGGAAACCCCAACAATATAGTGCGAAACTAAAATTTCAAGTGGAAGTGTAGAAAATGTATGGTAACAATTGGTTCTTTTTTTACTAAATACTCATTAGGATTTTTCCTTCAAAATCAATTACATAAAAGTCTATATTTATTAGGGGGGGCACTTTTAAGCACTCCAGGAACCCACCTGAAAAAATTCTTGCCACACCAATGGTACTAAGTGATTGACGGTAACATACACTTTGATCAACAAAATGAAGTAGTTAATGAAATGAATTATTGCGATTTAATTGAAATATAGTAAAACCTTTATGTAGTGAACCTCTTTACATCGTAAACCGCCATCCATCATACCACCCCTACGGTCCCGTCTGATTTACATGTAAATATATAGGCAAACCTCTTTGTAGTGAACCTCATTATATCGTAAAACCTCCACTTATCATACCAAGGATACACCCCCGAGACGGCCGAACTACCTCCGCAAATCGTACCGAGACAACAAGAGACCATTAATGCAGCCGCGAATACGTACATGGAATGACATTTTCAGCAATAAATGTTTCACTCTTTTTTTTTTTTCTTACATACCTTTAATATGATGTAATTTTCACGTTAATCATTAGTTGTGGCCATTTTGTTCGATATGAGAGCATACCTAACAGTAAATAAAAATAGGTATCCAACTATCCTAATCGTTTTAAGTGACTGTTGAATTGAGAGAGATAACATTGTTTTCTCTCGAATCATGGTAAAAATCATGTGATAGCGCTCGCTATCAGTAATTATTAAATAATAAATATATGTTCCCTAATGCATAAATGTTTGTTTAAACACATAATGGTTTCAGAGACAGTAGTGTCTTTCATTTCCGAAGGATATGAAAAATGGTGCCTACCACTAAAACCTCTCTATAGTGAACCTCCATACATCAAATTGCCCAAATTTTGGTCCCCTTCATTACAATGGAAAGAGGTTTTACTGCATTATTGATATTCTTCATGAGAAAAATTTCAAGTAAAAGTCATACATTTACAAGCAAAAATCTAAACTCAGTTCAACATAAAATTATTGGTGTGGGTGGAGAAAATCTATGATTTGGAAAGGAAAAATTCAATTCTCTCCTTTTGATATTTTTGCAGTCAATCGCATTGAGTAGGTGTACACCAAGTCGGAATAAGTGAATCATGATATGCACAGGATTTTTAGTTTCTTGACGCTTTGTGTATGGTAGATATGTCTCTAAATTGCCTAATCCATGTAGTACCTCCAACCATAGTTAATCCTAAGGAATCACAAAATGCTTCGTTTTATATCTAATATTTTGTCTATAGCATCTTTTTATCTGACCACACAGTACTCTACGGGATAATTTTAAACAACATCAAAGTACTTGGGCATGCACAATCAGCAAGGGAAATTGAAGCAAAAAAAGTGTAGCTAATAGGGTCGTGAGCTTCCAAGCATGAGTAATGGTAATGCAGCTATCCTTAAAACTTATAAAATAATGCTAAAAGCTGTTGTACCCTAAAGATAGTTTTTGATGCTCAGAATGGAGTTTGAAGATTTAATCTCAATTTCCTGTTATTTTGTGGGTCACACCAGCATACTGAGTATTGGAGAGAAAGTTGTCGGGGTTGTTCAATATTCATTCAACTAACATGCAATTGATAAAATTCATGCATAGCTTTGGGATCAATATCCACCGCAGGATAATGGAGTCAAGCCCCATTACCTTCCTCTTGCTGAGTGCTGTTAGCAAAAAATTACAATAATATAAATTTTTAAAAAGTGTGACAAGGAAAATAATGATAACCCCTAGAAATAATTCCATAGGACAAATGGGATTCAAAATAACCATAATATACCATTTTTAGAACATTTAAATCAACAATATCTACCAGATTTCTCAGAACATATCCACTTTTAGCCAGGGTTGAGCATAGGGCATTGGTATGGGTCTCCCAATTTAGGGAATCATCAATAGCTAGACCTAGAAACTTGGTGCTATTTACCCTCTCTATGGGCTGACCATTTAAGAATACCTCTAACTGAGGCACTTCCCTCTTTTTTTTAAATTGAATGTAATTCGTTTTCTTAACATTTACAGAAAGTTTATTAAGGTTGAACCACTTTTCTAGGAGTAGTAGTGAACTCTCCAGCTTCGTTTGCAGCAGCTTAGGATCCCTGTGGCTCATTGCTAGAGATGTATCATCAGCATATAACACTATATCATTGTTTTTAATAAACCTCGGCAAATCATTGATGTATAGTAAGAATAAGAGGGGCCCCAAAATACTGCCCTGTGGTACCCCTACATTTATTATTTCTATGGGAGATAAGTAGTTTGTAACAATGTTGTTGATGCCTGTACCCTCAACCTCTACCATCTGTTGCCTATCCTCTAGATATGATTGCAACCATTTATGAACGATTCCCCTGATCCCATAGTGCTCACATTTAATGAGAAGGATTTTGTGATCTACTGTGTCAAATGCACGAGAAAGGTCATTGAATATACCCACCGAGAATTCATTCCTGTCCCATGAGGTCATGATTTTTTTCAGAAAGCATGCAATCGTATCATTGGTGCTTCTCCCCTTTTGGAATCCAAACTGTTCCATGTTTAATAATTTGGATTGGACGACAAAGTTCATAATCCTGTCTCTCATCATTAGCTCAAAAATTTTAGATATATTAGTCAGCAAGGATACTGGCCGGTAATTTCCTATGTTGTCCACATCACCTTTTTTGTGGATCAGTTTTATTTTAGCTATTTTTAAATAGTTTGGAAACTCACCCTTATTAAAGGACTCATTTATTATGAAAGCTAAGGGCTTAATTATAGCTTTAGAGCATTTTTTTAGGATGAAGGAAGGAATATCGTCTATCCCAACTGATGGTTTGTCTTTCAGGCTATTTATGCACTTCAATACCTCATTTTCTGTTACCGGAAAGAGGACCATAGAGGAGCACATGTGTTGACAGTGCCCCGTACTGAATCTGTCACTACTTATTATTGAGCTATGTAATTGTAGGGGTACAGTTGCGAGGTACTTATTGGCAAAAACTGCCACTTGCATAGGATCGGCCAAGTTTATCCCTTCCCCAATTTTTATTGTTAAATTTCCACTCCTGTTTACCTTAGAGTTTGTTGCCTTTCTTACTATTCGCCATGATGTTTTGGTCACATTTTCAGCTTGACTGATAAGTCTGCTGTAGTAAGCTTTCTTGGTTTGAACTATAAGGTCCCTGTATGCTTTTTTGTAACTCTGAAAGTAGTTACTATTGAGGTCGTAGCCCTTCTGCCCTTTTCTTAATTGACATAATTCCCTAAAATTAACGCTAGCAGCCCTTATTTCATCTGTCACCCAACCCTTGTCTGGGGATCGTCGCCTGGATTTCGTAGAGTTTTCGCAACACAAAGAAAAAGTATAAGGTATATAGCAAAGATACCCCCGTGGAAATCTTGCAAACCCTATTTCAGGGAATTAAAACTCCTAACGTTACCATCTATGTATATATACCACTTGTGTATGCATGTCAAAGGTAATATAAAAGATCTCACTACCAATGCTCAAGTGCACGGACACTCCACGCGCCATAGTGGAGATGTACATATGTACTGCCACGCCACGGCAATGTACAATAAGAGCCCTTTTCACATGGCTATCAAGGTTTATAATGCTCTGCCGTCAACCATAAAAAAAGCTTCTTCAAGGGCAATTTTCAAATCTAATCTTAAACTCTTTCTAGTCAACAAAGGCTATTATAGCACAACTCAGTTTCTAGAGGAATCTGCCTACCACAGAAGTGTCTGATTCTGACTTTGATTGTGTATGTATTTATTTTTGTGTATGACATGTCCTATATTTTACAATGTAAAGTCCTGGGACCAATAAAATTATTATTATTATAAGGGTACTTGTGCACAGGAGGACATGTTTTTGCATTCTTTCATATTTCTCAGATGACCAAAATTGATCACCTTATCTGCTCATAGTTCAGAACTCACACAAAATGGCAGTGGTTGGTTTTAATTTTCAAGGACTCTAGTGGGTCATTACGTTTCAGCCATACCTTATCTAAAGCAGGAATTAGTAGCTTATGTAGAATTTACTTTCAGATCGGCTAAGATCAATCTATGGCTAGTTCAAGTTAATTTAAAACATTACAACCCATTAGATTAAAAATTAATTTGAAATTAAAAAATCCGGTAGTAGGATAAGAAGTACATATTGCAATATGTATCAATAACCGACAGGTGGGACAACTTCAATGCAAAGATTTTCCCTAATTTTGGGGGGGACTCCCATGAAATTTCAAAATTAAAAAATTTTGAAATTTTCTGTTTTAATATGCTGCATGAATGCTTGTCTACAAAGTGCAGGGTCTCACGATAACTTACCAGCATTCTCAGATCTAAAGAAATATAGCATAATTCTGGAACTTATTTGTGCAAATACAGAAATTTTTATACTTCTAATTTTTAGCAAACACTCCATTAAAATGCTTTAAAAATGATCTTGCCTGTCTTTTAGCATGCTTAATGCCAACAGGGTAGTTTCCTTCATCAAAGAAAACAAAAGGGATTGATTGTGATTCGTAACCCACAATTAGTGTATTCATAATTTACAATTTATTTGGTTTTAGAAATCCCAGCTTATTAGTAAAATAAGGCATTGCAATATTTCCAATGAGTTTTATTATGACACTATGCGTTTCGTCGTTACAAACAACATTATAGAGTGTATTGTTGTAACAACGAAACGTGTAGTGTCATAATAAAACTCGGCAGAAATATTGCAATGTCATATTTTACTAATATTAAGAACTTCCACCATATGGTGCCAAACATTATACAAGAAATCCCAGTTTAGACAAATTTTAATGGTTAATTTTAACCTCCTTTGAGAAAGGCCAGATTGGTGCCCATGTGATGCCACTCCACGTGACGTCACAGGGACCTAGTTTCTATATGAGTAGATAGCAGTTTTACATTGTTTGAGATTACCAATGCATGCATGAGGCACAGAGCTCAAGGAAACATCTCCTAATAATTACTTATTAAAATTGCCCATGGTCGGAAAATTTCTTTCGTTTGATAGGATATTAATAATCCTTCTTTAAGCCAAGCGCTACCTGCTAGCAGAGTACCTACTCCGCCACCAACCTGCATCATAGTGGCACTCACAGCCTCGCACCAAGGTGGCCTCATACGGTGGCAGCTGGAACCAGAATGACATCACACGGGCTTTTCCCAGCATTCATACTTAGCCGTCGCATTTTCCCGCACTTGAAAATTTTCACTTTTCATTTAATAGCGAAAAATAGATATCGTCATTTAAAAATCTGAAAGTGTGAAATACATACTCCAGGAGTAATAATCTTTCGATTCAGGCAGTAAAAAAATAATAAGAAGCCACCCTGTTTAAAAATATTTGAAAAATCTTCTCGGGATACCGCACAGGTAAGATTATGTAAGAGCGCCGACGTTATAGGTACCGACTCGCTACCCATTCTCATGGCTACATAATCTTACCCGTGCGGTATCCCGAGAAGATTTTTTAAATATTGTTCGCCAGGAAAGTGTTAAATCATATATTTAAAAATAAATGAAATAGATGATAACACCTCCCATATCGGTAATGGATTACCCCTTGAAAATTCCATGCAACATTTGTTCAACACGTGGACTACCACATGGAAAATAAATTGCACTCTTTTGAATACCTTTCCAAGCAAAAATTCATAGTCAAAAAGGTCAATTATTACATGTATTTTTCTGCAGATTGATTTCTGGAGCATTTCAATTGCATCTAAAATAGTTTCGCAGTTCATTGAAAGACAGGGTGACAAAATAACAGAACAAGTTCCACCAAAGTAATTTCATTAAAATTTCAAATCATAAATTAAAAATATTGGTACATATTTACAAACACTTTCACAGGAGTGGCTAGAATTTAGTTGCTCAACAATCGACTGGTACCCAAACAACTACATACTTCTGTATAAATGTGATTCACTGGCATTATATAATATTAAATCCTTGATAATAATATTTATTTAGAAAATACATGAGGAACCATTTCTTGTCCTGCCTCTGATTTAGATTATTTCTTCATTGAGTTCTCCATGCATGCATTTCTTCATCCCATCTGCCCCTTACAGATTCGATTGAAAGAACTATAGTTACATTATGGCATAAAAATACATATACTGCCACAACTCCCAAAATAGGCGTACATAAATGGCAATTGGATTTAACAGCCACCGACAAATCAACCTCAGAAATAACTCTTACTTTACCATGTGGCTTTCTGGGTCATTTTCATATTTTATAATTTCAACCTGATACAAATTAACTTATACATATTTAATTAGTGTACATATACGTTCACAGGAGAAAGCGCTATGTTAGCACTGGACATTAATGAACAGGAAATGGAAAAGATGTGCAATAAAATCAAACCCAGACTGTGGTACACTTAAAACATATTAGAGAGTTTGCGTTACACATACCAATGCATCCTTTACTTTCACTTTGAGACATGCAAAACTACTGGATTGTCATTGTAGACCTCAGCACTGTTTCCAAGCAAAGTTCCACATTTGGTCACTCAAACAATCTTAAGAATGCATTTGAATATGCACAGCAAAATGCTGACCACGGAGTCTAAGCTAGTTCTCCCAATCCTGAGGTAACCAAGTGAAATTGTTATTTTCTTGTGAAGCATATTTACTTTTTGTAAATAACATAACAAGAAGACCAATTTAAAAAAACCTCTTTTACGTTGCAGGAGAGTTTAAAATGTTGTAAAACTAGTGAATAGGCACCCAATCTAATTCATGGAGCTCAACCAAAAGGATGGAACGTCTAGATGACTATGATAACTCAATGGTTAGTCCATTCCACCAAGTTATTTTGGCTGTACAAAAGAGCTTAGTCATTTAATAAATTGTTCATATTGCTCCCACTTCCAAGCCTAAATTTTAGTACATCACCATCAAGTGTTCTGGACTGCTGTTACGTGGCACTAACATATGCTTGCCCCTGAATCATCCTATTCTAACAAAGGTACCTCACTCGTGGTAATTAACAGCATACACTGAAACCTGGAGTTGCTATCATACATGTTAGTAAAGCCATTTTATTATTTAAGGTGGGTTTGGATTGCCTATAGGAATGATAATGAATTCATCTTTTCAAAATAAAAGGGGAATGATAAGGTTATTATAAACGTGAACTGGTCTATAAAAATTTAAAATACAAAACAAGAGATGTAAATACAACAAATACAATTCCGTGTAAAAATATTTACATAAAAAGTGGTTAAATGTGCTAAATACAATTAAAAAACAACTGTTTCATCATAATAAGAATTAAAAAAAGCTGAATCCTTCCAAGGAGAAACCATGAACACTTATAATGTGGGGTACTCCAAGCATTTAGGACAAAGCATAGACATAAACAGATTGAAACAACACAAGGGGTCCCACAGGGCACAATCACTCAAGTCACTGATTACACGCACCAACTCCTCCTCCCTCCCTTGAATTGATTTAAGACGGCCCATGGGGCTCAGAGTCCTCGGCATCACCGTCACCTGGAGACTCGGCCTTGAAGTCTCTGCTGCTGCTACTCCCACTTGTTTCACCTCTACTCGTCCTCCCTCGTGGTTTGCTGGGATTTAATAACCCATCATCTGGATGATCTTGCAAGAGAGCCTCTAAGTCCAATTCACCTGTGTTAATTGGTGTACTTGTCCCTTCAAAAAATAGTTCATACATCAAAATTTAGGGCTCAGACACCTTAATATTCCAGCAATACAGTAATAAAATTTGGCACAATTTTCAACAAACTAATAACTATTTCCCTGAACATCTAGCTGTTCCTATGAAAACTTTAGAATCAATTTTCTAGCTAAAAAGATGGTTGTCTCGGAGTCTTCCGTGGCATATAGAATTTGTGGATTTCTCAATTTTCCGGGTTATCACTGCGTTTCGTGGTCAGAGGTGATGACAGTTTCACTACGACCTGAAGACGCCTGGTGGAATCCTGGCGAAACTGTCCTCACCTCTGACCACGAAACGTGGGGATAACCCGGAAAATGGAGAAATCTTCAAAAGATGGTTATTCGAAAACCGGGACTCAGGATTCAATCAAACTTTGTAGACTGACAGTCCATCAGATACCATCCACAAATCACCCCCTTCTGGGATTACGTAACGGATAGTTTAAACAAAGTAGGCATTGAAACAAAAGCATCTCTAATGAATTCCCTTCCAAAAGTCGCCTCCTCACAGGCATCTGTGGTTTAGCGGTTTAATTTCAATATGACGTTATCCTATGTTAAATCTGTCAATGTTGAGACCCATCTGACAAAGGAAAGGTTTCTTCCTCCGAAGTTTCAATAGATGAAATTTTAAGTGCCCTCTTAATGCCTTTCTTTTCCTCCTCTGCACAAAGCTGCATTTTCGATGAAAAATAAATAACTATTGACAAAAATCCGATTTGTAAACAATAAGTGAATTGAATGAACATTTCATTGATAATATTATACAGCAACAAAAAAGGAAATCAAGAGCAGAGATAGCTCATGAATACATCTTGCTATGATATGGATGTAACATAATTCAAAGGCTGCCTCAAATGAAAAAAAAAAATGCTGGGCACAGAAAGTGTGAAGAAAATGTAAAGTTTTGAGGAAGATTCATTTACAGAATGGTGCACTATGAGCTTTCATGAAAGAAAGAAGGCAAAGGGATGATGAAAAGGTTTACTCAAGTGAGACCTGAATGCAGACCCCTCCACCTGGGTGTCTGACACCTTAACCACTGACACCTCCGAGGAAGTGACTTTTGGATGGACATTCAGTAGAGCTGCAATAGTTAAAATAGCTTTTTACTTCAACTATTGGTTATATAATCCTTCAAAGGAGGTGATTTGAGGACAACATATTCTGGAATGCAAGCCTACAAAGTTTGTGTAATATTTCTAACCCTGCCGCGCGAAAGTCAGTGAAATATACAAGAATTACCATGAGAAAAAAATCCCCTGGACTGGGAATCGAACCATGGACCTTTGGCTTTCTGGGCCAATGCACAGACCACTACACTATCCAGGTTCTTTAATTCCCATGGCAATTCAATTATACCAAGGCTCATGGTACTAGGTGTTTTATGGGTACTTTCATACATAGAAGACCTGATGTCGGGTATACCATTGACCATCGGGTGACCATTGATTGTGGCTACACCATTAACACGATCCCTACCTCAGATTCAATGAATTCAACCATTGCACATGGATGCAACATGTTTTGCATCTCGCACGGTTGCAAGGTGAGGGCTATGGTTTAATAGATACATTATGTTTGGACAATGGCTTAGTTGTTTTAAAGATGTTGGCTAGATTTGGTGGTCTTTTTAAGACGATTGAAGGGCATTGCGGGAAAAATCTAGAAGTGGTTGTGTGGTCCGAGAGGTCAGGGAAAAGGTCTTTTAGAGTCCTACGCAGTACGTCCACGCGTGAAGAAAAGGTCGTGCTAAGGGAAAGAAACTGTGAGGAATTGTCCCCCCTTGTTGTTTAGGGACATATGGTTTTTTTGGATCTTGTGTCAAAGGAGGGATTCTGGGTAACCCCTTCTCTGGAGAGCACGGTGTAAATTTGAAAGAAATCTATTTAGGGAGTCCAGATTATTGCATATTCTGTGACCACGGATAGATAGAGGGAAAGGGAGGGAGCGTTTGGTATGTGTCGGATGACAGCTATTGTAATGCAAATATTGCTGTTTATTAGTGTTTTTAATGTGTACAGAGGTGTGAAATTTACAGTTAGTGAGAAAAATGTCCACATCAAGGAATGTGACGTGAGTGGAGGAGGAATAGGATGGAAAATTTACGGATGAAAATGAGTTGAGGGAGGAAATGAAAGTGATTAAGGATTCCATGCCATGTGGCCACAGAAGGAAGATGACAAATGTCTATGTATCGGACCCAAAGGGCGGGTGTGAGTGGGCATAGAGGAGAGAAAAGACTTCTAGGGGGCCAAGAAAAAGGTTGGTATAAGACAGACTGAACCGGCTCCCCATAGCACAACCCCTAGACTGGGTGAAGTGATTGTTATTAAAAGAGAAAGAATTGTGTTTGAGCATTATCTCGGGGAAGTCCACGAGAAACTTTGCGCTAAGAATATGTGGAGTGGAGCATTGTTCAAGAAAGTGTTGGAGAGCGGAGAGGCCTTCTGCGTGCGGTATGAAAGTATACACCCATGCCTCGCTTAACGTAATTTTGATTAGAGTCATTTTAATATAGCACAAATTCATTCCTCAGGGAAACATTCCAACGCTGCTTAGCCTAATCAAGTAGCCTTTAATACTCACTAGAAAAAATGTGAACTTGCACGAAGTACACATGAAATTACACCTATTTTACCTATATTAATAGTAATTCTTGCCTCATATTTTATTCTTTGTTTACATATTTGTCGAAATCCATTGCTGCGCAAAGGGAAAAAACATTACTCGTCATTCGTCCGGACAGCCAACCCACGGAAGTAATTTCCCTCGTCCCCTTAACTGAATAACTTCATTGAATTTAGATCATTAATCAAGTTTAGAGCTAGTGGAAATGAGTTTTTTTTAAGCAATACGATTTGAGACGTCATTTTTGCTATCATAGCTTATCGGGTGAATTGACTACCACGTAAAGGGTCCACCTATCCAGCCTTCAAGGTCATCCGGGAGTGGAGGCCCAGCTGCATATGAAGTGCATCAACACGTAAAAGGGTCTGAGAGAGAGTCTCAAATACATTGTCTTTACGCCTTCCCAGCAGCAGTAGGCCCTCTGAGTCTCAGGAATACAGTGCGGCAGTTGTTTAGTGGTATAAGGTGATTCTGATAGAGCCATACAGAGTAAAAATCAAGTGAACAATGGCAAAAATTAGGAGCGCGGATAGTAAAGTAAAGGAGTTATCAAGGAAAAGCATAAACTGAGAAATTGAAAGTGATCACTTGCATTGCAAATACAGAGTGTCAAAGCGATAGTGTGCGTGAGATAAGCTCTGATATCAACAGCCTGCACTATTATCCTGAATAAAGACAACGTTAAAATGTCAGTGAGATCAGCCTCACCAATTTCAGCCAAACGGTTAACACGTTCGCGAAGTTCATTGCTGGAAAAAATGGAAAGATTTCTAATTACCTGGATTTATAATAAACGGTTGAATGATGTTCCTCTATCACAGGCAGTTATTTATCCAAAAATGAATGCTTTATTTGAATCTATAAAGGAAGACGAGGGTGGTGATTACTCCGAGACATTTAGTGGAAGCTCTGGTTTGGCTCCAGAATTTTAAACTTGGAGCTGGTGTTTTAGTGCTATGATATCAGGTGAATCTGCAAGTGCTGATAGCATAATTGCCGCAACATTTTCTGATAAACTCCAATCTGTGATTGAGAGTGGATCCTTTCCCCCTCCACTAGTTTTTAAAGTTGACGAGATGGAATTGTTTTAGAAGAGAATGCAATGTTGTTCATTCATTTTCAGGGAAGAAAAACCTGAGTTAGGTTTCAAGGCATTTAAGGACCGTTTCACATTGCTGCTTGATGCTAATGCCTCAGGGGGCAAATTAAAGCTAGTTATGATTTCTCATTCACTAACTCCTCAAGCAATGAAATGGTATTCAAAGTAGCATTTGTCTGTTATTTAGATGAGCAACAACAAGGTCTCGGTGACACAAGAATTGTTTTTAGACTGGTTTGAAAATTCGTCAACTGCCGGCAATGCATTACGAACCCTTAAGATAGTATGCATTTTTCCTGGATGATAGGCCATCCACCCGGAAGGTGGGAAAGTCAAAAGTACATACAAATTCATTTTAATGCAAAATAAATCTTTTAATGCGTGCCTACAATCTTTAAATATATTTTAAATTGTAAATTTTTACATAAATAAGGTCTTATGAGGCTATTAACAAGAATATATACATGGTTTGTAGGAAATTCGATACCCAACACTTTTGCTACCGGGAGCGCTTCCCTATCTTCCCAATGTTATAACAATCCCATATAACTCAAATTCGTTTAGCACAAAGACCCCAAGGAATGCTTCCTTTGCTCTAACCCAGGCATGGACGTACAGAGATATGACGTCGATGGTCACCATTATGACGTCTTTGTCTTCAGGAAGGGTGATCAAGTGAAGGTGTTGGGGGAAATGACATGTGTCTTATATGCATGAAGGCAGAGAGTAGACTATGGGTTGGAGATAATGGTCAACAAAAGCAGAAATTCATTCTGTGGAAGATGGAATTGAAAATACTATCGGACGGCCGGGATTGTTAGCTTTGTGTATTTTCGGTAGGATGTAGAAATGAGGGCTACGGGAGTTGGGAGACGATTGCAATGAGATGTCTTGGGCTGTTAATCTCTCCTGTGGTCCGTTTTCTTCGAGAAAAGAAAGAATCTTTTCTTGGTATTGAGGATTGGGATCGGCAGGAATAGGTAGATAAGCTGAAGCATCTGACAATTGCCTGAGCGCCTCATTGTTATACTGTAACGGTACGGATCCGAGTCGGCCCGAAGCGTAAATTAATATAATCGCGGCTGGGTTACGTCAGCACGCACACTCGCATTTCGGCATCGGGGAGTAAAAAGCGGCACAAAATATCTGAATGGAGTGTTAATTTTATGTTTAAATGTATAATATTTGTGTTGCAAAAGTGAAATGCAGTGAAAAAGTGTTAAGTTGGATTTCCGGGAGAGGCGACGTTGTGGTTCTCTCCCGGAAAGCATTCGAAAACCCACCTCTAAATTGTGTGAAAGAGGGCGTTAGTGGGTGAATTGGAGGTGTTCATGGGTAGAAGAGAAGTGATAAAAGGCGAAGACGCGAGATACTGCTCTCTCTCTCATACGCGCTGGCACTAATCAAGTTGAATTGTGAGTGCAGTGACAAGCAGTGGCAGGCCAACTTCGGCAGGTGGACGGAGTTGCACGCACATGGACGGCTGGCGAGGGGTGGCTTGGACATCAAGGAAGGACGTAAGCTTGGAATTTCCCAACGCTCTAAAATTCCTTTGCAATCCAGATTGTCCCCCTCCGAAAGTCCCCAGTGAACTCTCCATTAAAGGCCCTAGAGAATTCGCTGCTGACCTTCGCTCCGTAAATGACGGGCGAACGACTGGTCTTTCGTCACGGCCCTGCAAGATTTGAGTGCTCGCATTGAGAAGATTGAGCAATAATTGTGAATCTTTGGTAGTTACTTGGCGTATCATTGAGCCCTGACTTGAGACGGGTGGCCATCTGAACTAACTTATTTTGATTTCATAATTGCCATGAAACGCAACTCTTGTGAGTTTCACTCAACACCATCACATTTGTTCATTGGAAAAGATAATTGTTTTTGTGTAATAATTATTTTTGAAGTGCTATTGGTATTTTGAAGGAGAAGACGTGTGGTTAAATTTCATGTCGGAGGTGACGCCGTTGAATTATTGACGAAGAGTTGTCATTTGTGATTGGGGCAATATTTTTTCTTGTGTAAAATTTTGGATCGATGCCATTTAGTTCATTAAAATCAGTTGTAAAAAGGATTTTATGGAATTTGCTATTATTTGCCATTGCCACAAGTGCCTTCAGTCCATTTGTAAGTGAGTGTGCACGTTCAAGTGGGGGACCTAATTTGGGGCCCTGAAAAGGTAAGCCAAAGTATTATTGTATTTTGGGGATTGGGGAATTTATGATCACATGTCCGGTGGAGATCGAACAGGAGTCGAGCGGGCGGCTCTCGCGGTTCGAACCGTTACAATACTCAGCCGCATTAATTACGACCACCGTAGACCCTTTGTCCGACGGAGTGATGATGATGTCTGGATTGCTTTTCTGTTTGCAAAAGGTTGTCCTTAGGTAGGTATGTATGTGTATACTACTACAATCATTCACACGACCCATTAAGCACAAACATAAAAATAAATCCATAGGTAAGGAAAGAAAGGGATAGGAGCATACAAGGCCTGAGGCCGCGTTTTTACCCTCTGATTTCTGGATTTTTCCATGTACCACACCACCCTTGTCCTCATCCTTTTTCCATTTTATGTTCATAACCCTTTCTTTCCAACTCGATGTATTTATTTTTAAACACACAAAAGTATGCATAGGTATTAATTTTAGTGATTACAGTGTTTATATCACCTGTTCTTACTATTTTATTGGGAAAGCTTACCAAGAGCACCTTTCTGGCAAGAACATGAGAGCTGATGATCCAGTGATTCAACCAGTTGGGTCAACTTGTGGCAAAGTAAAGTCTTTGCCTGCCAAACCAAAGGTCATAGCATGCCCTGCTTTGTTAAGTTACCTATACCCAGGGCACAGATGTTTGTGAACACACAGTTGTTAAATGTAAGTACATAATACGTATGTAAAGGCCAGTATGTGCTGTATTCAGGACACTTGAGTACAAATTAATTCTGATAGGAGTAACAGCCACTTAGTAATTTTCCACACAGCATTTAGTCAACTCAACCAATTTCAGCACTTGTGCCATTTCATCTCAAATCAGGTAGATAGTGCAAAATGTCTTTATAACGGTTCAGTTCTGAGCTGAGATAAAGTGATCATTATTCATCATAAGGATACTGCTTTCATATGTATAACTTTCAGAGAAGTCAGTGATGCTCACCTGACACCTCTCTGCCTGATTTGAGATGAAATTCCCCACTTACAATATCATTATCATGGATACAACTTCAACAACTCCAAGGGTACTTGTTCCATTGCTCGTAATTTCTATGCAGTGCTTTGAGATGCAACTTTGATTATGACAGTAAGTGCCAAAACCAGCTGGGTTGAGTACACGTTTCACAGAAAATTACAAAGTCGTCATTACTCTCATCACCTGATAATGTAGGCATTCCACTAAAACTATAGTCACAAGCCAGTGACGTAGCGAGAGGGTGTTCAGACCCCCCCAAAATATAAAAGCACACTTACTTTTCATCAGAAAATAAAACAAAATATTGAAAAATCATGAATTTACAAAATATTTCTTTAAAGAATGAAGTGTTTTCGATTATGAAAAGTGGTAAAATTAGTTAAAACCCTCATCACATGTCATATATTTAGCATGTTCAACATATACCCTATACTTCAAAAATCCTCCCCCTGGCTATGGACCTCCCCCCCGCCACACAATATTCCTGGCTATGCCACTGTCACAAGCTAGATTGACCTGACACCGTCAAGCAAAATAAAAACATTAATACTGTCAGGAACATTTTCTTTAATCAAGGAGATAACCATGATACCCACCAACTAGAATAAATTATAAGCATTGAAACTAACACAGCTGGTTAGAGGAATACAACTTCACATTCAAACTACTAAAAGAATGAGAAGTGAAGTGAATCATAAGACAGGAAAGAGGCGTCTAGTGCTTTAATAAATAAAAATTAATGATTCTCAAGTTGATGCTTACCTGCATGATTAATAAATAATTCTTTCAGGAAACCTAGCTCCTTGCCCAAGGCTTCTATTTGACCCTCCAAGGCTTCATTTTCTGCTTTCAAAGTACGAACCCTCTCCAGCGTCTCCTGTGTTCGAAGCTTACTTCTTACTCGACTTCGTTTAACAGCAAGGTTATTACGATCTCGGCGGCGGCGGTAATCGTCGCCAGTCCCAGATCCACCTCGGCTACCGCTGGGTCGCTGTCCTTGGGTCTTCCGGCCGCCTCCATCAGCGTCTGGATCTCCTCTGGGTGACATACCCGTCTGATTTTAAGTAAAATACAAACTAAGGTCAACCCGATAAATGGGAAATGGATGTTGCAAATAAAATACGAGACACTACCGAGAAAAGAATGAAAAACTCGGCAACTAAATTTTGTTCGTAATTTCTATCCTTTCAGAAAATGGCGCAATAAGGGCTGTCGACATAGAAAATGAAATGGCGTGAGGAAACATCTCATAGGATTGCATCATAAGAGCTGTGAGAGATAATGAAATTACTTTAAAAACAGACTAATTTTTTGAAAATACACTGAAATGGGAAGAATTCATACACACTGCCACACAGCAGATAACCTCTCTCCTTTAAAACTGTTCGAAGTGATGTGTGAAAATCAAATTTTCATTTAGGAATTCCGAATAGTAACCTCAAGGAATTACATATTTGGCATTAGAAGATATAGAGCAAGGACAATAAAATTCTATTTTTTTAAGGGCGAAAACAGTTCGCGATTGTGACAGGTTGGATTGCAACATACGACCATAGCGAAAACATTTAAAAGAACTCTCACTTACATTCATTCACTTCACAAAAACTCTAATGAAAAAAAAATATTCTAAATCAACTTCCACTGAGTCCATTCCCAAATATCAATCATTAACAGTCACGACAGTCGCCACTTCCCGTAGTGTTGACAATTTTCAGAAATGTTGTTTTACGGCTGCTTTCCTCCGATCTCGAAGAATTTCCGATGTGACGTAATCATATCGATACATATATCGATATAACTATCGATACGTAAACGCCTGGGAGGTATCGAATGGTATCGAACAATTGTCAATCGGTTCCACTGGTTCCACCAGCTGTGAAAAAAGTAATCCAAGAGAAAGGGAAGGAAACTGAAGATTTCCATGGCTTTGATGGGAGAGTAAGTTGATCTGGTCTTTTGATCATTTGGTATATGATTTGACATGATCATTTGATATTTGTAATGGTCGAGAGAATTGGGACAGTGAAGTATTGAGATAATCCATTTTTCTATTGAATGTTATACAAGTGACTGCAAGTAACTTACGTCCTCCAACTGCGGTGACTTCAAAGCTATTCAGACAAAGTTACCGATTTCGAGCGTTTCCATAACTTCCCTTTCGTGGGTGGATAGTTTTCTTGCTGTAACTGCCAGTAAGGGAATTAAAGGGCTTAAATTGTGTTTTCACAGGTATTCTAGATATCACTTTAAATGGCGTTTGAGACTTAGGATTGGTGCACCTCTTGCATGCATAACATATGCTATAAAAACATAGTATTACTTTCCGGTATGGCATTTAGTATGTTATGACTTAAGATTGTTTTTATTCTTATGTTTCTTCAGGTTTCAATGATATGGTGGCGTTCATTACTTTGGAAAGTAAATTAGCTGTTGTCTGGATCATAATGCAGAGAATGGAAAATATATCCTGAAAAAATAAATTTATTCTCCTTACATTAACCCCTGTTCTCTTTGAAAGTCTCTCGATAGAGCCAAAATGAGTAAAAATCAACCTCATATACCCAACTACTATTCACAAGGTGGAATTACCGACAGTTACTTAGATGGACTCTCAGCAGAAAATCCCAATTTTTCAAGTAATGCCGGTGTACAAGATAATTCTGTTGGGGTTGCGTCAGGATCCCATGAATCAAGTTCGACTGATAATCAAGCTGTTGATAATTTGAGAGAGCAATTTACAGTGTGCACAATATACTCAGAGGTAAGGAAGTTTAAGACTTCATTCATTTTCAACATGTATCTCTACAGCAGATAAGATAATTGTAGCCTTTCCTTTAAAGGATGAAGAAAATCAGCAGCAGCTAGGAGGCTTAGTGTCTGACCCTGGTATAGCTCCGAATCTCAATCCAAATAATGTAACAGTTATTCCCTCTGGTCTTGGTTCTCCACGGCCAGGAGGGCTGACTGGTGAAGCGGAGCGGCGCCGTGATGCATGGATTCCAGGACCTAGAACACAGAGAATACTGCAAGAAATAGCCAGCGGTGGAGTTGGGGCTCTTCCTGAAGGAGAAGCTTTGACCATGCCCGGTGTCATTTTGGATGGAGAATTAGTAAGTATTGTTGGGATATTTATAGATAAAATAAAAGGGACATGGGGTTTCTACTATTTAGTAAAATAATCAACTCTGTCCAAAAAAATGGAAGAACTGCATAAAACAAGTGACAAGAAAAAGGCCTATCTCAAATTTTAAATTATATCCAAAAACAAAAGCCTTCTTAATCCATTCAATCCTTTCCAACGAATATTGCCCCTTCTTAATCTTTTATTTCGGCCTTTTTCTCATGTCATAAATCCTTGACTCAACTCAGAACTTTTGGCCCACTCAGCCGGAGTGAGCACATCTGCTACCATTTTCTTAGTTGGCATGTAATATTTTATTGTTCTGTACTGTCTTATGCTGTAATTGATGTCTGATATCTATGTGCTTGGTTGTGGAATGATTCTCCGCATTTTCTGCTATGCCATGAACAATGGCTGACAGATTGTCATTATTGTACGCCACACACAGTTCATTCGCCTCTGTGGCGGCGGGGTAAATCCTCGCCTGCCAAACATGAGGTCGCGGGTTCGAGTCGCGCCTGGGTAAGTATACCTTATCCAGGGCATGGTTGTTCTTGTATGTTTCATTGTTGAACTTGTTGAATACCCCGATTTAAAATTGCCTAAGAGAGCTGTATTCGGAGGTTTGGGAATAAAAAAAAATAAAAAAATAAATTCGCTAAATTTCGTAAGTAAACACCCCCTTTGCAACCCTGACTCATTGACGTACAGTAGAATCTCGTTATTACCATAGGTTGGTAAAAACTAAGTTTGTATGAATGTTTCTTTCAGGATTCGTTGGAAAAAACATGGTTTGTTAAAAGTTCTACATAGTCTCTTCAGTCTCCCATACTTTTAGTTGCCCTGCAAAATAACTTCAGAGTGAAGTACATAAAGTGAGTTACGCGTTAATAAGTATATAAAAACAAGCCCATTTGTTTCATTTTCTCAAAAGAAGAATGCGGTATGTCGTGATCGAGGGCCGATATCTTCCCGAATTCAGTAAGTGCCTGATATATGAGCATGCGTTCCTTGAGACCTTGCTCATAAATTTATAAACCTATGCAAGGCATCGAGGAGTGTAGTTATCCTGCAGAATGCAACACTGCATCACAACATGTACACCTTCTGCAACTCACTTTCCTGCATCCCCTTCAGAGATGATGTCACGGCCCCTTGGACATCATCTACAGAGCTGTATTGGTTTCCCTTGAAGTCTTGATTCAGCCGAGAAAAGTGGGAGAAGTCTGGTGGTGCTAGATCTGGACTGGCACCACCAAACTTCACTCACCAGTAGCGCAGTGTAGCACGGGGCATTGTCGTGGCGAAGCTTCCAACAATCACCGAATGCTGGCTGCATGTGGAAGACACGTTTGCGTAGCCTGTCAAGCATGTCCATGTAAGAACTGGCATTCACAGTCTATCCTGGGGCTATGAACTTCCTGGGAACCACTCTTTGCCTTACCTTTGGCCACATGATGAAGTTGATTGGTGACCAGTGCCCTGATAGTCTTCAACAAGCTCCCTCCCCTCCCGTTTATGCCCCTTGAACAATGATAAGTATCTCATGGCAGCATCCCCGTTGGTATATTTAATCATTGTGAGGGTCTACGTCACAGTTTTCCAGAATTTGACACAGAATCTGATGGCTTAGCGCTGCTAGAGATTTTCCCCCATCTTGGATTTAGACTGCGCTTCGTAACAGAGGTCCAGGGAAATCGATGTGCTTAAACTCCAATTGGCTGCAGGTGACTTGAAAAAAATGTCCGACTCTTTGGAAGACTCCTCACTACCACGCCTAATCTCCGATCCCCCTCCACAGCTCCATTCGCACTACAGAAACTCAGACCTACTAATTTTTTGATCCTACCTCGTAAGCAGTCTTATTCCAAACGTGAAGATGGGAATACTACACCAGGGGGGGTTTTAGGTGCAACTAATACTTAGGAGTGTGGGAGTACTGCATACCCGCCAGGGTAATCGGGATTTGCGGGGGCCCTCCTCCAGGAAAAGTTTAAGACTAATGGTTCAAAATGGTGAGTTTTACGGCTTTCTGAGGGATATTTGGATAATCCTAACACTATTCTATAAGTAATCCTAATCCAATTAAGTAAAATGGATTAAACTTAAAATTCTCTGAGCTCTGGGGGGGGTTGTATCTCCCAAAACCCCCTCCCCCCCATTGCGGCGCCACTATACTACACCATACACTTAGAAAGTTTGATCTGCATGATGCTTTCCAGCCACTGATAGCTGAACAACACTAGGGCATTGCCCGTCATCCTCCTACCCTTCAAACAAACCAAGAGAGAGATTTAAGAAACATAATAGGCTTTGTAGCTGAGCTTCAAGACTATTTTTGCTGTATTTAAATGCATATTTGCTTGGAAAGAGTGAAAATCAATAAAAATTATAATAAATTAAAAGCACTCAGAGTGAACGGTCACCACACTGGCACCTCTGTACCACACTGGGATGGAGGCTGTGAGACATACACTGTGGCTGAAAACTAGAGATGGGTCGAATAGCAGATTTCTCGAACTCGAATATCGAATTCGAATATTAAATCATAGATCAAATATCTCGAATACCTATATGACAGTATTTTTCCAGTTGAAGGTATAGTCATATTACAACACAACAATCTGTAATATCAAGGAAAATTAATTGATTTTGCTGCAAACAGTTTTCTGCATGATGAGCCAGAAGAAACCTTTGCATAAGTCTGAGAAGTTTTTTCCTTTGTTGTGACAGGAAAAATGTGGATAAAAGTGTTTTACTGAATCTCTTCTGCAAGGAAAAAATAACTAAAAATGAGAGATTAGATTTTAAGCCCTGTTAAGCATATGTTTTTATACCAATGTTACCCCTGCAGAGAGTATTGGACCCTCAATGGACGATGTGCTCCTTTGTTCTATTTGCTCCAGTCATTGGCTCTTTCTTCTATATTCCTTTGTGCCACAGTCCCCGAGTACCTCGGACTCCTCCACTACTCCCTCTAGGCCTGGCTGTCAGCCGTGGCCTTCTTTTGTAAGAACTGTCTTTTAGTTCTTGGCTTCATCAATATTGTGTATTTTCATCATTATCAGGTATTTTACGTAATTCATCTTCCTGTATCTTTTTGAGGCCTGCCTCTTCGATTTTGAATTCATAGAGTTGCTTGATTCATGCTGAGGATTTCATTCAGGGGAAAAAGCATGAGCTGCTCCTGTGAGGAGCAAATTTGAGTAATGCCTTCTTGATCATATACATTATTGTCATTTTTTAACATCAGGGACGCCGACTTACAAAAAATATTGGGGGGGGCCCAAACCAGGGATCTTGCCCCGGAAAATTTTATAATTAGTGAGTTTTAAGTTTTTTAAGCATTTTAGAAGAGTCAAACGATCAACATTAGAACCCTTATAACTCGAATCTCGATGTCTGGACACTCCGGGGAAAATTGATAAGCCTGGCACATTTTTTCCTCACCCCCATAACGAATTTTTGAAGGGGCTTGGGCCCCCTCAAGCCCCATGGAGTTGGCGCCACTGTTCAACATCCATCACTGCCTGTAAAGGCAAGCATCTTTGTGTTTGCAGCCTTGTACTTATTTGGTGTGCAAATTTTTTCCCAGCCGGTATTTTCAAGTCAAAAGCTAGAAGTATTTCAATGAATCTGTTTAAATTTTTTATCAAATGAATGTACAAGAGAGGTGAAACTTTGTAAATATCTATTTTTTATGTTGCCCTTCATGAGGTGTTTGTTAAAAGATGAGCGTAGGCTGATGGAAAGTTCAAAATTGAATTTATAATTGTTCTAAGTGCCCCGTGATTTATTACTTCTAGTGACTCCGTGTGTTTTTGTCATTCTTTCAGGGAGATCCTGTGGGAGAGATGGTTGCTCACTATCTTGGAGAAGGTGAGGCCAGCAAGAGGAAAGTCCTCACCGCAAATGATGTCACTCAAGATGATAGAGGCCTGTGCGAACTTATACGTGTAAGTGTCACTGAGCAAACTGCGTGTTTTCACCTAACAAGGTTTCTATTGTAGCATTATTAACTTTTTCCATGTTGAAATGACAAATGTTATGCATTGAATGGATATAATAATTAATTTCAATCCTATTGCCTCAGCATGCGTAGATAGTGCCATTGGTTAGAGCCAAATTTATTTTCATTTTAACCATTTGTAACTTGTTTATTAACTTACAAGAGCAGTTTTTTCAACCTCCGATTGGTCATAAGTAGAAGACAAAGTGAATGATTAAAAATTATTTCATTGCTGATAATGAAGTTAACTTGTGGCTGCTATTCTAAATAATTGATTTGGGGATTTAGGAATTGGTGCCTGTGGACAAACTTTGCAATACCTTCTTCACAGAACGTTGCCGCCTTCAATGAATTTTATTGTTGTCATAAAGCTCATTGTCAGTTAACTATTATTTCCCTCATAGCTGCATTTTCATTTCAGCAAAAAGATATGAGTCACTACGTGCTAGGTCGGATTTTTTCAGCTGATAATCGAAAATGTCCCATTGGAATTGGTCCAGAAGTAGTTGGGTTACACCAGTGCTGAGAGGACGGGCATTGTCATGGATAAATTGTTTAATCATGTTTCAGGCTGGCTGTCTTAGAGCTGCAGTGAACCTCACAGGCCGCTTGCTGTCAGTCTATGGACAAGGGAGGGGAAGAGCTGGACATCCTGCTAAGCACACTCCCCATTCCTTGCAAGTAAGTTGCCACCATTCCTGCGTCTACATATTTAGCCATTTCATTTCAAATCGTAAACATAGCAGGAAAAGTTTTGCTGAGATAAGTTACGATAAATGACCCACAGAATACATCCAGTGTCACATGATATGGTCATTGTTCTTGCATACATTAACCTGATTTATGGAACCAAATGCCTTTTATTTTCAACTATTCGAGATATAAATTTATGGAGCCAAAAAGCAAAAGGTCCATAATTTGATTTCTTCAAGTCAAATTCTTCTTGTGAATTTCACCACTGTTCAAGCGAAAGGGTTGAAATATTTCAAATTTAGTGTTTAATAACTCTGATTATGTTGTGTGCTATGGGTGGGTCTTTGATTCATGCTGGGTGGATTCTTGGAGTTCTCTGGTTGATTTCCCTGTGCAGTGTAACCCTGATGAGGAATTATTCAAGGGTCTGAAGTTCGAAAACTTCTTGCGAGTGAAAGTAGGTAAAATTTTATGGGATATTAACTGTTGTATATTGGGATATTAACTGTTGTAACTATTTATATAAAAAGAGAAAATATAGGTTGGGAAACGTTGGGGCCACCCAAGAATTGATGCGGTGACATAGCCCAAAAGTTTTTAATGAATGACGAGCACCTGCGAAAGTTTTAACGAAGAATTGATTAATTTATTTACCCTTTCACTACTACTTGTGTTGTAGCAACGAAACACGTAGTGTCAAAAATAAAACTCAGTGGAAATATTGCAATGTCCAATTTTACTTATAATAAACTAATTAATGGTTTGTCTTGTTAAGCTCAATTATTGTTACACCCATTTTTAAATTTTAATATTTTCTTAATGCATTTGCTACTGTGAGAAATAAAAATTTAAAATTAACGATTCTTATTATCTGCATTTTTGGGAAATTTACATTTCCATTGTTGGCTTTTTACTTTCAATAAAATTGAAATTTATGACCATATTTATCTTTCATTGTGTTCTAAGTTCATGTGCTTCTCGGAGAAATAAAAATTGGAAATTGTCTTTATTTACTCATTGCTAGGGACATTCAAAAGGTGGGGTTATTTTATAGCCAAAAGTGGTGTTATATTTAAAAAAAAGTGATGTCATTTTGCCCTGAAATTGGTGTTATTTTAACATCAAAATAATTGATGTTGATTGAGAGCCATACTTTCAGTGGCCTACACATTGCCCTAAATTTAGGATATTATTGACCGGGGATAATTTAAGCAATAATATACATGGGGTATTGACTGAATTCACCCATTTTACATATTTTATCCTTTTACATTTCCATAAATCCAGCTTACATATGAGAGAAAGTACTTTTGAATGTATTTAATTTCAAATGAAATATTACTATTGTGATCAAATTGTCTTCTTTTAGATTTTCATGGTGAAACAAAAACACAGTACTATTCCACAAAATTTATTTACAACTTAAATAAATTTTGTAGAATAGTACTGTGTTTTTGTTTCACCATGAATATTTCATCATTCCACCAAGTAACGCCCAAATCAGTTGATTTTATTCTTTTAGATTTGTTATCTTATCTGGTGTGACACAGTGCTATAGCAGGAAAAAATCTTTCCGAGTCCACATTTGCAGACGGGATCCAAATTGCTTGAAGGCACTTAGATGCAAACGATGTCTCAGACAATTTGAGCTCCTGAATTGCTTTAATTATATCCAATGAACCCAGGGAATTTTGCTTTTGTAGTAATTTCTGTAATTCTCCCAACCCCAGTATCAACTGCTCTGTCTCCATTGATTCGAGGCCATGAATTTTTTGTCTATAAGTCAGGGTTCACATCTGTAGTCGAAACTTCTTGGGTATCAAAAACTGAGATTTTTTTTCAAATACCTATTTTTCTGCTTAGATCTTCTACCATAAGAGAACTAAGTTTGGTTGATGCCTTTTAAGCCATCTGCATAGGTATTTATACTAAGTATTGAATTCTTTGCCATTTTAGCAGCATTTACAAATTTGAAATGAAATTCTACAATAAATATTAACTTATATCTTGATTTCAGTATAAACATAAACATGGAAATTGTTGATGCATTAAATGCGTTAATATTGACGTTAGAACTTTGTTCAAAATTTGAAAATTCTCAGAATAAAAAAAGGACTTAAAAGTCTGCGATTAACGTGCAAGCAACAAATAAACCCTGATAGGAGGGAGCCCAACTAATCTTGGAGTTTGAGATAATGCGGAGTCCCCACTAGGAAGGGTCGAAAAAGGTTGATGCTGTGAGGGTGTGATTATCTGTGATACCCTTCTTAACGAATGTTGTGCAAAAATGCTCCAATGTACAGAGGGGACAGGAGGGTCTCTTGGGGCTCAGTACAGCTGTCATGCCAAGCAGAGATCTCCACCGTCTTGAAAGGGTTAAATGGCTCTGTATAAATGTGCAGGTTTTTTTTTTATTCTGAAAAATAGGCTTATTAATACCAAAGTTACAACTTTGTTCTGGAAAAGTCACTTAACCCAACTGGGATTTGTGCCCCAGATCCCGTTGCTAGCCTGTATGCACTCCTCTGTGTTTTATAAAAAAAAAGACTATTTAGTTTATGTAACAGTGTAAATAGGTAAATTTTCTGAATGAAGGTGCTTTAATGTTATTAAGGTGATCATTTATTCCATTTCAGCTGTGGTTTGCTCGCCTAGCCCTTCTTGTGCGTCTGCGCACTTTTGGCACCGCTGTGGATGAGGCTGCTGCCTTTGACCCCTGTCTTGATCGCCCTGATCTCTACTTTGCATTTCGGCCAGAGCTGCATGGGGATCGCGCTGGATCAGTGGCTCCTTTTGCGCTGCGACTTCTCGTGGCTGAGCTCCCGGCGTACGTGCCATCTTCAGCTGGGAGTGGAGGAGGCTGCGAGCGGGCTTTAGATAATCTTTATGCTCTCCTGGCCACTGTGGAAAAGGTACACAGCTTCATTTGCTCTCTCACACTTTTTTATACTGCATTACTATTTGTGTGGAGGGTGTTTAGCTAGGGGAATTTCTGTAGGGGCCAGCATCTGCACTGGATGCAATTTAATTAAATGCAAGCTTTCACATGATGTCTGATCCGATACTGTTCTTCATCTTCCTGCCTGACTGGCAGTTACAACTGGCAATGAAATCAGCAAAGTAGAACCCAGTGCTGGCATCAAATATCAGTTTCAATGAATATGGCATATGTTGGACAGACGGAGTGCACGTTCGAGAAAAGAGTGGCAGAGCATAAGAGGTGCTACCTAAATTGCAATCTGGAGCAGTCCCATTTTGCGAAACATCTTTGGGAGGAAAATCATGAAAGTGACTTTGTAGCGGAGATCCTACACTTAGAGAAGAAAGGGAGGTAATTGGACGAAATGGAGGAGCTGGAAATAAGGAGGAATATGACCAACGGTCAATTACTTAACGGCATCCTTTTTGAAAGTTTTTCCCCACTCCTACAAATGTCCCTTAACATCACGGATGGACAAAAATCCAGACCCCTACGGCCCCACTCCACACCCTCTAATCACCTACCTCTTCCTTAACCCCAACTCACGGGAAAACCCTTTCGAGTCAACAAACCCCCCCCCTCCCTCCATCTCACCAGCGCCGCCCTCCAACGGTTGTTTTCTCAATACAACCCCCACTTGGGGTTTCCAACTCACTACCTTCCCCCCCTCCTGACACCCACTCCTTCCACTCTTTCCCCCAATCCCTTCAAGAGTATATATGTTTGCTTAAAATTCGAAATCTATGTACTTGATAATGACCTCTATGGTCGAAACATGTCGTACGGACGAAATAAATCTGTGGAAAGCAACGAAGTCTCCTTTTCATTTTCGTGTATTAATTTCCACAAAGTTGAGCTGAAAACCATTGAATGTATCAGTTTCAATGCCTTTAAATCTGCACTTTCCCATACAATTGATTTTGCTGAAGCTGGAGAAGAGATTTCTGATTGAGATGACATCTATTTAACATCACATTGAAAACCAAGCCAACTGTTAGGCCTTGCAATTCCATTTTCTGTGAAGATAATCATTGGCCCGTGCCGATACAAATGCTATTCCCTCTTTCCCAACTGTTGGGGGCTGGGCAGTAGAGAGATAGTAGCCAATCAGGAGCGCTGCCCCTTCCACCTCACCGTTCCCCTACATCCCTTCTATCTTTCCCTTTTCCCTTCTATCTGGCCAACCAGCATTGCCAGTGCGTGTGCAACGCACACACGTCGCGAGAATGAATTGACGAGAAATAGGCAGTTAGGAGTGAAAAAATAACAAACAATATGGTTGATTTCCAACGGTATAATACATTTAATAACCAAAGTAAGCTTTAGGAGCACAACACATAAAATACTAAATTGCCTTAGGTTAATGTACTCTTGCCTTTGGGAAGATGCCGGGCACGAGAGGTTCCTTCCTTGTCCGAGGTCAGAAAGCAGAGAGAGCTGGCCGGCTCGCTTACAGGATAGCGACCGCGCTCGAAGCAGGCGTGAGAGGGAGGTGAAGGCAGAGGAGGGGAAAGGTTTCACACTGACATTTCACCTTACGATTGGCGAGGTGGTGGCGGAGGGTAACGAGAGTTCACATATGGCATAAAGAGGCCGACACCGTTGATGAATTCACTATAAATTGTGAGCACTTCACAGGACGCGAGAATTTGCGGCGCGCGGAATCTAGCTGGCACGACGTACTCTGGCGCTTCGCGAGAGTGGTACTCAGGCGCTCTCGAATCGTCTCCTCGTGATGAAGTCTCAGAGGGATTAAGTCTCGGAGGGATTGAGACTCAGAGGGATTGAGAAAGTGCCCATTATGGCACACGTGGAAATTACCATACGTGAGGCGGAACGAATGCGATCTTCACGGATTAAGTTTGCAACACTGCAAGCTGGAGAGCGATGGTCACTGCAAAATAGTCGGAGAGAGACTGCGGCCTCCTACCTACTTTCACCTGCCACTCTTCTGCGATTGGCTAGAAGGGTGGGTGGGCCTCGAGCGCGTTCATGGTTTCCCGTCATCAGTTAGGAAAAGGGGTATAGTAACAGTTCTATTTGCCACTGAGAAAATAGCCCAACTTTTGGAATCCATTATGCAGGCTTTGTCAATTATTTGTGGTAGAGGAAAAAGTAATAGGGTAGTTTCCTTCATCAAAGAAAAGGAAAGGCATTGATTGCGATTCATTACCCACCATTAGTGTTTACATAATATACAAATTATTTGGTTTTAGAAATCCCAGTTTAGACGAATAGCAATGGTCAATTTTATCCTCATTTGAAAAAGGCCAGATTGGCACCCATGCGATGCCACTCCACATGACAGAAATTTTTTTACTCTTATGGTTCCTACAATTTATCACTGAAAACATTGCCACCCATAATCTAATATTTAGAACTTGGTCAGGTTTAGTTAGCATTTATAAATATTGTTAATAAAATTATGGGCTCATATTAATTATGCATTGTCATACTTGACATTAAATTTTTGTCATATTACTGCAAGTCTTTGAAGGAGTTAATAATTAAATTTTGTACTAATATTGGTTTAAGTTCAATACTATTCATTATTGTGTGTTTTGAACAAGCTTTCTCATGTTAAAATTTTTAACTTAAGAAAATGCTTATGAATGCCATTGCATTGTTAACTTACCTATGCCTTGAAATGAATTAGAGTAAAATACAGGGAAACCTGAAGTTTACTGCGGTCCACCCTCGAATTCCTTGAAGAATAATGTATTTTAAATTTTGATGTAAGTTTCTTGTCATTTCAGGTTCTGAGTAATCTTCGACAAGGACTTCGAGAGGATGGCACCCAAATTGCTATTTCTGAGGATGATCGATGCAAATCAATTCAACTGTGGTCAGAGAGAAGGAAACGTGTTCTCTTCTCCATCACCAATTGTGCTGTTTATGCTAAGGTTTTTATCCTATTTCCATCCATCAAAATCACGAATCAGTAATATTTTGAAATAAGGGGTAAAAATTTTGCTCATTACTTTGTCCTCCCTCCCCTATTCCACTCTTCAATGGCTCCACTAACCCCAAACTAGAAGCTCACGGATTACCGATTGATTGTGGTCTGCTAGTCTTCAAATAGCCATACATTTACCCATTGCTCTGCTAGCCCTTCTGAAAAGAGGAAGCTCAACATTTATTGTCTAGTTCGCCCTAACATCCTTCATTTGATCCATTACAAGGTCAGTCTCCATGGAGGAAATTCAGAAGAGCGGAGGGGTTTTTCTTCCAAAATTTCTTCATTTGGTGAGGGTGCATTTTCTTTCGCTGAGAATAAACATTATATGACATCTCAATGTCAAAAAGATATCAAGTATTCCATGTTAAAACAAGGGGAGTGGTATTAGAAGTTTTTTTGATCTAAGGATGTTATATACCTGCCAACATTTACAGTAAGAAAAAAATAATGTTGTGACAACTAAATTAATGTCCCGAAGAAAATTCTTTTATTCATAATGGATAAAACATCATTGGTGATTATCAATTGTCATTAGCTTTCTCTATATCAAATAGAAGAGCACAGGGAAATTTGGCAAATCGGCAAGAATGCCTTTGTTGCTACTGCAAGGACCAATTTTTTCTAGAACTCCATCTCTGTGAAAGAAAAAAAGTGTTTCTCTTAATTGAATATTGTAGATAGTTACTCAAGTTCTACCTTTGTTTCACTTAACCATAGATCACTAGAGATACAATTTCAGTTAATTTTTTAGCAGTGCGATGCATTAGTAATCGAACTTTCCTCCACCTCCATTGGTTCTGCAGAGAGGTGGCATAATATAAGGAGGATTTTGGGAGGGTGGGGGATGTTAGGTTGCCCCACGTAGTTTTGGGAAAATTGAAAAGATATCAATCTTTAAGGTGGTTCTCGAATTAAACTTTTTATTTCACCAGCTTAACAAACAATATCAAAATAGTTATTGCTGAATATCTTGTTCGTGCTTTCCAGACCTCGGGCAAGCCAGGCAGACCAGGTTCAAATACTGACTAAGCCAAAGATTTCATATCTTTGGCTTAGTCAGTATTTGAACCTGGATCTCCTGATTCTCGATCAGATAAGCCTTGGCTTGGCTCGGTGGTGTAATTGGTAGCATACCTGTTTGGCAATCAGGAGATCCAGGTTCAAATCCCGACTAAGCCAAATATTTGTTTCATAGTAAATTTCATCCTTGGTGTGTATGTTAGGGAGTTCCCCAAGAGGGGGAAAGCACCAGATGTTTCTTTTCTAGTAAGTGTTCGTAGTCTCTAATCTGGTAAAACCAAGGGAATTCTGAGGTTGACTGCAGATCTTGCCTCTCTCAAATTCACTCTGCAGGACTACGAACTCGCTGTGAAGATTCTCCTTCCGTTGGTGGAGGAGGCGGAGAGAGAGCAAGCGGCTGGCAGTGGCCGAGCACTGAGATCTGCTCTCGGTCGTCTCTTGCTGCAACTGGGGGATGTGGCTGGTGCCGAGCAGAACTTTTCACTCTCGAGAAGGACCGCTGGAGGTGGGACCAAAGTCGATGAAGTTCGAGAATTGATTGATAGGGGTCTGGTGGCAGTTGCACAGAATGCTTTCAGGGAGGCGTTGACATATTTCAGGAAAGCATTGCAAATCGATCCATCTAATGTGTTGGTAAGTGTTGTTTTCCCTTCACAGGGCTTGAAGGATTTGCAAGTGATTCTTTTTAGTCTTCATGGTTTGAATTGGAGTTAAATATTGATGCTGGGCTTTTGACAAGTGACTTTCTTTAAAATATACTGCACTTCACATTCCCTTGAAAAATCTCAACTGACTCAGGTGTTACGTAGTGGAAGTTCGACATATTGAAATAAAGAGGTAGTTTTACTTCTCCACAATAATTTAATTTGTATAACCTGTTTCGGTTCACAGATCCATCATATGGTACGAGACAAGACAGTTACAAGTCTTGTGCCAGATAATGGCTCCATGAGTCAAAACGTGTCCTATGAATTAAATTATTGTGGAAAAGTGCAACTACATTTCATTTCAATATCTCATGAAAAAATTTTAATGAGAGATTCAAGTCATAAGGTGTTACCTATTAAAATGCTTGGTCACGTTTGGGGTACGTATTTTGCTAATATGTACTGGTGTTCAGGCATCACATAGCTTTCCATACTCATAATAAGCCTGTAACACAAACTTTTATTGATAACAGCTTAATATTTTGAGAGTCTGGGTATAATGTGACCATGTACTATTGATTTCAAAAGTATGTAGACACCCACGAGCCCCACTTAACTGATGTGATAGGGTCGGTAAAAAGTTATAAGGTTGGCACAAAGGATATTCTGCATCTCTCACCAGTACGCCAGCAATAGTCGACGAGGACGGACGCGGGGGCGACCGGGCTAGCGAGAGAGGAGTCAAACTACAGGCTCAAATGCCCTAGCGGATAGAATGTGCTGAGGAAACTCGCGCTCATGTTGGGCCTTCAGAGTGTTTTCTTGCGAGCTCCGTGGGGAGGATTTCCTCTCTTCAGATTCATATTTGGACTCATTGTGAACACGGAATGTGTATGTGGCTCCGTAGCTGAGAAGGATTACTTCACGCTCATATGTTGCACTGAAGTAATGGGGGGGATTCGAATCTGAGCAAGTGGTATTTTTTTTTTATTTTGTGAATAAAAAATAATTACCCCTTGCCCCCACGTCCGTCATTGTCGACTATTTATGGCGTACTGGTGAGAGATGCAGGCTACCTCATGTGCCAACCTTACAAGTTTTTACCGACCCTACCACATCAGTTAAGTGGGGCTCGTGGGTGTCTACATGCTTTTGAAAACGATAGTACGTTAGTAAGATAGATTCTGCAGAGAGTTTGATGGACTGGACTACATCAGCCACTTGCTGGGTTGCTGATTCATTTCTTGCATGAAGAGCATGTATATATATTACATTTGCCTTACTAATTATTTACCATCTTCCTCTGTTCAAAAAGGTCTCAAACAATGTTGCTGTTTGCCTACTCTACCTGGGACGTTTGCGGGAGGCATTGGAAGTAGCTGAAGCAGCTATTGAAGCTAATCCAAAAATGGCCCTTCATGAGAGTGTTCTTCTAAACGTGTGCACACTGTATGAGTTGCGCAGTGCATGTAGAGCTCGGAGTAAAGTGGCAATGCTTAGACTCTTGGCAACTCATAAGGGTGATGGTGTGCATCCGGGCTGTCTCAAGTTACATGTGTAATTCAGCTTTGAATGTACAATTATGGTATCATATTCATGAGGCCTCTTTTTCCTTCAGAGATATTTTTTGTATCTTAAAAATGTGCTGTGAAACCATTTTTATTGATTGTTGGCTTTTAACTACTTCCAGAAATAAGAACCAAATACTGATACTGTATTTATCCTTGCATGACAGCTATTGTATTTAATAATTACCTAGGAAAGTTTCTTGTAGCATTTTGTCATGCACTGAATTGTAAATAATGGTCTAAATTATTTAATGATTTTATTTATTGCTTTTTGGGTTTAGTAGTTGTTTGCTTATTTAAGTGCGAAAGCTTTATTTTTTATACTGTCACTGCTGCCATTTACCATTCACATTAACTAAGTTAAAGAAAAGATTAGTTTACATCCCTTATTCCGATTTATGCTATTAATTAAACATAAATAGACTCATAACTACTCAATTTACATTGTGATGTGTGCCTAAGTGGTTAAATCGTATTTGAAAGAATCAAGGTTGGCAACCACAACTATAGCTATATCACTGAGAAGATTCTTTGCTTTAGGGTCACTAATGTGATTTCTAAATACATGTGCTGTGAAAGGAAGGACCAAGGGTGTTACAGCAGAAATCCTATGAGTCAGTAAATCAGTTCATTGGTCAGCCAGTGAATAAAAGGACAGTGTTGAAAAGTCATGGAACTACTGCTGCAGTGATTTACACTTGTGCAAAATTGATGTTTACTCCAGTGTATTACCAGCTGAATGGAGTGAACTATTTATGTGGAATGTTAGAATGGAGTGAATATCTTTACATCTAACTCTTTCTTTGATATTTATTTCAATGCCTCTGTGCTGGTAGATATCACATCTTGCAGAAAAATTGGTCTTCCACTGGGGAAAGAGGTGTATGAATAATGTGAATGGTGGAGAAATTGCAGCAGCCAATTGCAGTCAGATTAGGAGACTAGGGTTATAGAAAATTTTGAAGGAGGTTTGCCAAAAAGTGACAACTATCCATGAGTATATTTAAAATCACTTCTTTATGCTGAGCATTAAAGCATCTTTCATGGCCTACCTACGCAATAAATGAACACCAACAAGTTAGCGTATGAATGCATTCAAAATTTTGGTGGGTCAGAATGGAACAAGTAAAAATGAATGAACCAAATTAGAACAGGCTCTATTTAATGGTCATAGCTTTGTACAAGTTGGGTGGTTATACACGGTGAGTTTAGTTTATTTTTACAGTAATGCATTCGCTATTGTATGTGTTCCATAATGTACCAGGCCTTGATTCATGTGTGATCAGGTTAGATTTATTTCTTCCTTAGGTGCACAAGTAACCACAAACCTGTTGCCTATGTTATACTGAGGATGTTAGGATGCTAACCAGTTGTTTTATGAATCTCCTGAAAATTTCTCTTCAAATAAAGATTGCTTGGAGGTATACCTTATTGCATATCTGACATGAAGGTGGGAAGTGATGTGCATTCAATTACTGGGGAAGTCAAATTATTATTTAATAAAGAATTTTTTCTTAGCTGTCAGCGTTGAGTCAGATTTTTATAGCTTATCAATAGTTGATATTGCACCTTTTTTAGAGATAGATGATAAAACTTATTAATATGTTCCATGTTAGCATATGACTAATTGTTCTTATAAATTTTGCAAAAAGTCTGGTGTATTGCAGTCATGGCCGCTTGAGTATAGGTGGTCACAAAGTTTTGAAGTACTTGCATTGGCGGATTTAGGGGGGGATCACGTGCCTCCCAGATGCTTAAAAAATAGGCCAGAGTTTTAATACGGATATTGAAGGAACGTAATGATCATTACGTTCCCTCTGTTTTGTGTATTGCACAGCCTTAACCATTTAATTTCATATTAAAATACAAAGTATTATATTGCGTGCAGTGATATTGTTGTATTTCATTTTTAATCTCAAATACGAGGAGAAATCTCACATGGGTGTACCCGGCGAGGGTCAGCTGCCCCTCCTCCCCCCATTAAGCAAAAATCGCAAATGTCTTGGAACATAATTGTAAAAACTAATAAAGAGAGAGCTGTTACAGTTTCCTTGAAATGTTGATTTCATTCACCTTTTCCATGCTTAAATCTTTACAACTATAATGGCTTGCCCCCTTTAGTTTTGATCCTGGGTATGCCCTTGAAATCACAAGACATTGTGACTTTGTTCGACACACGAACGCATGGGGGATTACATGAATTCAGTCCTTTTGTATGTTCTCCCTTACCAATGAAGTATGTGCGTGCTTTCTTGCAAAGTATTCAAAGTACCTTCAAGAGTATTTGCTGATAGCTGCCATATCAAATTACGCTATGGAACCGGCAATCAAAATGAACCCAGTAGAGTAATGAAAGTGGACATGCCCGGAGGACATTTCTCTCTGCTCTGTACCCGGGTTTTACAGGTTGGACTTTATGGCCGTAATTTTAATTAGAGGTAACCAAAAAAATCATTGGAAGAGTGGAATGGAGATTAATAGAGTAATTTTAAAGAATTTATTATTTCAGGAACTTGAAAATAAATAGACGGCATTATGCGGTACAAATATAATAGCTCGTTTATGAAAAGAATATATTAACCTGCACTGTTAATTGACAGCAAGTGAAG
This sequence comes from Ischnura elegans, assembly GCF_921293095.1. Classification (NCBI taxonomy): domain Eukaryota; kingdom Metazoa; phylum Arthropoda; class Insecta; order Odonata; family Coenagrionidae; genus Ischnura; species Ischnura elegans. The sequence continues at coordinate 129,163,827 of NC_060248.1, read as the reverse complement.
AACGTAAATCACTGTTCTCTTATCATCGATGATCATTCTAATTAGTAGGGACAGAAGCCGAATATATCGGAAATCGAATTCTGAAGAGGACTTCTTCAGCTCTAAGTCAGACATAATTTCCAAAGAATCGCAGCTCCTCCAAATATATTCATATAATCTGATAATTACAATATCCCTGATTCCGACATCAATTGTAGCAGACGCATTGCTAGCTGATGATAATAAAGAGGAGTATCGAAAACAGCACGTTTCTAACTTTTGCCACTATGTGGCGCGTATATTCTTGTGTTTGTAATTCATTGGAGTGATGGGTGTTGACGGTGTTGACTGATAGCTTAGGGAATATGTGCGTATGAGTACTGTCTTTATTTTATGGATTCACACAAAATTTTTGGAAGCCAGTGATGATATAAGGTTCAAAATTTATTAATTTTGCCTCAGGCAGTGTGTGTCACTTTGAACTCGGTCCATAACAATAGTGTTTAATCGCTGTCAAGTGACGATGGTGCCGAAAAAGTTACTGAATCACCTCTCAAATTACCATATTCATCATTTAGCTGGCTGTGAGCGGTAATAGAGTAAAATTTATTCGAAATTGTGTGTTCACGTCTCTTAGCACCTGTTGTATTTGCATCGGTTGTCCCTTCAAGATGGATCACTCAGGAGATCGACAAGAGTTAGTTCGTTCCCTTAATTCAGATCATCGAGCCTATGTACGATTTCGCAACAACACAGTGAGGAAAGTTGATGTGATTTGGATTAACTACGAGGGAAGCCGCGTCAAGTACCGCACTCTTCTGCCCGGTCAGTTTTTTGATGCCAATACCTATCTTTCTCATCCTTGGATGTTCCGTGACTCAGATACTCAAGACAAATTGGTTGTAAAAAGTAAAGAAGTGTTCCGACCACCTCCCAGTGTTATTCGCAGTGTACCTAATGAAGGTAATGCTGAGCCAGTGCGCCGTTTGGAAAGGACAATTGTGTATATTACTATACCAGTTTACACACTGAAAGAAAGGGCAATGCAAGTAATCCGGAGTTACATTTCTCAACCTGATCGGGTTTGTCAGCTCGAGCTCCCCGTTGCTCTGAAAAATGAACTAATGTCAATGATGCGTGAGCACTGTGTGCGACGCGCCGTGTAAAATGAAGCAATTTCTTTGTAACTCCTCCTTATGTACCCTGTTGTTATAAATATTTATGTTGGTAGGCGTAAAGAATTCCAAATTTATGTATGCTAAGGTGCAATGTTATTGTTATAAATTTATCTGTGTGTTGCGTGATGTATGCATTTATGTCAAATATTTGCCGACGGCGTCATACTTATCATTTTAACTTAAATATCTGACAAGTATTTGTACGTCTATGTGAATTAAATATCTTATTTCCTAATCTCCTTATGGGTTTTAATTAATCTGAATCCCGTCACACACTCGTCATTTGAAAGTACGCGCGTTTCGCGTGTGGAACGGTAAAACTCAGCGCTAGTGGTCGAGCTCGGTGAAATCGATCGCGGAAACCAAAACGACGAAGGTATTTTCAATATTTGGAATGCGCGAGACCTACTGAATAGGATAAATTTACGATGAAGAGCCAGTATAAGAGGAGGGGTTATCGCGTAAGTAGTGTTTTCATTTCGTACATCTCATTAAGTGAGCAACTTAGCCAATATCTCCAAAATAGGTTGATGCTCTACTTTTTAATAGCCGTAAAATCATCACCAGATAAGTGGTGGAGAAAATATCAACCCTAAATTTTTGTTGGGTCGCTGGTTCAAACGCGCTAATGTGAGCTAATTTGCCATTTTTTTACCTCGTCCTCGTGAGAAATATTTGTTTGCAACAAAGCGCTCTAATTATTTGCACCGGGGTATTGTTTATGTAGAAGACGTTTTTATTTGTTTTGTGGGTAGTTTGCCCTCCTAGCTTGTATTCATTCTTATTGAAGGATCATGTCTAAACGGTTTTTGTTTTCTTAATATAGGTGGATGCAAGATGATGGTTTTTGACGTTGGATTCATGATTTTGACACTTCTCACTTCTACTTACCGCTTCCATTATCGAGTACGGAGCGGTTCAAGTAGTGTTTCTTGACAATTGCTCCAGCTGATAAAAATTGTAATTATTTTAAAATTTCCACTATCCCAGAGATGGGTAGTGCTTCATCAAAATTCAAAAAATATCTCCAGCATGGAGACGAATTCGCTGCCATGCAGGTAAGCTAATTTTTATGAATCTGGTCTGATCATAATATTTAGGCAGTGTATTACTGTTAATAGCCTATATTCCTCAAGGGAGAAAAGGAAAAAATGTTTTCAAGTATTATGGGAAAGAGTGTTTAAAATACAATTTTCCTTTGGAATTTAAAGCTCTTTCATAATGAGTGTCACATAGTTGCTTGCAAATTGTGTGAATTTATGAAGATTTTCAAAAATAGGGTCTGATAACACTATTGAAAAAAATTTTAGACTTATTTTTCCTCACACTTTAACTGTAGTTGTTATAGGGCACAATAAGTTTTCTCTTGTGTGGAGCCTGTTAGTGATTGTGGTATTGATCATTTTTGTTTTATTTGGTCTAGGTGGCCATGGAGCCCAAATGTATTGCACTAATTGTTATTCAAACCCATCGAATGCCCCATTTCTGGTTTCTAGGTCATTCCTTGTCTTTGTGGTTTTCCTTCCTCTATGGTTCAGAATTAGTGGAATGCATGCGTTTAATTTTATGGACTAGTTATTATACGATTGGCTTGGTTATTTATTTTTCACTTGATGTGAGAATTTATTAGCTGCAGCTTGTATACTGCCACAGTATGGATAATTTCTTCTCTTGTGTAAAAATGCTGTAAGAGGGAAATTAAAAGATGTATGCTGCAAATCAATGGGTTCATTATAATTTTTAACTGTATCAAATGTAGGCCACATTGAGTGTGGGGTATTTGTGATGCTTACATTGTGCTTCCGTGACAAACTAAAATCAGTGCCTTTGCTGGTTATCAATTATTGACCTTACATCAGTTCATGTAAGTTTTGGATGGTAACATTAAGGAGTCTAGTGGTAAATAGAACCTGCTATTCTAATCTTTCTTTGTTGAGTAGTGTTGAAGTAGATAACATATTAGACTTTGATTAGGTAACATGTTAGACTTTAAAATATTAATTTAACACTGTCTATGTCTGCCATTAGTGTTTTTCATGCAAACACTGTGTTTAGAGCAAAGGTAATCTATTTCATCTATTGTATGATTAATGTAGGCAATTATGGCGAATGTAGGTCACTGGAGATGAATGTTGGCACAAAATTTCCTAACTATTACATCTCTCTTAGTAAAGTATTTATGATGTTCCTCATTTTCTTCACCCTAACTCAGCACCTATCCTTCTTGATCTTATGCATTCACATCATACCGAACTGGTGGGAAAGATTTTTTTCAGCCAATATAATAATCTGTCGAAACAGTTGCCCCATGAATCCTTAATTTTTTAAAAATGTTCATGGAGAACAGTTGACAGTAGAGAATCCCCAGAAAAATACTGTGGTAGTTTCCGCAATCTTTTCTGCGTAAGGAAGAAACTTTGACGAGAGCCGAAGGAAGAAATTCGTTATTGTAAGGGAGATATTTTTTTCTGTATCTCATCGACATCTTATGCTCTGCGTTCGTTAGATTGAGAAGGGAGAGAGAGAAACTGCTGGGAATCACTATCGTAGATGAAATGAAACCATCCTGTTGATTATGCAACCCACTTGGCGTTAATGCCTGAATAGGTTGTCTATATAACAAGGAGATTGTAATACTATCTGGAGCGTAATACTGTCTGGATAGGGTGGTTTCCAATTATTTTTTAATTACCTAAATCGAAGGGTTATTACTCCTGAAGTACGCATTTAAAGCTTTTAGATTTTTTAATCACGATATCTATTTTTCGCGACTAAACGAAAAGTGAAAATTTTCAAGCGTGCGAAAACACGACGGCTAAGTAGGAATGCTGGGAAAAGTACGTGTGACGTATTTCTGGTTCTAGCTGTCATCATGTGAAGTGACCTTGGGGCGAGGCTTTGAGCGCTGATACGACGCAGGCTACTGGCAGGTAGCAGAGTACCCTGCTAGCAGGTAGCGCTTGGCTTAAATAAGGATTATTAATACCCTATAAAACGAAGGAAACTTTCCAACCTTAGGCAGTTTTAATTGGTGATTATTATGAGATGTTTCCCTGAGCTCTGTGTCTCATGCATGCATGCATTGGTAATCTGAGACGATGTAAAACTCCTATCTACTCGTATAGAAACTAGGTCCCTGTGACATCACGTGGAGTGGCATCGCATGGGCGCCAATCTGGCCTTTTTCAAATGCGGTTTAAATTGACCATTGCCATTCGTCTAAACTGGGATTTCTAAAACCAAATAATTTTTATATTATGAATACACTAATTGTGGGTAAGGAATCGCAATCAATGCATTTCGTTTTCTTTGATGAAGGAAACTACCCTATTGAAATACTAGCCTGGGCCTATCTCATTGGAACTTGCTCATCGGCCGGAACGTAGTCAGTGAGGGGCATGAGAATCCCCCTAATTTTTTTCAGCTTTTCCGAATATGTTGTGTGCGGCTGACTAATCACAGCGTTGTTTGGCATTGGATCATTTATGTGCGTATGTGTTTGAGAACCAAAGTTGGAGCAAATAGAGGTTCTGAATGAGATTTTGATAAAATTTTTGTAGCCATTTGTTCAACTTAATGCTTTTTTATCAATATTACATTTTTTTAATCTTATAAATATCCTTTAATCTTCCTATGCGGTGCAGTGTTCATTGTAGACAACCTTTCTAGATTTAGCATTATGAACTCCCACTTGAGTAGCGAAGGATTCATGAAATTTATTGGTTGTATATTTATTATTTGCTTGTTATTTTTTTGTACATAAACTGGTTTATTTTTTATGTGTTGTGAAATATTCCTCGCAAGTCCTTTATGTGCATCGTCAGGGGGTATGCACGTGTCTTGATCATCGATTTTTGTTTCTGGATGCCAAAACTCATTGTATCATATGGGTAGGGTTGGATATTTGGAAGAGAAAACAAATAAGGAAACTACCGAAAGGCATCTGAAAAAATTCATCTGTACCCTTTCATGGTTGCAGTTTGGAGACTTAAAACGGTTGTAGAGGTCAATCATTCACATGCGTAATAGGTTGGATCAAAAAGGCTTTTGCATTCAAAATTAGTGAATTGTGTTAGAGTTTGTGGTTATTAGTCCTATTATAGAATAATGAAGGTCAAATGGATGGATCATTTGATTAATGCCCTGATGAGAAGTTCTAAGAAATCTTCTGTAAACCCTGGGCAGAAGATGGGGCAGTGTGAACGAAACCCTTGGGGCGGGCTCGCGGGTTACACTCCTGGGGCAGGGCCTATAAGGGCAAACTTTTTACCTCTGCACCCAGAAGGGGGCGGACAGAAAGGAAAAGGGATTGGAGGCATCGCCGCGATGAGAGCCCGACGATACCTCCAGGGAAAGGACGGGGAAGGGAGGGAAGGGACGAGGAGTCCCGCACCGTCACAAGGCGGGCGGGCCCTACTAACAGCGAAACCAAGCTTACACAATTAATATGCTACCAATTTTATTAGATTTTCCTATGAGGAAGAAAAATCTATTGATCAAAAGAAGATGGGGCAATTTACTTGACCACATCATGAGCCAGGAGGATTTAATGAAATTCATTGTCAGAGGACATGTGGTAGGGAAGAATGGAAGAGGTAGGCCACACGTGAAATACATAGAGTAGGTGATGAAGGATGTGAAACAGAGGAATTATGCTGGTGTTAAAAGATTGGCTGATAAGAGAACTGAGTAAAGAGCTGTGTGAAACCAATCTTAGACCGAAGACTTTTGATGATGAGTCCATGTTGGACATAAAAATAATTAAATAATTCAACATGGTCAAACTACATCTTCAAGGTGCTCTCTTTAGCCATAATCACTAATAATTATCATGAGTAAGTTAACTTATAAAGTTATTTACAATTTTTCTTGATGATTTCTGGGTGTGTCTAGAGAAATGTTTTGACAAAAACAATGTATATTGCTTGTTCAAAATTTAGTGTGTTTGAGTCTGGCAAAGCGTTTTTTAGCTCGCCAAAATTCATCATAAAACTATGAAAATGAATAACTATTACAGATGATGGGTCGGCAAGTAACTTGCCTACCCACCTTAGTAATTTGCTGACACAAATTTTAATTTACTTAGAACTATTAGGCTGAAGAATAATAGGTAAGCTGCAGCTTAGTGAGCTTTGCTGAGTAATTTCTCTGGTAGGTGTATGAGAGGTGAGTCATTCAGACCTTATACCTTGGTCTACCATCACCAGGAAAGTTATGGACTCTCCAGTGTTCCTCCTGGGGATCTAATAGGATGGTTTCCCTCATCAAAGAAAACGAAAGGCATTGATTGCGATTCATTACCCACCATGAGTGTATTCTTAATGTACAAATTATTTGGTTTTAGAAATCCCAGTTTAGACGAATGGCAATGGTCAATTTTAACCGCATTTGAAAAAGGCCAGATTGGCGCCCATGCGATGCCACTCCACGTGATGTCACAGAGGCCCAGATGCTATACAAGTAGTCAGGAGTTTCACATCGTCTGAGATTACCAATGCATGCATGAGGCACAGTACTCAGGGAAACATCTCCTAATAATCACCTATTAAAATTGCCTATGGTTGGAAAGTTTCCTTAGTTTTATAGGGTATTAATAATCCTTATTTAAGCCAAGCGCTACCTGCTAGCAGCCTGCATCTTAGCAGTGCTCATAGCCTCGCACCAAGGTGGCCTCAAACGGCAGCAGCTGGAACCAGAATGACATCACACAGGCTTTTCCCAGCATTCATACTTAGCCGTCGCGTTTTCGTGCACTTGAAAATTTTCACTTTTCATTTAATTGCGAAAAATAAATATCATCATTTAAAAATCTAAAAGGGTGAAATACATACTCCAGGGGTAATAATCGTTCGATGTAGGCAATTTAAAAAAATAGGAAACCACCCCATAGCAACTGCTGCTCGGAGATGGATGGGTTTTAGTGCCCAGAAAAAATCTAGCGACAGAAGTGACTGAGGACTTGACCTCTGATAAAAGTTCATATAGGTGTTTGGGTAGAGGAGTGGAAGTACCCACAGGACATTTGATTGAGGGGAAACGGATGATGATGTGGGTACATCTAATTCCTATTCATGAATTTTCATGGTTTTCCAATATCTCAAATGAGTGCAGTAGATGACTGACTTTCAAAAGTGTGATTGTACACTAATTTTGAAGTAAGTGGTCACTAACTATCCAAATGCTTCATCATAGTAAATGTTTCATACAGGCCACCAGAAGACTCTCAAATTATGTGTCTTAGATTGTTTGTTCCTTGTATTTTGCACTGCCCCCTCTAAAATTTGAAGCATTCGGAATGTCCAGGTTTGCTATCCACAGCTTTGGGTGAGGAATTTGAACAAATTCTATTCTGTGTCAACTCCTGCAACTGTCAACTCTGGGGCTTACTATGATGTGGAGATAATGGATTAATAGCTTTGAAATGCACTGTCCCCCTTTTTCTCATGATTTGCACAAACACGAGATTCTACAACTAATCCATGATGACAAATTGATTATATAGGACTACTCCTTGAGGTCTAAAGATTGTATTAATGTATCTGAGTGGGTTGATAGAGCAGACATCATATCTGTTGTGCCCACCATGGAACCTCATTTTGTAATGATAAATGGTCGACACTATTTTTTTAAATCTCACAAAGATTAGAAATGTTATCAACCATACCTTGAGCATTCTGTAAACTCCACTGATCGTAAATGTATTAGTAAACACGCTGTTGTGAGCCCCCCTCAACAGAGTCCACCTCTAGCTGTACTTTACTCTGCCAGTCCAAAACAATTATATGTATATGTTATGCTGTAATATATATCATCGTCCTTTACTGTTTTCGGGATATTGCTCTCAACTTTTAATTTATATTGCAAATTTGACATTCAAAATAAAGAGGTTATTAGTGGTTAGTGTCTTGGCCTCACTTATTTATTATTGATAGGCAGTTGCTCAAATTTTACTTATATTTTTCATGCTTGAATAGGTATTCCAAAGCTCTCCAGAACTGCGAAAAAACCTTGACCCAAATCTAAGCTATGGTGACAACCACCACCACAACACTGCCCTTCATTATGCTGCCAAACATGGAATGAAACATCTTTTAAGGTGAGTTTGTATTCATATTAGCTTTCTTTTTAAATGTGAGGGTTGTACCAGAGGCAAGGTTCGAATGAGCTACAATGTTGAGGGAAGGTGCTATGCTAAATCCCATGCCATGTGTACTGGCCCCCATACTCTCGAGTCCGCCCGTCTTCGATTCACTATGTTGCTCAGTGTTGGCTTCGCAACCATCAGCAATGGAAGTGTTGATCCCCGTTCCTGCCAAGTGTGATGTTCGAGCAGTAATCCGATTACTCCACGCAAGGAAGTTACCACCCCTGGAGATTCATCAGCAAATGACTGAAGTTTATGGTGAAGAGTGCATGTCTGTTCAGCACATCTGCAATTGGTGCAGGGCTTTTGCTGAGGGTCGCACGGAAGTTCACGATGAAGAGCAGAGTGGAAGACCGCTGGTTTTGGATTGTCCAGGAGATCAACAATGAGCTGCTCAAAGATCGGAGGGTCACTGTCCGTAAACTTGTTGAACGCATTTCTGAAGCTTCCCACGGCACAATTGAAAGAACTTTAACAGAAACATTGGGTTATCGCAAGATGTGGGCTTGCTGGGTCTCCTGGATGCTGACTGGTGTACACATGGAGCAACACCTTGAATTTTCTCACAAATTTATTCAAAAATGTTAGGGAGTCTATCTATTAAATTTTGTTAAAATGTCTATCGTCATGGGAGATGAAGTGTAGGTGTTTCACTACATCCCCAAAACAAAACTCATAGGTGGCAAACTCTTCAAGAGCAACGATGAAGCCCGAGCAGAGGTCTTCCAGCAGAGCACTTCCTCAATGGGTTGGCGGGAGACTTCTTCCACTTAGGGATAGAAAAGCTGGATTACCGTCTTTAAAGATGTGTTAAAAAAAATGGAGACTACGTTGAAAAATAGGCAAAAGCGTAAGCTTTTCATTGATGTGAAAATTAATAACAATTAGCAAAGTTTTGTATTTTTAAAATATATGGGAACCTTACTTTTGGTTCAATTGCTCGTAATTGGCTGAAGCATGTCTTGGTTAAAATTAAGGATCAGTCGGTTCTTAAATTTTTCCAGTTCTCAATATCAGTCCGGTTTTCCTCTGTTGGGTCCTGGTTCTCAATACTTGGTTCCAACAATGAACTCTTATTTTCTGAATGAATGACACATTTAAGTGAGCTATCACAAGAAACTGAATGAAAATAATGTCACTCATGAGTAGAGATGCGTGAAAATCGCAAATGCAATAAATGCGATATAGATTGCGATGTGCGCTAATAAATGCGACATAGATGCGATGACTTGACTGTTATGATATTTTTATGCAAATGCCTTTTCGACGGTAAAATTCGTACATTTGTGCCGAGCGCAGTTTAAATGCTCCGCCGACACTCACCGCTTAAAGCATGTGAGCGACTGGCCAGCTGCATGTTGGCCGGGACTCTACGTGGCCGCGAACTACAAGTGGGCGCGGGCAAGCTACACCTCCGCCACTATATGTCTTATTCCTTAATTTATTATAGTTCTAAAGCATGGTTATTTAAAATATTCTGTATTTTGTCATACAACTGTTTCACTATATTTTATCGTCATTATGAAAATAAAAAATAGATGCTACAAAATGCGATAAACTGTTATTGAAAGTGCGATAAAATAAAAGTGAAAGTGCGATTTTCACCTATCTCTACTCATGAGTGAAATAAGCAGGAAAGGGGGAGGGGAGGTTAGTTGACTTCGTGTGCTGACTCCAAAAGAGGCCTGATATTGGGTCCAAAATTCATAATTGGGTTTGAAACAGACTGAATGCAATGGAAGAAAGTAAACAGAAGGAAGGTCACAGACTTGGTTGTCATTAGGAGTAGGTTGCTGATCTGGAACCTTTTTCAGCTGTTGTCTATCACTATCTATCACACGGGCAACTAGAAGACTACTCCCCCAAGAGAGACCACAGAGCAATGAAATGTAGGACATTTTGGCAAACATTGGTATACTTTGCACTTTCACAAAGTTTTACTTATTTTTTGGGGTTTGTTCATAAATTTCTTCAGTGCCTTGATTATACACAAAACCTCTTGGCAAAAATTCATCTGACCTCCTGGATGCATTGACAGTAGACTTAATCCACCGGTCTTGATGGATTATCTTTAAATGTAGGACATGATGGGAATTTTTTTTTGGGTACCCAGACTTGGGTTGAAATGTAGGAAATGTCCAGGAAATGTAGTATGTCTGGCAATCCTAATTAGCGTGCATCAACCGCTTGCATTTGACAAAAATGGCTGTTGTGCCCGAAAATATGAGTTCAAATTTTCCCTTGCCCAATCTATGTAGGTACTTGTTGAGAAACTCAGATTAGTGTGTAACCTTTCACATTCAACCTATCATATTTTAAATGTATCCAAAAATTAGCCACTATCACAAAGTTTCTTTGATTTAAAACCTATGATTGTTAGCAATAATATGCTTTAATAAGGGAAACTGAGAAGAAGCTCAGCACTAACTGTCATGAAATACGAAGGCAGTTCTTCAATCAAAAATACATAAGTAATTCTTCAATCAAAGAGAGTTCTTTATATCATCCTTATTGAGATGAATTGGAAGGACTCGGCTTTCGAAAAATTGGTATCAATGGAGACTTTCACCCGGTGGACTGCCTGCGTTCAAGTAAAAGACCCCATTAAAGAATTCACATTAATAAAATTATTTTGTCGTGATTAAGTTTACAATGATCGTGCAAATTTTTCAGTCATAATTAATTGTTAAATTGATTTATTTGTATAAAACTTTAAAATAAAACAATGAAAATAACAGGTGGTAAATTCCTTAAAATCTTTCTATTAATATTAATTTTTTATTGTGAAGAAGAAGTATTTCTCACTGATTTTTGTTGGAGCCCCCTTTTTTACTTACTAATAATTAAAAAAAAAGAGCAGCATAAAGCAATTATATGTAGGTAGTTATTTGATAGATCCATAAGTACTTGCTATACTAAATAGGTCCCAACCACTCTGCCTCGATCCTTTACAATAAAATTCCTGAAGAAATAAAAAATAGCAAATCACTTTCCGTATTTAAAAAGAGACTAAAAATCCTCCTAGCTGAAAAATGCTACTACAGTATTAATGAATATCTGGAGGATGCATTGTAAGGAAATTTTCTAGATGGCAACTTGAATGCCTATATTTTTCATACTTTCTGTTAGTATTTTATAACCCTCTCGGCTCTGTTTCTAATGTTTGTACATATCATAGTGAAATGATTATCTTGAGGATTCCCAAGAACCTGGCAATTTTCCATCATGTATTCTGTATGTATGTTTGTATGTACCTAATTATTTGTAAATCTCATATTGACTTTAGCCTTGCAGAAGTGTATACTGCCAATGGTGAAATAAATTTATTGTTATTATTATTATTATTATTATTATTATTATTTTTTAAAATATATTTTCACAGCATTTTTGCTGGTTTTAGGGGAGGTATGGGTATCACCAAGTACTCTTGTCTCTTTACTCTGTTTTGAAAAATTTTCTGTCAATCCGGCAAGTATTTAAAATTGCTGCTTTTTGTATTGTAATAAACAAGTTTTTCGGCAGTCCAATAGTTTGAAGACCTTGATGGAGTGAAAGAGGCACTACTCCCGAGGCGGAGATAATGATAGGTATTATGTGTACTTTATCTGATTTCCACAATCTCTTAATTTCATTTTTAAGTTCTTCATACTTTTCCATTTTGCTGGTGTAGGCTGTAGTGATATTATGCGAATTAGGTATGGCAATGTCTATCAAGTACGTTTCATTTTGAGTTTTATCTTGTACTACTAGATCAGGTCTATTGCTATGGACTGTTTTATTGGTAATAATTGAATGGTCATAATGAATCTTACAGTGGTCGTTTTCAAAGATGGTATTAGGTGTGTACTTATAATAAGGAACTCCATTTTCTATGAGTTTATACTTTAGAGCTAATTTCTGGTGTATGATGTTGCATATTTGATTGTGGTGGTGCAGGTAGTCTTTTTGAGATAAGTTAGTGCATCCACTTGTGATGTGCTGTATCGTCTCAGAGGCATTATCACATTTTCTGCATCTATCATCCAATAAATTTGGGTTTTTAATTATATATTTTTCATAATTTTTTGTTTTCACCACCTGGTCTTGCATTGCGATCATAAATCCTTCTGTTTCTGGGAAGAGTTGCCCATGCCTGAGCCATGCGTGCGATGCATCTGTATCGATTTCAGGGGCCTTCAGGGCATGAGGGTGTCTTCCGTGTCTGCTGGCTGTACTTCCTTTTATTTCGTTGAGGAGATTGTTTACAAACAAAGTTATGGTATTGTTTTTAAATGTCTTTCTAACTTCAGATACTTTTACTTTTTTAAATTTATATGCTCATGAACCGTGCTGTGATGAGGTGTATGCATTACTATACATGCATGCATATGACCATCACGCATTATTATTATTATTGTGGTGATAAATTCACAAAATAAATTCTCTTGATATTTGGTATTGAATTAGGAGAGGCATGAAATATTTGCGGATAAAAAAATTTTTTAATAAATGTTTTAGACATTTGGCATGAAATTGGGGTGAGGGTTAAATATTTGAAGAATTTTTTACCATCCTACTGCCACACCCTTTAATGTTAATGGAATTGAGATGTTCCGAAGTTTTTACAATTACTTGCAGGTATCATAACGGATAACATGTTATTATTTCATAGTCCCCAAAACATTGCATAGCAGTGTAATAAGTAATTCAAGGAAATATTAGGATTACCTAACAGCATATCTTTAGGAAGTCATTTGCAGGTTAACTGCAGAAATTCTACTGTAGAAAAATCATTTGCCCTGACAAGGATTCAAACCCAAATCTTCCAAATTCACACCGGTTGTTCAACCACTGGTAATTGTTGAGAGTCATCTTCCCATGTGAATTTTGATAGGTTCAGTGGACATGGTGTTTTATGTGTAATATTTCTGACCCTGCTGCGTGAACGGCGGTGAAATATACAAGAATTGCCATGAGAAAAAATTCCCCTGGACTGGGAATCGAGCCTCGGACCTTTGGCTTTCCGGGCCAATGCGTAGACCACTACACTATCCAGGTTCTTTAATTCCCATAGCAATTATACCGAGGCTCATGGTACTAGGTGTTAGGCCCTCACGGTCCATCAAGGATGGCAACGCGAGGGAGAAAGGACTTCCAAGAAGGTGTTTTATGTTGCCAAACACATAATGCCTCAGGGTAGTATGGTTGAGCGCATAGTGCCACAGTCTTGGAGCTGAACAGGGTTCATATATGTACTGGTCAGGAAATTCAGGTTATGGTGAAGGAAAAACTCCAGGGGTGTAGGTGGATTTACGTGGGGGGCATTGGGGTACGTGCCCCTCCACATGCATAAAAAATAGATGAATTTGTGTGTACGGCTATCATTACGTTCGTTTTGTTTTGTATATTACGAAGCCTCAATCATTTAATTGCATATGAATAACTTTCATATTAAGATAAGGAGAATATTTCAGACGGTAATTATTGTGTGTTGTTTTTAATCTCAAGTATGAGAAGATGGTTTGCCTGTCAGACCCTTGTGCCCCCCAGAGAAAATCTTGGATCCACCCCTGTCCAGGGGTAGCTAAAAGATGGCTAACTTCACTTTATTTCTGCTTGTAGTTACTTGGTTTTATTTCACAATATACCATTCTGCATTTTTCCATTATATCCCTGTTTACAACAGCTTTGCTGAGGTCATAGTGTCTTTGAAATTAAAGTACATATGTAATTGGACTGGAAATCAGGGAAAATTCAGTGAAATTAAAATGGAGATAAGGTATGAACCCTGTTGAATCTAAAACTTTGAATGCTTGGGCGTGCAGTATGGACGTTATTCAAGAAAATAACTGCTGAATAGCCAATTGTATACCTTTAAAGAGTTACCTGTAATTGGATGTAAAGTGTAAAAATTCCATGGAGGAAAAATCATTTGCTTTGAGCTTGTCCTAAGCCATCATTACAGGTGTTTCAAGAATGAAACAGGATATAAATGTGTTAAATGTTGGTGCAGAGTGTCAAAAGGTTTAACTCTGGATGATGCACTTGTCTGTGCTATCCCCTATGAAAAAATTGTATAAACCTGTTTCAAAATTTTATACAATTTATACAATTGCCATGGTAATTGTATAAATTGTATAAAATTTTGAAACAGGTTTATACAATTTTTTCATTGGGGATCTTCTTTGCATTTGCTATTTAATGTTTGTAATCTAACTACAAGGAACTATGAAGGTCTTTTTACTTCTATATTTATCGTTTTCATATCATATATTCGTTTCATTCGTGGCTGCATTTTCAGAACCTTTTTGAATGACTTGACTGGCAACCCAAACAAGAGAAATGGGAGTAATGAGACGGCTCTTCATTGTGCATGCCTGCCAACCCCCCAGAAATCTCCCTCTGCCCACGAGAGGCGGGCTGCCTGTGTGGCCCTGCTCTTGCAATGGCGGGGGGCCCTGTTACTGCCCTCTGGAGAGCGGGAGCGAGTGGACCTGCATGCTCAAGATGAGGTAAAGGCTTGCAATTTGTGGCCTATCTTTCTCTTCCCTGGCTCTGTGTAGTTTTTATGAAGCATGAGCAGAGGACACTTCTAAATTCTTATCCAGTTGCAATATTTCTGGAATATCTTAGTTTCATTTTTTTGTCATCCTGGAAAAGAGTGAGTTGATGAAAAAAACTATTAATAGTATTAAAAGTCATTCTTTGGTATGGGTCCATTGTTGGTTTATTTATTCTCAACCTGGACTTTATGAAGAAGTGACTTTTTTTTGGGAGGTCTTAAGATCAGGTTATCAGGAAAAGCCTGTATGTGATGAAACTTGAGTAATGAATAAATAATTCAATTATGAACATTTACAAAGAGTGATTTTAATTTCCATTTTGGATATGCTGGAGAGGTATACCTACTTCGAGCAAAACTTGACATTACCTGTCATAACTTTTGACGGTGTTTATATGCTTGAATTCAGCTCTCTTAGGCCTGTTTGTCCAAAAAATTCAGAATGAAACTCCTCTGTTGATAAAGATAAATAGCATTAAAATTATATATAGCGTTGGAAGATATACATAATGATGTAAATGTATGTACTGAGATTAACTTTGTAAACATTGCAATCATGATGATGCAGCTACAGCTTAGAAAATCCTGTTCCAATATCAGTGACTTGTCAACTTAGGCATAGTTGAGGAGTAGTAGTGGTCACCCAGAACTTTTTGTGCTTTTTGTCACCTCATAATTTTGTGATATCTTGATTAATTATGGTGAAGATTAAACAGAGGATTTTAGGATTTATTTTGAAGTGGGAAAATACTCTGAAAATCTAAAACATTTCAACACATTTTTACTTTTATTTGTGGGGCAGGGCCCCTGGAATCAAACCTCCTAATCTTTGAGGTATAATGATGAAAATTTAATGTTAAATTCAGGTTACAGAAGCTGTTACAGTTGTATGTTGCTAATTGGGATATTCATGACAAATTCTTATGAGGTATCATTAGCATGAGCTAATTGACCTTTTTTCCTGTATCCAGCTTAGGAAGCTTTCTAGCTAAAGAATCTAGAAACTAGAGAGTTAAATAAATGTGATGGTACATTTTTTGAAGTCCCGAATTGGCATTGCTGCCAAAACACATCTCCACTGCAAATAATGACAAACCCTCTGAATTGGGAAGGAAGGGCTTTTCTTTGATGCAGTTGAGAAGGAGTGTGTAGCTCCTAGGAAGGGAATTTGACCAGCACCATGTTTTTAAGATGGGGTGCCCCAAATTCTTGGTCTAGAGCTAGAATGAATTCTCCTCAGAGTTCAAAGTAGGTATTCTCTAGCTGTCATAATGTTGTCTTGTACATATTTCAGGCAGGGAATACGGCTCTTCACAATGCAGCTGCATCTGGGCTTCGGCGTTGTGTGGAGCTTTTGATTGGCCAAGGAAGTCCTTTATTTGTTGAAAACCATGACCACCTGACTCCATGTGATCTAGCTGTTAGAGCTCTGCATTTAGAAGTTGCGCAGCTCTTGGAGACTAAAATGGTTTTTGTAAGTGCATATTTCACTCTATAATGTGGTGCATGTGGGCAGCTGTGCTATCATTTTGAATATGACTCAAATTTTCACTGTCAGTGCTCATGATTATCATTTGAAAAGAGTAAAACATCTCTTCTGGTGAAAATCATCTGACATCTGCTGAAAAGGGCAAAGTTCTCTTTAATGAAGTAAAATCAACCATTTAGACTGGTTAACTGTAATTTATTTTGACATGTATAAAAAAATTATAATTGCTGTTATGAGAGCCCTTTATTTGACATACTATTGTAGGTTTTATATTCATATATGTATGCTTATTTTCAAACCCAATTTTATATATGTACGTACCAAATGTTCACTTCCAGGCTGAAGGGGGAGATACAGTGAATGAGGCTGAGCTGTCTCTGCCTTCAAATGGGGACGAAGAGGATGAATCGGATGAGGTTTACAGTGGGCTGAGGACTCAAGACCTCCAGGAAGCCAAGGACAGACTGCTTGTGGAAACTTCGGATATGTTGCACATACCTCTCTTCACAGCTGAAGCCCTCCTGAGGGACAATGGTGTGTGGTCACAATGAGTGGAGTTTACTTTAATTTTTTATATTAGTTTTATGGTGTATTACTTATGTCATTTAATAGGGTGGTTTCCTATTATTTTTTATGGCCTAAATCGAAAGATTATTACTCCTGGAGTATGTATTTCAAGCTTTTAGATTTTTAAAAGACGATATCTATTTTTTGCGATTAAATGAAAAGTGAAAATTTTCAAGAACACGAAAATGCGACGGCTAAGTAGGAATGATGGAAAAAGTCCGTGTGGCGTATTTCTGGTTCCCCCTGCCACCTTGTGAGGTGACCTTGGGCGAGGCTTTGAGCGCTGATACAATGCAGGCTGCTAGCAGGTAGTAGAGTACCCTGCTAGTAGGTAGCGCTTGGCTTAAATGAGGATTGATATTCCCCTATCAAGCAAAGGAAACTTTCCAAACTTAGGTATTTTTAATGTGTGATTATTAAGAGATGTTTCCCTGAGCTCTGTGCCTCATGCATGCATTAGTAATCTCAGACAATGTAAAACTCCTATCTACTCGTATAGAAACTAGGTCCCTGTGACGTCACGTGGAGTGGCATCGCATGGGCGCCAATCTGGCCTTTTTCAAATGAGGTTAAAATTGACCCACATGTCTAAACTGGGATTTCTAAAAGCAAATAATTTGTATATTATGAATACACTAATGGGGGGTAAGGAATCACAATCAATGCATTTCGTTTTCTTTGATGAAGGAAACTACCCTATTGGCTTATCACAATGTTTGGGATAAGTGAATTTGGTTGTTTGTGAAGTGGGGGCATGTATTCCTAATTATATGATATGAATTCTCCCATCATTTATACATGTATTATCGTTGACATACCAACTTTGGTCTAAAGCCTGGCATTTTATTCTTATTAATATATAAAAAGGAGTTGATTGGTTGGGTTTGAGGAGAGTTAATGGTGTGTGTGAACTTTGTCATGCTACTTTAATACTTATAAGATCAAAGTGTAAATATTAAAATGCAGATTGTAATCGTAGAGCAAAAGTAATTTGATCTATTGAGATATTATGTTGAGAGTTTGAGTATTAATTTCATGACAGATATAATCTTTACTTTTGCATTACCAGTTAAAAGTTTTATTTGCTATCCTTGGTCTCTGAATAGTTTTTTTATGAATCATTTTTTTTATTAAATGTGATATAGATTTTAATTCTTCTTAACCAAGGAAGTTTTTCATGTTGATCATTCAAGATGTTCATTTTGTTTTACCTTGATATCCCCTCTCAGCTGTTTTCTCTGTCTTGATGTGCTGTATTTTTTCTGTGCAGAGTGGTCTCGCGAGGCCCTTTTGGAGAAGTGGATGAAGGAGCCAGTGCTCTGCTGTCAGCTGGCTGGAGTCCAGCCTCCAGCGTCAGCTCTCCACCACTCGGATCTCTGCCCACCGCCTCCTCCGTTATCCCCTCCCCCTGCTGGCGGCAGTCTATCTCGGCATGACATTCCTTCCGCGGAAGAAGAAATAGATTGTGTTCCTAGCATTGCGGAATCAAGAGATAGTGGAGTGGGTGAAGCCAGGGAGCAAGTGGTGAGCTGCTTTAGTGACATTTCTATATTTTATTCTACGTGTTCCCCTGTCTTTTGTATTCAATCCAACTGCCATACCACTCAACAAGTCTTCTCAATGTGAAATGAGTTTTAAAATACCTTTTACATGAGTGGCTTGAAGGTCGCACTACCAATTTAGCTGCAGGTTTGGAGCGAAATGTTTTCTGGCCAAGATTTTGTCTTTAGTCTGAAAATATGATACAGTAAACTCTTGATTTTACGAAGTCAGTGGGACCAGAAAATTGGCACTTCGTAAAATCGAGTTTCGTAAATTCAAACCTTTTTCATAAGTCACAAAAAAAAATGTTCGCTTTTGTTTCTTCCGCCGTTTTTTGTCTTTAGTGGTCTTATTTAAATGTTTTCGGTGGTTATTCTCGGTATAATTCATAGAAAAGGCTTTTGGCTATCGATTTATGATGTGAAAAATCGTTAAATAATTATACCACCCTAAAATTCCCATTTCTTGTTCATACTTCAACATCAACGATCGCTAAAGAAATTCCCGACCAGTTTAGAAAACGTAATCAAATAATGAATTGCAATGTTTAATATAAGAATTAACAGTAATAAATTTGTGGTTAGGAGCCAATAGCTACTATTAAGTATGCAAAAGATAGATATTTGTTTCTGACACCCACGGAATTTTAGCGGCAGCCGGCCTAACCGCCATTTATGTCGCCCTCTATCGCTCAGTGACGAGAAAAAAAGAAAAACAAGGGTCTTAGCCCGTTTCCAAAATAACCTTCGTAAGTTAATATTTCGAGTTACTTCGTATTTTCAGCAGAATGTGCTCTATTTTCACTGAGATTCAATTACGATCATAAATAACGTAGGGTGTGATTATCTTCTGGCGAATATTTGAAGTAAATTCTGTTTGAGTTCTCCGTCCGACTACTGTGTTCCATCATCTTCGCAGACGTTGCCGTAAAAGACTTAATTCTTCATCAGGACTGTATTCTTCATACCGGGTGTGAGGTGATCTGTTCATATAGTATGTTTCTCTCCTTTTATGCCGACAGGAGCAAGGTTCCAACCGGAAAACGACAGGAGAAACATCTTACAGTATCGGAGAAATATAGATAGAAACGTTATTATCCACATTGATTGTTTTCCTACAAGAGACGTTTTATCATTTCTCAACGTGGTTAAGTATTGGTTCACTAGCGTGAATTCCCAAAAAATGACACGCAAAAACCTGTACCGTCACCTCATTTAGTTTTCGTGTTCCTTTCTCCGCCGTATTGAAAGTTATGCAAAGGATCATTGACATAGAGAAAAGATTTTCTTAGTTTTAGCACTAAAAAATAGTCGCGCCATAATCGTAAATAAATATAGTGTGGAAAGAGCAAAGAAAATAATTTCAATTGAAAAGTCAGCTGAGAAGAAGAGAGACAATTATAAGCGCGGCACCATTATCCCGATAGTGGAAGATACTTCTTCCGCCTCTCTCCAGCGAATAACTTCCCCCCGTTGCAGGTAAAGATGAACCATGCCCTTCTCCACAATCGGGGAACGTTCCCAGTGGGTGGGGTGAATAAGAGTGGGATGGGAATTGCTTGAGGGAAGAAGTGTGGTCATCACAAGGACTGGTGAAGGGGGCAGGACAAAGAAGGGTGGGGAAATGGCCTTCAGCTCTGCCTCAGTCTACTTTTGGAGGCCGTATTTTTTTGCGACGCACACAAGCTCAGTCACCTTAGGGAGGGAGTGAATGGGAAATGCTGGGGAAGGAGGGGTTTGGGATGCGTAAGGTGGGTGTTAGCAAGATCAGCCAAAGGCGGCAGGAGGGAAGGGACAAAGGCTTTTGAAAGACAGAACCCCGCAGAACCCCAGCATGGGAGAACGGGGAAGCGCGTGAGAAGAAAGTTCATGGTTAGACTTGGAAGTGCGTCTCTTCATTACGAGAAGCCTGAAATATAAATTGGCGGTAAATAGAGCCCAATACTTAAGATATTTAAGTTGTTCATTCACAAAGGCCAATATATACACGAAAAGATATTATGGCGCGGATTGCATGTATCAACGTCCATTTCGGGATGTTATTAATTTCTGTTCCAATTTATTAAAGTAGCAAATAGATTTGAAAGAATGATAATCATGAATAAAAATATCTAAATCGATATCCAAACGCACATGAGCAAAATAGATGAATGTATACATACCGATCCATCGCAAGTAATACCGCTCAAGCTTCTTCCGGTACAGGACTTTAAAATCTTGGATAATGCCTTGGTCCAAGGGCTGGGACTTGCTAGTCGAGTTCGGGGGTAAAAAGAGGACTCGAACATTAGCCAATTTTAGATCTTCCACGTATTTATGAACGGTGGCATTATCCATTATTAAAACAATTTTGCTGTTCTCTCCAGCAATTTTTCTCTGTAGACGTATAACCGTTTGCTGGAAAATTTCTCGGGTCATCCAGCTGTTTTTATTTGCATGGTAAAAAACGGGGAGGGCTTCCAATTTTACATGTTTTAAGCACCGTGGCCTTTCAAATTTCCCAATGACAACGGGCTTATTTTGTCCGTGCCCGTTTGGTTGACGCACAGCCTCACAGTAACACGCACTTTACTCTTTTTCCCCCCATGGCACCTTTGCCCTTTGAAACCCAGGGTTGCGTCAGGTAATGCATTAAAAAATAGCCCAGTTTCAGGGGCCAGCGAGGGTGAGCTCGTCGAGGAATGGGTCCCGGATTAGGGACCCTTCGAAGTGCTTCGGCGAAAAGTAGTCAAGTAGTCTTCGAAGTACGTTCACAGCAGTGCAAAGGGTTAATTAGGGGTATACGAAATACTCCGCGCGACCTTCCTGGCATGTTAAACTACGAATTATTGTCGATGCTATGTTTACGAACAGGCACGTAAATAGGGGTATAATGTCAGCCGCGATATTTTAACTGAACTCCTACTCCCCCTAAATTCCCACAGTGAGGTTTTTGGCGACCCATTTCTCTCCAAAGTTGCATTATCATTTACGATTTCGCACTTTTGATGGACCACAGTTGGAAGCGCTGATTTTTTAGCTACTTACGCCGGCGTAACTAGTTTTGTTGACAAATTTTTCGCCTTAGTTCGTATAAACGAATGCCATTTGTTCCTAGGGACCGAGCCGAGGTTCGTAAATTCAAAAAATTTCGTATAATCGAAACTTCGTATAATCGAATAGCGCCATGTATTTACCATAGGCTTTTCACCGGGACCGCAATATCACTTCGTATAATCGAAAACTTCGTAAAATCCTGCTTCGTAAAATCAAGAGTTTACTGTAGTCATATAGTGAATAAAATTGGGTGGAGCTGCTAATTTACTGAAATGAAATTTAGTATTGTGTCTCATAAAGCAAATAAAAATAAGAATTAATATCCCTGAAACTATTTTTTTTTTGTTGGCTAGGCAACTATCATCAGTGAGGAGAATGTTTCTTAACCTGACCGAGGGTGTGGCAAGAGACAAGAGACTATTATCAATTATTATTTTGATTTGCTTTAGGAGATACACTGCTAGATTACAGTCATTCTGTGTATATCTTCTCTGTGCAATCCGCTTTGAAGCAGCAGGAGTTCCAACCACATCATTATTCTCTTACCCACATGGAATCTCATGAGAAAAATTAGGCACTTACCAAGTTCCTCCACTGCATGAATTTTCATTGTAATTATGGTTGCGTCTGCAGTGAGTGCCGTGGCTCCCACAGATGATCTCCAAGCAGTGCAAAAGTAACCTTGAAAAACCAGAGACTAACATAAATTGTAGATGCAGAGTCGAATTGGAGAAAAAAATGATAGGAATAATTTATGTGAAAAAATTTGATTGCATATTCATTGGGACATTTGCCCCTTAATCATGAGAGACTTAAATGCATGGGGGTATTGCTTTTAAGCACTCTTGAAACTCGGGCAGCATAAAACTAAACATGTTGACGACTGTAATTTGTGTAAATTCATGTGTTTTCATTTGGTGCGCACCATTGTTGCTCGACAGTTTCTTTCGAAAGTCTTTTGAGTCTTTTCAAAAATAATAAAAGGAAACAAAGTTTCAAAATTCAAATTATAATTAAGCAAATATCGTGATATAATATTTAATTTTTTAAATTTCGTGTATTCCTTCCCTAGTAGCATGAAAAGGATTATATCTGTATATTTTTAAGATTTTGAAATACCTACATCGGTGTACAGATTTGCAAATCTGTATATTTTACTTATTTTATACATGTCTGATGATCCATGGTCCTTGATGAATACCAGAACCTTTAAAATATACTAATAATATCCTTACGACGTAACCAGGGATCATCAAACATGGATAAGATATGTATGATATACAGATTTACTACGAGTTATACATATTTAAAATATATAAAATCCATATTATGGCAGCAGATATAATATGTATAATATCAATATTATCTGCGTGGTAGAGGACATTTGCATGTATTTTATACAGATATAATATGTATACAGTGTACACTATGATACGTATTAAATCTAGATATGATCCTTTTGGTGCTACTACGGGTATTGCGTGATATCTTTTCTCCATTGCCTTATATCCAATATTCGTTCCAGTGTGAAATATGTACGGATGTGATTCCCGAGTGGGACGAGGTGGTCCAGACAAGCTGTGAGCATCGCTTTTGCACGTCCTGTTGGGAGGCCTATCTCACGGTGAAGATTAGAGAGGGTGATGCCCATCGCATCCTCTGCCCAGCCTTTCACTGTCATTACTTAGTTCCTGCCGAGATCATTGAAAGACTGGTCAGCCCAGAGATGGCCAGGCGATACTTACAATTCGATATTAAGGTGAGAAATTCTGATGTATTTTTCTGAGTTAATAATTACCTTTTTTGCCATTCAAGATTGGGCGCTGATAGTGCTTGGGAATAGTAGTTTATTTCATCTATGGCTTGTATTTTGATATTCATATTTATTTCATTACTAATATTTCATTGTTATGTTTTCAAATAATCTTGAATGAAGTCTCAGAAGTACTGGTTGATTTCAATCCTACTGTGCAATTATTTTCACTATTGCCAAGTTTTTTCTATCAGTTAGCAAATGAAAATTTAGTAGGAAAGAAAATTAAGTAGAATTAATTGGCTTAATATTATTTAGAAAAAAATGAATGATTTAATAACAATAATATGTTTATTAACGGGCATAGGAACTCAGTACAAAATTGCAATACATAAATAATTTCAAATTGGGAAATGAAGTACAGTGGAACCCCGATCTATCGTTCCCGCATTCATCGTTTTCCCGCATTCATCGTTCGCTGCTCCTGGTCCCAAATTAAGTTCCATAAAGACAATGTAATTTTTTCCCGATAGGGAGAAGCTGAGTGCCGTGGGATAGTTACATTAGCGCATTTCCCAAGATCCGGTATCCCCCTCCATTCAACACTCGCCTCTCCGTGTCTAAAGCTTTCCCCTTCTCCGAAATAAAAAAAAGGTCTCAGCTCGAGCAGGGATCGTATTACGACGACCTTAGCTTCGAAAGAAAATATCAAGTTACTCGAGAACAAAAGGAACCTTTTTCACGCCTCCCCCTTTCTCGACCGCTGACTTTTTAGCTGACTCACTTCAAAGATCCCCACCTCTGGAGGTCAACTGCTGCATGAATCACCGATTAGCCCAAAAGGTGTGTAAAAATGAATTTTGGCAATTGGTATTATACTTTTATTAGATTGAGATATTAGTGATGTGCACGTAATTAAAAAAAGAATGATACTAAACACGACGTATTTCTAACGTTATTTAACCATTTTAAGCAAGGAAATAGTTGGAATAATACGATGGTGATTTCTGGCGAATATCGATATCCTCGCAGCTGATAGTGAGCTTCACGGCAGTTGATGCGGATTTTTTTCGAAAACAGGGCGTCTGGTTACAATTTACGAGTTATGCTACAAGTCTCACTTGTCTGAGGTGCTACCGAAGCGATATCTTCTCAGGATATTTTGTTTCTCCCTAATAGCAATCTGAATTCATCTGCTCATCTAAAGCTACGCTACTTATTGTTAGAAATGAGTGGGTTAGTTGCCTTCTCTATTGGATAAAAAATTTGCGCAGTCTTATGGTCATGCTTCACCCTCTGCAGTAAGCTCTAATTACGCCGTACGCGATAGCATTAGTGCCGAACTTCACCTCGTACGAGTGGTTCCATACTTTCCAGGGTGGGTTGACTTAAAACCGGCGAGTGTTTTCCGTGTGGGTTCAATAGAGTCCGGTTTCATTTTTATTAGTTTTATTCTTATTCGTCTTCGGACCATGGCCCTTCCGAAGACAAGTGAGAACTTTAATAGATGGATTGAAAATAATTGAAGACGAAGAAAAGAATCCGGGCTAGAAATGCGTGAATATTACAGCACGCCTCGGTATGTCCGCTAGTACATGACGGCAGGGGTGGGGGTAGAGCGAGATCCCTGATGAAAACAAGAAGTGGGATGAAGCCGAGGATCAGGTGGGCGTGTCGCTGACGATTAACGCCACATTGCCTCAATCATATTAAAAATTTAATTGCAAGAAAGGAACATTTCAAATAATAAACTATTTTTGGCCTTCTTGATCCATCTCATAACCAATCACTGCGACGGCAAAATCAGTTGTTTGAGGCATAAAACGCACATTTCTCTCGTAAATACCTGTACTTGAAATGGCATTTGATGGATAATAATTTTAATGAAATAGCAGTGAAAATTCCGAGTGGAGTGAAACATTTTTTAGCAAGGCGGCGTGTTCCTTTAGGATATTTGAAAGAGATATAATCCGAATCAACAATATGACCCTAAGTGTTTCGATAAAGTAATAATATTCCTGTAATCAGCTAAAATCTTTTTTGAATCCATTAATGTATGTCATAATTCGAAAAAAAAAAAACAACGCCTGTTTCCTGGGACATAGGCAACCCGGACAACATTCCCGCATTCATCGTTTTTTTCATCCATCCCCCTGAAAAACGATAAATCGAGGTTCCACTGTACATTTCTCATTGGGAATATATATTGTTGCTTTAATGGAATAGAAAAATATATCATTGAAAAATCATAGTTTAAAAAACATAGTAGAAAATATTATTTGTTACTGGGCGCATCAACAATTGGAAATTGTATCAACATATTAGTCAACTACAAATAAAATTTTCATATTAAAGAAAATGTCCCATAGAACTCTATGGGGGAAGAAAATTGTTTCGTACAATATTTATTTATTTTTGATTTCTATAAATATGGTACACTGGTGTAGAAGAGCATAAATAGTAATTACTATTAAGAACGCAGACGTTCTTAAGAACGTCTGCGTTCGAAATCAGGAACATTTGAAGCACTGCAATATCTTAGTATCCTGAAATGTACGCACTTCAAAATCTTAGAAGTATAGTTGGTTGCATGTATAGCAGGATAGTCGAGAGATGTTCGTGAACATTTGCTTGCTCCCTTTCGTATTTTCTTCTGAGGAGGATGAAGTCGACAAGGTGGTGGTGGTGCGAGTTTACCGTGAGGGGGGGAAGGTGGTAAAATTTGAGAACTTGCTTTAGGCATGTTCGTAGGTTGATGACTAAAATATATCAACAAAAACCATTTTTCTGTGAATGAGGTCTTATGTAGAGATTTTGAATTTGAAAGCATATTTTTTTAATTTTGAAAAGTTTTTATAGATTTTTTTTATATCTTTGAGAAATGCCACATTAATTTTCAAACCATGGGATTTCCTAAGGTTCATTGGTTCATTGTGGTTCATTGTCATCTGAAAATTGTTGTAATTTTTAGTTATTTTTTTAGGAATGATACACAATTGTTTTAATACTTTTCCAAATGTAAAAATAGTTCTTGTATGGATAGTTATAAATTTTGGAACATTTTATCATTAATGGCTTGCTTTTATTTTCCATTTTCTTTATTTCCAATATTTCTTTCTTTGCTTAATTGAGGGCTTGATGTTTGCCAAGTTTTTATTTCTGTTACTTCAGCAAGCAAAAGCAATGTGATAGCCATTTGCTTCAGCTTAATTTCGGAATTCAAGTTTTTTATATTTTTGTTTTAAGTATTA
This sequence comes from Ischnura elegans, assembly GCF_921293095.1. NCBI lineage: Eukaryota > Metazoa > Arthropoda > Insecta > Odonata > Coenagrionidae > Ischnura > Ischnura elegans. Next base: position 129,137,348 of record NC_060248.1, on the reverse strand, counting down.
TGTTACAAATAATTACAAAATTTTGAATTTAGGATTTCATGTTCCTAATATTTGCATGAATTTTATGTTACCAATGATTCCAGACATTTGCAGGTACCATACACTTTAGGACGTGGACTATTTTTAGAACTGTCTATATTATTAGGACTTTTGTGTTTAAGTTTTCAAATTTTCCTCTTATTCTGATGAAAATATAAAGTTCTGCAGAAGTTATGATGATGGAACCATCAGTGAGGAAGGATTTAAATTATTTTTTATCATTTTTTTTAGAAAATCAAATGCATTTAGCATTTCAACTTTGACTGGAGCAAACTCTCATGAGGATGATGAAGGTTTTGAAAGACTGATGCTGAGAGTCATGAGCAGGTAGTTATGAAACTAACCAGATGAGTTTGTGTAGAATTGTAACCCTGCTTAATCATATATCACATGCCAGTCAACCATACATATGGGTCATTGTAAAAAGCTAACTAATACCTTCTAATTTCCAATGGTTATGAGAAGAATAGTGCACACGTCTTTTAATGCTTTGTGGGCTTGTGACGACTTTCTCATGACTTGCTCCTTAAACGCAGTTCCACTATCCTTTTTCACCCTATTCACCAATTTATTATCATGGCAGATCACCTTCTCACTATTTCGGCTAATTCTGACTGATTTTTGTACTATTATGGTGGAATAATGTGGGAAAGAGCCTTTTGAGCATGGGATGGTAATATTATTGGCACAGTTTGATACACATCTAAAATTAATTGTTCATGCAATGATAGATTACTACTATTAGTGCAAAAAAAGGTAGAATGCTGAGCTTTTAGAATTTATATAAAATCCTGCCGAAGCTCCATAGGGTATTGTCAAATATCATTTTACTAATTGTTTGTTAGACTTCAACAATGATTCATTAAATATTTTTTAAACGTAAACATTTAGCTTATAAGGTCAAAATAGAGAAGGAGAAAATACGAAAAACTGCAAGAACAGCGTAAGTGTTGTCTTCTCTATCTTGTCACAGGCAAAATATTTCATTGGGGCATTTTAGTGTATTTTTTATGGAGAGAACAACATCTTTGCATTACAAATAGCTTCTTGAAATTTAATTTTACCCATTTGATTTTTTAAAATGGCCTAAAGTAAGATTTCAATTTTTGAGGTGTAGTGGACATCTTTGCATTACAAATAGCTTTTTAGAATTAAATTGCACCCATTATTTGATGTTTTAAATGGTCAAAAGGTAGAATTTCAATTTCGGAGGGGCAGAAAAGTTCGTGAATATTGAAGTTAAGTACGCTATGTGTAAAAAAAATATTTCCAAACTATCCAGGTAAGGAAACGTTGATATTATTCCCCTTACTTAAAATAAAGCACAAAGACAAAAATCGCTCTGAGGCAATGCACACTACTAAAATGGCAATTTTCATCTTATTGGTTCATTTTAAGTTATTAGAACAATATAAACATTTTCTCTAATGAAAAGTGTACAAATATTGTTTTCATTTAGCATACGTAAGTTTGATATTCATGTAATTTCCTACACCTCAAAAATTGAAATCTTACTTTTGGCCATTTAAAAAATCTATGAAAGGTAAAATTAAATTTTAAAAAGCTATTTGTAATGCAAAGATCTTGTTCTCTCTATAAAAAAATACTCTTAAATGCACCAATGAAATATTTTGCCTGTGACTAGATAGAGAAGACAACTCTATCGCTGTTCTTGCAGTTTTTCGCATTTTCTTCTTCTCTCTTTTGACCTTATAAGCTAAATGTTTACGTTTAAAAAATATTTAATGAATCATTGTTGAAGTCTAACAAACAATTAGTGAAATGATATTTGACATGACCCTATGGAGCTTCGGCAGGATTTTATACAAATTCTAAAAGCTCAGCGTTCTACCTTTTTTTGCGGCGATCGTATGTTGAAGGACAGTCCTTGAAAACACTGTCTATTGAATATTTTGGATTCATGGTCTAATCTTAATTAATTGTAAATTTTCAATACTTTTCTAATTGGAATACAAAATTAAATCAAATCCACTGAATGGATTAACCCACGTAAATGTTGATTTGTATTTTAATGCACTGAAGATGCTACTAAATAATCTTATGAATGTTTTTGTTTTCTACCTGGCTAGTGGATTTATCATCGAGCGTCATATTTTATTAAAGGCCCTCTCTTTATTGTTCAAACCCCTAAAGTTCACATTCGCTACCATAGCTAAAAATTCTCCTCAAGTTGGAATCAAACCATTGCCCCCAGGAGCTGAGCAGGTCTGTTGTTTGATTCTTGTGCTAGGGGAATTTTTTTCTCATGGAAAGTATCGAGAATTTCACAAATTTTCATGCAGCAGGTTAGAAGTATACATTACACATTATGGTTATGGTTAATATTTTTTTATCTACTGTAAAAACGGTTGGCTAATGGTACATGCTCACACAAAATTTGGAAAACGTCAATGCATAGGACTCTGCTGCTCGTCTGCATACAGATTTCACTATGTCATTGACAATGACCATTTTTACCAGAGATTATAGAAATATGTTTCCAGAATAATTTTTTTATATCTTATATGAAAAGAAAATTATATTTTCTACTTTCAAAATTCGTACTTCTCTGCTTTATTTAACCAAAATATGTAGATAGACTTCTTCTAATGATAAATATTTATCATCCTGCCTACAAAAACACTCCAGGAGACACTTAAGAGTATCTTTCCTTTTGTCTAGTGTTTTATACTCTCATGTTTGTCTTATTGTTAATTCCCTCTATGGCCTCAGCCAATGGTGTCACACTACTAAAAATACAAAAATATTGTCATCAAGTTGTCAATAGGCTAGTTCCCTTCATCAAAGAAAACTAAAGGCATTGATTGCGATTCGTTACCCACAATTAGTGTATTCATAGTATACAAATTATTTTGTTTTAGAAATCCCAGTTTAGACGAATGTTAATGGTCAATTTTAACCTCATTTGAAAAAGGCCAGATTGGCGCCCATGCGTTGCCACTCCACGTGACGTCACAGGGACCTAGTTTCTATACAAGTAGAGAGAAGTTTTTTACATCGTCTGAGATTACCAGTGCATGCATGAGGCACAGAGCTCACGGAAACATCTCTTAATAATCACCTATTAAAATTGGCTAAGGTCAGAAAGTTTCCTTCGTTTGATAGGGTATTAATAATCCTTATTTAATCCATGCGCTACCTGCTAGCTGGGTACTATGCTATCTGCTAGCAGCCTGCATTATAGCGGCGCTGATAGCCTTGCACCAAGGTGGCCTCACACGATGGCAGGTGGAACCGGAATGACATCACACAGGCTTTTCCCAGCATTCATACTTAGCCATTGCGTTTTTGGGCGCTTAAAAATTTTCACTTTTCATTTAATCGCAAAAAATAGATATCGTCATTTAAAAATCTAAAAGTGTGAAATACGTACTCCAGGAGATGTATCTTCAAAAAAATTATGAATACATTATCATTAATTTCTAATACATAATCCTTAACACGTTCCGTGCTCATGACGTAGCGTCTATGTCATGGCAGCCACTACCGAGTGGCTGATGACGTAGACGCTACGTCATGACTCCCTTTTGCGTTATATTCCACCCTGAGCGCCAGCCACCGGTGTTAGGGTATGGGAGAGGGTCAGTCACCACTCTTCGCCTGTTTGCCGTGCGGAAAGCTCCGAAAAAATTTTTTTTCCATATTTTCTGTGTTTTTCTATTTTACCCGGTTTTGCTCTGCAAGGACGTCTTTGGGGGTGGGTTTTTACAATCTATTTCATTATTACTTTCATTTTATATGGCACAAAACAGTAATATATTCTCACAATTGTTCTGAAACCTTAAAAAAAAACTTTTATGAATATTCAAAGCGAATTAAAAAAAAAGATCCTTTTGCAGTTGACGGGGATAGGTAAGATACTTTATTACAAGGTATTTTATCTTTCTTTATGACTTTTCACGCAATGATTAAATTGTGTTTATTTAATTGGTTTTTACAAGAAGGGATACAAATATTTTTCCCTTGTTGTTATTTTTATTTTTAGCGTCAATTAACGCTATCGTGGTAAATTGCTTAGCTGGTTGCCTAATTTCAGACATACTCCAGGTATGTGTATTTTAATCCTTACGATTAATAATAAATGCTTCCGTTCTTATACCTTTAAAGTTTCAGAGTGAATTTTATTTGCTATGATTTCATCATGGCAAAATTTGTTGTTATCCCTATGTTTATTTGCTGCTACGCTTGAAATAATAACCATATTTGCATACATTTTACAATAACTTCAGTGATGTCCTGGTTCCACATTGCAATTTATTTTTACTATTTACATTTCATGCAAAATAGCCAGACTTTCCCATCCTTATGTTCAATAGCCTTTGAATTAGAGACTCATTACTTGATTTTTTCCATAATATTCGAAATACTTACAAGCATTTTATTTGGCATCCTCCCCAACAAAAAAAATGCCTAAGAGAACAATTTCCACTAACCCAGTCACATGCCGCCGAACTCGGAGAAACTGATCCGGCCCGAGAATATATACATCCGATGATATAAAATGGGCAATGCGTGTCCTGAAGGAAATTTACTAGATGGAAATATTTAACCATAGAAGAATTTCCCCACTTTTTGGCCTTATTTTTCATACAAGAATTATCAAAATTTCCCGTATCTCCAATAATTGAAAAGCTCAATCTTTATAGGACTTGCATTGCTTCAGGAGAGAGAAGTCGCTTGATCAATTCATGTCAATTCTCCAAGCCCTTCAAATCAACGAGAACCTATCTACGTTCTCTGACACTAACACTCCTCTGACTGACTGATTATTCAAAATTAGCCCCATATATACGCATTCAAGGAAACAATGGACAAAGTAGTGACCCGCTCAAGTGACCTAAGTTTGGAAGAGTCTATAGTTCCATGGAGAGCTATGCTGGGATGTAGTGAATATATGAGGGGAAAGCGCTACAGGTACGCAATAAAGTTGTATATGTTGACGGAAGCAAAGGGTTTGGCGCTGCAGGTCCTCCAACTCAGAAGTGTCTGGGAGAGGGCATTTGGAGAAGATGGTAAACAAATGACGGAGGATCATTTTGACTGAGGCCAATCATTTTATATGGATAACTTTTATAACAGTGTTGCCAGTTCTAGATTCCATCCAAATGGGAAATCTAACTTGACGGGGACACTGAGGAGAGTCAAGCAAGTTATTCCTCTGCTACGAATTAGAGAAAGGTGAGGTGGTGGAGGCCTTTCATGAGGATGAAGTCTGTATCCTAAGGTGGAAGGATAAGAGGGAAGTGCGGATGATCAGCGCTGAATTCAGTGCAAAAAAATGAACGAATCTACGAAAAGACGAGGGTGCACGCCAAGAAAGCCACAGGCGGTGGTTGAATATAGCAATTACAATTGTGGCATCGATCATTGGGGTCAAATGATGCCTGACTTTCCCATTGAAAGGAAATCTATCAACTGGTACTAAAAATTGGGAATCCACCTACTGAAATTACTGTTGCTGAACCGTTATTTTTTATTCAAAGAAAATTTTTGGAAAATACCTCTCATCGACTTTCTAATTCCAATTATAGAATCTCTTATGACAATATCTGTACCTTCGATCCCTTTGAGGAGATAGCCATCCTAGCCCGCCTCAACCAAAACCAAGGGCTTATTAGGACATTTCCCCGATTATATGAAAAACACGAAAGACAGAAAAGACGAAAACAGAAGAGATGTAGGCAGTGCTTCAAGAAGAATGTCCGCGAATGTCCGCCAGGACACATCATATTATAGCCCCACCTGCCTAGCTGATCCTCGATTGTGTCTTGACTATTTCCAGAAGTATCACAAGAATTTGTGATGCAGAAAATTATTTACCCAGCGGGAAAAAATTATTTTTTTAATGCATACCTTTTATATACTCTATTTCAATGTTTATTTAAAAAAATGATATTATTTTACGCATAGTATTTAGTAACTGAAAAATTATTCTAATTATGCTGGTCAATTTCTGATTTGTGAAACAATATGTTTCATTGCAAGAATTCTTCGTTTATACAAATTTTCCTTTTCATTTAAAAACCAATGTATATCATCTTAAAATCTTATCCAGAGGATATCATATCGTTCAGTATAATTTTTCCATCATAGGGAGCAACACTTTTGCTGGAAATATTGGTAATACTCGCTATATTTTCTTTAGAACAATAAAGCATTAAAAATCCTATTTAAATGTATCATTTCCAGATTAAAAAAATAATGTTAGCTGCATTACTGTTTCCATTATTTTTTTCCAGAAAGTGATAAAGTCTGAACGGGTTTTCGCTACATTACTGACGAAGAGCATAGAAATATGGGAAACATGTAGGTGTGTTGCGGGAAGGTATCACAAGTTTGACAGGACACGTAGAAAATTTAAATTTTAAATTTTTTACAAATGAATAGTTATTTTTGGAAAAAAAGTGTGAAAACATGTAGCAGGCATCACAAATCATAAGATCACGTCGTTAAAATAATAATAAAAAAATACAAATTTTTGCCGAAAAGTCAGCCACAGGGCATTTTCTTCAAAAAGCGGTCAGCACGGAATGTGTTAAATGACTTTAAGGGGTAGTTAAACCTCCAAGAGTAACAACCCTGGTATGAATACATATTTGACAATTTATTTACTATTACAATGTATCATGATTTTCAGACGATGTATGCTTATTCGTAGGTTTTTTTCTTTGGCAAGTATATATGTGGTATGCAAATGGAAATGGTCTTCGGAAGCAGGGCTGTGGTCAGTGTTTTTCTTGAGGGTAGAGGGAGAGAATTTCAGGAAGTGTTCCATTAAGATTGTACCTCCTCAACAATTTTGGAAGGGTTTGAATCTTTCAATTCTCTGCTGTCTTAAGCCTTTTCCGAGAGCACTTATGTATGTTTTCACTTCAACTCTTGTCAGGATTTAAATTGATTTTCACCTTCCTAAGTGATTCTTGGTCTAGAATCATTGTTGAAGAATTAGTGGATAGAATCAACCATCACCAATTTTTTTTTTCAATTTCGTACAGAGAAAAACTGCTAGTACTTATTCTTAATTTATCATTAGAAGTGGTATTTTATTATAAAAATTGAGATAAAGTTAAGTATTTTAATGTTAGTTTTAAGTGTGATTGATTGTTGCATGATTATCGGCTGTAGTAATTGCTTGGAGCAATGAAATTAAGCATGCATGTTGTGGCTTGTGGTTCTTCCTAATGAATAGTATGCACCTTGGGTTTTAAGCCAACCTTGTTAATACCTGATTTTTTTGTAAAGCTGTTGTGCACAAGTATTATTTGAAGTATTTCCCAAAGAAATTCAAGATATTTGTATCTGTTGGTACTCTTTTACTCTTTTATTGTATTTCTACTGTGCTATTTGTATCTCATTGGTAAATCAAGCTGTATTCCTATGAGTCCGGTAAAACTTTTCAAGAATGGGGACCGACTTTTGAAAGTGACTCTACAATAGATATGCTGTGCTGTAGTTATACTCGCTCACCACCAGAGACACTGGGCTTGGGACACTGCAAGTCGACATGATAACATGGGATGATGCAATAGGGTAGTTTCCTACATCAAAGAAAACGAAAGTCATTGATTGCAATTCGTTACCCACCATTAGTGTATTCATAATTTACAAATTACTTGGTTTTAGAAATACTGGTTTAGACAAATGGCAATGATCAATTTTATCCTCATTTGAAAAAGGCCAGATTGGCGCCCATGCAATGCCACTCCACGTGACGTCACAGGGACCTAGTTTCTATACGAGTAGATAGGAGTTTTACATCGTCTGAGATTACCAATGTATGCATGAAGCACAGAGCTCAGGGACACATCTCTTAATAATCACACAGCCTGTTTGATAAGGTATTAATAATCCTTATTTAAGCCAAGCGCTACCTGCTAGCAGGGTACCTACTCTGCTACCTAGTAGCAGCTTGCATCGTATCAGTGCTCAAGCCTCGCCCCAAGGTCACCTCACTTGTGGCAGTGGCAACCAGTACGACGTCACATGGAGTTTTCCCAGCATTCATACTTAGCCGTCACGTTTTCGAGCGCTTTAAAATTTCCACTTTTCATTTGATCGCGAAAAATAGATATCGCCATTAAAAAATCTAAAAGCATGAAATACGTACTCCAGGAGTAATAATCTTTCGAATTAGGCAATAAAAAAAATAATGGGAAACCACCCTATTGTAAAGTCCTTGGTTCCACTGCACTTAAACTGGAGAGGTTTCCAAGATGAATGTTTGTTCTTATTAAGTGGCCAAACGTGTTTTTCTCTTTGCAGGCATTTGTGGAGGGCAACCGGAGCATCAAGTGGTGCCCGATGCCAGGCTGCGGGAGGGCGGTGCGCTTGCCCGAGGTGGAGAGGTTGCTCCTTCAGCACCAACACTCGACAATGTCCCCCCCTCTCCCTCTACCCTCCTCCCCACCCCCCTCACCTGGGTGGCCTCCTCCCGTCGTCTCACACGCTGTCGACTGTGGCCGAGGTCATCTCTTCTGCTGGTACATAATTTATCATCCTCTACCTTAAAATGGTTACATATCGATTTCAAAATATTTTAGTCCCAATCTATCACTTTGAAATGTCATTTTGATTTGTCTGCTATCACAACCTTTATAATTGGGCTCATGCATAATATCTATAAATTATTAAGTAAAACAAACTTAAATTTTAAAGTTTTAACGAATTTGTTTACATCATCGGGCCAAAGTATCCAGTCATTTTTATGTATTCGAGGGATCACAAATTTATAAGGAGAGGCAGATTGAAGTAATATTTACTTTTAATGGGCATATATTCACTGTGGATCATGAAAGCACCTTTGGGTGTGAAAATAATGTTGTGAGCAATTAATAATGCTGCGTTATTATCAATAAATAATTTTCATTTAGTATTTAATGGTTAAGTGGCTGAAATTGCAACTTGTTAAACACTGGTTTATAAGGAAATTTGTTCCTCATTGTTCCTTATCATTTATACTTATAATTCCTATTCAGGGAGTGCTTGGGGGAGGCGCACGCGCCCAGTGGCTGCGCTCAGTGGCGGGAGTGGAGGCGGAAGATTCTTGAGGTGAGGCCAGAGGAACTGCGTCCGTCCCCTCCAGCCACGGCCCTCGAGATGGAGGATGCAGCCAACTGCCTGTGGTTGGTCACCAACTCAAAGCCCTGTCCCAACTGTAGGTCTCGAATCCAAAAAAATGAAGGCTGTAACCATATGAAATGCTCAAAGGTAAGGCTGTGAGGAAAATTAGAATTTGGGGAGGATTGCAAGGGTCTTTTATCTGCTCTGCTCCTTCGGGCAGAAGAAAGGCTGTGGCCTCCATGGAAAACTTTCCCACATAGAATGGAAGGCTTAAAATGCCTGTCTATCCACAGCTTAAGGGTTGATAGATACATCATTCCACCACTGTGATTCAGCGTGAAGGTTTTGGGTCGGTGCAGATAGAACTCACTATTGACTCTGACATAGGCAAGTTCATTTCACACATTCAGAGTTTGGGGCTGGATTCTACTGCTGACTGTCTGTGTTATGAAGTTTTTGCTTGAGGGTGTCCTTGGTCATAAACGTTTTTGAACTCGGGACCTTTCAATCAGTCCACCAACAGTATACCCACCAGACTTCCTTGCTCCCTAATGAAAACTTCTTAAATATAAAAAGGCTGCTATAGTAATACATACTCTCTTACTATATAGTGAGCCTGTATTGCATTAGCTTGTCCCAGCCACAAAAGAGCGAGGATAATTTAGGAGACTCACCCTAATAAATTTGTTTAATTTTTTTAAAATTCCAAATTACTAACATATATTTTGTGATTTTATGTTACCACCCAACTTTATGGTCTACTTGTAGCCATATTTGCTATAATAATAATATGTTATAGTTAGTGCGATTTTCATGGACTTGATGTTGTGTGTTAGTTTCCAATTATTTGTAATTTCATGGAAATTCAAATGCCCAAAAAAGCTAATTTTACTCTATGGAGGAAAGCAGCTTTGTGCTTTAACCGTAATGCTTAAAATTTGATATTTGTCTCAGAATATTTTGAATACATCTATTTAATAGTACCTTTATATTTTTCAGTGTAAATTTGATTTTTGCTGGGTGTGTTTGGAGAGTTGGAAGAAGCATAGTTCTGCTACTGGGGGTTATTTTAGATGCAATCGCTATGAAGCTGTAAATAAAGCTGATGAGAAGAGGGGCATTTTAATAAGTGAGGTAAGTTTAGGAAGGAAATGCACATTATGTTAAGTGTCTATATGTAATCAGTTCTTCAAAAATGTCTGCACTATAGTGCTTAGTGCTTATCAATATAATCAATCACCAATGTAGAAATAGGGTATGGTAATATGTAATAGACACTATTCTGGTGCTCAGTTATCCTCGTGATGTATTAGAAGTTTATAAATGTACGTTTTCATTGATGTTGGTATTTGTAGACCTTGGTCATGTATCAATTATGAAATCTTTCACTTGTTTTACAGGCCACTCTTCGAAACCAAAAGATGCAAGAGCTCAATCGTTTTCTTCATTACTACACACGATTTAAGAACCATGAGAATAGCCAACGAATGGAAGAACCTTTATTGAGAGCAGTTCGTAAAAAAATGGCTGTTCTTGCATCGTCATTAGTACAAGGAAATGCTGGAGAAGGTGAGTTTCCTTTGATGCTGTGCGTAAAATTCTCTGCAGTGAAAATCGCACTTTTTACACTATCTCTGTGCATACTTCAGTAATATATTCATCAGTATTTTGGCTCTAGCCTTACGGATTAAATTATAAAATGCCCATATTTTTAACTGCATTGGTGCTTTGAATTCCTCCACCTTGGGTACATTATTTGGATTCCAACTTAGAGCAAGCTATTTTTTAAATGAAGAAATGCGCTGGTCTCACAGTCTAGGTGGTCACACACCACATTGTTTATGCTTTTTCTTAAACATTTTCATGAGTCATTGACTATATGTAACATTGATGATATATCCATGCTGTCCATCATTAAAATATTGACTCAGTGCATATAAAATGCATTATGCTGGGAAAACTGTACTTATGTTTATTCTCAAAATCTTATTGAGTTTGCATTGTACATGGTACTTAAAAAGTAATTATCGATTCGATTCTCCATAATGGTAGATATCTTTATTTTAAACGGTATAAAAACATTTTCTGTTGGCAATTTTATCCTATCTTTGTATATGAGATCCTACAGTTGCTTTTTATGACTTTTGCAGAATCTGCAGAACGTGGTACACGCTTTATTGAAGAAGGTGTAAAAGAACTTTTGAAGGCCAGAAGAGTCCTTTGTGGCTCATATGTATATGGATATTACCTCCGTGACAATGGATACAACAAAGCCATTTTTGAGTTCATGCAGGTATAGTTTGATTTCTTGTTTTTTTATAATTTTGGTTATTTTTTTAAACTAACCTGCTTATAAAAAGGTTTGGTTTCTCTATATTGATCCCATAAAACGTATTTGTTAGATTGGATTTCTGAGCATATGTAGGAGAAAAGGTTACTTTGTATGGTATCACAGAACTAATACCTTCCCATTTTAAATAGTCCAAAAAATGGTGGTGGTACTTCTTTGTGTTTAGGTGCTACATTATATTTACTGGTTAATGCGGCATTCATTTTATACTTGACTAGCATATACAAGTGATTCACTCCATGTAAGAGATTACGTTGAAGTTATTCAGTAGCTCTTCCTTACATTGCAGTCCCTTGAGTTAGATGGCTGTAATAAGAGCCACTCCCCTGTCAAATCTTCATTCACTTATTAACAATTAAGTTATTCTTCAGGTGAGACAGTGTGAATCATATTGAGGGTAGTATAACGTATTTATTTATTGAGCAACTGATCAGGTCTTGATGGTAAGTTCCTGTTGGCAGGGCTGCAAAAGGATGGATTTATTGCTCAAGTTAAACCCGTAAAACTATTTTTGAGGGATTTGAGAGCTTTTCTTCATGGAGCATTTTATCAGCAAAAACATAACACTGTTGTGTAACTCTTGCTGTCAGTCATTTTATTTCCAACTGATTGCAACTATGAATTACAAAGGCAAAACTGGTATTGATGAGTTGCTTCTCTAATCTATAGATTTCTTTTCATTTGGAGTCCATGGATTCAATTTAATTGAGTCATATCCCTATGTCTTATCCCTTTTATAATTCAACCTTTTTTTGCAATATATGTAATTTTCATAATGAAAAGTGAAGAAAACTTTGTAATTCCACTTACATTTATGTGGAATTACAAAGTTTTCTTTACTTTTCACTATGTCAAGTAGATTCCATAGAGCCACTCCTGAAGCACCTAATTATAGGTACATCGAATGTAGTTATTCCATGCATTGAATGCATAAAAGTTTTTATCTGTTTACATTCGCTTGTACCTGTCTCAATATTGCAGAATGAGCTTGAAGAAGTCACTGAAAAATTATCAGAGACCCTTGCCAGGCCATATTTACGCACTCCTCGTGGTGTCATCATTCAGACATCTGCATTGACGCGGCGCAGGCGCCGTGAATTTGTGCGTGCAGTGTCTAGAGGGCTGGTCCCTCCCGAGACACCACCACCAACTCGGCATATTTCAGAGGGGATGGTTCCCAGGATTCCTGGTCCTTCGGAAGATGTAAGTACCTGCTATGGACTTGACATGGACGTCTCTTGAAACATTGACTTTGAGGTTTTATTTGCTCAAGTAGCCTGACTGACTGGTACATATGTATGACGAGCACTTTGTTAGCACAGTGATTGTTACCTGGAATCAGATGAAAATTGATATTTCTTTTTTTTTTCATTCAAAATGGGTTTCATTTCTCTCAAAACACTAACTTTAATGTTTCTGTAGCTCTTATTGCCAATGTTAGAATCCTCCTTGCCGACCTATTGTAATGGTAGGGAATTCATCATGCCTATCACAGCAAGATCCCCTTCATCCTTCCCAAATTATGCCCCAGCAGAGGTTAAAAATTCCTTGAATGGTCGATTTGACCTGTGGAGCAGAACCTTGAGAGGCTTAAAGACTTTCGATTCCACTGGCACTTGTTCAATGGCTGTCTCAGTCTGTCAAGTCCAGCTCTGGGCTCAAAGAATAATTACTTTTATTCATTCATAATTTTTAAAGGTACACATAATACATCTACTGAAAAGTACAAGCATTAATAATGTATGTAATTTATTATTTACTCTCAGGCTTTCCATGATAGGTTAAATTGTTAACTCTTAGAGTGTGGTAACGTTTTTATAGATTTTGTACGCTGACTGCAGCATTTACCCAAAATTTTTATTGCTGCCTGTATATCTTGTATTTGGGCACTTTCCCTCATCATAAGGGTCACTAATAAGGGGCTTAACCCTGCCAGAGCAGCCCTAGTGGCAGGGGGAAGCCTCCTGCACGGGGGTCTCTTCTGGACTGGCTGGCAGCTACAATAGGGTAGTTTCCTTCTTCAAAGAAAACAAAAGGCATTGATTGCGATTTGTTACCCACCATTAGTATATTCATAATATACCGATTATTTGGTTTTAGAAATCACAGTTTAGACGAATGTTAACAGTCAATTTTAACCTCATTTGAAAAAGTCCAGATTTGGTGCCCACGCGATGCCACTCCACGTGACATCACAGGTACCTAGTTTCAATACGAATAGATAGGAGTTTTACATCATCTAAGATTACCAATGCATGCATGAGGCACAGAGCTCAGGGAAACAAGTCTTAATAATCACCTATTAAAACTGCCTATGGTCGGAAAGTTTTCTTCCTTTGATAAGGTATTAATAATCCTTATTTAGGCCGAGCGCTACCTGCCAGCAGCCTGCGCCTAGCGGCGCACATGTCCTCGCCCCAAGGTCACCTCACTTTGCGGCAGCGGAAACCAGAACGACGTCACACGGGCTTTTCCCGGCATTTATACTTAGCCGTCGCGTTTTCGCGCGCTTGAAAATTTTCACTTTTCATTTAATCACGAAAAATAGATATCGTCATTTAAAAATCTAAAAGTGTGAAATGCATACTCCAGGAGTAATAATCTTTCAATTTAGGCAATAAAAAAATAAAAGGAAACCACCATATTGTGAACTCCCACAGCCCAAGGGTCAAATACAAGATTCTATTTGGGTTTGAAGGCTTGTTAAAATTTGTAAATAGTAAATATATGACCAATGCTCTGAAATTTCACCTCTGGAAAATGTAGTCTGAGGGATGCTTGTTATGATCCTAAATGGCTTGTATTTTGTTTGACCGATACCTGTTGTGCTCTATTTTTTCTGTAGGAGTGTGAGACAGAAAGATTGGTGAGTATTCTGGGTCGCTGCGCCAGGATTGGCTGTGCGAGGCCCAGGGCAAGGAACCCTCGTACCGGAGCCATACACTCGCACTGCTCTCTGTGGTGCAGCCAGGCGGATACAGTCATCTCCAGAGCTCGTGCTGGTATGTTTATTTGATGGCTGATTCACCTAAATCCTGTATTACCTTACGAGGCGATGAATTAAGGGGAGTTTATTTGGTGGGGGTACTTTTAATATTGCATCTCCCAGATGTTTTGGTGGGGTTTGAACCCGTTGGTTGAAGGGGGGAAGAAGAAAGGTTCCGGAGTGAGGCTACCATATTTGCCTTCACTGTCCTCTTGAGCATTGCGGTCATCAGGATGAAGAATCCTTGTTCTGGATGATCTTCTTTTTTGGGTGTTGAACCTGTGTCTATATTCGATTGGTCTTCAATGGGGAAAAACCATTCTCCACCGACCTCTATCCACGCTGCATGTGAGGCTGGACCCTTCCTTTCCAACTTCCTCTGTGTTGACACCAAAAAATCCTGGGGAGTTTTTCAAAATTTTTCTACCAACCCTTCAGACATAACGTTGCCCAATCACTGCTTCCTCTCACACACCATTGAAGGTCAATAAATCCTTCCGAAGAGTGCAATTCTCAAGGAGACAGTGTAAGCGTATGTGGCACTCTCACTTTGGAGCCATTCTCCTTCCCCCTTCCTCCTCCGAGACCCTAAAAAGCAACCCTTTCTCCCCACTTTCCGGCACCCAAACTCCATTTTTCCTCCAACCACTTCTCCTTCAACTGCAGGACATATTTAAGGAAAAACTAGGCTGCACATGCTGCGCTAGAGAATGTTGTTGTGTCTACGAAACTTGTCATGGTCAATAAATTCAGTGGAGGGATTCCAATGTTTCATTTAGCTAAAATAAATAAAGAAATGGAAATTAATGAATTCTTCCATTTGAAATCATGAATTTTACTGGTTTTTTTTTTCTGAACTACTTTTCTTGACTGCTACTTTCAAATACATATTGTCAAGGTAAGGTTATGGTTCTACCTTGTTCCAATTAACGCTAACCAGATGTTATAAAACTGGTCAGTGACCCTCATGCCCATCGCCCTCCTCCTTGCCTCTCTTACAGGCACCACCTCATCCATAATCATGGAGGGGAGCGGCACATCCCACGGTGGGGGCGTTGGCATCCTCCCCCCTCCCATTTTGGGTCGTCAGAGGACCGGAAGTGGGCCCCTACCTCTGCCCCATATGCAAGCGCCACCTGCCGGAGATTACAATGCAGACCTCGTGATTGCCCTGGAGATGTCTCGCCTGCAGATGATTGAAGACGAGACTCGCAAGAGGCAGAGGGTCGTCAGCGCGACTTCAGGAGGCGCCACCACTGCTGATGGGGAAGTCGGGATGGGTGGAGAAGGTGTCAGGTGATGTGCATAGACCCATCACTCTCTCCAGTGTGTTTGACATCGATTTTTGTTCTTAAAATTAATTACATCTTTAATTTTAAATAAGTATATCTTTAGACATATCAAGAGAAAGGTATTGTTGAAATTAATTACACAGGCCAACAAAAAAATTTTGTTTGAAACTTTTTTATTTTAATAGCTGATCTTTAAAGATTTTGATGTGCGGAATCCAAACCTGGCCTTAGTTTTTTTGTATCACCCATAGTTTCCAAGCAATGTGTATTTAATATTTAGTCTAATACCCTTATATGGTACATATACAGGGAAATCAATGAAACACTATGTTACATTATAAAATTGTTTGTATTTACTGTTCACTACATCACGATAAAATTGTTTGTATTTACTACAGCGTGATAATACAGGGTTCACTTGTCAACTGGAATTGGTCTACATTTTCTTTCCCTTTTTTCCTTGAAGCTTCTTGTGCAGCTTTTTCTGCGATGAATCGCTTGCTGAACTTCTCGGTGAAGTACCAACAGTAATCCCCCATTATCTTCGTTGATTGGACCTACTTTTTCAATTTTATTAAACTATAAAAAAGCTGTTAAATTCTAAAAATATTGCTTGATTTCATAAATTTAACAGTAAAATGTGAATAAATGGTGGGCGATACAACTTTAAAACCATCATATTCGAATTCAGCAACTTAAAAAACATGAGAATATGGTATTTGCAGTAAAAAGGTTTTTTTATTGTCGACATTATTTATTCATAATTTATTTGTGTTGTTGTTTCTTTTGGTCACAAATGTCTAATTCTGTTATTATTCTGATCTTACAGGACATCAGTGTCAAGTTCATGCGGAATAGAAAATAGGCCTCCAATGCCACTTCCTCCAGGTAATGGTGCTACAGTAGACTCTCATTTATACAAACAACATTATTATTATGAAGTTCTTGTTATGACAAAGCAAATCATTGGTCCCAACAAAAAGACAAATCCAATAGGTAGTGAAAGAAACATTACTTCGAAATTTTCATTATTACGAAAATTTCATAATAACGGTCCCGGTTGTTACTAAAAGAACTTTATTAAGTTCCATCATGAATTAGCAATGGCATTTAGGAGGATATACACGACGATACGTCATAATCATTGCGCCCTGTTTAAGTTCTCCTCGTGCACTTTGATCAAGAGCGTCAATTATGATTTTTTCTTCTGTGGGAGATCCTATAGTATGCACATAAAATCATATAATGAGCTTCATTCCTATGGAATCATGGTGACCCACTCATTACCGCTCGTAAATTGGAGATACAGTCATTTTCAAAAGTCAGTCCCAACGGCCAGTGCGAGTAACTAGGTTTCACGCTAAGCTCGAACTTCGGTAATGCCTATGCCCTCTGTGCCTTGAAAGGGCCAGTTTGACTTACTTTTGCCATCTGCATAAGTCCTACCAAGGCATTCTTCACGACTCATAAATTCTTCACAACTCCCCGATTCCCAGTGCCAGAACACTAGGGGAAGCATAAGTTCTCAGTCACGTGATTCTAACCCTGATAGTGTTCTGAGATAGATAGTCTGAGTAGTAGTCTGGCTTGTACTAAAAAATACACAGACATATCTTTGTCGCAATGCACATATACGGAAGAAACAAAAATCGGAATTTACGTCTGAAATAGTATTGTAAAAGTTGCCTGCAAAATAACTATAGATTATGTCTTTAACACATTATTACCGAACATAATCAATGCATATTTCTCATTTTTTAAGTATTTTAGACACTCTGATCAGCAGATTCATTATTCCTACACATTTTCTTGGGATATGTATTATCCTACAGTTTTCTACGTGTCTCATTACATGAGAAATCAAAAGTAATGCGTGCTAAATTATTATGTTTAGATATGATATTTATTGTAGTTGTTACTAACATTTCCCCAAGCAAATATTTAAATAATGATTTATATATTCCAGGTATCAGTAAGTAATTAACCCACTTCTTCATGTAAAGCGAAAGTTCGAATGACTGAATGGCTATCATAAATAAATTTTCAGTAATTAAAAAAACCATTGGAAGCATTAATAAAATGAGTTGTTTGGCATTCTAAGGCACATTTGGTGTATCGTTTATCTTTGCCCATTGCATTGAGAGCTCTGACTAAGTCTTTCTCATTTTTCGTTTCATTTTTCTGCGAGAATCAGTCGTAATTGGCCTTCCCTACCTCTGAAGTTGTGCTTGGGGCTCTTGGCGATGGTTAAAGTAGTCAAGTTGCACCATTTGCACAACCCGATCAAGTCAAATCGATCCCCAGTGGTCAAGGAGCGCATAATCAATACGCGAAGGTCGACTTCGGAGAATAACAGATAGCTGCACCAGGCATGTGGATCAACTTTTGAAAGTGACTGTACATCCTCTTCTAACGAACATTCGATTTACAAACTTTCAGAGATATGAACATTTGAAAAATTCAAACGTGCCCCAAATTTCATATTTGGCACCTTTGGAGTTGGCCGATGCAATGCGGTGTGGCGTAGAGGAACTCGCATTTTGGGCATAATCTGAACCAAGTATCATTTGATCCGTTGTGAAGTCGGGAGATGTTCAGCGTTTCACCTGCCCTTCCTTCCTGCGGATATTTTTTTCAGCTCTAGCTGCATTACACATGCAGCTACAATTGCTCGTCACAATTGTGAGCTAATGCATAATTGTAATGCAGTGTTGCATTCTGCTGGATAACTGCACGTTTCGAAGTCTGGCATAGGTTTATCAACTTGCAAACAAGGCCTTGGAATGTATCTTGTTCGTATACGAGGAACTAGTATGTTCGGGAAGATATCAACCCTCGATTGCATCATGCCGCATTCTTGTATTGATATAACCAAGCAAATGTTTTTGTTTTAATATACTTGCGCATAATTTAATCGTGTATATTATACACATGACTCTGAAGCTTTTCTGCAGTGTGACTATAAGTACTGGATATTGAAGAGACCAGAAGTTTTGCAAAGTATGTTTTTTTGCGACGATTCCTGAAAGAAATGTTTTTACAAACCTCGTTATTACAAACCTGGTTTTTCGGTCCAGTGAACTTCGTAATAATGAAAATATACTGTATTCATTTCTTTTAGCCTGCATGGATGTGACTTAAATAGTTAGTGTCATGGAGATAACTTTGGAGAGGCAGATAATCCCTTTACCAACAGAAGTACCATAATGGAAATAGCCTGTTTCTTTCAATGGAAATTTGTCACTTTTCAATTGATCGGTTCAATTGAAAAGTGACTAATGACAGTAGTTTTAATTTGTGTAATCACATCATTAGCCGTCATTGGTGGTTTGTGATAATGACTTTGTGCGGAGACCTTCTTGTGGGTGAATTCAATGGAAAAATGAGTTTTTCAATTGAATATTTGTGTGAATTCGAGTAATTCGAATGAATTTAAAAAAATTCAATTGAATACATATTTGGAAATTCAATTGCATTTTTGGATATTCAATTGAATTCAATAGTAATGGCTGATTTTTTCCAGTAGGGTAGTGGGAAAAATGCCATCAAGTTTTTAAAAATGCATGTTCTGGTGTAAAACTTTGTACTGGTATCAGATTCACTGTTATTATATTTTATTTCTAGTCTAATCTTTTTTTCCACTTCTTTATTGAAAATAATTCTCTCGATTATTCTGTTAGTTTACTCTGTGCTCTCCCCATAATGGTCGTTGCTCTGAATAGTTTTGTCGCCAGTTCACTATTAACCCGTGAGAAAATACAAATTTGATGACTTTGAGACTAGGAGCATTCGACTAGAGGCAATGGTCGAGTGATGTGGAGTAATTGGACAATTTTTGGGAACTGGGGTAAAGAAAATATTTTGAGGCATATGAACTCCAAATAGAAATTTTTACCCTTATGTATTCCACGCTCCTTTAGAAATAAAAAATTTAAAAGTCACACAACAGATCTCACACTGAAACAAATTGTCACCTTCTTCCTCATTTAGTGATGTAAGTAAACCTTGCTGACTTTCACTGACATCTATTGCGAATTGTTGCCCTGTTTACATTCGCTTTGTCTAGTAGTTGTGGTGTTTCGTTCCTTTAAAAGTCAAAAAGGTTTTGCGATTGTACCATTACATACACTATGGGAAGCCCTGATGGCCTACAATACTAAACTAAGGTGAGTAAGAAGGCCTTGAAGTAAAACGGTTTAGTGCCATTGTGCAAAAGTACGATCAAAATGAATAAGTATATAAAATGTTTAGCCCTTATATTTCCCTTTGCATACTATCAATATCATCATACTATCAGGAGCAAATACATATAAACATGATGCATGCACACAGGACCTGTGTTATCAGAGCACTTTATTTTTTTTCAATAACATTTTGAAAAAAATGCAAATTAAATGGCATATGCATATTATTATTTGCTATATGCAAGATAAAAAGTTGTGTGACATGTTTGAATCTCTTAAGATTTTGTTAAGATAAGTTTCACTGATAAAACACTCTTCACCCAACTCTTACCCTTGAATTTAAGCAGTACCTTGGAATAAGAAAAAAATATCGCAGACACTCTGCCTCGTGTGAAACTTGGTAGTATGCATTGTACACTTCATGATGATGAGTATGAAGTGCAAGGAGTCTCAGCAGCATTGCAGCTATGTTACTTTGAATGAAGCTCCTCTTGCCCTAATTATCATCCCTAAGTTTTTTTTAATTAGTCTCTAACTTACTCAGAAATTTAGTTCGGGGGGGGGGGGGGGGGTTCCAAAACCAAAGGGAAAAATTTTTGAAAAAATTGGTACCAAATAAATTTGAACTAATTTGAACACTTTTCATAACCGAAAAAACTTCATTTGTTAAAGAAGTGTGTTTTAATTTAATGATTTTTCAATATTTTGTTTTCTTTTATGAAGTAAAATAATTGTGTTTTTATATTTCGGTGGGGGTCCGGACCCCCCAGACCCCCCCCCCCTGGCTACGCCACTGTTCCATGAGCATTGCATGGATATTTCCTGCAAGGCTCACGCCTGGCCCCCTCTACCTCCTTTTGCAGAGGCGAGGGCCGAAGACCATCAACTTAAGCTGGCCATCCACCTGTCGCTGCTGCAGGAGGCTGGGCGATCGTCACCCGGCGACAAAGACGGCCGGCTCCACTCCGCTGTATCGGATGATGATGGCATCTCCCTACCCCCACCCCCTCACCACCGCGACGATGAGGATGACGATGAGGACGACGACAAGGACGACTCTGGGGGTGGGGGTGGCAGGGGGTTGATGCTGAGCGGCAGGGGAGGGGTGGTGACGCCCCCTCGTTGCAGCAGCAGCAGCCCAGCTGCCAGCGGAGACTCCCTGCCCACGCCCCCTCCCCCACGACTATCGGTGCACCTCGTGGGAGGCGGTGAGGGTGCGGAGGACGGCCGCTTCCGTACTGGTGATCTCCACGCCGAAGGGCTGTTTGTCGAGGGTGAGGGTCGCTCCATTGGGCTCCTTTCGTCCGTTGAGGGCCGTCGAAGGGCTGGCAGGGGACTTGGCCTCTTGGCCATGGCTGGCCGGCCCCGGAGGTCACACTCGACGGGAGACTTGTGGCGCCCGTGCGGCTCTTCCGAGGAAGGTGGTTCTCCTGACCTCCCATCTGAAGCCAATCGACCTGAATCAGATGATGGTGCTGGTGTTGCTATCACTGAGGTGAGTGAAGTCAATAGCGGCCTTAAAAAGATTAGGCAAGAATGGAATTTTGAAACCAAAACAAGGAGTATGATCTGCCTCGCAAGGTCAGTTTTAACACTGCAACAAATAGAACAATGCACAATAGGTAAAATGCAACTCAATGATAGATCCAAATTTTTTATTTTAATCGCCCCTGACTCACTTTTTTGCTTCCAGAAATAACATAAATTGTTAGGTGTCACACAGGCTGCCTGATACATACTTCTCTCCAATCTGACCAATACTGATCGTTTGAGTGTTCATGATCATAGATTGTATGAAAACACTTTTGTGGTCATGGTCATGAATTAGGTCTATACTCTTAAGGCCAATGCCTCAATGATTGTCTTCCTTGTTGTCATTAGGGTGGAGACTAAGTGAATCTGCAGATAGAAATGGCTAAATAATGCACAAAATCACATGAAACACCGTCAATCATAACTCTGTTATACAGCTTAGCTTAAGTTGAAAAATAAAATTCTGGTATTGTGACTTAATCGTAGGGAATGGCTTATTAATGAATAAAAAATTAGGTGTATGTTTAAAGTGCATAAGAGGCAAATGCTACGATTTAAGTTCATGATTACAAGAGTGTACGGGGCTCTAAGTTATATTTTAAGAAGACTAATGGAAAACAATGAAAAAAGAGCATAGGGTCCTCTCCTCAGGCGATAATTCACATTTAATTGGATGAAAAAGAATAAAAAGCATTCCTATTCTCCTTGATAAAGTCTCCCAAGTTCACATCTTCAGTAAATCACTTCAAGCATGAGGTTTTCCACAGTGAGTATGGTATGCAATGATTTTCTGTCATTTAGGCTGTAGTATAACTGACTGTTGAACTCATACAAACACCAACCAAATTACAGCTTTTAAGGTTAACCAACTTTAATGCCATTTTTGTAATGCTAACAACCTTCTCTGGAATTTTATCAAGTTGTATTGGTGGTTAACTGTTTTTAAAAGTGAACTAGCATACAGGGTTTGTCCCAAAAGTAATGAGCCTTTCTTCAAAAAAATAGATTTATTGATCAAACATATAATATAACTTAATAAACTTCAAAATAGTCTCCTCCCGCATCTATACGCCTTTGCCAACGTGTTTTCCATGCATCGTAGGCCCTCTGGAACTCGCTTTGCAGAATGCTGTTAAGGCACCTCGTCGTGGTTTTTTAAATGTTGTCTAGGGTCTCCAGATGCTTTCCTTTCAGCTCCCTTTTTACCCTAGGAAACAAGAAGGAGGCTGCCGGGGCTATAGGGGGGCTGTGGCACTGTTGAAACTCCGATCCGGGTCATATAGTAGTTGACTACAAAGGCGGTGTGACTCGGCGGGTTGTCATGGTGGAGTCTCCATGACGACCGAATCTCTGGCCGGACGCGGGTAACTCTGTGAACAATTCGATGAACATCTGTTTTCGGCAAATTTAATTGTTCTATCATCAAAGGAACACTCATTCGGTGGTCTTTGTTCAGCAAATCTTGCACACGAGTGTCATTATTGTCCGTTCGCGATGTTGATGGACGCCCAGAACGGGCCTCATCGGCCACTTCTTCCCGGCCTTCCTTGAACGACTTGTGCCACTTTTTGACCTGCAAGTACGACAAGCAATCATCCTTGAAGGCCTCATTGAGGGAATAAAATGTATCCTTCACTGTCATTTGAAGTTTGACGCAAAACTTTATCGCATAGCGTTGCTCCGAAGTTCTCTCCATCCTAACCACGACGAGGCACTGCGCGGAGGTTTACTAAAAATGAAGTCCTACCGTTCTGAAAGCTCGTATGCAACTGAAAGAAGCGTTGCTGACAAGCTTAGAGTCCCTTCCACCACTTCCAACCAGTCGCACAGGTGGCATTGTACAGTCGCATTGCAAAAAAAATGAAGCTCATTACTTTTGGGACAAACCCTGTAGCTTGCATTGATGACCTATGATATCCACTACTGGAGAATAACGATGCACCACTGACTTTGACGTTTTCCCTGAAGTATGCTTGCACTCTCATTAAGAGGTTCTCCATTTCGCCATAAGATGGGTTGTATTACTAACCAGGGGCGCCGACTTATAAAAAATATTGGGGGGGCCCATATCGGAGGTCTTGTCCCGGGAAGAGGTTAAATTCAAAGTGTGTGGCAGCACCGAAACACCACCATGATTCACACCACTTGATTCAGTTAACCTGCATAACCTGCTTAACCTTATAATTATTTGTTTCAGCACACATTATTGAATTTATTTTAAAAGGTAACTATCGTCAAACATGGGAAATAAAAATTACCAATATATTTATGTGATTTCACAAAGCATAATATAACTTAATAATTTTCTTGAATTATTGAGGGGGCTCCGCCCCCCCAAACGAATCTTTGAGGGGGCTCGGGCCCCCTCAGGCCCCATGGAGTCGGCGACACTGTTACTAACTATAATTGAAATTCTCCACAAGTGTTAAAATATTTTATGGAGGGAAAATTCTGCTAAGGAATTGCAAAATAAAGAGATATTTTATATGATAAGATATTATATATGACAAAAAACCTGGGAATGTAGAAGCAGAAAATAATGCTGAATGCATATGAAATTAAAAGCACCTCGGTTGGTCACTTCCCAGGTCCGCATGCACTCTGTCTCCTGCCGAGGGGCACTTCCCTGCGACGAGGACGTGGCAAACCCTGCGGCTGCAGATGCCGCCGACTCCCTGAATGCAGACCTCGAGGTGTGCGGCATCATGGGGGCCTCATCGGAGGACGCTGAGGAGGAAGAGGAAGAGGAGGAGAGGAAGGGGGAGGGTGGTGGCGGAGGGAGAGCGACGGCAGAGTCCTCGACGACTCCGCCCCCGACCACTGCCACCGCCGCCGCCGCCCCCACCATCGCCCCCGCCGCCCCCTCCTCCTCGCTCACCTCCGCTCTGCTGGACCCCGCCCCCCTGGCCCCTCCCCCCTTCGGCCTCGGCTCCCAAACGCGCTCCCTGCGCCACAACGCCTCCTCCACCCGCTCCCTTCGCATCCGCATCCGGAAGTCCCCCGGCCCTCCCGACACGGACAGCTCCAACGACTACGAGTCGGAGACGGGCATCCCCCGCTCCCCCACGCTCTTCATCAGCGGCGTGTCCATCAGCCGCACGCCGGAGCCGCGCTCCCCGGCCGCCGCCGCCGCGGCCGCAGCCGCCGCCGTCGCCTCCGTGCCCGGCATCCTCCCGCCCCCCTCCGCCGCGGGCCGCCAGTCCCGCTCCTCCAGCCTCACGGTGCCCGCCTCCGCCACCCTCTCGCCCGAGCCCCGCCCCCCGCGCTCCCCCCTCTCCGAGCCCGGCTCGCTCCGATCCCGCTCTTCGAGCCTCGTGGTCCCCGCGGCGAACAACGCAGCCGCCTCCGCGTCGTCCTCCTCGTCGTCCGCGCAGCCGCCCTCCACGCCCCCGCCCTCGCTGGGTGGGGGGGCCGCCGCGGGGTGCTCGCCGTCCCCCTCGCTGCCGCCCTCGCCCGGGGGCGCGGCCGCCGTGGTGGTGTCGGGCGAGGACGCGGACCCGGCGGCGGCCGCCGCGGCTTTCGGTTTCCCGCGCTCCTCGACGGACGGAGCGCTCAGCTCGGTGCTGCACGTGCAGGAGGGTAACCTGGGTTCGGACGACTTCCACGAGGCGCTGTTCCTGGAGCGGTCGCCGCGCGGCGGGGGGTCGGGGTCGTCGTCGCGACGGCGGCGCCGCTCCCGCCGCGAGCGGGACGTTGAGGAACTGAAGGAGGACGATTCGGGCAAGGAAGCGACGTCCGCCCTGTGAGAGTGATAGCCCTAATCGTGTGTCGAGGATCGGTTCTACCTGCGTTTTGGGGAGGGGTTCGTTCGTTCGTTCGTTTCGGTTGTTTGTCGTTCTAAAAGGGGCCAAAGTGGGTGATGTGATTGGATTCGATGCGATAGTGACGAGTCGTGTGGGGTCCTCCTCGGTGGTGTGCGTCTGATCCATGTGTGCTTGTGAGTTTGAGTGTGATTGTTTCGCGGTCACTTCTGCTGTGCTGCTGCTGTGGTGTGTTTGCATCAAGTCACTGGGATGATGTCCTCACTTCTTCAGACTTCCACTTATTCGGAATATTATTATCTGTGAGCTGACCAATGCTCTGTCATGCTTCCCGATGTTAATAATATTTGCTTTTTTATTAAACTTAAGTATATGGCTCGAAAAATTTAATACTCTTTATATTTTCATACAGCCCAAAAGAACTGGGTGGTACTGAATTAGAAGAGTGAAAAAAAAAAACTTTATGGACCAATTTTCTCAATGATTTTTTTATGAAACAAAATAATTATGTACTATTTTTTGTTAATCGTCATCATGATTTGTATTTACTTGCATAATTTGTGCCCTTTTTTATATCTCTTTATTTACATTTTGGTGTTTTGATAGCAAATTATGCTTAATGGAAGGGTTTCATTAAATGGCATAAAGTGTAATATGTGTATAGATATTTCTATGTCTGTTAGTTGGGCATTTTCTATCATCTGAAAGAAATAAATTTTGTTAGATTTTTCCCTTAACACTCATATGTGATACATTTAAATGAGTAATTTAGTAACATATAAGCTAACCGTTATAAATCATATAAACATGTTGAAAATTTGGACCCAGGGTTAGTAAAAACTCATTTGCATAAGTGAATGATGTTAGTAAGAGCGCTTAAACAATCGTGAAAGAATGTTCTTTTTTGATAGGAATTGAGAACTTTTCATGAATGCAAAGTATGCAAGTAAATACGTTGTGGAATTTGTGTAATCGTTTTTGAATTTGTAATTCCTCGTTCACTAATGTATTTATTCCAAGATCAAATTAAGATATGGATGAAAAGTTTTTCAATCAGAAAAAGTTTCAAAATTAAAGCTTGGTTTGATTCCTTCCATTCTTGAAACTTATACAGAAAAACTTTTCATTTGTACCTCTCATATTGGGCTATGTTTACAAATGCAAAAGTTGCTCTTTATTTGAAAATGGCTGCTTCGTTTAAGTGAATGTTTCACTTAATTTTCTCGCAATTATTTGAGGTTTATCAATAATTTAATTTTTCCATGCCCGCCTCAATATTTTATTATGATTATTATTTAACTATCCTAACCCATTTATATAAAACTCTTTGTTGCAATTACTTCGAGTGAGTTGATTGTTGATGATGAATTTGAATGTCCGTTAATCAAGTGTGGTGCTAAGCTATTTTTATGTTGATATAAGATTTGTGCGTTCTGACTTAAGTTTTTATTGTTGGCAAGTTTATTCTATTTGCAAAGGATGCCATTCCTTTCAGCTTGTCATTATTTGTATCTACCTGATTATGAATATTGCACATGTTTTTACTTTTATAACTCCTCAAAGGAACTATTATTGTGAACTTTGGCAAATGGTGGGCTTTGCCTTGCACAAATAATTGCTCTTGGGTTTGACAAGAGTAGGAACAATCCCCTTCATCACATGTCACTAACGCTACTGTTGAAGGTGCAGTGGTATATTTTCATCACTCAAGATTCCTATCTGCCTACAGTTATTTGTTACTGAATAGCCTCTGGAAAAAGAAGTGTAAATGGCAGTTTTCATTCTGGGACAATTCTTCAAGTGTGAAGTATTTATGTCACCAAAAGTTATTCTCACCGGTGAATGGTATTTTTTGGATTGATGAATAGAAGAGATGGCCATTATAACATTTTGTGTTCAAATAACACGATCGCAAGCAAACAAATGGGTACCACATTTCGTCTCTCCGGATTTGAAAGATTTATAGTGTACTTCTGTGCCAGCACAAAATATGACCAAATACTTTCTTGTTAACTTCTCAATGGCACATCATAGGAGCACCTATGTAGTGAGTGCTATAGCTATTGGGTATTAATGACGGAGAGCTTTCTTTTATCTGTTGTAATATGATATTTCAACCATTTGAGTTCAATTTTTAGCCAATTAATATGCAATGGTGATGTGTATGGTCTAACCTTTGATTACTCTTGCTTATTATTTTGCGGCAGTTAGATTGTGCAGTGGAAAAACACTGTACAAAAGAAGGAAACCACTCTTTCTAGTCCTACTTTAGTTATCCATTTTTAAAAGCTATACAATTATTGTAATGAAATTCAGCAATAGAATATGATGGCACACTCCGTTTTAGGGAAGAAGTACATATTTTGCTCAAATAGGTTACTCGTTTCGAATCTGATATCAAACCTCTCTAGCAGAATGACTTTCCTACACAAGTTCTACGTGTAAAAAAAATAAATTTCAATTGTACTTATTTGTTGAAGTTTTATAGGAAA
The DNA here is from genome assembly GCF_921293095.1 of Ischnura elegans. Taxonomy (NCBI): domain Eukaryota; kingdom Metazoa; phylum Arthropoda; class Insecta; order Odonata; family Coenagrionidae; genus Ischnura; species Ischnura elegans. The sequence goes on along the minus strand of NC_060248.1, from coordinate 129,109,630 downwards.
CTAGGTAAATGGCTGATAGATTTTATTTTAATGTATGATATTTTTGCCTTGATTTGACCTTGAGTAAGCACTTAAAACCACTTATTATCATGTTGTACTAAAATAATGCACAAATGAAGTGAATCCTTTACGTAGGCACCAAGTCAACTAGTGCCATATCAGCCAATTTTGATTGTTTGGGCTGTATCAGCCTGCTGGACAAGATTAGCGGTAAATGCAACTCACAATTAGTGTCTTTAGTTTTTTCGAGAGTCATTCATTTTTCTCTTATTTACCTCTCAGCTCATTCAGATTGTAGATGGTACATTTCATTCTTACATTTTCATGAATTTTGGCAGAAGTAGGTGATTGGAAAGTGACTTTTGGATTTTTAATGCAAAGGACAAGGCGTAGAATATCTCACGTTCATTTTTGTAAATAAAACTAACGAGCAATAATCAAAGGCACATTATTGCATCAGCTGGAAATGGCGGCCTATGTTTTTAACCATAATTTATAATTTAATCATTAAAGATTGTTGGCGTTCACTTGGTTCAAGTGATGTGTCTTAATTAAAATCTTCTAAGAGCTCACTTTATAGAACTTAACATTTTTATACAACAGAAAGTTTGGCTATCCTCTGGATTTTGCATTTACATCCTGGCTAGGAGAGTCATTGTAGATTCTGCCATTGATATATCTTAGTTTACACAATTGCTATTATATTGTGGGGAACTATGTATAATGATTCCAAACTGACAAACTGTGTCTCCCATTTGATTTTAATCTCTACCACTTTCTCTCTCTATCTCTTCTCTCTCTCTCTGTTCATCCTGTGCTCCCTTTGATGAAGATGAGTGCTCAAGGAATTATGTTTTTTTTTTAAACATTTTTATTTGAATTCACGAAAACATGTTTATTTAGACAATGGTTTGAAACAGAGTATACTAAGTTGTAATAACCAATCATACAGCGGATAATATTCATGCATGAAATTCATAGCAGTTTCATGAATGGAATAGTATGTATATTATTTTCATTCTAACTAGGTGATCAAATTCATATTTCTGTCCCATGAAAATGTATGCATTTATAACGTGTTCATAATTTGAAGTATATTAATTATATATAATTTCATGAGTTAACTATTTAAGTTGTGACTACATGCAATTTACTGTCCATTATAATTGTTACATTGTATTTATAAAAATAGATGTTGAACACATGCTAAGCAAATAAATCATTCATCTTGTCTTACCAAAATGAGACTCAGTGTGCTTATTAAGTTGCTTGCAAGCATTCAAATTAATGGAAGAGTATTTACCCCTTTTGTAGACTGCAGCAATTTTCTCTCATTCTCTTATCTATCTCCCTTAACGACACAATCTATTAAGACAAATGTATTCAGTTACAAAAACAATGCTGAAATTCAATTAATGAATAATACTGTCAGAAATAATTTTCCCATACAGCTTAAAAGCTGATTGAAATTTTTGGCAAGGCAAAGGTTTTCTCTGGAGTAGGGGAGAGTGGGGCAAAGTGGAATGGTTAAGCTTTACTTCATAATCAGTGATGGTATTTTTGTTCTGGACGAGAAATTTCAATATCATCTGTTACTTGAGTCTGTTACCTACCATTTTGGAATTCATGGAAGTGGCTCAGGCATGTAATAATACACCATTACGTTTTTTTTCAATGCCTGTATATTTTTCACTTTGCCCCTCACCAGGGGCAAAGTGAAATTGTTTAGAGGGCAAAGTGGGACTTGCTCTAGGAAAAATTAAAAGGGGTGGGACATACTGACCTGCAGCATTGAAAAAAAGTTCTGCTGTTATCAATGAACCATGTTCTGCAAACTAAATGGTTCCACCTAGTTTTTTTACCTTTTAATGGTAATATTTTTTTCAGTTTATTGGGCGTAGTTGATATTCCAGTTTCATCACAGTTATAAATCTGACTGGGTAAAACACTGTATTTGTCCATGAGTTCACTGCATAGTTTAAAAAATTCACCAACATTATGTTTATTAAATGAAGCTGCACAAGCAGCTTAAGTATTTTCAGGCCTTCTGAGAGAAGTTCTAAGTTGTCTTATAGTTCCCTCTAAGTTGTTCACATAGGTGCAGACGAAACCCGTCCGCATGCGGCACAATGTCAGCTGTGTGTAGCTTGCCTAGGTAGAAGAGCGTCATACTGCCTAGTGCAATTCAAGCAATTGTGGTAAACCAAGTTGGAAAGAAGGGAAGAAAAGTGCCCGTCAAAGGAAGTTTGGGGTGCACCCCTTTGCGTCAAAGAAGAGCATTAAAATCCGCTTAAGTGACCATATTCACGGAACTACGTGCTAATGAATATAATTTTTTCAATTATTTTCTCTGCATCAATCTCACTCTCCACGGTGTAGAGATGCACTCCCACTCTTATCTCCAAGCTCGCTCTATTTCCATTGACTAATATGCTTGGGCCGCATCAGTCGTCCGCGTTCATGTGTAAGCATAAACCTGTCTCTGTGGCCCATACGCACGCGGATGGTCCGCGGGGCGGAGAGGCCATGCAGATCTGCCAGCAAACCATCGATCATCGATGGCCTGCAAACGGTGCGCACACATGTGTAAGCAGCAAACCCAAGAGATACGTACACCAAAGTAGTCAAAATTTGCCTGACCACGATAGAAACCCAGGTCCCTTTACTATTCCACCTATTAGATCATCACCTCAGGCCATCATTAAAAGTTGAAACCATTCATAAGTAAATTTTATGTGGAATAAAAAATTTTTCACTGTTAAGTATATTCCACTAAGTTTCACCTGACACTGTCAATCATTCCTCTCAGTTAGGTGTAGTTAGAGTCAGGCACCAGGCTAGGAATTAAGGCTATAGGGGTTTTTAGGAGCAACTAATACTGGGGGATATGGAATATGGGAGGTGCGGGTTGCCCTCCCAGAAAATTTTTAGATAAATGGTTCAAAATAGTGAGGTTTTACGAATTTCTGAGGGGTATTTTATTAATCCTTACACAATTCTTTAAGTAATATTAATACAATTAAGTAAAATAGATAAAATTTAAAATTTCTCTGATTTCTGGGGGGGTTTATCCCCCAAACCCCCCTTTGCTGCACCACTGGTTAGAGCAGCTGGTGCAAATTTGAAAGTATTGGATATGAATCCCCTTCATGGCAAATGATTTTTCAACTGTCATATTTCCTCACTATGACTGCCGTTGCGGTAGACCCCGTAAAGATTTACTAAATACTGCCAATTTCACCGACGAGTCCATAGGGAACCTCATTGTGTTCAAAATTCAGCTTTAGAGTGCATGACCATGCTACTCCTGTGGTATTGTATTTCTTGCTGCATTAACCACTTTGTCCTCTGAAGCCACCAAAATCCTTACTGTAAGATGATGTCAAGTTATCTTAAATGGTTAAACAAGCTGGTGTGAGAAGTAAAATCTGATGCTTTCCCGGCAAATATATTCGAAAAAGGCTATTCAGGCTTCCAGTCGTGTGGTCTCCCTCCATTCTGCCGACGTTTTGGAACACGAGTCGGGTTCTATCCTCAGGGCTAATGGTGAGTGGATGAAGTTTGCCAGCTTATATACTCTTCAATTGGCTGTAAAGTCTACCGTAATTGGCCGGGAGGCAGCCAATCTTATTTTCCTAAGTGCCGGTTTCCATACATTACTTAGTGAATACCCGGTGTCACGGTTGAGGGTGTTAGTTGTCAGCCAGATCTCGATGGATTCCTTTACCAGTCTTTTCCAGAAATTAGTCTCACGGCAAAGAATTTTCACGTGATCCCACTTCACCCTATGATCGGATTCAATGGCGTGTTCTACAACCGAGGATTTTTCCGGTTGGCAGAGCCTAAGGTGTCTCTTATGTTCTTTGTTCCTGGTATTAATGGTTCTTCCCGTTTCACCAACGTACACCTGCCCACACTCCATTAGCCACTCACCATTAGCCCTGAGGATGGAACCCGACTCGTGATCCGAAACGTCGGCAGAATGGAGGGAGACCACCCGGCTGGAAGCCCAAATAGCCTTCTTTTTTGAAGCTGGTGTGAGTTTGTGGGATCCAGATTTGAATCTTGGATAAGGCAAATTATTTTTTCTCAGAAACTTTTAGCACTAGGTCATAAAGTGTGCCCTTACTTTTGAGACCATGTTACCTTTCACAAAACCTACACAAAATACTGCCAACTGTGCTTAAGTTGATCACTTTACCAAAACAGATGTGTGAGGAAGTATCTTTGTCCTAAAAAAAAAGAATTATGTACTTAAATAATTACACAAAGATTCCAGAAAAATCTATAAAAATTTATTGCATAAAAACAGAATGAACCAAAAGAGCCATAACAGACAGTGTCATCAATCAATGATTCATGAATCTTTTTACTATTATTTTTCTACATTTTTGGTTATAAATTAAAACTTAACATCCTTAATTTTCCATTTCAAGTACATACATATTTTTATCAAAAATACCAAACATGTACCTCGATTTAGATTTCAATAGATAAGAAAAATATTGTGATGAATAATTAAGGGTAATATGGCTACCACAAAAGATGTTGATTATACATGCTGCATTTTTCCCTGTTATTCACAAAAAACCATAAAAGATAATTCCAAGAACCTAATTAATTATACATTTCTTCAAACATGACCTTTATTAATACCAAACAATAATAGTGCTTCCAAGAGATAAAAAAAAACAAGCCCAAACTGAGCAAGATTTTTATTTGTCAACAAAATAACTTTCTCAATGTTCAATGTTATGTTAAAAATAAAATAAAAACTTAAAATAAATAGAAACCAACAGAAAAATACTGCTTCTTAAATCCGTTCAGAGTCTTCAATGATTAAGAAGATATCTCAAGATAATACTGGAATTACAAGGATTATTCTAAGGTAACCTAACATTCACAAAAGGCATAGCATAGATTGGTATAAAAAATACCGTATTTTGATTCCAAATGTCAATTAGTTTTGAAATACTTGTAATAAAAAAATAACTCTTTTTACTTAACAAAGTTGAAATTTCTTTTTACAAAATTTTTGATATACCCAACCAATTTCATGTTTTCACCTTTGTCAATCGTTCTACATTGCACACTTTTCTTTTAATTTTCCAATGAGACATGGTCACCCCTTACCCATTTGAGTGCTATGCATTTCTGGCTGTTTCAGGGTCCCCAGAGCACCACTATGAAGGCGTTTCAATGAGCAAGCCACATATATTAAGCATGTGTGTAGAGCACTTGGGGCCGGCATTCATTTATCATCATGCATACATTTTTGCATGCCAAAGCCATAGCAAGCAGAAGGGGAGGCCCAGGCATTCATACCCCTCCGAAAAATTTTGGGAGATAATCTTAGGTGTATCCCGTAAAAGAATGTGCTACTCCAAGTTAATATCCCCATCCCCTGAAAATTTTCTGGCAAAGACTTAGATGCACCAAGCACTCAACTGGTTTATGGCAACAATCACAGGCTTTCCAAATACATACTTTAAAAAATAACAATTATTAACAGAAGGGAAGAGCATTCAGAGTGTCCTAAATTATGGCATCAAAGTATAGCAATTTAAATGCAATGGCAACCAATATGGCTTTTTTTAAATGATGACCCCACTTCAAAATTAATGTTATGGCAGAACTTACCCTCAAATGTTTAAACACAACATTTAAGGCTAACGCTACAGTTGGTTTTGCACATATGTATGTGCTTCATTAAATATGTATTACAGCCTAATATGAGTAGATAAACAGATACCAACATTCAATGGACATAATGAAAATGAGTGCGTCTCTTGCTTAGCGGCTATTATTGCAAAATTACTCAAATGCCATTTAAAAACATTGGAGCTCTTAATATGCCTTCACATTTGGTTCCAACAGAAACATATACAATTAACCTTAATGCATATATTATTTTCGATCAGTACTGTTTAGGCTCCATCTTTGAATGAGGACAATAGGGTTGATTAAGTTCATTGTTTTGGGGAGAAGGGTTTACTACTTTCTGCAGCACCTTGGTGCTACGCAATACTTCCTCATGATGAAGCATCTGAGGTCTGATATGCATGGACAAGTGGCTTTAAGATATTCATCAATTATATTTAAATATTGTTTTTTAAACTATTGAAATAATAACATTCATTGGAGAGCCACCTTAAATATTACCGACTTCAACTTTCCATACATTTGCCACCCTCCCATCCCTCCCATCCGCTATTGATGAGGATTTTCAGATAAAAGAAAATGAAAGTACCTGATTAGGGACCTTCTATCACATTCTTGGAGTTAACTGACAAATGGCGTATTAATTTAGAAGTGAAATACATGTTCCCCCTGTCAAGGAAGAGAGGAAATGGCAGTGGTCAAGCTTCAACTAAAGATCTTTTATTCTCCCCAAATAGCAAATACCCTCTGCCTACAAAAGGATACATACAGAGAACATAATTTCATTAATTCATCACCTAATAACAGGCCACAAGCAATAATTTCAGTGTTTGTGATAAACTTAAAGGCAAAGGGAGGATAAAAAAAAAGTTGATGGAAAATGCCAAGGTAAGCTACAAAACTGATCAGTGATTGTTTAGCTAAATGTGTAACCTAGGAATACATTTGCAGTGAGATGCATTTAAAGAGCGGCTGCATCAATGGAGCATTTGATTGGAGATAAAACTTATTCTGGATTAGACATAGAACATGCTCATAAACAGATTTCTAACTGGACAGGATGACCATATTTCGGTACCATGTACATGTTGATATGATGACAAAAGTTTCACTTGGTGTCTTCAGGTTGAAGTTTACTATCAAAATTTGACTCTGATCTGAAAATGTAACAGGACACTGATTGAAACTGTTGTCATCATACCAGCATGTACGTGGTGGAAACCAAAAAGATGGCCAACCAATTAGGAAATGAAAAATTACACAAATTGCATCTCAAGATTATTAGACTCATCCACTAGGTAAAGATCAACAAAATGTTCTTTTACCTATTTTTGAGTTTAATTGGATGTTAAAACGAGAATAATTCATTGAATTATATATCAGCAAAAACACAGAGTAGTCTACAAATATTAATCAAAAATTGTCAAGGTGATCGACTGCATAATTTATAAAACAATACTCATCCTATGAAGCCACTTCAATCTCATTGCCTTTCATTATTTGATCGAAAAATTAAAACCTAAGATCACTAACACGCAGGTGGTGATCAGAAAGGATTACTTCCAGAATCAGAAATGTACATATGCAATTGGGTGATAGAATTATTCATAACCCGCGTTTATAGAAGGTGAAACATTACGGGGAGTGACCCAACCTCTTGAATAGAAGCAGCTGACCAGGTTTAGACGACTAGAGTTCCAATGAATGGATGGTGGCATAAGAGGATGTAATGGCAGAGTTCTAAAGATATGAGCTAAAACAATTCTCTACTATGATTTAAACTCATGATGCTATGATTCATGGGCGTACCCAGCTGGGGGGCTCTGCCCTCCCCCCAAGAAGCGAAAATAAATTTAATTCAGAACAAAAGTTATGAACAAATTTTCCTTTTGAAGAAAAACGATGTTAGTATAAGACATGGAACTAAAATAAAAATCATTACTTTATCAAGCAAATAATTATAAAAACTACTAAGTTGTTGTCATAATTTCCTTAAAATTTTGGTTTCATTAACCTTTTCTGTGCAAAAAAGTTACAACTCGAACAACGACAGCTAGTTTGCCCCCCTGTCCCCCCCCCCCCTAGTTTTGATTCTGGGTATGCCCATGCTCTGATTATGAATGGAGGGTGATTGACCACCTGTATCACTATGAAAATAAACTAATCAGCTTATAACTGATAAATACTGCAAGGACAAATAAAATTCAGCAAACATGAGATCATGGGGACATTACATCAACATACATGATTGTCAGTACGACATTTTCAAAAATAGTTATAAACATTTTCACTCCTTTGTGCAAAACGTAATTGACTGTATGTGAAATGCTTTGATTCAAAAGCTTATCAAGGCACAATTAACTATGAAAAACCTCAAAATTGCTTTTCAAAGCTATCTTTATCCTGGATGGGAAAATATTCTGGGAAAGCAGCATTCCATATGATGGCAGCTATCATGAGAATAGCAAAGAGAACTAAGCTTGCCCACCAAATAACTCGCTCCCAACGTCGAACTTCCAAATTGCGGAGAACTTGGATTCCTACCAATAAACCTGCGATTGCACCAGCAAGATGAGCTGCATATCCAATCTGAAATAAATAAAATAATCAGTGAAAAAATATTTAAAAAGAAAGTTCATTCATTAGTTAACGATTTGTAAATTGGGAACTAGTGGTGGTGCATTTACTCCAAGCATCCCTTTAGATATATGTATCACTCATTTCCTCATCTCAACTTCTAGCAGCACAACCCATTCCCCCATTCCGATTCACACCTACAAACACTTCAGAGAAATGAACACCAGTCAACCCAAAACACGGATCAGTTGAAACCACTGCAACTGTGATAGAAATTTTACCCTGGGGACAAAGTGTGTGATGCCTGCAAGAAAATCTGTTTCATTTCTGATAATGTATTTTTCTTAGCCCAAATTTGGACAAGGGTGTATTCCAAATATGTACAGCAAACTTCTGATTAGCCGTACCGCGGATTACCTGTGCAAGAGTTTTAGCCTCCTTCTATGTTTTCTCTGATCTTTATAAGAAATAAAATCAAATGAAAAAAAAAAACAGAATTTCATGATTACTGTATAAGCGTGTGTAAGAGGCGCACCCCTATTTTGAGCATCGAAGCTATAAAGAAAAAAATTTTGCAGCATTTTTTTTATCCTATCATGCGGTGTTGCAGACGTATGCCTGGAATTACGACAGTTATCGAAATTTCCTCTTTCAATGCTAATTGAAAGACAAATTTTTGATAACTGCCGTGGTAATAGTGGCATAAGAGGGAGTAGAAAGAGTTCTGATCCTCTATTCGCATATGCCGTTGCTCTACGATGCAAGTCCTACTCACGAACAATTTTGTTTAAAAGCTCTCGCAGGAGTATTGCAATAGAATTGCAGCTATGAAACATTTTAAAGCAAAACAAGACAGGCACAGTGTGAATCTTCCCTGTGTGTGAATGAAAAAACTCGTTCGAATTTTTTAAACCGCAGGTTTTGACACCAATATAATTTTCAGTTGAAAAAATCCTCATATTAGCGTCTGAAGATGATTTCTGAAAAATCAGGTCCTCAGAATAATGGAAATTGCTCGGCAAGACAGATGTTGACTATTAACCAGGTATGTCCTTCAAAACTATGCGTTTCTCTACGTTTGATAAGCGATTACTATATGCAGTATAAATGCCGCGGGATGCCCACTCGTGGCAGTATATTTAGCCCGCTCTCCGGAGCAAAAAACCCTGCGCTATCTTTACAATGTTCACCTCTGGGGTGCCGACGTGACGATGCGATGCTTACAAAAAAAGCAAACAGGAGCATTTTAAAAATACCTCACTAAGGGAGAAACTCCCCTGCTTGCCGCTTGTTTTTGACCCAGGGTTTCCGCTGACTGACTCACGCTGAAAACCAAGGCCACTCAGTTCCCCTTGGACTTGCGACCGGTAAGGGGGGGGGGGGGGGGAAGATAAGAAGTTTGTGTAAGAGGCGCACTTCCATTTTCGGCTGCAATTTCTGGGAAAAAAGGTGCACCTCTTACACGTGCTTATACGGTAAATACAAGGATGCATTAGGCATATCAATTCCATTCGTAAAAAAAATAAATATTTTCACTAGTCGCTGACAAGGAATGTGTCAAGTTAACATGGAGTCTGCTCCAGTATTTCAGAAGAAGATGAGCGTAAAAAAAACTCTCAATTAATTTTAGATTTCTTCTACAGATAACCAATTCAAAATTAAGAAAATCTCATCTATGATCATTAAATGAATTTTTTGTACTGCAAATGCACAATTACTACCTCGGCCTTGAATACAGTCAAATGCAGTCCATGGGATATTTGTTGCACTCAGGATATTGTTTATGCCACCACCAACCACCCACTGTGTTTTCCAATTACATATTTGTACTGCCTCTCCCCATCATTGGCCCAGATGTATCACATCATCTTCTTTTCACAGTACAAGTGGGGGATGGAACATCCACAGATTGCCTGCTTTGATAATAACTTCCAGTGGTCACCTGAATGGCAAGGCATTAGATAATCCTTGTCTTTGAAATATTGAAGTTAACTTGCACGCAAAAAGTTTCACCCGTATATTTCCTCTTTCTCTCTTTTTTCTTCATACCTAGCACCTTCTCTTGCTTCTTGTGGTCGAGGGCAAATGATTCACTCTCCCACACACACACAGCGAACCAGAGAAGATGATGGGGCGTGTTTGAATGCCCCTCATCAGAATTTGGCCTACGAGTAACATGCCATCGGAAAGGAATTTTCTCGCAAACTAATAGATGTGGCACAATCTTTGTTGGAGTACTCTTTTCCCCATTAGTACACACAATCAAACATTGCAATCCCATTCTGAGGAATCCTTCAAAGCCCAACTCTTTTTTTACTACCTTTACTCAAAAATAAAATTAATATGCAAAACATTTTTAACAGTGGGTATAAAGCATCAGGATTTTATCTCTTTCTTCAGAAAAAAGGTGGCCATTTTAAATACGAGGGACATTAATTTTTTAACCTCCAATGGACCATGAACAGAAGAAGAAATGATCGATTAAAAATTATTTCATACGTAAATCTTGAGTACACTTGCGTGTCCTTTTGACACAATCGCCTACAAAGGCAATTGAGGATTTGGACGTGCCTGTGGACGAGCTTTACCATGCCTTCTTCACGGGATGTTGCTGCCAATGACTTCCAATGAATTTTTCCTTTGCCCTGAAGCTCATCGTCCGTTTGAAAACACTTCCCTACAAGCAACATCTTCATTTTAGCGTAAAAATGGAAGTCACATGGTACTAGGTCGGCATTGCACAGTGGGTGGTCGAAAATGTCCCTTTGAAATTGCTGTTGGGCTCCATCAGCACCAAGATGGCGGATGTTGTCAAGGACCAGAACGCTTCCAGAAGTCAGCATGTCTTTTCTTTTGTTTTGAATGGGCATAATGTTTCACACTCAAGGCACAGTGCATTAAAAAATTTCTTTTATCGGTATAAAGGTCGAGAATGTCAATGCTGAAGTTGTTCGGTGAGTTTTCCGGCTGTCGCTACGCAGTGCACGCTTGGCAGGAGAATCTATTGAGGCAGTGTTGTTGATGAGATTGCCACTAACCTTAAACTAACAACTTACGTTCAGAAATTACTTGAGCATGTAGTGCAGAGGACACGCAGTCGCCCTACGCGCGCAGTGCCCGCCTGTTGCTTGTATGGTGTTTTAGCTTAGCTATCGGAGGTTGAAAAAAATGCCCTTCATATGCTATGACCATGTGTTGTTAACATGATGACTTTTAGCCATTCATTTCTGAACTCTGTTTCCTTTTCTCATTAAAATCTTATATGTACTGTCTCCATATGTTTATAATTCAAGTGTATGTACATAGTTTTTAAGTTGGGTAGTCGCAGGTTCCTCCTATGTTTTTCTTGTCAATGCCATAAATATAAATTAATCATTTTTCCATCAAACAGAATACAATGATTGTGTTACAGTCCATACACTAACACAAAATAGATAAATTTATTTTACCAACAGAAATATTTTGATTTACCTGCCTATCCACAGGTTCAATATATCGGTAGTAAATAGCAGTGCCAATATCAGCAGCAGCCAGCACTATGAAAACCAACAGCTGCAACGGAGCAAATTGCATTTCTGACCAGTTCTGAAAGAGAAATACATCAGGTAATTAAACCATACAAAAATATGTTGATGCTTATGATTCTGAACATTCTCATTCATATAAATGTATGTTTAAAATGATAATTTTTGGCATTTACATTTGCATATAGAATTTAAAACTAATTTAACAAACAGAGCAGCCCACTTATGTCGCCATTCTACTATGGCCTTTCTTCCTATTTCATACCAGCCAAAAGAAGGCAAATTTGACATAAGATTCATCTCCAGTATTCCATCTTAACACTTCAATGATTTTATCATCATCAACTGTCAACAATCCAAGGATTGTACTGGTGGAGCTCTCCACACATTGAAAAGAATTGGGTGAAGCTACTGATTGGCAGAAATGAAATTTATACGTGAATTCCTAAAGCTGATTAAAAGTGAAAATAAAATCTCCAAAACCAGTTTTTCGGTTGGCTATAGGCAACCATCATCAGGGAGGATAATGTGTCTTAACCTGTCCAAGGACTGGGTAAGAGTGAAACAAAATATAATACAAGGATATTTTATTATGATTTTACAGATATTGAGTAGCATGTTGATGTGTTATTCATTATCATATAAAATTGTGTCCAAACACCCTAATTTAAAATATAAATAAAAGTTTAATCACGGATATCGTACATGGAATCAAACATGGTGCCTAAAAAGAGGAGGGATGAGATGATCAAGAAAACTCCAAAAAAATACAGAAGCATCTCTATATATGCGTTTTAAAAATTGAATCTTTACTAAGAGAAAAGGAAGCAGATGACAACGAGAAAGCCAATGGAAAGGCACTAGGAACATTTTGAGGATGAATTGTAGAGGATGCAAAGGAGTAGATGAGGGGAAATGGCCACGAGTAGAGAGTATAGGGCGCACAGACATCAATCTGGGCTCATCATGAGTTGCAGTATTCAAAGAATGGATGGGTTCATTTACACTACAGAAATCAGCTTCAACCAATGTAAACAGAATTAGGTCAGCGTATACACGAGCATCTTCATGAACAACCTTACCATGATTATGGTGGCAACATGAGCGGTGATTAAAGCATAGACCCCTCCAGATGCTCCTGCAAGGAGAACGTAAGGGTCTGAGATTGATGTGCCCAGTGAGCCAGCCAAAACTCCCGCGAGGTACACAGTAAGCACTCTCCACCAGCCGTGAACCATTTCCAGAGGAACTCCCAAAGCCAGCTGCACAAGCAGATTCATCCATATGTGAGCGTACCTGCAGATTTTCCAAGAAATGACTTTCACCACGATATCACTTATAACGCATGTACCTAATTAATTACTTGATTCGAATCGAAAAATTCTGTGACTTCAGCCAAAGGCTGCTGTCCAACATTGATGTACAGGGCAACCTCGATAAAACGAGACCCCATGGTGCTCAGATAAACTTTCGTTATAGCGAATTGTCACTTTACTGGAGGTGGAGCATATAAGAGCCAATAAACCCATTGTCAACCTCTATATAGGAACAGGATTGGTGCGGTGACGGAGACATTTCTATCCGATAAACTTAAGCATAAATCCAGATGAAAGGCGATTTTTTTGTTGCATCAATAAATTTCCTTACATTAATCACAACCTAGCCATTCAATTTATAAGCACTATACTAAATAAAAACCATGCAAAGCATTGCTTTGTCAACATTATCCCAATGCACAACTGACAAAGCCACTTTTCGAAGTACGTTGTACATTTACGTGATCAACCTATTATTTCGATATTTTCTGCTAAAAATTCAAACTATTGCTGATAAAACAGTATTACAATTATTAAATGCCTCAAATGCCTCCATTGGTGTATGTTTATTGTTCCCGTACATGTCAAGGAAATGATGTGATATAACATATTGCATTTGTTTCTGCAGACTAAACAGGTGGAAGGTGGTAGAACGATCCCACCTCGGAAGACCTTTTCCATTATCCAATGTGATATCTACATTATCTACTCTAGATTAGATTTAGATTAGTTTATGCGGTGGGGGATCAGCTCCCAGGGCACTTAGACCTATAGGTCCATTGTGCTAACCACCGATAATGGATCATCCATAGAGGCCAATGTCCTTAACGAAGGACAAAAGGTCCCCAATGGGAAGATCTCTTACTTCCTTGGGCTCTATAAAAGGTGAGCCCAGGTGTCTATATCGAGTCCTCATGATTGCGGGACACTCGCATATTAGATGAGTTGTTGTTTCTTCTTCCATCTCACACCATCTACACCTATCTGAGTCTGATATCCCCAGCAGGTGCATATGTCTCATTACGTGATAGTGACCCGTAAGCAGGCCTACTACCGTCCGTACTTGACTTCTGTTCATAAGAAGAAGTCTTCTCTCGAGTCTAGGAGAGATCTCTCCTATAAGGGTTTTTGCCTGACGTAAACCCGGTGTTTCCCGCCAGATCTTTAGGTGTTGGGTTGCTCCCCACACTTTAATTGCAGCCATCCCAATTGATGGGGCAACTGGCACAATTGGTTCTGGGCCAATTGGATTCTGTTCAGCGCCGGCATTTGCCAGTTCATCTGCCTTCTCGTTTCCGGTGATACCTGAATGTCCCGGTACCCAGAAAAGTTCTATTTTGCATCGGCTGCCCAGAATATTGAGAGCCTTGTAGCATTCAGCCAATAGTTTAGATCTGCATCAAGGTGAGTTCAGGGCTTTTAGAGCAGCCTGACTGTCAGTGCATATATGGATTGGTCTCTTGTAGAGACCTGTCTCCTCAATAGCGTGCACACAGGTTAGGATAGCAAAAATTTCTGCCTGAAACACTGTGGCATATCTTCCTAGGGGAACATGTATGCTCCTAGGGGGGGACTGGCTGTAAACGCCTGCCCCTGCTTTCCCTTCTTTCATGGAGCCATCGGTGAACCACACTTGGGCTCCATTATGAAGGGCTTTCCCCTCTTCTTTTGCCCAGCATTCCCTGTTTGGGAAATGGGTTTTAAAAAGAGGCGGTGAAGAATTGAACGTCGCCATCATGGAATCCGACCCCATCTCAAAAATGGTGCTAGACTCCCTCAGTCCCGTCCACATTTGTCTGTGTCCAGAGAAATTTCCTCTGTCGTACCACATACCTAGATTTCTCAATCTGTATAACGTGGCTCTTGCATGAACCTCTACTTCCACATAAAGTGGGGGAAGGTTCAGCAGAGTTTCCATCGCCAAGGTTGGAGTCGTCCTCATTGCTCCTGTAATGCCCATACAGGCCATTCTTTGTAGGTGGTTAAGCTTGTTCCTAACAGTAATTTGTTTGGTCTTTTTCCACCATACAATTGAGCAGTGGAGGAAACTAGGTTTCACCACTACATTGTATAGCCAGCTAATGGCTCTGGGTTGAAGGCCCCATGATTTACCAAGGGCTCTTCTACATGTCCATAATGAGGCACATGCTTTTTTGAGTTTGCTATCCATGTGCTCTCTCCAGTTGAGCTTGGAATCTAGAGTGACTCCAAGATATTTGACCGATGAGGACGGTGTTAGTCTCTTTCCCAAGAGGTAGGGGGAAGTGAATCCCTCTCTCTTCCTTTTCTTAGTGAAGAGAACAAGATTGGTCTTCTCTGGATTAACAGAGAGTCCTGTTTCGGAACACCACTGGGCTGTTTTGTCCAGGGCTTTCTGCAAAAGCTCACATACTGTGTCTAGGAATCTGCCTGAAACCAAGATCACGATATCATCAGCGTATCCTTGTGTGAATACACCGGTATTGTGGAGGTTTGACAGCAGACTGTCGACTACCATATTCCATAGTAATGGGGACAACACCCCACCCTGTGGACACCCTCTTGTCACAGTCACCGTCAGCGAGCTCCCTCCAAGACGGGCAGTAACAGTTCTTTGCTCAAGCATGTATCTGATCCATCTCACAATGTGTGTATGGATTCCATGCCTGTCCGCTGCCAGGCAGATTTGTTCAAAGGATGTATTGTTGAAGGCTCCTTCTATATCTAGAAACGCTCCAAACCCATACAAACCATGTTCCAGTACGTTCTCTATCCTACAAACTAGGTTGTGGAGTGCAGTTTCCACAGACCTGCCCTTCTGGTAGGCGTGCTGATGCGGATGCAGAGGATGGTCCCTAAGGGGACCATCTCTGATATATCTGTCAACTATCTTCTCCAGCGTTTTCAGCAGGAAAGACATTAGGCTAATGCCCCTAAATGAGCTGGCCAAAGTGTAGTCCGTCTTCCCTGGTTTTGGGATAAAGTATCTACTCTAAGTAAGCTAAAGGTTCTTAATGATGTGATTAAAATTGCATATGTTTAAAAAAATGTTTCATTTTGAATGTTACACCCACGATGCCATTGAAGGAATACACTGGTAGTGAGAGTATCCACGTCAATGCAATAAAAACGATTTGAATTAAAATTTTCTACATAAAAAAAGATATTAACTTGATAATATTTCATGAAAAATATAATGCAGATATTATGCTGATGTCACTTATGTGAAACAAAAGCAAGCTGCAAGAAACTGCGACTAATATAACACTTATGGGTAGGATATGCAACAAAGAAATGAAAAAACGTACGCTTCTAATGGACCCTAAGGCCAACAAAACTTACTAGTATGAATTTATTGATTTAACTTTCTCAATAATGACCGCGAAACATGAAAAAAATGTAGAATATTTTAATAAAATAAACTAAAAGTGTAAGCATAAGCTTTTTACACATGTCATCGCTAACAGCGCATTACCTGCATGAAGAAGCATCATTGCAAGAAACACCCGTACTGCAAGGGTTTTGTCGGTGAGTAGGTTGTAAAAGAGTTCCTGTGCATTATATCACATGGGCAATCCTTCTTAAGATATTCCACTACGATTAGAGTCCTTTCTTCCATGGCTTTGGGTTTACACTGCAAGTATCACCAGCCATTATGAAGGGAGATAATGCTTTTGTGCTCTGAGTTAGTATAACCAATCTTCCGAACACTTTAAGTTCTCGGTTCTCAATCTACCCCTGAAATACTCCTCTTTAGCCTTAAGCATAACCCCTTTCTCAGTAATTCCTGCAGATTGAAGTGGGCAAAACCACCTGAACAAAGCTCCTTCTTACTCTTCATGATCTGCATTCCTTGGGCATTTTTGTTTGTTCTTTAGGTTTTTTTTTTAAATTGTGAAGTGCAAATAGGAAGATAAATTAACTACGCCACTCTTGTATTGCTCCGTTATTTTCATTTTAGGCATGTTTTGAATTTTTTGGCCATGGTCTCTACCTTCAAATGCTCTCTAGTCACACAACTCATGGACGTGTGGGCATTCTGCTGCCTGAGGAACAAAAGAAGATCGAACTACTTATCGAACTACAAAAAAATGAAGTACTTATTCATTGAACGACAGTTTACTACATGAATTTGAGACTGAGCACTCCATGTTAACTTCATTTCTAACAGATTGCCAGCAATTACAGAGATTGGGGACTCTGGGTGAAGGTATTACGGCGATTTAAACTCTCGCTATGGCGAATCCCAACACCAAAAGGGCCTCGTACAAACGATTTTTTTTAACATGCTAATCATCTGGTCAATTGATGGTGCTCCAGCTATCTCTCGTAATGGCAGGGGTCTCGCAATAGCCTGTACTGGCTTAAACGTGGTTCCACTGTATTATAAAAGCTAAGAGACTTCAATTATTGAGGCTACCCTTAAATGCTAATATGAAAAAACACCAATCTTCGACACCTAATACATATGGCCATTTGCCCCCAATAAACTATCCACTGGTGATGATGCTGTCACCATTGGTCATTGGGTTCGTGCAGAGGTGTGTGAAATAAGTACTAGAGAAGTAATAATCTTTCGATTTAGGCAATAAAAAAATAATAGGAAACCACCCTATTCTGATTGACGACTCAAAACAAAAACAAAAAAAGGAGTATTGTAATAAAAATGGTGGCGTTCAGTGGCACGTGTCGTTGCTCCCTATGTACCTCCCCAAGCACTTATTAATTGCTTTCTTAATGTGTTTGTAATATGATTATTGAAGTAACAGTACATGCCATCACTCCTGATTTTTTTTCACGGTATTTTTCCTCGACAAGTGCGTTCATTTGATTGGTTGAATTAAAAGTGAATGTTACAATACGATTATTGCATTTTTGAAATTTTATATGCTCAACCATGTGAGCATCAATCGAAAGTTGACTATACACATAATGCTTCTATGACTTACCCTATGTGCACAAACATGTACGTGAGGTACCTCCAAGCTTCTTGGCGTTTCCGTGGATTATATATGAGTAACTGTGCGACTGGGCCACTAGGTGTTGATCTTCCCATCACGACCACATCCCATACAAAGGTTACAATCTGAAAGCCATTGAAACACATACTTTAATGGCTGAATTCTCCATTTTCAAAACGAATCAAGTGTATGTACTCCTTTTGAGTGACACCTGAACATAATCAAATCTAACTCAAAAATGATCTTGTCTTCAACCTCATCACACCTCGATGACACTGACGAGAAGCATGCAAATCGCAGGTGGATTGCATGAATATTCTTCCTCGTACAGTCCATCCAATTCATCTGGGGGCAGCCCTCCTTGGAGACCGTAAGTCGTCGGTTGCACAGTTGGCCTCCGCCTTCGAGGAACCGTATAGTGGATATATTTGTTGAAGTATCTTCTCAAGCTATTGTGCATTTCTCCACTCACTGCCTGGAAAACATTGACAGACTAATAATGTCCTTTGCCCTTCGAAAGATAAATATGCAAACATTACAGGTCTTGAGCAGATGCTACACCTACCATTTCCACGAATTCTTCTCGCGAGAGGACTCCGTCCTGATCGTTGTCAGCCTTCTGAAGTATTTTACTTGCAACTTTTTCAGGGATGTCATGCTCATACGCAACATTCTGGAGAACATTTCTTAGCTCATTGAGGGATATGAATCCATCTCTATCAAGGTCATACTGTAAAAGCATTGAATTTAAAAGAAACTTTGAATAAGAAATCAAATGCAATGCATAGGTAGTATTTTAAACATGACAAAGGAGATGGGAGTATGCAATAAGTATGTCATAACCTAAATGACATATAGATAGAGATCGATAGAAAAAATGTAGAAACATACTTTTATAATCAAGGAAACTCAATTTCAAACTTTTGGGCCAACATAATGTCTTAAAATACAATGGGATTAATCTCAAAATGGTTGAGGGTGCACAATTGAATCATTAGTACTCTCTCAAAGCTCTTGTTTAATTGAGCTCAAAGATTTTCGGCCATGATCGCATATTTACGTCCATCCTTAATAATTTAATGTCTTTAAAAATCCAGAGTATTAAATAAAATGTTGCAAAGGCTAGATACCCAAGAAAAACCCCTTTCATGGTGATTGCAAAATGCATCCAAAAAATGTTTGCGTTGCCATAGCTCAGTAACTAAGGAGTAATGGTAAGAAAAAATACTTAAAATTGTTTCCCCTACCACCAGCTGAAGTATATAGCAAATTGCTCCTCAAACACCCTGAATAAGTGGCAAAGATTGTACACAATTTTGCACAGTTTTGGTGGATACAAAGATATAAAAATGCAGTTATCCAGTAATAGATATTATTGTTGCATTTTTGATGTTGCAATGAAGTGATGAACAATATTAAATTATGAGACGTTATAAAATGACCTCAATTAGGCAGGTGGAACATCCAATGCCAATTGCCTTCACAGAATAATATGAAAGTTTGTGTCTCTTGTGTATGAAAATTGTAGTGATTGTGACTGACAGTTAACAATAGTTGCTATACAAAATCTTGGTGGATACCACGCCAATTATTGTTAAAACCCCAGAGAGTGGACTGTATCGTGATTGTGCAGTCCCTAATATCCGAAAAGTCTCAAGAAAATGATATACTTTTATCTAAAAGGCTCCAAATAATGACAGTGCAGACGATATTCCGTTTATTTTCATAAACTGACTTCTCAAACATAAGTGGAATAATCTATAATCTTTCGTGGAATTTGCTTTCGTTTACCTTGTTGAAAACTGTGCGCCAGTGCTGAAAAGAGAAGGAATAAGGTTAGGTTTGGACATCTTAATCCACAGTTCAAAAGTAAAATAATGCACAATACTCAGCAAACGATCAAACAATGAACTTTCGTCAAACAATATAACAACAATGGTCTACAATGATTAACTTACAGACAAAGTGGGATGTAGTTGAATGTTTGTTTGTGTCCTTGCCGGGCGTTGCTGCAGCTGTCTCAGTTGCTCCGAAGACATCACGAATGGCAGATACTAAATTTTATTTACAAACAAAATACTAAGTCCAGTGATGGCGGCTCAGAATTTTACTATTGGAGGTTAAGCTGCGACAAAATTGCGATTGACGGCTTCTCAGTTGAAATGGCGATAGGTATCTCTATGTCTTCGACGCCACTCCCATATTCCGCTGGTATCATTATCTCTACCTCTTTACATCTGTACCTGAAAGGGGCGGGCGGGTGACAAACAATCACCACAGGTGGTCAGTGAAATCAGAACAAACAGCTCTTTCACCACCCCAAACTTCCCACGCTGCCAACAGGACAAATTTGTAGCGCCTCCCTCATACCGTCTCGCGTGAGGTCGAGGTTACGCTTTGCGTTGTCGCGACACAAGCTGTCTATTTGTAATGCACTCTGTATTTTCCCGTCGCGGATTCTTAATTCCACAAAAAAATGATTTGATTATTCGTAATGTAATTTATAGAATCTCATTTGAGGACGGAATGATATTGCTCTTAAAATTCAGCTGTGATCTCGCAATTCGTGATGCATGGTTGCATACATTACAGGTACACACAGTAATACCAACAAGCTGGTGAGAATGTAAGCGAGTAAAGTGTAAATGATGAGCATTGATTAAGATTTCCTTCGCGATACAGTGATCAATAAGTGAGAAATATTTCAATGTACAATTTCTGCTTTGCAAAGTAAAACTTCGTATCCCTGTATATTTTCTTTATAAATACTCAGCATTCCTTGCAAAGAATACAAAGGCTACTTCTTTCTCATGGTAAAAACATTTTGGGGAATGGTTTGAAACACTCGATACCCCACCTACAGCTTTGATCTGATTTAGCTTCTTTCCCTGTGGAGGTTTCACTCTCTACAGATGTAGTAGGTTAGAGAGATAAAACTCTTCCACTCTCTTGCTCATTAACCAGGTCTGCCCTCTCCACCATGTTTCATAATCTGTTTACTCGCTGAACTCTTCTTCCACCATAGGTAAGCTGATTACTAAAAGATACTAACCCAAATACCTAGGCAAATTATAAAATAAACAATTAAGGATAGATAAACATTTATTGCTTTTATCTGCCCAAAAAGATCTTCCATGGGCACTGTTAATTGGGATGTCCTTTTTAAAGTACAAACTACAAATTACTGGTGTTAGCCATAGTGATAGAAGAATGATTCACTGTACGTATTTAAAGAAATGAAAAAGGGATAATTTACTGAGGCAACAAAAAGGAATCAATAAAAGAGGAGTTAGACAGGGTTGTTTTACGTAACCATCATTATTTAACCTTTATAAATAAATCAGATGTCTATAAGTTTACAGAACATATAAATAGTAGGAATGGAAAAAGGGGGCAGATATTGACAGTGATAACAACCGTCTGATGATAAAATGCAATATCAAATTCAAGAAATCATTTTTTTAAATGGTAAGAAGGTGGAAAACTAGAGGAGCCACAATGTCAAAAAATGGAATTCACAAAGCAGAGAACAAAAGATGAATTGATTTACAGAAAAATCAGTGGAGGGAAGCTTGAAAAATATTAAAACTGGACTACTGGAAGACATAAGAGAGGTCCTGTGGAGAAGAAAAGTTGCTATGAAAAGCCATGGATCATAGATGAAGACCTAGACCTCATTTGAGAAAGGAGAAAGTACAAGAAAATAGAAAAGGGACAGACTTCGTACAAGAGAATAAGGAATGAGATAAATCATAAAGAAGGAAAGCTGTAGAAGCGGGTAGTAATATTTAAATTGAAAATGAAGATAAAGTGAGAAGATGCAAAGAATTTTTTAAAAGTGATACAATGCAAGCAAATTCAGCCCAAAAATTATCAAAGAATACAGTGAGGCAGAAAAGGATGACACAGGGGCCAGCAATTTAAGATCGGAATTTGACACAGCAGTAAGACGCCTGCTGCAGGAAAGGCACTGGGAAACAGTTGATATTCCAGTGGACTTATCAAAACTGATGGAGAAAAGAGCTGGACTCAGCTCTACAAAACCATCCGCAAAATGTACTCATCAGGAGATATACCAAGTGACTTGGAAAAGAAATCATCATTCCTATTTCCAAAAAGAAATGCGGCATATCCAAATTTTTGTACATACTCCTTGACCATATGGTGAGGCAATTGGAGATATGAGAGCATAAAGAAGAGAATTAAAAATGCATTATAAAACCATTTATTCAAAATACTTTTCATAAATATGCATAGAGATAGGTAGAGGTCCAATATCCTTATGTAGGTACATAAAAAAATAGTTTTTCATTCATGATGATTCATTAACAAAATTTAGTAAAAGGACAAATCCTCTACCCTAGCTTCTTTAATATGTACTTAAGAGGCATGAGACTGCTTATCTAATTGATTTGTATAAAATGAAGGAAACACAGCCATGGAGAGAATCCAAACTAGTATAAAATTAAACATAGTTTACCTAATTATTTCACATCTAACACAAAATATGTACATATGTAATTATAAAATCCTACTGACTCAAACTGACAACAAACATAGCAGTGTAGCTATAAGTTTCAGTTAAACTGAGTAAAATGAAAGCCAGAAAAAAATCAATCCCATAAAATGCATTTGGGTTAGCTCAGGATTTTCAAATCAAAACTTAATCATTGAAAAACAACCCGCACAATGCTGTGTCATAAAATCTTTGATTTCCAAACCATCAGCCAACATCCTTTCACTAGGCCCACCAGTCCATACAACTTCAAATTTTGCTTTGTCAATATCATATATTTCCACTGACAACACTTTCTCCGGGCAATTGTCTGTAGAGTCTTCATTATCAAAATCTGGAAAATATAAATGATTTACTTATTTATGAGTTAAAGGAGAGCAGCCAGGAAGGTCAATTACAAGGCAGAAATGCTAAGTCAATCTACATTTTGAAAGGAAAAAATAATTTAATGATAAAAATATTCATCATTAATCAAATTAATAACTTAAGTTATACTAATCAATAAAATTAAACAATAAAAATGTAAACCATTTTAAATTAGAAAGCAACATAAAAACAAAAACATAACAGCTTTTAACAAGCCAAGAAATCACCATAAGTACATATCTGTTTACATATTCCCATCTGTTATGCACTTTCAGATAGAAACATGTCTGTATTTTCTTATGGAGTCTTACTGCTTCAAAATGTGAGGCACTATGCTTTTCACAAGACTCTAATTTGAAACAGAAATGTCTCAGAAAGTGAATCTTAGCTAGCGCAACTTGGGTCATATGAGGGGCATTCAAAAAGTAATGTCTCCAATGCTTAGGCGTCGCAGCATGCAGCACTAAGAAAAATATAGCACCCCTGTTGTGTTTATTGGTCCTTCCGCCTTGCCGTTGCATAGACAGTTTCTCATTAGCAAGATAATAAGCGGCACAGCACCCATTCGCGATGGGCATCCTGATGGCTGCTCCCGCCAAATGTGAACTGCTGTCTGTCATTAAGTTTCTGCAAGCGAAGATGATTGCTCCGATTGAAATTCATTGCCAATAGGGAGAATTGTGTTGTCCAAAGTGCGTTGACTCGAAAAATGTATGGAAGTGGTGTAGAAAATTTGTTGCTTGCCGCCTCAACGTTCATGACGAGCAGTGGAATTCTCAAAATCAGCAGGAAAGATTAGAGCTACTGCCTTCTGGGACAGAAAATGTGTCCAGGTGGTTTACTTCATGCCCAAGGATACAAAAATCAACCATGCAAGGCACTATGAGACCCTGAGCAAACTTCGAAGGGCTATCCAGAACAAAAGACACGGCAGATTGACAAAAGGTGTTCAATTGCACCATGACAAGTCGTGATGCTCACAAGGGACGAGGATATGGCCCACAAAACAAGGTCACTTATCCAGAAATAGGGTAGTTTCCTTCTTCAAAGAAAACGAAAGGCATTGATTGCGATTCGTCACCCACCATTAGTGTATTTATAATATACAAATTATTTGGTTTTAGAATTCCCAGTTTAGACGAATGGCAACGGTCAATTTTAACTGCATATGAAAAAGGCCAGATTGGCGCCCATGCGATGCCACTGCGATGATGTCACAGGGACCTAGTTTCTATACGAGTAGATAGGAGTTTTACATCGTCTGAGATTACCAATTCATGCATGTGGCACAGAGCTCAGGAAATATCTCTTAATAATCCTTATTTCAGCCAAGCGCTACCTGCTAGCAGGCTGCATCGTGGTAGCACTCATAGCCTCGCACCAAAGTGGCCTCATGTGGTGGCAGCTGGAACCAGAATGACGTCACAGGGGCTTTTCCCAGCATTCATACTGAGCCGTCGTGTTTTAGCGTGCTTGAAAATTTTCACTTATCATGTAATAGCAAAAAATAGATATCGTCATTTAAAACTTTAAAAGCATGAAATACATACTCCAGGAGTAACAATCTTTTGATTTAGGCAATTATAAAAAATAGGAAACCACCCTATTTGGATGGAATGTGATTGATTACTCACCTTGCAGTCCAGACATTGTCCCCTGTGACTGTCATCTCTTTCTGGCCTTTCAAAGAAGACCAGGGAGGGTGAAAATTTGCGACCGATGATAACGTTCAAGAAGCAGTTCTTACCTACCTACGGGATGAGGCGTGAAGCTGGTACAAGGAGGGGGTACAGATGTTCGTCTCACGGTTGCGGAAAGTTATCGAGTGCAAGGGTGACTACATCGAAAAATAGCTGAATGTTCAAGGTTTCTGACCATGTTATATGCATTGGCAAAAAATCTCAGCAACTAAGAAAAGAAAATTTGGAGACCTTACTTTTTTTATGCCCCTCGTATCTCATCATGAACGAGGTATCATTCATGCATAAGTGTACCCCTCAGTGGAAGTGGGAAGGCTATGGAACGTGGGATTCTGTAATAGCACAGCAACAAATTTGTGGCAGAAGCAAGAGTGATATCTGTTATGATGTATACTTTATAGAAGTAGCATTGGTGCTTATAATAATCTTGATTTGCAAATATCGAGCTCACAAAACATAAAGGATAAAGAACAAACATGACCTTATTTCAAACAGAGTGAATACAGTGGTTTATTTCTTTCTAATTAATAATCAAGGATTAGAAGGGCAGCAAGTTACCTGGTACCAATTATTATTTGGCACCTTTCCAAGTGATTGAATCAATACATTTACATGCATTATAAATGCATGTCTATATTAGAAACCTTTGGAAATATTAATTTTGAACCTAAGAGGTGCCCATTTTTCAGTTCAATGGACTATTTTAACTTCAAGTTTTTTTTACTGTAGTCAATTCCCCATTATCAGAACCCATAATAAGCTGACAACTAAACACCAAAAGTGTTAAGTCAATTTTTATGTTTACAATGAGCTCAGTACATTTTAAATTATGTATTGGCTTTTGGCAAAAACCATAAACCATGGACTAAAATCAATACAAATACTGTAATGAGAAACCTCACATGATAAAGCCATAATCTAAGACTCTACCATCTATCTACAAAAAAACTGTAGCTCCAATACCATAATATTCAGATGTGCAATGAAAGGTATAACACAGGGAAATAAAATCAATAATAACTTCTAATTAGTGGAATTAATTGTTTGCAGAGCACATAGAAACACAAATACCTCCATCATGAAAAGTCTTGAAAATAACTAAAAAATCTTACCAGGAAGTCCAAAAGAATATATTTTAGAACCGACTATGCAAGTGTTCAAAGCCTTGTTATTGAAATTTCCGACATTCTCCAGAGACCACTCAGTTTCCATGGAATCCTTCAGCTTTTTCTGCTCCACTTCATATCTCGGTGAAAACCTCATTAAGGCATTGGTATGCATACCTAACATGTAATATTAAGACATTAGAAAATTAATGCTGTAAAGTGTGTGTAGTCATGGTATACAAGCATAAGGCTCCATTCCCAGATAGCACATTATAAGTCATTGAGATAAGGTGAAAGGAAGAAATAAGGAAGTCGCTTCTCAAGTAAGCTTGTTACTGGTTTCTTACGGCCAGGCCAACAAACATCCAGAGTAATGGCAAAATGGATGCCAAACTTTCAGCACTTCCGTAGATGCTGTTATTATCCCATTGTTTCAGAGTGTTTATTAAGGCCTTTATGTATAAGAATAATGTTTTTATTCTTGGTGCTTCTATATTATGAGGAGAAATAACATCATACCGCCATAATTTGAAAATCATTCACATTTATGAACTGATGGCAAAATGATGGTCGTAAGAAAAACACACAATTTCACAAGAATAGCAACGTAGAATAATATAAAAATGCCGGAAGGAATATCTAATATACATATTGTAGCCATCGGGTGATCAAGCCATAAATTAAAATTCATAAATGTTAAATTGTGTAGACCTTGACTAATTTCAGTTTTTCATGCACATACTAGACAAGTTTTTCTACATAATTAAACTTTAAACTGGTAAATACACCATTCTCTTTCATCAGCTGCCGTGGTGTAGTGGTTAAAGAGAAGAACATCGGAAATGGAGGTCGTGCGTTCGGTTCTCCCTGAAGTTCTTTTTCTTTCCGCCGCAAGGATAAAGTAATTGTGTTATACTTTATATCTTCACTAGCCGGTCGCTTGCAGTTATCAATTTTTTTCTATTTACGGGAAAATCTGTTATCAGTTGTTAAGCCCTTATAAAGACTCACTCAATTTCACCGGCAGCCTTTAAAACCATGTGGGGATGAACCGCGTAGCATGTGCAGTACGCTGTTCAGCCGCCTTTGGTGCTCGAACAGAAGCAACTTACGTTGCCTGAGGATATTTGATGACATTCCTTACCTATTCTTCCCTAACATCTTACCCTTGCCTTATATAAGCCCCTTAGCTTACATAAGCTGCTTATCAATTTTTTTCGTAAGAAAACCATAATAAACGGTTAACTCTCTTACTTTGTGCTATCTGGGTTTATATGTACTAAAAATATGAAGATACTATGGCGATAGTCATAAAAGTTTTGGAAAGGAAAGAATTCATCGTGGTAATGGGATTGGAGTCATTTTACCCAAACGAGCCTACCACGGCCACACACATAATTATTTTTTGGGGTTCCCTATTGTAGCCCCAATACTTTAGACAATTCATATTTGCAATGGCCCTGGAAGACACTCTACATATATAAAGAATAAATAAATTTTGTTGAGAAATGGGTCATTACAACAGAAATTAAAATGCAGTGCATTTCCTTGCAAGGGAACTATGAGCCAAAAATGAGTATTTTCACTTAAAAATTACACTAAAATAATGGCAAGGGATAATTCTTCACTATGTATGTACTGGGAAGACATACAACAAACAGATGCACGTCATAGATACAAGGACAGACAAAGCAAGCAAAAAGAGAAACCTGAGCCTAAATTTTGAAAACAAAACTAGATGAGAGGCACGGTGAGTATATGTACCAGATTTAACCACCCTTACAATTTCTTTCAATCAATTCCAATTGCTGTTCTTTCCAAGAAAAGTCTCTTAGTTAAATATTCACCAGTATTCCAATTGAAATTTATAACTTAGATTGTGAGATAATAAGGCTTTGACTATACTATACATATATATATACTGTAAAAAATATTCTGAATACTATACCAGTTAAGTATATCCATTCCTTATAGGCCATTGCTGATGAAAAACCCACGTGCTTTGGGAGTTTCAATTCCCGTATCGTTACCCAAGAGTCAGACAAGGTGTGATAACAATAAACTTGAGAACCAACAACATAAATGTTTCCTTCGAAAACACACGCAGCAGCTGAATACAAAGCCTCTGGCATTGAACTGCATTTATGCCATTCACCTAGACCAAAAAGGGAAATTAATTTACAGAATAAAAATAAACAAAGTTAATATGCAGTGCAAGATTGAATTCATCAAATAAATACTGAGCTGAAAAAATAACACAGTTTTCTTCGATCGCCACCATCACTGCACCATTGGAATGTAATGTGTACCAACCTGTTGGAATGCTGTACTTTTCCATGGAATCAAGGAGGACTCTGTGTTTCCCAAAACCACCAATCAAGTACATGCTGTCTCCAAGAGTAAGGACTGTGTGGTGTCGGCGTGGACCTAGAAGTGTTCCCTCCTGGCACCAAGTTCCTTCACCAAGGCGACCCAAAGTCTTGAATCTCCATATTGACATTATGCAATTGCCATGTCCAATGAAATTCTGTCCACCTGATATAAAAATATCTTTTCCTAAAGAAGAAACAACCATTCCAACATAATTTTTCTCCAGTTCAACCATCTATGATCACACACACACACATAAGGAATTAAAAAAAAACATTTTTCATTAATCAAGCTTCTGAACAGATCAGACCAGGATTTTATGCTTTACTGCTGCTTTTTGGATTTATAAGGCTTCGGATATATTTTACTGCTATTGCAGATAGTTCTAGTTTTTTACAAGCATTTGTTTTCAATTTATTAAATTAAGTGTGACAAAATTTTGTTTGTATCTTTACATATATGTATTTTGAAAAGTTTTGTAGATTTCTATGTTAATTATTTATTTTTAATTGCCACCACTTTCTAGAAAGAGAGAGCCTTTATGGAAAATTTTCCACAAAACTTAAATCAACAAAAATAATCGATAAACAACATACTTGCGATTGAAGCCCTAATTAAATACATACAATTCTTCATGCAACAGTTTAGACAAGGTGTTCACTGAAGCAATTATGTTACTGAAATTTCTGCTGAAATAATAATTATTGGTACCTTTTGACACCTTGAATCAAGTACTTACAGTAAGGTTGGCAGCTGTGAGATGAAAGGAACCTACTGAAAAATGATTTCAGATGCTGCTGATGATTGAGAAAGGCAATTACATAAGTTTACTCATCTATGGAGGACTGAAAAAATGAGACTAGGAACTGCATATGAATGAAAATGAATTATGTCTACAAATAGGGTGGTTTCCTATTATTTTTAATTGCCTAAATCAAAATATTATTACTCATGGAGTACGTATTTCAAGCTTTTAAATTACGATATCTATATTTTGCCATTAAATGAAAAGTGAAAATTTTCAAGTGGGCGAAAATGCGACGGCTAAGTATGAATGCCGGGAAAAGCCCCTGTGATGTCATTCTGGTTCCAGCTGCCACCGCGTGAGGCCAACTTGGTGCGAGGCTATGAGCGCCGCTACGATGCAGGCTGCTAACAGGTAGCACTTGGCTTAAATAAGGATTATTAATACCCTATCAAACAAAGGAAACTTTCCGACCATAGGCAATTTTAATAGGTGATTATTAAGAGACATTTCCTTGAGCTCTGTGCCCCATGCATGCATTGGTAATCTCAGACGATGTAAAACTCCTATCTACTCATATAGCATCTAGGTCCCTGTGACGTCACGTGGAGTGGTATTGCATGGGCGCCAATCTGGTCTATTTCAAATGAGGTTAAAATTGACCATTAACATTTGTCTAAACTGATATTTCTAAAACCAAATAATTTGTATATTATGAATACACTAATGGTGGGTAACGAATCGAAATCAATGCCTTTCGTTTTCTTTGATGAAGGAAACTACCCTATTGGAATACAATATTTAACAATCAAAACCCAAATACATAAGTTGTCTATCTTTCTACTCTTTCTGGTTACCTCCAAAAGCACATTTGTTCTTAACCAACAGAGGTGGGGAATTTGATTAGGTCCAGTCTTATCAGCACCTAAGCTTTCCTGTGCAGGAAGGACACTAATGTAACTACATACATATATGTACTTTATTATGGTAAGGAAGCAGTAATTAGCACCTACATAAATATTTTTTTAAACTGCCAATTCTTATTCATAGAGGTCGAATTGTACAGCAATCTGAATTTTTCTTTATTTGAATATTTCTGCACTATTAACACAGAGTAACAATAAGTTTTTATTAGGTTCTGTGTATGCATGCAACATTGAAAATCCAGAAATCGTTAATTCTACCTTTAAGTTCTACCTTTTGCTGACTTCTGAGTGACTGATTCCATCAAAATTTAATATAATAGATTTAATATTTAATAGTGAGTTTGTGTTTTTGTAATGCATTAAATTTTTCTGGCTGCCTCCAGGATAGCTCAGCATAAAATAGGTACGTACTTCTACATCACATAACCTTCACAATACTTCAAAAATCTACAGCAACTTTATCCTTTAGGGAAAATCAATAGTGTTAAAAAACTATGTGTCATGAATTTTCTGCTCTCTCTTTCAGTATACAGAATGCACTGAGCATTTTCATTCGTGAGCAACATAATTTTATTTTTGCCAAATGGACCAAAAAGTACTTACCAACATTTGCAACTTTGTAACCACTGGGTTCATAAACACCAAAACCGACATTAGAAATAGGTAACAGAGGTAACAGCTTACACCTTTTAGTACCTGACTTATCTAACTCTTCTGACAGATACAATATGTAAGGTTTCAACTCAGAAAGGGGGTCTGAAAAAAATGAAACCAAGAGAACATCAAACAAACATGTTTCCAATATTTATATGCAAAATCTGATTAAGGGCAGTTCAAAGGAGAATTGTACTCACTATCTTTCCGAAATGACTTAATTCTCCTCGGTGGAGAGTCACCACTTACAACACTAGCATTGAGAAACAAAGAGGCTTTGGAATATGCGACATGTCCAACAACACAAGGTACTAGAGGAGGTGCTCGCACAGGCATTGCCATTAATTTCTTTGAAGATTCAATTATTTTTTCATCAGAGATAAGATTATTAGCCAAATTGGCTCGACTAACATTGCCTGAAAAGAAATATTAATATTTTTATTCCTTTCACTTCACACATGTTGGAAAGAGGGAGGTACTTCAAACAAGATTTCAAATAATATTTTTGCATTTAAAACAAAGATAGCAAAGGGCAAAACTTTTCATCCAGCAAAGGAAAGTAATAAAACATCGTATCCAGGCAAATCAGTAGACCCTATAAATGATGAACATCATGGAAAAACTTGCTTCATTCACCAAAATGATCAGGACTGGTTTCACAGAATATATTATGATCCTTTAATTAGCAACTGTAAATATCTGGAGTTATTGATCTTAAATTCAACGAACATTGGAATAAAATAAGGCTACTAAGACTTAATAATGATACATTACCCAGCCAGCACAATACAAATCATTGAGATAAGGTGAAAGGAAAAAATAAGGAAGGAGCTTATAAGTAAGCAGGTTGGTATTTTCGTTTGGGTTTATTACGGCCAGGCTGACAAACATCCAGAGTAATGACAAAATGGAGGCCTCAGCAATTCCCTTGATGATATTATTAATCCATCATTTTAGCATATCCATTTAGCCATTTAAGTATTGGAATAATTTTTCCATTCTTGGCGCTTCTATAGTATGAGTAGAAATAACATCACATGGCTATAATTTGAAAATCATTCACATTTATGAAATGATGGTGAAACCAAGGTTATATGAAAGAGACATGTTTTCACATGAACAGTGACGTAGGAAATAAAAATACTGGAAAGAAAAAACTACTATCAATACATAATTCATTCATCGAGTAATCTGAACAAAAATTAAAATGAACCCTTTCGCTGGTGTGAACGTACTTTTTAAATCCTGCCGGCCATGCGCTCAGCACTTTCGCCACATGTGACAGGTAGGTTTCCGGAGGGTGGGCCACAGCAAAAGGGTTAATGCATGTCAGATTATGTGGACCTTGAACGAATTCAGCTTGTTTCATGCACGCAGCATAAAAATGTTTCTATACAATTACATTGTAAATTGGTACCCACGCCATCTACCTAATCTGACACCGTGGTGCAGTGGTTATCATGCGCAGCGGATGAGATGTGGGTTACAAGTTCGATTCTCCCTGTATTTTTATTTACTCCATAAAACCTATTTTTTTTATCTTTCTGCCATTAGGTAAAAGTATATGTATTATGCTCTGCATCTTCACCAGCCAGTTGCTTGCAGCTGTTAAATTTTTTCATACCTTATACAGGTTCCTTAGCTTACGATAAGTTGCTTATCATATTTTTCTGTAAGAAAACCATGAGAAACGGATAACTCTCTTGCTTTGTGCTATCTGGATATACAAAGAGTTTCTCAATGGAACTAAAAATAACATTTCATTTCTACTTCCTGTCATACTTTCCCCCTCTTCTTTTTAACCCATTAATCCCCAGCGTTGCGTAAACGCAACATTATAGAATCGTAATTATTAGAAAAAACCTTTGCGTCAAGATATTTTTTTCTCTGGTTTTCTGAATTTCTGAAATACCTTTTGTTCTTATTCAGTTATTTTTGGAAAAATTTTCATTAAAATAATAATTTTTATTTTACTTCGGAATTTGCCTATTTCGAAGCATTGAAGTACTACATATTGTAAATCATTTTTTATAAAGATTTATTGAGTAATCTTACTATAGGTAATGTTTTCTCTTGGTTCGAAGTTTCTTTATTCATCACGTTTATTTTTGTCACAAACTTCCATCGTTACTGGTTTAAATATGGTTTTTGTAAATAATGTTGCGTTTACGCAATGATGGGAATTCTCTGGTAGACCAGAGGGCTTTTCTCAAAGCATAATGAAACTCGTCAGTATGGTTTTTAATCGACAACTTAGTCTTTTGGAGGCAGTTTAGCTACATTTTTGGCACTCAAAGGTTGTGAGTTTACAAAGTAAAAGGTGAGTAATTTTGCTAAGCACTTAATATGTAACTGCCACAGAAGCGACTTTAAAATGAATATTTTAAATTTTTGCAATGACCGCCGAGAACTGGATTCTAGAAATTTTAAAAATTATTGAAAATCAAGATAGTACCCTTATAAATGAATACCTCTACCCATCCTTTTCACCTATTCTGGCGTCCGTTTTAAAATTCATCAAGTAACTAGGTAACAACAAGATAAACAAATTATAATTAGCGCCTGATGATGATGATTACTCATTGAAACCCGGGTCGCGCTCTTATAAAATAAGTGGTATAAGTAACTGTCTATATGTGCACTTATGTCTTCGAGAGATTTGACAAAAAGAGCCTAACGGGAATTTCCACAATTAGTTTGACAGGTCAAAACATATTCTCTTAGTACGATGACATGATTACTCTGTCATCGCTGTTGCTTCAAATTACGGGAATATGGAACCCATTGTAAGGACGAAAAGGTGTTCACGAAGATTCCCGAGGAAAATCGAAATATCATCAACGATTACAATCAGGGAATGGGAGGGATAGATTTACTCGATAATTATGTTGCATGTTACCATATCCAGATTTAGGGGAAAAAAAACTATTCCGAAAAGGGGTTGATAGTGCAGAGGTGATTCCGTGGTGATTTTACGCCAAAGTCACGGGCAAAGCAATCCCTTTGTTAGAATTTCGGTCTGAGATCGTAAAATTTTACTGAGGCAAGTAATCGTTTCCAATACAATGCTGATGAATATGCTGATTTGGCATAAAAATCGGTGCCCGCTGGCAGAACACCTTAGGAAAAATGACATACCCAGAGATGCCCGTGAAGGGAGAATTGGGTATTTCATCCGCAAGCATACTTATAACTCCCGGCAAAGATGTCGAGTGTGCAAATCAAAGATAAGTTATGTTGTGAAAAGTGCTATGTTTACTTCAACGCTGAATATTATTGAACATTACATCAGAAAAGACGATGAAAAATAAAATACGCAACCTAAATTTAAAAAAGTTATTTTTTGTCTTTATTTACCGGAGTTTTCCCAGCATTGCGTAAACGCAACATTATGTAAATCATATACTATGATGAATATAATATTTTTTTCTGAAAATTAATCTTAATTAGGCCAAAATAGACCATAACATACGAAAGAACCTAAGGTAAAAGCCCTACATGCAGCCTGGGGAATATGTAATGGGTTAAGGTGACCTTGAAAGCCAGACTACAAGGAGGCTTTTTAACAGCTTGTATGACCGTTACTCTATCAGGACAACATAAAAAATAAAGTCTAAAATATTCTGAACGACCTTCAGTTAAATAGACACTTCATTAGTTTATTACATAAAGATTTTCAACTGCACAATATTTTTCCATAGTTTTTTTTGCAAAACCTTTACATTCAATGAGTGAACATGGTTCAAATAGGTTTCCCCACCATTTATATCGGTGCTGATTCTTTTTGGCACAGGTAATGCAACTACTCGTCCCAGGTAAAAAGTCTACAGAACTCTGAAAATTTGTTCTTCAGTCAGTCTCACGGCTGGATCAAAGGGGTGGACCCAAGAGGCCTGGACCACCCATGAAGCATGAACCTTCCGCCAATATAGAGATAATTCTCACAAAATCGGAAAAACAGAGAAATTTTTTTTACACACAATGGCATTCAAAGTGTAGCTGGGATAACATGTAGTCGTCAACATTGACGTTAATAAACGTTTAACGCTACAGTTAAAAAACACTTTATCCATTGCCATTGTTAATGTAGCTCTGAATGCAACCAGTGGCATGGTTTTCCTGTAATTATGTTACAAATTGCAACACCTAGAAACAGTGGGCCTCCCACCAAAATGGGCACCATGCCACCAAAATCCTGGTCCTAAATGAGTCTAGTCAAGACAT
The DNA here is from genome assembly GCF_921293095.1 of Ischnura elegans. NCBI lineage: Eukaryota > Metazoa > Arthropoda > Insecta > Odonata > Coenagrionidae > Ischnura > Ischnura elegans. The sequence goes on along the minus strand of NC_060248.1, from coordinate 129,075,005 downwards.
AACCTTTTCTCTTACTCCCACTCACAAGGGGAGACCACAAAACTTGCTCCGCCTTTTTCCATGCTGTATTTTTTATGGCTTTCTGATAACCAACTATAATATATGAAGTTATTAATATTACCTTCAGCTTCTTTGATGGAAATGATGTATTGGAGAATGCTTGCTACCTCAGAGTGGGATGAAATGGTCGGATAAAGAAGAAATGTCTTGAGGTCCTGCGCATGAAGGGAGGCAAAGCGAACTGTGGAGAGAATGCGAGGAAGCAGTTCTAGACGATCATCCTCTATCTCGCTATCAAAGTGCTCCACCCAACTTATGGCAGCTTCAAATACCTGGAAGATACATTGATTTAGTCAATTCATAAAATCTGTTCCGCCATTGAATATATGTATTAATTTAAAAACATCATTGGATGAGAGACTTGATGGTAAGGAAAAATAGATTTGATACACCTAACACTGAACATTTTGAATTGAAATGGATCAAACTTTAAGGCCTTTTTACACAGTACATTAACACATACGGTAATGCCTAAATGTATGAACGCGAGAATGAACACCAAAATGCACCGTGCAACCACCCAACTTGTGTGAATGCATGCACAGAAAATAGAACCTGTTCTAATTTGGTTCATGCATTGGTACATGTCCCGTTCCAGTCAACACAAAAATCATTCACGCAAACGTACATTGACTCGTACGTGTTAATGCATCGTGTAAACAGGCCTTTATAGAGTGAGCTCAGTCACTTCATGTTGCCTAATCAATTTTTAGAGGTTATCTACAACCAATGCTGTCTTGGCATTGATACAGTAAAATCTATTGGTAAAGATGGCCGACCGAATGATAACAATTGTTCATAAACATCACATTTCCTTTTCCAATGCCATATAAGCTCATCCTTATAATTCCAATACCAAGTCCAATTATTGGTTATAGTGATGCCAGAGTGAACTAAGAGCTTGCATAGGAGTATATAATGCTATATGAATTGCTTAAACCAAAACAAAAGGCAAACCAACATATTTTTCTTAGGTATGTATAAAAACGCAAATAACTAAATATAGTTTAATTTTGAACATAGAAAAAATTGTCAACGATGAAGAACACATCAATGTGGAATTCTCTAACAAATAATAGCATGCTAAATATCATTTATATCGAATTATTTATCTACGTACAAATTTTAGAGCAAGCATGAGCGCTGAAAATCAAAATTTAAAATGTTGCACTTCAATTTAAACAGTATTATGTTACCTCTGTCTCATTTTTAGCCCGAAGAAGGTCACTTGCTAAATAAGATTCAAGATAACCAATTGAAAGTTCCAAAAATGCATCACTTTTCTTGACACAAGAAAATTCCCAAAAGGCAAAACATTGAGCCTTGTAGAAAAGATTCTTTAAAGAAAGACGATCTGTTATTTGTAAAACTCTTAGACAAGTATCGGCACTCAAGGTTCTCTCAATGAAGGCCATGCATTCCTTTTCCACATCTGTAAACTAAAAATGAAGGGAAAAATAATCACATCAATCTTAACAAAATTAACTCCAACTTTGATACAATACAGGGCAAGACTTCAAAACAAACCTGAAACATTGAAGCAGTTTGAAGTAATGTTAAGGAATTCTCTTCTGTGATCCTCAAATCATCAGAATAGACTTTGGAAAGCACAATATCCATTGCAACAGGATCAACTTCCTAAAGAGATGAACAAGACAACAGGTTTACTTAATTACAATTTAAAGTGTTAAGTTGATTTCATGTCAACATTATAAATGTCCGAGGCAAAACTTATAGAAAAGGTTTAACATTTGGAATGTTCAATAGATGCCCAAATTGAATAAAAAATTACATTCTATTAAAATCAGTACGGTTTCCCATCAGTAAGGAACAGAAAAGAAAAATGCCAAAACGAAAACAGAATTTTTATTTTGACAAAATACTTAACTAGACTTTAATCCAAGAGAATCTACGTCAAAATTTCCCAAGGGATGATTCATAATGGACCCTAAGAAGCGACCCTTCGATACACGACGAAAGATTGCTAGGTTTATCGCCAGTCGAGCGTTTATCAATGCAAAAAGTTTTCACCCGTTTATCTCGACTTTGAACATGACTGACCTTTATATCAATAATATCTTTGTCCTTCTCCACGAAATCATGACTGAACATCGCCATAAAATAACTGCTATGTGTAGTGAGTACATGACGATGGCAGTGGAACTGTTCACCATTGACTGAAAGGATAACGTCATTGTCACAAGTACTATGATATTTCGTGCTGAAAGTAAAAAAAAAGAAAATTAAAGTTTCTGTAGAAAGTAAATAAACATTTTCCAACAACATCGCAGTTCGTAATCCCAGGCAACTTTCGTAAGAGGCGCATTATGTGAAAAGGAGACTCTTGATAAAATTGATTCCATTATATTATAAACCACTTACACTTTTTCCTGAGGAAATACTGTCTTTATTCCACGATCACCGATTATATGTCGTTCCATTGTCATGTTTGTCACATCTAACATGAACCGAATATTTTACATTTCACCAAGACTCAAACCTTAGGTTTGGAACACACTATCACCCAGTGTACTACTTGGTGAGAGTGGCAGCAACATGCCACCGGTGACTTTTGCAAAATACTTCGCTGAAATATATGTACTCACACAACTTTGGCCAAAAACTAAATTTCAGGGCTGACGGAGAAGCTCATACCTTATTACAAAAATACAAACAAACCAAACTAATTTGCCGGGTCACACGACACAGTTTTCGTTACTCATTTATTCTAATCCAACAAAATCTGAAAAGAGAGGTCACTTTTGTTGCTTTGAGGAATAATTTGAAGTTCCGCGCGAATCACATGATAATTTTTAAAAAGCCTTGAGTTTCATAAATTGCCTATTGATTATTTTGTATAGAGTGCACGTTTCACGCAGACTTCGGTAGCCAAAATAGCTGGCGATTCTCCTCGTAATTGCGTAAAAACTATCTGCTTATGCGGTGGTCTTGAGCAGTACATTCAAGAACGCAGGAAGCGATCGATGCGACCTCTAAGCGGAGGTGGGGTGGAGGCGGTGTGAGCGAATGATGGCGGAAGATAATGTGTTGTGAGTCTTATTGTGCACTATTTTTGTGATATTTACTGAACAATGGCTACTCAAAAGCCCGTGGAATGGGTGTCTTCATTAATCATCAGGTTTGAAGAGCAGGTGAGTTGCTTTTGTCGGTTATTCTCCCGTTCCTCACTGATGTCATTCCTGCCGCATATTTAGATAAATTGTATTTATTTTCGTATAGTCGTTTCTCCGGACACATACTGATCTTATGCGTCTTTAGCGAACTATAATTGACTGCATAAATTAAAGTATGTTAAGTTATTACATAGGCTATCAATTTCAACGGCTTTAATTTAACGACACCCGTTCCCTTAACACTACTGACTCTCGTGTTTTGGACATCTCTTGTTGATAACGCCTCAAGAGATGTCATTTTATTATTTGTAAATTACTCCTTATTATGATTGTAATACTGTCGTCCGGTGGGGATGCAGTGGATCCAAGACCGCTTTGTATGTTTTTATTTGGTATCCCCGAAAATGCATTTCTAACCCGTCCGTGAATATTATGTCTCCTCTTATTTTTTATCTTAATAAACAGTGGTATGATAATTTTCTGTTATTTTGATTCATTTTCAAATTTAAGGGATGCATAAAAAGATTTGTCGAGCCTTTCGGTTTGTTTCTCGTTGGTCGGCTAAAATTTTGACTGAGGATGGCTAATACGAATGTAATGAGGAAAATAGCAATTACCGTGGTCATTTTTGGCGATAAGGAGTGTAAAGAAGAGGGTGTGGGCGTTGGGATATATGCTGAGGGTGGGGGATGACTGGGGTTACGTGAGCTTTTCCTCTGTGAAGCTGGTTGCCATGGAGTCAAGATCAATAAATTCCAACCAATATTCTGAGTGGGCCGAGCTCTCCAGCTGTCATGTGGAGGAGCTGCATGAATGAAAGTATCAGTGTTACGTGCTTCATTCAGCATTTTCGTTCGTGTACAGATGTATTACCGAGAATTAGCTCGGTGGAATAAGTTACAATGGCAATGCATTCGCTCAGCAAAATGTCGTACTCTGTGAATTAAATCGTTGGTTATATTACCTTTTTCGAAAATATGTGGACTCCGCCGTTGTTTATGATGCGTATTTTTTGGGTTCATTGATTAAATTATGCAATATTCCTTTTTACTCTTTTCCCTGCCTGCGCAGTGCTATAAAAGGCTGGGTTTTAAATTTTTATTAAGGCGTTGATTGCGTCGTAATTATTATCCCAGCTTGAAGATCCCTTTTTATGCATACGGCCAACAATGGCCCTAAATAATTTTTTCGTATGGCCATCGGTACGAAATTTTGATAATAAGATGAACTTCTTCTGGCGGAGTATTTCGCATTATCGTTTTATTGAGTCTTGTAAGGGTAATAGTTTCTTGCTAATATATTATAATGAGGTTTTTATTGACGGGTGACTAATACGATTTCAGTTGCTGTAGTGACAGGTGCCGTAGCAGGGAATTTAATTGTTAGTTACCTAAGAATAGCTTGTCTCCTTGGAAAACCTTCATCTATTTAGAAAATTATTTCATTGTACCAGATTGAAATGTAACAGGTGGAGCTTGTTATAAAAATAGATCAGTATTTTCAAATTACTTTTTATTTTATCGCCTTTATTTGTGTCGGGATAAGGATTCTACTGTCATTATGAGTGTTTTTTCTTTTTGTAAAGGTTGGAGATAGAATTGTTGCCTGTATGTTTGTCCGTATCATTTACGTGCTTACAGTATTGAAGCCATTCCAGTCAGTAGTGTAGGTATATGTAGGAATATCATGAATGAGGGTTCATTCATTGTATACTCATGCAGATACGGCAATATTATATGGGTTCGCCATTCGATTGGACTATTTCCACGCCTATTCTGCGGGAAAATAATTTTTATTTTGCGTTGGACCGCAAACGTATCATTCCAAAATCAATGCCTACTCAGGCGATGACTTCCGGAGTTATTCATAATGTTTCCGGAGTATAATCTCGATGTTTTCAATATGGCTACAATCGCAACTTTTTCCCGGAAGCCGAATTAGTCCCACGCGTAGTGGTGGCTTTAGTCTTAAGGTCATTGCAAAAGATGACCCTCCGACCCTTATATTTATGCTATCGCGGTATCCTTGCAGCATATTAATCGTATTTATCAAGTTTGTTCTGAGTATAACGTTGCCAGCTGGAGGAGGGGCAAGGGGTACAGCCCCCCGTGATTTTTTTTTCAAGGATACCCCTTGTAAATGTTTCTCTTCCTCTGGCCCCAAAAAAATCTCTGTCTTCTGCTGTACTTAAGCCTGGATCTCACGATCATGTTTAATGCACTAGTCCAGGGTTACTTATTCTTTTGCATAATAGATAAAATTAATGTCGTAGCCATCATTTACCATATCTGCATTAGCTTTTCTCGGGATTCCTTGCGGTTAAGATTTTTTTAGACCACGGCGTTTCGCGTACCGACTCGTTACCCATTCTCACGGCTGCAAAAGTTTATTCATTCTGTTCGCCGGGAAAATGTGAAATCTTACATATCTGTATTGTTATCCACATCTCTGTGTTGAATGGGTACATCAATTTTTGGGCCGCGGTTAAAAATATTTATCATTCGTATTAGCAGACAGCAGCGAAATATTTACTCATGGACACTAAAACTGGCCGCTAGGGTTTCATGTGTACGTCTTCAGGGAAGAAAAGAGATAACGGCCACAGTTGTCATGTAAAGGATACTTTTTAAAGGGACAATGATCCTTGTTATTGACGCTATCCCTGAAATCGTTTGTGAAAAATGACATTTTGATTCTCGAGATTATTATCGAATTATGGGATGTAAATGTCAATGATTCGATGACAATCAAAGCTCCAAAGTCATCATCTCTATTCGTCCTTTCGGTCGCGCGATCTGAAGTCATTTAGTGTTCTGTGTTGCTCATAAATTCATTTATCACACAAATTCAAAATAAAAATCCTACTAGAATTTGGAAGTTAGTGTTATATAGCGTTTAAATGGTTGGCGATATTTAAATGTTCTATTCCAATGAGAGATATTGCGGCGGTAAAAGTTATTGTAGATTAGTAGCCACCATTTTGAATATGTCCGTTGTATACTTGGATATTCTCCGAATTAAGAGCAGCAGACGCCAAAATAATGGTATCGTGAAAACTTTGAATTTTATTGTTTCATTTTATTTATCACTTTTAACGAGGGCGTATCCAGGATTTTTTTTCTGCGGGTAGGGAGGGTCTGACTGGCAAACGGTCTTCTCATATTTGAGATTAAAAACAACGTACAACTCTTACTCTAAGAAATATCGTATCAAAACGATCATAATGATAACCGTATTAAAAAAATCTTCACTATTTCTTAAGCGTCTTGGGGGGTGGTACGTGACTCCCCCCCCCTAAATCCGATTATGACTTTTAAAACTCAGACCAACTGCATAAATTCATGCGTAGCTCTACATATGGATGGCCTGGTATGTTGCGTTATAAAGCATGAATTTAATCAACTATTGTATGATGCTTTCCTGGCGAATAATATTGGTGAAGATATCTCGGATTTAACACTGGGTGAAGTTTTTCATCTCTCCTTGCGACGCTTCGAAGAGCGCCACGCTCGTCGTCTTCATGCATCCAGGAATCCAAGTTTTAAGTATTGGTTTCCACTTAGTTTCGCGATGATCTCTGGAACTGACGAGCGTGTCGCTCGTGGAAAGGTTGGAAGGAGAGATGGAAAACGTCATCCGGTGTGAAACCCGTGAGACCTTCGCCAACGTTACGTTGTAAAACATGCATGTAATCGCAATAGGGTAGATTTCCGGTTTCCATCCGCGTTGTCATTTTGATGGGGGCGTTTCACCTACTGGGCTGCAGGCCAGGCTGAAGTTAGATGCCTGCAGCCTGGCCTGAGGACGCCTACAGCACAGTAGGGTAAACTTCGCCATCAAAATGACAACGCGGACGGGAACCGGAAATCGACCCTAGTGAAAACCTGAACGCCGCGAAAACTCACATAAAAAACGTGCATGTAATCGTAATCAATATCGGCAGAGATGTATTTTTAAAAATATTTGGATCGCCGTGGACGTTATTGTTGAGTTCCTGGGTTGGCGAGTCCTTCTCCGGGGTCATCAGGACAACCCCCCGGCGGACGACCTTATCCGCGCAGGCGAGCCTTGAGCTCTGCCTTGCTGCGTTGTATAGGTATGCGAGACCCCGGTGGGGCGGGGTTTCCTTAAGGCCGTTTTATACGGAACACGGAATTGCACAATCTGACGTACGTGCGAAGTCGTAATCAAAATCGCGTCGTGTAAAGCGGTGAATTGTTAGAACACATGCGAGAATGCGTGGATGCGAGACGGCAAAATAGCCCCTGTTCTAATTTCGTTCATGCATTCGCGCAATTCCACGCCATTTTAGAAATTAATACAGCTCTAACCTGCGCAATTCCGTGCCCCGTGTAAAACGGCCTTGAAGCCCGTGTCTCACGGTCAATTTTTCCGTGTATTTCTTCATGAAAATTTCGTGAAACTTCTCAAGAGTCACAATGCGCATGCGCAGGCCATTATTTGGTGAATATCTCCAATTATGAAAACTCCGTAAATTCTTCATGTAACTCGGTCTCCAAGTCCATTGCCTCTGCATCCATCCTCCACTTCCGTATTAAACGGCCACGCACGTACAGCAGATGCACATTCCACACCCTCATCCTGTAGCCGCACGAATATTATGCTTCCGCACTCACTCTTCACGTCTGCTCTTAGCCCGCTCCCGCACCCGGAGCCTTACCATGCATCCTCACCTTTATCTCAAAGTATTATTATTCCGCACATCCATCCTGCAGTCGCACCCATATCCAGGGTTCCCACTCAACCGTTAAAACCTTAAAACCGTGAATAAGCCGTGAATTTCGTCTACCGTGAAAAAAACCTGGAAAAAGCCGTGAAATTCGTCGTAAAACCTTAAAAAACCTCACAAACGTTTTCGTATGGCCATCGGTACGAAATTTTGATAATAAGATGAACTACTTCTGGCGGAGTATTTCGCATTATCGTTTTATTGAGTCTTGTAAGGGTAATAGTTTCTTGCTAATATATTATAATGAGGTTTTTATTGACGGGTGACTGATACGATTTCAGTTGCTGTAGTGACAGGTGCCGTAGCAGGAAATTTAATTGTTATTTACCAAAGAATAGCTTGTCTCCTTGGAAAACCTTCATCTATTTAGAAAATTATTTCATTGTACCAGATTGAAATGTAACAGAGGGAGCTTGATTTAAAAACTACGATTGACAGATCAGAAGAAAAATCGATGTGTCGATCATGTTTCAAGGTCAGTCACGCGCAGACACTGTCCACGCATAAATGTCCACACGTATATTCGAATAGCAAATATTGGCCATGACGGTACACAGACCTTAGGCTGTGATTGGAAGACCTTTAACCAAAGTGATCATTAGCCCTGGCGAGAAATCAGACACCTCTTCACTTCCCTATCACCCTCCATTTTCCCACTCACAACCTTTAGCCGGCCCTAAATTTTGCTAACGATAGGCGACGTCATAAGAGCGCTTTCATTGCTGCGTTTGCATTCCTGGCGTTTATCGCGTTTGCTATATTTTTAGTTACTGTGCGGCCAGTGATTTTTATGTGATCAATATTTCTTCCTAAAATGGCTTATCAACGGACCGTGAATTTGACGCAATTCAGACCGTGAAAACCTGGAAAAAACAGTGAATTTTATAATTTAGTTAGAGTGGGAACCCTGCATATCATACATCCACACCCAAGTCCCGCACACATTCTCCACATCTGCACCCAGCTTGCTCTTGCACCTTGCCACGCTACCTCGCCATGATTTCGCATTATCACTCCGAATTCCCTCATCAATCTGCCGCCGCAACATTACCTTTCTCCCTCGCCCGCGTCTAACATCTATGCTCCACATCCTCATCCTGCACCCGCGCCCTTAACACCCTACGGCACCCGCGTCGTCATCTGCGTCCTACGCCTACGTCCTCCTGCCACACCCTTGCGATGATTGTTGACCTCATCACACATCCGCTTGTAGTTGACAGACAATCACGTAAGCACACCGTCAGCCTATCAGTGCAACGTTCATGAATTTTTTCTGCTCGTGTGACATCGGGTTAATTATTTGACGAAACTGACGTCATGAAATGAAAATTCATTTTTAAATTTACGAAAAAATTACCGAGGCACACCGGCTTTGTACGGCGTCTGGACCACTCAAGACTTCGTCCAAGGGAGATATTTTTTTTACGAGATCCTGCGTTTGTGTTGGCCATTGAAACCTCCCGTTTTATTCTGCTATTTTTTGGAAGCCTTCGAATGTAAATATTTGCGTCTCTTCTAATTTCATCGCACATCGAGTCTCTTTTCTTTTGGCTTCTGCTGCTCCTTACATGCAAATAGATTTTTGCCGTGGTTAATTATCAAAGAATCGAAAGTTGCACTTACATTTTCTTGTTCGATGCTTAAAACATTCCCGTGTCAAAAATGGTTCAACCTCTCTTCTTCAAATACAGCGTGAATCATGATCATCAAAGACCTCTATTTAAGCCTAATGTTCTCCAGTTATCCGTATCTATAAGTGACATTGATATGCAGCCGTGTGTAATTGAGAGTTCCGTCTGAGGCCGATCCTCGCGCTGCCACGGTTGCAAAGATAAATGCTATTGTTGAGAAAAGAGTGAAATAAACAGATTTGGGATCGCAAAGGAAATTTTGAGGAAGAGTAGGCGTGGAAGAAAATCCCATGCAATAATGATAAGAAACTACATTGTTCTTTATACGACGTTGCAAATTGCGTCTTCCGTCGTGGGTAGAAACTGTAAAGAGCCAAGCTATGAGCCTCTGCCATGAATTAAAAATTCTTCGGACATAAATCAGTGAATAATTGGAATGGAAAGTAACGTCTGACATGTTATGAGCCGTGAACACGAGCGTCGATATTCAGCGAAAGTCCCTTCATGTATTCACGTGTATCAGAGTAAAATGAAATCGCCAACCTTGGTTTTTATATTCATAGCATATGTAGCGATCAATATGTTTTGAGAAATCTCTATTGCTGTTGCTATGGAAATCGTTCTTGCTTAACGAAGAACTGCGCCGGACTACGCACTTCACTTCTCTGAATTTTATTTTGGTTTTGTGCGTAGCTTTGTGAGGATGTACACTGAACTAGTAATCTACCCCAGCCCTCCTACGTTACGTGGCAGACGTTCTACCTGGCCATCGGCTTGGTTTTATCTCCATCATATTGACGTATTACTGTAGATGGGATAGATTGGGATGTGACGGCTCGCCAAGCTAATTTAAAAGCACTGTTTTACTCGTAGTTTTCGCTCTTTGCCTTTAACGTTTCCCCTGCTCTTAAGACAAAGAATAACCTTTTTGCTTAATTTTTCAGCCTATTTTTTTAAACAACACTGCAATTATTTTAAAGTGACTTAAAATCTTTATTTTTCTCATTCTTAAATTTCTTGTCGGGATTAGGGTGTCAGCGTATCGGAGCACTATGGAAACATATCATTCCTTGTTTACTTCTACTATTCATTACCTGAAATGCGTCCTATATCCCATCTCATGAAGCATTCTAATTTTCCTTACTTTACCTTCTTCGCCTTTCTAACGGCATCGATCAATCACCTTTGATTTAAATGTTATTATCCCAATAATACTTCTTTTTCGATTTCGGTATTTATGCCGAGGCAATTCACCTATCGTCATCGTGAAATAAGTATGAATAATTGCCAAATTATTTTGTGATTTCTTCTTTCCGTGATTCACTTCGACAGAAAAAATGGAAAATGTCAGTTTTTATCGGGAGTAGTACGTATGCTCATTCACCTTTTTTTATTTGGCTCTCAGCGGGCACGACATTGTTAACTGTTGGTTAGCGTTATCATCTTGAGTAGTCAAAACGATCTATGTGGGCGAAAGCAAAGTTATTTTTTACTTTCTTAATATACTCGTCGTAAAAGTACTCGGAAACGCAGTGCTGTACTTAATGCTCTTTCGCACCTGGCGGTGCTATTGTATTTGGAAGCGACCTTCACCATTCTGGAAAATCAAACGTCAATTCAGGAGACTAAAATATCCAGTGGATCTTCATCTTCATGCGAAGGGAAATAGAATCATCTCAAATTATGAATGCATGAGGATTAAAAAAAATGTTGTGCGTTACTAAATCAATGCGCTTGTTACTGTCGTAGTCATTCTCTGTTTTCTCAGCGGTCAATCACCCTCTGTCCGGGTTGCGATAAGGTGGTACATCGAAAAAGATATGTGTTAGTTTCCTCAGTACTATTTCAATATTCGCGGTGTCTTATTCGTTGGGCACCTTGATGGGATCTTGCGGTGTTTACACCTTGGATTAAACCACTGAAAAGCTATGAGTTTAGCTCGTGGACGTTGGAATTAATATCTCAAATGCAGCATAACTTTAATTTGCGGACATCCCAAATTTGTACGGTAGTCTTTATTAAATATTCTTAGTAGTGTACTTAAAAGGCACTGGCGGACAAGTTATAAGTTAGTATCTTTGTTTGGAAATGTGATCCTTACATTTATTGAATGTTTCGAATCTAAACGAGTATTGATAGGGTATTAATAATCCTTATTTAAGCCAAGCGCTACCTGCTAGCAGGGTACTCAAGCGCGCGAAAACGCGACAGCTAAATATGAATGCTGGGAAAACTCCGTGTGACGTCGTTCTGGTTCCCGCTGCTGCAAGTGAGGTGACTTTGGGGCGAGGCTTTGAGCGCTGATACGATGCAGGCGGCTAGCTGGTAGCAGAGTACCCAGATAGCAGGTAGCGCTTGGCTTAAATAAGTATTATTAATACCCTATCAAACGAAGAAAACTTTCCGACCTTAGGCAGTTATAATAGGTGATTATTAAGAGATGTTTCCCTGAGCTCTGTACTTTATGCATGCATTGGTAATCTCAGACGATGTAAAACTCCTATCTACTCGTATAGAAACTAGGTCCCTGTGACGTCACGTGGAGTGGCATCGCATGGGCGCCAATCTGGCCGTTTTTAAATGCGGTTAAAATTGACCATTGTCATTCGTCTAAACTGGAATTTCTAAAACCAAATACATAATTTGTATATTATGAATACACGAATGGTGGGTAACAGATCGCAATCAATGCCTTTCGTTTTCTTTGATGAAGGAAATTACCCTATTGCGTATGAATAATGGATAAGTGATGAGAAAATATCTTCAATGAATGGATTCGTGTGTCTCTGGCGATTGATAACTACCGATTTGCGAATCTCATGCCTTACCAAGACCTATTCTGTATCGCGAATGGAAAGCCAAAATTACCTGGGAGCGTTTATGAGAATCTTCAGCTCCCGCACTCTATAATAAAAACCAGTTTTTGGAACTCGTCCAGCTCTTTTTTTCGATTTCGCGTGCGGCGCAGGCGTGTGTGAGTGGGGTGGAGCTGTGCGCGCGTGGGCGGGCGACCCAGCAGGAAATTCCCTCTCGAGCAAAACCGCGGCCGAACGGGGGACTCGGCGAGTGGAGATGCTACAGAATGATATTTGGAGGAGACGACCTACAGCTGAGGGAGGGATTTCCTGCGTACAGGGAAGGGTTAGGGAGTGAATGGTGGAAAGAAACCCGGGGTTGGCATTAGCCTGCTCTTAATGCAAGGCGCCGAGGTGGAACAGGGGCATTAGTGGGTTTTTCTTGAGGGTCAGCCCTGCCACAAAACGAAATTCCCAATGGAAATAAGCCAAAAATTGTCATAATTTTCCGAATAAACGAGAATTTATTAATTCAAATCAATTCGCCATTGTCAGCCCTGCATCCACGTTTGCGAATTCCCCCAGTTTTACGATCGTTACTCGACATTTAAATTTTTTCCCTCGAACAATGTCGACGTTCGGGCAGAAACTCGTTCTTAGCGAGTGCGGTACCAAGGAGTGGAACTCCCTCCCCTGGAATGGTATTTAGAGGAGGTGAACGACAGCTGAGGTTATTTGCGCCATGAGAGATACAAGGCGTCGGCGTCAGCCTGCTCTCTACGAAAGAGGCCAAGGGGACCAAGGTTTAACGTCCCGTCTGACGGACGTTGTGCTATACTTGAAGTGCCTTCCGCAAAACGCTCAAGCAGGGATAGGGCAATCTCGATAAAATATCTGCCACCGTGGGGATATGAACACCGACCAACTGGGTGGGAAACCAGCACTCAAGCCTCAACACCAATGCTATCCCCTTAACTGTAGAATTTTTGAGATTATCGTCGTGAGAAATTTTATATTTATGAAAATTTTACCTGGTGAACATCTAACGTTCGAAACTTCAATTTGGCGTGATCATTTATACTCGCCTTAAATTGTTTGCGAGGATTACGTCCCATATAATGCCGAAACAACCCAAATTTTTGTCTTACTTGGGGATTATGCGGGGATTTAACGTCGTTGTATATAATCACTACAAATTTAATTTTAGTCCTTGATAAGCTTTCGTCATTATTAGTCTGCCTTCATAAACCTTCTCTGCTGTTATATTCCCACCTGAACAGTGTGTGAGTTCCTTGCCAATGGCATAGTTTTCTTAAAACGCCTACTTGAAACTGCTAATTCTATTACGTTGCACACTGTGGTGAACGACGCGGCGGTGAAATATACATGTATTGCCATGAGAAAAAATTTCCCTTCCACCGGGAATCGAACCGTGAACTTTTGAATATCTGTGCCGCTGCGCTGACCACTGCGCTCAAATTTGAAGAAAAAGTGGTGAAATATGTTCGAGTGACCGATTTAAGTCCTGGCGATGGAAATATTGTTTCATCGTTGCTGAAGATTTGATTGAAAGGTTGAGTTTTATTCTATTTTTGTTTAACCATTTGGCAATCAAGAAATATTTTGGAGGGTCTTTAACGAATCGTTTCTCTACGATTCCGGGCATCCTCCCTATTTTCCTACTCTAGAGATATTTGATTAGATTTTGTCAATAGCACGGCACTCTTTAAGTAATTTACAGTGAAAGTTGATGCAAATAAGAATAAATGCATTTTGGATAATTGATTATTTTATCGAAGAATTGAGCAGTAAGTTACAAGTCTCAATTGGCATGAGTTGAAGACCTGTTTTGGCGATGGTATTTACACTACAATTATTTTTTTCGTCATGGGAAATGGTTGACATACAGCATCATTAATCCAATCCGCCTTAACTTGAGGTTTATAGTTATTGACGAACTGTTCGATTGAGAAACAAGGTAAATTCATGGTTGTGGAGCTGGCAGAAATTCCATGTGAAATTGAACGTAGAATGCAGGGCTGAAGTTGGGGACAAGTTTTTAGAGGGAGTAGGAAATGAATTGATAATTTAAGCGTCTGCGTTGCAGTTTTTTTGCGTTAGCAAAACAACGAGTTCTTGATCAGTCTAGGAAAGAAATCGTTTTTCTCTCTACCACAAACGAAACCTCAGCTGTGTGCGTTAATGTATTCTGGACCGTGCTGGATGCCTATTTCTTCATAATACCCTGCGAGCATATAACCGATAGGGTATTTGGCAGGGATTTACCGATCACCAGCATGCAATAGGCTCCCCACAAGCACGCCACAGTAGCATTAAAATATTCAATATTAAAAATAATTCGTACACATTCATGCAGGTGGTCTGAGCGCCCACTAAGCTTGCATAACCTTTTGAAATTCTAGTCCTTAGCAAAAATTCTCTTGAAAGCTAAAAATAGCTAACAGTAACAATTAGTTTATCGTTGTGTGATTAGAATCATGAAAACTGTTTTCCGTGTATATGTATTAGCCAAACAAAACTAAGCAAATGATGAAGCAGGTTACCGTTACCTTCTTTCATGACTTGCCCGAAAGTCGCCCGTGATCAACGCGAAGTGCGAACGTTAGTTTTTCGTCTATTTTCTGGAGCCTACGTTTTCGCTTGCAAGCACCGTCCGGCCTGCGCTAGTTAGTTATTTATGTGACCCACTTGGTAAATGTTAGGATTTCTGCAGCAGATGAGAATGAGGAAGAGTAATATTTCGAAGCCTGTCGGGTGAACGGCGCTGAATTGTATAATTGTACCATTTGGTACTATTGCTTTGAGAATGGCGTAGTGGCCCGGAAAGCCAAAGGGTCGTGTTTTGATTCCCGGTATTAGGAGAAATTTTTTCTGATGGCAATTCATGCACAAAATGAGAAGAGTTAAATCAACGTATCCTGCAGGCTATGCAACCGGCGAACTCGTGCGTGTTGTGAGTGGTTGCCTACTTGCGGAATGCTTACCCTCCATTGAGCTCGCTGTCAAGAGAGAGATTTGAGATAGGGGCCTGCAAGCGAAGGCGAAACCCGAAATCTCCCCGTTCAGGCCGCTTGGCTGTCAGAATTCGTGCTACTAGATTAACCCCTTGCGCTGAAGTGACGAGTCTAGCTCGTCATGAACTTGCGAAGCCAAACCGTGCAATGGCGAGTGTATCTCGTCATCGGATTTTCATTGGTTTAGCTCTATTTTGAGGAACAATATAATTATTTTGAAAGCTTAGCTATGTTAAAAAATTCAGAGTATACATAAATAATTCATATTTTATGAAACGTGATGCAATCGAAGGATTAAAATGATTTTATCTATAGCTGTCTTCTCCATGTTTAATAATCACATTTCACGGTTCTACATTGATTACAAATTACAAAATACCATTTCACTACCTACCATTTAAAAGAGAAAGAACCATAGAAAAATTAAATGGAGAATAGGAGCACGATATTCAGAAAAGTAATTGAAGTGGAAGGGGTTTAGGAGATGACCATTTGCCCGGCGGTCGTATTTTTAGCCGTCGTTCACCAAACAACCTTATCAGAAAGGAACATGGGGGCGGTAGCATGGGTAAGGGCCTTGCTGGAGTGATTGCTATTCTGCCTATAGACTGCTTGGCGGTCACGCTGCCGGCCACCTCAGATCTCTGAGGCAGTTGGAGACCTAAGGAAATATCCGTGAGATACAGTATGAACAATTCGAGTTATCTCTCACACACTCTCAAAGTGGTGGCCACAGAGAGGCTAGTTTTTGTGACCACTTTCAGGTCTCTAGTAAAGATGGGACACTTAAATAGACGAATACTTGAGTTTTTGAGAGTAATGATGTGATTCTTATCTTAAATATTGGAAATCTTATTAAATAAAATAAAATTAAATTAAATAATATTAAATATAAAGAAAAATAGGTTTTCTGTGACATATGTCGGAAAATGTAGGAGGCTCTTTGTTGATTTATGTAGACTCAGTTTTGGTGGTTATCGGCTGTAATATTGTCATCTCATTAGTTACTATATAGGGTGGTCAGAAAATCACTGATATGCTACCATGGACGTTTTCACATAGAGTAAGTTATTTTTAACATAATACCACTTCAAATGTTTTTGCTCAGATGCATCATTTCTGAGCTATTCATGATTTTAGTCAGCCAATCAGAGTGCAGCTCAGGAGAAATACGAACATCCTCAGGGAGACAGTGTTGTGGAATCGAAAGTGGTTTTGAAGCAGCAGTCAGGAAAAGCGAAAAGATTATTTTACTCTTCAACCAATTTGAACATAGAGCTAAATGCGAACCAACAATCTTCAGACTGGTAGTCTCACTTGCACTACTGAGACACAAGCTCAACAATACGGCCAAGGGCACTGCATAACAGAGCTGCAATTCCATCCCATTGAAGGTTAATTTCTGTTGCCACTGCGGTCACATTTTAACTGGTTTGCAAAAATGTCCGCGGCACAGTGATGAATGCAATGCAATGCACTTTCTTCCAACATTTTGCAGTATAAAGTTTGTCATTGTGAGGAATAGCTGAAAAAAGTTATGAATTTAATAGATCACATTATGAGGAATATAAATTTCGGTTGATACTCCTAATTATACCATATTTTGCCATGAAACTTGGATCATATTGTCCATCAGAGATGCAAGTGGCGACTTTTGTAAACCCATTTAAATGCATGGTTTGTGACTACACATTTAGATTTTCTTGTCTAATATGATCAACTTTTAGCATAGAGCTGAAATGTAAGCCTTCTTATTTAGTGCGAATCTCTTTGCTTCGTAATTTGTGGTAGGTGATGTCAGTGCAAATTTTGATATAATAACCTAATTAGTTTCTGGTAAAAATGGAATTATTTAAAATTGCAATGGAAAAAAATTAATTATGATAAAAAAATTAAAAAATGAACTTTTGAAATGAGATAAAATTAAAACAATGTTTTCGTGTGAAGAAAGATTAGGGAAAATTCTAGAAATACATATGAAATGAAAGCACATGTGTAACAAAAGAGTGTTAGCTTTAGGTAGTGTACGATTGGGTGAATTACCACTGTGTTATAACAAAAGGCAAGTAAAAAAAATGCCAGGCTTTCTTACGAATTCTGAAAAATTTTAAGTTCATAATTTGGACCAATTTTATATGTAAACCAAAACTGGTGTTTCTCATTTGCTTACCTCCCAAAAAAAAGGGCATGAATCGCTGATGTATTTTCCTAAAGCCAAATGGGGAATTTACGATTGAAAATCTGAAATATGCTCGTTACATTAAATAAGCTTTGTATAAGGAGGAACATGTCCGCAAATTTGAAAAAAGTTTAGTTTTCAGTCATCTTTGTAAGTGATTCAAGTTCCCTTCTGTGTATCATCATTGATTAAATATCATTATTTTTTTTTCTAGTTACCATGTCGGACTGGACCACAGACGACTCATTCACGAGTCAATGTGGAACAGAACAAGAATTGCCTTATACAAATAAGTCGGTATCGGTTTTCCCTGGTTATCTCAGGCCTTACCAAAATTCTTCAAAAGGTCAATGAAATGGTAAGTATAGCTACAGTTGTTGATGGTAGTGGCTTAGATGTGCAGGCTGCTCTGCTTCAGTATTTTTATGTGAGAAAGTGGTTCTAAGGGTATGAAAATAGAGGTGCTGTGATTGTCTTTCAGTTTCCAACATTGATGGGTGCACCAAAGCAACATGGTCCAGATTTTGAAAGAAACTATTATGATTCCCTTTTGATTGTAATGGACACATTGGAGAAATGTTTAAGTGGTCAGCCAAAGGACACTACGCGTTTTGATGAAGCCATGAATGTCAAACTTCTGCTAAGGGAAATCTGCCAATTTATTGGTAATTTTCCTCATTAAAACTTTCAGTTTTACATTATTTTTAGGCTTAAAATGAATGAAATGGAAGTGATTGGAAATATGAAATATTGTTTGTAGTGCTTAGGATGGAATGAAAACTACTTTTGTAGTGACTTAATATAAAAATGGTTGTAACATGCTATTTTCTTTTGTTTCAGATGTACATAATAATGAAAATCCAAATGTGTTGCAACTAAAAAATTTAGCATCCAAAGTATTATTTGCGTTAAGTTTAAACTTTTTCAATGCAGTATTTAATAGGATATCTGCCCGGTAAGTAAAATTGACCGTATGAATAGAGAAGTTTTATGTTAGCTAGTAAGAACTCCATGAATCCTGAAAGTGTAGATTAGTTTGTTCTTTAGCTTTCGAAGTTCATTTTTGGGTTAGTTTTCTTGTTTGTATTTCTTTCTTTTAGTAGTTATCACTCAATTCCTAATCTGATATTTTCTTCTCTATTCAGTCTTCAAGAGTTGAGTGCGTGCAATGATGAAAATCCTGACTACAGCGATATTGAGTTAATTCAACACATTAATGTTGACGTGCATAGGCTAACTAAATTATTAACTGGTAAGTATAATGCTATTGATGCTATGTCCTAACTTTCAGCTGTATTATGGGGTATGATTTTTCCGTGATTATTTATTATTCTCTTAAATCAGTGCAATAAATATTTCAAGGTGTGTGGGAATTGAAAGTTGGTGTTGATGGGAAAATTATGTCAGTTGCGATTGTTTATGTCTTTGGTTCCTAATCAATATGCGTCCAATTTTGCAGAAACTATTCAAAAATTTCGTCTGCTGAAAAAGTCTGCCCATCTTGTCCTGATAACATCACTAGAGAAAGCCATTTGGAACTGGATGGATACTTATCCTCCAGAGTTTGCGGAATTGCAGGTAGGCTATACTGTGCTAGAAAACCTTTAGTACCTCCATATTTTATGATTTTAAGATATAAATGTTGAAGCATAATTTGGGCCATGTAATACATTATTCTTTCAAGTGCTTAAGTACTACACTCTAATGCTTTTAATTTGATGTTTCATTGTTTGTCCTTAGTAATTTATTGTTATTTATGTACTTGTTCCTGGTTATCTGTGGTTGAAAAAAATAAAATAAAATTCGAAATTAGGAACTTATATTGTAAATCATCCTTCTCTTAGCTTTTTATGTTATCTTTTTGTCCCAATAGAGTGACTTCATGTGTTTCCAACATTAAATTGGAGTTGGATCTATCACACCCTTCGGTTAAAAATTATTCAATTAATATTATTTTCTGTGTAGGTCTTGGTTTGATTGGTAGAAAACCATCTACTAAGGCAATGTGTGTGAAATTAACTTTAATTAAAAATTAGTTTCTTTCCATTGGCTGAGATTTTCCAAAATTTATTGACAGTTTTAAAAAGCATGTTGAGGGTAGAATTGAATCAGGATTGATCATCAATATTCCCACATGAGAACCCTTGACCTTTCTATCTAAAGCTTAGGCCTGTTGGTCACTACCTCTGTTTAACAGCAGCGAGGATTTTCTCTGTCATTGTTATACTAGTGTGCTATTTCCTCTTTGCTTCCAATAGTCCTTGATGAAATAATATCCAGGTGATGCATGGTACACAATGATTGCATAGAAAGGGTTGTTTCAGGTGAGATGTGCTGGAACCATGCGGTCATGAATGAAATATCCTTTGTAGGTTTCACTTAAAATCTTAATCAATAATGTGATACAAGTTGTTTACATTGTTTCATCATATTTTTAGTAAAGTTTGAAAGTTGAATTTGCGAATGATATTTCATTAACATCATGCAGCATATTTAAGTCAATGGTGAACCTTATCAAAGGATATGCTTTAATGATATGATACAATATACTTTCATTTGACCTAAGTGTTTGAAGTATATGTTTAATATTTTTTTCTTCAGAGAAAACCTAATGAAAATCTATCCAAATGTTGTGAGGGATTATTTGACATTTTGGATGGCTGTGGAGACAACAGGAAAATCAGGGCTGCTGTGTGGCCTTTGCAAATTATGTTGCTGCTTCTTTCACCCGTAAGTCCTATTGCAACCTAATGTTCGTCTCATTTGAATGTGTACTTGAAGTAAACTATGTCATAATATCACCTGTCATGGAGAATGACCTATCTGAGCAAAGCTCTCAGATTTACATTCGTTTTTTCCATGCATGTTAAGCTGTTGATCCCTTGAATATGTACTTTGATCCAATTTTTTCTTATCAAATGGTATGCATTTGTTGCAAAAGCTAATGAATATCCAGTGGCAAGAATACTTACGACCACACTATGAAATGGTTTCTTGGTCGATTTCGTGAGCAGCTAGCCAGAATATAATGCACTCACCCAATTTGGGAATACATAGGGTATTTGAGGCCAAATGTGTTGCAGACAACAAATTAAGAAGTTGTGGTAAACATGAAAAGGACCGAGATTTGGAAGGTGAACTCTAAAATAATTTTCCAAGAAGCAAAGCCGAGAATTGATGGATTATCACAATGATCACTGAGTTTTATTCAAGCTGATGTGTAATGATCCTCACTGAAAGGAACTGCAGCTGCCTTGCCACAAATGGTAGTGGTTAAATACAGAAACTTTTTCACAAAAGAAATATCTTCTCTCTCATGGACCTCCAATAAAAATATTCCTATTCTGAAAATTCCCCATGAAAACAAGGAGCATCAACTCTAGGAAGCTGAGATAATTGATTAACAGCTAGAGGAGAGGTCTCCGCAACTGAAGTTTTTGATTTGGCTGTGAGTAAAGCATACTCTAAAATAGAGAAAGTATAATAAAAGTAATCCTCGACGTCTTCTGGGAGACTCGAATCCAATGAGAAAGCCTCCGGCTGGTTATTGTTGAGGCAAACTCAAGAATGGCAGCATTTTGAAATTGAGAGAACACATCCTGAATTTTAGCCCTTAGAGCCCTGAACATGTCAAATTATGGAAAGGATATTGTAGCTTTGAACTGATCATGCTTAAAGTGAAGAATTTTGAGCTATTAGTACAGTACACACACTATTACATATCTGGGCTAACGATGGGGAGAGACGGCATGAATAATGGGAAAACACGGATAAGCCAAACTTTATCTTAAATGTCTTTTAATATTCATAATTTACGTAGAACAAACAACATATTATTATTTATGCAGTTATTCTGTTATTTAAGAGTGCTTCCCGGACTCATTGAGATCTTTCTTTACCAGTCCGCCATCTTTTTAGTGGCGATAACATGGTTTTACTCGTATTATTAATGCTCCATGTAAGGCCTGGTTTCAAAAACCACACATCTGTGGTTGTGTGATCATGGATACAGAAAAGTGGTTTGCACAAATGCTTCCAAACCACTGCTTGATGTCGGAAACTACGCTGTCAGGCACCACGCCACATAGTTGCATCTCACACAAGTTGCATCCCGAGTTGCAACTGCTGCACGCTGTGTATCCGTGATCAAGGACCACAGTCCCACACTGCGAGGCTTGGAAAACAGGAACACAGTGCTCCTGTGAATGCAACTAGTGAATTTACGATGGGGATTCTAACGGGAGTAATAAGCCCGGTGTATCCTAGCATTAATGCCGTAATTCTGATGATTTTGCATCTGATTTTATTTTTTTTAAAAAGATTGTGGAAAATATTGAGCGAGAGTGAAAATCATGCACGTATAATCCGCAACACGGATAATCCGCAACACGGATAAACCGCAGCCGGATAATCGGGAGTCTGCTGTATAACTGTTCTCGTGTTGCAGTCCCTTTTTCTTTTGTTTTGTCTCGCCCACCCATGATATCCAGAAGAAATGGGCAATGAAAAAATAAAAACATACCAAAATCTCCGGAAAAATGAATAGGAATAGCACGAAAAGAATTCCTGTTTTTTTTTTCACCAATGTTTGTTCTCGACTCAATGGAGTTGAATGCCTGCAGAAAAAGGTAATTGACGGAACAAGTCTCGAGAGCCGGAATGCTAAGGAGGAATGGAATTGTGTGGTTGGGTGAGCAATAAATGAGGAAAAGGGAGGAGAAGATGGGTGCAGGGGTGCCAACTTGGAAAAAATATTGGGGGGCCCAAACCAGGGATCTTGCCCCGGGAAATTTTATAAGTATTGAGTTTTAAGTATTTTAAGCATTTTAGAAGAGGCATATGATCAACATTAGAGCCCTGATAACTTTAATCTCGATATTTGGACACTCCGGGGAAAATGGACAAGCCTGACACATTTTTTTCTCACACCCATAACGAATTTTTGAGGGGGCTCGGGCCCCCTCAGGCCCCATGGAGTCTGCGCCACTGGATGGGTGGCCCCACGAGGGATGGGCTGCCGGCAACATGCCTCCTCTGCAGAATGTCCTCATAAAGAGAGAGAGAGTATCGTTCAGCCATATGTCCTCTTGATTATTCACTCTCAACATGACTTCTCTTTCTCCCTCACCCTGTCACCACTAGTAAGGACAAAGGCTGTGAAGCGCAATAAAGAGCAAAACAAGTTTGATATGTGTCCAGGGAAATGAGAGTAAACAAAATGGGAAAAGGATGGGACCTCTATTGCCGTCAAGGAGCAAACACCCTCTTTTTTGTTCTTCAACGACTGGCATTATTGCTCTTTTTTATTCTTCAACGACTGGCATTATTTTTAGACATTTCACTGTTGAAGGGTTGACAAATTTCATGTATCTCTAACTATTTAAACTGTAACTATTGTGTTAAATCTTTCTCGAAGGTAGTCGATCATCGCTATGAATTTCTTTGCAGAAAGTTTTGGAAGAAATAGTGAATGCTGATATGGGAGCACCTTGTTCTCCTCGTCACTCTAAGAAAAAACAGTTTATAGAGTCAATAAAACGAGCTGTTGGGCAACATACAAATAAGTTCACAGAACCTGCTGCCTTAACCTGCGTTAAGTTATGCAAAGCGTCCACCTACATCAGCAACTCTGATCCAAATAATGTTGCATTCACTCTTGTTCAGAGTGTCATCAACGACTTGAAGGTAAAATAATTCCATTTTTATGTAAATCATTAGTATTTTTGGAATCATATGAGTGAGCTTACTTAATCATGTGGTCATTAGTTTTTCATAGAAATACATATTCATTCTGGGGTTGAAAGTCTTGTTGAAATTGTATTTGGATTTTGTGCTTGCCTGTCATACATATTTTTCTTTGAGTCATAGAATAAATGTTTAATTTCAGGCGCTGCTTTTTAATCCCAACAAACCATTTGCACGAGGAATGACAGAATTGGATTTAATGGTTGATTGCTTTGTTTCGTGCTTTAGGATAAAACCTCACAACAACGAAGCTTTAAAAGTGTGTCTCAATCCAAACTTTCCTTCCATTTATCATTTTGTGCTTGTCAGCTCCTTGTACAGGTAACATTACATTTTATCATATTCTCAAGTGTGTAATGTATTTCTACTCTAACGAGGATGGCTCATAAATGTTCAGTGTTTTCTCAAAAGTATATCAGGGTCCATGTTTATGCATGAGTTATTAGATAACTCTGTAAAGAAGATTGTCAGTGGGGAAAGGTCCTTATGCTGAGGAGGGAAGGGGAGAATGAAAAGTGGATTCATATTTCCCCATCCAAAATCCAAGGGATTTTTTTTGTTTGAGGATAGTAATTTAACTTTGAAACAGTGTAATCTATTGATGATGCACTGATTTACTCATGGAAAAAAAGTAGGGGGAAATTTAAAATATGTTGAAACAAATTCTAAATTAACAAAAATAATCTTTCCCCGAGAAAAAATCTTGTGTAGCATCTAATTAAAAATAGATTATTTCCAGTACTCCTGAGAAGTTCTTCATTCCGTGTTTATGCTTTGGTCTACCTCTGCATTTAAGGCATTAGTGTATTTTATGGTATTCATAAGTACTTCAAATATCAGCTTTAATGGCTTAGTACTCTTTATACTCATTACTGCAGACAGTGAAGCATTCAGCATATTTGTCATTTGATATTAAATGGACCTTGTACCTCCAGTAGGTACTGTAGAGCAGTAATTGCTCCTGATGCTCAATCATCTTTTATTTGGAGTTTCATTCTATTAAAATGTAATCTTCCTCTCCTCAATGTAATCTCCATCCTCCACTTCTCACCTACTTGATCTCTCGTTTCAAACCCTTAACAACATCCTTTCTGCGACTCTTACTGTTCTCTCTTGGAACTTACAGTTTTTATTTGTCTAAACAGTGGCTACATTTTGCCAGCACTTAAGGCTTTACATTTATTCATGGAAAGGTTTCACTGGAAAAGGGAATCCAATTGAAAACATGGTGTTTCCATGATTAATAAATGGAGGCATACGTTTGATGTTTGGTCTGCTCAGGCCTTAAATTGTTTAATCTGATAGGAGGCTGTTGGTGGGCAATCTCAGAACTTCTTAAGAATGATTTTATTTCCTTCAAATGTGCAAAATATAGATTTCAGGTTCATGTAACAGAGGGAGGAGGTACTGTATATCCTAGTGCAAAATGTCATAAAGCAAATAAAGACCTAAATTTTTGATTTTGACTCTTTGCTGTGGATGGTTCTTATTGTGGAGCTTCATAATTTTCTTTGGCTAAACTTTTCAACTTCAACTAATTTCAAATGTACAAATGACAATTCTTGGAATTTCTTAACGTAATTCCTCATGAAGGTATTTATTATCATGGCTTAATATTAGTGATGCGCGAATAGTATCTACAAATGCTTAAATATCTTGAATAGTAGAAAGTATTCGATAATCGAGATCTCGAATAATTATGCTCAAAGTATGATCTCGAATACCTCGAATACTTTGAATTTCGCGCCATACACTGTCGCACGCACGTCATTGGTAGTTGACTCGGAAAAACGTAGAGGACTCTAGTCTTTAAGTGCATGTAGCACTGTTTTAGGCAAGTTGACGAACTACATCAAATTCACGGAATAGAGTGGTGAAAAGATATTGTTCGACGTGAGTAGGGGATAATGATAAAATAAATATCGGATGAAAATATCCGATCCGAAAGATCTGGCTCTGATAATCAAGGATCCGATGCGAATCCGGATCCGAAAAAAATCCTGGATCCGTCCATCCCCAATTGAAATAAATAATATTAAGTTTTATTTCATGTGCTGATTATATCCTACTGTGATGGTGTGATTTTTATTTTCAGGATCATAACTCAACCACGATTAAGTTGGTGGCCCCAGATCGATCTTGTATATAATAAAGCGTCAGAGCTTAGGTCAATGTTCACCGATACTCTTAATAAAGTAACTCAGGGATACATTTCTCACACACCACTAAGAATGATCCAGGTGAGGAGAGAACTTTGCATCTTGCTCTGAAAATGGTTTTTTTTTTTTAAATGTGGATTTCTTGACTGATAAAACTATCCTTTTTCTTTCCAGTCATTAACATTGAAGGGGAAAGACAGCACATCCAAGTTCAAAGATAAAGGGGAAGAAGGGCCTGGGTATAAAAATCTTTTGTTATGGATGGTCAGATTAATTCATGCAGATCCTATGCTGATGCTGAATGTAATTATCTTTGATTTAATGCTATTGAGTGTACTTAATTTAATGAATATCATTGAAATGCATGATTTAGGCCACTAAAAAATAGCTTCTTTCTGGTCATGTTAAAGTGACCCTCATTGATAATTATCGTTTTTAATTAATTTTAGACTCAAATAATCATTACGTTGTGCTTCCAAACCGGGTGTGTGCAAATGAGTGAATGCCTGGCTCTTGTGAAGCTACCATGCCTCACTAAGCGCAATTTCGATTAGAGCAATTTCTATATCACACAAATTCGTTCCTTGGGGAAACATCACAATGCAGTGTAGCCTAATCAAAAAACTTTAATGCTCTCATGATAAAACGTGAATTTGCACTAAGTAGGTACACACGAAATTGCTATCATTTTATGCGTATTAATAGAATTGCTTGCCTCAAATCTTTTTTTTTGTTTATATATTAATCAAAATCCACTGCTCTGCAATGGCCAAAAGCAATACTCATCATTTGCTCCAGATAGCCGGCCTACCGAAGTAATTTATCTCGTCTCCTTAACAGAATGACAATAGTTAATTTATATCATTAATTAAGCGTGGGGCTGGTGGAAATGAGTATTTTTAAAACAATACGGTTTGAGATGTAGTTTTTGCCGTAATAGGTTAACAGGTGATTGACTGCCAGGTAGAGGGTCTACGCTAAAGCCTTCAAGGTCATCAGTATTCACGGGGGAGAAATGGAGTGGTGGGCGAGTTGCATATGAATAGCATCAATACGTAAAAGGTTTCGCTGTAAAGTCTCAAACACAATGGCTTCATTCCCTCCCAGCAATCGTAGGCCCTCTGCATCTCAGGAATACAGTGCAGCAGTTGAAGGTAATTTCGATAGAGCAATGCAGAGTGAAAACCAAGAGAACAATGGCTAAAAATAGGAATGCGGGTACAAAGATCGAGAAGTTATCAAGAAAAACCATAAACGTAGAAGAGGAATTGAAAGAGGTCAATAACTTTGAAAATGGAGAGTGTCAAAGTGATATTGCGCGGAAGTTTAAACTCACGATTCTGAATAAAGACGAAATTAAAACATCAGTGATACCTCAGCCGCACCAACTTCAACCAAGCAGTCAACACATACGGAAAGTTCATTGTGAACCTGTACAAAAAGACAAGGGTGATAATCGCTCTTAGACATTTAGTGAAAGCTCCTGTTCCAGAATTTTAAACGGCAAGCTGGTATATTCAGTGTGGCGATATCAGATGAATCTGCAAGTGTTGATAGCGCAGTCACCGCAACTTTTCTGATGAACTCCAAGCTGTGATTGAAAGTGACTCCTTTCCCCCTCAACTAGTTTTTAGTGTTGACGAGACTATATTGTTTTGGAAAAGAATGCAATCTTGTTCATTCATTGTCAGGGAAGGAAAACTGGGTCAGGTTTCAAGGCATTTAAAAACTGTTTCACGTAGCTGCTGATGCCTCGGGGGACTTCAAATTAAAGCCAGTTATGATTTATCATTCACAAACTCCGCGAGCAATGAAATGGTATTCAAATTAGCACCAGCTTGGATGAGCGACGAAGGGGCCTGGGTAACACAATAATTGTTTTTAGGCTGGTTTGAAAATTCGTCAACTGCCGGCAATGCATTACGAACCCCTGAGATAGCAGATGTTAGCCCACCCGCACGGCAGGAGGGAATTTCAAAAGCACGTACCAATTTTTTTAAACTTTAAAAGTTTACATGAAGAAGGTTTTCTAACGCTATTGATAGGAGTATGTATGGTTTAGAGGAAATTCAATACACAACATCTATGCTACCAGGAATGCATCCCTATCTTACCATTGTTAAAACACTCTCATATAATGCAAATTCGTGTAGTGTGAAGACCCCAAGGAACGCATCCCTTGCACTGTATGAGGCATGGGTGTATAATGGCCTGGCTCATCATGTGTAAATAGGAATAATTCAGTTTCTTTTAATATATTGAATGGTAAAGAGTAGATGTACTCACTATTAATTTCATACTGGAAGCTTATTTATGATGTACGAAAAATCCACACAGAAAAAATCATTCGCCTAACCAGGATAATTGATTTGGGGAATGATTTTTTCCCTGTGGATTTTTCGCACAATTTGTGCATTGCGGGTGACTCCCGTAAAAGTTAATACCGTGGCTAGTCCCGGTAATCTTAAATTACTTATTAATGATATTTTTTGTACCAATCAGTGAGTGCTTAATGTTCGAACGAATGGCATATGTCCATGCAATTTGTCATGTTGTCTCACACCTTGGCTGTCAATTTCCCCTATCACTGTTTCCACCTCTGCATGTATATTCAATAGAAGATCGATAATCTGAAAATGGGAATAAGAGAAGCATCTAAGCAACAGAAGGTTTTCAGAAGGAATTTTTTGAAATTTCTATTTTATTAAGTTGCATTGAAAATATGGCTATCTAATTGGTTTAAATGTCGTCTCAGAGCTTGGCTGTCTTCACACTAATCCCACGAGAGCTAGTAATCTAATTTGCCGTTTTCTTCTGCGAAATATATTTCATTACGTGACTTGGGATACCTAAATGTGGTGATCTCGTGTAACAGAATTCACAGTACAAACATACAATGTCTATTCCTTGAACTCACTGGAATTATTTTGGAGGGGAATGGAAGTGGTTTGAAGTTTACATTGTGCGCACCGCACACCCAAAATTACTTAAAATCTATGCAAGGAGATCTGCAGTTTTATGAAAAATGTGTGGCACATGAATGATGTGAGTTCATTTTCTTTCTTGAAATACAATTTCCTACTTTTTCATTCATTGAGCTCCAACCGTATGAAGGGGAATTCTGCTGATGTCTTTTTTCTACATGCACTCATTTTGCAGCAGTGAGAATCAACATGTTGTTTAAATCACATTTCTTAAGATTCCATTTTTTCAGGTGATAGCACTCTTTTCCAATCAGAAGTTTGTCTATTTTTGAAAATCCACAAGTTAAATAGTCAGTTCCTCCGTGCACTGGAGGCTTGCAGTAGTTTTGTATTGCATATAGCAATCCCTTTTCACAACTAGAGATTCTCAAAACATCTTTAGCCCTTCTTAATGGTCCGTGTTTGAAACTTGGAATTAAGATAAGCAGTTGCAAGAGAGAAGTGAAAGACTACCCTGCATTATGTTCTCAAGTTGGTCGTTAGGTGGAAGACCCCTCGATAAGCCCTGCAGCCTGAAGGACCTATCTCCATATGAATCATGCGGACTAGTGGAAAATTGTTTATGAAGTTAATGCCAAATAGTTTTTTCAAAATGCTCGCCTTCTCTGCATGTGTGAGATAAGCTGCAACTACTAGTATTCAATTTCAGGGTTCAAATTCACAATCGGTTATTTTGTATGGTAACACATTCGAAGTGGGACTACCTCCAATCCAAGGATTTGATAGTTACCGATATGTTTATGTTAGTAGTCGTGAAAATGACTTAGAATTTGCTACATGTGCACATTGAAAAATATGGAGAGGCAATACATTGATGTTCTATTTAGATTGTAAAAATATTCTGCCATTTTCCTCCCATTTGTGGGCAGCCTCAATAAGATCACTTTGACGACTAACCTACCTTCACGATTTATGAAAGAACTTTTTCATATGTCTTGAATATTTGTTAATCACATTTTTAATCATAAATTTTATGAATTTGATCGAGTTTTTATCATCACTTTCCCCCTGACTAATTTCTGCATGCATCATTTCTGTAGAGTCGAGCAAATGTTCCGAAATGTAATATTATCTGTGTTATAGTCTTACCTTTTTCCATTTTACTGATCTATACACTAGAGATATTGTTATCTGGACTGCGTCTAGTCCCAAGCGTTGCAGATTATTGATCTTCTACACCAGTACCATAAA
Organism: Ischnura elegans; assembly: GCF_921293095.1. NCBI lineage: Eukaryota > Metazoa > Arthropoda > Insecta > Odonata > Coenagrionidae > Ischnura > Ischnura elegans. The sequence continues at coordinate 129,045,342 of NC_060248.1, read as the reverse complement.
ATTCCAGCAGCAAACCGACTAAGCTGGATTGGGAAGTGTTATGTAAAACTTTTGTGGTTTCTATTTCGAACAATGTAGGTATATATTTCCAAAGAAAAACATTAAATGCTTATTTGTTATGGTTTTTCAAAAGTAAGTTTGGGACGATCATTATTTTTATCTGATGTATTTACTCCGTGCCCTATATCTATCCATGCATTTCATGATGTACTTATGTTTGAATTAACATGGGTCTAGTAGCTGTTTCTTGTTCTGTTCAGTGCATACTTTCTTTCTGCTATTGACCATTTTATCTGGTAATGAGGGCATCCAAAAAGGTTTTTAATGACATTGCAGTGAATCAATTTTAGGGAATAAACTTGAGTTTTATAAAAATTATGTTGGTGATAGGCATTATTACAGTGTTGATTAATTCTTAATAATACTTGTTCATCAAATATAGGTTGTTTCACTCGGCTCATTTGTATTTATCTGCATCTTCTCAGAATCAGGGTAAAGCTGGGCATGAAATTCAGAGTTCTACGTTGGAACTTATTAATGGGCTTGTATCCCTTGTTCACCAACCAACAATGCCTGATGTGGCTCAGGAAGCCATGGAGGCACTATTAGTTCTGCACCATCCTGAAAAAATAGAGGTTTGGAATCCAGAAGCTCCCATCAATACATTCTGGGATGTTAGGTAAGTGTTCCAGAAATTATTTTTTTGTAAATCCGCAAGTTCTCTCACTTTAAAAATTCATTTGATGGAGTAGGTGCAAATTAATAGGTGGCTGTGTGGAATTTTTCCAACCTTTCTTTGAGCTAGGAAATTTTTGAATCAGCACACTTACCGGTAACATCCAGAACAGCATATTTATTCAGCTGGTGGAATATTTTTTGCCTTCTAATGGCACTTCAGTAGGCAGTACTTCTTAACCCAAAGGAGCACTTCGATTTTTCGAGAAAGTGCACTCAAATTGAGTCAAGACTCTTATATTAAACATGTATTGCGGTACATAAAAGTTTATGCATGTCAGGTTTTGAGATACTACTTTACCCACAGAAATAATGATGCTAATAATTGTATAAGGTAGCTTAATTTACCTGCAAAAAGAAAGGGGCATTAAATTTGGTACCAGGAGGATAGTTTATGGTTTGTCTGTTGAGTTCTTCATCCATTTGAGCCACAGCTGGTGTTTGCACCGCTGTCTGTCATTATAAAGTTCTTAATAATAAATTAGATTTTTTGCCTCTGATGCAAATTCTTTTATATGTGGAATGTGAGCATTCTTCATATTTAGCATATTTCTTCAAGTGCCTTCTTTTCTCTCTCTCTCTTCAAATCATGGTGCAGTTCTCAGGTGCTGTTTTCCATATCCCAAAAACTCATCCAGCACCAAATTCTAAATTACACTGATATTCTCAAATGGCTGAGGGAAATACTGGTGTGCAGGAATGCCTTCTTGCTTCGCCACAAAGACTACGCAACTGTTGGAAGCCAAATCGCTATCTGCAGACAAGCACACATCAAGTTGGAGGCAAGTTTGTGAACTAATTAAGTTTTTACCATTTTAGTTCTTTTGCTACTAAAAGTTGGCACTGTGGATCCTTCTTGGGATTATCATGTGATTATTTCCATTAGTATTTAATTCAGGACTCATTCATTTTTTATGTACGTCACGAAAATTTGTGGGACTTTAATTCCATTTGCTCCAGTAATGACTTTGTTATAAATGATTTTTTCATGCTGTTAAGGGATAAGGGATATTGGAGGTTCTTAGAAAATTACTTATGCTACCACTTTCTTCCGAAATACGTAGGTTTTTATTAATATCACAAATATTATTTATTTTATGTTCACTCACAGGTTAAAATAACATTTGTGATTAGTTAATGTATCAAAGAAAATGAGATGTCCAAGTTACTTGCAAATCTTGCATTTTTGTTTCCTAGTACACGAGTCTTGGATTTTATATTCTTGAATTTTACTCAGTGCCCATATTTTGGTCCAAACAATTGTATGAATTTAAAGTTTTCTGCAATTCATTATGGTAACTCATGATCTAAAAGCCTTCCACATATTTAACCGACCTTAGTGCCTATCTCTTGTTTCAGGTTGTTTTCTTTATGTACCTGTGGAGCATAGATATGGAAGCTGTTTTAGTTTCCATGTCATGCTTCAGCCTTTTGTGTGAGGAAGCTGAGGTTCGTTGTGGATCTGAGGAGGTTTCGGTTACTTATCATTTGCCTAACTACCATGTGTACCAGGAACTTGCTGCAGCATCTAACATACTCACTACTGGTAAGTTTTTGTTTTTTCCAACATCATCTGTTGTTGCGCAGAAAAACATGAAACTTTGAAAATGTTTCAATCATTGAAGAGCATACATGCAATGCCACCTGAATAAACGGTTTGCAAGATGTAAAGGTGTCATTACTTACATTGTTCCTGATGTGGCACTCTGGAATATCTATTCAAGAAAATTGTAATTGGCCATTTTCAAATCTTTTCAAATCTGTCAAAATTTTAGGTGGTTATCATTTATTTGTGGTGCCTTTTCTTTCTACCTGCAATTCACGTTAAAAAATTGTGATGAGTGTGGAATTTGAGTTATGTTACCATTTCATTGTATTTGTTAGCATCAGAGTGTTGTGAGAATAACTTTAGTGTTTTATTGTCTTGTGGTTGACAATAACAGTTGTTTAATTTTTGAGTGTTCTGTTTCAATACAGCCAGCCTGGAGTCAAAAGTATTTTCTCGAGAGTTTTATCAGGGTAGGTGTGACTATATTTACATTATTCTTGCTGTTGTCATGTGCTGCTCAAGCATATTTTGTTGTTTTGGTTTGCTCTGTTGTCGTTTTTGTGTCGCCACAAATTTTCATTCCCAATTTACAGTTATTGTCAACTCCAGAGTTTCTATCTGTTAGGCCCACATTATTGAAGAGTGTCTTGAATATATATTCCTATGTTTTATTTGCATAATTCATGCAGCACTCAGTTCTGTTTATCATGTGGTCATGGATCCCAACATGCAAGTGAAGTCTTTCAATTAGCCTGTGTGTGAAGTTCAGAAGTCATATGTGTACTGTTTCTCTTACCACTTAGCTTCCACTCTCAAATGGTTTAAGATATTTTCATTCATTATCATGTTAGCTTCTCTCAATGCACCCCTTCTCACTATTAATATTTCTATCTCAAGGTCGAGCTGCATTGCAAAAGAGAATAATGGCTTTACTCCGCAAGATTGAACACTGCGCTAATGGAGTTCAACCTGTAAGTTAAAAGTTTACATTGTTTCTGTGTGGTGAAGGTGATTTATTTAACTTGGGAGTAGTAACGTAATTTTAGTGGATGTAATTTATCCAAATTTTGAATATAGATTTCCATAAAACTTTCCTCTTATCTACACTTAATGTTATGGATGTAATTTTTAAAAATACATGCACATTTCACAAATGGTTATTTCTATGGTAGTTTAAATTACTAATCCGTCATGTCATGTATGTGCCAATTTTTCATAATGCCATGACATTCTTGAATGAGATTCCTCTACAGCTGTCATGTATATCGAATTTAGTTTCCGTCCCAGTCAGCACAAAAGATAATTAAGACAAATTAATACAAAATAAAGATAAATTTTTCTGTTAATTTGGGGAAAATTTACCCTAGTAATCTTTACCCTTTCTTTAACACGTTACTACTTGTGTGCTGAATTGCCAAAAGTGAAGTGTAAAAAAATATAAAGTGAGGAATTTATTTAATTGTATGAGGTCGAGAAAAGTTTAACGTATAAAAGTAAAGTTCAATATATCCACAGCGACACTGTAGTGATATTTTTCAAATCATTTTCGATTTATTTTCGCAAATAGTTTCACATTATATACACGCTATCGATGAAAGGCTATGACAAAAATTCAAGTACTTAAAAATTACCGGATTATTTTCGTAAATAAATAGAGGAGAGCACTAATTTTCATCGGATAATTATTTTCGTTAAAATAATTTTATGAAAGGTGGAACTCATGTCTTGACGGTTGGCTGTTTGTAAAAATGGGGTAAAATGGGCTCTCTTTTGTGCTGACTGGCATGTTATTTGCCAGATGTGTCTCATGTGGCTTGGGTGGAATAATTTTTGTTTATTATTGAAGGGAAGTCTTTTATTCAATTCAGTTTTATAAATTTCCTCTCCTTCACAAAATTAATATTAATACTATCTTAATATGCACGAGCAAAGTCAACCAAGTAGAGTACTTCTTTTTAAATTTAAGGCTATTGAAAAAACTATTTTTTTTAAGCTTTTAAAAATATGTTGATTTGAGAAGGAAGGCATGAATTCTCAGTCTGCACTTCCAAATTTATTCTTTTAAGGATTATTTAGGTCTCTTTAATTTTGATCATCACAGTTTTTCTGTTCCCATCGCATAGTGATGATTTTCTAGGCAGGTATGTGAGGAAGTATATTGGGTTGAAAAAAACGTGCCCCTAACTTGTTTACTCTTGTTCTTTTGCTTGCTAGTTTAAATTTTCTCTTGTGAAAAGTGAAATTTGTGAAAAAAGTATTGATTTAAATGAAAAATTATGATTTATTTTAAAATTATTAATGATTTTATTCCATTTTTTAATGATAAAGTTTTTGGGAATTGTGCTCATTTAGGAAAAAAATTATGTTAATCCTAAAAAAAAAAAGATTCTTAGTGCTTCACAGAGTTGCTTTCAACCACATCCAGTGTAGCACATATGCATTGCAGCACTGCTGAGAAAGACATTAGCCTATAATTATGTTGACTTAGTGGGCATACATGGTGGCAATGAGATAATTAGCGATAAATTAATTTTGATTCATCATAATTCTTTTACCAAATTTATGGTGCCCTAAAGAGTTGTGCTGGCACACTATGAATGAACATTGCTTGTTGTGGTTTTCCCTTGTTCATTCATATTTTGGGACCACAGTTTTGTCATTTGGTCCTGAAGTGGTGAATGGGTGAAACATGCTCCACAAGTATGAATGAATGAGGGAAGAATCTGAACAAAGTTTGCTTATTCTGTAGATATTTTAGCTACTTAATGCCCACCAAAAACTTGTCTATGTAGTATTTTAAGTGTAGTACCTCATATTTGATATAATGATTCTTGGAGACCTGGAAATTCATGCTTCATGCTACCTAAAAACATGGAGATGTGAGGCCAAATAATTTTAGATTGTTATAATATGTGTATCTTTCATGTTAATTGGGTCTACAAGTGGTATATTATATTCTTACCAACTTTCTTTATCTGTTAGTAACCTCTTTCATAACTAACTGCAAAAATGTGGAGAAACTAATTATTTTAGAATTAATTTCATGTTTTTGCATTGAAAATAGGTTAAATATATGTGGCATAATCTGGTTTAATTTAACCACTCTGTGCTGTAATGTTATTCAAAGCCTTTGAAGTAATTCATTATTGAAGCTCCATCTTGGTGTTGGTGAGCTTTTTCAGGGTGTCCAGTGATATTGAAATTCTGAAAAACGTGGAAAACTTGAAGGAATCATTATTTCTTGAACATCCGTGTGGTTTTTGCATTTTTCTCATAAACACCAGAAATTTCTCATTAATTTTAATGGGGCCGCTAGGAGGAACTAATTAACTTCACCTTTGCTCCTAATGTTTAATGTGTCTCTATTTTTGCTGCTCATGTATACTATGCTAGACCCTGTGCATCAGGTAGTTTCATGTATTTTGATCAGTTTTCCAACCCTCTTCTTACCTGACCACAATGGGCTCACATGGTGTGGTTTGGGAGTTGGTCGGAATGCCTGCTCTTATCAGATAGCCTGGTTGATCTCTTTCTTGATATGCTCCTATGGGTGGTGGAGTAACCTCCGAAGAGGCAGTTAAACTCATATAAACCGAAATAGATTGCAGTATAGGTCTAATTTCAACAATGCTAAACCAACCGTTCTTGGGATTTCCAGTCAAGCAGTTCCTTCTAATTTTTTTCAGGAAAATGTAAAACTTTGATCAAAAACCTCGGAAACACATGAAAAATAAATTGTGATTAGCTGGCCACCCTGATTACTTATGTTTTCCATTAATTTTCCTGTAAACAGCTCTGGTCAATGGGATATTCTCTGTCTATAAGTGTTCTCTGTGTGTGTTTATCATGTATAGATGTGATTGTGCTCTGGGTTTTTTCCTGCATTGCATGTTGCTCTGGCTTCCTTTTTCCTGCATCACCTCTGAGTGTCCTGTTAACCATCCATTTTACCATACAACTCCCTGTCAATGCTTTATGGCCCATCTGCGCAATCCTCTATATCTCCAGTTTGTGTCCGTGCCCAAGGCATGGGAGGAGACATTCCGCAACTGGGAGGCGTCCACCAAAATGCTCACGTCGTATCCGAAAGCCAAGATGGAGGATGGCCAAGTGGAGGCTGCATTCCACCGAGGCATGGGCAAGAGGAGAGCCTCGCATCAAAGTTCAGAGCACGAGTTGGAGGTAAGGGCGTGTGTGTGTGTCATCTTCTAATCTAGCTGCATTGTCAAATCAATTGAGTTGTATTGAGATCGTAGAAAAAAATGCTCTTTCATTCCCACATAGCAAAAATACGTCCCGGATATGTCTCTGAGTCATCTCGAATATCACGTGTTACGTCTCAGAGACATTCTTAGAGCTTCAGAGACATCTCTGAGATGTCCAAAAAAAAAAAATGGTCTCTGAGATGTCTCATTAAACTTTGTACTATGGTATGCTTTAAATTTAGGAAAAAAAATAATTAAATGCAAATTATACATTTATGGCCTACTTTTCTCGATCATTTGTAGTGACAAATTTTTGTTGGATGGCCTTTTGAAAGTAAGAAACCCATATTAAATGTCGTGATTTTAATAATCAAAACTGCAGATTGCACCGAAAAATATATATGGAAGGTATTGATGGCATTTCAATGTTTTTTTTTTTTAAATTCCTGAACGTCTCACGATTACATCTCTGAGACATCTCCGAGACATATGTGATATTCAAGACCATAGTGAGACGTCTCTGAGAGGTTTGTTGCTATGTGGGTTAACTCAGAAAAAATTTTTTTGGTATCCAAGGCAGTTATTACCTCTTTTATTAAAAAAATTTGACTTTCTTTGCTACTTGGTCCTCATTCCCTTATTGTAAAGTTTTCCTTTTGTATCGCCTTCTCCACATGTAGATTTTTATTTACTTTATCATCCTGATTTATTCAAAAATGTGAAACTTAAGGGTTCTGGCTGCAGTATGTAATAGTATTAGAGATGGGTCGAATAGCAGATTTCTCGAATTCGAATATCGAATTCGAATATTAAATCATAGCTCGAATATTCGAATACCTCGAATTTCGAATACCTCGAATACTAAATGATGAATGCTGGAATGTTTGACTCGGTTGCCTATGCAGCAGGCAACACAAGATTTTGGGGAGTAATTTTGATTTCCTTAAAATGATTCGAACAGGAATTTAGCTGATTAATGAATAATTTAGTTTTATGGAAACAATTGGGCATATAATTAATTCAACTAACATCGCTTTACCCCCACTCCTGCTGCCAAGTGCTAGCTGACAATCTGAGGTATTTTGCAAAATACAAGCACTTTTCCACCGGATTATCTTCAATTATTTTCAGTCCATCTTTGGGAGTTCTCACGAGATAAGAAGATGAATTGGAATTGCTATCAGGGAGAAACCAAATATTCTGAGAAAATATCCTTTTGTCTGTGACTGTAACAATAAAGATTTATAGCACCACTCATAAATTGTAACTTGATATATGTTTTCGGAAAAAAATACCGCATCAACTTCCGAGAAGCTCTGCTGCTCATATCGAGTTTCGCCAGAATGCTAAGTCTCCGTCGAATTTTGACATTTATTTCTTTGCGTAAAATGCTTAAATAAACTCAGAAATACGTCGTGTTTGGTCTTATTCTTTTTGAAATTACGAGCACATTACTAATATTTCAATTCAATAAAGGTGTAACATCAATTGACGAAAGTCATTCTTAGACACCCTTTGTGCTAATAGATGACTCATGCAGCGGTTGACCTCCACAGAAATGGGGAACTTCGAAGCTGGTAGGAAAAAAAAGGTCAGTGGGGGAGGAAAGGGAGGGCCCGAAACACGTTTCTATTGTTCTCGCGTATTTTTTCGAAGCTAAGGTCTTCGTAATATGATCCCTGCGCGAGCTGTGACCTTTTTTTATTTTGAAGAAGAGGAAAGCCTCAGAGGGGGGGCTAGTGCTGAATGGAGAGGGATACCGGACCTTGGGAAATGCGCTAATGTAAGTATCCCACGGTACTCACACAGCAGTTGACCTCCAGAAATGGGGAACTTCGAAGCAGGTAGCCAGAAAAAGGTCAGTGGGTGAGAAAAGGGGGAAGGGCGTGAAACACGTTTTTATTGTTCTCGTAACTCGATATTTTTTTCGAAGCAGGGGTCTTCGTAATGCGATCCCTGCGCGAGCTGGGACCTTTTGCTTGATTTCGGAGAAGAGGAAAGCGTCTGAGTGGTTGAGGCGAGTGCTGAATGGAGGGGGAAAGAGGATCGTGGGAAATGCCCTAAGGTTGCTATCCCACGGCACTGAGTTTCTCCTGGTGGGGGGAATCGAGGATTTTCGGATTTTTTCACCCGACTATTTTCGGTTCCCCTCGTCGAACACTTTTCACCGCTAAAATCCACGAATTTGATGCAATTCGTCAGCTTGCGTAAAACGGCGCTGCGAGCACTAAATGACTACAGTTCTCTACATTTTTCCGAGTCACTACCAACGACGTGCGTGCGACAGTGTATGACGCGAAATTCAAAGTATTCGAGGTATTCGAGGCGGTACTTTTCGCATAACTATTCGAAATCTCGAATATCGAATACTTTCTAGTATTCGAGGTATTCGAGTATTCGCGGATACTATTCGCACATCTCTAAATAGTATCCTATTTTGAGCAAATTTGTTATCTGAAACTCTGTTATCAGTCCACATCTTTGAGTAGTTAAGAGAAAGTCAGGGGGTAAGTGACTCTGGGCTGGTTGCCTCCCACAGGGATGTATGGTGGACAGTCACCACCAATGAAAACATTTTTTTTAGGGGGAGGGTGGCACTAAAAGCTTCTAAAAGGAACTGAGAACCCTCCCTGTACTTAAGTCCATTCAAAATTTCTTGTATGCGACTGAACTCGCACGACTGATCTTGCACAACGAAGGGGAATTTGGTTTTTTCCGAAGCATCTTCAAAGGGTGATGTGCGACAGTAGGCAACAGGTAAGTGTGCTCCCAATCATTGCCCACCTTTCTCTATGCATCCTTTTCTCTGGGAATGCGAATACAATACACTCTGGATTATCAGGGCTAATGATGAGGAAAAGCGGCATGAACAATCGGTAAAACACGGATAATCCAAACTTTAATTTCTTGTAATTTTCATAATTTACGTAAATCAAACAATTTATTATTACTTACGCACATTGTCTATTATTTTAGATTGCTTTCCGCGATCTTGTTTACGGTGATAATGTGATTGTACTCATATTCCTACTGCTATACATAATACCTGGTTTCTGAAAACCATGCACCGGTGGCTGTGATTTCACAGATTCAGAAAAGTGGTTTGCAGGAATGCCTTCGAACCCACTGGGCGGCATCGGAAACTACACTGACAGGCAACATGCCGAGCATTCGCGTCTTGTACAAGTTGCCCGGGATGCAAGTGCTGCACGACGTGGATCCATAACTAATGCGCCTGATCCCGCACTGAGATGTTTGGAAAAGAGGAGCACAGAACTCCTGTGAAGGCAACGGCCTCGCAATTACGCCATCACACAGTAGCGGTTTTAGAAAACCAGGACTTAAGACAAATTGTCTATGCAGGCGGTGTAGCATTGTATTTAAAAAAAATGCAAATATCTTGGTGCTTTTGAGTTCGATTTTATTTTTTCATAATGATCGCCGGAAACTTTGAAGGACCGTGAACTCGTGCACGGATAATCCGCAACCCGGTTAAATCACAGCCGGATAATCGGGAGTCTGCTGTATGTTGCTAATGATGTTCTGAGACCATTCCTCTCTGCATAGCACAAAGGATGCCATGAAGCCATGGGAGGACTTGACAATGCTGGTGCAGGGTAAACAAATTGTGCAAGGAATGGAAGAAGATGAGAGCATAACATTATTGTGCAGTGTGTTATTTTGAGACGATAGTTCATAAAATTCAGCATGTAGGATGCGATTATTGTTCCTTTCGCTTCTGTAGAATAATGTATTTTATATATGATGAAAATTTTTAAATCACAATAATTATTTTCATAAGTTTCATGTGTATCAGTTTGTTTCAAAATAAATTTCCATCGTTGTTTATTGATTAAATATTTTGGTATTTGCAAGAGGCGACCGACAGCCGAGGTCATTTGTGGTAAGGGTATGTAAGGAAGGGTGGAGAGAAACCTGGCATCAGCATTAGCCAGCTTTTAACGAAAGGTGCCAAGGAGACCACTGCTAATCGTCCCATCCGACGGACGGAGTGTTTCGCTTGAAATGCCCTCCACACAATGTTCAAGCAGGGATGGGGCAGTCTCTGAAAATTCTCTGCCACTGCTGGGATTCGAACCCAAGCCCTCGGGGTGGGAAGTCAACACTCTGGCCACCACACCAATCCGATCCCCATTAAATATTTTACGTGCATTCTCTGCAATATGCAAGTGCGTACCTAGTAGGTTTTCATTGTGATTCTATTGGGTCAGTCTATAAAATATTTGAGCAGTTACAGTGTTTGATTGGATTTGGAAGAAATTTGTAAAACTTAAACAGTGAATCCAAAATTATACTATGAGTAATAAACTCAAGACTAAAATGTCTTTAAATAAAGTAACATTTTACAGTTTTCTGAAATGCCAGTGGACTCACAAATTATGGCAAATACCTTAGTTTCAACTGACAGTGCCGACGATCTCAACTTCACCTCAAGAAAGGGAGTCGAGTCATAGACCAGTTGCCTTGCTAAATCCTTATTCAGCCTATATATTTTGGTATCTCCAGAGAAGGATTTGGTATATCTCCAGAGAAGGATTTGAAAAATATTCTGGTTAATATGGTTAGGGTAATGAGTAGATATCAACTGAAAATAAGCACGAAGAAAACCAAGATCTTAGTATGCAGCAGAAGATAAGAAGTCAATACCAACATTAAAATAGGGAGGCAAAAACTGATAGAAGTGGATGAATTCTGTTATTTAGGAAGCAAGATAACTAGTGACGGGAGAAGCAAGAAAGAAATTATCAGCAGAATAGCCCAGGCGAAGAGAGCATTCCACCAAAAGAGAGACCTGCTTACAGCGGGAAACTTAAATATGGAAGTAAAGAAACAATTCATAAGAACCTACATCTGGAGTATGCTCCTATACGGAAGTGAGGCATGGACAATGACCGCAGCGGAGAAAGCAAGGATAGAGGCCTTTGAAATGTGGTGCTACAGAAGAATGATGAAAATCAAATGGATCGACCGAGTTAGTAACGAGGAAGTCCTAAGAAGATTATAAGGAGATTAGAGAAGCCTCATGAAAACCTTAATAAGAAGACGGAACAACCTTATAGGCCACATCTTGAGACATGATGGCGTGATGAAGACAATCGTTGAAGGACAGGTGGAAGGCAAGAATGGAAAAGGAAGACCTCGAACAAAATATATGGAACAAGTAAAGAGAGATGTGAAAGAGAAGAAATACGTAGGAGTGAAAAGATTAGCTGATAGGAGAACTGAGTGGAGAGCTGCGTCAAACCAATCCTAGGATTGTTGACCAGTGATGATGATGATGATATTTTGGTGAACCTCCCAGTGGAATGGGGGATTGTTGCTGGTACATAGGGCTGGAATTCCTTCCTCTTCCATCTCCATGTTTTCAATATCAGCAAGTAATTGCAGTCGCACTACCACAGCGGCCATTTCGCTACTGTTCTCGTGTGTGCAAAAGAGAATTTCTCCGGGTTTGAGGGAGTGAGTAAATAAGTGAGTGAGGGACCGTGAATGAATCTGGTGATTTGAGCATACCCAATTCACTCGCCGTTTGAAAGAAGGTCATGTGACTCGTACGAAACCCTTCCCTCGCATGCGAGTGAAAACTCAGGCATAGGCCCCCTGGCTACCTGCGTATGCATATCAATGGATTAACTGTGTGGGATTCACTTCTTAATTGTCTCTACACTCTTACCTTTCTTTTTCTAAATTAGTCCATCCAGAACTCTTTGCTGCAAACCCTTGAATATGCCTATAAACTGCACTACTAAATAGCTATTGGGTGGGGTGACACCACCAGAAAATGAAAGTAAGGGAACCCCATTTGAAATCCTTTGAAATTTCATATGGACAATTGCTCCATTTGTCAATTCATTAAGAACACTAAATGAGGTAATGCCTGCTTAATCTGAAGTCTCAACTGTAAACAGTCAAAGCAGAGTATTTTCATCAATAGAATTGTTAAATCCACAAAAGTTTATGTGAAGTAACCACCCCTTTAATGTAATGATTACTTAGCGAAGTATTGATTACAAGTTCATAATTCAAAGTATCAACTGCTAATAAAAGTTTCCCAAAAAGTGGTATAATTATCTCAGGTAATTGAAACACTCTTTCTTGCTTACATCATTTCTTGTAGCAGCATTTTATAACTTAATCAATATTTGACAAATGTATTTTTTGTGAAAAAAGAATGATCAATGACATGTTTTTAATTCCATCCATGTGTCTTATGTACCATTGTTTCAGTTTACTTGGAGTTATTATTGCATTATTTTATAAATAATTGTTCTTTAAGTTGCATGATGTTTCCAGTTTATGAATTTATGAGCTAAAAATGAAATATTTAGCTTGTGTTTTCTTTCAATGTGTAAAAATTCATCGAAAAGTTCATACCAAGAGTTGAAAGATACTCTACGCGTATTCTACCAGACCAGAAACTTCACTGTGTGTGATTAATGTATGGTTTATCTGGATTTAATTAGGGATAATGAGTCCTCTTTTCGATTGCTTAAGAGTGTATTATCTTAGCAAATCTTATTTTTCAAGCATTAATAAAAAGCTTGACCATTTCCTATCATCCCACAGGATCAGATCAACGAGTGGGCCAACATGACTGGGTTCCTGTGTGCCCTGGGTGGAGTGTGCCTTCAGCGCAAGTCGTCGTCACCCCGCCCTCCTCCACTCTGCAGCATTGTGTCGGCCGTCTCATCCACTTCTCCTCCCTGCGTCTCGGCCATGGCGGGAAGCGTTGCGGAATCCCGCAAGTCCAGCAGTGGTGTGCTCCCAAGCTCTAGTCAAGATGTCCAGTACTGCCCAGTCACCCAGTGAGTGGAATGGTGGTCCTCATTGATTGTTTGGACCGTATTCTTAGTCAACCCTACATATCCGTCCCTTTCTTTCCGTTCCTGAGACGTAGAGGGCCTATGACTGCTGGGAGGGAATGAAGCCATTGTGTTTGAGACTCTATAGCGGACCCTTTTCTGTGTTGATGCTATTCATGCGCAACTCGGCCACCGCTCCATTTTTCCCCGTGAATACCGATGACCTTGACGGCTTTAGCGTGGAGGCTCTACCTGGAAGTCAATCGCCCGATAACCTATGACGGCAAAAATTACGTCTCAAACCGTATTGCTTAAAAAAACTCATTTCCCCTAGCTCCACACTTAATTAATGATCTTAATTAACTATTGTCATTCTGTTAAGAAGACGAGATAAATTACTTCGGTAGGCCGGCTATCTGGACCCAATGACAAGTAATGCTTTTGGCCATTGCACAGCAATGAATTTCGATTAACATATAAACAGAAAAGAAGATTTGAGGCAAGAAATACTGTTAATATGCGTAAATAAGAGCTATTTTGTGTGTACTTAGCGCAAGTTCACGTTTTATCGTGAGAGCATTTAAGTTTTTTGATTAGGCTACACTGCGTTGCGATGTTTACCCGAGGAACGAATTTGTCCTATATTGAAATTGCACTATATGAGCCATGGGTGTAATTGTCTGGGGTTAGTTTAGTAATACATGCTTGATATTTGTAGTATATATTCAGCACTAAGAAAGTCTAGAGTATTCATAACTGTAATCTGTTAATGGTAATGGCGAGAGATAAAAGAAATGTGGGTGATATAATTTGTATTTTTCTTAGGGGATGATGGCATTTGTTTAAAAAACATTGGGTGAAAGTTCTTTAGTAGAATATCTATGTGTTCAGAGTCTACAGCCCACCCCCAAGCCAGAACACATGTGAGGCTGGAGGTGTTCAGACTCTATCCTTATACATGTACATATTCAGGGTTGGTTTTCTTCAGGCCCACCGTCGTTTTTTATGTCCTGCCAGTTCCCTCACTTCCCTATGCTTCATACTCCCCATATTTGTTGACTTTGACCAAGTACATATTTGTTTCTTAGATTCCTACTTATGTTTGTCATTTATTCTATTTAATTTTTAATAAGGTGCTAGTAGTAACAGGGAAATCTTTGTATTTTAGATTTGTTGGTCAACTCCTTCGCCTGCTAGTCTGCAACAATGAGAAATTTGGTGCCCAAATTCAGAAGCATGTCAAGGAATTGGTTGGCCATGAAATGTCGCCAGCTCTTTACCCAATACTTTTTGATCAAATCAAAGCTATTGTGGAGAAATTTTTTGATCAACAAGGACAGGTAATTTATGCCGCGTTTTAAACATTTATATCAAGGATACTACTATTAAATTTTTTATTGATTTATTTGTCATTAAAAAACGATCTATTTTTTAGGTAATAGTATCTGATATTAACACCCAATTTATTGAGCATATCATTTTCATCATGAAAAATGTGTTAGACACAAAGACTGATCACCCATCTGAGCACCTTGGTGTTACCAGCATTGAGGGAATGATGCTTGCTATTGTGAGGTAAGTACGTTGGGTAACTAATGTTAGCAATTGCAATTCTTCAATTTGAACATGTCAATTGTGTGAAAAACTATTTCATGGATAGTTTTTTTAGGCGAATGCCTACTTTTGAATTATTGGTGACTGAGCCAACTCTACTGAGGTGGCATATGAAGTCCTCTCAGTTTTTCTGCTTTTAAAATCACTTCACTGCAGACTATTGGTGTGAAAGCTGCTGTTGAAACTCTTGTTGTTGGATTTAGTTATGAGGTAATGATAGTGGTGCAGTACCAGTATCTCACAGAGTTGGGTAAAAATGAAATATTGAACTTTTTTTTGCCATCCAAAATGACCATTCAGACCAGTAGAATGATAATATATTTGAAAAGTGATAATCGGTAATATGCAGGACCAGGTGCATTCCAGGATTATGATTTACTAGGTTCATTTTCTTTTTAGTGAGCAATTCAACTAATTCATGTTATGGCCATAATAAGCTGGGCAATAGGTGGGATATAGTTTTTCATATCTTGAAGTAATCCTTCTTTTTGAATGCTGCCTCATCTATCAGAATATTATTTTGTAAAATTGATTCAACAGTAAAATGAATATACTGTATTATACTTCTTCATCAGTGCTCCTCTGTAAGGTCAACATCAGATTTAGCTGGCTTCTTCTTCATTTAAGGCCTAGGCATTTCCCTGTTGGTCCCAAAACAGGATTCTGTTTTGTATTAGTGATGTTCTGATGGTGCTAAGTTATTCTGTGTTATGAAGGGGCTACCTCCTTCACTTCATTTATACTTGAATTAGGCGTGAATGATTGCATGGAATACAAGATATCCTCCTTGTCTCTATTTTATGAATCATTCTGCAATGATTTCACCAAACCAAAGTATAATGGTACTAGAGTTAGTTTTTGGAAGTAAAGTCATAGGTATGTCGTGTAGCATCCATGGTGATTGGATGATCATAATTAGAGATGTCACCTACCAACCACATTTGTATCTATGTTGATTAAGAAACGCAATTGTTTGCTGCTAGCATGTTGATACATTGATACCTACGTGGGTAAAAATATGGCCTATGGAGGAATAAGTGAATGCTAGTGACTTCGTTTTTTCTTCTGGATCATCCCAAGTCTAAGTTGTGATTTTTGGCCAGAGTGACATTGGGCTTAACATTTATTTTGAATAAAATTGTTTAATTATAGTCATACCTTTATTACTGTACAGGTATGTGAGGCACCTTGACATGACTGTTCATGCAGTCCACATTAAGACAAAGCTCTGTCAGCTGGTGGAAGCGATGATGAAGCGGCGTGATGACCTAGCATTTAGACAGGAGATGAAGTTTCGAAACAAGTTGGTCGAATATCTTACGGACTGGGTAATGGGAACTTCACCACAAATTGCTCCACCCAGCTCAGGCGATGTTAGCATTATCACCAGGTCAGTATAATTTTTTGCTGTATGCTTTGCTGATTTGGCTGACACCGATAGAAACATACTCAATAAAGTCATTTTAAGGAGTTAGTTCTCTCTTTTTTTCTTTTGCAAAGGTGTTCTGGTCTTAGAATGATCTCCTTTGATTGCAGAATTTTGGTAAAATTGTGCATTTAAAAGTTGAAGCCTTTGAGTGTAAGGCATAGGTAATGAATACAGGGCGTGGCAAATCAAACAGCGCAGTTTTAAAAGTCTCTCAAAAAGTGATGGAACTTACTAAAACAAGGTGTATTTTATTTTCTTCAGTACGCCATGCTGTTTTATGTATTTATTTTTTAGAATAACATGAGAAAGATGACGGGAGCCTGCAGCGATACATTGACGGAGGTGATTTCTTAAGTTTTTGGATGCGTTTTGACACGCTCTTTTGAGTTCTTCCTAGGTGTGAGATCAATTTTTAAAAGCTGTTTGCTTCAGGTAGCTCCACAAGAACAAGTCCCAAATGCTCAAATCCGGTGTGTGTGTGCGGGCCACACCAAATCACCCGACAGAAAGATGTGGCATGTTGGGAATATCTGTCAAAGCTTCATCATTGGAACTGAGCAGTATGAGCAGTTTCCTTGTCCTGTTGGAACCAAATGCCACCTATGTGTTTCCCTCACAAGGTCTTCCAATATTGGATCAAAACATTTTCAATATATTGCTGTTAGTTGTCATTATCTTTCTGATATCATTTTTAAAACATAATGCATAAATTAAAAACATAATGCATGGGCAGGAATAATTGGAAGTTTAGAGTTTTATGCTAGGGAGGCCAGCATCCTTCAGGGTTTTTTTAAGGGGCTATGGAACATCCCCCAGTGAAACAGAGTATTCCATTGCCTATAAGTGTTCGTGGAAAATTTGTCTAAATTAGCCTCTGAAAACAACATTACTATCTACTAAGTAATATCTAGGACTAAAATTTATTTAAACTTTTGATGTTTTTGTTTTCATTGTACTTGAATGTACAGGTTTTGTGCTTTATTGGACATATTACTATTTTAATTGGTAGGGGGCCTCCCCTCTTCCCCCTAAAACTCTGCCCATTGGTTAATGGCATGATTTACTGAAGAAAATGAAATAAACCTCATCTCTGTAAGTTGTGTTATATTATTTTTAAAAAGACTTTCAAAACTACACTGTCTGATTTTCTTCTCCCTGAACTTGTTTACTTAGCATAGAGATTTATTTGTAGATTTTTCAGTATTCTTTGGCTAAAATCAGCAGTCTTGAATTCTCTATTGGTAATTGGGAAATACTTTTTAAATTCATGCTGATTGATAAAATGTGTTTTGCTTTTATAAAATCAGGAATTAGCATAATGTTAAGCACTTTTGATGTTTTTTTATGATAAAGCTAATACCATTTTACATAAATGTTGTATAAAAACTGTTTGGTTACAGTCTCTTCATGCTTATTAATCATTATGATGATATTTATAACCCATTTCTTCAGCATTATGGAGAATATTTCGCAGAAGTTGTGAGCATTTTATATTGCTAAAGTGAAATTCTTTTTTTACAGGAATGAAATTTTAACCTAAATTAGAGCCAAGTTCCCAAAAGTAATTCCTGTCCTTATTGGGAAATAAATTATGAATAAGTGACTGATGGGATAATAAATTATTATTAGACTTCAGCTTTTACATTTTCTGTGAATTTTGTTGTTGCACTTAGGAGTGTGTTATATCATTAGGTTTGTATAAATAGGAAGAGCTGCCATTATTTTTTATGGCTACATGCTTCAATAGTCTATATTAAATAGGCCATCAAGATAAAATGAAATAGCAGGTACAATTTGGTGAAAGAATAGAGGGAAAGAGTTGAAGATGGAAAATCCAAGTGGTATAGAGGTTGAGTTATCCGAGTGTGATTTTTCAAATTTCATTTCCATTAATCCGGCCAGGATAATTTTGAAGAGAAATTGACTGAAGGTAGTAAAATGGAATCTGAGGACACTCAATACATATGTATTTATTTGTGAATCATGTTTTTAGATCACTTACGTTGTTCATATAGGAATGGGTGAGTCAGTCAAGGCTGTCCTCAGCTCTTGTCTTAGATGGAATAAATGACTTGATTTTTTCTGCAATATGCTACCCAGACTATGAAATCAAGCATCAATCAAGCTTTCGTTGAAAAGTTGCATTATTTTTACTAGTGATGGGTCGATTACAAAATTTTAACGATTCCGATCCCGATTCCGATTCTGACATTTCGATTCCGATTTTACCGATACCGATTCCATCGATTCTGACACCATAGGCTCCAAGAGAGCCCTGAGTATAGTCGTATTCACAGTTATAATAAAGATTAAATACTATCTATGTATTTGAATCATGTAATATTTGGCCCTTTCAAATTCTCAAGCAGAAAAACCAACATGCTTATGCTCAGCCAGCAGGTTTTGATGTCTCCATGTTACAGTATTACTGCCTGCAGAAAATTGCCTTTTGATACACACTTGTGTGACTGGGCAAGTACTTTCCTACCAAAATTGCAAGATTTCGGAAACTGGAATTTTTATAAAAAACTATATCACCGATCTTTATGGATCTTGAGTCCTCATGGAACTCTAAGTGACTAAGTGAATGGACTAAAGAACTTAGCTTTAGTTTTGTAGAGCCAAAAAAATCTATACTTCTCACATCATTTAATCAACCTTAAAGACTCTTGTTTTCTTTTAAGTTCAAGAAAGAAACTAAACGCTACAAATGAATATCACATCGGACGGACGCAGTAATACAAAAGACTAAAAGATGCCTTGTGATGTGAATACCCCCTTTCCGCGCGACTCACCTCGGCAAAGGTGGAAAGGGAAAAAGGGTATTGGTTGTTGCCTTTCGAGGAAACAGTTCATTTTCCTCTCTCATGCCGACTTAATCTCTTCACTTTACTTCAATACCCGAGCCATATTTCTTATGCGTGGGATGGTTCCGAAAAATATCCAATCCTCAGTATTTTCACTCGAGTAATGCATTAAATGGTCAAGTCGATCTATTCATAACCCTTTCTAACACCCTCAGTTTAGTTTTTTTAGTCTATGAAGACGATTATCCGTGATTTAAATGACGATTTTCAAGACTAAAGTTTTAAAAAACTTGAAAAATCGGCCTCAGTTACCGAGCCCCAGAGCTCCGCGGTGAGTAGCTCAGTCTTGACGCGCGATTGAAAAATCGCTCTTATTTCCTTCGTCGCAAACATTTTTTTCCAAAATTTCTACTTAGTACTCTTTAGAAATCTCTACTTTGTATAGTGGTTCAAATTTTCCGAGTTATATTTTTCGTAAATGAAAGATAATGTCTACTTTATGTCAAACTTCAAGTGAAAAACGGGTCGACCATTTTGCGTTGTAAAACCAGACAGATGAAAGCCAAAATCTTCATAAGTCATTGGAAGTATAGGCAAAGCACCAGGTGAAAAGAATATTGCGTTTTTTATTCCATAAAAATCATACCAACGCAACACCACCTGGATAAATTTAAAAAATTTCAAGGATTAACGAGATCGTGCGTGGTTTTGAAAAGTTGGTCATGTTTGGGCCACTGTATCATCACATCACATCATTTATGAGTATTTACGCTAAGTTTCAAGTCTCTATCCCCAGAAAGGTGATTTTGGACTTTATTCCAGCTTTTTCCGATTTCGGACCGGTGTGCGCCGGGTCGGAAGATGATCGGCCGCCACGGCTGGCGTAAAGGTATTCGGCACCCACTTCGACAACTATAGAGTATACAGCAAGCTGAAACTACCAGGCCAAGGCATTAGAATGACTTATCGGCTTTAATAACTGTATTACTACCTCAGTTTCATGATAGCGCTTCCTGTCGGCAGATTGCTGGACCTACTAGCCTCGAAAGCTCTGTAACCGTAACTTACTCGACTCGACATTCGTAATGCTACTCGAAACGCTCGAGTCGAGTACCACCGACTCTACTCGAACTTTCAAGTACTCGCACATCCCTAGAACATAATGTGTTTTGTTATTATGAGTACGCGGCGCGAAAATTCAAATGACAGTTGGAAACGCGGTCGTATATAAATTTGTGGTTTGAAGTACTACTGGAATCGGAATCGATTTTTCACCTTGGCAAGTACTCATTTTCGATTCCGGTTCTTGGCCGAGAATTGAAGAATCGAGGAATCGAACCGACCCATCACTAATATTTACGATTGATTGATTCTTGAATTACGAATCAATGAGGTGCTCAATCTCATGGTTATCCTCATGTTGTCAATTGAAGAGGTACCTACTAATGTTTGTTTTCCTTGCTCCTCTTCGCCTTTGTTCATGTTGGGATTGCAGCTCTGACTGCATGGAGACAAATCCGCACAGGCAAGTTATCAAAATGTGAAAGTTGTTTGAATGAATTTTTTGTCCTGTACCTGTGGGAAATTCATTAATTCCTGACTAACACTGTAATTAGTGTGTGCCTGTATCCATTTCGCCAAAGGGATTTGGATCAAGCATGTATGGAGGCAGTGGCTGCTCTACTGAGGGGGCTTCCTCTGCAGCCTGAAGAATCGGATCGAGGAGATCTCATGGAGGCAAAGAGCCAATTGTTTCTCAAGTACGTACCTTTCAAGGAAACAAATCTGTTTTAGAATAGCCTTTATAATATAGGCAACCTAAAATGTGTACATGTAATGTCATTTCTCTACGTAATTATCGAGTGCCACTTAAATAAAAAATTAATTGGAAAACTCATTTTCTCTAACTGAAATTGAAGGGCACATGTTGTGTAACTTTGTATTTTCTGTTATATGATATGTATCATGCACCGACTGTGTAATTATGTATTTATTGCATATAATCAATTAAATTTTATTATGGAATGGCTTCAGCACCTGCACTGTGGCTTTTATGGTTGTATAGAACCCAAAAATACAGAATTTATTTTCCTTCCGATGAATTTAAAATTGAATTTTAAGTGTCATGTAGTTTTGAATTAAATCATATTTGCCTGTTATGAACTGTATCACACAATTTTATCAAAAATGAAATTGTCTCAGTACACTGATGGACTTGTTCATTAGTCAAGTTGCTAAAATGTGTTTCTTTTAAATATTATTCGTTTTCTGAAATTTTTGTCAATTGTCAGATGTTGGGTGCCTGATTCATTGAAGTTGTACTTTGTTTAGTTACCATCTAGCTAAAGTGGTGACCTTTAACGAAAATATGGCTGCACTCTTGCATTTGATTTTTATTTAGACAAAATGTTGAATTTTTTGAGGCCTCAATTTATTATTTATCAAAACAATATAAATCTACATAATTTGTTCATCAGGTTTTTACCAATAACAGCTTTTTAATTCAAAAAATAGTACATCCCTTCTATTAATATTGTATAAATTCTGATATTGTTTCACTATGCAATTCTTGACTGTAAAATTCCATTTTGATTTATTTGCAGGTATTTCACTTTGTTTATGAATTTATTGAATGACTGCAGTGAAGCTCAAGATGTTGATAAAGATGTGTCAAGGCAACGGGTTCAAGCTGGAAAATTGAGCACACTTAGGAATTCAACTATTCAGGCCATGTCAAATCTCCTGTCTGCAAACATTGACAGTGGTCTCATGCACTCAATAGGTATGGTGTTATATGGAGTAATTCATATAGTAATGCATGTTGCATAATCATCAGTTTTGGTTTTTACTTGTTTTGTATGTGTTAAAGTGGTCAGTTGGACGAGTTGCGTCTTGGTAGCAACTCGTATTAAGTTTCTTATTATGACGTGGTCATATCTCAATCTGCATCAAATTAATGGTGAATGTGTTTTAAACTTTTGCGTTAGTTTTCTCGATGAAAAAGCAGAAACAACATTTTTAGAAACCTTTGCGATATTTTATTCAAACTTCTCTCTCCTTGAAATCCCAATGCATCTGCAGCGAAACCACCAGAATGTCTACCAAAACCATTCACAGCCAAAAACCAACAACGGGTGCTTTCCATATTCATGCGACTGACGCTTCGACTAGGGTCGACTCACAGAAACTGTGTATAGCTCTCCAATTCCTGCACATAATCGTTTGTTGACTTGCGTCACTACAGTCGGCGACACACATAGAATTGAACATGAAAACCGTGACGCAGGTCAACTTGTGTCGATGACTGGAAAGCACCCAACCAATGACACACAACAATTAAAAACACATTGATACCAAATGCAAATATTTGAATGTCAATACAGCATCCCAAAACACAGCAACTGCTTCAATCAAAATATTGGCAGTTATTCATATTTATATTTCAACAACATTTTCATTTTTATCCTTGTAACTCAAGTTCACTATGATTAGAACGTAGAGTACTTTTGGCGTTGTAATTTAAAATGGATGAAAAAACTAATTCTCATCAAAAAAATACTTTTTCAAAGTAAAATGAATGCATTAAAAATAATTTTTCAGTTATTTTTTTTATTCTTAACTTCATCAAAATTCATGTTTTTCATGCCTGTTGAATTTATTATTATTGCTGGCTTTTGCTATTTTTCCTTCAGACCTGGGGTATAATCAGGATTTACAAACTAGAGCGGCATTTATGGAAGTCCTAACCAAAATCCTTCAGCAGGGAACTGAATTTGATACCTTGGCAGAAACTGTACTTGCAGATCGGTTTGAGCAGTTGGTTCAGCTGGTTACCATGATTAGTGATAAAGGGGAATTACCAATAGCAATGGCTTTAGCAAATGTTGTAACTACTTCCCAGATGGTGAGTTTAATGTGATTTAAATATGAAATCTTGACACGTTTATGTAATTTTAAAAACGAATTTACAAGTCGTAATATGTGAGGCAACTAATGGTCTAACTTTAAATATTTGAGATAATTTGAGTTTGATACCTTTTGTAGTATTGCCAATGTAGAGTTATTTTATTTAAAATGTTGAGTGAAAAATGAACCTTTTTGAATTTCAGGATGAGCTGGCCAGGGTGTTTGTCACATTATTTGATGCTAAACATCTGTTGTCTCCTTTGCTGTGGAATATGTTCTACAGAGAAGTGGAGGTCTCTGATTGCATGCAGACTTTATTTCGGGGAAACTCTCTTGGGAGTAAAATTATGGCTTTCTGTTTCAAAATTTATGGTGCTAGTTACTTGCAGAATCTTCTTGAGCCCTTGATTAGGCCTTTGCTCGATGAACCCAATCAAAGCTTTGAGGTTGATCCCGCTCGGTAAGTCCAATTTTGCATTCTTACTTTTATTCCTTCAAAAAGCATTTAAGGTACCCACAGCATGATGTACTTAAATGTAGATGTGCGAATAGTATCCGTATACAAATATTCAGATACCTTGAATACTAGGAAGTATTCAATATTCGACATCACAAATAATTATACTGAAAGTACGATCTGGAATACCTCGAATACTTTGAATTTTGCACCAACACTGTGGCACACACATTGTTGGTGGTTGACGCGGAAACAACGTTGAGGACTCTTGCCGTTAAGAGTATGCAGTGCTGTTTTAGGCAAGTTGACGAACTACATCACGTTCATGGATAATGAATAGATATCGTTTGATGTGTGGGACCAAAAATGATTGGGGGAAAGATCTGAAAACCCCCAATTTCCCCCCTCAAAAGCCCCCCAAACAAATTGAAAATGACTGGAAAAAATCCACTCATCGGGTACTTCCATCATTCATTCAGCTGCTGACCCCGAAGCGTTCCACTCATTGGAAAGATTATATCATGGAAGACTAGAAGGATGCAGACTTCCCCAGAAGTCAGTTTTGTTTCTTTATATCAAACGGCTCTGCAATGACACGAAAGTTGAAAAAGGATTGAAATTTTCATAAAAAATGTAGTAGTAAAAAACTTCTTGGTGGGGAGGTCTTCTTGGTGACTTCAATGACCTCTGATGCAGGCCCCTTGTTGAACGTGTACCATGAGTACACCAACATTCAAAAAATTATTTTCACTACTTCTCATTCTAACAAGGAGACATGGCCAAAGTGATGTTCGGGATCTGGATGCAGATGTCATTTTCTGAAACTATATAGGTAAGGTAGAAAAAGTGTCTCGGCTTTCCTCCACATAGGGCCGCGTTCGAGAGATATTCGCATGCAAAGATTTCGCACACCATCACTTCTGCACCTCAGGTTTGATGTGTGACTGGAAAAGAAGCAGATTTGATCCTGAACGAGTAAAAATGCTAATGATTTCATTAAAGTTGAAGTAGAGAAAGTTGATTTTTAGAATTGTTTGGTATATACCTTTTTATTTTTACATTCATTAAGTGTATTAGAAGAATAGCATTTAATATTCTTTGTGCAATTCTAGTATTCGAGGTATTTGAAATTTGAGATATTATAGATATGTATTTGAATTATGATTTAATATCCGAATTTGATATATGAGTTTGAGAAATCTGCTATTAGACCCATCTCTACTTGAATGTATTAATTTTACAGCTAGTTTATTTTTCAAAATATTTATTTTCAGGTTGGATTCCAGTGAGGATATAGAAGAAAACAGACGTAATCTTATGGCATTGACACAAAAGGTTTTTGATGCTATAATATCATCAGCTGAAAAGTAAGTTATCATATGATTTGGTAAAAATGTATGAAATTTGAATTAGGAGAATATTTTGAATTAGTTATGTGATATTGAGTACGTCTTATGAATAATTTATTCTGATATTGTTATTGTTGTATAATGTTGAACTCCCTTGTTTTGTCTGTCCAGGTTTCCTCCCCAGTTGCGAAGCATGTGCCACTGTCTTTATCAAGTTCTTAGCAAAAGATTCCCTCAAATACCTCAAAGTAACATCGGTGCTGTGGGAACAGTTATTTTCTTACGCTTCATCAACCCAGCTATTGGTAAGGGAAATTTTTAAAATTGTAATTGAATGATCTATAATTACCTATTATACTCTTGCTACTGAATGAAGATTGTTAGAATCCTATCTATATCTACTTGCGAATACTACCCTGCAAGGTGTTCTTAATAGGTATGTGGCAGGGGTATTAAGACTAGCCGTTTAACAAGAAAATAGAAACAAAAAAGTATGTGTCATTTGACAACCTAGTTTCATCCAGCATTTATCATAATATTTTATTGTTATGGGAAAAAGATAATTCCTATACCTACCTGTTTAGCAACATATATATGTACATATCTCTTATTTTATTTTTTCTATCGGACCTGGACATGGGACAGTTCTCAGTGTTGCCCTTTCAATCTCCTATCAATGATGCAATGACTCCACCAAATTGTATGCTGTGTATGCATTGCCTTGTAAGGATTTGTTAACTTCGTGTATAATCATTTGGCTTGTCTGGGATTCAAGTCTTGATCTCGGAGTTTACAGTCTGGTGTGCTTGCAGTCACAAAACCTAGCCATCCTTTTGAGCGAATAGCTCTGCACGTAAACAATTGTTTTGGGTCTCGGTATTATGGCACTCTAGATTGGGCTGTGCTATATTAGCCACTTTTCAATGAGGATTAGTCCAACTTAGAATTTATTTACTCTAAATTTTCACAACAGAGTGTTGTTGATTATATGAATCTTTTCTTTTTTATTTTTCATATTACAGGAAATGTACTTCTTCCTTCTCTTGTTATTTTTGTATGTGTTCTCTCTTCAAGGCAATCATCTGCTCAGTAGCTTCCCCATCAAATGCATCTACTGGGAAAATATTAGTTAAAAGTTAATTACATCTCTTTGTGTCAACAGTGTCTACTTTCATGACTTCTACTTCTAAAAGACTGAATGTAGATATTCAGTGATATGTGATTTTAAGGTTTACCTTTAGATTATAAGCAAATGTTGACTTCTTTGTTGTCTTTCAATTCTTGTTAGTTAATTTACCCCTGAATTTAGTGCCTTATTCTATTCTGTTTTATAATTATGGCATATATTTTACTCAGTACATAATTTGAACTTTTTATGTGGTATGAAGTAGTAATTTCTTTTCCTTTCTGTCTCTTTCCAGTGTCTCCATTGGAGATGGGCATTGTCAACAAGCAAGCTCCCACTCCTGTGAAACGTGGTCTAATGCTGATGTCAAAAATTTTACAGAATATAGCTAATCATGTTGAATTCAGCAAGGAGCAGCATATGCTTCCCTTTAATGATTTTCTCAGATCGAATTTTGAAACAGGCCGAAGGTAATTAGTTTTTTAAATAATATTTTGCTTTTGATATGGAAAGAAAACATAAATCAAAGAGGGAATCAAGTATAAGAGGGTGGGAGGGGGTTGAATATGGGCGATGAGGTGGAAATGGAGGGAAATGGGGTGAGAGGGTAGATGTCCTTTAAGGGTTGCGTTGTGTTCTTAAGAAATTAAGTGCACAATTCCAATGAAGAAGCTGAGGGGTGGCAGTTGAGTGGGAGGGGAGGAAACATGTCTGGGGGGTTAAAGGGCTAAATCCATAGTTTACACCAACTCACTCTAGGATACATACTACATCAACGTAGCTTAGTATTTTTGTGAAGCATTTAAGATATGTACAGTAAAACCTCTTTACATCGTTGATTGTTTGAGGCGTAACTTGATGAAAGCGATTCATAATTAAATTAAAAAAGAAGAACTTTGTGCTTTCACATTAATATTTTTTAACGACCATGGTTTCAACGTTAGACGTCACCATCAGGTGAACTCTACAGAGGTCCATCACATCCTTTTATACCAGGTTAGGAGGGGTAGGGAGGAAGGTAATTAGGTTGAATGGATTGGTCAACAGAGAAGAGGGAGGGGGAAAAAACTTGGTCATATGGTATGAAAGAAATTAGGGGGAGGAGGCTCCCTTAGGGAGGGCATGGCAGGTGGAGGGGGGGTGGTTCAGGTGAGAGAGAGGCCGAAGAGTTCGTCATGTCATTAGCCCAGGAATTTAGGAGTGGGAGGCTTAAAAGAGGGGAGTGGTAGTCATACAAAAATTTGTTTACAATGTTGTCATTGGAACGTACGTGCTGCAAAATTTCCATTTGTTCCAAAGCATCTAATCTAGGTCCTTTAGGTTCATAATGAAGCACTTCAAAAACAAAATCACTTTGATGATTGTTATCTAACAAATGTATAGCAAATTGTGAAGTAGTCTTTTTATTTCTCTGGCAGGCTTGATGTTCTTTCACCCGCTCTTGAAATTGTGGCCCAACATACACCGCGTTGCATTCACATTTTAGTCTATATACCCCACTCCTTTCTTCTCTTGGGGTGGGATCTTTTGTGAGGGAAAGAATGTTCCTGAGGTTGGATTTATTGTAAAACGCAACTTTAATTTTATCCTTAGGCACCTTTTTGTATATCTTCGGCCCGATGTCCTTTAAAAAAAGGGTTCTACGCCACTTGGCCGTGGATTCTTGTCGCGTTCGGGATCCATAGATTTCTCCCACTGCTTGTTTTTTTAATTGTTTCCGATATAAGCTATCAATTATCAACAGTCACTTAAAATTATTAGGATAGTTGGATATCTTTTGTCTTATTTACTGTTAGGTATGCTCTCATATGGAGCAAAATGACCATAACTAATGGTTAACGTGTAAATTACAACATAATAAAGGTGTAAAGAAAAAAAAATACGGGTGAAACATTTATCGCTAAAAATGTCATTCCATGTACGTAATTGTGGCTGCATCAATGATCTCTAGTTGTCTCGGTACAATTTGCAGAGGTAGTTAGGCCATCTCGGGGGTGTCTCCTTGGTATGAAGTATGGAAGTTTTACGAGATAAAGAGGTTCACTACAAAGAGGTTTGCCTATAAATTTACATGTAAATCTGACAGGACCGTAGGGGTGGTATGAAGTATGGAGGTTTATGATGTAAAGAGGTTCACTACATAGAGGTTTTACTGTACTTGTAAATATTAACAATTGCGATGAATACCTACAGTCATTATGGAAAACTGCAAACATGAAAAGCTAGTTAAGAAATCATACAAATTTAGTCCTGTTGATTCACTTTCACTCTTCATCTCAACTGTCGTCGTCTAGGATGGCTAGGAGAAACATGTTAGATGAGGAGGGATGGTGGGGGGGGGTGAAGATCTGTTGTTCGGGGTGTGAAAGGAAAGTTAGCTCAATCAATCAAATTGAACAGGATAAGTGAGAGGGAGTCGGCTGGTGCCTGACAAGACTTGTGTAGTGGGGTTGGATGGGCCATCCTTGCCGAAAGAAGGGGGAATTATTTTGCTCTATGTAATAGAGGGATTAGCAACATGAACCCCCTACTCCCTCCCTCCATTCTGTTACTTAACCACCCTCCCTCCCACTACTACTCACCCTCCCTTAGTGTTCATGAACTGGTTTTAATGTGATGCGGAATGGATTGTAGAGTGTGGTTGAACAACATCAGGCTTCCATCATCAATATTCTACCAAGTTGTAGAGTGGCTATGCCCTCTTGGTCTTCAATCATTACCAATTTATTTCAACATGTTGAATTCATAATTTATTTCCAGCTAGGAAATCAGTCATAACCATTGTATTGGGTTGGATACTGAATTCATAAGTCAACTCCTCATGAGAACCTTATTACAGCATCACTGTATTGGGGTTTTGTCGATGATGTTTAATTCTCTGGATGTATTCCTTTGAAAGTATCTCGAGCATCTTTATCGATGAATGGGGAAACTCAGCTGAGAGGACAGAATCAAGTATAGAAGCATGCATGTAGGAAGTTTAGGACTTATTATTGTTGACAAGGTGGATTGTGGTAGTACTATAAAGTTCAAAATGTTTGTACTTGTAATAATTGGTTCCTTAGAAGTGATGTCCTGTAGAATTCTTCTACTAATAATCCCAGGATCCCCCTAATTGGGATGGGAATGAGTAATGTCAAAGATGATTTATGGAAAGATTTGGTCCTTGTTGTAATTTTTGATAAAATTTCCTCAATTTATTCTGCCATCTTGATATTTTTCATTAGTGTACATATCATCTCTGTATTTAGATCAAAGCAGAATGTGTTTAATCTTATAGCACCTGTTGATGCTAAAATGAAAAACTTACTGCATCTAGGGGTGGTTAATTAATATTAATCATCTCTTCTTGTGGCTCTCATTTCTTTCTTGTTGGCATTTCCATGCCATCTATTTGATATTCTACATTGGGTTGCGTGTTAGCTTTCATTACAATATATTTGTATGAAGATGGAACTCCTTTGCTAGAGAAGAGTTGGTCTACATATTTTTTTCTTGATCAAGATATGCAAGACTTACCCATTCCCTTTGGACTATGGCGTCTGACTCAGCAGCTGGACTTTGGCTTATGTTTGCTTATTTTTTGTCTTTTACAGATTCTTTATTCAAATTGCTTCAGATTGTGAAACAGTTGAGCAAACTAGTCATTCAATGTCATTTATTAGTGATGCCAATGTTCTTGCATTGCATCGGCTTTTATGGAGTCACCAGGAGCGTATTGGGGACTATCTTTCAAGTAGCAGAGACCACAAAGCAGTTGGAAGACGACCTTTTGATAAAATGGCAACATTGCTTGCATACCTGGGACCTCCTGAGCATAAACCTGTAGATTCACAGTAAGTGCCGTTTATTCCTTTTGCTGAACCTTTATCTCCACTTTAGATGATGTCAAAATTTAACTTTCAAGTGCTTCTCATTTTAAGTTGCTTAAAGACTAGAAAAAAAGAACTCTTGTATTAAAACTTTCAGTCTCAATATTTCTACAATAATATAATGTCTTTTTTTTCCAGCTATTCCTGCGGTACAAGATCTGACACATGCCTCCTTAATAATGTGTAAACAATTTTCCTTTTTCCCTAATGTGTTGTAAAGATGTCTGGTATGCTTACAATTTTGAAATTCATTGTGAAATCTTTTGTTGTTTCTCAAGGCTTGAAGCTTGTTAATGTTTATGGCTCATGAGATAAGTGTGTAGACAACCCATAAATGGTGCATAGCTCCCTGTCAAAAGAACAGAAATACTACACAATTAACGTTTAGTCTGCTCTTCTCCTCATACACTAGGTGGAGTAGTATGGACATGACAAGTACAAAATTTGAAGAGATCATGTCAAAGCACAACATGCACGAGAAAGAGGAATTCAAATCAATCAAGTCACTTAATATTTTTTATCAAGCGGGTACTTCAAAGGCTGGATTTCCTGTATTTTATTATATTGCCAGAAGATACAAGTGAGTATTTTTTTACTTCAGGGGTTGCATAATGAATGTGTAGGTTGAATTTTAACAGGGTTCCCACTCAACCGTGAAAACCTTAAAACCGTGAATAAGCCGTGAATTTCGTCTACCGTGAAAAAACCTGGAAATAGCCGTGAATTTCGTCACAAAACCTTAGAAATCTCTCAAACTTGTAGAAAAAGAACTACAATTGACAGATCAAAAAAAAAAAAGATATTTCAATCATGTTTCAAGGCCGAGCCACGTACAGACACTGTCCACCCATTTATCTGCACACGTATATTCGCAGTGCAATTATTGGTTCTTGTGCCTTGACGACGCATTGATCTTGAGCCTGTGATTGGAAGACCGGCAAACAAAGTGTCCATTAACCCTGGCGAAAAATCAGACACTTCTTTACTTCCCAACCTCACTGCTCCCTCCATTTTGCCGCTCACAACCTTAAGCTTCACCTAAATTTTGATATCGATAGGTGACGTCATGAGAAATAGCACTTTCATTGCTACGTTTGAATTCACGGCGCCTGTCGCGGTTGATAAATGTTTAGTTAACGTGCGGGCGGTGATTGTTACGTCATCAATATTTCTGCCTAAAATGGCTTATCAACAGACAGTGAATTTGACGATATTTGGACCTTGAAAACCTGGAAAAAACCGTGAATTTTATAATTCAGTTAGAGTGGGAACCCTGTTTAATCATTACTGTACTTTCACAATATAATGTCCTCCGTATGATTTTGGAGTTGTTGCAGGTGTTTGTGTCATGAACAGTAAACTGATGGGGTGGAAGTTGTTAATATTTTATGAAATTTTTTGTATCTGGGGATCCATTGAGGAAAATTAATGTTTAATTTTTAATGATATGCACTGTAATTATCTAATAACGCTTCCATTTATATTTAGTGTATAGCATACTGAAGTGATACTTGCCTTAACTGAAGAATTTAAGTAGGAATGGATTCAAATAAATATGTTCTTATCCACAATATTTTTTGTAGAGATTTTACTTGTATAGCAAAAGATAGAATGTAGGAAATTGATGGCAAATATTGTGTAGTTTGAGTCACTGCAGACCCAATACTAAGTGACATTCTATGGCATAAAGACTCTGTTGGCTGAGTTAGACTTGTTCTAGTTAGTTTTGACCCTTGGAGCCGTATATATGGGCATGATATTAACCATTAGCAAATTAGTGAGGCAGCTATTGTGGAAAAATTTTCATAGTAAGTATGTACCTATTTAGAAATAACTAGAACAGCTCTAGTACTGCTATGTAAAAGGCAGGTAAACCACCACATTATCATTCCATGGAGTAGCAGCTGCTCTACTTTTTACTTTATTATGATGGCATTTTATTTAGTATTAGATTTGAAATGGGTGGGGTTTACCTGAGATTTCGTGGCCCTTCCGGGATGTATTGAAAGCAGCCCTGAGCAAAGGGGACCCTGGAGTCTTTACCCGGAAAATTTTGGGATTTTTGATGTTGAAAACATGATTTTTGGGACTCAAAAACTGTAATTTTGTATGGGAATTTATTAAAATAAAATATATACTATACGAGGGTCTATCTATATATATATATATTATATATAGTTCAAGTTAATAACGATAAACACAGAGACACAAAAAAGAAACACTCACATTGAAAAAATAAACTCGTCGAAGCTATCGAAGCACTTCAGGCTTCTTCGTCAGCTGAAGTATGATTCATACTTCAGCTGACGAAGAAGCCTGAAGTGCTTCGATAGCTTCGACGAGTTTATTTTTTCAATGTGAGTGTTTCTTTTTTGTGTCTCTGTGTTTATCGTTATTAACTTGAACTATTTATATTACGTGCCACGTGCATATCATATTTTCCAAAACATTGTATATATATATATATATATTATATATAAAAAATAAAGTAATAAAGGCTCAAGGGGGGTTGTATCCCAGAAACCTCCTCCATGGCTATGTCACTGTTAGGTGCGAATCTATGGATTGTTGACTCATGTTGATGATATGTATGTTAGAAAATGTTAGGAATATTTTTCCCTTCCTCTCATCTTTCCAAGCCAGAAATGTCTACAATGCTCAACCCTTATTGTGAAATTATACATGCATTGCTGTCATCTTTTGATCTCGTACAAAATTTATGATTCATGCTGTAATTGTGTCCTGAATCGGTCAGAGTTTAGACTATCGATCACTAAATTGGGTGGCTCAACTGCTTCCTTTCACATTTGCATTGGGTTTTGCAATATTCCTTTCTCCTGTTCATGTGTGATTATGCTTTGTGTTTCAGAATTGGAGAGACCAATGGCGATCTTCTCATTTATCATGTTATATTAACTTTAAAGCCATTCTGCCATTCACCATTTGAGCTAGTCGTGGATTTCACTCACACATGTTCAGATAACAGATTCAGGTGAGCATTACGTTACTGTTGTATTGTTAACTGCATGTATAGTAAAACTGTTTATGTGACAAATTTAAAAGTTGGTGGTTGTAAAATTTATTTTCATTAAATAATGAATTGTGAAATTTGATTTTTGAACTAAGGAAATTGAGATTAGCTCTATCACTGAGAAGTACCAGTGTTTTTACATTTCCACTGTTGTAAAAAGTATCCAAGCATGTTTCTTAAAAAATATTCAACCTAGTACATAATAAAATAAAATGATTAAACCGAGGTGTGATTGGTTATTGTAAGAACCATTTTGATTGTTCGTTATTTGCATCCTAACTAATGCTCGCAATTCCTGTGTTGACAGAAGATGCATCACTTTTTTCAATTTATAGTTACGCCCTCTCTCAAGTTAATGCGAATTGTTTTTATAATCATTTCAGCAAAGTTATAATGTATTTAAGAGGCACAGGGTATGGTAATATTTTGCCACTGCATGCTGTAGTTCAACCATAGGTGTTTTTTAATATTATGTTATTGAATTTGTGTTGGTTGTTTTTCTCCATAGAACGGAGTTTTTGCAGAAATGGTTTGTCGTTCTACCTGAAGTGGCATATGAAAATATACATGCAGCTTATATTTACAACTGTAATTCATGGGTGAGAGAATATACCAAATACCATGATCGGATTTTGGCTCCACTGAAGGTAATCTTGCTTTTGTTTTTAAAGTTCAATTTAAATCATCATTCTCTCATTGAATTAAATTATTGGATAAAGGCAATTCTTTGTGGAATTTTCATGCATTAAACATGTTGCAAGAAATTACTTAGTACTTTCCATGCAATCAATTTCAACATCATTGTGTCATTTTCAAGGGGTTCTCCCTTCTTGAAAATCACACATTGTAGTGGAAATCTGTGAGGTTAATTAAAAACCTGTGTGGAAAGGACAGTGTGGTTTCTTTTAATGTGTTCTCACATTAAAATTTGAAGTGAAACATTTCATTTACCAAAATTATATGTTTTATTTTAATCAGTGTATGTATTAATATCAGAAGTACATTGTTGTTAAACTTAGGCTTCTAATCCTTGCCAACTCTTTCCAAATGTGTGCTTTTTGGCAAATTTCAGGGCAACCGTAAATTGGTCTTCATTGAGGCACCTACAAGACTGAATGACTTCATTGAATCCGATCAGCAAAAGTTACCTGGTGCTACATTGTCATTGGATGAAGATCTCAAAGTTTTCAACAATGCTTTGAAACTCTCCCATAAAGATACAAAAGTGGCCATTAAGGTGAGAAACTAAAGCTGAAATTAAGGTTCATGAGGAAAAAGTCTCACTTGTTAAGTTAAGGTTTAAAGGAATGAATTTTTTCTTATTTGTGTACATCAAGATTAAGTTGGTGATTAAGTCAATTTTGATATCCTCTAAAAGTCTGCAAAAACAGTGGAGCCCACTTGAAAAGAAACTGCTTATAACAAAGCCCTGCTTTTAAAGAAGTGAAAGTCATTATCCGTTAAAAAAAAGCCTTTTCACCATGCAAAAAATTCTGCTTTTATTAAAGGTATACTAAAGTGAGTCCTGCTTATAACGAAGTTGGTCTTGAGGCAAGATATATTTTAAACCTCATCCAACCCGTTTTAATCATTATGGCATCGTCATATTTGTTGTAAGATGGTGAGAGTGCTATCAATATGCAATTATTTTTTGGCACGAATGCTCGAGCAGAAATCTGCCCTTACCACTTGAACTTCTCAGACTAAAAGAGCATGCCAACTCCCACCCCTGCCATGGCCTGAGCAAAACTCATGCTGATAATACACATCCCACCCTGTCTTACTAGCCACTCCTCCCCTTGTCCGTCGGTGACCTGTCATGTCTTTGTCAGTCTCTGGCAGTTTTTTTATGCATCCTGTGCTGCGTTAACTAAGTGTGCAGTACTATAGAAAGTGATGTTATATTGATCAATATAGAGGGGGATATAAGGAGAAAAGTGCAAAGTTAAAAACATAATTAAAAATTTTCAAGGGAATGAACAATAAAATGAGTAAGACCAATGTTGCAAAAAGTACGAAAGGTCAATCAGTACTTCATCACTCTCTCAGTGATTCTACCCTAAGGTTGGATCTTGAAAGAAGTTGTCTAACTTTGCCTGATGGCTTAGTCCATGTTGACGAGCTAAATTAGATGGAGACGAGTTAAAAAGTAATCATACATGTTTCATCCAAGTTCTCAGGGTGGTAAGCCAGTCACAGATGATTTTTTTTGGCAATTGGAATGTTACCAATCAGCTGAACTTACGCATCTTGAACTAGGGTTGTCTTCTCTCAGAAATAAAACTTATGTGAGAGTGAAGATTTTGTGGAGGGGTTAGAGTCTGGGCTCAGGCAAAGAAGTGGGAATTGGTGCAACGAATCAATAAAAAGATGGAAGGGGGCGCTCTCTCTAGACTTAACTGCTATATCTTCCTCTTGAGTCTAGAATGTAACCTCAACATCCAAGCCTCAAGGTATATGTCTGGCTCTATGACAGTGGTTGCTAGCACTCGCCTGGCACCCTCCCATTGGGGAAGGCTCTTGTTCATATTCTCATCAGCAAAGATTAGCGTTGATTGGTAAGCAATTAAAATTTGATTCTATCTATGTTAGACTGTAATACATTGTGCATTTATGATAATGCAGCATCCCCCCTCTGTGTTTGGCCATGATTTTGACAGGATTTAAATGGAAGCCTTGCCGAAGCAGAGAGATGTCATTCTCTCTCCAATAGGTGGCTCGGCCTTTAAAATTTGTCCGATGAAAAATCTGAGTATGGTGAAAATTTTGTTATGAAAAAAATGATTTTTATGAATGCATGAATTCAAGATGACAAAATTACCCCTTTCCAGTTTATGTTCTAATTGCACGAAAGAAAATGAAGAATTCTTTAGAAGTTGGCTGAGCTAACAGGATATGATATGAAGAAAAATATCAATTTTTTGATAGATTTGGATGTTAGCTCTTCCTCAAAATGCTCTCAGACATTTTTATTCCTTTCCCATGCAAGGCTATGAGACAATTGCTGCAATATCACTGCAGTTAGCTTGGCGCAAAGCTCAATGAAAAGTTCACAAGAGCAGGCCCACATACATAGAAGTTTGGTTATGATGAAATAAACTTCCGGCCCTATTTACTTTGTTAGATATGGGTTCCACTGTATGCAATTACTGAGGAAGTCTATTTGGAAATCCATTTGGTTCTTAAATATATCACTGGTTCATTATTGGATTCACTTGATCTACTCCCATCATTTTGTTAATTCCATTTTGGCAGATTTTTTAGCTTTCATATGAGTGTTTACTGTTTATGATTCAAGTGCTAACTATTTTACTTACATATTTTTACAAGTTTTCCTGTTTCTGAGGGTAAGTCACGAGTTAACATGTTTGCATAAATACATATGTATATAGGTATCTGTATATTTGAGGGGAGGCATAATGAAAGTTTTTAATCTTGGTTACATATTTTTCTTTATTCGATAGGTTGGTCCAACTGCGATACAAATAACATCTGCTGAAAAAACCAAAGTTTTGTCCCACCCTGTCCTACTGAATGATGTTTACTATGCGTCTGAGATTGAAGAAGTCTGTCTGGTTGATGACAATCAATTTACATTGACCATTGCCAATGAGGCTGGACCTCTATCATTTATACATAATGACTGCGACAGCATTGTACAAGCTGTTATTCATATTAGAAATCGATGGGAACTTTCTCAGCCTGTAAGTATTGAATTATTCTTTAAACATTTTATGATGATATTGTTTTAACTTTTAGGTTTTAACCAAATGAATCCTTTTGAGTTACTCCCTTGGCTTTGTATTTAAATGAATAACTGAGCAGTATTTCGAAGCATCAAGCAGGGATCAGAAATATATCAGCATGTTTTTCATGATTCATGTGTTTTTGATTTTTTTCTAAGACCATTTGTAAGAGTAGGTTTTTTTGGATTATTAAGTGTTTTTTTTAAATCACCAGTAAGTAACAAGTTTCTCACAAAGGAATTTCACTTTATTTCTCTCCACCAAACATTTCTTTGAATTTGGGAAACTGGAAAATGTAGTCTTCAATGGTTGTGTGTATAATATGGTTTCCAAGGAGCTGCAGTTGTTAGGAATGCCTTAATCCAAGATCCAGTGACACTGATATGTAGCTTGGTTCC
Source organism: Ischnura elegans (assembly GCF_921293095.1). NCBI lineage: Eukaryota > Metazoa > Arthropoda > Insecta > Odonata > Coenagrionidae > Ischnura > Ischnura elegans. Next base: position 129,008,294 of record NC_060248.1, on the reverse strand, counting down.
CCATCTCTAAGTCCCCACCCCAATGGCCTATCTGTGATGCTCAGTCTTGGCTTGGCAGCCATTGGAGATGGAGACATCCCATTCACTTCTCCATCCAGGCAAATCACACTCTGTGATTCCGTTTTTGAGTGCTAAAAACACTGCACTGGTGGACATTCATTCCCTACTGTGTGACGTCTATGGAGGAAAGTACATGGGCTTACAACACATCTGCAAATGGTTGAAAGAGTTCAACTATGGATGTACAGACATCCATCACGAGCAGCATTCTCCAAGATGAGTCTCAAGAATGCTTACAGAAGACCACATGCAGAAATATGTCGAAGCATTCTGCAAATTCTTCAGGCCTATAAAACTGGTTGCGAGAAATTCCTGAACTCTATTTTCCCTGGGGATGAGACGTACGCGTTAAGAGATTTACTGATGTGCAAATTTATGTCTGCTGGTACTGCAACTGTGTGGGGTGGTGTTGTGAGATGTTGTAGAACATTCTTCGCTCAGTTAAAAATAAGAGGAGAAGCATGCTCATGGAGTGAGTGCAATTATAATAGGGCAACATTTGTCTGCACAATGCCCTTTTAACAATCAATGTCTTCAACAAATTTGGATGGGATATTGTATCACACCTAACCTACAGCCCAGACATAGCTCCAACCCACACAGCACAAAGTGAATAATATGCACATAATATTCAAATATTATGCGAATATTATGCCACCACAATGGTATAAAACGCGCATATTATGTACATAATATGTGCATATAAATGGTATAATGTCCTCATAAATTGCGGTATTATGCGCATAATATGCGGAATATATGCAGTGATGGAATGGCATAATATGCACATAATATTCAAATATTATGCGAATATTATGCCACCACAATGGTATAAAACGCGCATATTATGTACATAATATGTGCATATAAATGGTATAATGTCCTCATAAATTGCGGTATTATGTGCATAATATGCGGAATATATGCAGTGATGGAATGGCATAATATTTGCATATATACGGAATATATGCACCTTTTATGTACATAAAAGGTGCATATAAATGGTATAATGTCCTCATATATTCCGTATATATGCAAACATTATGCCATTCCATCAGTGCATATATTCCGCATATTATGTGCATAATATCGCAATTTATGAGGACATTATGCCATTTATATGCACATATTATGTACATAATATGCACAAGTTATACCATTGATGTGGCTATATATATGCACATATTATACCCATATATGCCATTTATATGCACCTTTTATGTACATATTATGCACAATTTATACCATGGATGTGGCCTAAAATATATGCGCATATTATGCCCATATATACCATTTATATGCTCCTTTTATGTACATATTATGCACGATTTATACCATTGATGTGGCTATATATATGCACATATTATACCCATATATATATGCACCTTTTATGTACATATTATGCACAATTTATACCATGGATGTGGCCTAAAAAATATATGCGCATATTATACCATTTATATGCTCCTTTTAGGCACGATTTATACCATTGATGTGGCTAAATATACGCACATATTATACCCATATATACCATTAGTATACACCTTTAGGTACATGTTATGCACATTTTATACCATATCTACGAACCTTTTATGCATATTTTATACCGTTGATGCGTGATAACATGCAGTTGCATAATATTCGAAAATTACATGAATAAAAATTGATTTCTGGAAACGAGGAGAAATTTAATGAATCATTCATGTAGACACAGCATAGGTACATTGCACTAAAACAAGGCACAATCCTTCATCGTTGTATCACAAATATACAAATATTCAGTTAGGAGTCCTATATCATCGCAAATTTGGTTTAAATATCATGTGAATGACATCTAATGACAAACATTCGCCCTTCCATAATCGTTACTCATGAAATTGCGATTAGAAAGTACAAAGTATGTCACACGAATTCACAATCACAACACTCGCGATGATTCCTTCCATGACATCCGCATGGTTGAACATCTACGGTCTTTTCTTAGCGAATGTATTAAAAATGGTCCAAAATGTGATTCCAAGCCACAAAGAGGTCTTCTAATCGTATAATTATCTCTGTGTTAGTCATAGAGTTGTGGCGAGCAATCACGCAAACGATGTAAGCAAGCCGTTCTTGAAAATGCACTCCGAAACAATAAAGATAATATTGTCATTAATAATCACAAACTAAAATAATTATATGCATATATGATCAAGTACGTGATATCTTCAGGGCGAAAGTGCAGCTCACAACCTGGTTCAGTACTTAAGTGCCAAAACTTCGTCTTTCCTTGGAATAGCCTCCCTTCACTTTTCAAGCTGGGACTCTGACTGAAAAAGTACCGTCATAAGATATACATTTAGGTAATTAAAAAAATTAATTAAAGTACTGGGAATAACACTCAAAATTAGGAGCTGATAATTTCAGATTTGCTTTCTACCCTATGACAAACGACAACGACTCACGTACGTGTACTTACTTTGATTTTATATAAAGTCCTGTTCTTCATACCATGAAGCTTATTATTCCTTATCGTATATGCGTTACCAGAATAGTACTGTGACATAAATTAGTTCCGTAAACCCATCTTTTCCTCTTTAATATTAGATTTTTCAATAGACGTTCAATTCTCCCAACTACGGCAATATGGCTACGGCAACAACTAACAACAATGAACAACAACACAACGGCCATGGACAACGGCAATATGGCTACCAAGCTGAGTACCTCGCCAGACCGGAATATGCCGGTGTGTAAAATAAAAAAATAATAATAATTGTGGAGTATTCTGCGAACGATACGAAATTGTTAGTGATATATTAAAACATAAGTTTTCACATTTTTTGATACAGAGGATGTATGATCATCGATTTTTACGGATACAATCACAGTTTACGGCGGCATAATATTTAAATATAATGTGCATATTATTCGCATATTATGTGCATAATCGACGGAATATTATTTGCATATTATGCCTATCCATTTATGCAACTTTTATACTGAATAGGATTTTTGAGTTTGCTGGGTGGCCGTTAATTAATGATTCTTATAAGAATCATAATTAATGATAAAATGTTACTAACAACGAAATAATATACATACAATGTCAATATTATTAATAGTTTACGGCGGCATAATATTTAAATATAATGTGCATATTATTCGCATATTATGTGCATAATCGACGGAATATTATTTGCATATTATGCCTATCCATTTATGCAACTTTTATACTGAATAGGATTTTTGAGTTTGCTGGGTGGCCGTTGATTTATGATTCTTATATGAATCATAATTAATGATAAAATGTTACTAACAACGAAATAATATACATACAATGTCAATATTATTAATAGTTTACGGCGGCATAATATTTAAATATAATGTGCATATTATTCGCATATTATGTGCATAATCGACGGAATATTATTTGCATATTATGCCTATCCATTTATGCAACTTTTATACTGAATAGGATTTTTGAGTTTGCTGGGTGGCTGTTGATTTATGATTCTTATATGAATCATAATTAACGATGGGATGTTACTAACAATGTAATAATATACATATTATGTCAATATTATAGTAATAGTTTACGGCGGCATAATATTTAAATATTATGTGCATATTATTCGCATAATATGTGCATAATCGACGGAATATTATTTGCATATTATACCTATCCATTTATGCAACTTTTATATGGTATAAATTTTGAGTGTGCTGTGTGGGAAGTGACTAACATCTCTTCCTTAAATTGAAAAAACACCTGGGTGGAATGCATTTCAGAACCGGAGAAGAGGAAAAAGATATGGTTATAAGCTACCGTCACAGTGGAGTGCGTAATTTCCGTAAGTGAGGCATAAAAAGGATGGTACACCATGTGCAAAAATGCATTGATCTCAAAGACATTTATGCTGGAAATTGGGAAAAGTCTTAGCTTTTCAAAAATATACTATTTGATGCCAGTAAGCATGTTTTCATTGTGTAAAATCATTGATAACCTTATTTTAATATTAGAATAATTAAGAGTTAATAAAATTAGAAAAGACTTAGCAATATTTCCTCTGAATTATTTTTACACCCTGGTGCAAAATATTGCAATGTCTTCTTTAACTAATACTAATAACTTCCACTTATCACTCTAGGCTTAATTTAATGGTCAGTCCTAGTAATTATGTATAAATACTTAATAGTTTTCATGGCTTTCTGTTTCTAAGTATGTACATATATACCATACCTAATTTTGACTTTTTTAGTATTTCAGCTTGTAAGTTATGAATATTAAGTTTATCACTTACTGAAGCTATTTCCCTGGTAGCACAAGTGATAGCATATATGTAGAATGTACTTTGATTCCATGGATACGCTCCCTCTTGAGAAATGTGATATCCCAATACCAGATCCACCTTGGTATTAGGTATCATATCTAAGGATGTGCTATAACTTGTTCTAACTGGGTTATTTGAATGGAAGAGAAAATGTTTCGTATAATTTGTATATATTGTAGTTGTCTGGTATTTTACCCTCGAAGATTTCAGTCTTTTCAGTGCTTATAGAATCTAATCAATAATGATCAATAATTTCACAGGACTCCGTCACAGTTCATCAGAAAATTCGACCTAAGGATGTTCCTGGAACATTGTTGAACATGGCATTGCTTAACTTGGGATCTTCGGATCCCAATCTCAGGACAGCTGCCTACAATCAACTCTGTGCTTTAACAGCTACATTTGATCTCAAAATTGAAGGTCAACTTTTGGAAACTTCTGGTAAGTTAGAAAATGATGCTATGTCTTCATTAGCCAGAGCTCACTGTGCCCCTCTCTAGGATTTACTCATTAAATGTTTTTTTTTCCATGAAATGTTACTTGCATTCACAGCCTACCATTTTAAAATGCATTTATATATTATTTTTCAGCTTGTTCCGGTAATCATTGCATACTTTTAGTAAATATTTTGGAATTCTCTCTGGTTTTCAGGTCTATGTATTCCATCCAATAATACCATCTTCATTAAGTCAGTGAGTGAGAAATTAGCTCACAATGAGCCACATCTCACCTTGGAATTCCTGGAGGAATGTATACAGGGTTTTCGGAGGTCAAATATTGAGCTGAAACATTTGTGCCTTGAGTACATGACACCATGGCTCGCCAACCTTGTGAGGTAAGAGATAATTCGTTCAGGATTTACTGTGTTGTGTGTATTAGATGAATATAAATTGCAATAACAAGTCAATCAGGGCCAAGTGATGCATTTTGTGTTTACCCACTTGAATTCTTACTATTAGTGGGGTGAAAAATTGTATAAATAAATATCAATAAACTTGTAAAATAATATCATTTATGTTGCATAATATGATAGGGTAGTTTTTTGTCTCTAAAAACATTTATAATAGCAGGAGTACATCACTGTTCGATTTTATATAACAATTTATATTTATTATAATTTATTGAAAAATGAAAATTTCATTCCCACATGAAACACCTAGCTCTTCTGAGCATAGCAGGAGATGTTATGTATGAGATTGATGATATGATTCACCTGCCCTGGTCACTAGATGGTTTACCGAGTGCCTGCAGATGTTCTATATCATCTATAACATCAATGATATTGATGGTATAGATATTGTATCTTATTAATAGAATCCTGTTGTAGATCGCATTGACATTTATGCACAGAGACTAATTGGTCTATTCATTGGTAATTAAGAAGCATTTTAGTATTATGTAAGCACCTGCTTTGCCATTTTAGACCCTCCCCCTCATGTAAGAAAAAATAAATGTCTGAAAGTAAGCAAACTCATTATCCATTCTCTAAAGGGTGCTGACATCATGGTTGATCAGAAAAATTATGATTCAAAGAAAATGTGTTTGTCATTTTTATCTTTCTACTTGGTGTACTTAAAAGTATCTAATTTTTCTATTCATAGGTTTTGTAAGCATTCTGATGACACCAAGCGGCAGAAGGTTGCTCTCATCTTGGATAAACTGATAACATTGACAATCGAAGAAGTGGAAATGTATCCATCCATTCAAGCTAAGATATGGGGAAGCATTGGGCAGGTAGGTACCTGTGTTAATCATGCAACAGTATTTGTATATGAACTCTTAACTCTTTTATGAGTGTTTTTTCCTCTGCTGTTGCATTGCCAATCTTAATGCATAATTTGAAAAAAATGTCCTCAATAAAAACAGTAGACTCTCGTTATTACGAAGTTCACGGGACCGAAAAACCGGAAGTTCGTAATAGAGAAGTTCGCATGCACGTTTCTTTTAGGAATTGTTGAAAAAAAACATTTGTCAAAATTTCTTTTCTCTTCAATCTCCCTAACTTATGATCTCACTGCGAAATATAGCGAAATCAAGTATATAATTTACACAATTAAATTATGCACAAATATATAAAAACAAGCACATTCATTTCATTTTCCCAACAGAAGAATGCGGCATGATGCAATCGATGGTTGATATCTTCCCAATTGCTGTAAGTTGTCAATATATGAACTAAATGCATTCCGAGACCTTACTCATAAGGTAAACCTAAGCAAGACATCGAGGAGTGCGGTTATCCTGGAGAATGCAACACCGCATCACAATTGGGCGTTAACTCAGATAGTGACAAACTGATCTAGATGTGTGTGCGTCGCAGCCGGAGCCGAAAAACAGTGCTGTCGGCAGGAAAGAAGAGCAGGCAAAATGCTGAGCAGTTCCTGACTTCACACCGTATTCAATGATACTTTGTTCAGATGATGCCCTAAGTGGCATTTCCTCTACACCACACGGCATCGCATCGGCCAACTCAGAAGGTGCCAGATGAGGAATTTCGGGCATTCTTGAAAATTTCGAATGTTCTTATCTTGATTGTTTCTAAATCGAATGCGCATAGGAAGAGGACTACCTTTAAGTCCAATTTACGAGCGATAATGAGTGGGTCACCATGATTCCACGGGAATGAAGCTTATTATATGATGTTGTGTGGACATTGAAGTATCTCCGACTGAAGAATAATTGACGCTCTTGGCCACAGTACATGAGGAGAACTTAAACATAGCAAAATGATTATAACATAGGGTAGTGTGTATCCATCTAAATGCTGTTGTGTATTTGTTGAATTTCGCAATAGTTTATTTTGTAACCACCGGGACTTGGACTGTGGTTCGTAATTTCATAATAATGAAAATTTCGTAATAACGTTTCTTTAACTATAGATTGGATAGACCTTTCCGTCGGGAACAAAAATTTGCTTCGTTATAACAAGAAATTCGTAGTGACGTTGTTCGTTTTAACGAGAGTCTAGTGTACATTAATTTATGTATGCAATTTATTTTATTACCTTTGGTGTCAATAACTGCTATTTTTGCTGTCAAATACAATTGTTTTTTATTCACGTATAGTGCACTCTTTCTTTTATTGGAGCTGTGCGGTGTTCTTTTTTGCAAATCTTAGATTCTTACATTGAAATATGCTGCTCTTGAAATATGTTCATAATGAATTACTCTATATGAGCATTTTTGAGCATTATAAGTAGAAGCTCCTTTGTCTTGTCCTCACTGCATCACACTACAATACTACCTAATCATTGTGTATTCCCGATTGTGAAACATCAAATTGCTGAGCTTATTCATGTTTTTCAAGTGGAGATGAAAGTAGCTATGTAGTTATTTGGTGATCAATTTTATATTTTGGACCTTTTGTGTGACTTAATCTCCTAATTGGATTATTTACAGGTGCCTGAGTTGATTGATATGGTTTTGGACAGTTTTATTAAGAGATCTGTGACTGGAGGGCTGGGCTCCCCTCAAGCAGAAATTATGGCGGACACTGCTGTCGCTCTTGCTTCTGCTAATGTACAGCTTGTGGCCAAAAAAGTCATTGGTCGGCTATGTAGGGTGAGTATTTTGATTGTAATAGTATTGCATCACGTATATCTGGATTTTAGAGCTTTGTATTCGTAGCGGTCATGAATTACATGCTTCTCGTCACACTTGGGTTAAATGGTTATCTAGGATTTTTCTACAAGGATTTAATTTGGGATCGATTATTTTTTCTATATGTTTAAATTGAATTTTCAGTAGTGAAAATAAATATTTTTTTCTCTAAATTGTTTTTAAATGTTCTAGTACTCAGCGTAAGCATATACATAATTTATATTTGGGAGAATATGCAGATGCTCATATGGAGCTATTAAATATTTCATTTCTCTACATACATTTGATCTTATGAATGTAAATGTTGAAGGTTTTGTAGTTAGCTACACTGCATGATGAGAGTTATTCATTCGTGGTATTGTGCTGTGTCATCTTCTGTATTGTGCTGCTTTGTGATTTCTCTGTGGAAATGGCATCTCTTGGGAAGAGCTTAATGTGTATATACTAGAGATGTGCGAATAGTATCCGCGAATACTCGAATACCTCGAATATTAGAAAGTATTCGATGTTCGAGGTTTCGAATAGTTATGCGAAAAGTACCGCCTCGAATACCTCGAATACTTTGAATTTCGCGTCATACACTGTCGCACGCACGTCGTTGGTAGTTGTCTCGGAAAAATGTAGAGAACTGTAGTCATTTAGTGCTCGCAGCGCCATTTTACGCAAATTGACGAATTGTCCCCGATTCCCCCCACCAGGAGAACCTCAGTGCCGTGGGATAGCAACCTTCTGGCATTTCCCACGATCCGCTATCCCCCTCCATTCAGCACTTGCCTCACCCACTCTGACGCTTTCCTCTTCTCCGAAATCAAACAAAAGGTCCCAGATCGCGCAGGGATCGCATTACGAAGACCCCTGCTTCGAAAAAAATATCGAGTTACGAGAACAATAAAAACGTGTTTCACGCCCTCCCCCCTTTTCTCACCCACTGACCATTTTCTGGCTACCTGCTTCGAAGTTCCCCATTTCTGGAGGTCAACAGCTGTGTGAGTACCGCACTAGCCCCCCCCCCACTCTGAGGCTTTCCTCTTCTTCGAAATAAAAAAAAGGTCACAGCTCGCGCAGGGATCATATTAGGAAGACCTAAGCTTCGAAAACATACCAAGTTACACGAGAACAATAGAAACGTCTTTCGGGCCCTCCCTTTTCTCCCCCACTGACCTTTTTTTCCTACCAGCTTCGAAGTTCCCCATTTCTGTGGAGGTCAACCGCTGCATGAGTCATCTATTAGCACAAAAGGTGTCTAAGAATGACTTTCGTCAATTGATGTTACACCTTTATTGAATTGAAATATTAGCAATGTGCGCGTAATTTCAAAAAGAATAAGACCAAACACGACGTATTTCTGAGTTTATGTAAGCATTTTACGCAAATAAATAAATGTCAAAATACGACGGAGACTTAGCATTCTGGCGAAACTCGATAGGAGCAGCAGAGCTTCTCGGAAGTTGATGCGGTATTTTTTTCCGAAAACATACATCAAGTTACAATTTATGAGTGGTGCTATAAATCTTTATTGTTACAGTCCCAGACAAAGGGATATTTTCTCAGAATATTTGGTTTCTCCCTGATAGCAATTCCAATTCATCTTCTTATCTCGTGAGAACTCCCAAAGATGGACTGAAAATAATTGAAGAAAATCCGGTGGAAAAGAGCTTGTATTTTGCAAAATGCCTCAGATTGTCAGCTAGCACTTGGCAGCAGGAGTGAGGGTAAAGCGATGTTAGTTGAATTAATTATATGCCCAATTGTTTCCATAAAATTAAAATATTCATTAATCAGCTAAATTCCTGTTGGAATCATTTAAAGGAAATCAAAATTACTCCCCAAAATCTTGTGTTGCCTGCTGCATAGGCAACCGAGTCAAACATTCCAGCATTCATCATTTAGTATTCGAGGTATTCGAATATTCGAGCAATGATTTAATATTCGAATTCGACATTCGAATTCGAGAAATCTGCTATTCGACCCATCTCTAGTATATACGTTTACCTTGGCAGTCGGGAGAATCATTGATTTTCATTTGGCCTTTTCTTTGTGAAGCATTTCAGATAATTTACAAATTTTGGAATGAAAAAAATTTGTACAATTCCTCAGTTTTATTTTTCTTCATTGTTTTCAATGCTATTTCATCATTTTGAAGAGATTAAAAACCTTTTTAGCTGCAGCATCGAAACAGGTAGAAGAGAATAAAAGCGAGTGGAATACGCTATGTCCTCGACGTACTAACACGATATGTTCCAAGGCATTATTCGCGAGTTGAATTTGTTCATAAGTTGAAAAACCTATGTCAGGCATCGAAAAGTGTTTTTATCTTGCAGAATGCAACACTGCATTGCAAATTTGCTATAACTCACTGCGGGAACGAAATGATCTATCTGTGTGCGGGACGTGGTTGGAGCTTAAAAAATTTTGCTGTCCGAGGGAAGGAAGAACGGGTTTAATGCTGAACAATGCTTGACTTCACATTGGTTTAATTGTCCCTTTGTTCAGGCTGTGCCCAAAGGTCCTCTACAACACACTGTGTCGCATCGGCCAACTCCTAAGGCGCCAAATTTGAAATTTTGAGAACGCTTGAATTTTTCAAATGTTTGTATCTCTGAAAGTTTGTAAATGAAATGTTAGTAAAGTAGAGGACTAAATGCAGTACGATGTTTTTTAATCTAAACAATGTAAAAATTCCACCAATTAAGCCCATTTACAATTTATGTATTTTGATTATGATTGATGGATAATTATATATTGAATTTAAAAAGATTTCATGTCTATTTTTCAGGTGATCGATAAAACATGTGCCTCGCCAACTACATTATTGGAGCAGCACCTCATGTGGGATGACATAGCCATTCTAGCTCGCTACTTGCTCATGCTGTCCTTCAACAATTGCCTCGATGTGGCAAGGCATCTTCCGTACCTCTTCCATGTTGTTTCTTTCCTAGTGTGCTCAGGTTCTCTCAGCATGCGTGCCTCTACCCATGGACTTGTCATCAACATCATCCATTCCCTTTGCACGTGTACCAAACCGTCCTTCTCTGGTAAGCAGTTGTTGGCATTCATTTGAAAAATTATGCTTTCATTTTCAAAAAATAGTTCCTGCTTGACTAACTAACTTATAACAAACTATGCATTATTATCATTATTATTTTTCTATGACCTGCTATTTGAAATGGCTCCATAAAGACTCATTTAGAAGTTTCTTAATGTGACCATGGGCCTTAAGTTATATATGATGAGGAGCCCTCTCTTTATGAACCCACTTAAAACAAAGCCCCGCTTTTAATGGAGTGAAAGCCATTCCCCATCAAAGAAGGCCTTTTTGCCTCATAGAAGTACCACTTTTAATGAAGGCATACTGATAGTAGTCCAGTTTATTAGGAAATTGGTCTTCTTGCAAGATATATTTTATATTTTTAACCTCTTCTAAGCTGTTATAAAATATATTATGGCAATTTCATATTTTTTTTAAAAGACGCTAAGAGCTCTGACAATGTCAAATTATATTTGCCCACAAATACTCAAGGAGAGATCTACCATTAGCACTGAAACTCCTCAGACTAGAGGAACATGCAAACTCATGCCTCTGCCATGGGCTGGGCGAAACCTATCCCTATAATGCCTGGGGCTACTCTTACCCCCTCTCGCTAGCCACAACCCCTCCACAGCTCTGCCATTGTTCCTTCCCCTGTTTGTCAGACTCTGGTGGTTTTCTTCTGCATCTTGTGCTGCATTGCCTGTGCACAGTCATATAGACCATCTTGTGATATGGAGGGCGATAAAGGAAGAAGATAGTGTTGAGTTAAAATACAAAGATTTGAAATTTTCATGGACATAGACCATAAGATGAGTGTATGCAAAAAAAGTAATGGACCATACAGCAAAAAAAGTATGAGATTTCTCTCAGCACATATGAGGTAGGTTAAAAAATTAGGAGAAAATTGAAAAATCCAGTGATCATGTGACTGAAGGAGTTCATTAAAAAATCTGGCATTCTAAACAGTGGAATATTGATGGTCCTGTGTTTAAGTGATCCCTAATAAAAAAAAAATCTCCCAGCATCCAAAACTCCCTTCCTATTTCCTAATCAGCTTTTTGTTGCTTTTCCTGAAATCCAAGACAGGGTTTAATCATCCATTCAGCCCATTTCCTTTCCCCCCTTGTGTTACCACAACTATCCCTTCCATATTTTACTCCCCTCCCACTGTTTCACTCCCCTCCAGTTGAACCTCATGACTTCTTCCAATGGAAGGATAAATGCTGTGAAGTGTGATTTAAGAGCCATGGCCGTTTTCCAATCCACGTAGGATGCACTTGTTCCCTTTCTCCCTTGCACCCTGCTCCCTAACTAATGCTCTGCTGGTGCCAGAAAGTGTGAATGGAAATAATGCGAACTATTGACAGTAACGAAATGAGAAGTGTAGGGTAGTGTTAGGACATCTGGTGGTTGATTTAAGAATCAATTTCACCTTGCTTCTCGGTTTGCTTATGTTTGTAATTTAGACTGCATAGTATTTTGACTTTTCTGGCACCGATTGGACTCTCTCTCTGCACATAATAAACACAAAATTACTTAAAACTCCAGTTCTAGATTTCTGAGTTTTCCATTGCCGCCATTTTCTCGTCCACTTCCTACGAGGGCATGGGAGCATCCGCGTTCCCTTGTTCACTTACCCTTCGTTTCCATGCGCCCTCGCCGATTGGATCCACCCTTGCTGTCGTCACATCCGTAAATTGACGAATGAAAAGTGCATGAAGGGTGAATAATTGCGAATTTGAAAATGGCCTCTGTCCTTGTAGCGGTAGAGGAAATCTAATAGAGACATAGCTTTACTCTTGATTGAATGAAAGAGATCCGAGAAGTTAAATTTACTGTCCGTTGTGACACCTAAACATCCTTTTGTAATTTCGAGTTCTTATATTTAGGAGTTGAAGATGGATATTTTTGCTTGAGCAGTCTCAGCTAATTCCTTCTACGTATGTATCATGGTGTGGTAATGACTTGGTCTTAGGCGGTGGTTGTTTTTCTTTTTAAGTTTTAAAATTTACCAGCTACCATTTGTTAGCCACCAAATATGTGATACCTTATGGAATTGTGTAGCTATGTAACAGTTTATACTATGGTATTTTAATGCTGCACTTAAATTTTTTTCTGCAGAGGAAACCCAGAGAGTTCTTCGCCTCAGCTTGGATGAGTTCTCTCTTCCCAAGTTCTACCTCCTTTTTGGCATCAGCAAGGTGAAATCTGCTGCTGTGACTGCCTTTCGCTCAAGCTATCGTCATGCGAATGATAGATGGTAATTGAATTAAGTATTCAAATTATATGTGCTAAAGTATGGAAAAATAGGATCTATAATTTTTACTTCTTCCTAAAACCTACCAAACTAGGTTGTAAAAATAAAAAAGTGTTCTTTATCTAATGTGTAATTTTTACAATTTTTTCCATATTTTTTCCTGAAATGGCGTCTCATTACAAATTTGTGTTAGCTTTTTAGGGGATTTGGAGCACTAAAGAAAGTTTTAATTGGTATCATCATTCTATAGAATCTCGTTTGAACTTAAAGTGACCCTAGGAGCCTTTTCACTGCGATTATGCAGTTCATGGTTATAATTATCGTGTTTATATTGTAACTGCATGTGAATTTAATGCCTGTTGTACATGTGGAAACTTTTTGCTCATTACTATATTTGTATTAGAAATTGATCACACTTGAACCCCATCGCCTTTGGCTTCACAGGTTTGGCAACGATCGGTTTGCTGCAGCTAATCCTGACCGTGAGAGGCTCTCACTCCCCTCGCTTGAAGTGATCACTGATGCTCTTCTTGAAATAATGGAGGTAGGAATTCTTGAAATCAGTACATTGTATTACTTTGTACTTGTATTACTTTTCCCAACAATTTGGTTGTGATTCAGTCAGCTATTGAAGTGTATTTAGAGCATCTATGTATTATCTCATCTCTCAATTTCATTTTCAGGCCTGCATGCGTGACATCCCTGAGTGTGACTGGCTGCAGACTTGGACCTCTCTAGCGAAAAGTTTTGCTTTTTGCTATAATCCTGCCCTTCAGCCTCGTGCACTAATCGTGTTTGGATGCATAAGTGAGTACCAGTAGGCTGTACAATGATGTAATTGTGATAGTGAAATTATTCAGACTCTATAAGAGTCGTACTTTTTTAAATTGATGTTCTCTTTCACTGTCTTGTGTTACTACTTCCGTTCCAGGTAAAAGTATAACTGATCAAGATATCAAGCAACTACTTCGCATTTTGGTAAAGGCATTAGAAAGCTTCAATGACATTGTTCTCCTTGAGGCTCTAGTAATGTGTTTAACTCGACTTCAACCACTCCTGCGGCCAGTAAGTGTTCAAGCATCACTGATAATTACTTGCATGATATTATAATTGGTTGAAGAGAATAACTTGATGGTTCAAAATCATCATTGATGAGGGTAGTGTGTTACTATAAGGTAGTGAAATGGAGAAATAGGTCCATTTATACTAAACAGGGTGTGAAGTACTACTTATAAAAAGCAGTGGCATAGGGAGGGATTTCAGTCGATCAGGCGTCTACTTTTCTTGATTTTGCTGGATAGTGATGGATGTAGATTAGTTAAAAGCCTTCTATTCCAAACTGGTCATCCCTTGACTCCCAAATTAAACTTCTTAAGTAATCTATGAAATATGACAATGGGTAATTTTTTTGCTACAGTAATCTGCACTAGGGATTACTGCTATATGCTTTCTGCATAAGACACAAGGAATCTGGTAGGGTTGTCCTCCGTAAAATTCTCACTGTCTTCATGTGTAGGAGAGTCACTTATGCTTTCAAATATAGATCTTGTCATGTGATGTATCCGTTTACTTATGGATTTTTTTAGATCCATTATCATGGTAGTCATAAGGAAAAAATTAAGGTTCAGTTTTTAAAATGGATGAATGCACAAAAACAATTTAGAAATTTTCCTTATTCTTGCCTTCTTCTGGGTTTACAGTGGATCCCTGCATTACAATGGGTTCAACTTGTGATATATTCTTTTGCTTGCTTGCATGTGGATTTTGAATGTTGCAATTTCACAGATTATGTGTCATCTAGAACAATGCCATGAACTATATAATTCTATGTCGTATTTGTTTGTGAAATACATTTTTTTTAATATCAAGATTACATTGCTTATGCTCTTCAAACCGAGTCCTTGTCTGGAAATGATGCCAATTCAACACACAATGGAATTAACTGTAGGATCAGTCCTCCATAATGGATTAATATTGTAAATCGTGGGTCTGATGAATTAAATTAGCACATCTTCTCGTATTTGGGTATTTCATATTTAACGAATGCATTATTTTTCTTTCAGGAATCACCCATACATCGTGCTCTGTTTTGGGTGGGCGTCTCTGTCTTGCAGCTGGATGAAGTGACTTTGTATGCATCTGGTCTTGCTCTGTTAGAGCAGAATCTTCATACCTTGGACTCTCAAGGAACATTTGAGGAAAAAGTGAGTATTGACGAGTCAGTTGTACATTGATTTTTAATTGATTTTATGTATGAGAGAAATCTATTCAAGTGCAGTTTAGGGAATGTAAATTGTAAGTTAGCTTAGCTACCTAAAAGGTTTCTACATATTAAATTATTATCATTCCTTCACTCACAAAATCAAGTTTCTTATGCAGGCTTTATAAAATGCAGCAATAGGGTATTTAATCGACCCCTATACCATTGTTTATATCCTGCTTGCAGTGTTTAGATTGCTTAAGCCACCTGTTGTTAAATGTTGTCATCATTAATATTTTTCTCCCGTAAATTTTTTTAAAGGAGAGCACATTATTCAGAGAAACATAGAAATTGAATAGAAATTGAATTTGTTAAAAATAACATGAATTTATATGAGTTAAACTGCAACATTCACCAGCATCATACCAGGTCAAACCTAGATATCCACGTCAAAACTAGATCTACCACACTAAATACTGAGGGTCCATACCACAAAGGAGCAAAACTCCACAATTCACTCCCACAAAATATAAAAAAAATCAACAATTTTTTTAAATTCAAAACTGAGCTAAAAAAATTTTTAATACAAAAACCTTTATATTCTACTGATGAATTTTATGCTGTATGTAAAGAAAAACTTAAATGAGTTATGTTGTATGTAAGGAAAAACTTAAATGTAAATTAATGTATTAAATATTGTCCTGATGTATCTTTAATTGTCATTTGCATACACACTGTGTTCTATTGCCATTGTTTGTTTGTGTTTTATCCTTTATGTAATGTAACTTGACGAAGCTATGCAATTGTATTGCCTTCAGCGAATAAATTATTATTATTATTATTATTATTAATAGTTAAATTTATAAGCACCACCATAAGCCTTACTTCTAGCTCTGCATAGTTCCTTTATCAACCACCACCACCTGACTTAAGGCTTAAAAAAGCTTTTTTTTTGTTAAAATTGGCTGGACGTGAATTTCAAGTTGCTCGAACACATTTTCTTAATGATACATCACTCCTGGTCTGCCAATCTTTTTTCCCAGCAAATTACTTGTTTAAAATTTTCAGTTATATTGAGTAAAGTATTGTAGAAGTTTACCAGCATGCCTAATTTGAAAATTTTACCTCATAATTTTCTCAGATGTAAAATTTTTACTTAAGAGATGGAGGAAAATATTGATAAAGGTCCACTCTCTACACACAGAAAATTTGAAGACAATAAACGTAAATTTTAAATGAGTGATTTCTCTCAAAAAATATAAAATATGGACTGTCTAGGGGGAGTGATGTGTGTTGTATATAATAAAAAGTATCCATCTCTTAATGTTAGGATTTTTCAAATCATGGAGGTTTGTTTGTAGAGATTTATCTCCATGCATTAGTATTCATTGGAAGGGCCTGGGACTGGAGCTTTGACTTCCTTTTGAGAAGGTTTTTGAATTATTTTGCTATTTGGTGGTTCGTTTTAAAGGGATTTTGCTGTGTGTAATATTTGAATTCTGCTGCAGCAATGGTGGTGAAATTTATCTTAATTGCCTTGAGGAAAAATTTCCCCTGGAAAGGGAATCAAACTACGGACATTGGGCTTTCCAGACCTCTACGCTATCCAGGTTCAGGGCAATTGCATTGATGCTCCTGGGGCTAGATATTAGGCCCTCGTGGTCCATTCAAGATGGCAACAAGAAGGAGAAAGGATTTCCATGAAGCCAAAACTGGTTGAGAATCTCAAACTTGTGCTAAAGCTGCGCATGGCTTTTTTCAAGAAAAAATTGCTCTGGGAAATTAAGAACCTGGGTAGCGTAATGGTCTGAATAGTGGTTTGAAAGGCCAAAGGTCTCTGGTCTCTGAATACTGATCTAGGGAAAAATTTTCTCAGGTTAATTAAATTAGGTTTTACATTCGTTATTCTGTTTCTTATCGTGACTAGTTTCATTAGAGAAAAATGCCTATTACTTATTTTTTCTTGGGGCACACAGGGTGGTGACTTTATTTTTAAAATTTACATGTGTTTCTGTGTTCCAGTCTCTAGAGCAGGTGATGCTTCAAACACGAGAGCCATTGGAATGGCATTTCAAACAGCTTGATCATGCAGTGGGATTGAGTTTCAAAGGTAATTTTATATATGTACTTAGAAAAGGCATGATGAAATCACAATGCATGAAAAGTGCTGGTAATGATTTGATCCATCAATCCTTTAGTTCACATCTCTTAATAAAAAATACATATTACTACATAATTAGTTTTTGTATGAATATGCTCAGTTATGAAGTTCAGTATTCTTAAAATTGTATTTAACATTGCATAGAAAAATTAAACCTTTCAGCATTAATTTTAATGTGAAAATCACTTGCTAATGACTCTTGAACTAGCCTGCTGAATGGTTCGAATTTTAACACACATTTCTTTTTTGATACTGTGCATCTATAGTTGCTCATGAGCAGAGCGAGGAATCAATAATACCAATTATTAGGTTCTATAATTAATAATAGGCCTCTTATTTGTAAGTTTTTATGCTGGTAACTAGTTTGACATTCTGATTAGGGGCTTATGTACCGAAAAGCTATCACCATGACACAATATATTTTGAATACACAAGGCAAAATTAATTTGGTTCATTTTCTTTACCAAGGTAGAGTTAAAGGGCTTGAAAGCTGTTATTTAGTATATATGAATTAAAACTATGAAGTGGTGTCGGGCATTTTATTGCAACAACTGTGATTAATTGCGATGTAATGATCAATAATCTCCAAACTTCTTTATTACAATTGTAAAATATTAAAATCGAAGCCCCTTAATTACACAATTTAATTTTACAAAAATTGGTGATACAGGATAAACAACAATTCTGATCAATTTCATTGATATTTTCCAAACCCTTTAAAATCAAACAGTCTTGCCTTTCTCCTGGGTGTTGGTCCAGCATACAGACAATTTGCTTGAGTAGAACTATCTTCTCATTCATGCCATTAGAAAAAGTCAACCTTTTGCTTTAAAGAAAGTTTCCTTTGAAGGCTTTGTTAATGAAATATGTATTTGTAACTTTTAATTAGATTGCCAGTTATAGAAAGCAATGTGTGAAGCAAATTCATGGATAGGAATTTCCTGGCTGGTAATGCCTGGGAAATTCAAATTTACTTTCTTTGCCAATTCTATCAAATGACAAAAGGACATTGTCCTAATTCCCCAACCGAGACTTTTCTTTTGCCACAGAAATGCCAAATTAATTGACTGATGCCAGAAGGATTCACCCTTCCATGGCTCACCAGCAAGTTTTCCTCCCAAGACTTTTTCCCCTGGGCACAAGAGCAAGAGACATCTGTAGAAACATCAGGAATGATGATTAAAAAAGAGTGACATGTGGTTGTATGCCATGTGTCGTAGTGGAGATTGCCCCGACGTATTGTTGTTCTTGTTCTTCTTTATTTCTATGGCTTTGCGGATGAGTCTTACTTTAAAATGTTTTACCCTCGCGATGACTCTTGATTTTTCAAAGTCGATGACATGTCCAGTGGCTTAGTGATCTGCTACGGCTGACTTTGAAGAGTAACCCAGTCGAATGGCCCGCTTGTGCTCTTCTATTCGAGTTTTGACCTTTCGTCCTGTTTCCCCGATGTATTTGTTTGCAAGTTTCGCAGGGGATTTCGAGAAGAAATTGGAAAACTGCGAGAAAGGGAACTCCTCACACTCTCCCACCCACCCCTCTCACCTGAAACAAAAAAGGCAGCAAAAACCAAACGCCAGCATCATTCCCTTGAAAAAGTGACCAGCAGTCGGTCGTGAAATGTCGGGGCAATCTCCACTATGGCACGTGGCATACACCCATTTGTCACTCTTTTTTAATCACCATGAGCCACGAAAGCTTCAATCAAGAAAATCAGGAATGATTCTCACCATGTGTCTTTATTTGAGGCTCCATGAGTCGTGCATCAGTATTTTCCCTGTAAAACCATCTTTCCATCTTTTATGGCATCAACAGCTCTCTCTGTTGCTTTGCCTAATATGGGCAGGCACCAGCCTCAGGTCACCTTCACGTAGTTGCACACCATGTTGTAACACCTAATTTTGAGTGGTTTGTTTTGGTTGTTGGTGTGACGAAATAAAAGCAATAATAAGCAGCAGAGGTGGAGTGAGGTAATTGTTGGGATTGTTGACGGTGCGGGAAGAGGTGAAATATGGGGGAGTCGGATTTTGATAGTTATGGCGGACGGGTGTTCCCTTGCTCCCGAGTATGTATTATTTAAAAAGTGAAATAAAATGTTTGAAAGTAACGTGAAAACGAAGTGAAATTAATTGAAACGTTACATTTTGGCGCCGCAACGTGTAGGGCACGACTTCTCGAGAGGATCGAGACCACGGAACGCCTGAGGAACGAGTCGCGTCGTAGAGAGCGGGAATTCAAGATGGCGGGAGTGAAAAAATTTTACGAACTGAAAAAGGTAGATTTACAAAGTTTGTTGAGGGATCGGGGATCGACGACCCAAGGGGCGAAATTTGAGCTGCAGGAGCGTTTAAAGCCACTTTTAATAAAAGAAGGGGTAGATATAGAGACACATGAGTTTGAAATGGAGACGCAGGACCAAGGATACAGTGACCTACGGGTGCTACTAAGACAGATGCTAGAAGAACAGAAGAGTCGAAATAGAAAATGGGAAGAAGAACGGGAGAGTCGAGATAAAAAATGGAAAGCAGAACGGGAGAGGCGAGATAGTAAACAAGAAGAAAGAGACAAAAAGTTGGAGGAGACAATGAAAAGCATCAACGAAGGGCTAGCGGCGTTTCGGCGAGAATGTGAGGGGAGAAAGGAAAAACAAGCGGAGGAAGTGCCCGGGAAGATGGTGGACGAGATAGGACAAGAATCCACCTCAAAGGCAGCTGGGCTGGATGAGGAGGCGGTCCAACACATCGTGCGTGAGAGGGACGCGAGACCCAGCGTCACAATGACATCCGCGGTACAGTTGAAGGTACCGACGTTCGATGGGAGGCATACATCAGGACCCCGTGAGGAGAGTGCGTGGAGGACGTCGGGAGGCGCGTTACAGCACAACCAGCAGCACGGATGGGACTCGAGGAAGTCGCAGCAGCAGGAGTGGCAGGCGTCGAGCCAGCAGAGAGAGGGACGACGAGACAAAAACTTTCGCGGCGATGGATACGTTCACCGGCCGGGCGAGATATCAGCTGATCAGCGGCCTGCACTAAACAATGTAGCGGAGGAGCGCCAACCGGAGCGACAGCACCTTGTCAATTCCATGATGGCGGAAGGAAGCAGTCACATAACCGAGCTTGGATCGGCGGGAGAAGGTGACTCTGAGAGGATCGCGAGAATATTTAGGATACGTGAAGGTAACGTAAGAAGGGACGAAGGTCGGGTGAAGAGAAGAAGGAGGAAGGAGAAAAGGAGGAGAGTAAAATTTAAAATGGGGCAATTAGATAGGTGGCGAGAGTGGTTACACCCTGGAGAGACGGTGGAAGGGTGATG
Source organism: Ischnura elegans (assembly GCF_921293095.1). NCBI lineage: Eukaryota > Metazoa > Arthropoda > Insecta > Odonata > Coenagrionidae > Ischnura > Ischnura elegans. Next base: position 128,987,358 of record NC_060248.1, on the reverse strand, counting down.
TGACAGGAGAAAAGTGAGGGTAAATACATGTGTAATAATTTGATATGGGTGATTGCAGGAGTGTTTGTTGATTGTTTATTAAGTGCATGGTTGGTATTTATATGCTTGGAATGAATGATGACAGTGATGAATGAATGAGTAAAGTGAACGGAGAAGGGGAGTGATAAGTAAGAGAAGTGTGACAGATGGAATAATGAAATGCCGGTGTGTGAAGTGGAGTGAACTGTGTTTGTGTGATGGAAAAGGGGAAGTTCAAAACTGAAGGCGTTGGGGCCACGCCCGTAACCCATAATACTTTGTTTTTGAAGGCTTTGAAAAAGAAAATTGCATGTAATTCCATTTTCTTTTCCAATGGGGCAAATGTAACACCTAATTTTGAGTGGTTTGTTTTGGTTGTTGGTGTGACGAAATAAAAGCAATAATAAGCAGCAGAGGTGGAGTGAGGTAATTGTTGGGATTGTTGACGGTGCGGGAAGAGGTGAAATATGGGGGAGTCGGATTTTGATAGTTATGGCGGACGGGTGTTCCCTTGCTCCCGAGTATGTATTATTTAAAAAGTGAAATAAAATGTTTGAAAGTAACGTGAAAACGAAGTGAAATTAATTGAAACGTTACAATGTCATCCAGCGGAATTACTGAAAGTTACGCTATGCATTGTACTGACTTACATTACTCCTACACATCAGTGATATTTTCCAAAGTCATTGATTATAAATGTATCTGTTGATGGAATGCAGTTGTAATCCATTCTCATTTACTTACCAAATTGAACAGCATATTCTTTCAGGCAATGAAACATGTCATGTAACTGCTGTGTCGCTGTGTATAATTTGAATGTATACCCCAGAGATTGTGTTCGTTCAAACTCGCTGCTAATGCTCAAACTCACCCCACTCTAATATTGCATATGCATTGTATATATTGCCATTCATTGAAACAACTATTTTCTGTTGCACGTCAGCAGTTACCCTATCCCTTTTTTTCCATATGTCGTATCTAAAAGTTTGAAATTTGTTGATGTTGCTTTTATTAATTAAATCCATTGATTATTTTTATTTTTTTTTTTTCACCAGCTAACTTTCACTTTGCCTTGGTGGGGCATCTCCTGAAGGGATTTCGTCATCCAACCCCAACTACTGTCTCCAGAACAACGAGGGTCCTCACCATGCTTTTAGGAATCATTGCTCGTCCTCACAAAAGGGACAAGTTTGAAGTTACACCGGAAAGTGTGGCTTACCTTGCTGGTATGTTATCAAAGTACTTAAATGTGTTTATCTTTAATATTTTGAACTTAAAACATGGCCTTTGTCAATCGTGCAACTTGAAAAAATTTCTTCAGTTTTTCTAGTTGATTTCATAGTACATTATTGGCTTTGGAATTTAAATTTAGGACCAAGGTATGATGCATGTCGATAAATGATGTAAGTGTATTATTATATTATGTATTATTTTTACCAGAATTTGAAACCAATCATAACCAAGTTTTTTTAAGGTTAGCAAGAGGTGAAATATGATTGCTCATTTCTCAGTCCAACCTGTTATGGCTCACAAGTTGAAAAATATTGACTAATTAAGTTTGCTAATATTGCAAATATTAGTTTTTCTGTCAGTAATTACAAGGCTATAATTTAACTCTGCTGTAAGAACCTGTTTTATGTGCATAGTTTTAGACAGACATAACATGATCTACTAAATTGATGAATGATATGGTTTTCTTCTGGTAAACTTGAAGTAAAAACTACTTTATTTTTAAAATAGAAATTTATTTTCCATGGCATTATTAATTTATTGCATGGGGAATATTTACATTTTTTTGCCAGTAAATTTTGTGTAATTAATTTTGGACTTAAGTAATGTTTCATACCTCACTACCACTTCCAATCAATTCATTTAAATGTTTCAGCTCTAGTCTCCGTTTCTGAGGAAGTGAGGAGTCGCTGCCATGCTAAGCACTCTTTTGCTCGCCCAATGCCAGAATCAGGCTCTGCTGAAAATTTCCCTGGAGATATGCATATCAACCTTCTGCCTCAGGTAAGCCGCCATTCACTTCTACCTTTGCGGTTGTTGTCAGTTCATTTCCTATTGGTTCCTGTTACATAAAATTTAATGCAGAAAAATTTTCCTGATAAAATTTAGAAGGTTTTTTTCTGTAGTTAGTAGTTCAGGCCATGTAGAATTTTCCCTCGTGTCAATAGTGTGTGAGTGAAAGGAAGTGTTCAACTTTTGAAAATTACCCTAATGTTTAGTTAGCTCACCTTTTCTCCCAAATTCATATGTCATGCATTGCTCATGGTTTCCCAAATCCTTGTTATTTTTTTATAAAATCTTGTTTTGGCAAAGGGATATTTTGTTTATTAGTTTGTTTAAAGCGGTTTTTCTGTCGTTAATTCCTAAATCATAAAATATCAACTAATAAAAACCATAGTGTGAGGTTAGATTTTTGATTAAGGGTAATGGTTTTCTGATTTTATTTTGACACTGTGCTCTATAGCTAATTCCTAAAAGCCCAGCTACAACCCAATAGCTGCTACTATGGTATCACTAGTAGAATTCTAAGTTAGTAGCTTATGGAAATTCATGTATGATTAGCTTTTCTCAGTTAGTGACTAAGCATCCCTTGTAAGCTGCTAAGTTAGGCTTCTTAGTGGCTCAATTAACGTGAAATTTATGAATATGGCAATGTCATATATTAAATCTTTGAAAGTAGAGCTAGTTGTGAATGACCATTTTATGTTATTGGTTTGGTGGAGATACTTAGAAGTTATTCATTAGGAATAATTGAATAGTGTCAGTATCATATCAAAAGTCTCACTACTACCATTCATCCATATTTAGTATGAACGTTTTTAATTGAGATGTGCGAATAGTATCCGCGAATACTCGAATACCTCGAATACTAGAAAGTATTCGATATTTGATGTCTCGAATAGTTATGCGAAAAGTACTGCCTCGAATACTTTGAATTTCGCGTCATACACTGTCGCACGCATGTCGTTGGTAGTTGACTCAGAAAAATGTAGAGAACTGTAGTCATTTGGTGCTCGCAGTGCGGTTTTACGCAAGTTGACGAATTACATCAAATGCGTGGATTTGAGCGGCGAAAAGAGTTCGACGAGAGGAACCGAAAATGGTTGGGTGAAAAAATCCGAAAATCCCCGATTCCCCCCACCAGGAGAACCTCAGTGCCGTGGGATAGCAACCTTAGGGCATTTCCCACGATCCGCTATCCCCCTCCATTAAGCACTCGCCTTCCCACTCTGACGCTTTCCTCTTCTCCGAAATCAAACAAAAGGTCACAGTTCGTGCAGGGATCGCATTACGAAGACCTTAGCTTCGAAAAAAATATCGAGTTACGAGAACAATAAAAACGTGTTTCACACCCTCCCCCCTTTTCTCACCCACTGACCTTTTTCTGGCTACCTGCTTCGAAGTTCCCCATTTCTGGAGGTCAACTGCTGCTTGAGTTCCGTGGGATACTTACATTAGCGCATTTCCCAAGATCCGGTATCCCCCTCGATTCAGCACTAGCCCCCCTCTGAGGATTTCCTCTTCTTTGAAATAAAAAAAGGTCACAGCTCGCGTAGGGATCATATTACGAAGACCTTAGCTTCGAAAAAATACCAAGTTACACGAGAACAATAGAAACGTGTTTCGGGCCCTCCCTTTTCTCCCCCACTGACATTTTTTTTCCTACCAGCTTCGAAGTTCCCCTTTTCTGTGGAGGTCAACCGCTGTATGAGTCATCTATTAGCACTAAAGGTGTTTAAGAATGACTTTCGTCAATTAATGTTTCACCTTTATTGGATTGAAATATTAGTAATGTGTGCGTAATTTCAAAGAGAATAAGACCAAACACAATGTATTTCTGAGTTTATTTAAGCATTTTACGCAAAGAAATAAATGTCAAAATACGAGGGAGACTAAGCATTCTGGCGAAACTCGATATCCTCGCAACTGAGCTCCTCGGAAGCTGATGCCATATTTTTTTTTTCGAAAACATACATCAAGTTACAATTTATGAGTTATGCTATAAATCTCTATTGTCACAGTCGAAGGGATATTTTCTCAGGATATTTGGTTTCTCCCTGCTAGCAATTCGAAGTCATCTGCTTATCTCGTGTGAACTTCCAAGGATGGACTGAAAATAATTGAAGAAATCCGGTGGAGAAGCGCGTGTATTTTGCAAAACGCCTCAGATTGTCCGCTAGCACTTGACAGTAGGAGTGAGGGTAAAGCGAGCTACCTGTTGAAAATAAGAAGTTGGATGAAGCCGAGTATCAGATCGGCGTGCCGCAGAAATGGAGTTTGGTAGATAAGAATATATACATCAGACAGAAATCCATCGTAGCAGTGTTAAAGCCGAGATGGCATGCAATCATTTTTTCGCAAGGTGGTGTGCCCCCTTAGGATATTTGAAAGAGATGTTAGTTGAATGAACTATAAGCCCAAATTGTTTTCATAAAACTAAAATATTCCATTAATCAGCTAAATTCCTTTAAAGGAAATCTTAATTGCTCGCCAAAATCCTGGTTTCCTGCTCCATAGGCAACCTAGTCAAACATTCTCACATTTATCGTTTTTCTCGTCCCCCCTGAAAAACGATAGATCGAGGTTCCATTGTATAAATTTTTATTTATACTTTCATCAAGGGAAATAGAAACTTAGTAAGAAATAAGAAGCTTAAAGAAATAATATGCTTTGTGCAATTCTAGTATTCGAGGTATTCGAATATTCGAGCAATGATTTAATATTCGAATTCGATATTCGAGTTTGAGAAATCTGCTATTCGACCCATCTCTAGTTTTTAAGCTATTTATATAATCATGCTATTACTCTGAATTCAGTTGCGTTGAAGTCAGGTGCTTGGAGTGTCTGAATAAAACTTTTCTACTGAGTTGAAAAATGCGAGAAATAGAAAATTTATTCCTTCTATGTTAATTTATGAATCACATTACCTAAGAGTAAGTTTATTCTCTATTTTCATTATAGAATGACTTTTTGATTCCAAAGTACATTTTTTCTCCATTTAATGCAAAAGAACATGAATTCCACTGTGATTCCACCGGCTAACATGCCAGCGAATGATACTATGGCTGTCAACCGAGGGGGTGGTTCTGTCATCAGTGATTCATCCACTATTCCCAACCCCCTGGGAACACCGACAAATCGCCGCCAGAAGTCTTGGGATCTCTTAGATCAGGCAGCCATTGTTCAAGCTCGTCAACAAAAGCAGACTCAGGTTCAGCAGGTATGGCTCTTTCTTTTATTTGGTGACGTTTCTTTGCTTTTAGTGATCCTTTAGCTCTAATAAATATCATAAGTATGTGTGTTGACTAAAAATTTCCATGCTTTAGGCGTAGTCATTTTGCTTTTAAGTATGTTAAGTGGAATACCTCACATAGAATCTAGTGATGACAAGTTTGTCTTAATTCAGAGTGTGAAATTGAGCATTTTTACTTCACAAGGTTTTTTTTTTTAAGTCTAGAATTTTATTAAAGACATAGAAAGTAGTGAGACAGTATTTCATATTTGAAGGCTCTAATTTTGATTCATGAATAGTTTTATTAACAGATAACATCTTTGGCTAGTCATGTACTTTAAGCCCAGTGAAGCGCATGTGCTTTTGTGAGTTGTGTAAATGTCTGTGATTTTAATAAATAAAATAGGTGGAGCCATAGTAATGTGAAACATTATTAAAGAAGTGTGGTTATTCCTCTGCTGAAACGCATGTAAATTTAGTAGGTATTTGATGGGATAGTGTGGTTAAATAATAAAATAGAGATTTGCAGCAGTATGTTTGCCTTTTAGGAATAATTTAACTAATGCTTATTTTTCTATGATGAGGAGTGTATGTATAGCAAGCATAAAATGTGGTAATATAGATAGAAGAGGGCACCCAATGTGGATGGGCAGATTTTCTAAGGTGAAAGTTGTTTCCTAGCTGAATGTGGAATCCTCATATTTCAGAGTTGAGAAATACGCTCCCTTTCATCAAGTGGCATTCACTATTGCGCTTTGCATTCTAATAATCCAAAATGCTCATTTTGGGATGTTACCTTTGTTCTTTAGGTGCTGGCTGTATTCAATTTTTGTGTCTTCATACCATGGGCTGACATTTGTTCTCTATGTGTTGATGATAGGGATGGGGCATTTGAATATTGGAAAATATCACAGATACTAGCACTACGTTCTTCCTGCTTTCACTTTTTATCACTAGAATTTTTCCAATCCTTTCTTAATGCCCTGTTTATGTAACTGTCTGTAAGGAGTTTTATTAGCATCCGGTTAGAAATGAATGAGAAATTTGTTCCTCCCACATTTTATTTTAATATTTATAATGCCAAGTACAAGATAATGCATGGAGAAAGAACTAGCTGATGCATCTCCTTGCAAGCCTGTACACTATCTCCATGCCTCGGTTCCCCTTTATCATGCCATGACAATCTGCAGGCAAGGGCTTCCCTTAGGTGAAATACACAAAGTGTGGGTGAAATGCAGCAGAAACCCAAAGAGAAAACGGTCATTAAGTTGAAGTGATATCTGGATCATCCTTTACGACTATAGCATGATTGAAATCTAGGTGCTGAGGCACTATGGTTATGAAATCCACTTACTTGAATGAAGGATTTCAGGTTAAAATCGGTGTTTGATACTTTTTGGTGAAAGTCTAGAAATTTTCTTTTCATGCAAGATACATAGCACCATGAAAGTTTTCCTTAATGTTGTTATGGATGGTAATGAGACATCACCATGACACTACAAAAACTTAGCAATTGTTAGTGAGAGCACCCTGTTCTGAGAACCCTGTCCGGAGACAAGAGTTCCGAGACTTAGAGTCTCCGAGCCTTTCAGTTGAAGGGCCTTTGCACGAAAAGTCCTTAGCTGGAGAAATTCTGTGGATAAGTTCGGAGGAAGTTCAGAGGAAATTCGGAGGAATTCTGGGGGGTAGAAATTTTGGGGGGGCACTAAAAAATGAGTTCTGCTGCACCCTGCTGGATTGAGACAGGCACCTTGATGACCATTCTGTCGGGCCATTTGTAGTGTACATGTATAGATTGATTTGAAGGCGGTCAATTAAGCCCATTTTGATTTAAAGTGACAGTGCTTCGTGGTGAACTGCCCTTGGCATTGTGGGACTGTCTGGAAGCCATTGCATGAATTACATCTTTTTTTCTCAAGAAATGGAAAATCAGCCATGGTGCAAAAATTCATTTCAATGTGCAGCAATGTTTGGGGAAATGAGGTTTGCTGCGTGGAGAACGTAAATTCATGTATGTACCTCATTGGAGGAAAATTGAGGCCTTAATTCTTTGTGTGCAGATAGGGATTTTTTTCTCACTTTACAGATGGTTTGTGATAAATACCAATGCCAACCAATTTTTATGGGATGGGATTTTTTTGCGATGCGAAACAATGGAGAAGATTAGGGTGAATTTAAAATAGGTATCACAACAGTTGAAGTCATAGCCCAAGTTGGGTCAGGATCAAGTCTTGATGATTAGATTCAGCATCTTATGTTATCATCAGCATCTCCTTGAATGTTATTTAGCCAGAAACATGAATTTTTAATTCAAACCTTTAAAAAATCTTAGCAAAGGAAGACTAGCTAAGGAAAACTACATTTATCTTGATCATGATATTGGAATCATCTTTTCAAAGGCATTATAGTGTATAAGTATTTTTTGTATCGTACCATCTTGTGGTGTCCTCATGTTTATTCTTTAAATGTATTTTCATTATCTGTATGTTTAACTTTTTGTGTTTTTGTTACATGCACATAAGTAGTATATTCATGATAAAGTAGAACTTAAATAATGTAATTTTTGTTACTTTTTTTTTTGCAGAGGTTGGTTGGTTGTTTAATTTTTTCCTTACTATTTAGGTGTTGAAACTGTGCTGCTTTTTTAGTAATCTGCTGATGTTTTGACTAATTACTTGCCTTTTCCAGTTCATAAATTATGTGATGTCATTTTAATTCAAGCTCATTTATATTCCCATTTGGTATTCAAATGCTTCTTTTACCTTTTGCCGCTGGAAATGAATGTTAATTAAATATTTATACTATTTTCAGCAGGAGGAGAAGCCTTAAACTTTATGACTAAAAGAAACTTGTACTTATTAGAGAATTATAACTATCAAATGGGTTCTTCACAGATTTTGGGCCATGAAACCCATCTGCAGTAAAATGGTTAATGCTAAGTGAGTAGAAGTCATGTTACATAATTAACAGAAATTTTCAGTTCAAGAAATGGGAAAGTTACTTCATTATTTCACAGCTGTCTTGAAATCAATAGCAATATGCAAAGCAGTAAAAATTGGTTATTTTAATGCTAATATTTTGTTTTTCTACAAACGTTTATTTAGCAGTAAACCATAGTATCATGAATATTAGATACTTCAACAAGTTGTGCCTTGTAAGGTTGAATTCACATTAAACTCTTGATAATAAAAAATCATTGTGCCAAAAAATTGCCTCTTCATAACATCGAATTGCGTAATTTCAAGAATTTTTTGTACATCTCACAAAACGTTTACTTTGGTTTTTTTTACCATTATTTGCCTTCACAGAGTCATTGTAAACATAATTGAATGTCGCCCGTGAGAGCATTCTTGAATAAATGTTTTAGCTTTAGATTTAAAGCCATAATTCGTCCTAAAATATGTATTCTTCCTTATATTAATTAATCAATGATCTCCGCATTGTGGGAATTCCCTGGTAATTTTGAAATCTAAAAAATCATAAATTGTCCTATCTTATATGATAAATGAAGTTTCAGAACCCAGAATTTGTATTTTCAATTGCGCCATGCATTTAGCACTGGCTTTTCATCTGGAGCGACAGTTTTGCTTTGTATTTTTAAAGCTTCATATTATCTTGCTTCATAAAATCAAGAGTTTACTGTAAAAGAAAATTGGTAAGCCAACAATATACCATCGTGCCATCCAATCACGTCCTCACTTATCTCATCACTTTTGACTTATCTCATCAATTCTTTTCCACGACTCATGTGGAATTGGCTGGTAAAAATGCCTCCATTGGGCTATTTCCTTTAGGAATAGGGAAAAAAAGCAATTATATTCTGTTGGTTGCCAAACTCTTATCACTGTGCTCCGAGATGAAAGTGAAAAAACTAGACACCCTCTCTAAGAAAATGCCTCCTTTCAGCTTAGCAATTACCATGTGAGTGTTCATAACGAGGAAAATTCAAGCTGGGGAATAAGGGGTGTGGAAAGTTACACAGGATTTCCACTGGGTCAGGTTCTCCAACTCCATCTCGGCCGACGTTTCAATGGGCGAGTTGTCCATCGTCTTCATGAGGTGCTCAGAGTGTAGCCAGTGTCGTGGAAACCAGTGCTGAGGAGCATTAGTGAGGAACGAGGAAAAAGGCAGGAAGCTCTTGACCAATCACATAACACCTGCCCCGGTTGATACCGCCTTCATCCATATATAAGGAGGCCGATTTTCAAGACTTGACATGCCCTGAAGACGATGGGCAACTTGCCCATCGAAACGTCGGCCGAGATGGAGTTGGAGAACCTGACACGGTGGAAATCCCGTGTAACCTTCCACCATTCTATATGCCGGGAAAGCCTACGATCATTCTGGGGAATAGGGCCTTTGAAGTAGCTATTCAACTGGCCACTAGTGCAAAGGATCTCAGCCTCTCCCAGCAAATTGACAGGAGGAAGAGTTCCTGAGTTTCTCACCCGTTTTATTTCTTCTGATATTTCGAGGGTATGGTCTGCCATCGTCTTCAGTGGCGCCGACTCCATGGGGCCTGAGGGGACCCGAGCCCCCTCAAAAATCCGTTATGGGTGAGAGGAAAAAATGTGTCAGGCTTGTCGATTTTCCCCGGAGTGTCCAGATATCGAGATTCGAGTGATCAGGGTTCTAATGTTGATCCCATGACTCTTCTAAAATGCTTAAAAAACTTAATACTCACTACTTATAAAACTTCCCGGGGAAAGATCCCCTGTTTGGGCCCCCCCAATATTTTTTGCAAGTCGGCGTCCCTGATCGTCTTCAAGGGGATAATAGCTACTGGAAAATTCTCCGGTTTATGTTGAGGATCCAGGTCTGGTGAGCTCTGATTGGTCAGTTTTCCCGCTGGTCTATTTTCTCTCTTCTCAGAGTTTTTTAATCATTGGTTTTCACGTAGTGCTTCAGTGCAAACATATACACGGACTTCCACCCTAGCACCACATGTAAACCAATTGTAAAACTTGGGGAAGAGAAAAAAAATGAATCTATCAGAGCCCACCTGACTTGGATCCTATCTATATGAACTGGAGAATTTTCTAGTTGCTCTATCACTAGGAAAATGATGACTAAATTCCAATCCACTTTGGGGTGTGGTAGACATACTGAAATTTCCCCAGTTTATGAAATTGATGTCACGTTTTTCGACTTTGGGCAAACCCTCAGACCAAAACAATATGTATAAAGGCTGTACCGCTGAAGGCATGCTATGTACATAGTTGTACAGGCCTTACTAAAGAAATATGGTAGGCACAGGCCAAACACATGACCGTAGTATTTGTTCTTAAATATTATTTAATCAAACTAAGCTACACATTTAGGTGAAAAATGGTTTTTAAAGTTAATGCACTTACGTGTAAAAGCCCCACTTAGAAAAATTATCGCCTTATTTTTGACTCATCTTTTTACGTGGTGTGTGCGTATGCATCCAAAGTTTTTGACTATTTGATATATTATGTTTTCGTTGGATTTCATGCATTTGTGTACGTTCATGCCTGACTGATAATATGAACTAATGTTCCAAAATAGAATTGGGGATGGTCTCTTTTTGTACATATATTTATTATACAATGCATCAGTGATGCATGCTACGCAATGTACAACATCAAAATTCGGCCAGTTGTATACCAATCTCGATTTTTTATCCATACATTTTATGCATAGCCTTCAGCTTAATGATTTAAAAAAAAGATTTTGGTAAGGGATTTGTTTTGGTTTATAGTTTGTAGATGGCCGTATCAGTGCACATGCGCTTTTGTCTTACGCTGGTACATTCAGGTTTGGCAAATGATGTGCTTGAATTAGTGTGTGGTATACATATACTAAGGTGGCATAGTTGGATTGGAATTAGGCCTATGCCTTAAAAAATGTCCTAAGAAATCACCTCTTTGACCTGGTGGGAAACCTTAGGGCTCTTCCTAATTAGTGATTACAATGATACAATGATATTGATGAGTGGTTAAATGATTTTAGAGTACCTGTAAAAAATTCTCTGCTACTGCTTTGTAGTTATTATCATGTGAACTATTACTCAGGTAGTAGGTACCTCAAAAGTTTAGGAAGAAGGCCAGTATCTTATCGGATGAACTATGGTTTTTAGGTTGGTGTAGTTCAATCTATAAAGTATTAATTAATTATTGTCATTGCATATGAAGTACTTTCCACTATTTCACTATTCACATTTTTATGAAGCATTAAAAGTATGTTAGAACCCCAGGAAATGTGAAAATGGCATTCAGAGCTACTTGAATGACTGTTTCCTCTTACCAGTCTTCTTTTCAGATATGATCCAGAGCTCTACTAATTTAACCATCAAAATTAATCTGTGATTCTCCGACTGAAGGATTTACTACTTGCATTGTCCAATACAGAATGTTTAAATAATTGTTTCCATAAATTCGTCTGTGGCCATCTAAAACTGTCATGACGTTTTACCTCTTTAATTTCACTAACATTGTATGCCTTTAAGTCATTTAAAAAATATGTTTTCTTTTGTCTTATGCCAGATACCTTCGGAAATGCACCTTCTCTGGTAATTTTTTGAAAATATTATGAGTGAATGACGCAAGGCAAAGATGCATTTTTTGACATTTACCCTCATTCTGCACTTTTGATGAAATGAATTTATTTTTCCCTGTTCCTTTTTTTTTTTGCTGGGAGAGAGCATTTTTCTGATTTCACTCTATAGTGAGGGAAGTATGGTTGAATGATTAAACCCTCTGGCCAAAGAATGTTTGTATGTGGACACTCATCCGTTCTGTCCATTGATGAAATTTTAATATTGTGGAGTTCAGTCAGATTTTCCTGCATTTTTAGTTGACGATGGCTAATTAGTAAGATTCTTATTAAAATTATTAAATCAAAAGAAGCAATTTCAGCAGACTTTCCATGCATTGAAGAATTTAAATCTCAGGGGTTGACTATATCTACAGGAGATAAATATTTGTGCCCATATTTATATGGGGGATGATACCAAATGCTAATGTGTACCTACTGATTTATGGAAAGTTATTTATGCATCTGTATACACAATAACTTAAGGACAATAGGCATGCTACTTCTATTGATTTGTGCACACAATATACCTACTTTGCTTGTAATATAATCATATCTTATTGTGAAGGTAAATGTTATACTGTGTTTATGGATCTGTTCAAGCATGTCCCATATTAATTAATTACTGCAATGCCACAATTTCCTTTATGGGTTTTTGGCTGAGCATTATATAAGCTAACCAAGTTAGCCTGGAGGGTAGTGTGCTTTTTGGCTAACCCAAAGGCCGTGGGTTGAGTTGTGCCTCAGGCATGGATGTTGTTATTCGTAATGATGAATATTTTTGGATACATCACCTGATTGTGAAGCTACCTCAACTTTGATGCACAAAATACTTTTGATCTCTAGAAACCTACGTAATGCAGTACAATTTAAGTCATGGGAGTCAGTAATAATAAAGGCTTTTGTATGTGTCACACATGCATGGTGTCTCGAATGTTGTTTCTATCTAACCAATGATTTATATGTTATGTTGAGGACTTGTATATAGTGATGGATTCGTTAGGGATTTCCATAAATATATTTGTATAATATCTTCATTTTCATTAGCAATATTTGTGGATGCTTGTGACTCAAAACTCACATAATCATGATTGAAGGAAACTCCTCAAATGCCGAAAAGTTCAACTTTTCACCCATTACGTAATGACATGAAAATCCATCATAAAGCATCTTGCCATTTGTTTTAATTACTTAATTTTTTCCTCAGTCAGGAATGGATTGCTCTCTTTGCTCTTGGGAAAAAATAAACATTTCCTCCTGGAATATTCATGCTCATGGTTTTTTTTGCAAGGTGGTGTGTGACATGTTTTAGAAGAATGCTTGGGTGTGCTGCTAAGAATTACATTGAGATTTGTTTGTGGAGCTCAGAGACTGATAGAGCTTTTTACAGATTTTAGAAGATTTAGCATAGCTATACTATAATGGTGCCGAAAGAAATAATGATCAAATCTTGTTAGACTTTTGTCTCTGCTACTTATGGTTGAAGTTGTTGCAATTCCTCCAAATTTGGCATCACATTGTATGAAACACTGCCCCACCCACCATTCGTCAGGCGCACTCGAATGGGGATTCCTCGAAAGGTTGGCGAAGCTTGGATTTGGGAGCGCAGCACCCCAGGCCACTGTTCCGCACCCAACGATCCTCCTCTGTGCCTGCTCCCCGGTCGCAGAAGTCTGTGGAAGGTGTTGGGGCAGCAGGGCTCGGAAAAGTAAGGGTCAGGAGAGTGTTTTCAGCTGGGTCAGAGTGCGCCTAGGAGAGGAGGAAATGATTAGGAGAGAGAGATTTATAGATAACTAAATAACATATCATCCGTCTGTTCACTGAGATATAAATTTGCTAAAATAATTATATGCTCCTTGAAATTTGTATTACAGCAGCCGATCCAATTTATAATTTCCTAGATAATCTATTGTATTATGTACCCCTGAGTACTATTTCTATTTCATTTCAACAATTCAATTACTTTAATTTTTTTTTGTCTTGGATCCAAGCAAACGATTAAGTTTCTTTTAAAATTGAGTAAGTTTGAGTTCTATATTTTATTAATATAGGCATTACACATTTTTTATTTTAATTTCTTTGATGTCAATGTTAATGTAAAAATATAATTCTATCACTGCTGTTATCAAGTTTATTTTATAGTCCCAATATGTTGACGAAATTATGATTCCAGCAGTACTTATTTCTAAAGCTTTTATTAATTACTATTTTTATTGTGCATAAATTATTATTTATGGCTTTCTTAAACTGTTGATGGCTCCTAAATAATATGATTTAGTAATCCTGAGATAATTAGATACTCCCATGGCATAATAAGCAGCCATAATACTAACTTAATGCCATTGATAATCAGTTATAATAATTTATTATGATAATAATAGTGCCTCTGTAATTTATCTGTATCAGTTAAATAATTGAATAAGATTCACAGTTGTGGAATTAAAGACTTATTCATTCATGCAGTTGGTATACATTACCAATTACATAATAGAACATTGGGCAGTGCTCTAAAGATCCAAACGTTGATACTTTTGCCTCTCAGCCACAGCACTGGCCCCCCTCTCTCTCTCTCTCTCTCCCTCCCTTAATTATAGCCTCCTCTCGTGGCGACTTGCTCTCCCCACTTTTGGTAATTTTGTGCACCTCACTGGCCCATTTTTGTCTCGTGTCTCTATCATCCCGATTCCCCACACCCCATTGCTGCCTCTCTCTCTCTCTATCTCTCTCTTTGCTGCTTTGTTTCTCCTGTTTTTCTCATAAAGATTGACTTCTACCATTTCTCCTGTTTGATAAAATGTATTTTTTTTCTCTGTCTCTCTCTCACTCATGCAACAACCACGCTCCCGCCATCTCCTCCTCAATTTCGATGCCTTTGAAACGTTCATTTTTTGTATTCAAAACCTTCTCATTTTTTTTTGTACCTCTTATTTTTCCTTAACTTGGCTGTACTTCTCGATGCCATCTCAATGACCTCTCCTCGATCCCGTCTGCCCTATTCCTTCCAAATATCTCCATTCCATTATCCTCCATTGTTTGTTTTTTTTTTGTCCCCACCAAACCTTCCTCAAACCTACAACCCTCGAACCTGTGCAGAATGCAAGGGTCCTCTTCAAAACTCAGCGATCGTTCTCTGTCCCAACGACTAAAGAACAAAAGTCGATGGAGGGCGGGGAAGGTGCGGGAGAAAAGGTAGGCATTACCTACCACCAGTTCAGTCAAATTGAAACTTATGAATCAAGTGATTAAGATATTTCTGAGTAACAGTGCTGCCATTGCGAGCTGATTATTTTAAGTATGTTTTGAGGGAAAAGCATGGCTCGAGTAGTTGATACCACTATCACTTTGCTCTGCAGATGATGAGTCATCAAGATAGGGACCGTAATAGAAGTGTCTAATCGTTCAGTGTGCCACAAATGCTTATCGTGGGGTAGTGGCTGCATTTTAAGTCGCTTCTGTATGTTGTGATGCGCATTGTTAGGTTGTAGTGGTCTCAATTGTATTTTCTCATCAATAAAAGCAGATTCAGCAGTTGCATTGATAAGGAGAATGCTTATTAGTACAAAATGCTAGGTAGCTAGTGATAGTACACATCTTTAGAATTAAGAATGGCTCTTAGAAAAGCCATTGAATTGAGATGCGTTTAGTTAAGTATTTAACTTGTTTTTGGAGCTATGCATCAAGCAGCTTTCTGGTTAGTGATGGTTTTATAAGTCACAGTTACTTTGTGGCACTTAAAATTTATTTGTTGTGATATTATTGCTTCTTTCAATAGCTAAGCAATGTACATAATAAATGTAATTTCTGATGTAATTTCTTGTGCTGCTATCCATCTTCTTGCTGAACAGATAAGCTTACATCAGAAATCATTGCCATGATTTTATACCTCGATTAATCATTGCACGGGCATGGTGACTTGATGCATAATTGATGGTCACTCTTGATAGCTCTGATGAGTCTAATGAAGCAGATTGATTGTTGATAAGTTGTCACTGCATTATCATAGTGGAAGCTATATTTTTTATTGGTGTGTCTCAAATACTTGGGTTGACTTTCGTTGAAGATAAATATTTTCAACTCAATCAATATATGAACCCAGGGAGGAATGAGAAGTTAAAAAAATCATTTGGCTTTGGTTTTCTTCAATCAAATTATACTTCCACTATGCGGACCATCAATTGTCAGCTCATTGCCCTCTTGTTAAATGTGCTGTTGAGGACCCGCATTGCCATGAGTTATCGATGGCATGTTTTTTCAGTATGCATCACTGTGGCACCGTGATGCTTTCCTGTTGCTATTAAATCAGAGTGTGTGTTTGTATAATGTGCTGATAACTAGGCAACGTGCCAATGGTGTTGTGGCCTCTGTGAGCACCCTGCTTTGAAAATTGGAACCAAATTAGCGTGTTGAATAAAATGATGAAAATTTATTTTGGATTTTTGTGTAGGCATTAGTTTTTCTCTCACCATTTTCGATATATTGCTATCAGTTATCAAGGGTACTGTCCATTCTGCTTCAGCTTGATGATGATGTTGTAAAATAATGACATTATACTTTTATCTGGCTAACGGAGCTTACAGGCCACAAGATTAGATGCATTGGTGACGCAGGCATGGATTCTTTTTGAATTCTGATTATGTGTTTTGAAGTACAAACTAAATTATTAAAACAATTGATTTTCGATGTCGGCCGTCTACTTGTGAGGGGAAATGCTTTGGCTTCTGCTTTAGCATAGCTATATTGCAAACTGTTGTTTAGTTGAAGCATTCAGAAATTTCCTTTTGCTTTCAATATCATGGGAGTACTTAGGTCTTTAATGCCGTAGGGTAATATTTTGAGCATATTAATGGCATTATGTACAGATTATTAATCGCCTATGAAAATACAATTAAATGAAATGTCCTATGATTGAAGAAAGTGAAAATGAAATCCTTCGACCATGAATCAGGGCAACCTCTTTCCCCCTTCTCTTCTGTCCATCTATTTGCTGTTTCTTGTAAAGTTCTACTCTCTCTAATCTCTAACAATATTTTTAACTTCAGTTTGTATTTTTGAATTGTATATCGATACCTGTATTTAATTATCCACCTTTCAAATTTATTTCATGACTCACTTAACCTAGTCTGTGTGTGATGTGAAAGGTATTCAGTGGTCAGAATTGAGGTGCCTCTTTTTACATGTGTCATTTGGTAATATTCATTGTCTGTTGGTTATTGGTGTAATTCAATTGCTCGTCATGAAAATTTTCTTTGATCCTGCCGAGGTCAATCTGTTGGATTCCATTTTTAGTTGTCTCTTCCGACTGCTCCCCATTGGTTTTATTTAACTCTCGCCTACTAGTGCTATTGCTGTTGTGCATGCTGCTACCCAGAATTATCTATGAGCTGGGTGCGATTCATATCTGTATTTTAACTAGGGGAAGGCTTTGCTCTTTTATTTCTTTTTGTGGCATTTGTTTTTGATGTGAATTACCTGTGCTCACACATACTGATTGATTACAAATACAGTGGTGAACTTCCGTACTTATATCTATTAATACCGACTGTTTCGACTTTGTAACCGAGTGAGATCTTTCATTCTTGTATGAAGTCATTTGTATCTTCATATTAGGGGTTTGGGTATCCATCTTATTCTATTGTTTTCTAATTTGTTATTCTTTAGAGTTGCATGCTTATTATGACATCTTCCTTTTTAAAGCATCTCATGCTAAGAATGAACGCAGTAATGGCTAGGTCACTAAAAAAATGACATTTTAACAATACTTGTACCTAATTGTAATTAATTTGAATAATAGTTACACATAAATTCCAAAATAGTTATTTGTTATAAGCAAATATTTTAGGGATGCGCCATAAATTTCAGAATGATGCCAATCATGAGTAATGACTATAATTTTTTTTAATGATTTAATTATCTATAGGAAATAATTTCGTTAATGTTTTCATTTTCTCCGTTGCAACCCTTTTATAGCTACTCGCATCAGTTTTTCCCTCAAGGGCATTTGTGTGTTATGTCCTTTTTTATTTAAAAGCAGGCTAGGTGTAGTGGAAGGGCATCTTGACTTAATAAAAAGATGGCACTTTCCCATAAATTATTTGGGAATGTACTATGCATTTCAACCATTAGGTCATTCTCTTGTACACTGCTCTGAAATGTGAAATTCTGGAGTTGTATTTATAATACGTATTTGGATGAGTTGGGATGGGGAGTGTAAGGTTGGGAATGGGGGGGAAATATTTCATTGGGTGTTGGTGCCGTTGAGGAATTGCCTCCTTTGTCTCTCAATTTCAAACATTTCCAGTTCATCCAGTGTTGGGCCTTCCCTCTCCGCATGCACAATCTGCAGGTCAAATTCATATAAATTTTTCTCTTCAAGGAGATGTTTCGCCAGAATGGTCAACTTTTAATGTGGTCGTGGAATAGGCTGCAGTTAGAATTGCTAAAAGAAAAGGAATTATCACTGGTTTAAATGAATTTTTACCATTGATTTTTTTATGTACTCATGCATGAGTAGTGGCCATCACTACATGATTACATATCTTCATTCTTTGAACTTTTTAGTTATGATTTAAGTCACAGCTATTCAGGGTTTATTTTTTCTCTTCCTTAAAAACCTACTATCGTGTGGTGTGCCTATGTGTCCGATATTCCCCGAGCCTTTCTTCCTGAACTCTTGGAGTGGTATGCAAGTTTATATCCTTTCTCATGACTCCTGGCTGTCCAAAGATTACTTATTAACATTCATGTCTTTAAAATTTGACTTGGACTTGTTTAAGTGTACAGTAAAAAATCGCATTTTCTTTATGAAAGAAATGATTGCTCATATCAATTGACTGCTGTTTGTTTATGCTTCTCTCAAAACTAATCTATCGTTTAGCGATCTCATCAAAAGATCTTGTGGTACCTCATTTAGTGAAAGTGGATTTATATAGTTTTGTTGCCAAGAAGTCATTGATTGATATCCCTAAGAATGCACCAGTAAATGTGACAGTGGATTCAGAATTGTGCAAATAAGAGGTAAAACACTAAAGCTTTTAAGCAATTGAGTGTAGAATAAATTTATTTTTAAAAATAATTGTTACTATTCGTAACTCAAAACTAATACTTTTAATAACTTTAATTAAATTATTAATTTCATTTGCACTCTATCGTCCTGCATAAATGATACAATTTGATATGGAAATATGTAATGTGGGTGATGTCCGACCATTGAGTGACGTCCTGACTTCGTTTTAATTTTCCACTTATCAGTAGATCTCCTGTTACATTTCTCGCTAAAAATATTATTATATCCACTCATAGTACCTGAATATTGGTGCCTTTAATTACTGATGGCATTTCAAAGTGATGTTTTAATTCATTTTGAACTAAATTTTGGAAGCCCCTTGATTTATATTCATATTGATGCTATATTTGTGAGACTAGATATGAATTTTGATTATTATAATTTATTATTTTGCGGTTTTGAGAGCAGCATATCCTCAGATTCATAAATTGTACCTAGTTTATTTTTCTTAAGAAATGCCCAATGGATTTACTTTAATGTGCCGTATTTACTAATATTTCATTACATCCTTTTTTTTTCTATCATTGTTTGCCTCAGGATTATCCTCATTTGCCTTATTATAGGACTGCTTCATTTTGGAGTCAAATAGATGTATCTTTACTTTTGGTATCTTAGTTATTACTCCTCTTGTTATAATTATTATGAATTGGGGAATGAATATTTAATCATGTATTTTATTTATAATCAATCAATATGTGTGCACTATGTAACTTTATTTTGATGTAAGTGGTTAGATTGTTCCAGAATGCTCTTGCTAAATGTAATGTAAGATGTGTAGACCACGTACCAAGTTTGTTGTGATGGAAGTCAAATTTTTAATGTTAAACCTGAAAGGACTTTTATGCAAGTTAAGTGTTCATACATAGCTAAAATTATTGGAATTGAATTTGTATGTTATAGGATAATCATTTGATAAGAGTTACATACCTTGGTATTGTTTATTAAAAAGTAATGCAAATTTTAGGCCAATGAAGCTGGAAACAATTCCTCTCTATAATCATATGCCAAAATATAATTTTTTCTATATTCAAATTACTAATATGGCTATTAAGTGTTAATATTTCCATTGATATCTGTTAGTTATGGAATCAGAAGGTTGATGACATAGCTGTGGAGGAGTGAGATAAATGCATGTAGATTTCATGGTAAGTGGTAAAAAAAAGTTACATTTAATTGATGTATTGTTAGAAATCCATTTCTTGTAATTCTGAGGTTTACTGAGCCAAATTTAAATGCTTTGTACTTTGATATTGCATGTAATTGATTTAACAAAATTTTTTGTTTGATTCCCTGATAACTGAAGACTCGAAGTGCCAGAGTTTCAGTTTCAAATGAAAACAACATCCTTCTGGATCCAGAGGTCCTCACGGATTTCTCTACGCAAGCTCTGGTGTTAACAGCCCTTGCCACTTTGGTTAAATACACCACTGATGAAGGAGAAACTAGGATATTGTATGAGTATCTGGCTGAAGCCTCCATAGTCTTCCCTAAGGTCTTCCCCGTGATGTAAGTGCCAAAATGATGTAGTCTAAGTAAAACATGGACCGCAAAACCTTTAGTAAAGTGTAGCTTGCTTTTTTAGTAATAGGAAGTTTCAAAGTTTCTTGCACTCTGAAAAAAAGAGTTTTTCATTATTTTAATGAATTTGATGAGGAGTGTGGGAAAGTGATACAATACCATCTATGTGGATGTTGGCAAATAATTCCTTCGATGCTTCCTACGTGGAAGAATTTTGGAGAATCTTTGTATGAAATTGCCTTGTTAAAGTATGTAGTTCGCGTCCTTTATCTCAATTTAAGCTTGGAGGAACATAGTATCAGGAATATTTTTATGTAGGAATTACTTTAATGAGAGTACATATTAATGTAATAATGTTCATATTCACAGACATAGCTTGCTGGACGCAAAAATTACTAGTGTCCTACTCACTTGCCATGATCAAGCTATTTTGGGTGCTGTGCAGGCAATCATACAAAATATGATTGCATGTGAAGACACTAGTCAGCAGCAGTTGCATTATCTTCAAAGCTGTGGATTTGGTGGCCTCTGGAGGTTTGCAGGGCCTTTTACTAAGGTAATGCATGCACGTGCATAAGTACCTATTTGCTGATTCAGTCATGTTATTTACCCTTGTTCTGTTAACTCTTATGCATTTGGACTTACCATATTGTTCGTTTAAAAACTTGTTGGCCATGTCTTGCATTATTTTTATAGTATTAATGAAAATTTGTTTATATGAAGAAGGTGCAGAATTTAATAGGAGTCATTCATATTTCTCATAACGAAGAGAATGTTTCAGCTTTCTTTGTTTTGAATATCAGGAAGCAGCAATGCTTCAGTAGTACTGAGGAAACTGAGCAGTACCATTATATTGTATCCTAATGATAAACCTACTTCAGCACACACCCGATTATCTGGGCTAATGATGGGGAGAGAGAATAGCAGAGGATAGAGACAGCACAAATAATCGGAAAACACGGATAACACCAGCTTTCTCTTAAATGTCTTGCAATGTTCATAATTTACTTAAAACAAACAATATATTATTATTTATGCAGTTATTCTGTTA
The DNA here is from genome assembly GCF_921293095.1 of Ischnura elegans. Classification (NCBI taxonomy): domain Eukaryota; kingdom Metazoa; phylum Arthropoda; class Insecta; order Odonata; family Coenagrionidae; genus Ischnura; species Ischnura elegans. The sequence continues at coordinate 128,965,911 of NC_060248.1, read as the reverse complement.
TTTAAGAGTGCTTCCCGGACTCATTGAGAGCTTTCTTTGCTAGTTCGCGATCTTTTTAGTGGCGATAACATGGTTTTACTCGTATTATTAATGCTCCATGTAAGGCCTGGTTTTGAAAACTACACATCTGTGGCTTTGTGATAATGGGCACAGAAAAGTGGTTCGCACGAATGCTTCAAAACCACTGCTTGACGTCGGAAACTACACTGTCAGGCACCACGTACGACACGTAGTTGCGTCTCGCACAGATTGCCGAGGTTGCAACTGCTGCGGGACGTGTGTCCGTGATAGCAGAGCACATTCATTTACTGCAAGGCTTGGAAAACAGGGACATGGTGCTCCTGTGAATGCAGCTAGCACCTGGTCGCTTCCATTTTACGAAGGGGATTCTAACGAAAAAAAATAAGCCCGGTTTATCATAGCATTAACGCAGTAATTCTGGTGATTTTGCGTCCAATTTTATATTTTTAAAAAGATCAGAAAATATTGGGCAAGAGTATGCTTGGATGTACCGAAGCCGGATAATCGGGAGTCTGCTGTTTGTAGCATTTCATTGGTGGCTGATTTATTCTTCTTCGTGTATCTGAATATAGTCTCCCCACAAATTTTCTAAAGCCTGAATTTTTGGAATTTTGTTGAATATTCTAAGTAAGCTTTGATGCATACATTTTTCATGGCTCAACAACTTGGGCCCCCAAAGTGATTAATTATTATGTATTATTTTGATTTTTGCTTATTTTTTAATAATCTGTAAACGTGCGAAAAATCCACAGAGAAAAAATCATTCGCCTTGACCGGGATTCGAACCCGGATCCCTCGATTTCCGGCCGAGTGCTTTAGCCAGTTAAGCTACCGAGGCGTCATTCTTCCCTGTGGAAATTTGTGGACTTTACCGGACATGGTGGTATGGACTGCCGAGCATATTATGCGACGAGCAGTCCAAATCGTGCGCATGGCGCCACAGCCGGAGAGTAAAGCCCGAACTTTGAACACAAGGGGTGTTCTCTCTTGACGAATTATGCTCGGCAGTCCATACCACCATGTCCGGTAAAGTCCACAAATTTCCACAGGGAAGAATGACGCCTCGGTAGCTTAACTGGCTAAAGCACTCGGCCGGAAATCGAGGGATCCGGGTTCGAATCCCGGTCAAGGCGAATGATTTTTTCTCTGTGGATTTTTCGCACAATTGTGCATTGCGGGTGACTCCCGTAAAGTTATCACCGTGGCTAGTCCTGGTAAACTTAAATTCGTCAAGAGAGAACACCCCTTGTGTTCAAAGTTCGGGCTTTACTCTCCGGCTGTGGCGCCATCCGCACGATTTGGACTGCTCGTCGCATAATATGCTCGGCAGTCCATACCACCATGTCCGGTAAAGTCCACAAATTTCCACAGGGAAGAATGACGCCTCGGTAGCTTAACTGGCTAAAGCACTCGGCCGGAAATCGAGGGATCCGGGTTCGAATCCCGGTCAAGGCGAATGATTTTTTCTCTGTGGATTTTTCGCACAATTGTGCATTGCGGGTGACTCCCGTAAAGTTATCACCGTGGCTAGTCCCGGTAAACTTAAATCTGTAAACTTTTACTTATGGTATCACACTTATAAGTGCAGTCTCTGAATTGAAAATGTTTTGAAAATAGAATTATGTATTGAGTGTATCAAACCAACATCTTAAACACGGATAATGGGGAATTCCACAAAAAATGGATGATTATAATCGTGCTGAAAATTAAAGTGGAAGAAGTTCTTGTCTAACCTCCATATTATTCATAAAATTCCACTTTGAAAATCTTGTAGTAATGTTGCGCTCCAAACAACCCATCGCCATGTTGGCTGAGCGTGACGTCTGAGTCTTGTAAAAAATATGTTTACGTGGTGCCAGTAGAGTATTTGTCCCAGCTTTAGAAAAACCTATGTATCTCAGTACAATTTATTTTAGCATTCTATGTTAATTTCATCATCAGTCATGTGAAATATTTATCCTGAATAGTTGACATGTTTAAAGAATGTATGCATACTGGAAGATGCTGCACAGTCTTCACAAATAGCACTTATTACTTTTTCATCCTCCTCATCCACGGCGATTTCCACAGTACAAGATTATTGTTCTCACTTTATGGTCTGGTGTCACCTTAGACCCAGCAGTGCAAACGCTCAAATTTATTAACAGCTGAACCCAACAAAAGGCTGGAACACCCTATGTCTCTCTTCCAGACCTTAGGAATGCTTAGCAAATCGGCATAAAATATGATCCGTTGTATTTCTCTAAAACATTAACTTCATGTATTCCAATATTACACCAAATACCACCAAATACACCAAAATAAAGGCAATGAATAAATGACAGTAGTTAAATGAAGTACAAACCAAGCTTTAGATTACTAGCGAACAAGATTGTTGATTTAATTGATGTTACATTTCAATTTTGTGGCTTCTCAACTCCGCACTGAGAAATTTTCATTACTGGAGAAGAAATGAGCGACCTTGAATTAATCTACCTTCCGAATGTTCCCAGAATGCATCTTTACAAAGTCGGAGTAAGCCGTTACTCATAACACGCACCGTAAAACTCTAAACTATTCACAACTGTTTTTGATACACCCTTCAAGTTATGAATCAGTATCGTCGTAGATGTTTGTTGTCATTACTGTTTTGTTTTTGCCATGGAGCAAATCTGCTTACTCACATTCTGAAGTCACAGGACGTTTTTGTAGCGAGAAAGAATTTAGTAATTTTTGCGAACTTTGAAGCTCTGTGGCAACAAGAATATTGAAAATTACGAAGTTATATTTTGCATTCGTGAATACCTTTAACTTACTTAACTGGACATGTGTAAAAATTACCTTTTAATTTTACGAGAGCACCATTAGTGCTTTAAAAAATGCCATTCTAAAACTTCTTTTCCCTCAAATTACACTTATTGTCAATTTTTCGCTGCATTTTGTTCTCGGCAATGAGAGATTTGAAAAATGCCCTTAATGTTTGTTCTAGTCTTGACATTGTCTGAGTTTCATCTCTTGGATCTTGATCATCATTTATATTTCTCTCAATAGCTGTACTTTTGGGCGGATTGAAAACTACTCTCGGAAAATTTTATACTGGGAATTAATTGTGTGAATCTGTATTGAAGTGATATTTTAAAGAGACTTGACTTAGAGAATATTTATTGTTCCTATCATTTGTGTGTACTTATTTAATTTATTTGTTTCTGTACAGTCTAATTGTACGGCAGAGAGTGCTGAGCTGTTTGTGAACTGCCTGGAAGCAATGGTCGAAACTTGCTTGCCTGGCGGGGATGATGTGGAGGCGACCGAGCTGTCACAGTATTTGTCGATGCTCAGCGTTTCATCAAACATGAATTTATCATCATCCCTTTCGTCTCTCACACTGGGATCTCCCACTGAAAAAGGTTTGTTGAAATTTTTTTGTGCTAGCAGGAAATTTTACCAACTAATGTAGAATATTTCTGTGCTTAGTTGTCACCAAATATGTGCCTTTTTTATCCTCCTATCCAGTATAAGTGCAAAAGAAAGGTTTCACTGTAGTTCAGCCGTATCATTTCTTTCTTCTGATTCACCATTGGAATGAAATGAAGAGCAATGTAGATATATCTCTTGTGCCATAATAGTTGGCCTATTTATTCACAGCCATGCCATTAAGAGATAGGTTGGAAAGTTGTGCAAGTAGAATATGTGTGGGTATTTCACAATGAAGAATCCTCATGGACCATGGATTACTTTTCATGGTTATGTATATACATGCATACAGCTCACTCTGCTCTCCCAATTTCCAATTCACATCAGTCCGGGAACAGCTGATCATGGATGGTTTGAATAGTGATGCACATAACAGTAAAATATTCAAATATCTCTCCATTATTTCAATGTATTATTATCTATTTTGGAGATCATAGCCCTTTCTAGCATCATATCAAATATTCCATTGTTTTCATTTAAAAATCCACTTTTACAGTACCCAGTTTTTCTTTTTTTTGCTCACACATCACTCTGGCATCAAGAATTCGTGATATCCATCAATTATGGTGGGATGATTATCTTGCTTCATCCGACAGATATTCAAAGAAATTAACGATACATCCAATGATAAAATTGGGTCTGGTTTCAGAGTGGAATAGGCAGTATACAGTGGTGCAGTTAAAATTATTACAAACATTAGGAAGTAAGAAATGGTTTAAATACGGTAGAAGCCCGGTTTTACGAGCACGGCATTTTATGAGAATCGCGTTTTTGCAAGTGATAGTCTTTGTACTGCCAAATGGCCTATGTTTTGCGTGTAAAATAAATCGGATTTAGCGAGGTCAAAAGTTCCCTCCACTGTGTACGCTTGGTTTTACAACAGACATTTCTCGAGGGTGATGCACCGCTGAGAAAGCATTAACTATTATGTTTTTTATTATCTCATTATTAAACTAAAAATACAAGATGTGTGTCAGATCTACAACACCTACAGCCAGTTGCGTCCAAACATTTATCTGATTTACGGCCGTGAGTTGCTCCGCGCACTACCATTTTACGTTCTTCTTTTGTTATGCCCAGTTATCAGTGGGAGGGGAATGGAAGCATGATGATAGTGGGAGAGGGAGTTACTTCCCCCCCCCCATCCTCCTTGGCTGGCTTCATCGCTATAATAATATAATAGGCTACGTCTTAAGGCCTGGTTACACAATACATTAACACATACGGGTTAATGTCTAAATGTATGAATGCCAAAATGCACTAAACTTGTGCGAATGCATGCACAAAAAATAGAACCTGTTCTAATTTGGTTCATGCATTAGTACATGTTCTGTTCTGGTCCACCAAAATCATTCATGCAAACGTACATTAACTTATACGTGTTAATGTACCATGTAACCAGGCCTTTAAGCATGGGAACATACATTGTAATGAAATGCCCTTTATCTTTTCCAGTGTGAGGTATGGAAGTTGAAAGCGCAACATTGTCGTATTTAGGTCGGCACCCTAACATTGGCTTCCGACTTATGGAAAACTAGAGCGACATTACCTTCCGTTGCATGCTATCCGGCGATGCGTATTTTGATATTTCATATATGCATCAGAATGTAGTTTGATCAAGACATGGTCAGCTATTGCCATGTGGGAAAATCTCAGTTGTCATAGTGAATCTTCAATATTTCTCCTTTGTACTCTCCAAAATTCTTAATAATTCAAAATTTCACATCATATCAGCAGAACTGTGACGCACTTCTGTGCAATCCCTGAAATTTGTTTAAACTAATGGCTAAATGTATTGTTAGATGCAGATTACCCTCAATGGCTTTTGTAATATGCGAGCACTATCAAAAAATACTATTTCTTACACCAGATCCTTTGAATCTCTTGGCAATGATTAAAAGCTCCAATATAAGACTCCTATGTCAAAAATAATAATCTGTTCCGAATTTTGCGAATTAGCACATGGCGTCCTCGCTAATCCGCTCCCATGCGATGCTTTTATCGTAGGCATATGAACTGCCCAGGGTTATTTTCTTTCGGAGGAATTGAAGATTTTGTACATTAAGTAAAATATTTATATTATCGCAATCGCTCTCCAGAAAACTCCCTTACTACAGTCCGGCCAGCGAGAGTTGTCCAATGACAGCAAAAAGGAGGGCTGGAGAACCCTCCCCCAGTACGGATTGCAGCCAACCACTACCCCTAAAGTGCACATCACACCCTCGCCTAGTCATACTACAGCTGTCACATGCGCATGAAGCAAAGAAACAATCCCGAAAAACCAAAACAGGCCCTTCCTTCCTATCACCAAAACAAGGGATTGTTCCTTTGGGTCCTTCAAGGTCGTTGTCCCTTCCGGCTCCTTTCTTCATGGAAGGTTTTTTATTTTTTACAAGTAACGTGGGCGTTTCCTTTGCCTACCGTGCAACCATACCTCCAACCCCGAACTAGGTCCTTGTGGCTGTCCTCGGACAATTCTCAGCAGCCGGACTATATAGAGGGGTGAACTCAATGCACCCAATCCTTTGAGCACGATGTGCCCAATCACACGACAATGGAGAGTTGGGGTGTGGGTAAGGGGTGGGTCTTACTGGCTTGGAGGGGTGGAATGTATGTTTTCAGTCTTAGGGGTTTAGTTGTGTCAGGTTGTTTGCCCGAGTGCATTATCTCCGAGAAACGTAAATTTTTAGTTTACGTGCGGGCGGTGATTGTTACGTCGTCAATATTTCTGCCTAAAATGGCCTATCAACAGACCGTGAATTTGATGATATTTATAATGAAACACTGACTTGCAATTTTCCACAAAAATAAAATTTAATTCGACTTGAGTTTCGACCGTGAAAACCTGGAAAAAACTGTGAATTTTATAATTTAGTTGAAGTGGGAACCCTAACGATGGTCTGGCAGTTGAAAGAGTCTTATCAGTTGTTTCCCTTCCTCTTTTATCCTTCGTACAGACTCCATGATGGAGCCGGGAGGCCGTGGGGAGGGGGGCGCTGGTGGGGGCTCCCTCTCGGACGGTGGAACGGGTCAGCCGTCGTCGGGCAGCCACTCGCAGACGCTGCAGCAACAGCAGCAGCATGGGCTGCACAATGCCTACAGCAGTGCGCACCAGAGGAGCCTGAAATGCAGCAAGGGGAACAAGCCCAAGACAAAGTGAAGGGGCGCATACCTGCCAGTGTGTGCTGACCCCACCAAGTGCCCACCATCGCACAGCCCGTCGGCGGCGCTCTGCTGGCGTTCGGTTGCCCTCGCCCTGCTGCACTACTGCTGCATCGGGCAGGCCGTCGTCAGCGGTGCAGGTCAGGGGACGGTGACAACAACGGCCACTGCCACCGGGAATTAGTGATGTCTGCTGCTGTAATGTGGGTAACTGACGACAAAACAAATGTATAAACACCAAATCATTATTATTATTATTATTATAATTATTATTAGTATTATTATCCTCTCCATTACTGTTGGATCTCGTATATGTTTCCTATTGAAAGAGTTTTTAAGCTGTTTGGGATTGTTATGTACTAGCGATGTTTTAGGAATTTTATATAGCATTCGTTTTATTCGTCAATGAAATGCAAAAAAATGTCTGTTTTGTCAAATGTGAGTATCAAAGATTTCTTGATGCACGTGCATTAAAAAAAAATACTTTTACTCTGTGAAATATTTTGGTTGGAGTTGGAGAAATTATTCAATATATGCTGTTTTTGAATTTCCTGATCTATTCTGTAGCTGTTTACACGGAGGCATGTAATATGCGTGTTGCATTTATGCATCTGAACATGAAGCATGATTGCATTTTTCTGTGAATTTTTATGGCATTTATATGAGACATGTTTTATGGAACATGCACTTTTTGTGAGATTTTTCATTTCCACATTCAGAGAAATTGTTCTACGCTCAACCGGAGTTGGTTTGTCTATGTGGTCTGCTCCCAGTAACATTTTTTGCAATTGAAAGATTGACGTTACATGCACATTGAGTGTGATGTGTGTAATGACATCAATAATGCCACAACATGCAAGTCATTTAGTTATTAAATGTTGGTCTATAGCACCAACATGAGCTCATCTCTGACAACACATATTTGGAATAAGAGTGTCTTAATTCCAAGCACATTGTGGTGTCAACCAACTAAATAAAATACGCTTATTATTTTTTATAGTGTTCTTATGAAACATGATACAATAAGTATCGCTTATGTAGATATCTTATTTTTTCTGTGAATGTTTTTTCTATTTTCAATGAGCTATTCAATACTCAGTACTTTATCTCATATGAATTTGATATTTCTGTGCAGTGGGCATAACCTTGAGCTGTTTGTACGTGTATTTGGCTATTTAGTTTTGAATTCATGTAGCCCTATAACTTAATATTTCTGCATGTTTGTGAATGAAATCATGGAAAGGGATATGACATGAATGTCAAAGTAAAGCCATGTGTTTTACATAATGAAATTTCGATGAAGGGAAAGAAATATAAAGAGGAGTGTCTGTGACTGGGTGAATGTGTGTGATTTCAATCGACCATTTGTTTGAGAGGACTTTTCATGGGTGTGAATGAGGTTCCTTTAAATATTTCAGTGTTACATCCATTCCATACGCATTTGAATGACTTTGGTCTTGAAGTTGTTCTCCCATGACTATCCACGTTTCACTTATGTATGCACGCTTTGGTGCTACGTAAGCTGGTGGGATTTCAGAATTAGTTTATGAAGCCTTATTCAGTAATTTTGTGTTAGCCTTTTAGCCTATTCGTCTCATTCTCATCTTGTCGTACATCGGAAATATGTTTATTTTTATCAATGTGTATGTGTTAATTCACTTGAAATCCTTTTTTATATTTAAAAATATTTCCTGGATCTGACTTTTTATTCCCAAAGAAAAGTGAGTGTGTATGTGGGCAAATTTTATTCGTGTGTATAAGTTTAAAAATAATGAAATTCATTATTTCAATCTCGATCTATCCCAATTACAAGAAAAAAATCTATGCTTGAACAGAAATTTCATAGTGCAAAGTTGTATGTTACATGGAATGCATGGCTATTTGGCCAATTATATATTTGTGTGTTAATCCTGTTCCGATTGTCTGAGCAGGCTTTGATGTGAAATGTGCACATGTGAGAATAAAAAAAATGGCTCAGTAACGCGTTGTACACATTGAAAGTTGGTGCTAAAAGGAAGGTTTATTTTTATTAAAAATAAAGAAAAAAAGGTAACTTCTTAATTGTGGATATGTACAAATAAAGTTATGTATTTTGGTAGTAAAATGTAAATCAACTGGAAAATGGATGACCAATCAATAAAGTCTTTGTTGTTTGAACACACCCTCAAACACCTATATGAACTGCAAATGGATGATTTTAGACTGATCTGGTAGCTAATTAGTGAAGGATTGTGATAAAAAAGTTTATTGTTATTTTTCACCATTTTCCCCTCATCCAAAATAGACTCTAAGGTAAAATGAACACCACTTATGATGTAAGGTTTGTTCGTATTGGTATGCTTTCCTTGTATCTGATTGTCTTAAACATAATGTTAAGGCTCAAAAATGCTAGCTTCCACCAAATGGTAGCAGTAATTTGTGGCTGTGTATGATGTTTTCAGATTTACTATGTTTCTGACAGCCTGTCTTGGGTAAATACAATTATTTGAAGTGTAGAGATGGAATAACTTGACTTATAGGATCTTGACTTTGCCTATGTAAATTTTAATAGCTCTGTTAATTATGTAAATAAAGTGAATTTTTAAATCACATTATCGCATCTGGATTAATTCAGTGGCAATGTTGATGTCTCAAACTACTTGAAGTTACAGGCCATGGATCAAGGGTATCATGGATACCCTGACATAACTTTTTGGAACCATGATTTTGGGTTTTAGTATTAACTTTTTATGTTCCTCACAAGATATTTATTTACAACAATTATGGTTGTGATATTGATATATCATTCATCATCATTTCTGGTCAACATTCCTAAGATTTGTTTGCTGTGTCTTCACTCAAATCTTCTATAATATAATCTTTTCACAAGTATATATTTCTTCTCTTTCTCATCCTTCTTTACCTGTTCCATATTTTTCATTTGAGGTCTTCCTTTTTCGTTCTTGCCTTATTGGCCCTCGAAGATTGTCTTCATTGAGCTATCATGCCTCAAGATATAGCATATAAGATTGTTCTGTTTTCTTGTCTAGGTTTTCACGAGGCTTCTCTCTTGACTCCCCGAGATACGTAAAATATAGACAAGATTTTTGATATGGTTATCATTAACCCATTTATGCAGAGAACTTTTTTCTAAACTATTAATTAATATAACAACCCCTGCTTTTGGAAAATAGGATTTTTTTAAGGATTTGGCACATCGCTTTCAATGGGGTGAAAATGCCCTCATGAAAAAACTTAATTAATACTCACGAGATAACCTTTATTACAATCAAGAAGTATACAATTATTGAAAGAGCACAATATAAATGATGAATCACTTTTCTTTATTGAGAATTATTACATTAATTTGTCTAATTAGAATGTTGCATTTAAATGGAATATATTTTTGGCGATTCAATGAAAAACACCCATCACGAAGAGGAACTTTGCCCATTAGACATGCTTTTACCATCTTATTTTTGCACTCTGTACACCATCTTCTAGCCTGACCGGTCAGGTTAGCTGTTCACCATGACTTGCTCTTGATAGATTTTGAATTCTGGAGAAAAAATTGTGAGGACCGGGCGTTTTTGGTGCCACACCATATTTCTGTAAGGGAGCTTTTACTACCGCTCGGTGGAATTAAAGAGAGTCCGGCGTGCGACGTAAAATCCAAGCATTAATCATTGAAGCATCTAATAGCCACATTATTAAAGGAATATTCAATTTTTCCCCCTAATTCCAAATTATTAATTTGAAACTTTGTTATCCATTAGATAAGCACCTCCTATGTTCTTTATACAGTGCCAAATAAGCAATAGCTGGTCAATTTTGATTTTCATCAAAACAAGAGTTTGTTGAAGACGGACTACCCCCATGTCGTTTGATAGCATTTAGACAACATATTGCTATCCTTCTCCTTGATTATTTGGTCATGTTGCTTTCACCTCATTCATTCTGTTCACCCTGACTGTTCCTGTTGCTTCCATACCTATCCGTCGCATTTATGACATGAGCTTAGTGCTCATAAATAAATTATAAAAAAAGGAAAGGATATCCTGGAAAAGTTTTTTTATTATGTGTCTGCAAACTGGTGTACCTTTAACTCACCCAGACCTAAACCAAGAGGCCTTTCAGAGGGCCCATTGCATTGGTGACCCTGATATAAGTCTGAGTGAAGGAAGTAGCCTTGGCACTGCCAAAGCCTTGTATCGGAAACGGATTGTCTTACCGTGGATGAACTGCTTGCATCCACTCAAGTAAAAATTTCTCCCTTGCAACTTGACTGAAACTGGGCTGAAACTACCTTGAAACTCACTGCCTTGCTTCTATGCTGAAACTGCATTGAAATTGAAACAAACCAGTGGAGTTTGGGAGAGGGATGGCAGTGCAGTAGCAGTGCAATTAAGAACTCCAGCTACTCCAATGAAACTCCCTTGGCTGACTAAACTGAAACTCCCTTGGCTAGCTACACTGAAACTCCCTTGGCCACAAACTAGACTGAAACTCCCTTGGCCAGCTAGACTGAAACTCCATTGGATAGCTAGGCTGAAACTCCATTGGATAGCTAGGCTGAAACTCCCTTGTATGCCAGGCTGAAACTCCCTTGTTTGGCTGAATACATTTCCCCTACCCAATCCATTAAAATTCCCTTGTCAAATCATATGAAACACAGTCAATTAACAACTTGCGCAACCCAGCCAACAGTGGATGATCACATAACAGATTTCTCCCACAATTTTGCATGCATGATAAGAGATAAAGGGTGAATAGGTGATTGCGATCAACAATAGTTATTATAACTGCAATGACCACAACATTTTTCAAGACACAATTTATTAGAACATGAAAATACATCAATAAATTAATAATTGTTAAAAGCACATACAAAAATATTCCAAATGAAAGAAGTCATGGAAGTTAGATGCTCCTGAAAAAGAGAAGAAACATGACTGATGAGAGTCACAAACGACTTAACTCAAAATCAAATTAGCAAAATTGCACATGAAAAACTCTCCTTTACTTGGCTTATTAGTTATATGGTACATTAATGTGAGCCATTCAAATTATAGAAAGCAAAACTTAAATTATCACTGAGGAAGCATGCGCTTTGCATCATAGTTAAATGAAAAACGAAGCGATGGCCCGTTACTTAGGCTATGTAAGCCTAAGTAACGAGCCATCGCTTGTGAACACGTGTGAACTCCAAACGAAAACCACGTAAGCTTCCAAAACATTCAGCAGTAACTAATAAGTATAAGCAGTAAATATACATTGCACTATAGCGAAACATACCCGCATTCCTTATTTCTTCGAAAACCCGCTCGAGCTCACTGAGTCCGGTCCTCCGCAGGATGACTAACGGACGGCGCGACATCCGCGGCATTGATGACCGGTCGGTGTATTATCCTCCTCGTCCGGGGTATCCATGAGGCAGGAAAAGTGGACGGCAGTCGCCAACGCGTTGAAAGAAGAATTTGTTATTGGCTGCATGACTCCCGAAAAAGGAGCTTGAAATCCTTAAACGTGCCTGGATTAAAACACGAATTCAATGTCAACATTCTCATTAGAGCTGTGTCGTTCATGAATGAATCGTTCATTTTGAACGGTTCATTGGCATGAACCGAATGAATCGAAATACGCTCCTCGTTCAAAGGATTCATAAAGAATCGTGTGGTTCATGAAGAATCAAAGAATCATTTAGAATCGAAGAATCATTTAGAATCGAAGAATCATTTAGAATCGAAGAATCATTTAGAATCGAAGAATCATTTAAGAATCGCAGATTCGTTTAAGAACCGAAGAATCATAAGAATTGAAGAATCATGTAAGAATCGAAGAATCATTTGAACAATCGTCAGAGTAGTAGAAGTATAAAGGTCTTGAATTACTTCGCGGGCCGCGGAAGACAGTAGGTCTTTCTAGTCATTTAAGAGCAGTGGCGGATCCAGAGAGCCTCTAAATATTACCATTATATCTTGAGTTTTTTAATGCACCATTAGATATATTTAGAGTTAAAGAAAATAATAATTTTCTTCAGTTGTCGGGGAAGGTTTACTCCCAATCCCCCCCACGTTACCTAGGTTACCCCAGGTACCTTGTCACAATCTTGAATCCACCTGCACTGGTTGAGAGTGAATATTCCATGAATTTCTCGCTTATTATATGGAACCTATGGAACTTAACGTTCTTCGTCCTCCGACAGTTGATAAATAAGAAAACACATAAATAGGAATATACTGAAAAATAGGAATTACTTAAATTCAATGAGACAAGAATAGCAATATTCCTTATTAAATGTTTTGTATAAGAACGGAATATCTAGGACGTATATTTATATTCGCTTGAGAGGTTAAATCTTAATTGCCTCTTCTTGAATTACTTCGTGAAACATTTATTTTATTTTCTATGTCACTATGGTTTCATTAACTAATTTTTTGTAGCATAATTGATTTCATTGCGGTAGCATCATGATCATTCTCTTTTGATGCTAAAAGTTTAAAAGCCCTCTGAGAGACTGACGCATAATGTCAGGTGGCTCGGGCTTTAATTCTTTCTTTGAGCAGCTTAAGGTTAGTCGCTGAATTTTCATAAAATATCACTTTTCCTAGAGTTAATATGACAAATGTTATGCCGTTTTACCCGTATGTTGTAGGGGTCTCGTGCGCCATATGATGCCTAACAATATTGCTAACACCGCTGTCAGAGGTGTTGCGTGAGTTACCCGGAATAATTTCATGACCACTTTGCTCCCGATAAGTCTTTCTGTTTTTAGGGAAAATTTCTTTATGGTGTAACGCCAATTAATAGAATCTCATTTAATAATGAATCACCGAATACGAAGGAAACATGTTTAGTCGTATATCTCGATTATTACCTTAAATTTTTATATGCATATATTCATGAAGATATTCTTACTAATAATTACATACATAATTATGTAAGTTCATGCGTACAGCCTTCAATGTTGTCGGTTAACTCTGGATTATTTCGCTTCATTGCAATTATTTGATTCACATTGTTCGTTTAGCTCGCAGAGTTCCTTTAGTTCTCGTTGTTCATTCGGTTTGCAGAGTTCATTTAGTTCACGTTGTTCATTTAGTTCACGTTGTTCATTTAGTTCGCAGAGTTCATTTTGTTCACGTTGTTCATTCGGTTCGCAGAGTTCATTTAGTTCACGTTGTTCATTCGGTTCGCGGTGTTCATTTGGTTCATGTGATTCTTTATGAACGACATGAAAGAACAGTTCATTCACATGAATAGAACCGAATGAATCGAATCACGGAAATGAACCGAAAATCCCACCTCTAATTCTCATGGCTAAACATGGAAGGAATAAACATGCCATCAGAGAAGTTAAAACGCTTACCTCCAATTATGACTGCAGTCACCACCACCGACCTCCTTCTCCCCTTCACCTTAATTTCGATTAATTCTTGCCGTTAACAAACGTCGAAGTACCGGGAAAATATTTATGCCATCAATCTTTTCATGCTAAAACCCACGCTCACCTCGCTCCTAGCAACTTGAGAGAAATAACGGCAACCGACAGTAGAGCTGTGTCGTTCATGAATGAATCGTTCATTTTGAACGGTTCATTGGCATGAACCGAATGAAACGAAATACGCTCCTCGTTCAAAGAGTTCATAAAGAATCGTGTGGTTCATGAAGAATCAAAGAATCGTTTAGAATCGAAGAATCATTTAGAATCGAAGAATCATTTAGAATCGAAGAATCATTTAAGAATCGCAGATTCGTTTAAGAACCGAAGAATCATAAAAATTGAAGAATCATGTAAGAATCGAAGAATCATTTGAACAATCGTCGGCAGGGGCGGATCCAGGATTTTTTTCTGGGAGGGGCACAAGCAAGGCCGTATCCAGGATTTTGTTCTGGGTGGGGCACAAGGATACCTCGTAATACAAAACGAACGCAATGATAATGGGACCGTATTAAAAATCATGCATATTTTTGAGGGTCTGGGGGGGGCACGTGCCCCCGTGCCCCCCCCCTGGATCCGCCTATGATCGTCGGAGTAGTAGAAGTATAAAGGTCTTGAATTACTTCGCGAGCCGCGGATGACAGTAGGCCTTTCTAGTCATTTAAGAGCAGTGGCGGATCCAGAGAGCCTCTAAATATTACCATTATATCTTGAGTTTTTTAATACACCATTATTTTTAGAGTTAAAGAAAATAATAATTTTGTTCAGTTGTCGGGGAAGGTTTACTCCCAATCCCCCCCACGTTACCTAGGTTACCCCAGGTACCTATAGCCCCCTTCTTGTCACAATCTTGAATCCACCTGCACTGCACTGGTTGAGAGTGAATATTCCATGAATTACTCGCTTATTATATGGAACCTATGGAACTTAACGTTCTTCATCCTCCGACAGTTGATACATAAGAAAACATATCAATAGGAATATACTGAAAAATAGGAATTACTTAAATTCAATGAGACAAGAATAGCAATATTCCTTATTAAATGTTTTGTATAAGAACGGAATATCTAGGACGTATATATACTCGCTTGAGAGGTTAAATCTTAATTGCCTCTTCTTGAATTACTTCGTGAAACATTTATTTTATTTTCAATGTCACTATGGTTTCATTAACTAATTTTTTGTAGCATAATTGATTTCATTGCGGTAGCATCATGATCATTCTCTTTTGATGCTAAAAGGTTAAAAGCCCTCTGAGAGACTGACGCATAATGCCAGGTGGCTCGGGCTTTAATTCTTTCTTTGAGCAGCTTAAGGTTCGTCGCTGAATTTTTCATAAAATCACTTTTTTCCTAGAGTTAATATGACAAATGTTATCCCGTTTCACCCGTATGTTGTAGGGGTCGCGTGCGCCATGATGCCTAACAATATTGCTAACACCGCTGTCAGAGGTGTTGCGTGAGTTACCCGGAATAATTTCATGACCACTTTGCTCCCGATAAGTCTGTCTGTTTTAGGGAAAATTTCTTTATGGTGTAACGCCAATTAATAGAATCTAATTTAATAATGAATCACCGAATACGAAGGAAACATGTTTAGTCGTATTTCTCGATTATTACCTTAAATTTTTATATGCATATACTCATGAAGATATTCTTACTAATAATTACATACATAATTATGTAAGTTCATGCGTACAGCCTTCAATGTTTTCGGTTAACTCCGGATTATTTCGCTTCATTGCAATCATTTGATTCACATTGTTCGTTTAGCTCGCAGAGTTCCTTTAGTTCACGTTGTTCATTTAGTTCGCAGAATTCATTTAGTTCACATTGTTCATTCGGTTCGCAGAGTTCATTTAGTTCACGTTGTTCATTTAGTTCGCAGAGTTCATTTAGTTCACGTTGTTCATTTAGTTCGCAGAGTTCATTTTGTTCACGTTGTTCATTCGGTTCGCAGAGTTCATTTAGTTCACGTTGTTCATTCGGTTCGCGGTGTTCATTTGGTTCATGTGATTCTTTATGAACGACATGAAAGAACAGTTCATTCACATGAATAGAACCGAATGAATCGAATCACGGAAATGAACCGAAAATCCCACCTCTAGGGTGCGGTCCAATGAATGCTACTTTCGCTACCAGACGCTACAGACGGAAGTGCTCCGGAGCACCGGTCCATAGGCGCTACGTTCGCTACGAGAATTTCTTTTCGGACCGGTCAGGAGCGAAGTCAAGATGGCGGAAATGAACGAGGGTGGGCAAACTGGGATTATGAAATCGAAGATGTGGTTTTAATTGCGAATTGAGGTGACTATGATCATTGATTATTAATAAATATGTTTGAATATCATTAAAATGAATTTTATTTTTCAATACCGAGGCTCCAAATAGTAAAGGAAGAAACTTTGGACTGTATTTCTCACACCAACCCTCGCCTACCCTTCTCAATGAAACTCATTACCCTAGTAAAGGAAAAAGTAGGTACTCTACCGTTTTCCCAGTTGAAACATATTAACTTATAATGGCTAACGACTATTAAAAAACATTAATCTATTTCATGTATATCCTATTTTTCTTCAGATTTTAATTTATGGAATGAGTAAATTTGTCGATATATGTTCTTACAATCCTTTCTTTATATTAAATGCCCCTTTTAATAATTTTTGTTGCCTTTTGTATGTAAAGGCTGCTTCCAAAGACATTTGAGTTCATTTTGGGGGAGATACGAGAATGTTTGTCGATATTTAGTTCTTGCTATATATTTATTTAAATCACAATTAAATTTACATCTATTTACTAAGTGCGTCTACTCCGTTACTTCGTAGTCACATATATAGGAGAAAGGCGTCCACATTCAGCGTCCATCATCTGCAACGTGAGTAAACTCTCCATTGCCTCAGTGCATTCCCTTCGAATTTCCGCCAAAAATTGACTCGCTCCTCCGCTGACCCAAGTTTTCAGGGGAGCGTCTGGAGCTGGTCCGGAGCGAGGCGGGAAACGGGTGTATGACGTTTGCCGTGACGTCACAGCCTAACCTGTAGCGCTCCGTAGCGAATAACGGACCGCTTGGTGGCGCTCCGAAGCATTGGTAGCGTTCAACGGACCGCACCCCTAACCGACAGCTTGACGCGCGGGAAAAGGTATACGTGTTGCCAAAAGCAAAATTAAAAAAAATACATTGCCGCTGAAAACAGGGGTCGCGTATATGTCCGGTAGAAGGGTTCCGTATGTTGGCAAACCTTACTATGGATAGCACACGCGCAGCAAGGGAGAAGCAGTTCAAATTCATGAGGGAGAGGGGATACCCAAATGCTGCAGCAGCTCTGTGGCAGAGCAGTTAAGACATTCGGCAAGAGAGATTCAGTGGAGTTATTAAGTTGGCCTGGCCTTTGAGCCTACTGTCCAGCTCGGTGCCAGTAGAGCTCATGTGCAGCAAGGGAGAAGCAGTTCAAATCCATGAGGGAGAGGGGATACCCAATGCTGCCGCAGCTCTGTGGCAAGGCAGTAAAGACATGCGGCAAGAGAGACGCAGTGGTGTCATAAATTCGGCCTGGCCTGAGCCTATTGTCCAGTTCAGTATCAGTGGGGCACATATGCAGCAAGGGAGAAGCAGTTCAAATTCAATGGACTTGCAAGGGAGAATGGCATCAGAGTTTCAGTTGAGTGCTCTTTTTCTTGTTGAGGACAAGGCAGTGCAGTGCAGTGACAAGGTTGTTTCAAGGCAGTTTGAGCGCATTCAGTGGAGTTTCAGCCCAGAATCAGCTCTGTTTCAAGGGAGAAATTTTTACTTGAGCATGTCGCCCAAAATAAGGATAATAATCATTTTGCCAATGGAAACATTTGGTCCATTTGGTATCTCTTTTAACGTCTCATTTAGCTTATCTAACTTTAGCCACTTTTTCACCAATGTGTAAGTTTTTACTATCGCAAATGTGTACAGGGGCATACCCAGGATCAAAAGTAGAGGGGGGCAAGCCGTGCTTGTTCAATTTGTAGCACAGAGAAGACTATGAAACCAAATTTTTAGAACATTATAACAGCACTTTATTGATCATTGGTTTCCGGGTTAATTCCACGCTCACAATTCAATTCAACTCACAAACACAATTTGACTCATTTTTAGCGGAAGACAAGCTAGCGTTGCAGCAGTATTTGGCTATTCTCTCGAGCTGGAACGTGCCTGAAACTGTCGTCCGCCAAAAATGAGTCGACACGGAATTTGTTCAGGTTTCTCGGGTTAACAGATTTGAGTAAAACTTAATTGATTAAGTAATTGGGCTTTATTGCCAACAAAGAAAATACATTCCCTTGCTACACACCATGGCCCCCTGGGCCCATGGTAACACACCAGGCTCACATACCAACACATACAGAGCGACTGCGAGAGACTGACCGAGACTGGCTCTCCCGCCAACTAACGTGCGTCACCAACGTGCGCACACCAACGTGCGTACACCAACGTGCGCATGCGCATCAACAGTTTTGCGCAATATAGATGTACCACACATATATCCAACACACCTCCTTACATCTATATTGCACTTACACTAATTCAAACCCAACACATTTCGAAAACTTTCAAACTTTTGACGACACAAGGATTTAGTAAATACATCAGCAACATTATCCTCTGAATTTACCTTGACAATATCAATCATACCATCCCTAACACATTCATGCACATAATGGTAGTGTACCTCAATATGCTTTGAATTTTTAGTAAAATTACCATGCTTTGCAATATCAATTGCACCTGAATTATCTTCATAAACCTTCATTGGCTTTATTAATTGTACATCAAATGTACTCAATAACTCTTTTATAAATTTTAATTCACTCACTGCTTCTGACAAAGCTACATACTCTGCAAAAGTTGAAGCTTTCGTCACAGACTTTTGCTTTTTCGATTTCCAATATACAACATTCCCAAATAATCTTATAACATAACCTGTTGTGGATTTCCTATCCAAATAATCACCTGCCCAATCAGCATCAACATAACAATCAATAATATTTACACAATCATTCATTTTGTAACATAATTTCAAATCCTTTGTTAAAATTAAATATTTCAAAATTCTTAAAGCATACTTAAAATGCGTTTCATTATAACAATTTTGATATCTACTCAAGTAATTAACGCTGAAACTTATGTCAGGCCTTGTAGCTGAACTTATATATAATAAGGCACCAATTAAATTTCTGAATTTAATGTTTTTGTCACAGATATCCGCCTTCTCAATTTTTAAGTTTACTTCCATTGGTGTATTGTACAATTTACTATTTTCTAAATTATATTTCTTAACCAATGATTCAATATACTTGGTTTGATTTAATTTCAATTCATGCTTGTGGGACTCATATTCAATGGTAATCCCAAGATACTCTTTAACTTTCCCAAGATCTTTCATTTTAAATTTTTCAGATAGTAAGACTTTAACTTTCTGTATTTCTTTCTTATTTGCACCACAAATTAATAAATCATCAACAAAAATTAATAAATAAATAGAATCTTTTCCATTTCTAAGAGAATATAAGCAGGAATCAATATCACTTCTTTTAAAACCTAAATTTGCCAAAAATTCATCAAGGCATTCATACCAAGCTCTTGGACTTTCTCTTAAACCATATAAAGCTTTGAACAATTTACATACTTTTTTTGTACCATCTTCATAGCCTTTTGGTTGTTTAACATAAACTTCAGAAGTGACCTTGCCATTTAAAAAAGCAGTTTCCACATCCATTTGGTCGACTTCTAAACCCATCTGACAACAATATGACAAAAGAATTTTTAAAGTCTGCATTTTTGCTACGGGAGAATAAATATCATCAATTTCATCGGTTTGCTGGAAACCTCTCACAACTAATCTGGCTTTATAAGTACCATCAGTTTTTTTTGTATACACCCATTTAACATCTAAGACTTTATTTTTAATATTTTTGACCAATTTCCAAGTGTTATTTTTAATTAAACAATCAATCTCTTTATCCATTGCCTTTTTCCATAATTTACTCTCGTTGGACTCAATCGCCTCCTCAAATGTATTTGGTACATCCGTTCTGCACATATTTACAAATATACCGCTATTGTACACATAATAATCATCAAGTTTCTTAGGAGGATTCCTGTCTCGTTGAGATCTACGAATTTCAGCTTCCCTCTTAGTGTCTGACTCTAATGATTCATTTTCAGAACTATCGTTACTTTCATCTTTCAAATCACTGTTTTCATTGTCCTCATGATCAGATTCATTCTCATTTAATCCAATACATACAACATTTTCTTCTACAATATCTACATGCCGTGCTACTATGACTGTACCATTTATTAGTACCCTGTATCCAACATTACTATAACCAATTAAAATACCCATATCTGCCTTTTTATCCCATTTTGAAGATCTTTTCTGTTCTGGAACTCTAACAAAAACAGTACTTCCGTACAAACGTAAATTGGAAACATCTGGTTTCTTACCGAAAAATATCTCATAGGGAGTTTTTATTTCAATAGTATTGGCTAATGTACGATTTTTCAAATACGTTGCAGTAAATATAATTTCTGGCCAATACCTTTTGTGCACATTTGCTTCTGCTAACAAACAACGTGCCATATTCATTATGGTCCTGTTAAACCGTTCCGCTGTTCCATTCAGTTCATGTACATATGATGGACAATTGTTAATTACAATACCTCTCTCTCTGGTAAAATTATAAATGTCACCATTCAAATACTCCTTCCCATTATCACATCTCAAAAATTTTACCCTTTTACCTGTAAGATTTTCACATTCATTCACAAATTCAACAAGACAATCAAACACTTCAGTTTTAGATTTCATCGTATAAACTTTAGCAATCTTACTATAATCATCAATGAAAGAAACAAAATATTTTTCACCTTTAAGACCTGTGGTTTGGAAAGGTCCACAAACATCAGTATGAACAATTTCTAAAATATCTTTTGCTCTGTTCCTATTATTCTTAAATGGAACATTACTCATTTTGTTTTCAATACATAATTTACATTTCAAAAAGTCTGATTCAAGTTCACTCGGAATACCGTCCAGCAACTGATTTTTCACCAAAGTATTTAAATATTTAAAATTTACATGTCCCAATAAACGATGCCATTTTTCCTTTAGAGTCATAGAATCAACACTTTTATTTGCAACATTTACCAAAGTTCCTGATTTTACTTTGCTTTTCATAATGTATAAACCATTCACTTCCAAAGCTACTGCTGTAACATTACCTTTAAAATCAATAATTTTGGTCATTTTGCCTTTAGAAACAATTGTATTACCCACAGTTATTTTGCTGTAGCTAATCAGGTTTGATTGCATATCTTTAACATACAATACATTCTTCATATTAACTAAATTCTTCTTGCCAAATGCATCAAAATAACTTAACACATTTCCGATTTTTGTGGCTTTTAGAATTTCATTATTACCCAAATGAACATTTATGGGTTGCTTCAGAACAATACATTTATCAAAATATCTATCATCATTAATGATGTGGTCTGTACAGCCACTATCAAGAAGCCACTTTATTTCATTACGATCTACATTACTTATCTCAGTGTTATGCACCGCACGATGAGCAACCGTTGTAAGCCATGCGCTGTATTCTTCATTCTTCTGTCCTTGGTCTGCGCATGCTCCGTGCCATACTCCGCGCTGCCCGCGATGAAAGC
This sequence comes from Ischnura elegans, assembly GCF_921293095.1. Taxonomy (NCBI): domain Eukaryota; kingdom Metazoa; phylum Arthropoda; class Insecta; order Odonata; family Coenagrionidae; genus Ischnura; species Ischnura elegans. The sequence continues at coordinate 128,944,157 of NC_060248.1, read as the reverse complement.
TGCCACGCCCCCTTACGAAGCCTCTTCTTCCGGATCCTTGTCTGCATCGTGATGAACGCCATGTGCCTCTGCTACTTGTCATTTGTCCACTACTTCTGCAATCTCTTCGTATATGTCCCACTTCACCACATTGGAAGCATGTTCGCTCTTGCCTATTTCTATCCGCCGCGAATGCGTTGCTTTTCCTAGCCGAAGTCTCGCATCTTTGATTTTTCAACTCGGCCATTTGAATTTTATTCCTCACATAGTCAGCTGTTTGATCCTCTTCTTTTAACGTGTCAATTAAATCACCAATGTAACTGTACGAGTCAGGCAACGTGTTCAACATATAATTTAATTTTTCCTTCTCTGAAACACTCGCGCCAGCGGTTTTCAACTCATTTACCAATTTTTCAAAGTCACTGAAAAATTTCGCCGAGTCACTGTAATCTCTAAGCCTCAGTCTTTCCAATTTATTTCTACACACAATCTGCAGTGCTGTTGACTCTTTCAGATATAAACTATCGAACTTCTTAATTATATCGTACGCCGTCGTTTTATCACATACAAATTCCAATTGCTTATTTGAAATAGCGCCGTATATATAGTTCATTGCCTTTAAATCATTTTCATCCCAATCCTCTTTGTCCGATGAAACTTTTCCTCTCATTATGACATTGTCACACTTTTTAAGTTTCAAAAATAATGTCACACGTTTCTTCCACATACCGTATTCTTCTCCGTCAAACACCGGTATAACCAAATCACCGTACTTCGCCATTTTACCGTCACTCGTACAATAACCAAGAAACCACCACGTGAACCACGGACTTCTGCTACCATGTTCAGGTTTCTCGGGTTAACAGATTTGAGTAAAACTTAATTGATTAAGTAATTGGGCTTTATTGCCAACAAAGAAAATACATTCCCTTGCTACACACCATGGCCCCCTGGGCCCATGGTAACACACCAGGCTCACATACCAACACATACAGAGCGACTGCGAGAGACTGACCGAGACTGGCTCTCCCGCCAACTAACGTGCGTCACCAACGTGCGCACACCAACGTGCGTACACCAACGTGCGCATGCGCATCAACAGTTTTGCGCAATATAGATGTACCACACATATATCCAACAGAATTAACCCGGAAACCAATCATCAATTTAATCACCGCAGAAGCCTCCGTAATAATGCATTTTTGTTTTTGAAATATTTCCTCGAACAAAAATATTTTTATTTTGGTTACATGTTTTACACTAATATCACTTTGTGAAATATGATTTTATGCTTTCCCAGCGAATAATGTGGGTAAACTTTTCTCGGGATTCCCACCGGGTTAATGTTTTTATAACATAGGTACCTATAATAATAAAAACATTAACCCAGTGGGAATCCCAAGAAAAGTTTACCCATAATATCACTTTTCTTGGATTTAAAGAAAGTTTTTTTCCAAAATTTCAATTAGAAACAAATCTATTTTTGTCTCTAGGGGGGGGCAGCAGCCCCCTCCAGCCCCCCACTCGGTACGTACACCCATGAATGTGTGACAAAGTCAAGATCTTTTTGATTCCTGCGCATGGAGTTTGATACCATTACATTCTGTACATTGTCTGTGGTCCCTCAAAACATTCGACGATGTGGGAGTGGGACACAACCACCAAGGCACAGAATACCAATGAATACATACACATATTTCATCTTGAGAGAATTGTAATGACTCATTTTTCTTCTGAGCAGTGTAATTGACATTAAATTTAGCAATTGTGTCTCTCCTTTAAGAAAAATTTGGAGGAAATTGAGTGAATAGTCACTCTTTCAGATGGTGGTAGTATGTTTGTGACAATTATGAGCATTTGGAAAAGGATTAGAGGGCAGATCTCCAGATTCCCAATTCCTGACTGTTGCCTTGGACCTGGTGCCTACTGCATCTTGTCGTCGGATTAGGCTCACTGCTTTCCTTAGCATCCCCTTCATTTTTCTCCCTAACACCATTATCGGGATCAACAGTAACCAGCTTTGCAAGCACCTGAAGTTGACGCTGATTGAAATTGTCAGAGTTATTGCATTCTTCATATCCAGAGTCTCCATCAGTTGTAACTTTGCCATCATAGTCTGGAGCAGTGATAGAAAAATTTGCTCCAGAAAGAGAAATTTTGTTGTCATTCTGTTCCATTACCTCTAACGTCTCGGCTACTGTCATTTGAACATACAAAATCAGAATACATTTAACTTATGACACGCAAATGAGGCTTTCATTCGTGAGAAATGCATACAAAATCAAGCAGAGTAAATGTAAAAAAATATAACTGGAGTCTAAGTTGCATCTAGGTATAAATGTGCTGAAAAAATCTAATCGCATTTGCGTTATTCAGCTCTAAAAATTGGAAAAATTACATATTGCGGATTTGTGCCAAAAAGGTTGTTACCAATCAGCTATTTGCATCAGAAGTAGTAACTCTACGGAGAACCAAAGTATTTCGATTAATTTTCATGCATGTAGGTATATCCTCATATATTAGTAACTCTTAGATGTGCAAAATTTGTTTGATTATTACATGTTAGCTACTTTACAATTTAGCGCGATGGGAACACCACTCTTTTTCCATCCTGCGGGCATCTACACCAAGAGACTGTATTTGAAATTATGGCCATTCAATGGTACAAATCCTTCAAAATATCTTTTTTTCAACATTGTCTATGTAACCAAATTTTTCCAATGCGATTCATTGTCTCAGTTTAATTTTTTTCTGAATGGGTTGAAAATGACCTGTTTGGCATATATGGGTTAAGTTCATTTTGTTTTTTGTATTACGGCGACTGAATCATTTAATTTCATAATAATAACTCTCATGTTAAAAGAAAGAGAATATCTCATACAGTAATTGTTGTATGTGCTTTTAATCTCAAATATGAGTAGACTGTTTGCCTGTCAGCAATGGCGTAACTAGGAATATGCATTGGGGAGGGTTGGAGGGGCTTCGAGGGGGGGACGAGATGGGTTAGTGGGGGCTACCCCTCCAGGAAACTGAGAATTCAGGAAAATTTTTGAAAAATGACATGCCTGAAAATGCATTTAACATCATTTTGGAACTTAAAATTTAACTTTAAGCAGATGCAGTTATTACATTTATAATCCAGACAAGATTTTAAAATAATTTTTTTGATTTCCCTTAGGCTTTGGGGGATACATTCCCTCATCCCCCCTCATACTTACGCCACTGCCTGTCAGACCCTAATATGGTGGTTCCCTATTATTTCTTTATTGCCTAAATCGAAAGATTATTACTCCTGGAGTACGTATTTCACGCTTATAGATTTTTAAATGACGATATCTATTTCTCGCGAATAATGAAAAGTGAAAAATTGTCAAGCGCCTGAAAATGTGACTGCTACGTATGAATGCTGGGAAAACCCCGTGTGACGTATTTCTGGTTCCCGTTGCCACCCTGTGAGGTGACCTTGAGGCGAGGATTGAGCACTGATACTGTGACGGTCCATTCCACCTCGCCGCTATCTGTGGTGGCCGCGGCGAAGGCGGGGGAACCGACAACACTTGTGGAGGGTCCTCGGCAACGGGGTGGGACGTTTCGTCCCCACGGCGACCTACAACCCGCCCCTATATTGACAAACCCCGAAGAATTCCTCCTTTTTGGTGGGTCGTTTTCTCATTTATCGAAGGATTTGAGATCGGGAAGTGGGTTAGGAACGATTCAAGGGGGAGGTAATCAGGAACAACGCAGCCCCAGCTCCCCAGCTGACGCCCCAAATAACCACACGTACTCGAGTTTAGTTCAATTTCACATATATATATTGCACTGGTTAAATTTACAATTCCAATAAAAATAACCCTTGGCACAAAAAATACAAGAATTATCCTAGTGAGGGATGTGATAGGTGATCAATATTACGGATGATGTACGTGAAACATAAATGAATTAAATTTTAGCAACACACAATGATTTAACAATGAATTTACAATAATCGTGGATCAATTACCCTTCGAGCGTAAGTGAATATTAGGCAGATATGAGTCAAATACAGTTCATTAGAGCACTGAATTGATTATGAATTGCTGAAGGCGATGGAGTCCTTTGAATTACTTAGCGATTGTGGTGAGAAAAGGGAAGTTGTCTTATTGTCCAGTTATACAGTGGGGAGTAATCACTGGGGATACTTGGAGGGCGATTATACGGCGTTTTCTGGGGGGGGGGGGGGTTATATGGCTGGGCGACACAAGTTTGTGTGGCAGGAGACCGTGACGGGCGTGACCGTCACAATACGATGCAAGCTGCTACTAGGTAGCAGAGTAGGCACCCAGCTAGCAGGTAGCGCTTGGCTTAAATAAGGATTATTAATACCCTATCAAACGAAGGAAACTTTCCAAACCTAGGCAGTTTTAATAGGTGATTATTAAGAGACGTTTCCCTGAGCTCTTTGCCTCGTGCATGCATTGGTAATCTCAGAGGATGTAAAAGTCCTATCTATTCGTATAGAAACTAGGTCCCTGTGACGTCACGTGGAGTGGCATCGCATGGGCGGCAATCTGGCCTTTTTCAAATGCGGTTAAAATTGACCAATGCTATTCGTCTGAACTGGAATTTCTAAAAGCAAATAATTTGTATATTATGAATACACTAATGGTGGGTAACGAATCGCAATCAATGCCTTTCGTTTTCTTTGATGAAGGAAACTACCCTATTGTTACTCATTCCTCATACCAGTGTACTGGTACTATATACTTTCAGTGGAAAATACCTGAGGTGGAGGGGAACATTATTTCCTTTTTATTTTCATAATTTGTTTGCTGCCGCCAGGCTAGTAGCTAGAAATTTGGTCGGGGTGTTTAGGTGGTATACGGGTTGCCTGTACTGGTGATTTGTTGTTTATTGGCAAGCATCCGAAAACCATACATTTAATGAAATAAGATTTAAGAAACACTCGATTTTATAGCTCTGAAATTTATTGCCATTGATAGTTTCCTCCAAAACGGAAACTATTACCATAGGTTGGTCTTCATAGTCGTTTTTTTTATCAAAATCCACCTGGCTATTCACAAAAAATTTCAACTCTTAGGCTAGAATTGTTGATGCGTTTCTGCAAAGTGAAAACCTGACGTGTGTAAGTTGATGCACATTTGGGGTATTATGAGGGTTAAAATGAATGCGCTTGAAGGGAAGGTTAGGGTTGCGATATTAACCTCGCCTCAATTAACACTCTAAAGTATTTTCGACCACGTTTATTGCGATGGTAAGCGATACACTTGCTCAATGTCTCTCACGCGAGATAGTCCTTCTCCATTGCCCTCTCGTCAGCGTCTCTCCCGAGCTGGTCAGGACGCTACTCTCCGTGCAAGGGCACCAAATCCTCAGGGTCCCGTTACCCTGCCGGCGCCAAGGGCCTTCCGCCTGTCTCCCTCCAGGCGGTGCTGCCTTCCGGCAGTGGCGCGCTGTGGTTTGAACGCCCGCCACAGCGCTCAGTGAAGGCTGTCTGAAGAAGATTCTGATTGAAATCAAAATCGCCAAGACACAGCTGATGCTGAATCAAGTCGAGCGTACCCAGGAAGGATCAAAACCAGAGGGGGGCAAGTCCTTAAAGTTGTAAAACAGAGAAGGTTAAGGAAACCAAATTTAAAAAATAAATACCTATATGTAACAGCGCTTTATTGGTTTTTAAATTATTTACTTGAAAAAAAAAATATTTTTAATACATATTTAATACTAATATCACTTTTCTTGGATTTATACAGAAAATTTGCTCAAAACTTTCGTTTTGATCTAAATTTACTTTTGCTACAAAGGGGGGGCTACCCTGCTGCCCCCCGCTGGGTACGCCCATGTGCTGAATCGTAGCCTGCTGAATGCATGAGTTTTTTCCGTTCAGTCGATTTTTTTGCATTTACGAATTTTGGTGTATGTACTGGTACACCGAAAAATGTAACGATTTATACATCGATAGGTCGATCGTCTCCTCTTCGACTATTCGAGACTACCCGAAATTTGACTGAGCAATATTCTTACTGCCTCATCGCTTGTGTTAGATTACTAAGACACGTAGTAATGAGTTTCGGCATCAATTATTATTTGCGATAAGTAGAATCGTGGCGTGCAGTTTAGTAGTTCGGAAGAGTGTTCGTGTATATTGAGTGGTAATCGTTGCATCGGATTTCATTGTTTCGTCTGGAGGTTTCGTGAGTGGTGAATGTGGTTGCTGTCAAGATTGGTGACGGACACGGAAGGAAAAGACGTTAGAAGAGCACCAACAGGTATGTCAATCATTAATGTCCCGTTGGTGGTGGGGTAAAGTCCTCGCCTATCGAACTGGAAGTCGAGGGTTCAAATCCCTCCGATGCAGATTAGTCCGTTCCTTGGAATTAATAGGGTGGTTTCCTATTATTTTTTATTACCTAAATCGAAAGATATTACTCCTGGAGTACGTATTTCACGCTTTTAGATTTTTAAATGACGATATCTATTTTTCGCGATAAAATGAAAAGTGAAAAATTTCAAGCGCGCGAAAACGCGACCACCGCTGAGATTTGAACCCAAACCCTCAGAGTGGGAAGCTAGCTAGCACTCTAGCTACCACAGCAGCCCGATCACGCCCTAACTCACATCATTCGGGTAAGGGAAAACTCAAGGGGGGGACAAAAGATATCTTGAGTCACCTTTACTTTTAAGCCTGAATTACACGATCATTTTTTTCGTCGCTAAAGTGATCACTATCGCGATCACTAGAGTGATCACTCGCAAAAAGATCGTCGCCGGCATTGGTTTTTCGCGATCGCCATCAGGATTCCCATCGCTATTTTTCAGCACTCGTCCGGTCGCTTTTTCCGTCGCTAAGGAAGTTTTAGTTTAGCGTGAATATGTCTTGAAATGGGAAATTAAAAAAAGATTTCTTTTCTGCTATCTTCCGACCCATCGAGAAAGGAAGCCCTTTGTATATATGTCGCGAAACTTTTGTACGAAACGCATGTAAATTGCCGTATTTTGAAGTGGTGAATTTAATCTTGTTTTGGAAAAAACATTCAAGTGATTTATATTTTTTAGTTTATGAGGTATAATATTTTTGGGTGGTGTTTTTTCCCCCTCTCAACCATCTCCTGTCCCGATTTAATCCGGTGCGGTCTTTAATAAGGGCAAGGGGGGAGGGTCGAGGCACGGTCGAGGTCCCAGAGACCCTGGAGAATCGACTCCTGTCGCAGGTTCACCTGAGCCTTCTGTGGCTCTATGGCTGCTATGGCTGCTATGGCTGCTATGGCTGGTAAGTTGGAAAGTTGGCAGTACATACCTATTACATACTTCGCCACAACAAAGTTTTATTTGATAGCACACGCAGGAAAAAGCCTTTTATTCACAAGAGGTTATAACGTACACTCACACTGACTCACACCAAGAACAAGAAACAGTGCATCAAACATAAACGCAACCTTGGCAACGCCTTTCCGAACTCCACCCAGGCGCTGCAACCACATCACACATGCACAAAAAAGAACTCATTTTGTTAATAACGTATACTCCAACATTATTGTCATAGAGGACATTCATTGATGTTAAGAAGTAAATAGTAATACAAAGAGTATTGGCAATGCTTCTTTACAGAAGTGAGGCTCGTGACAACGACAGCCGCGGAGAAATCGATATGTGGTGCTGCAGAAGAGTAGTGAGGATCAAATGGATCGACCGATCAATTAAAGAGGAAGTCCAAAGAAGAGAAGGCTCATGAAACCTCAACTACGACCGGAAATAAAAACGAAAGTTTTTATCGATTTCTAGTGAATGTTTCAACGCGATGCTGTCATGTTTACAGGGGTTTCACCACGTTGTTTGTTGTCTGATGACGACAGTTTCGCCAGCCAACCCAACAGCACCTTCAGGTTAGAAGAGGAGTTTTATGCTTGATGGGCTATGGGATTTATACGCCGAAGTGGTGGTAGTCGCGGTTGTTTTTCGATCATGTTTGCTCTCATTGGTTGAATAGGGTGGTTTCCTATTATTTTTTATTACCTAAATCGAAAGATTATTACTCCTGGAGTACGTATTTCACGCTTTTAGATTTTTAAATGACGATATCTATTTTTAGCGATGAAAAGAAAAGTGAAAAATTTCAAGCGCGCGAAAACGCGACGGCTAAGAATGAATGCTGGGAAAACGCCGTGTGGCGTCATTCTGGTTCCCCCTGTCGGCGTGTGAGGTGACCTTGGGGCGAGGCTTTGAACGCTGATACGATGCAGGCTGCTAGCAGGTAGCAGAGTACCCTGCTAGCAGGTAGAGCTTGGCTTAAATAAGGATTATTAATACCTTATCAAGCGAAGGAAACTTTCCGACCTTAGCCAGTTTTAATAGGTGATTATTAAGAGATGTTTCTCCGAGCTCTGTGCCTCATGCGTGCATTGGTAATCTCAGACGATGTAAAACTCCTATCTACTCGTATAGCATCTAGGTCCCTGTGACGTCACGTGGAGTGGCATTGCATGGGCGACAATCTGGCCTTTTTCAATTGCGGTTAAAATTGACCATTAACATTCGTCTAAACTGGGATTTCTAAAACCAAATGATTTGTATATTATGAATACACTAATGGTGGGAAACGAATCGCAGTCAATGCCTTTCGTTTTCTTTGATGAAGGAAACTAACCTATTCTTCAGAGGGAAGAGAGATAAGAAGAGGATGATGACCTTAAAAGCAAGAGAGACGTGGGATAACGGGGAAGAAGGATAGAGGCGAAGGAGAGGTCCCAGAAGACATGAGGTGGAAGATAATATCATGAGGATCGTTTCACGGGGAAGGGGTCAGGGCGAGTGTGGAAGAATTCAAGAATATAGAAAGAACGGAGGGGACAGGGGTCGTGAGGGCACCAGGAGGTGGTAGGGGGTATACTGAGGTTTGGGGAGGCGTATATTTAATTGCTCCAAGGCATTCCTACCCAAGGGCGCAGCCCGGAATTAAGGTTGGGGGAGGTTTAGATGTAACTAATACCGGGGTGTGTGGGGGTATGGAATACCCACCAGGATAAGCGGTAGGTGCGAGATTAATAAATTGTGGAATTTTAAGATAAATGGTTCTAAATGGTGAGTTTTACGGCTTTCTGAGGGATATTTTATCAATCCTTACACTATTTTATTAGTAATATCTATCCGATTAAGTAAAATGAATTAAACTTTAAAATTTCTCTGAGATCCATGGGGGGGTTTTATCCCCCAAACTCCCCCCCCCCCTCGCTGCGCCACTGTTCCTACCTGCAGCACATTCGCCATAATGTATGCAATTCGCGTTCGTTTAACATTTCAAAAACACTTTTAAACACAATTTTTGGTTGCCCTCGGGTGTTCACCTAGTCGCTGTTTAAAGCAATCACATGTTTGGCCTATGTATTGAGCTGGCCGCAACGACCACCACTTCGGCATATAAACACAGGCCATGACCACCTAGATACCCAAGGCCTTCGCACTGAACTTTGTCTTTTCTCTGACGTCACAGAAATTCGGCTGGTGAAAAAACCGGAATCATAGGCACATAGGCGACAGAGCACATGTGAGTAGCGTCAGTGGCGAGCCTTGTTGTTGTAGTGTGAGCAAGCGATTTGAGTTTTCAAGCCTTTATTGTGGTGAAGTTATCGATTTGCTGTGTTTAAAAAGTTTGCAGTATGGTAGGCAAGTGTTGTGTAAGTACTTCAATATAGTGGTAATTACGACGGGGGAGAGAAAGTAAGTGTTTTCAAGTTTCCCAAGGAAGGACTGAGAAGGAGGAGGCCATCCCAAGGGAGGACCACTCTCCCAGTCCTCGGCTACGGCATCAGGGTTCCGTGGTCGTTCTCTGGCCGTCCGTCGGCCCCAAAGCTGTGACGTCACAACTCAGTGCGGAGGCCTCGAGTATATAGGTGGTCATGCACAGGCCCGCCCGTCTTGCATCAAACTCCACTCGAGAACAGAAGATGCTAGCTGGATTGCAGGCGAAACTGTCGTCATAAAGGCCTGGTTACACGGTACATTAGCACGCACGATCTCAAGTGCGAGTTAATGTCTGTTTTGTGGACCGGAACGGAACATGTACGAATGCGTGAACCAAATTTGAACAGGTTCTTTTTTCTGTACAAGGGCGTACCTAGGATGATAAATATGGGGGGGGGGGGCAATCCATGGTCTAGGGGGGAGGGGCAAGCCAAGTTGTGACATTTTAAGAAAATCATAACAGCGCTTTATTAGTTTATGAGATTATTTCCTTGAAAAAATAGTTTAATTTTAGTTACATATCTTATATCTACTAATAGATATAATTTTTCTTGGGTTTAAAGAAAATTTGTTGAATACTTTCCTTCCAATCCAGTACTGATTTTGCTTAATGAATTTTGCGATTTTTGCTTCTAGGGGGGGGGGGGGCAGCTGTCCCCCCCTGCCCCTCACTGGGTACGCCCATGTTTCTGTTCATGCATTCGCAAAATTGGACATTAACTCGTAAGGGTTAACGTATCGTGTAAACAGGCTTTCAGATATCAAACAACGCGGTCGAAACCCGGAAACCAGGACAGCGGAATCCACTATTCGTCTCGGAAACCTTGGCAATGTTTCAACGCGGTCGGTTACGAGGCAGGATGGCGCAGGAAAGGGGAAGAGATTGCGAAGGATATGGCTCGGAGGCGCTAAGGATGGAATTTGAGCCATGAAATATAGCGACATTAAAACTCCTTTAGAGCCATTGAGAGGGAGGGAGATAAAAGTTGATGACGACTGCAGATTACGCTGTCTTCATTCCGAGAGAGATTTTCGGGTGAGGGGGAGAAGGGTATGCCAAGAAGAACCCTTGAAAACCCTTCTCAGGAAAGCTATTCCCTAAGAACCCTCACCCCCCTCCCAGCTTCCCGACCGCTGGCGTGGGGGGCGGGTTTGTGTTGCCCAGGGCTGATTCTGAACACGCCGCCTTACAAAATATGATATTATTCTATGGATAACATTTTTTTTCTGCTGGACAAAATTGAGCTTCAAAGACGTTTTTTTCCGCTATAATTAATTTTTTTTAAATCGTCTTGCGAATTACTTTAATTTCGGAACCTCGTCTTGAAGTTTTAGTTGCAATGAAATGGTATTTTTTGTACGAGTGCAATAAAAGATACAGTTTCCGGCGTAATTTGGTGAAAATCTTTGATATTTAACAGAATAATGCCCTTGTCTCTTTCCACACTTCTTCATTTCCACCGACCAAGGTTTTTTACCTTGAAAATGGCATTATGTGCCGAAAACTGGGTCGGAAGAAATGTAGAAGTGTTGAAATAGACAATGGCTTTCATTCTGTTGAATGGGTAGAATAATTATTTTAAGAGAATGTATAATTAATTGGAAATTAAAATTATTCATATTACATAACTAATTACATAATTAAATAATGACTTAGACAATATGATTCCATGGAGGAAAATCATTTTAGCATCAAACTTCTGTGCGAAGTCTTTGCCTAAATTTTAATATACAATTAAAATTGATGATTTTGGTGCGGTAGAATGATAAAGATCAAATGGATTGACCAAGTTAGTAACGAGGAAGTCCTAAGAAGAGTAGGAGAGAAGAGAAGCCTCATGAAAACCTTAACTAGAAGAAGAAACGACATTATAGTCCACATCTTGAGACATGATGGCCTGATGAAGACAATCGTAGAAGGACAAGTGGAAGGCAAGAACGGAAATGGAGGACCTCGAACAAAATATATGGAACAAGTAAAGAAGGAAGTGAAAGAGAAGAAATACGTGGGTGTGAAAAGATTAGCTGATAGGAGAACTGAGTGGAGAGCTGCGTCAAACCAATCCTAAGATTGTTGGACAGTGATGATGATGATGATGCAGCTTCCCGCGTATTCGTCGTCCGGTCGTTTCCATGCCTAACCTCTCACGTGACATACTCGTCTGTTCTCCCTCCATTTAGCATAGCTCTCATCTGTTTTTTCCCTGCACACCCAAAATCACCTGTGTGAACCAGGGGCGCAGCTAGGAATTAAGGTTAGGGGGGGTTTCAGGCGCAACTAATACTGGGGTGCCTGCGGGGTGGTATACCTGCAGGGGTAAGCGGTAAGGGCGGGGGGCCTCCGCCAGAAAAAAAATTAAGAAAAATGTTTCAAAATGTTGAGTTTTACGGCCTTCTGAGGGATATTTTGTTAATCTTCACAATATTCCATAAGCAATATTAATACAATTAAGTAAAATAGATTAAACTTAAATTTCTCTGACCTCTGAGGGGGGTTTCGTCCCCCAAAACCCCCTTCCTCGCTACGCCAATGGAGTGAACAACGCCTGAGGGTTGGCGCGTGACGTCATCATGCGGTGGTCGTATTCAGATCCTGACGCAGCCCTTTCCGACGTGGCATTCAAACTCGATCCCCAATGTTTGAACACTGCGTCTTTTTCTAGTAGATAGATAGACAGATTTATTGGTCCCTTCGATATGTAATTACGCATATAGGCCCCGTCAAATAAAGAAAAAAGGTAAAATACAATAAAATGTCGGTTCATGTTAGTTAAGTTAAACAGCATAAAGCAATGCTATCAGTTATTTGACGAGACTTCTCTTACATTGTAAAACAGTTGTCAAAGAAATCTTTTTTCAATTTAATTTTAAAACACACCGGGATTTGCTCATTTTTCATTTCAACTGGAAAATTGTTAAATATTTTGCAGCCCTCATATACAGGCCCTTTGCTGAACAGAGTAGAAACACGTATTCCATCGATCATCGAATCGAAGATCACGTGTTTCTTTACCTATATATACCTAACCTTACGCTATATAAACGTTGTTTCTTGTTTATAGGCCCAAAAGTGTATAATGTAAGGGTGTCGCTTGTCGTCTCGTGTCAGCTCGGTTTCGCTCTCGGGGTAATGGAAGAATCGCAGAGTCACGTTCGAGTGATGGGTCCATCATCTGAAACTCAAAACACGTTGCAACCTCTCGCGTGGGATCCATCCTCGTGCATGACTCTGACACCCTACTCCGATTAACAACTTGCAACTTGCTCTCGCGTGGGAATTGGTCTCCGTGTATTTCTCCAACACTTTATGCCGTAACACGTTGCAGTATCTTGGCGTGGGAAGGCGTATGAAATGCATTATCATGCGGCCTTTTTCCAGCCAATAGGAGGACGCTGAGAGGGTCACGAGACGGACGCGACACGGGAGGAAGCCTCTTGGAGGGAATAGACACGAGGAGTCTTACGCTGTATCTCGGAGGGGGAGTTTGTACCTGTGCTGGTGACAATTAAACGTCGGTTTTAAATTAAATTTAATAGTGAAGAACCACTTTAAGGAAAGGGGCTGAAAGGTAAGATGTAATACCCTTAGGGACAAAAACGGAGAACTATTGATTGAAAACGAAGAAAAAGGGAAGAGATGGAAGGAATATCTGGAAGATTTGTACAAAGGAAGTCGCCTCAGAACGAATGCTATCGAAAACGAGAGGGAAGTCGATGCCGATGACATGGGAGCCCCAATTTTAAGATCGGAATTTGATGCGGCTGTAAGAGACCTCAGGATAAATGAAGCGTCTGGCATTGATGACATTCCTGCAGAACCAATTAAAAATTCAGGAGAGAAGACGTTGAACCAGCTATACAAAATCATTAGTGAAATGTATACGACAGGTGAGATACCAAAGGATTTCGAGAGGAACATTATAATCCCTATTCCTAAGAAGAAAAGAGCGGAGAAGTGCGAAGATTTTAGGACCATAAGCCTTACTACACATGCGTCAAAGATACTGACAAGGATCATCTATAGAAGAATAGAACGAAAAGCAGAAGAGTACTTGGATGAGGACCAATTTGGATTCAGAAAAAACAAAGGCACAAGGGAAGCAATATTGGCCCTAAGACTGCTCATAGAGAAGAGAATGGAAAAGAACAAGCCAACATTCGTTGCGTTTGTGGACTTGGAGAAAGCATTTGACAACGTGGATTGGAGCACAATGCTTGGAATCCTAAAGGAAATTGGGGTTCTTTATAATGACAGAAGAATCATCCACAGTTTATACAAAAACCAAGTAGCCGTGATAAAATCAGGGCCCAGCTGTGAAGAAGGAAGAATTAAGAAAGGAGTGCGACAAGGCTGTACATTGTCACCCGTAATTTTCAACGTTTACATCGAAAAAGCCATTAATGAAATCAAAGAAAAGGAATTGGGAGTGAATATCCATGGAGAAAAAATTAGCATGCTAAGATTTGCCGATGACATAGCCGTTATAGCAGAAACAGAGAAGGATTTGAAAAATATTCTGGTTAATATGGGTAGGGTAATGAGTAGATATCAACTAAAAATAAGCACGAAGAAAACCAAGATCTTAGTATGCAGCAGAAGAGAAGAAGTCAAGACCAGCATTAAAATAGGGAGGCAAAAACTGATAGAGGTGGATGAATTCTGTTATTTGGGAAGCAAGATAACTAGTGACGGGAGAAGCAAGAAAGAAATAATCAGCAGAATAGCCCAGGCGAAGAGAGCATTCCACCAAAAGAGAGGCCTGCTTACAGCGGGAAACTTAAATATGGAAGTAAAGAAACAATTTATAAGAACCTACATCTGGAGTATGCTCCTATACGGAAGTGAGGCATGGACAGTGACCGCAGCGGAGAAAGCAAGGATAGAGGCCTTCGAAATGTGGTGCTACAGAAGAATGCTGAAAATCAAATGGATCGACCGAATAGTAACGAGGAAGTCCTAAGAAGAGTAGGAGAGAAGAGAAGCCTCATGAAAACCTTAATAAGAAGACGGAACAACCTTATAGGCCACATCTTGAGACGTGATGGCCTGATGAAGACAATCGTCGAAGGGCAAGTGGAAGGCAAGAATGTAAAAGGAAGACCTCGAACAAAATATATGGAACAAGTAAAGAGAGATTTGAAAGAGAAGAAATACGTAGGTGTGAAAAGATTAGCTGATAGGAGAATAGAGTGGAGAGCTGCGTCAAACCAATCCTAGGATTGTTGACCAATGATGATGATGATACAGTCTTGGTTGTTTACAATGAAAAGTATGGAGGATATTTTTCTTTGCTGTAATACCATGTAATACATGCATGTACCTTCTTTAATTCAAATGCTGTGTCTAAAATGTTTCTATGCTAGCATGAGCTTTTGTAAATGATGGTAGCCATAAAACAGGTTCTCTTTAATGGATACGTAAAGTTACTCCTTTGTATGTAATCAATTCTATTCTGCACTTTTTTCTTTTTGGAGTGATAAAAACAATTTATTATTATTAAGTATTAGTAAGATTGTAAGTTGTTATTGACTTAAGTAAATGTTACCTTCTATGACTCCCATTATTGGCGAGCGTGGTAACCAAGTGAGTAGTGAGTTCTTGGTTGTTGATCGAAGGGTCTCGGGTTGTAATCCTTGTTAAAGCTTTCAGACACCCCCCAATTTTCACAAAAAGCTATCTATATTTTTGACATTTTACAAACAGTGTATATTGTATATATTTTTTATTGTAAATGTTTGTCTACCATTTTTTAACATTCTTGCATTGACGTTATCGAGGGGTTAGGTGGAAGAGGGGACTTTTTAGTCTCAACCTCGCCCGAATAAAGACATTTTATTATTATTATTATTAATATAGAATCCTCAGAGTACGAGGTGCTCCAGGGAAAGAAACTGCCCCCCCCCCGAATGTGTGATGCCTGTGGCTTAGTCTGTGGTGAGCCCTAACCTTGCCCATCCGAACTATCTTCGGATTGAATCACTGAGTCTGTAGCTCTCGTTAAAATGCATACTTTGCACCATAAAATCGTATTCGACGGCAGTAGTGTTAACTTTACGGCCGTTGGAGACGATTTCCTGTTTCACTACTGTGGCAACTGAGCGCATCTTACATGTTCTTTAGCTTAATTTGCAGTTTTACACCTACATAATACCCAGAAAGCCGCCTAATATGCGTGAGGCAGGGGGTGTTAGGACACCAGCCGTTCACACATAAAATAGAAGTGCTCTAAGGAAATTACATTCAAGTCCTACATGGTTCGGGGGAAAAACGAATTCCCATATCTATCTATTAGACGAACATCGTAGTGAAATTGGTCGGAGTGCAGATGGAAGCTTACTGATTCCTGTTCGTTTTTAAGTATTAACATCTGTCCATATACTGGAGATACTGGCAATAGTTAATTATTTAAATAGCGTGTTGTCCCTTAGTGAGGTTGGCCACCCCATTAGTATTACCATAGAGTAAGTATAATCTAGAGGGCTCACGGCATAGGGGGAAATCGTATCGACAGTTTTAATTCTCAAAAAGCGGGAAGATGGCACGACAGTAGCTAGCCAGAGGCGAGAGAGATCGCTTCAAGGTCAACTCGCCTATCCCCTTCCCTTCCCGCTCCCCCTCTTCCTGACTCAGTCCCCCGAGCTCCAAGCATCGAAGGAAGGGAACAAGATGTTTATATCGGCCTGATAGAGCATAGGAGGACAGGCGGCGCACAATGGCCCAGATCGCGAAAAAGTTGGACAAAAATCAGATTTTCGTTGGATGTCTTTGAAAATTGCTCTTTACACGTTTTTTGGCATGCTATTTTCATTTCTGCAGTTATTTTCACGAAAAAATATTATTTTAGGCGATACGTGGAACTTTAACTTATTAACTGGCCAATTGTAACGCTGACTGCATAGACGAACCCAAATCATGATAAAACATGAAAATAAATGATAATTAGTTATAAAGTATGAGTTAATGATCTTTGAAATTAGTCAATAAACAAAAAAGGCTAAAAGTAGGTTTTTTGGGTTCATTGACTTACGTTAAAGAGGTGCGATTTCCAGATTTCGAGAGGTTCCTCTGTATGGACTAAAAGTAATTTTTAAATAAATGTCAAAATAGTATTTAAGTGACTCTTTCATTCTCATATAAGCATGGTTAATGATTTATAACTTTACGAATTATGTATTATAATTATTCATCATCAGATTCTTCTCAATCCCACCCATCCCTCTCCTCTTCGCATTCGCTCGCAGAATTTTGAGACTCATGCAAGACCAAGAGATCACGAACCTCCTGCGAAAGATCTTTAAGGCCCCGACATTTGTTCAGTCAGTTCCTCATGTGCTAATAAAAGGGTCCGATGTCAGGATCAGTCACCGGAAAATATTCTCATTCGTATGAATTCGAGATATTTTTCTCGCGTAATGCTAGCGGTATTTTCTAATATCTTTATGGCGAGATTCCTGGGCTTCCTCTGACAGTTCTCCATTAGGAAGAAGAGCCAACTCGATAACATCTGCACCATGTAGAAATACTTCGTACTCCATGGGTGGCATGTAAAACCATCCATAATGTCTCACAAAATTATCCGCTCTCTCTAAGCAGAACTTCTTAAATTTTACCGGATCAATCAAAAATCCGCAAGACAGAGATCTCAAACTAGTTGAGAATTGAAAGATTAACTCTTCTTCTACTCCTGCAAATTAATTGACTTCAAGCAGCTTCGTTTCCCTAATTTTGGAGCGCGTAGTAACATCAGTGAATTGGTTACTTGGCCTACCCCCTTGTATATCGGAAGTACCTGTTAAAAAATAAGACTACTAGAACAATATCCCAGGGGACCCCATGTCACCATTAAAATACTAGGAAAATACGAACCCGAGGTGCTTGGAAGGTTGCGAAATACATCAGGGAAATCAACAATTTTGTCCAACCATTTGCCATTCCTCTAAAAAACAAAAGAGATTGATCGTGAACTAGCTCACCATCTTCTCTCGTCGGAATAAAGAAATTTCATGTTCAAAAAATTAATAAGCTCAAGCTTTGCCTTTCATCTCCGTGTAATCTAAAACAACCCCCTAGATATGCATTCAAATTCCTTTTTCGAGCAACTATGGTTTTCTCTTTTTTCTCCAGCATTTTTCCGTGCAGTTCTCGCCGCGTAAAAGTCCATGAAATTTTTGACAGTCAACAATAATTACACAGATTTGTAAAAAGCTACACAACAGTCTTCTTCCTACAAAGTTTAAATATAAAATAGATGGGAAAATATGAAAAATAGTGCTGTGCCTCGTCTCAGACCAATTTAAAAAAACGGAAACTAGAAACGGAAATAAATGAAACATAGTATGCCTACTCGTATGTGGTTTTCAGGAACTAATAAATCACTGAATCACATTTCTTTAGTTATCACAACACTATAACTTCTGTGTGAGATCACTGTTAAACACAAAAACTGTGGCCAAAATAGGACTTCTCAATTAGTAATGGGTATGTGTTCACATCGGCAGAAAAGGAGAAACTGAAGGGTAACAAAATGTTTTGACCGCTATTTGGACGGGGTTAAAAAGAAGAGTCATGAAAATGTGGCTATTCCCCCAGATAACTTGTAGGGGTAGGGTTGGACCCGTAAAGAGAATGTGAAATGTTTAGATTTTGTGCGAAAATGCAATGCCATGAAATAGCGGCGGACCTGCAATACAACCCGTCCAAAAGGAGGCGGGTGGAGGGTAAAGACCTCATCTATTAACAAGTGTAGCTTCAATTGCAAGTCAGACCACCTCTAGGAAATTAACTCAAGTTGGGTGGTGCTCCAAGTTAAGATAACATAAGGTCCCGACTAAGGACCACTTCCCACGTCCCTAAGGTCCGGCATGTGTTCGGGTGACGGGTCTCTTGCCACTTCGGATTGAAAGAAAGGGAAGCCGGTAGTAGATTTTCCCATTAGCAGTGCATGTAGCCTATCGTATTTACTTCAATATATCACCAAAACGCAATTGAAGTCGTTCTGAGAAGCGATCGAATACAATACAATTAACGCTAAAGACCTGAAAAGGAGGAAACCGGTTGGATTTTTAATGCATACTGTGTGGAATACAACAAAGTTTATTTTTGTGTCCATAATATATATTTTATTAATTAAAATGCTCATTTGCAAACTTTGTTGTATTCCACACAGTATGCATTAAAAACCCAACCGGTTTCCTTCTTTTCAGGTCATTAGCGTTATCGTAAACCTCTAGATAAATACCTGAAAATATCGAAACCGGTTGAGTTTTTTCATTAATACTGTATTGAATACTAAATGGCTTAGTTTTGAATTTATAATGTCACCATACCGCGAAGTGAGTTCACAAAACATTATTTAAAATGTATATATACGTTCGTGATCGTCTATTTCATCGACTGGTGTGGTCCTAAAAGTAAAAATGAGCAAAAATTGGTCTCGACAGGCGATGGAAACTCTCAACCAGGAAATCCGTAATAATGAGTTGATCTTTAATAAGAAGGAAGCTATCTTTAGAATCGCAATACTAGGAGGGGAGTTTTGGAAATAATAAAAGATTTACTTAAGGTATCGAGACCGAGTTCTACAGGTTATCTTTGTGGCGGGCATGCAATCCGAGCGAGCGAGCAGCTGGAGAAATGACTAATATGAAATGACGATTATACCTGTGAAACACTACAGCTGCCCGTTTCTATCACTATTATTTTAGGATAAGGGCCTTATTTTAGCAACTGCTAGATTAAGAGAGGAAAAATGTGATTTAAATGCACGTTTACGGCACTAATGAGGAGAGGAAAAATGTGATTTAAATGCACGTTTACGGCACTAATCATAACATCTTCTCAACCACAATATCCATCTAATTATTAATAATATATTCACCACGGGAATAAACTGCGTCACGTTTGTATCCTGCCGTTTCATTCTGCCCCCAACCTTGCTGATAAGGGACATGCAAATATCCTCACTTATCGTCAATTATTATCGATAATATACGGGAACATCGGCGACCAACTCCTTCTCCATCATGTTTAGCATGCTTATTCCAACCATTCATACCCCCTTTTCCAGCCAATGCCAAGCTCAGCATTTCTTCTGTTTTCTTTTTTTCGCCTCTTCAATATTCAAGAGGCCTGTTCAGACAATTTCGCTTGCTAAAAAAGACAGAATCCTTCACTTCCATAAGCTTCCAAATTTGTTTACATAAATATCGTCTTTTTCCTTTTCGTCCAAATGATATGCATCGTGGGATACCCCCTTCCAGTTGCATCAAAATATTTGCACCGTTTGACCGTGGGACACCGGCTTAACCTATGTGGCCTCTGTTTCAGCGCTAGGCGATGCTTTTTGTCAAGGGCCCTGTGAATTGTTGGTTTCATCCTATTGGATGAAAATTTAGAACCTGCCCTATCCATTTGGACAAAACGGTGTTTTGTACAAATGATAGTACCAAAAGCCAGTTGGATGAAATTTTGACGGTGGGACAGGGTGCGCGTTAGTTGCATTAAAATTTGATGCAAATTTGACCGTGGGATATCGCACAGTGGGCGGAAATCGGAAAAAGCCGGACAAAATTACAAAATGACTTTTTTTGAGTTATAAACTTAAAACTTCGCAGGTATACTCAAAACTGATTGAAATTTAAGGATATGCAATTCATTTGACAAAGATCCTACCCGATTCTGAGATACACAGGCTTAAACGTGAGCAACGTTCCATGAAAACGCCCGTCTTCAATTTTCTCTGAAAATCTTCCAAAGTATGTAGAAGGTGAAGTTGTAGGTGGATTCTTGCGGAATAAAAAACCACATAATCTATTGGCATGGTGTTCTTTCTTTAATCTGCGCACGTCGGGAGTTGGATTAGCCGCGACGTGGTAATGTTATTGAAACTGTATGGGTTTTAACGCACAGCATTCACCGTTTTTATGCTTTTATTCAAGACACCGATTCTCAAATGGTCTGTGGTGAAGACAGTGGAAGTATTTTAGCCGAGGTGAGTGCACGTTTCATTGCAGTTCATTTCGTTTTCACTGGATACGATCGAATACTATGCTTCTTTTAAAAGCGTTCACACTTCGAA
Source organism: Ischnura elegans (assembly GCF_921293095.1). Classification (NCBI taxonomy): domain Eukaryota; kingdom Metazoa; phylum Arthropoda; class Insecta; order Odonata; family Coenagrionidae; genus Ischnura; species Ischnura elegans. The sequence continues at coordinate 128,923,365 of NC_060248.1, read as the reverse complement.
AAAGTGACTTGTTTTCCCGGGAATCATACAAAAGACCTACCAGAAAGATACCAGCTGAGACTGTTATACCTTCTGTACTCTCCGATCCCTCACCCCCAGGGTTTTACTGCGAAAACGGACGTTTTATGACACCGCGGAGCTGTGCCTAAGACCGTCTTAACGGGGTATGTCTACGGGAACATCTAATAAGAATATTTGTATAAATTTGTACTATTTCAAATTTCTCTAAAACATCAAGCCTTGTGCCATTACTGAAGGGGTGAAGAAAATTATGGTTGAAAATGACAAGAATGAAAAGTCTGTACCAAATGTTTGGCGAGAAGTGATGTTTCATCCCAATTTCCTGCACTTTCTATGTTCTTTCATTCTGATAATAAAACTTCTGCCTGTTTGACCAATGAAACTCAAGTTGCATGATTCACAATTAACTTTGTAAATGCCGGATTGATGGATGGGTTCTATTTTGTCTTTGTCACGACACAGAACTTCACCGAGAGCGCAAGGGTTGTAGAAAGAAACATAGAATTTATTTTTGGGGAATTTGTTTGCAAGCCTGTTGGAATGGTCTCCCACAAAAAATGACCGGCACCAATTTTTAGAATTCTCTGTGATGGCGGAAGGGAGCAAAGCTGAGAAATAGCTCGCGTTTTCATTTTTCTCTGAAGGATTTTAGTTTAAGTATTTAAGCTGTAGCCATTTGAAATTGCAATTGATTTCATTGTGGAAAGTTCACAATTGAAATTGACTGCATTTAAAGGTAGATTGACCTATCTATGTAACATTAAATTGAATGTAACATTTTGCGATGCATGAGATCTTATTACGGATTAGCACACTGTTCTTTTTTTCTGCTTTGGAAATAATCAAATCTCCTTCGTTTATCTTCTAATTGATTGATCAAAATCAACTTGTTTGTGATTAATTTTCATACGGTGAGATTTACTTGGATTAGCAAAAGTAATATAATTATATATATCGCACAATTTTGTTTTCCTACATTCTCGCGCCGGAGGGCTACTTTCACGTCGACTCCGTCGAAATTTTTTTACATCAGATGGAAGTCTTTTAACCTTCTAAAAACACATCACTAGTTTTTACTCGTCAGGACATGAGTCCCCAACAATGGAGGAAAATGAGGATTACACCTCGGGAAAATCATTGCTAGGTGACATTTCAGCCACTCAGAGGAAGTATCTCCGGAAAGGCTCGTCAATAGGTCTGTTACAGTTCGAAGTTTGGACTTAAAACTTTATGTTGCATGATCTCTGCCTTCTCTTCGGGTTTCCACCGCGTCCGTTGCCTTTTGGCGAGAACAGTTTCGACAAAAGCCAACGGACGCGGTGGAAACCCGAAGAGAATGCAGAGATAATCTGATCAACGCCGCGAAAATCTTCGAACCTACTTTATGTTGCAAGATTATAATAAATCCTGTATTAGTGTTGAAAATCTGTATTTAAATGAATAACTCGTCATCAAAGACAAAAAAATAGGTTTTGGTTTGTTAAATTGTGTACGAAAAGCAATCAATATCTAATATACATAGAATCAAATGTTTTATAACAATTAATGAATGGACAACTCAAGATTCTAACGCGATAACATATTTTAGCCTACGGATTAGGATTCCCCATGAGGCCTACGAAGCAAATTTTGCTTGCAGTTTCGATTCACAAAACTGCATAATAAGAGGTTTAATTCCGAAAAAGGGGAGGGCGTATAATTTTGAATCGCCATATTTTTCTAGTGCCGCAACAACTTACAATCGGAATATGCCAAAAATACTCCATTCGATATTCCTGTATAAATGCTCACCGCGTAAAATGTATCTTTGGATATTTAGTTTTTCGGCCCCTGGGAGAAGGGATTCATTCATATAATGAGGCAAGAATTTAAGCAATGAGTGAACCCGGGCTCAATTGCAGCCGCTATTTGTTTTACTTTTAAGAACCTCAACTAAATGCTAACGCTTAAAATAAAACTTTCCTCAAACGACAATGCGTCTTGTTATTGACGAGACGACGATTATCACAACTATGATCAGAATAAGGTCTCAAGGAAAGACAAAAACATGCATTAGATGATCCTCTGCCTCATACGTAAGACCCGAAGTAGAAAAATGGTAGAGCCGAAAGAAACCTTTCCATTTTCGACGTGGTAACAGAATGGGCCATTACTCATCCCGCTATCGAGCAAACAAATCAAGGTCACCGACCACCCCTATTCCCAAAAATGCTACTGCTGATCCATACCTCTTTGTGTTCGTTTGAAGCTGCGCGCTTAAGAATTCATTACCAAATACTTTTAAGCTTTAGTTACCAACTGTGGTGAAGAGGCTATGACCGTTAGCGAAAGGCAAACAGTGCATTGTTTTTCAGTGTAGGGATCCTATCTCGCATTCCTATTTTATTGTAATATTCCGGCACTTGGTGTTGTAAATAACATTTACACTTCACCAAAGTGAGGTATTTCATAACTGAAGTTCTGAAGCACACCACTCGAAATGTATTTCATTCTATATGTTGATTGTTCAATGAAGCGATGAACATCAATAAGATTTATAAGTCTCTTGAAGGGAAAAAATCTTCCCTCACGGAAAATCTCTTCCTCGTCAAAACAACAGCTCACCGCGCCAACCTATCTGATGGCAAAACGATATCCTTGAGAGGCGGAAGCTTTCAGCGTGGACCCAGGCCAGAAAGGAAAGCCTGACGAGGTGCGTTCATTAAAAATTCATAACTCCCCTTGTAATCGAGATAAAGTTACAATTCTTTCACCAAAAATAAATTTATAGTTTTGTTCAAATTTCATACGCAGCATATATGGACCTATATCGTAAGATACGAAAGTTAGCAGGCGATTGATTTTTACCCTGCAAAATTCCATATTTTTCGTCCGAAAGATATATAAACACACATAACAACGTTGAAACTGAGTTATGAACAAATTAAAGTTTACCAGTATGGAAAAAAATGTACTATAAACATTTCCTGCAAGTTTCAACTTTACACTAAGAACAGTCTGCCGGAAAATGGATTAGGAATATAAACTCGGAAAAGTCAAGTAACTAGCCGAAATTCGATAAAATATTTTTTATAACAATTGTTATAAACAAAATCGAATAATTAATGTCTCCACTTAACGTAGCAACCCTTTCTGCTTCAGAATATATTTTTAGACTTGTGGAACGAGCAAATTAAAAAAATTGCCAAAATTCTTCTAGTGACATCTGGTTAATCGCTCTAGAACTACACCAAAAACGTATACGATTTTTGTACGTGTGGTGAGCTCTCTATATATACTTACTCTATGGTATTACCCTTAGTTTCCCAGTCTACTCTTCTATTTCGTCTTTTTCTTCTCTTTTCTTCCGTATTCTCTCATTTCTAGTGCATAGTTGTCGCCTCACCGGAAATTAACGGAGAGGGCGTTTTGGGGGAGTTGAAGGAGAAATTTTGCCTCATTCACATTACGATTGTTCCAGCGATTGTCGGAACTATTGACGGTTAGCAAAGGTGTTGAGGTATGCAGGGACAAGATATTACTGTGTTCAACGTTTATTTAAGGAATAATTTTTCTTCCGCCCATATTCTTACTTCCTGGGACAAATCCATGAAAAAAATAGAGCTTCACGAGCTTTTCGTCTTTCTCTTGTCGCTTCCGTTTCCGGTCTCCCAGCGCCTAACCCTCGTAAAGTGTCAACGTTCGGAACTACGTCAACTGTTGTCAGGACATGCATTCACGTATTATGACGTAGACACAGGGTATTGTAAGGATTTTTTCGGGTTATGAAGTGAGGACTGCATGATTCTCAACACGGCAGATTTAGCATGATACGTGGGGAAAGTTTCTAAAGATGGAAGACCTTATTCAATAGGTTAGCAACCCCATAGCAAGTAGGATGCAATACGTAACTCTGCTATAAAAGTAACCAGAATATATAGGCTTTCCTTAAGACTCTTCACTCCATAAATCTTTCCGTTTCCTTGAATTCATTTTTTTCTTTGCACTCCACGTTGCAGGCCGCGTAGCCCGCAATGAAGAAACGTCGCTCCAGCCCATCTTCCGTTGTCAATTTCCCGACGATCTATTATATTATATCTTTAAAGCTCCCTTATCAACGACTTCTTCCATTCAATCCGATGATTATCTTCTTTCTCATATTTTTTGTCGTAATTATGATAGTGACCTATTGAGCACAGTACTTGGCTGCTAATCACAAAGTCCTGGGTTAAAAACCAGATTGAAGCACTCAGACACCCCACCCCGTAGTTTCCGAAGGTGCGAGGTGACCAAGAGAAAGGGACCTGCCTCCCCTTTCCATGAAAGGTTGAAAATTACATGCTTAATCCCAGATGAACTCAACTTTCATCTACAAACATCAGCCTTAGTGCATAACCCTTTAGTGAATGGTTATTTTCTGTTTATGAATTTTTTTTTTTATAAAATAGATTGTGGTGTCCGACACTCTGTCCCACATAGCAACGAACCTCTCAGAGACGTCTCACTATGGTCTCAAATGTCTCGAATATCGCGAATGTCTCAGATATGTCTCAGAGTTGTAATCGTGAGACGTTCAGGAATATTTAAAAAAAAACGTATTTAAACGCCATCAATGCCTTCCATATATATTTTTCGGTGCAATTCTGCAGCTGTGATTATTAAAATCACGACATTTTTCTTATTTTCAAAAGGTCATCCATCACAAAATGTGTCGCTAAAAATGATCGAGATAAGTAGGCCATTACTGTATAATTTTCATTTAATTATTTTTTGCCTACATTTTTAAGCATACCAGAATAGAAACTCTCATGAGACATCCCAAAGGCTTATCTGAGACGTCTCATGAGACATCTCAGAGACAATTTTTTGGTCATAGTGACATCTCAGAGAAGTCTCATTGTCAGAGATGTCTCTGAGACGTAACATGCGATATTTGAGACGTCTCAGAGACGTATTTCTGATACGTGGGGTATGACTCCTTTAAAGTAGAAATGTAATGAAAATTTTCGAATTCAACTCAATATTTCGATACTTCATTCGTGTCAACGTATTTCACAGAACTGCAGAATCATCAGGGATGAATACATAATATATTAATAACGCTACGAAGAGCACTTGGATACATTTTTTATGTTGAACAAGTAAATAAAATTGACATGAATAGCCATGAAAAAAAATTCCCCTGGACCTGGAATCGAACTACGAACTTTTAGCTTTCGGGGGCACTGCGCTATCCAGGTACAGTCACTTTCAAAATTCGGTCCACATACCCGGCGCATTCGCCTCCGCTATTCACCGAAGTCGACCTTCACATATTCCTTACGCGTTCCTTGTCCAATGTGGATCAATTTGACTTGATCAGGTTGTACAATTGGTGCAACTTGACTACTTAAACCCTCACCAAGAGCCCCAAGCACGATTTCAGAGGTAGGGAAGCCCCGTGATCCCCCCTCCCTTAACCAAGCAATTCCACCATTAAAGAAAGCGGAGAAGAATTTAAGGAATTCTCCGGCGAGTAACCCATCGCGCGAGGAAGAAAGAGGAATATATGAGTCGTTTGGTAAATTTATGCAGCACATATAGTACAAATAAAATTTTTGGAACATTTCGAGCATAATGCTTCAATATTTTTTTCTCCACATCGTCTTGTGAAAAATACGTAAATATGTAAACCAATGTTAATATTGGCGTTTGTGTCACCGTTGTCATTCATATACAAGTCATCAGACCCTGTATCATTTTCACCAAGAGCAAATTGAGTTACTTAAATAAAAACACGCTAAGAATTAATTTATTACGTATACTACTTTTTTATACTTATTTTATGTATCGGAAACGACAATTTCCATAATCAGAGAACGTGAAAATTAACATTCAATTCTTGCAGTAACACTATGAAGAAGGCGCCGAAATAGCACTTCATCATTAATAAAAATTACACAGCAATTCCAACAACGGCGCTTTATATACAACATATTGCTATAATTTATTCAGACGAAAGTCTAATGGAGTTCGATTGGAGTGACAGTTTAATTCAACGTCCTAATGTTGCCAGTCTGTAGCTGCATAAACATATGCTAAGAACCAAGCATGTTTATCTTTAAAAGATATTCACTTAATATCAACTTCTAAAAGCTAAAAATTGGAGGCAGTTATATATATGAAAACGGTATCAGTTAAGAGGCTTTTCGAGCAGGAAGCAAACGAGAATTCCTTCTATCGAAGCCGTGTTCTTTCTCCACCCCATCACTACTTTCTCCAACCCCTTTCATTCCTGCCGCGTTTACATTAATTTCGACCGTGTTGCGCCGAGAGAATTAAGAAGAAGAAGAAGATGACTACAATGTCGGGCGAAAACGTTCTAATTAGGGGGAACAAGGAAACGTGAAATTTGTGCGTTCGCCATTCCGACGATGATGATGATGATGGTAATGACGGCAGTAGGGAAGGAGCGAAAGGGTGTATGGCAGGGGTTGAGGATAATCCTCCATCTGTGGAGGAGCAGATGGAAAGAGAGTCAAGTAGAAGTAGAGAGCGCGATGAAGCCATTTTGAACAGCGGTGCTGGGAACCAAGGAGACTGCATAACCGGAGGTACAAAACCGTCCGTTTAAAGTTTGATATTTGTGTAGCCACATGTTTTATCGTTTTAAAACAAAAATGTCTGCAGCGCGGGGACGACTTAGGAGCGATCCATTTATTCTCAATATATTCTACAGAGAGTGGAGAAAAATTCTGTCACGAAATCTTAACCCAGAATAGCTGATGGCATCAGGAACCAAAAATGTTGATGCTGTTTAGGTCAAAAAGGCGCCATTTTTAAACTACAGAAACATAGAGCCATGCGCTCCGATTGGCCGCGAGTTTGCTCTGTTTCCGGATGCCTTCGTAACTCCGCGATCTTCGGCAGGCAAACCATTCGAATTCATGATTTATGCAGAGCATCCGGCAACATGGCAAACTCGCGGCCAATCGGAGCGCTTGGCTCAAAGTTTCTGTGGCTTAAGAACCATGGGTTTTCGACCTTAACACCATAAGTAGTTTTGGTTCCTGCTGACATCAACTATCCAGGGCAAAAATTTCGCGACACAACTTTTATCCACCCTGCATAGTACATGTTTAAAATCACGAGTAACAGCATTGAAAATTAATGAATTTCACGGATTGCATTATCACGAATGCAAATTTTGGTCAACGGCCCTAATTATAGCTTACTGCTCCGCTCCGCTTCGGATCACTCTGCCCGTCAGCGACACGAGTGGCAACTGATGTAAACTCATTTAGATGGGTGACTTTACTGTTCATTTCATCTCTGCGGGTGAGCTGGTGCGGCCAAAGCAAGTGGAGGTGAGGGGAGGGAAAGTCTCTCGACATGTGACTTTGCCTTTGCCAATCAGCAAACAGTAGGCGTGGCCTCAGTGAGTCGCTCTCAGACCTCCGCCGAGTGAACATCGTGAATCTGCTCGTGGAGCAGTGTTGCCAAACCTCACGCGTTCTCCTAGTATGTGACTAAGTATGCCTTCCACCAATGGGGCCTCATTCAGCACGGTAGCTGACAATGTCATTGGCTTCAGAAAAAGGGTTCTCCCCAATGCCTTCCAAATGAGTAGGTATATTGTCTCGGCGCCTGGGCCAATATACCTGTAGCCACCTCTGACTCACACGTTTTCTGTGACAAAGTAAGGCGGCTATGTACATTTGGCAACGTTATGTTCGCTCCTCCTCTCTCTCTCGGTACTACCCCCCCCCCTATCAGCGAAGCCATCCGAGAATGTGCGGGCTCTCACGAAAGCTCACCCGCTGACATAAAGTGAACAGACTACAGTGACCGACTGCTGTATTCTTTGCTGTAATATTTGTGCTGAGAATGAAGCCCTTAACGAAGCAAGTATCAATAGGTTTACCCTCAGAATTTTTATTCCTTTATTTCATGCATCCCCGAATGCACCACGTGACGTCTAAGGATAATGTTAATTTAGTTGTAATTGAGCTTCAATAAGAGGGATACAATCTCCATAAAATGTTTTTCCATATCTTTCGAATTTTCTATCATCTATTTCTCCTTATTCAAGAGGAATGATTTCAAGGGTAAATCCGGTATTTGATGCTAACTTTTATTTTCATAACCGGCAGAGCTCCCCTCTTAACAAGAGAGCGTTAAAGATTCACCATCACCTCACAGTAACCCTTGCCTATCTTTTGTCTGAATCGTGTCCTGAATAGTATATATTATCCATGATTAAAGTAATTTATTTTCGTTTTCCAATAACATAGTCTGCTTAACCATTCCATCTTCCTTGCTCACTTGAATTAAGTAGCAGTCACCTTAGTTAATTCAACAAAAAGGCGTGAAAAAGAAACATTTTGCTGTGCGTGTAAAATAGTTTTTCCATATGCAGATATTATCAAGCTGAAAATAGTTTTTGCGAAGAGATCGGCCAAAAAATGTAATAGCTAGTCAAGAAACTTTACTCTTCATTAGGTATGTAACTCTATAAAGTCAACTAATAAGAGTATAATAGTCTCACCGAAAGATTTTTAATTCATTGAATCGCAACAATAAAATCTATTCACTGATAGGAAAAGGTAATGGGATATGTTATTATTTAATAACAAAATATCGGTTAATAATTTAGTCTTTTGAACTTAACATGACACCGAATCCATATCAGATACGTAGATGTAATTAATTGGTATACAAACTACCATGATTGTGTTTTAACCTCTATGCCAAAGCCTTAAAAATGTGTTGCTTTCTGCCGATTTTTCAGTCCCGATTTAAAGATTTTAATGATCTTTAAAAATTGCGAGATTGGATGGATGGAAATTTCGCGTTCCTAACGACCGTTACTCCAGCTCACGGAGCTCTCTTGCTAGCTTGTGGTGGGCGAAAGAATGAATCAAGGGACAGCCCCCTTAATGGCCAAAACTTGAACTTTGGAGTGTGATATTCAGCTTATATGACACACAGATCAACTGATACCCTAAAAAGTGAGCTTTTCGCATGATAAGAGTAAGGGCGAATAGTAAAATACTTGTTTTATCGACAAGAATCGAACGCCCACTTTTCGAAGAGAGTGGAATGCCTTACTTTCGTTCTAGGCCTTGGCAAAAGTTTATCCGCCCCAGAAAATAGGATAAAATATGCTTTTGAAGCCACAAACTGACATAAATTGTATTCTCTATATATGCCAGCACAGTGCTTTACGAAATGTTCTCGCAGGAAAATTTGAAATACAGGTTCTCAGGGAAACATGAACTCCTCAAAGAATTACTTAAATATTTTGATTACCGGCCCAAAAGATATCTAAATCATTGATCACATTCTTGAAAATACAGATTCTAGCCAAGTTCGCTATAACGCTAAATTATGTCGGCACGGAGGATTACCGGTGATGATGCCTTAGACTAAAGAAAAGAGGAAGTTCTGAGATAGTATGTGAAGAATAAAACATTTAAATCGACCAGCTTAACTTTTGTGAAGAAAGGAATATATTTCCTACAGAAATTAATTTAATATTTCGTAGCTAATGGCTTCCGGGTGAAGCTGCGTGCTGCGCTTTGTCGTGCAAGCTTTCGCGTCCGTTACAGGGCGCATTATCAGGCGATGAATGAAATTACGGAATTGGTTGTCAATTAATATACTCGTCCAACCTCTCCCATCCACCGGAGTAGTAGTGGGGGAGGAGGGCAGCGCTGACGTCAGCAGAACTCTCAGCCCTGTCCTTGAGCGGCGAGCGGACTCTTCTTCGTGTCTAGTGATTAACCCTGTTAGTTACATATTCGCTATTTTCTCTTTCGGAAGATTGTTTTCCAGGTCTGGCTGAGTTTAACGCCGTCAACTCTGCTGAAATTCTGGGGGCATTTCTCAATCTCAATAGCCTCCCGAATTAGTCGTCGATGATAAAATTTCTCTTTGGCTAACACCTGCGTCTCGTCAATTACAATTCGATACCCATCTTCCGAGTTAGCATGCTCCGCTACAGCTGACTTCTCCGTATCACGATTTCGTTTAATATTTCGTAGGACGATATGAATAGATAATGCACTGTGGCAAAAAAATGTGGAGACAGAAAACCACAATCCCGCAGGCTTTTAGGTGGCTCTGAAATCTACTTTCGCTCTGCTCTGCCGAACCACGAGGATTTTGCCCTGGAAAATGGCAAGAAAGAAATCCTAGGTTACGATACAACGAGCACTAATGGTTAGGGGCCCCTAAAGGTGGGCTAGACAACAGGGATGCCGACTTCCAAATAAATATTGGGGGGGGGGGGGGGCAAACCGGGGATCTTGCCCCGGGAAATTTGATAAGTAGTGAGTTTAAAGTTTTTTAAGCATTTTAGAGAAGTCATATGATCAATATAGAACCCTTTTAACTCGAATCTCGATATCTGGACACTTCGGGGAAAATCAACAAGCCTGACACATTTTTTTCCTCACATCCATAACGAATTTTTGAGGGGTCTAAGGCCCCTTCAGACCCCGTGGAGTCGGCGCCACTGCTAGACAATGAAGAAAAGGTAATCAAATTGTTCTGTGCAGTCGACTGTCCAAGCGGTTCATATCAATATTATTGCATTTCTCTCTCTCTCTGGACCAATTGCACTGTTTTTGAAGATTTTATGGCCAGAAAATTGGTCAATGCAATATGCCACCGAAACTAATGTTTGTTGAATCTATTCCGAAGCCAAGTAGTGCCGGCTGCAATCACTGATGCACCAACGACTCACCCCATTCACAGTGAAACATTTTCGGAGTCGTAATCCTAAATATTTTGAGAGGAACTCTGTTTTTAGTCTCTTCTGGATTGTCATGTTTCGACGCATGTGGTTGAATTTCACTGGAACGAATGGTATGAAGATCAAGGTTCCATGAAAACCTTTTCAAATTTGGAAAGACCGGCCTCTTCTAGTAATTCCCGTTCTTGTCGTATTCAGAGTCAAACGTTACTTTTTTCCACCACTGCGCATGGAGAATTTATGAACTCCTCCAATTTAAATCTAATTGACTTCTATCAGTCCTCATTTGAAAGGTCTATTAAGCACTATAAAAAGCTTCAGTCATATTACCTCGTCGTGAAATCAATTTTTTAACTTGCTGCGAGAGATACGTAAAAATAGCAAATAAAAATTTAACTTTATTAACAAAAACTTAGTGTTTTTAAAATTAGATTTCCTGAGCTTAAAAAAATAACGGAAATTCACCCATTTGAGTTATGAATTTATCGGTAGGAAAACCTGCCTCTAGTTGTTCGACCCTCTCCCTTTAAAATACCAAAAAATAGAAGGATTTCATGTATTCATAAACTTGTAGCAGTTAAAGTAATCTTTTATATCCTTTTTTGTCGGAAACAATTGCTTAAAAATAAGCGAATTCATCAGGAAGGAAACCTATGGCATTTTTTTCGGTGCAAGAAAAAAAATTATATCTGAAAGAATATGAGGATTAAATCACTCACATTGGAATCAGCAGTAAACACCTCTATTTTTTTATAAATTTAAGAGTAATTAAGGACAATGTTCCGGAAATTTGTGTTTCAATTATTAAGACATTGATACAATGAGTTTCTTGTTACTTACATAAATTAACAAAATTGTGTCTAAATAAGAAAAACTCATTGGTAGAAAGCTCAGACGATGGGAAAATAAAATTCCAAAGAATTAGCCTCCCCAGTTTTTTGATCAATAAAAAAATAGAAACCTACACTCCAAGAAATAGTCTACTTTTATGAATAAATGAGTGTTTATTATTAATCCTCTGAAATAACCTTGAAGTGCAAAGAAGAGAAATTACATATAATATTCTACTCCGAAACAAGTACGTATCATTTTAGCAAAATATTCATTATCAGTGATGCGATATTTAAATTTTTTTAGATTTTAAAGAAATCAAAACGAACACTCTAAGAAATAGAACGTTTTGACAACTCCAAAAGAGAAAATAATAAGCAAACTTAAATGCGATTCTTCATACGACAGTAACAATCAAGATAGACAATCTTTTTTTTAACGATTGATGGGACTACGATGATTTAATGTTGATAAATATAGACTAGAAAGCGATTCCACACTCCGTAGTCTGAACGTCCCATTTGGATTTTTAACCTCGATGAATGCTGTCTATGATGGCAAAACATACTCGATAAGTATCTGTTTTGAATCATGCATTCGCGAACGTATGCCTTCTTGAAATTCGAATGCATCGGGAAGAGGAGCTTGTGTGATATCCCAGGCTGGATTATTTTGTTATTATTATACATTGCTGCAAGTAGACTATTGCCTGGTGGCAGCATTAGATGTACATGAATAACAAATGTGTACATACCAAGTCTCTATCTATCAAATACAAAGTTTAGAAACAAAATAGACACCCATGGTAAAAATAATACACTTATT